>NC_141695.1:222111693-223561693 GCF_964263255.1 Lissotriton vulgaris
ACCCAAATGATTCCACCGTGGCTGCACATGCATACACAATCATGCTTATGCAAAGTCAGACACCTTGTTTTTCTTTCCCAAGTATAACAAAAATAATTCCAAAATGGTCATGAGTGCATGCATATTCATGCTCACACATGGTGACAATCGTGGAATGTTTAAAATACTTTGGGGCAAATTTAAAAGCCCCTTGCGACACTTTTGCGCTGCCATTGTGTCACTTTTGTGATGCAGAGGAGGTGTAAACTATGAGCCACGTTACGACACATTTACAATGTGATTCTTCTAAAGAGATGCATCACTTTGTAAAACCCTACTCCACATTATACCTCTGTCAGGTATAATGTATGCAGGGTGGGTGTTCCGATGCAAGAAATCCTCGTAAATGTGACGCAGTGAAACCTACAAGATTTCACTGCACCACTTCTCTGACGCCACTGTGTCAAAACCTTCCGCCTACTTGAAGGCGTAAGAAGTGACGCAGTACAATAGGTATAGGCCTTTCTGAGTATTGCTGGAGTTGCGTCTTGCTTGAGACACAACTCCAGCAATGCGTGACCTTTACGCCAACAGTTGAATGACACATCTGTCAATCCTTGCGCCATGGTGCACCGCATTGTAAATACGACGCATCCATGGTGGCACAAGGTTTTGTTTGTGTGACGCAAGTAAACTGACGCATCTCTGCTATGATGCAGCGATGCATCAGTTTCTTGTAAATCTGCCTGTTTAGTCTTAAAATAAGGAATGGAAAAATAAATAATAAAACATGTGTGGGAAGCCACTCAAAGGCAGACATGTGAGCAGCAAAGTAGCAATGTGTCACTACTGAGCCCTCACAAAAATATTACAAGGAAAAAAGCAAAGTGGTGTCAGTGGGCAGGGTGGAGGAGGGAATGTTTGTTGAAAGCTGGGGCAAATACAAAAGTAAGCTGTACGTTTACAGCTATTGCACCATCACAAAAAAATATAAAAAGAATACATTTAAAAAAAGAATGAATCAGGGCAGGGAAAAGCATGAGGACAGTAATGCACTCCCAAGGATTGCTAAAATACAAAATGGTACCCTCACATCTGCAGTGAAAGAATACATGTAATTTAATCAGAAACAATGTAAAGAATAAACGCAACAGAGATGAGACAGCCATAAGAAGAGGGAGGAAAGCCATGGAAAAAGGAACAAGGAACTGAAATAGGCAAGAAAAACCATCCAATTATAAGGAAGTTGCTGAGCCAAAGCCACTCTGTGTATATTGCATTTTACAGAATATGTCTTCACCAACTGCACTTTGGATACAACACCTAAAATCCAGGCAAAAACGAACAGCTTGCTTTGTACCGGGCACCAGGTTTTACCTGCAGCAAATTGTGTGAGACAAACCTCACATACAGCTACTCAAAGCCTGCCTTGAACAGATCCAAACCTGGATGTTAACAAACTACCTAATGCTAAAGACAACGAAGAGGAAAGTCCATGTTTACTAACAATGCCTATCGTTCTCTGATTTAGTTGTAGCTCTCTACCTTAAACCTAACTTGCTTCAGACTCCAACTGACAGAACAGGTCAAGTTCCTCGGATTCACCCTTGACTCAAACTTCTCACCCAAAGAACACTGCTAAGAAGGCCTAAGCAGCCTAGTTCAGACCCTCTCTCAGGAAAAAATGAAACCTTCTCTCAGAAAATTTCTGAACAACACAGCTCACACCCTAATTCTTTCCCTCGAAGACAAAGACAGCATACGGCTCAATGGCATCTCCATTGCTCCATTGATGATGCATGCTTTATGCAGGAGCTTGACTCCTCAAGGGACTGAAGAAATTCAACCACGTCACTGTCTCGTAAGCTTACAAGGCCCAGTAAAACAGGACCCCAGACTATCGAGCCAATAATTTAACAATGCCTGGAGTTCGATGCCGGGCGAGGAGCTCCTACATTGTCAGATTAGAGATTAAACAATGTAGGAAAAAGAAAAAAAAATATTTGGTTATGCCCATAGGATTTGGCACAATACCTTCTCCGACATCAGAACAGCACTACCCCTTCTACAATCCAGGAAGAAACCTAAAAGTCACCTCTTTAAGCAACACTACTTCATATAGGCTAATTTCTCACCCCTTCCACTAACTCTAAAATGTTAGATTCGGCAATGGCCCTTACATAATACGTAAATCATACATGGCAACATTTTTGTGGGAGATTTTAAAAATACGGGGCCAAATTATATTGAATCACAGGCAATTTTGGGAGGGAGACAGCTAAAATAAAGTCCTTTTTTGTTTAAAAAGTCCCCACCTTCATCAGGTCTATTGGCATGTATGGTACACAGATCTTGCTGTTTTAATTTTCAACATGGCCTTTCTGTCTATGTTTACTTTACTTATCAGTCAGAGATTATTAACCCCTTCGCTGCTAGGCCTTTTCCTCCCCTGTGCTAAGCCTTTTTTGGCAATTTGGGGAAGTTTGCGCTTAGTCCCTTTTAACATTTTGACCACATAAGGTATCCACACCAAATGTGCATCCTTTTTTTCCAGCATCCCAAGTATTCTAAAGGTACCCAGGGTTTGTGGATAACCCTAGATAGAACCGAACAATTAGCAAAAATAACGCAAAATCTTGATTTTTGGTGGAAAAATTGGGAAAAAGTGGGAACGAAAAAAAGCATCTGTTTTTTCTCCTGCAAAAGGTATCAATGAAGGGTATGTGGTGCTAAAATCACCATCTTACCAGCTTTCAGGAATGGGCAGTTGAAATACATAACATAAGTTTTATTTGCATAATTAATTAAATTTATTACAAAATTAACATGATAAAACTTACAATACAAAATAAAATAAAATAAAAAAACTGCAATAATGTCTCACTGTCTCTGTTTTGTTAGGGCAGGTGTATATCAGGTCTTTGAATTAAAAGGGTCCCTGATGGCCCGCCAGTTGGCTCATCCTCCTGTTTAATCGATTCTAAGGCTTTTTTTGCTGTAGCCAAAAATTTGACCCCCCCGGCAAGCCAGGATTATAGAGGATCCTCCAAGCCAGCTTGTAACTGCCTGTCTGCAAGAACGAATATAGGTTTCAATAAAAGTCGTCTCTGACTTATCAGGGCCGGACATGTGCAAAAAAGGTGTACAAGTGATTCTGTTTTATACCCACAGAGGCGGCATTTTTCCGTCTGGTCAGTCTGTTTCCAGGACGGTAGCAAGTCCTTTGCCTCGTGCATCCCCATCCGATAGGCTAGAAATTATTTTTTTAGGTGACCACTGAAGTGTGTTACTAAATATGCTAGTGGTTTTAAGGTTTTTAAAGAGTTCATAATGGTCCAGCTGTGCCGACGTTTTGCCAATAGATCTTTATCCTCCAAAAAGGTTTTCCTTTTTGCTGCCGCATTAGCTTGTTTGCTTAGGCTAGCTTTGTCTGTCCCCGATTTCCAGGCTGGTTCCAGCTCCAACTTTTCCACACAGAGTTTCAGGTACTTTCCCCAGGTATTCGGTGTATTGGTTTCCCCCTGTTTTTTTATTTCCTCCCAACTCAGCCAGTCAAGTGAATCAGGGTCCGCTGCTCGAAGTTTGCAACAGAGTTTCACGAAGCCGCTCATGCTCCGGAACTTATGGTTTAGCAGGCCGAATTCAAGCCTAACTTGGGAGGCTGAGGCGGATTTAGTCAGATTGAAAACCGCTTTATAGATTTTTATCTGTAGAGAGTTTAAAAGATCAACCTCCTTGCAACACCACGTAACTAGGTCGTAAGTTAGGGTGGGCATAATTTGTGCTGCCATTACTTTTAATAGGTGGTTATGATTTGGGCAATCCATTTTGTTTTTTAAAGAGCGGTGCGCGAAGATTAAGGATTCTGCCTTTGCTTTTAGTGCAGTTCTCTGATCCTTTTGACTTTCACCTTTTGTTAATGTTATTCCCAAGTACTTGTAATACTCTTGTTCTTTCACTAGTACCCCTTGGGCCGTCATTTATACTTTAGTTTTTTCTGATCCACTAGCCAAACCACTTTGGTTTTTTCTTTGTTTAGTTCGAGGCTTTCTCGTTCTAAATACAATGTTAGTTTGTTGATGGCTCTTTGTAGGCCGATTGGTGTTTGACTCAACAAAACTATATCGTCTGCATATTGTAAGAAGTGTATTAATTTGTTTGCCAGAGAAGGAGGGTGACTGTCTACTGAGACGATCTCGCTTGTGAGATCAGAGAGAAAAAGATTAAAGAGGGTGGGAGCTAATACGCATGCCTTGTTTTAAGCCTTGATGCGTTTGAATGCTCCTAGTTGTATTACCTCCGTTACCTAATTTCACTCTTGCCCAGCTGTCATGATAAAGGGCTTTGATGGCTGTTAAGAGTTGGTGTGGCAATCCCCAGATCTCTAATTTACTCCACAAGCGCTCTCTATTCACCCGGTCGAAGGCTGATTTAATGTCTATGAAGCAGGCGTACAAACAAGTGCCTTTCGCTACCGCAGTGTCCCTTAGGATAGACAGAAGTTAGTTTGGTTATTGTTCCCATTCCTTGCCTGAATCCTGTTTGGAATAATGGCATGATCCTTGTTTCTGCTATCCATGCTTGTAGTTCAAGTAGAAGGCAGGAGGCATAGAGTTTAGCTTCAACGTCTATAGTTTTTGGGGTTACGATGGTCGCCGTGCTTAAAAATGGGATGGATAAAACTACCATTCCAGGATGCTGGTAACTCTGGTTGTCTGTATATTTGATTGAACAGTGGCGTTAGGGTCTCTGACTACGAATCTGGATCATGTTTAAAAATTGCGTTCGGCAGGCCATTTGGGCCTGCTGCGCCATCTGACTTTAATCTTAAAATGATTATACGTAATTCTTTTGTGGAGGTAAGGTCGTCTGGCTCCTTCTGCCTGTTCGATAGTCTTTCATGTTCAGGATCCCTGTGCTCATGCTGTTTGCTCTTTTTAAATTTTCCGAATTATCTTTAGCTGCCCGTGAACCATTTGCATGGCCTTGATCTGAATTGCTGTATAAAGCTTGTACATGTCTAGTCCAGGTATCAGCTCCAACCCTGGCTTCTTGTTGGAGTTTTACCCCTTGATTTAAGTCATTTATAATACCCCAGAAGACTCAGCTGTTTTGGTGTTTGCCCGCTATTAACATTTTGTTCCAGGTGGTTTCTTTGTATTTGTACTTAGCGGCCCTCAGTGCCTTCCTGTAGATACTCCTGGCACCCCTTAGTTTGGATGTATTTACCACAGACCCTGATGTTTTTTGGCTTGCTAGTGTTCGAACCTCCTTTGCAACCATTCTTTTTTTAGCTCTTAACTCCGTGTCAAACCATGGCTCCTCTTCAATGTTACATTTGCTACGGGTCCCTGGCCTTACTGGGAATTTGTCCTGCAAGACCTGAATTATTTTCACCAGTTGAATACTCGTTCCTCATCCTTTTGTGTTCCAAGATTTGCCAGATGGGTTTTTACTAGGTCCGTAATCTTACCCAGTCCTTCACCGCGCCATTTTAATTTCCTCAAATTGAAATTTGAAGCGTGGAGCAGAAGGGAGGTCGTTGTTGGCGCCGTACTTGGTGCAGTGTTCAGCCTTATTAGTTGTGGAAAATGGTCGCTTTCTGCCCGCTGTTCTATGTAAAAGGATTCGATACAGAGAAGTAGCTCGTCACTTACTATTGAATAGTCAATTATTGAGTGCGCCCTGCCACACAAATATGTGACGGCTGCCGGCCTATCCCCCTTTTTGTTGCCATTTAGGATTGATAATCCATGTTCAGTTAGACTGGATGCTAACTTTTTTCCGATACAGTCAGTGGACTTCTTCACCTTCGCTTTATTGTGGTCAATGAGGATGTTGTTAAAATCTCCTGAGATAACCAACGGGTGCAGTAGGTAGGTCCTTTGCATGGCCTTAATAAGTGACACAAGAATCGCATACTTTCTTTTTGAGATTTTTTTATCTAGATGAATGTAGACGTTAAATAATAACATTTGCCATGGCTTTGTCCCCTGCGTCGGGGTTTCAATGATTCTGATCACTTGGGCCCACTTTAGGCCCACGTCTATCTCCTCTGAACGCCAGTTGTATTTGTGGGTTATATATGTCGATAATCCGCCCCGGGGGTGTCCATGCTTTGAGAAGCTTTCCGCATGTATATGGTGTCCCTTAAAACCTAGAATTGGTGAGGGTTGTAATATCTATGTCTCTTGGGTCATGATTATGTCTTGTCGTAGGAAGAATGCAGGGTTCCGTGATCATGGGCCATTTCTCGAAATCCGTGCACGTTCCACGAACAGATTGAAACTATTGGTTTCTTCGTTAGATTTTTGAGGGGCATCTCATTCCGTAAGGTTACTAAGGGATTTGGGGCTGGGTTAGGTAGCTTTATTGCTCAGGACGTTGGGTACTCAAGACCAGTCCGTTTTGTGTGCATGATGAAGACCGGTTGTTTGTTGAGGGTGACTTGTTCTTAGTGGCTCTGACATAACATATTGAATTTGAATTGAAAAACAACTGCCATGTGTGCCTATACTTTCACCAGTAACTTCTTTTAAGTATGGCAGATTTTTGAAACCAATATACAGTTACCTCCGCTATACCCTTCTGGTTGCCGGGATTTATAAGTCTTGTAGGTTCACCTAGAACTCGGAGTACCCAGAGTCAATAACTAAGCTGCATCATGCAATCACTTTTCATTGTGCACCGGGTATAATGACATTCATTTGGTAAAATATAAAGAGTAAAAAATAACTATCATGGAAACCTATGTAGTTCCGAAATAGGAACACTATATGTAGTTTAGTTTAGAAGCAGTGGTTTTTTGCACAGCTCCGAGCATGAGAATTAGAGGACATTTTTCAAAATTAGTTTTTTTTTACACACTGTCTTACATTTGAAAGGCAGAATTGCATAAAAAGTCAATAGATAATAACACTTGTTCTACTATTCTGTGTCTCAAGATAAAAATGGTATCTCAGTTGTGTGGGTCCAAATTTTGCTTGCAACAGGAAAGGGCCCGAAACAAAACGTGGACACATCACATTTTTCCAGTGAAATCTGACCCTTTTTTCACAATGTGCCTAGCTGTGGATTTTGGACCCTAGCTTAGCTGGCACCTAGGGAACCTTAGCTAACCTATATATTTTTTTTAACTAGACACTCTGGGGATTCCAATATGGAGTGACTTGTGTGTCTCTCACCAGGTTCTGATACCCAGGATCCCATGCAAACCTCAAACTTTGTAAAATAAAACATAGTTTCCTCACAATTCTGTGATGGAAAGTTCTGGAATCTGTGGGGAGCCGCAAACATCCACCAGCACAGTATTCCCCCAAGTTTCCCAATAAAAATGGTACCTCAATTGTGTGGGTAGGCGTAGTTTCAGTGAACAGGAAATGGCACCAAATGCAAGGTGGACACATCACATTTTTCCAGTGAAAACTGACCCTGTTTTCGCAATGTGCCTAGTTTTTTTTTTTAACTATTTATTCATAGCTGTATAACAGGAGACATATCGTTGCAGTCGTTTTCATCATTTCAACAGCTTCTTTTTCTGTTTTCTCCCCTATACATAACTTCCCATCCCTACAGGGTAATCAGTAAGACATGCATCCTGTAACGTTTCAACTCGTCAGCATCGTCTGCTTTTAACATAGTACGTCATCATATCTTGCATTACAGACCGGCTATGTGCCCGTTTCCTTATTCGCCAGTTCTATGGGATTAAACAAATAACTCACTCATCTTCCCGCCTCCCTCCCTCCACCCTCCACCCATGTTCTAGCCCCTCCCCCATCTCCTGGTGGGCACGGAATCTCTCCCGTCTAGGCTTAGTCACCTGTGTCTCATGTGTACATAGTATGTGCTGTGTCTTGGTATGTTGTGCGGGTACCCGGGAACTCCCAGATCCTCTCAAAGTAGCTCCCGTCCTGTCTCTCTTATCCCTGCGATCCTCCCTCGGCAATGTGGCTAGTTGTAAATTCTGGACCCTAGCTTAGCCGGCACATAGGGAAACCTAGCAAACCTGTACATTTTTTAAACTTAAAGACCCAGAGGAATCCTGGATGGGGTGACTTGTGTGGCTCTCACCAACACACTTTTTTCTCACATTTCTGTGATGGAAATTCCTAGAATCTGCCGGGAGCCGCAAACTTCCACCCACCCAGCATTCCCACACATCTCTCGATAAAAATGGTACCTTGCTTGTGTGGGTAAGCCTGCTACCCTAAACAGAAAATGACTCAAAACGTAATGTGGAGACTTCAAAATTATGTATCACCAAAAGACTTGGTTTTGCGAGGAAGACACCTGTGTTTGTGGTACCGGACTAGGCGGGCATCTAGGCAAACCTACCAAATCCAGACATTTCTGTAAATTAGACACCCAGGGAAATCCATGGATGTTTGGCTCGCATAGATCTCAGTTTCCTACCCAGAATCTCCTGCAAACTTCAAATTTAGAAAACAAAATCACGTTTGCCTCACATTTCTGTGTGGGAAAGTTGTGGGATCACCAAGTTGACACAAACTTTCTACCACCCAGTGTTACCCTAGGTCTCCTGAAAACAATGGTACATAACATATGTGGGTGGGCCAAAAACCCGCAACAAGGAAGAGCCCAAAACATATTGTGGAGACACCAAAATAATCCATCACTAAACAGCCAGGTTTTGCAAGAGGGTCACCTGCGGTTTTGGTCCTGAGCTTGAGGGCCATCAAGGGAACCCTACCAAGCCCAGAAAGTTCTGAAAACTAGACACCTATGGTGGTCCAGAGGTGTGTGGCTTTACTCAGGCAGAAAGACTGTGCGTTTTGTTTTTGGGGGGAGGAAGGTGGGGCCATTGGCCTGTCCATTTTGTGCAGCCCACACCCCTATTTGTTTTGAAAAAGAATCCCTGGTAGCCCTTTCCCAAGGGAGCGCTACCCCCCTCCATGGTGTATAGGAGTGGATCCCTGCTTGGGGATCGTCCTCCTGTGGCAATCCCCAAGCTGAGGTCCTTAAGGGAGATTCTTCCCTTTCCAATGATACCTCTCCCATCTGCCTACATGTTCGGGTGGATGAGATAGCCCCGCAAGCACATAGGCAGTGAAAGTGAAAATAGCCAATTGGCTCTTTTCACTTCCGTTTTCAGTGAAATGAGGCTTGTTTGAAAGGAAGGAAATCAATCTGGTGCCCCCACAAGGGTATTTCCAATGTCATGTGCGCAGGCGCAGGTGTCTGACACACGTGAGCACAGTTGCGTCAGACGGCTCCCGCACATCCGACGCATACAAAGGATTGAAGCAGCTCTGGGACACTTTCAGTGATTTTGCTAATATTTGTACTGGCTGGGACATTAACCCCTTCGCTGCTTCTGTCGACCAACAGCTGACACGAGCACTACCTCCAAAGGCTGCGCAAGTCCGTTGGCCGTCGTGGCCCCGCCCGCTTAATAGAACGCTCCGCACTCGCACAGAATGTTCGAAGTAGCAAACGGGTTAAAATGTTGGTTATGCTGGTTAACAAGGTAAACAAGATGGTCAATGGCAATCCTAGCTGAACCAAGTGTGCAGTTTCTGGCTAGAGTGAGAGCAGTATTGGTAACTAAAGACTCATTCTTTATACTGAAGGAGGCAGCATCAGCTTGTTTGGTGACCCTGTAAATTGGGGAGCAAATTAACACAACTATGCATATTGTGGGACTTGGCAAGCTGCAAATATGTTGTTATTTTTAATTAGATTGCTGTTAATGCTTAACTGGTTTCAGTCCATGGTGCTGTGACCTAGGTTATGTATTCTGGGTCCCCAGATCTTAACCCTGTATGCTGTTGAAGGGATTACTGAGATTACTTTTAATATTTTGCTCATTGCTCCTGCCATCACTTCTGTGAAATTTACATTTGGCAAGTGGCTATTTATCCAGCTGCTGGCCAAATAGTATAAAATCTCTACTAGTTACACACTAGTATTTAATTTTTACTATTTAGTCATCGGCTAGCTAAATATCTTAAACATCAATGTTTATCCACCTGCATGTTAAACTGTAGAGATCATGTACTGTTTGACTGGCAGTTAAATAAATAGTGTTAAAGGTGTCTTTATTTAGCCAGACATAAAGAAAGAAGACACTCCATGCAAAAAATGATGAGGCCATCTTGTAATGGGGATGCCGCATGCGTGAAGCATTTGAAAGTCAATGCACATACAAAAGTACAAAAGCATTTCTGAATTTAAATGCATGAATTAACAAAGTTGTTTAAAGATTTCTTTTTCAAACCTGTAAAATCAATTTTGAATAAAAACATTCATGCTAATATAATATTAAAAAACAAGTATAGGAATTATCTTGTGTTTCTGAAACTTGAGGATATGACACACAGCTGTTTTGTTATGCAGTCTAGGAGTATTTGTCAGCAAAGAGTAATGAGTATGGCTGTAATGCACATTACATAAATGTTTTTTTCACTCACTCATGAAAATACATTGTTTTTGTACATGGTGCTCCTTCTGGAATTCTTCTGGGTGTCCTTGTAGTAGTTTTCACCTTCTTTTTAACAGAGATTGTGTTTAGTATTTCAGCCGGGCAACACAGCAGCCGTTGGCAAGGGGCAACAAACAGGCAACACCGAGAGATGAGTAGTATCTATTTCACGGATGCAGGGGGTAAACTGGGTGAGACACAGAAATGAGACTTCGGTGGAATAAGGGAGATGAAAGCAAGAGACAGGGAACTGGGTAATTAATGATGCATGTATCTATTCATTCAGCTGAATAAACACACGTTTTCACACTATTCACTCAGGAGGATGGGTTTCTAGTGTATATGTTTATTGGATCCATGTCATGATTGGTCTCTTCAGCCACATTACCATTATACTCACCCTCCCATTGTATCTTGGGAATGGTAGCTTCATTTTTAACATGCTGAGCAGTGTTTTAATTGGGCTGGGTCCTGTCTCTACTGGGTCCTCATTTCTGACCTTGACAGTGTTTGCTCACCAAATGCCAAATAAAGGTCTAAGTAAAAGACTTAGAGGTTGTTCCCAATTATAGACATTGTGGACAGGACAAGGGGAAGGCAGGCTGAGAAGCATTAGAAAGAGGAGTATGGCCAGTAGGGGGATAAGGAACAGACGGTGGACTACCAGAAGAGCTAGGATAACCAGAAATTTGAAAACCACGACAAGAAGAACCAGGACCAGGGTGGCCCAGGCACAAGGGTACCAGGAACAAATGGATGAGGAGGAGATGACCAGTAGAAACAGGCTAGGTGTCCCGGATCTAAGGTGAGAAGTATCAGAAGGACTGGCAGGATGTGATGTGGAGGGATCAGGTGTAGGAGGAACAGCAGGTCCTGGACCAGCATGAGCACCAACTGGGACCAGAGTGATGAGAAGCATCAGAGGCAGGAGTAGCAGACCCAGGTGAACAGACCCAAGAGGACCAGTAACCAGTACCAGGAGACCAATGGAAAGGAGGACCAGTGACAGGAGAATCACAGCAACTGAGAGGAGATCACGGTGGACCAATAGGCTACAAACATAAGAACCATGACTGGGAAGACCATAACCACGAAGGAACACAGCTAGCAGCACTAGGAGACCCTAAATCAGAAGGGCTAAATGTAAAAGAAAGTACCAGGAAGTCAAGGCTTAGTGGGACCAGGATCAGGAGTTCCATGACGGTCAGACGCAGGAGGACCCTAATCCACCTTGACAAGCCTACATGGAATGGGGTGATCTGCATACCAGGAACTGGAATGACCAGGGGAAGAAGGACAAGGATAACCCGACATAGGAGGACCATTATGGAACAAAACATTATAACGAGGACCAGGGACAGATATACTTGGACAAGTTGGAACTCATAAAAAAAAGAACAATAATTACAGCATTAGTTATCACAACAAAAGTTGAATATTTTAAAATGTATTGATTTCTACTTTTGAAGGTTATTATTACACAAATTTCACAAGAACTATTTTGATAGTTTCAAAGCTCTCCCCCAAGAATTCAAGTCTAATATGCTGCGTATATCTGTTAATACTTTGAGAGTTTTCATTAGAGTATCAACCTTTTTCAAGAAAGTAGTTTCCAATTTTTATTATTTAATATTGACTTATTAGCCCTGTCATGAGGGACAAGTAACTGTGAAATGGGGGATCTGCTGATTTAGTCACTAATATAGATGCAAGCAATGTTATTGGTTTAGCACCATACTACTTTGCAGCCAATGCATTTTTGGCATGTTTATATTGTGCCCGGGTGAGTCATGAGACAGGAGGTATGGTGGAGGGTACTAAATGTACCATTTATGCAGTTGAATGCTCTCTGTTTTATGTCTACAGTAAAGAATTCTGTACTAATGCATGGTGTAGGTCTAGGTATTATTGGAGAGATTACCTTGCTATTCCCAAATAGGTAACCATACATAAATCATGTTATAGAATGGTGGGACATACCCTCAAGCTTGATTCCATCCATTATACATTTTACTGCCAACTCCATTCATAAGGATGCATTCAAGATTGTTGTCATCTGAGTGGAGCATTCATCTGAGCCTACCATTTGATACCTAATCATTTTCATATATGTCAGACTACAAGCCCACATCTTATTAGCCAAGCACAATTACCAAGAGGGTGCATGTCAGAAAATGCAACTCTATCTCTCTTAAAACTCGGTTCTTCATATTATGTTTAAGCACAAGGAAATATTACCTATGAAATGATTGGAACACATTTATGACCCTACATATAATGCCCAGCGTTTCTTACATCAGCCACACAACATCAATCGTGCACAACACAAAGGGTTGCTTTTTAGGTGTTGACTCAGATGTGCTTTGGGGTTTTATCAAAAGCAAGAAGCCCTATACAGATATTGCCATACAAAGTAGAACAATCCTGGAGAAGTTCTTCATACCTTTCTTGTTCACTTTTTCCGCAATTCAGGTCATATTAGTATGGATTAGTCAACGTTGTTGTGTTGATTCCCAGACAGAGAGCCCTCCCCATGTGGTCTCATTGCTTCGGAAACAAACTAATAGCAACATAGGAAGGGGGATAAATGGCTTTTACTAGGACACAATCAAACCTAATGAAACCAAGGAAATACATTGGCAGCTTTCTTCTCAACCCCCAACTACAACTGGTTTCAGGGAGGTGGGCTTAGGAAGCAATATGTGCGTACAAGCATGTCCACCATGGGCTAAAACAGCCTACTGTAGCAGGACCCTCAACTTGTGCAACACTCCCCAGGCTCAAATGTATCTCACCATTCACCCAGTATTAATAAACCACATATACCAGCCTTCCATACATGAAGAAGGCAAGAAACACAGTTTGAATATCTGGATACCCAATAACTATTTCCCCACAGCATACATATTAAAAGCCTTGTGTCCATGCATTATTAATCTGCTGCTATTAGGACCTGTCACAGCATAGGCTGGGTTGACACACCAGTAGTCAATACCATTCATAATGAGTACAATTTGGTTGTCCTTCAGTCATCAGAACCCCACCAAACAGAAAAGTAAAAGCATTGAGTAATTGCAGAGGACAATCATGATAGTCCAGTTCAGCAGGGTGGAACACAGGGATAGCCAGAATCACTGACAGGGTGTGGTGGCATAGCAGATGACTTTTCCCCAATTAATTTAGTTAAACTGTTCTAGTTTTGGGAGTGCAATGAAATAATCACGCTCCTTTAATCACTCAACCTCATTTAAAGTGTATTCTGAGAACATTACAAATGTTTCTTTAAGTTTCTCCTTTACATTCTTTGTTATACCACAATTAACACATCACTGTCATAGAGAAAGAATAATTATTTCATTGTGGTCTATGGGACACAGATAGTGGCCTGTTGAAACACTGTTTGCATCTTATTTACTTGCGGAAAATATAAAAAGTGCTGAGACGCAACAGCTGTGCACCTATGTTCCTATATTTATTGACTCTGGCTGTTACTGGCTGTTCAAAATCAGTGCTACACTGTTAAAAAAACCTATGAAGTGGAGAAACAGTATCCATGAGTTCAGAACACCAACCACGTCAACAGGTCTCTAAATGCTGTCTTTTCAGATTCCCACAGTTGGCCGGAACGGGGTTGCTGTACTACTTCTCTTGGACCTCTCAGCTGCCTTTGATACGAATGACCATGACACTCTAATACAAAGAATCTAAGAAGTCCGCATAGAGGGGACTGCTCTCGACTCGATCACATTCTACCTTCAAAACAGAACTAATGTCATCCAGACCCACCATTCTCCTCTAAATTGAACTTCACAAAGGCAGGGGTTCCTCAAGGCCCTATCACCTCGCCCATAATTTTCAAAATCTACATGAAGTCATTAACGGCACTGATCAATGAATTTCATCTCACAAAGCTTTAACTATGCAGATGGCACACAAATATTCCTTAAGCTGGAAAACTCAAAACACATTGAAAAGTCCCCAATTTTCAATTGCCTCATAGCCATTGACCGGTGGATGACATGGAACCATCTCAAATCAGCACTTCCAAAACAGAGATGTACACATGTGGCAATTGAAAACATTATGACCCACTCGCTGCCTGGTCTGACAATCTGGGAACACCACCTGCAGTATCTAAGGAAGTAACAAATCTTGGATTTACCATGGGCTCCAAGCTATCAAAAAATGCACAAGTAGGCAATCTAGCAAGATCAAGCTTCATTACTATAAAAACTCTGTAACGCATCTTACCCCAACTGGGATTCCCACACAAGATCCAGGCTACTATCTCTCTTGTTCTGTCTAAACTCAATTATGCCAATAGCCTCTACCACAGATCATCTTTAACAACTATGAAAAGACCACAACGGATTCAGAACCCTGCTTCTAGACTACTCTTACATGTAAAGCGACAAGCCCCCATCTCCCGTGCATTGAACATCCTATATTGTTTACTGGTTGCCAGAAGATCCACATTCAAGCTGTTTTGTATCACCCACAAAGCGATACATGGAATAGGACTGCTCTTCATCAGGAATAAATTCACCAAATTCATTCAACATAGGAACCTCCACTCTAGATTGGTACCTCGCCTCAAATTCCCACCATATGAGAAAAAAACAAAGGTGGCACATCCTTCTCTCTTCAACTAGTCAAACTATGGACCTCTTTACCCCAAAGATAAGAACCATGGATAATTATCTTATCTTCAGTAGTCTACTCAAGAGTTGGCTCTTCCCCACATAACCACTATACTCAAATAAAATATAGAGCATATCCCTGTGTATAAATGCATTTATTTGAACTATATATGTGTACCTACATATCTGTATTGCTTTTAAACTAATTGACAATATCAGATCCCGAGCATGGTGGTTGAGACTAAATGGAAATTTTAATTAGCCTCCTAGTGTATACCTGAGAAGGTACATGGTGTTTTGGATGTATGTATGAGTTGATGAAATTGTTTGTTGTATAAGCTACCCAAGGGAATCTTTGATTTTCTACTGTTGAGCAGTGCCCTGTTCGCTTGGTTGGTGGGGCCACCTCTCTAGTTCATTCACTATTCCTTTGTATAAAAATGTATATTAATTATATTTATAAATTTATAGATATCAGTTAGTACAGAATACTTATGGTTATATTATTGAATGTTTAATATGCCTATAGGTCATTGCATAAATAAGAAAATTTTTATCATAATTATTTATCTAAAATTTCTTCACTATTGAATTACACAAAAAAATACAAAAACATAAAATATTACCTTCACCTATACATATATACTTCCATGTACTTATGTATCAAACAATCGATCAAGATTTGTATCACAAGTTAATCAGCCTGAGGGGTATCCAGGCGCCAGCGTGAGGAGGAGCTACTCAAAAAGATAGTCCATTCCTGAAATCGGCAAGGGAGGTAGATGTTGGGAGGTGGATAGAGAGGTCGTTCCAGGCTTTGGCTGCGAGGTGGGTGAAAAAGGTACCTGCAATTTGGGTACAAAGGATGCTGGGGAGGGTGGCAAGGGTCAGGGCAGCCAACCGTAGGTTGGCTGCCCTGCTTGATTGGCATCAGCTTGATTGCATCAGCTTGTTTGGTGAGCCTGTAAATTGGGGAGCAAATTAACAGAACTATGCATATTGTGGGACTTGGCAAGGTGCAAATATGTTGTCATTTTTATTAGATTGCTGTTAATGCTTAACTGGTTTCAGTCCATGGTGCTGTGACCTAGGTTCTGTATTCTGGGTCCCCAGATGTTAACCCTATATGCTGTTGAAGGGATTACAGAGATTACTTTTAATATTTTGCCCATTGCTCCTGCCATCACTTCTGTGAAATTTAGATTTGGGAAGTGGCTATTTATCCAGCTGCTGGCCAAATAGTATAAAATCTCTACTAGTTACACAATAGTATTTAATTTTTACTATTTAGCCATCGGCCAGCTAAATGTCTTAAACATCAATGTTTATCCACCTGCATGTTAACTGTAGAGATCATGTATTGTTTGACTGGCAGTTAAGTAAATAGTGTTAAAGGTGTCTTTATTTAGCCAGACATAAAGAAAGAAAACACTCCATGCAAAAAAATGGTGATGGCCATCTTGTAATGGGGATGCTGCATGCGTGAAGCATCTGAAAGTCAATGCATATACAAAAGTACAAAAGCATTTCTGAATTTAAATGCATGAATTAATAAAGTTGTTTAAGGATTTTTTTTCAAACCTGTAAAATCAATTTTGAATAAAAACATTCATGCTAATATAATATTAAAAAACAAGTGTAGGAATTATCTTCTGTTTCTGAAACTTGAGGATAGGACACACAGCTGTTTTGTTATGCAGTCTAGGAGTATTTGTCAGCAAAGAGTAATGAGTATGGCTGTAATGCACATTACATAAATGTTTTTTTCACTCATGAAAATACATTGTTTTTGTACATGGTGCTCCTTCTGGGCTTCTTCTGGGTGTCCTTGTAGTCGTTTTCACCTTCTTTTTAACAGAGATTGTGTTTAGTATTTCAGCCGGGCAACACAGCAGCCGTTGGCAAGGGGCAACAAACAGGCAACACCGAGAGATAGGTAGTATCTATTTAACGGATGCAGGGGGTAAACTGATTGAGACACAGAAATGAGACTTCGTGGAATAAGGGAAGTGAAAGCAAGAGACAGGGAACTGGGTAATTAATGATGCATGTATCTATTCATTCAGCTGAATAAACACACATTTTCACACTATTCCCTCAGGAGGATGGGTTTCTAGTGTAGATGTTTACTGGATCCATGCCATGATTGGTCTCTTCAGCCACACTAACATTATACTCACCCTCCCATTGTATCTTGGGAATGGTAGCTTCATTTTTAACATACTGTGCAGTGTTTTAAGTGGGCTGGGTCCTGTCTCTACTGGGTCCTCATTTCTGACATTGATAGTGTTTACTCACCAAATGCCAAATAAAGGTCTAAGTAAAAGACTTAGAGGTTGTTCCCAATTATAGACATTGTGGACAGGACAAGGGGAAGCCAGGATGAGAACCATTAGGAAGAGGAGTATGGCCAGTAGGGGGATAAGGAACAGACGGTGGACTACCAGAAGAGCTAGGATAACCAGAAATTTGAAAACCACGACAAGAAGAACCAGGACCAGGGTGGCCCAGGCACAAGGAGACCAGGAGCAAATGGATGAGGTGGAGAGGACCAGTAGAAACAGGCTAGGTGTCCCCGAACTAAGGTGAGAAGTATCCGAAGGACTGGCAGGATGTGATGTGGAGGGATCAGGGGTAGGAGGAACAGAAGGTCCTGGAACAGCATGAGCAACAACTGGGACCAGAGTGATGAGAAGCATCAGAGGCAGGAGTAGCAGACCCAGGTGAACAGACCCAAGAGGACCAGTAACCAGTACCAGGAGACCAATGGAAAGGAGGACCAGTGACAGGAGAATCACCGCAACAGAGATGAGATCACGGTGGACCAATAGGCTACAAACATAAGAACCATGACTGGGAAGACCGTAACCAGGAAGGAACACAGCTAGCAGCACTAGGAGACCCTAAATCAGAAGGGCTAAATGTAAAAGAAAGTACCAGGAAGTCAAGGCTTAGTGGGACCAGGATCATGAGTTCCATGACGGTCAGACGCAGGAGGACCCTAATCCACCTTGACAAGCCTACATGGAATGGGGTGATCTGCATAACAGGAACTGGAATGACCAGGGGAAGAAGGACAAGGATAACCCGACATAGGAAGACCATTATGGAACAAAACATTATAACGAGGACCAGGGACAGATATACTTGGACAAGTTGGAACGCATAAAAAAAGAACAATAATTACAGCATTAGTTATCACAACAAAAGTTGAATATTTTAAAATGTATTGATTTCTACTTTTGAAGGTTATTTATACACAAATTTCACAAGAACTATTTTGATACTTTTAAAGCTCTCCCCCAAGAATTCAAGTCTAATATGCTGCGTATATATCTGTTAATACTTTGTGAGTTTTCATTAGAGTACCAACCTTTTTCAAGAAAGTAGTTTCCAATTTTTATTATTTAATATTGACTTAATAGCCCCGTCATGAGGGACAAGTAAATGTGAAATGGGGGATCTGCTGATTTAGTCACTAATATAGATGCAAGCAATGTTATTGGTTTAGCACCATACTACTTTGCAGCCAATGCATTTTTGGCATGTTTATATTGCGCCCGGGTCAAGAGACAGGAGGTATGGTGGAGGGTACTAAATGTACCATTTATGCAGTTGAATGCTCTCTGTTTTATGTGTACAGTAAAAAATTCTGGACTAATGCATGGTGTAGGTCTAGGTATTATTGGAGAGACTACCTTGCTATTCCCAAATAGGTAACCATACATAAATCATGTTAGAGAATGGTGGCACATATCCTCAAGCTTGATTCCATCCATTATACATTTTACTGCCAACTCCATTCATAAGGATGCATTCAAGATTGTTGTCATCTGAGTGGAGCATTCATCTGAGCCTACCATTTGATACCTAATTCTTTTCATATATGTCAGACTAGAAGCCCACATCTTATTAGCCAAGCACAATTACCAGGATGGTGCATGTCAGAAAATGCAACTCTATCTCTCTTAAAACTCTGTTCTTCATATCATGTTTAAGCACAATCATATATTACCTATGAAATGATTGGAGCACATTTATGACCCTCTTACATAATGACCAGCGTTTTTTACATCAGCCACACAACAACAATCGTGCACAACACAAAGGGTTACTTTTTAGGTGTTGACTCAGACGTGCTTTGGGGCTTTATCAAAAGCAATAAGCCCTATACAGATATTGCCATACAAAGTAGAACAATCATGGAGAAGTTCTTCATACCTTTCTTGTTCACTTTTTCCTCAATTCAGGTCATACTAGTATGGATTAGTCAACGTTGTTGTGTTGATTCCCAGACAGAGAGCCCTCCCCATGTGGTCTCATTGCTTCGGAAACAAACTAATAGCAACATAGGAAGGGGGATAAATGGCTTTTACTAGGACACAATCAAACCTAATGAAACCAAGGAAATACATTGGCAGCTTTCTTCTCAACTCCCACCCACAACTGGTTTCAGGGAGGTGGGCTTAGGAAGCAATACGTGCGTACAAGCATGTCCACCATGGGCTAAAACAGCCTACTGTAGCAGGACCCTCAACTTGTGCAACACTCCCCAGGCTCAAATGTATCTCACCATTCACCCAGTATTAATTAACAACATATACCAGCCTCCCATACATGAAGAAGGCAAGAAACACAGTTTGAATATCTGGATACCCAATAACTATTTCCCCACAGCATACATATTAAAAGCCTTGTGTCCATGCATTATTAATCTGCTGCTATTAGGACCTGTCACAGCATAGGCTGGGTTGACACACCAGTAGTCAATACCATTCATAATGAGTACAATTTGGTTGTCCTTCAGTCATCAGAACCCCACCAAACAGAAAAGTAAAAGCATTGAGTAATTGCAGAGGACAATCATGATAGTCCAGTTCAGCAGGGTGGAAAACAGGGATAGCCAGAATCACTGACAGGGTGTGGTGGCATAGCAGATGGCTTTTCCCCAATTAATTTAGTTAAACTGTTCTAGTTTTGGGAGTGCAATGAAATAATCACGCTCCTTTAATCACTCAACCTCATTTAAAGTGTATTCTGAGAACATTACAAATGTTTCTTTAAGTTTCTCCTTTACATTCTTTGTTATACCACAATTAACACATCACTGTCATAGAGAAAGAATAATTATTTCATTGTGGTCTATGGGACACAGATAGTGGCCTGTTGAAACACTGTTTGCATCTTATTTACTTGCGGAAAATATAAAAAGTGCTGAGACGCAACAGCTGTGCACCTATGTTCCTATATTTATTGACTCTGGCTGTTACTGGCTGTTCAAAATCAGTGCTACACTGTTAAAAAAACCTATGAAGTGGAAAAACAGTATCCATGAGTTCAGAACACCAACCACGTCAACAGGTCTCTAAATGCTGTCTTTTCAGATTCCCACAGTTGGCCGGAACGGGGTTGCTGTACTACTTCTCTTGGACCTCTCAGCTGTCTTTGATACGAATGACCATGACACTCTAATACAAAGAATCTAAGAAGTCAGCATAGAGGGGACTGCTCTCGACTCGATCACATTCTACCTTCAAAACAGAACTAATGTCATCCAGACCCACCTTTCTCCTCTAAATTGAACTTCACAAAGGCAGGGGTTCCTCAAGGCCCTATCACCTCACCCATAATTTTCAAAATCTACATGAAGTCATTAACGGCACTGATCAATGAATTTCATCTCACATGCTTTAACTATGCAGATGGCACACAAATATTCCTTAAGCTGGAAAACTCAAAACACATTGAAAAGTCCCCAATTTTCAATTGCCTCATAGCCATTGACCGGTGGATGACATGGATCCATCTCAAATCAGCACTTCCAAAACAGAGATATACACATGAGGCAATTGGAAACATTATGACCCACTCGCTGCCTGGTCTGACAATCTGGGAACACCGCCTGCAGTATCTAAGGAAGTAACAAATCTTGGATTTACCATGGGCTCCAAGCTATCAAAAAAGGCACAAGTGGGCAAACTAGCAAGATCCAGCGTCATTACTATAAAAACTCTGTAACGCATCTTACCCCAACTGGGA
This sequence comes from Lissotriton vulgaris, assembly GCF_964263255.1. Lineage (NCBI taxonomy): Eukaryota > Metazoa > Chordata > Amphibia > Caudata > Salamandridae > Lissotriton > Lissotriton vulgaris. The sequence goes on from NC_141695.1 coordinate 222,132,796, forward strand.
TTCCCACACAAGATCCAGGCTACTATCTCTCTTGTTCTGTCTAAAATCAATTATGCCAATAGCCTCTACCACAGATCATCTTTAGCAACTATGAAAAGACCACAACGGATTCAGAACCCTGCTTCCAGACTACTCCTACATGTAAAGCCACAAGCCCCCATCTCCCGTGCATTGAACACCCTATATTGTTTACTGGTTGCCAGAAGATCCACATTCAAGCTGTTTTGTTTCGCCCACAAAGCGATACATGGAATAGGACTGCTCTTCATCAGGAATAAATTCACCAAATTCATTCAACATAGGAACCTCCACTCTAGATTGGTACCTCGCCTCAAATTCCCACCACATGAAAAAAAAAAAAGGTGGCACATCCTTCTCTCTTCAACCAGCCAAACTATGGACCTCTTTACCCCAAAGATAAGAACCATGGATAATTATCTTATCTTCAGTAGCCTACGCAAGAGTTGGCTCTTCCCCACATAACCACTATACTCAAATAAAAATATAGAGCATATCCCTGTGTATAAATGCATTTATTTGAACTATATATGTGTACCTACATATCTGTATTGCTTTTAAACTAATTGACAATATCAGATCCCGAGCATGGTGGTTGAGACTAAATGGAAATTTTAATTAGCCTCCTAGTGTATACCTGAGAAGGTACATGGTGTTTTGGATGTATGTATGAGTTGATGAAATTGTTTGTTATATAAGCTATCCAAGGGAATCTTTGATTTTCTACTGTTGAGCAGTGCCCTGTTCCCTTGGTTGGTGGGGCCACCTCTCTAGTTCATTCACTATTTCTTTGTATAAAAATGTATATTAATTATATTTATAAATATATAGATAGCAGTTAGTACAGAATACTTATGTTTATATTATTCAATGTTTAACATGCCTATAGGTCATTGCATAAATAAGAACATTTTTATCATAATTATTTATCTAAAATTTCTTCACTATTGAATTACACAAAAAAATACGAAAACATTAAAAAATATAAAAATGAATAAATTAGTTCAAAGTACAGCAACACTTGAAAGTCAGATTTTTTTAAATACAACTTAAATCTACATATATTACCTCCCCTATACATATATACCTTCCATGTACTTATGTATCAAACAATCAATCAAGATTTGTATCACAAGTTAATCAGCCTGAGGGGTATCCAGGCGCCAGCGTGAGGAGGAGCTACTTGAAAAGCTAGTCCATTCCTGAAATCGGCAAGGGAGGTAGATGTTGGGAGGTGGATAGAGAGGCCCTTCCAGGCTTTGGCTGCGAGGTGGGTGAAAAAGGGAGCTGCAATTTGTGTACAAAGGATGCTGGGGAGGGTGGCAAGGGTCAGGGCAGCCAACCGTAGGTGTCTAGTGGGCTGGTCAAAGGTCAGGCGGTTGTTTCAGTATTCTGCTCCCCTGTTGTGGAGGGATTTGTAGGGGTACATGAGCAGCTTGTAATGGCATCTCTTCCTGAAGGAGAGCCAGCGCAGGCTACATAGGGGGGGTGGTGTGGGCTCATCTGGGCAGGTCCAGGATGATTTTTGCTGCTGCGTTCTGAATTGTTTGGAGGCGCTTGAGAAGGAGGGTAGTGGTTCAGGTATAGAGAGCGTTCCCAAAGTCAGGTCGACTGGTAATAAGGACTTGAGTGACGTTTTTTTTGGTGTTGGTTGGGATCCATTTTAAGGGTTTCCGGAGTATTTTTAGGGTGTTGGAACAGATGGAGGTGGCCGAGTTGATCTGACGTCTCATCGAGAGCTGATTGCCGAAGATAATTCCGAAGTTACAGGCATGGGTGGTGGGGGTTGAGCTGATCTGAGGGCCAGAAGGAGTCATCCCATGATGAGGGGGTCTTCCGAAGAGGAGAGCTTTATTTTTTCCGTGCTGAGTATGAGGCAGTTGGCTCTCATCCAGTCTGTAATGTCGGTCATGGCGTTTTGGAAGTTCACTTTGGTGGTGCCCGTGTTTTCGGTGAGGGAGAGTATGATGTGGGTGTCGTCGGCGTAGGAGTCGATGTTGAGTGTGGCTGAGAGCGATGGGTGCCAGCGGAGTCATGTAGATGTTGAACAGTGTGGGGTATGCCACAGATGATGCTCTCAGAAGGTGTACGGTGGGAGGCAGATTTTCTGAGTGTGTCTGGTGAGAAAAGAGGATAATAGCTTGAGAGCATTGCTGTAGATGCCGATGTGGTGATGTCTTTGGATGAGGAGGTGGTGGGAGATGGTGTTGTACCCCGCTGACAGGTCAAGGATGGCTCTTATGTTTTCAGTGGCGGCTATAAGTGTCTGTGCTGTCATTTCGGTGGTACCGATTGGGAGGGGTCAAGCAGGTGGTTGCATTCCAGGTGGTCTGTGAGTTGGCGATTGACAGCTTTCTCCAGTACCTTGGCCAAGATGGGGCGGTAGTTCTTGAGGTCTGATGGGTCTGCTGCAGGCTTCTTCAGAAGAGGTTTGGCTTTGGCTTGTTTCCAGGTTTCCAGGAAGGTGGCAGAGCTGAACGCTGAGTTGATGATGCTGGTGAGCGGGGTCTGATTTCTTACTGTCCGAGGTTAAAGGCGTGGTGGAGCAAGGGTTGGTGGGATCTCTGGAGTGGATGGAGGTCTTGATGGATGTTGTGGTTTTGGTGCAGATGGATGTACAATTGGTAAGGAAATGGGGCAGGAGGTTGGTGGGTACAGCAGGGAGGTCCAGCTTCTGCAGTTGGGGTTCGAAGATTTTGTGGATGGTGGCGTTCTTGGTGTAGAAGTCGTCGGCGAGTGAGTTGCAGAGGGCCTGGGAGGGCTGAATGGTGTTTTCGATTTCATCTGGGGAGGAGAATTATTTGACAATGTTGAATAGTTACTTCGTGCAGTTGGTGGATTGGAGATGGGTGCTCCTTTCTTAGCTTTGCTGATGACGTGGCGGTAGGTTTGAGGGCCGTTTTGATGGCTGTGTGGTCATCTGGGTCACTGCAGGTGCACCTGCACTACTCCATAGGTTTGCATTTGTGTTTTATGCATCTTAAGATTTACTACTTTAACTCTAATTCAGAAACTCCAATGCACTACCCTATATCTCAAACTGTACCTCTCTCAATATATCCTCTGCCTTCACTCTCTGACTCTCCCAAACTCGTTCTGCTACTCTCCTCTCTCCAATGCACTACCCTATTTCTCAACCTATATTTCTCTCAATATATCATCTACTTCTACTCTCCAACTCATCCCAACCCCTATTCTCTTACTGTAATCCCCAAAATAACACTTTCTAAACTCTTTCCTCTCCTACCCCTCCTTGCATCATCTCAAAACTCTTTTACTATTCAGATCTCCCAAACAAGCCTTTCTAAACCCTTCCCTCAGACTCTTTCCCCCTCCACCACCCTTTACTCAACCCAAACCTCCTCCTACTGCTATGATCTCTACAAAACACTTCCTAGACCCTTCCCTCTTCTTTACTACTACTAAACTGAGAAAAATCCTAACTTTACAACTTTCGGTATTCACAAAAGGCATTTAGTAGTCGTAAAGTTAGGATTCCTAACTTTACTACTACTAAACTGAGAAAAGTCCTAATTTTATGACTTTCGGTATTCACACAACTCATTGAGTAGTAGAAAAGTTAGGAATCCTAACTGTACTACTAGTAAATGCCTTTTGCGAATACCGAAAGTCGTAAATGTAGGATTACTTTTGTGAATCGGGTTCCTACAGTATGCCATTTCCATACCATTTGGTCTGGATTCCATTCTATCTTAAGCAGATGAATAAGGCATGAACATCACCTTAACCATGAGGTACATATCATATCACATATAGCTAAGCCCTATTTAACTCTTAACATTGGCACCTTCGACCGCTACCTCCTGATAAGATTCAGACTAAACATATTCCACAAACTGGTAGCTTTTCCAACCCCAAACGTCTGGGACTCAAATCCACCTCTTTGTCCTTGTGACGGAAAATCAACACAAACTACCCTCCATACCGTCTTGTTCTGTAAATTCTATCAGGAACACCGTAAAGTTTGGCTATTGACTCTCCTAAAAACTTGGGGTCTTAGACAATGTCGACCAGCCATGCTGAGTCTGCAGCTTTTGGACACTGAAGCCACATGCTACCACGTTCTTAACTTTTTGAAATGTATATACAGACACAGAAAAAATCTCTAAAATAACAGTATTGTACAAACTATTCGATTTCTTCTTAATTGCCATATATTGTACTGCAGATTTTTTTATTATGTACTGCTTTTATGGATCTCTAAAAAATCCGAATAAAGTTTCTTATTATTATTATTATTACATATAGCTAAGAGACAGCATGCCACAGAGTACAGTGGACGAGTCAAAATATGCTGGGTTGAAATTTGTTCTGAGCCAACTTCAGCCTTTTGAGGACTGTATTAATAAAAATCAATGCCACACACATGATTATTTAAGAAATGTATCAGTAAGTGTTCTAAAAAATAATGGAAGACAAATACATTAGTTATCTCTTGTAACTGTGGCATAACACTGTCCAGACAAAGGGCAATAGCAGTCAAATCAAAACTCTAGGTTACCTTTTTTTTTTTTACAAAGCATTGTAGACATTCTGATCTCAACTAATAGACAAACAGAAGTGTCAGGGTTGATAGCTGGCGGTCTGTATCAGGCAGAGAGCAAACAATGCAGGCCCTTCTGCACACCTCAAAGTGCTGCAATTCCCCACTGATCTCCAGAATATTTCCTTGGCCCATCACAAACAGCCAACCACACAAATCTGCCCTCCCAGTACAATCTAAAATCCATATTAAAGCTTGTGCCATTTCTTTTTATCAGCTCAGGTAGAGTCATAAAAGGTGGTCTTTCTCTGTGAGTAACCTGTGACAAGTATCTCTTAAATTCAATTAAGTAAGAGCAATGCATCCTCAGGAACAGAGGTCCCTGGAAGCATTAGGAACCACCCGGCAACAAATAAATTAAGAAAGCATAATAGAAAACATTAGTGGAGGGTCCTCAAAATGCAACCAGTAACGGACAGTATGGAAAAGAGTGGACCCTGCCAGCAGAAGTGCATATATGCTCTTGTGAACATGCCCAGAAGCCACAGTTCTGTTAGACTAAGGGCTGATGCTGGCTCAGAACCAGACCGGATTGAAAAACAAAACCCTTGTTTGCTGGCAGCAGTCTACAACTCGCGCTTCTTGTTGGATTGGTGCGGAGCTCTAGGCCCCAGGCCTTATTTGCTCGCTGCATCAGATTGGGGTGGGAGTAGCTGTATATGTTTCTTTTAAATATTAGAAGAAGGTGGAATTATACCTCAAAGTCTATTGCTATTCTCTCTTTAATGGCTTACTTCATAAATTGCCATCCTCTGACCTCCAAGTCCAGCAGTATCTTGCTTTACTGGAAACTGTTTGTACCTACTTTGCCCTCTTGTTGCCACTGGGCATTATCTCTGGTGGGGGAAAGGCAGAGGGTAGAGTGTCAGAGGCAACAGTCAATCTACAGTTACACAGTAACAAGATTACAGATAGAATTCAAGGCCAAAACTTGCTATTAAAAGCTCAGACAAGAAGGGTGTCTCTATCAAAGACCAGTCATAACTTCATTAAAGTACATTAGTTTGACATCTCCCTTTAGCACAATACGGATCTTGACATGCCCTGAGTGACTGCTCATTGATCGAGGAGTCTGAACTTTACGCTATTCATACGAGCAATAAGTAAATCATCTATACATATACAACATGATTCCCACAGAGACTGAACTACTCAGGACGAGTCCTGACAACAGAGATAGGGTCAAGCAGGAAGGCTGGGAACAGTACTATTCACTCTACCAAGTGTGTTATCTGCTAAACCGTAGAGTCTACCACTCACTGGGCCAGATTTACCAATATTTGCTGCAACACAGACCAGCGCTACGTCAAATGGTGAAAGTCAGAAATGCACCGTATTTACTTCCATATTGTGCATTTCAGCTCTCTCTATCCCTGCTGGTGTACTTGTAGCTGCCAATACAGACACAGTTATTTTTGTGCAGTGGGACCAGCCTGCAGAAAAACAATCATCTGCAGCATTTCCCTCTTTCTATGTGGGGCGCAGAATGCAGTGCACTTAAAAAGGGGAAAAAGTGAGGAGAGAAAAAAAATATGGAGAAAAATATAATTTGGATGCATTCCCACGTTTACTAGTGTTAGTAAATCTGGAAATGTGCCAAACCAATGGGTGGATGTGTAGTAACACCCATGTTCCACCCATGGAACGCCTTCCCGGGGCAGAGTAATGCAAGGCGTCGACTTGCGTTACTCTAATTCTACTAAGCCATGCAGAGCCAGGCACAGTGGATTTGCATGTTTTACTGAATCTCACTGAAGCCCTTGTGTTGCCTTACGCTGCCTTTGGGGATTGCTTGAAAATGGTCCTCACTTAAGGGTCACCCCAAAAATTTTGCCTTCCTCCTCTTTTTCTGGCCTTCTTTTGTTGGCTTTAGGACTCCGGGCACTTTACCACTGCTGACCATTGCCTAAGTGCATGTGCTCACTCCTCTTGGCATGGCATAGTTGGCTCACACCTGTTTGGCATATTTGATTTACTTGGAAGCCCCTTATAAAGTGGTATATCATATAACCGGCCTGTACTTCAAATACTTTAAATGCTACCAGTGGGCCAACAGCACTAATTGTGCAACTCATCTAAGTAGCATATCAAACCTGTCTCAGGCCTACCACTGCAGGCCCTGTGAGTGCAGTTTGCTGTCACTTCGCCTTGGCATTTAAAACTATTTGAGAAGCTTGAAACTTTCTTTTTATTACACATAACCTCTGTATCTTGAACTGAATGTCAGAAGGACTGCTGTGTTGCTTCAAGGACTCAACTGGACTGCTTTTCTGGAAGGACTGCTATTCTGCTTGTTGCCCTGCTGCTTGTTGCTTCCTGACTCTGCTGATGGAGAGCTGGACTCTGCCTTCTCTCCAAGTGATCTTCAAGGGCTTTGCTGGCTTGCCTCCTGTTTTCTGAGTCTCACGGACGTAAAAGACTTCTTTGAATTATACTAGTGCTGATAGGATCTGCCTTCTGTTTGTCCTGCCCTTGCCTGAGGTACCCTCCCCATGTTCTGGGCCTCAAAAGTGAGTTCTGTAGCTGTTTTGCTACAAAACTGAAACATCTTCAGTTTTCACCGATTGGAAAGGACGCATCGCCCTTCGATGCCGATGCAGAGGTTGTTCACAGACAGCGGTTCTACAGCCTGTGCTGCCTGACGACGACGCTCTGTGTGGCTCAACAATGACGTATTACCTTCACTTCTGTGAAGCACGACAATGATGCAGAGACCTGACTGTGTGGAAAAGTTTGATGCATCAAGCCCTCAGCACCTACAGGCTTGCTATACATTGTGTTCAGCCTGTAATTTGGATTTGCACCGGTCCCTCACAACCTCAAGTTACTTTTTCGCCACTAGTGACTTCTGAGCACAGCTTTCGCATTTAATCTTTAAAATTTCATTCAACTTCTACAATTTGGATTTTTGTTGCTTTAGCCTTATGTTACTCAGATACATATTCTCTATTTTTATACACCTGTGTGGAATCTTTTTGTAGTGTATTCATTGTGCTACTGTGCGTGTATGTGGCACAAATACTTTACACATTGCCTCTTTAGGTAAGTCTGACTGTTCTGTGCTGAGCTACCAGAGGGTGAGCATAGTGTAACATTCAGTGTGTATCTAGCTTACCGTGACTAGAGTGGTGGTTCCTCCCTGGCCTGGGTGTATACTGCAGCCAACCAGGAATCCCATTTCTAGCAGTGATGCAATGGCAAAGTAAGATCTTCTCAAATCTGGGCTTAGGTGTCTGAAGAAGAAACACTTGGCATTTCATCAACCAACAACATTACAGTACAGCGAGTGGGAACAGATCTAGGTGACACCGGTTTCGACAGGGCAGCTCATGATAGTATCAGCATAGCAAAATCCATATGGGTTAAAGCAGTACAGCATGCAGTGCAGTGTCGTAAAGGTGGCGGGAACTACCTCCTGGTTCATGCAGAAAATCCCAACATACTTACCCTTTCTCCTCTTATTCTCATACTTGTCATTTCTGCTCTTGACTACATGACCATCACCCTTTCATGCTCTTGTCCCCATACATAGTTCACCAGGGTTTGCTCATCTCCATGCAATTTGCCCTCTATAAGGTGACCCTCCTAGATAGTGTGAATACAGACTAAACTATCCTGCCAAACCCTAAATGCTAAAAATACCCTTACCACCCTTCACCCAACTCTAAACCCTAAATATACATTTAAATGTACCCTTACCATGCTATACCCCTACCCATCTGAAACTCTAACAATACCCTTACTACCCTATACCCCTACCCACCCCAATCCCTAAAAGTACCTTTACCACCAGTACCCTACCCACCCCAATCCCTAAAAATACCCTAACTACCCTATACCCCTACACTCTAAACATACCCTCACTACCCTATACCCTTACCCATCCCTAAATCACTAATTTATGTATATGTATATTGTGGTGTCTGACACATTAATAAATAATACTCATAACACTAAGTATCAGGATAAGTTCGGTTTAATCACCTCAGCCATCAACATCAGTAATCCAACTGACGTATAAAGAACACTGAAAACAAACATTCTACATAGAATCCTAGGTAAACTTCTAAGCAGAAGCAGGCATGATATCACACATCTTTCCTCTTTTTTTTGTCCTCATTAGTTTATAGCCCTTTTGTAATTAGGAGTATTGAGATAAGAACACTGCAAGAGATCAGCGATAGCCGGAGTTATCTTGATGCCTACTCCCAGGTTCACCAGGGTAGAGACTCCCGATCACTCTTTTTACAGAGGAATTGCGAGTTACCTTCGCACATCGGGCCCTCTTTCCCCCCGAACCTCTCATCTCTGCATGCTCCCTCTCATTTATTCTCCAGTATTGCAGGCCCTGCAGATATCTCTGCCCCAGGAAGTTCAGTCTGACCCAAATGGTCTTTTCCTGGCCTGTACGGCTACCAACATAATCATAGGACTCAAAAAAAAAAGAGGAGAAGAAAAAAGAGAAAAGTCAGAGAAAGAAAGAGAAGAGAAAAGAAAACCAGACCAGATTTAGAGACTTACACTTGCTCTTAAAAATATCTTTAGGCGTTTGTGTTAATATCTCTTTTACACCATTCATCCCAAATCTTCCAAAATGCAGTTTTCTTCGTTTCACTTATAGCTCTATCTAATTTTGCGAATCTATGTATTGAAATATGTATTGAATTAACCCATGCGCACTCTAGTGGGGAAACAGAGAAGATCCATTTAATACATAATTCCCTACGCACCAATAACAAAAGTACAAAAATTAATATTTTGTGATTCTTAGATATCTGAAATGTAACTTCCTCATCGGGGGTCATGCCGAAAATTACTTGAGAAAGACTCACCTTAACTTCAAACCCCACAATACTGGAAATCGTCGCACCTACTTTTTACCGGAAACTTTGTATAAATGGACATCGCCAAAACATGTGCACGTCATCCGCATCTGCTTCCCCACACTTTTGACATATCACATTTTTAAGCCCATCTTAGATAATCTTCTTGGCTTCCAATACACTTTATGTAGAGTAAATAAATGATTTTTTTGAGTGAAGCAGCCTTGACATTCTGCCATAAAACTGCAAGAGATACTTGCCATATGGTTTCCCGATCGTAGTTTGGCAGCTCTCTCCTCCAAGTCGCATCAAACCACTGCTGAGAGTCTTCCAGAGGCTGAATTAGCATCCTATACCATATGGCTATTTCTTTACCTCCAGTGATTGTAGTGACTGCTTTTTTTTCCAAAAGTTTTTACCCTCTCTGAGATTTTTGAGCGACTTAACCCAACTGACTAATTGGTAATATTTAAATTTGGAAACAGTCCCTCTTGTAATGTCCAGAATTTTCTGCCAAGAACTTATATCCGGCCCTTCCAACAATTCAACCCATCTTGCTACGCCATTTGCTTGAATTGGAACCGCTAAAGAGTCTTGAAGAAAACTTGGGGTGACTGGTGAACTCCATATAGGGGCAAGTGTACTATAATAGTCTATATGTTGTGATGTTCTTATTTGATACCAGCCTTTACATGCTGCCAATAAAATCTTTAGTTTGACTTTCTTGAAATACTTTGGGTCCCCAAATTTAAACAAGAAATACAGGGCTTGGGCCTGAAAACCTGACGTCAAAGCTTTAAATAAAGGTGTGAAAAAAATGGAATCCCCTAACAATTGCCTGAAGATTTTTAAATGGAATGCCCTTTAATATTGCAGAAGGTCCGGTGTGGCTATTCCCCCATCCTCCTTTCTCTCCCTAAGCCTTCGCCAAGCTATCTGAAGATTCTTTTTTGCCCATATAAAACTTGAAACCAAGCCTTGGACCTTGGCTATCCATTCCTTCCTAAATTCCAGGGGTATAGAATTAAAAATAAAAGTATACTTAGGGAGAATTGCCATTTTTAACAGATTTGATTTGCCTAAGAGGGACAGGGGCAGTGAATCCCATTTTTGAAAGTTGAGACTTGACTTTAGATGTTATTTTATCAAAATTTACTTTCGCAATTAATTCTATATTCTGCACTACTTCTATCCCCAGATATCTAATACTTTGCCGAATCTGGTCACAAGTATAATGTGTGTTCCATTGCATCACTTCCGTCTTGGTTTGATTAACTGCATATCCTGAAATCTCCCCAAAGTTTTGTAGGATGTCCCAGATGGCTTTTACTGAATCTCGCAAGTGACCCGTAAAAATCATCAAGTCATCTGCATATAAACTTTGTTTCTTTTTCCACCCGATACATTGAAAGGGGATAATATCGTGACATTGCCTCAATTTTATGGCTAGCAGCTTGATATACATATTGAAAAGCAGAGGTGAAAGGGGGCACCCCTGCCTGGTACCCCTCCCAATTATAATCTGTGGTGAACGGGAGCCGTTTACCAAGACTTGCACCACCGGTTTCTTATAAAGTGATTTAATTACTTGCAGAAAATAACTACCTAAATTAAAACGAAGGATTATTTCTTGAAGGAAGACCCAATTGACTCGATCAAACGCTTTAGCAGCATCACATGTCATTACTGTTAGCGGCATAGCATTGGTAGTAGCCATATCGATTGTACCAAGTAATTCATGTGTGAGGTCATGCAAGTGCCTTCCTTTAATGAAACCTTTCTTATCCTCATGAATCAAAAGACCGATCACCCTCTCCAACCGCTTAGTAATAATTTGTGTGAAGATTTTATAATCTGAATTGAGGAGGGAGATCGGCCTTTACGATTCACAAAGCTTTGGGTCTTTGTTGGGCTTCAACAAGACAATCATAGTGGCCGCTCGCTAAGACTCAGGCAAGTCTTTTCCCTCGATGTAAATAGTGTTAAACAGATCCAACAAAATTGGGATTAGTTCTTGTTCTAACGCTGAGTAAAATTTCATTGGGGAGGGCGTCAGGACCTGGGGCTTTCCCTTTCTTTAAGTTTTTGATGACTTTGTCGATCTCCTCTATTGTAAAGGGGGCTGATAGCTCCTCCTTAAGCTCCTCAGTAAGATATGGGAGATCTAAATCTTTTAAAAAGGCTGCTATTTGTTCCTCGCTCGGGTCAAGCTTTCCGTATATAACTCTTGAAAAAAAGAAGTAAATGCTTGCTTGATCCCTGGTTCATCTGTAACACCCATACCAGTGTCTTGAGATTTAACTTCTTTAATTGTATTCCTTGCACAGTCGGCCCTTGTTTTCCAGGCTAACATTTTGCCGCAGCCTTCACCATACTTGTGGTTCGCGAATTTACTCGCTTCCCATCTTTTCCATACTTTAACCTCCAAATATTCCGCGAAATAATTTTTTGCCTTAGTTAGCTCTATTTCATTGTTTATATTCTGGGCTTGAACTACATTTCCCTGTGCTAATCTGAGGGCATCTTTTAAAGCCCATAAGTCTGTCTTCTCTTTTTTGTTAGGAAATGCACTAATTCCTATCATCCTTCCTCTAAGATGTGCTTTAAATGCATCCCAGACTTTATCTAGAGGTTCTGAATTAAGGGTAAATGAGAAGAACTCGGAGACAGACTTTCTTAAGTTTTCTATTATTGTGCTATCCAATAAAAGTGATCTCTTTAGTGTCCATCTTTTCTCCCCTGAATTCCTGCTTAATTCTACATGTAATAATACCGCTGAATGATCAGAGAGATGTTCTGGTATGTGGGATACCTTACTGATATGATTGCTGATACAAAAAAAAGTCTATTCTTGACCTGTGGCCATATTTTTTATTATGAAAATGTTATCTTTCTGCAACAGTTCCATATTTGACCCCCTTTATAGACCAGATATCCGCTAATCCTAAATCGGTCATAAGTTGTTTTACTACTGCCCTCATTTTTGGCACTGCAGTCGTTTGCCCCATAGATGTAGAATCTTGTGTTGGATTTAAAGGTGTATTAAAATCCCCTCCAAAATGATAGGCGCGTTAAATTCAACTAAGTGTAAAAATAAAGTTCTTAATGGTACCGGGTCCTCTAAATTGGGGCCATAGTAGCCAGCTAATACTATCCGACTCCCCTGAATATTGATCTTTGCGAATACCCACCTACCTGATGGGTCAACCTGTGTTTCCTCTAATACACTCCCTTTATTGTAGCTGTTTGTGATGTGCATATACAGTGATCCACCCATGGTTGGTAGCTTATTATTTCTGACCATTCTTCCTTGGTTAGATGGGATCCCGGAATAAGTATAACATCTGCAACAGAGAGCTTAAGATACTCTAAAATGTTCTTCTTAAAGAGACCCTCAAACCATTAACATTCCATGTCATGACCCTCAGGCAAATAATTCTCAATTGTGATGCCATGCTTTAGAATTAAAAAAACAAAGAGAGAAGAAAAAAAACTCAGACTTTTACAAATAGCTTTAAATCACACAAAAAACAAGGCTATAACAATTGAGGACTTTTTTTTCCAGATGCTCTTCCACCCTTGGTGAAAATTATAGTTTTAGTGTTTTCCACACATTCTAAATGTTTGCCTGCGGCCCTCCCCACCCTCCCTGGGGAACCCTCCCTTTCTTCTTGAGGTATGATCACATCTCCATTTGAGCTCTCTCTACCGTAAGGCTTTAATAATGCTTTACTTTCTAGTGTGACTGAGCTTTATACTCATCTAGAAAACTTCTCACTTCATTAGGGTCTCGAAAATTATGCATTTTATTATTCAGTATGACTCTTAGTAAAGCGGGAATCAAATTTTTGCTGTGGCACCTAGGTCTCTAAATTCTGAAATAAATTTACCCAATTCCCATTGGCGGTCAAGTGTAGTACGCAAGATGTCTGACCTTATACGATACTGCCAGTCGTCTTTTTTAAATGAACCTGCTTTTAATGCCCCGGTAAGTATCCTTTCTTTCAATGTATACGACTTGAAATTCACCAAAATTCGTCTCACAGTTTTTCTACCGGGGCGAACAACAAAAGGATCGCGATTAACTCGCTGTATGTCCTCCTCAAGGGAGACTTGGTCAATATCAGTATTCTGCTCCAGAATAAGCTTGGTGACAAATGCTTTAATATCCCCTCCTTCCACTCCTACTGGAACATTTAATATTGTAATGTTATTGTGTCTTGCATTGTTTTCAAGTTGCTCCATCTTGTCTCCCAACTCTTGCTCATTTTTCTGGAGTTTAGTGATTCCCAACTGGTTAACCACTACTTTTGCAGCAATCTGCCCATACACAGTATCCATAGTTGTAACCCTTTCCCCTAAACCAATGAGCGTTTCTTCCAGTAACTCACAATGATTTAGAATCTTTTTTTGATTTTCTTCCAGTAACTCACAATGATTTTGAATCTTTTTTGATTCTCCTCCGAGGTTACAAACCAATGTCTAATCTTAGTTAGCATTGTTGCCATTAATTTCCCCAGTTCTTGTGGTTCCTCCTGCGTGGGCAGTGATTCTCCTACATTGCCTTTTTCAGTAAGAAGAGGAGGAGGAAGGAGGAAACTTAAGGACTGTTCCCTTGGAGGGCTTTTGGGACCTTGAGAAGTCGGAATACTTGATCCAATCATTTCTGAGCCAATATCTTCTTCCGTGCCCACCAGTAGGTCAAAATTTTTTTAGTTGGAATTTGTTCGATAATATCCTCGTTTGTGCTTGATTCTGGGGACAAACTAATTTCCCTACCAACCAGGTCCTGCCGTAAGGGAGACTCCTTACAGCATATCATCTGTGTCACCTGTGCCTCTGCACTCCCATTTTATTATGAGGGTGAGGATCAGAATGACTGAGTAGTACATCTTGTGACTGTACTTTAAAGTATGATCGTAGGGAGGGGTAATTTTAGCTTTTTTACTTCTCTCTTTCCCTTTCCCTTTCTCTCGCCCTTCCAATTTTCCAAATACTTTTTTGATGGGTTTTTGTACGGAGCCTAGGGTACTATCCTGCCCTGTTTTATTCTGAGTTATTAGTGCAGACGTGGCAGCAGAAGAACAAGTTTCCTCCACTCTATGTTCCTTTAACACTTTGGGGGAAATTATCTGCACCTCGGGTTTAAACTCTTGTGCCCTTTATACTCACTGTAGGGTCCTCTGTGCCCTAAATCCCTCTACTCCTCAACGTGTATCTGTTAATAGCAGGAATTCCCTCCTCCTTTCCCGGATTTTCCGTTATACAGTCTTGAGAGCCCCCCTTCTTTCTTTCTCCCTCTGCCTCTGCCCTTGCCTCTACCCTTCTTTCCACCTGTCAACTCTCTAGGGGTGACGACCCCCCTCTACAACTTCCTGTAATTCCTGAGATACACCCCTCTTTTGCCTCATTACCGGACTTATAGATCTTTCCTTGGTGTCCCTTCTGGCATTCTCCTTCTCTTCCCGTAAATTGAGATCCTCTAGTGTCAAGGGCCAGGGCAATTGCAATATATTTCCGACTCTTTCCTGCCCTAGGAGCACTGTACAAGATTGGGGATAGTGTGTGTTACTACCCGGCACTCCTCGGTGAGGATCCCCCACTCTTGCTGCGGCTGTACGACTTCTTCTGAACTGCGCCACTGTTACTGCCCAGATTTCTTCCAATGCCGCCGTTATCGCGTACTGCTTCCGGATCGCCCGCGGTTAGAGTAATGCCCACTCCAGTTCCAGAAGGAAAAAACGCCGGTGTACTGGCTGCCGGAAAACACCACCACTACTCTCCGCTGTTCACCGCAACTCAGGAATCAGGAGTCACTCCTACTGCTATACTCCATAGACGCACACTCCAAAATGTAAAAGATGCCCGTGTACTGGTTTTCCGAGCGGCACCACAAAACTCTTCAGACACCCGCTCCAAAAAGAGAGAAGCCGATGTATTGGATACCACTACTCTCCGCTGTTCTCCTCTGTTCTCCACCACTCAAGAATCCCGCCCATCAGCCACGAACATACTGAAACGCCCTACAACCGGTAAGGGAGCTCACGACCGCTCCTACTTGGCGGCTGACATGTTCCCCCGAGCCCACATCTTCCCTCTTAACAATGAAAAGAAAACATAACAAAATATGAAGTAAATAAGCTCAGCAAACATTTTTTCAAAACTGATGGGAATTGAACACCTCAGACTTCTCTCTTTCACATCAGAGGGAAAAAACAAGACCATGTATGGGAGGAATCAGCATTATTGGTTGTGATATTTGTATGAGTATTAACATCAGATTTAACCTTGGAATCAACTAAAACCACATTGGTCAAATACTACCATCTTCCGTCTTCACAGCATTTTAAAAAAATCTTAACAATTCTTCTTTCTTTAGTACTTAGACACCCGACAGGTGCTGTAATTTTCACCAAGTCACCCACCTTCACATCACTAGTTTGAACACATTTTTTTATCATCAAAATACATTTTTCTTGACAATTGTTTTTCATATTCTCTCTGTCTCCACTCACCTAACTGATTGTCTTTAAGACTCATCCACCCAGGACATAACTTAGAATTTGGAGCCCTTTCCTTGAAGAATTCAAAGGGAGATCTTCCTGTGGACGAGTGGGGAGACATGCGATAAGCAGTAATTCTGTCTTGCAGAACAACTTTCCAGTGAAATTGCTAGCTCTGGCTAGTTGTATGCTCTCCTTAAGCGTTTTGTTGACTCTTTCGACAGCACCATTGGTTTCTAAATGGTAAACTGAACTAGGTTTATGATTAATTCCACAATTTCTCAAATAAGACTGAAATTCTGATGAACAAAACTGTAGACCATTATCTGAGAGAATGCTATTGGGAAAGCTTTCCCTCTTGAATACCTCACTAAGAAACTTAATCACATTAGCAGATGATATATCTCTGACTGAACTTACCTAAATCCATCTGGAATATAGATCCAGAACAACAATCAAATAAAGAGTATCAGACACACCATGTAATAGTCCAACAATATCAATTGATATCTCATTCCATGGATGATCAGGTCGCTTCCTGTAGACCATTGGCATCGGCCTAATTTTGAGAATCTTGTCCCTAGAACACTCCATACACTTACGAACCATCCTTTCAATCTCTTTGTCCATCCCAGGTCACCAGAATTGTAATCTCAGATATTCTTTAGTCTTAACGATGCCAAGATGACCAGAGTGTGCAGGACATAAAAGCTTTTTATGTACTCCCAATGGCGGAATACGTTTTGTTCCTCTAACCAGTATACCATCTACCACAGACTCACTAACCAAAGACCATGGTTTTTCTAAAAAATTGTTCTTACCCAACAAGAGCAACTTCATAACCTTTGAGATTTTTAGATCATTCACAATTTCATTTTTCCAGTCAGACTCATCCACAACACCCATCGTGACCTGACAAGCATTCCCCACATCATGAATCAGACCCTCATCCTCTATGTCAAAAGCTTTGATATCAAGCAACCTAGAAAGACAATCTGCTGATTTGTTGATAATCCCTGGAATATAGTCCACCACAAAATCAAACTCCTGAAGAGAAATGATCCACTTCTTGATTCTCGACGAAATGGAATCCAAACCTTTTCTTGTAAATACTTCTTTCACTGGTTTATGGTCTGACAGAATGTTCACTTTAGAGCCCCAAATCACATTTCTGAACTTCCTAAGAGCCGCCAAAAATGGCTGAAGCTTCCTTCTCTATTACAGAGTAGTTAAGTTCAGAACCTCTCAAACACCTTGACTCACAAGCTATCAATCGTTCGACACCACAATTCTTTTGTAGCAACACAGCCCCCAAACCTTTTGCACTCGCATCAGTCAAAATGAGGGTCTCAAGACCAGGTACAAAAGCTTGCCAAGAAGGCGCTTTAGTTAATTCTTCCTTAATAGCCACAAACTCTCTTGCACACTCTTAGCAGTAAGACTCCTAAGACTTTGTGTCTTGTCCGAATACCCAGGGATAAACTTACAGTAAAACTCCACCATTCCCAGAAAAGACAGCAACTCCTCCTTATTATTAGGCTCACTAATCTTCACAATACATTCAACAAGTTCTTGTTTTGAAAAAACACCCTGTCCTGAAATGCAATGTCCTAAATAATTCACCTCCTCCACAGCAAACTTGCATTTCTCTTTTTGTAGAGTTAAACCGGCCTTTCTCAAACATTCAAAAACTGTGCAAACCCTAGCGAAGTGGTCTGCTTTAGTGCTCCCGAAAATCAATAAATCATCTTGATAACATCTTACACCACGAAGCCCCTTAAGTAAATTAGACATAATATGTTAAAAAACAGATACGGCGGAGACAAGCCCAAAAGGCATCCTATGGAATTTAAAGGTTCCCATAGGTGTCACAAATGCTGTCAAATCCTGTGAGGGTTTGTCTAGCTCCACCTGATGATAAGCCGATGCAAGATCCAGTGTGGTGAAGAACCTAGCACCAAACAAAGTGCTAACCAACTCGTCGATGTTGGGGAGAGGAAATCTGTCCACAACTACCTCTTTGTTGAGTGAGTGTAAATCAATGCAGAGGCGTTACTCGCCACTGGCCTTCTTAGCAAAGACTATGTGAGCCAACCACTCTGTCACTTCCACAGGCTCAATAACTCCCAAATCAATCAACCGCTCAATCTCCTTCTGAACACCTGCCTGTTCATTCAAAGGAACTCTTCTTACCTTAGCCACAATAGGCACAGCACCATCTCTCAATTTAATGTGATGTTTGTACCCCTTAAGGCACCCAGTTTCTCATCAAAAACATCAGCAAACCGTTTAGTCAAAACAGCCACAAAATCATCAATCACTTGAACTTGAACTTGTGACACAGGATTAGGATTTTGAAGAACACCAAGAAAACGTTGATGAGGCCACCAAAGTAATGAGTTACCCCATTTGGCCACATCAATTTTCCCATCTGTCAGACGTCCACTCAGTTCAATACAAGCTAAATAATACCCTATCATTTTTATGGGTAACCCCCAATAACCAACAGGTAAAACACTATGCTTCATGAGTGTGACCTTGTCTCTAAAATGTTGTTAAAAAATGTCTTGGTTAATCATGGTGAGATGTGAGCAAGAATCAAACTTAAATTAAAGCTCAACACCTTCAATAGATACCATATAAGAGGGGTGTTTAGCATTTTGCTCATCAATCTAATACATGATTCTTTTACCTGAGGTTTATTTCAAACTGAGGTTGTTCCTTCCTTTTCACCTTGCTATTACAACATTTAGCAAAATGACCCTTCCTACCACAGCACTGCAATTAACCCTAAGAGCTGGACAAAAAGAAGCATTGGCTGGATGAACTGTTCTCCCACAACTGTCACAGATAACTCTATTTTCCAGTGGAGAGAAACACTCTGTAACACAGGAAGATTTACCTTTGTCACTATCAACAGAAGTACCTTTTTTAACCAAACACACACTATCTTCCGCATTAGTACTCAAAGCGTTAGATTTGTTCTTTACATTAAACATTTATTTACTTCCTCATACCACTATGGGAGCGGAGGGTGGGATAATGTAAAGTCTCTGCTGTCTTTATTGAAATCAAGATTCACCATTTAACTACAAGACCGAAGGCTACCATTATGCATGTCTAAAGCAATCCAGCGCCAAACTGCTCACATGCTCCACAGGTCTTAAATAGAATTTTCCAAAAGTGTTTGCATTTGACTAGTCTGTCGCCTTCAATATCTCTGTTAGAGAACCACCTGCCTAGAAGACTTTGCTAGCCATTGATTTGACTAGTCTGTCACCTTCAAAATCTCTGTTAGAGGACCACCTGTCTAGAAAACTTTGCTAGCCATTGATTCTCTAAAGGAGAAAGCTCCAAACCTTGAAAGATCTACTCCTGCTCCTTTCATAACTGTACTTACCCATCTAGACAAGGTAGCTGTTGAAACTGCTCTGTAAGACTTCACATATGACAGCAATAACTATACCTCCCCAGCCGCTCTAAATTCTAACAATTTGTATTTGTAAGTCTTCATACAATTTACTATGCATTGCTTGACATATGCCACAGTTTTTTCACTCTTTTTTTTAACTGTGAACTAAAGATTACAACCACCCTCTCACTTCTTCTATATAATGAATAAACTCAAAAAAGTTTAACAAATGTCATATATCCCTGACATTCTTTTATAAAGCTCTGTAAAGGTAATCCAGTTCCTTATTATCTTTGAAATCACTAGTAGATTTGCCAGTCAGCAACAGTTCTCAACAACAAAGTCTGAAAAGTGCTCTGTTGAACGCCAAATAACTCTTAAAAATTGTGTAGATGGTTATAGGCAAATGACCAAATAAAATGTAATTTACAATATTTATATTTTTTTAAAAAGTAGTCCCCCCAAAGTAGCACCGGCCGCGACGTGCGTGCTCATGTCAGCACAGGGAGGAGAGGCGTCCGAGGAGAGACGGACATGGCGCGGGGGAGGAGCGGTGACGTGAGGCCAGCCGCGGAGGGAGCAGCGGCGAGGCGGACATGGCGCAGGGGAGGAGCGGCGGCAGACAGGCGGTAAGGAGCAGAGCGGCGGAGCGGGGAAATGAGGACCGGCGGCTAAGGCGCGAGGAGCGGTGAAATGAGGACCGGCAAATACCACGCTGAGGCACATGATTTGGATGGCGCTGTTGAAATAAATACCGGCAAATACCACGCTGAGGCACAGGAAGCTAAACATTATAAATACCCAGATGTTAAAATTTGAGGCACTTGATCCAAACAGTGTGGTATTTGCCGGTATTTATTTCAACATCGTACTGTTTGGATCAAGTGCCTCATATTTTAACATCTAGGTATTTATAATATTTAGCTTCATGTGCCTCAGCGTGGTATTTGCCGGTATTTATTTCAACAGCGCCATCCAAATCATGTGCCTCAGAGTGGTATTTGCCGGTATTTATTCCAACAGCGCCATCCAAATCAGCCTCCAAACAGCCACCGTACATAGATGCTATGCAATCGCTAGCGACTTAAAAGTCCATGCGATGTTATAGCATGCGTCGTAATTGCATGCGTTCTGAAGCCTGCCGCGATGTCCTAGTCGCGTTTGCGATGGAAGCGCGATGCATTACTTTCCTTGCAACGGGTGTTTCCCGAAACCCGCCTGCCCCGACATTGTCCCCGGAGCATTACCTGAGCCGCAGGTCCTCACTTCACCGCTCCTCGCGCCTCAGCCGCCGGTCCTCATTTCTCCGCTCCGCCGCTCTGCTCCTTACCACCTGTCCGCCGCCGCTCCTACCCCGTGCCATGTCCGCCTCTCCGCTGCTCCTACTACTGCTGGCCTCACGTCACTGATCCTCCCCAGCGCCATGTCCGCCTCTCCTCGGATGCCTCTCCTCCCGTGCTGACGTGAGCTCGCACGTTTTACAAAGACAAGGGGAACCCAGCGGATAGCTAAGAACCATGGGTATAACTTCGTTATAGGAAACAGTGGAACCTAGCTTATTCAACATATGTACAATGTAGTATAGAAACACAATGGAAACTATACAGACCAAGATGTCCTGACCCAGCCGGGACAGGAATTTATTCTCAAAAATCAATGCCAAGTATACAGTACAATAATAACAAGACACAAGCCTGTGCCGTACTGACAGAGAAAGGGAAAAATAGATGTAGGGTAAGAAAAAGGTGTTTTTCAGGCAAGGAAAAAGAGCAAAGGCAGGGCACTGCAGAAAATTCAAGGATCACTGGCAGTGTCACCTGGAGTGGAATGTACACAAGCTTTTTAGACAATAATGTAAGTGTCAACCCACTCTTGGGTGTCGACGTTTCGATCCCTATAGCTCTGTTAGATGCATGGGATCATCATCAGGACTTATATAATAACAAAACATGCCTGAATGAGACAAGCCAAGCGGTTGAGAATCCGCGTGGTTTAAAGTGGAGTTCAGTAATAATGGTGTTTCAGTAGTTAAAAACTTCAGCGCCCGTCTATGATTAAAACGGGTGGCCGCACTTTCAAATGCGTGCGAGTGCCGGAAACAGAAGTGTTAAGGGCATCGGTGGCTCTATACTTCGGACGTCATCAATGCGTCCAGTTTGTGCTAAAGACACAATTGTGGCTTGCCTCGCCCTGGGGTTCACAAATGTGGAAATGGAGCGTGAGTCATGATACGACCGCGTCTCTCCCAGGGGTGCTCGGTCAATGCCGGTTTCAAACCCAAGTGGCATTGACCGAGCACCCCTGGGAGAGACGCGGTCGTATCATGACTCACGCTCCATTTCCACATTTGTGAACCCCAGGGCGAGGCAAGCCACAATTGTGTCTTTAGCACAAACTGGACGCATTGATGACGTCCGAAGTATAGAGCCACCGATGCCCTTAACACTTCTGTTTCCGGCACTTGCACGCATTTGAAAGTGCGGCCACCCGTTTTAATCATAGACGGGCGCTGAAGTTTTTAACTACTGAAACACCATTATTACTGAACTCCACTTTAAACCACGCGGATTCTCAACCGCTTGGCTTGTCTCATTCAGGCATGTTTTGTTATTATATAAGTCCTAATGATGATCCCATGCATCTAACAGAGCTATAGGGATCGAAACGTCGACACCCAAGAGTGGGTTGACACTCACATTATTGTCTAAAAAGCTTGTGTACATTCCACTCCAGGTGACACTGCCAGTGATCCTTGAATTTTCTGCAGTGCCCTGCCTTTGCTCTTTTTCCTTGCCTGAAAAACACCTTTTTCTTACCCTACATCTATTTTTCCCTTTCTCTGTCAGTACGGCACAGGCTTGTGTCTTGTTATTATTGTACTGTATACTTGGCATTGATTTTTGAGAATAAATTCCTGTCCCGGCTGGGTCAGGACATCTTGGTCTGTATAGTTTACATTGTGTTTCTATACTACATTGTACATATGTTGAATAAGCTAGGTTCCACTGTTTCCTATAACGACGTGAGCTCGCACGTCGCGGCCGGTGCTACTTTGGGGGGACTACTTTTTTTTAAATATAAATATTGTAAATAACGTTTTATTTTGTCATTTATATAACCTATAACCATCTACACACCCTGACGATTTCAACGGTGTATGGGGTGTGTAGATGGGCGCTGTGGTTCCTGAGTTTACCCGCCTCAAAGCCTGAAAGTTCTTACTTTATTATAGTAGTAGAGATTTACATCCAAACTCTAGCACATGTTGTAACATCTTTTGGGCTCTCATTGGTATCAAACGCAGACGATGCCTAGCTCTTTATTTCAATTTTGGAGAACACAACTCAAGACATGGCCAAATAACAACTGCTGAAAACTAAACGCTAACACAATTGAAATGATTCTGTTAGGCAAACACACCCACAACTGGGGAAACCACAGGTGGCTTGTTGGTCTAAGACAGCTCCTAAGCTCAAACCAGTCATTAAGAATTTAGGAGTATGGATGGATGATAATCTTGCCTTTGAGGCCGAAGCCAAATCACTGATAGGTACCTGCTTTGGTGTTTTGATGAAACCTCAAACCCATCATTGGCTTTTTCGACCCCCAAACCAGTCATTAAGAATTTAGGAGTTGGATGGACGATAATCTTGCCTTTGAGGCCCAAGCCAGATCACTGATTGGTACCTGCTTTGGTGTTTTGATGAAACCTCAAACCCATCTTTGGCTTTTTCGACCCCCAAACCAGACAGAATAATTCAATCCCTAATCTTGTTTCACCTAGACTACTGCAATGCCCTGTAATTAGGAGCCAACAAAGCAGTCACTAAAAGACTTCAGATAGACCAAAATGCTGCAGAGAGGCTTCTTTTCTCTCCCAAAATTCTCATCCACCACCGGGCTCCTCCAGAAGCTCCACTGGCTTCCTGTGGACAAGAGTGTACATTTGAAAACCCTGTGCATTGCTCATAAGATCCTTCACTCCCAAACTGATCACATTCTAGCCAATCTTACATCCCTGCACCTGGCATGTAGGCCTCTTCAGTCAGCCGATCTCAACTTAGCTATTGTTCCTCGGCTCAAGAGGGTATTAACCCCTCCCATGTTGATGACGAGCTGAGCTCGTCATCACCCACGGTGCTCGTGTGCTGATGACGAGCTGAGCTCGTCATGGTCGTTAGAACGTTCACAGGCTGGGTTACTTCCCCCGCTGTGCTGAGCGTTCTAAAGAACGGGCGTGGCCGTGACGAGCTCAGCTCGTCATCAGCAGACGAGTACTGTGGCTGATGACGAGCTGAGCTCGTCATCAGCACCGCGGCGCTGCGCGCGCCCCCCAGCCTCCCAGCACAGCTGGG
This sequence comes from Lissotriton vulgaris, assembly GCF_964263255.1. Classification (NCBI taxonomy): domain Eukaryota; kingdom Metazoa; phylum Chordata; class Amphibia; order Caudata; family Salamandridae; genus Lissotriton; species Lissotriton vulgaris. Next base: position 222,156,471 of record NC_141695.1, read on the forward strand.
GAATTACCCCCGCAGCGAAGGGGTTAACAGGAGGAGGCTCCTTCTAAGCCATAACCCCTGACCAAAGGAACTCAGAACCATATAGGCTTTATGAAATTACTTAAGACTTGACTCTTTTTGAATTAGCTTTCCCATTGTTACAATGGGCCACATGTATCAAAATTGGAAATCGCGATTACCTAATTGCGATTTCTGAGAATCGCAATTAGGTAACCGCAATTTCTAATCAATGAAACTCCATGAGTTTCATATACCGATTCATAGTGGATAACAAACCAACCTACCTCATCAATATTAATGAGGTAGAACTCAATTTTTGACCCCTCGGGAATCGCAAAAATCACAGGGGTGGTGGCCTCCTGAGGTCAGCAGATCACCATGTCTGAGATTAATTTTAAATAAAGCAATCTTTTTTTTTGTAAAGCAACCCATTTTCCTTAAATGAAAACGGGATGCTTTACAAAAAGAAAAATGAAAAGTGTTCTTTCACGTTTTAATAGCAGGCAGTGGTCAGTGTAAAATACTTTTACAAATATCCCCGGGGACCACTTACTATTTGTGAATGGGTTACCACCTACTTGAAGTAGGTAGTAAATTGCGAATGCTTTGCGACGGCATTTTGGTCACAAAACAGTCATACATACCGATGCGATTCGGTATTAGGAAGGGACGCCCTTTAACATGCCCCTTCCTAATACCGAAACTCAAAACCCAATTTGTGATTCAGTAACAGGTTACTGAATCGCAATTTGAGTTTGATGCATGTGAAAACCCTTGTTTGCGTTCGCAAATGGGCCCATTTGCAAACTCACAAAGGCTTCATAAAGTGGCCCATATCTCTTTCTCTCTGTGTGTTTATTGTTCCTGTACCACTTGCTCTTGCTTGGTCTAGCACTCGGAAGCCCCTTTGGTGGAGCAGCTATGTGCATCATAAGCCCTTTTAGCATCAAAACAGTTGACAGACATATACAACCCAATTGTAACAAAATATTTTCAGTTGATTATAATAGGTACAATCTATGGTGTATATACTTATGACTACAAGAGTAATAGCCCAGTTTTCCAGCACTGAGGTTGGTGCTTCTGGTTCACACAGCAGCATAAACCCTTTAGGATCTTGCGAGCATAACCCAAAAGTATGATCTAATCAAGTAACTTGAACCAAATCTGGCATGCTTGATGGATTTCAACTAGTGATCTTTGAAGGCGGAGGGGTTTAAAATTTGATCAGAAATGGGGAGGCTGAGAGAAGTGTGGAAGCCACCATTACGGCATCTTTACACACAAGTACATCCTTTCATTCTCCTTCCTGTGTCTTCAAAGTACTTTCATAATATTACATCATGATTTACAATCTCCTTGGAAGGTCAGGGTAGAAAATTAACAAATATGCAGTCTCTTCAATTTACAAATCTCCCAATTTCAGGCAGATGGTAGAAAGACTTTAAAAGTGTTCCATAGGTTACTGACAGCTCCGGGATTCAGATGACAGATGATTTATATATAATCTACAGATTAGGGGTTAGAAGTGTTAGTGATTTAGGACTGTGGCGGGAAGATTTAGATGCAGAGTAATGAAGAATATCGGAAAGTAAACGGGTTATCATCTCCTCATTCCTCCTCTTCCTTGCCAGAATTTAGATATATCACGTTTCTAGATGAGGCATAGCTACAATTGTCACTGATTTGCAAAATTTGTAGAGCACATTCAGTGCACCTGCAAGTGAATCAGTGCTGAAATTATATTGTTGGTGAAAAGGAGACATTCAACAGTAGTAAGTATTACTTTTATTTCACAATTAAATAGATACAACCAGCAGAACAGCTGGAAAACCAGCAACTGTCGCTGCCTCACATAAAAGTTATTCCACATTCCAAACCGATCATTCCAGTTCTCTCCCATCTAAAGACCCAACAAGTACCATAAAGGTGTGAGGGGAGTTCCAAGTGGTATCATTACACATATCTTTTGAGAAAGCCCCTTAAATGTTACCAAGAAACAGAAATGCCCCTTGTCGAGCATCCTTGGATTGAGTTTAGCAATTACAGTACAATTGCTTTATAGGCAGATGAAGAAAAAATTGATACATGTGCTCAGGGATGAGGAAGTAGGAAACTTTCCCTGATTACATATCCAAAAGGTAACAAAACTGTGTTTTATGGAAACCCTAGACCTTTCTCTGTAGAAAGATAAGGTCTGTCAGACTTCTAGCAAGTGTAAAGGCTTTTTCAGGATATAAAGATCAGAAAAACAGATCTTAAGAATAATAAAAAAGGGGAATTTGTAGAAGAAAAAGAGGGGAAGACTGAAGCACAACTCTAACTGAATTTTGTTTTCACACAGAAGTGCCCCCAAGGTACTTCCCCAAAGACTGGAATAAATGATCACTAAAAAGGACATTTGCTGAAATCAGTTTGAGCTCTATTATGTGAAGATGCTTGAAGGGGAGTTCCTGTGAGGAATGAAGCACCAGAATAAAATCCCAGAAAAGACTGGAGAGTGAACAACGCGAGGGCTCAAAAGGAAGTACTTTAACAGTCTAGAGGTTAGATCCTCTATGTGAGCAACTTTTTCACCCCTAAAGACATTAGGGGTAGTCCATTGTCTTCTAAGGGTTGACATGGCCAGTCCAGCAGGAAAACATCTTTCACTAAATGACCCTGAAGGCAGGGGCAAAATGTAAAAGGACTTGCAAGATTGCAGCCAATTCCTTCCAATTTGAGGATCTAGGACTTTCCACTCGAGACCAAAGACCCTGAACCTTTAAGTTTCCCCAGATCACCCCACAACCATTGGAATTTGCATTCGTTTTGACTTTTATAGGAGGAGGAAGAACCAAAGAATCCCCTCTGTCTAAATTGTCTGGAACTAGCTACCACTGCCATACTAGATGCTGGTAATTCTTAGACGCTATCCTCTACCAAATCAGAAGGTTTTAAACCACCCCTGAACCACCATGCATTCCCTGGCTTTTGCTTTGTCCTCCTGTAGGATACCTGAAAGATCTCAAACCAGCTTCTTCTTTCTTGGTTGGAGCAACAACACCTGGACTAGGTCTGTACTGACTAATGACGCAATAAACTTACTTGTTTTTGAGAAGGTTTATTATAGGACTTTTGATAACACAATTAAACAAAAGTTCTGAATGTTGTATTGGCACGCATCCTGTCCTGCGGAAGGCTTGGAAAAAGAAGATGAAGACATTAACCAATAGTGTAGGTAAGGAAAAAGTTTAATTTCCTTGGCATGCAGAACTCCTACCAATGGTGACAAGGTAAGTAAATACTCAAGGAGCTGCCAATAATCTGAATGGAAATATTGCAAATTGGTAATGTTAGTTGTCTACACAAAAAACGTATGCTTGTCAGATTGGATGCAAGTATGTGTGTCCTTTAGGTCCAGAGAGGACAGAAAGTCTCCTGGGTGAATTAGTGGTAATATTGTCTGAATATTACTCATCTTGAATGAGATGTGGGGAATTAAAGAGTTTTTTTTAGTTAAACAATTTTTATTGTTCTATGGCTAAGCAAGCCAAAAGGAAGGAACATATACCATACGAAACAGTTGGGAATAAAAGAGTTGGCAACTTTGAGATTTAAAACTAGACGAACATCTCCTCACTGTCTCTGGACTAAAACAGTATTGAATAACAACCGAGGTGCCTTTCTGCTTCTGCAATAGGAATGTTTGTCCCTTTTTTGATCAACCCAAATTGATTCCAGAATGTATCCAATGCACTAAGGTGCAAGAGGTCTTCCACATAGATAATGTTAAATTATCTAGTTGGAAACCAACTTATACTACGATAATAATTTTTTGTCTTGAATTCTGAATTAATTAGTTGTTTATCATAAGTGCAATCTTGCGTAAGGTTAATAGTAATCACGTTGTACACACGCCTTTCATGATTACTCATCTCATAATATTTTATCTTTTAATTTGTTTTCCCATGCAGTCACTATTGATTCACTAAGGTGCAAATTTGATCCGTTTACTCATCCTTGGGAACCGCATTTGGTTTACTCATCATACTCTCTGGTGAGAAATGAATTTTGCTGAGTTTTGACCTATGGATGGATATGTTTCCCCTATGTAAACCCCAGCCACCCGCCCCACCCGCCCCCCCTTTTTTCAAATATATCTCATTTTACTTTTTGGATAAAATTGCCCTCCCTTCTCTCTTTTTCCCCTTATCTTTTCTCTATTCCTTATCTTCTCTTCTTTTGTTTATGCTAATAATCATACCTTGATGTTCACTTTTCTCTCAATATTTTTTAGTCTTATTCCTTCTTGCCTTTTGATCTAAACACTTACTTCCTTTCATTGATCCCTTTGGAACTAATATCTGGAAGTAACTATATGAAATAGTACATGTAATGTATATAAGATGTGTGTTCTTTGTCCAAATAAGTTGTTATGTATTGGTATGTATATATGTGAGTATTATATATTTGGTCTCTTCCTCTTTATATATATATATATGCCCCTTTCACCCCTTTTTTCCACTCTCTCATTCTTTCCCTAATCTCTCTCTAATTTCTATACGCTGTCTTTCTACTCCCCCTTCAGCTCTTTCTCGTCCCGTCCCTCCCATGTATACATTTTTTATCTCGTTCTTGCTGTATATTTTATGGGTTTTTTCTATTTTCCCATCTGGGTTATCTTTTGTTTTCGTCAATCTTCCTTCTTTACCCTCAATATGCAGATCCTTGCTCTTAATCCCTCTATTGTGTTTTTCCTCTCTTACCTCCTTTATCCCTTCTGCTCTCTCTTCTTTCTCCTTCATTTCCTCTCTAGCAAACCTCTCTTTATGTTTCCCTCGTTCTGTGTATCTGACTGCGCCCACAACTTCCTACACGTGGTCCTATCATTATTCCCGTTAGGTCCATGTAAATAGAGATTTCATTACAAGACCAGAAGCTAACGTGCAATAATCTTTTATTGTTGCCCCAACATGCAACCCTTTAAAGAACATGACAAATACATCATTAGGCATTAAATCCATTTTAGAGTGTTCAAACAGCATATGTGTCCAAGACACACAATCATCTTCCTCTTTTATTAGGTGCTCCTTGCAGATAAGTACATGCATGCTTCCTATTCAAACTAAAACAACGCCTTGACTGTATTCTACTTTAATACTGAATTGTATTTTCTGTCAGGAATTTACCTTTCCAATTCATGGATTGGTCTCTATTATGAAGATTTAAAATACATTTGCAAATTATCACCTTATTTTTTTGATAGATATGGCTAGGTAACATGCAGGGTTCTATGATCCTTTTTTCGGCCAAAGACATATTATTCTGGCTGCAGGGGGAGTGTCCTGCAGGGCCACTGTGAGGAGCATGCCATACTCAGTAGAGTACTGGGGGCCATTTCACTACGCTCCTTTCTGGCAGAGGGAACAGGGCAACAACATAATCACAACAGCTGTCTGCTTCTCGATCACAATATATTTGTTAATATTTGTTTATACAGTTCCGGGTGCGCCTGCCAAACTATAGCAATAGAAAATGGCATCCATTTTCTTTTTGGAAATGCTTGCTTGGTAACGTATGAACACTAAACAATGTGTTACCAAACAAATTAACGATCGCCTAATTTTTTCTTCTCGACATGAGATTCTGGGGTGAGATTAACAACCTTTTTCCACTCGATAAGTGTACTGCCGTGCTTCAGCTCCCCTACTGATTTTTGAGGTACATTTTATCCTTTTGAAATATATCTAAAGAAGAAAGGGAGATATATGTTTATAGATAGAGAAAAAGTGTATTAGAAATTAATATATATATATATATATATATTCACTGAAAAAACCATAGGTTTCACACCAGTTATAGTTAGCTGGAAATTTTACTGACCTAAAACCATTGAAATTCCCACGTTATAGTTAGTTGGACTCACTATAACTTGCGCGTGTAATGCACTGCTGATGACATCACATATTACATCACTCATGACATGGTCAGTGACATCACTCATGACATCACTGATGACACCATCCAGTCAATGTGTGCCTTTCTGAAAAATAAATATGTTTTATATATGTATATGTAAAGGTCAATGGAAGAATAAATGTTAAAATAAGTGTCTAAATGGATGTTTTTTTAAAAAAAATGATTGGTTATCTAGCTTATTAAGTGTATCTTAGTGAATACATATATTAGCGAGTAATGTTTAAATATTTAAATATATGTATCAGTGTTTCACTTTGTGTATAAGTGGCTGCATGGGTTGGTGAGTAGCTACATGTGTGTTTATATGGTTTATTAGATGTTTTTTTTAGTATCTTTATAATTGTCTGTTTGATTTGGTGGGGGTGTTACTTAGCACATAAATGCATCAATGACTGACTCACTGTTTGTATGTGTTTTGAAGACAGCATATGTGTCGGACTGTATGGGTGAATGAGTGTGTATATGTATGTGTTAGTAAGTGAATGACTGTCTCACTAGTGTCTTTATCAGTAACTACATATGTTTTAATCTAGTATATGTGAGTATTGATGTATATAAGTGAGTATCTGTGAGAGTGAGAGATTGAAAGAGTTCTTGTTTTAATAAGTATGTTTCTATAAGTGATTGTTTAAGAGAGTAAGTATGTGTAAGTTTCCTCAGAAGTAAGGTGCTAGTGTGTGTGTAGCTGTATATGCAAAAAAATGGATGTTCAATAGTTTATTTGCATGTGTGAGTATGTGTGTGAGCAAGTTTTGGAAGACTGTCGGTGTGTTAACGGATGTAAAGGTGTCTCACTACATATGATCAGTGAGTATATGTATGAATGACTATATAGAATTGTTGTTGAATGAGTGGATGTGTATATAGATGGTGGTATTACTGAATTGGTTGTTGTAACTGGTATAGGTATCTCCACTTTTTTGTAAATGTTAGTTTCTATTTTTGAATATGTGTTTCAAGGGTTACTTTACAGTGAAAGGAGGTCAGTCACTCTGTCACAAGGATGGTGTCATCTGTGATGTCATGAGTGATGTCACTGACCATGTCATGAGTGATGTAATATGTGATGTCATCAGCAGTGCATTACACGTGCAAGTTATAGTGAGTCCAAATAACTACAACGTGGGAATTTCAATGGTTTTATGTCAGTAAAATTTCCAGCTAACTATAACTGGTGTGAAACCTATGGGTTTTTCAGTGAATTTAATAGGTTTTTTAAATGCTAATTCCTAAATATAACTAGTGTGAAACCTATGGTTTTTTCAGTGAATTTCAAAGGTTTTTTTTAATGCTAATTCCTAACTAAAAGTCTCACTTTATAAGTAAGAATGTTAGCGCTCTAGTTGTTCTTTAGAACACTCTGATACATACTATCATTGGGCTATACTCGCTCTACATCTTGCTGATATTTGGGCTACATTTGTATTTTTTTGTCTCTGGTGGCCATCTTTGGGCTACATTGGGCTACATTTGGGCTACATTTGGGCTCTAACATATATAAAGCCCAAAGTAGGCCAATATATATTTTTTTAAAGTTAATTTTCTTAAAAACAACTGGAGCATATATCTTGAGACATAGCAAACGCACATCGGGCTACCAGTCCTTACAATTTTTAATTTATTTATTTTTTTAATATTTTTTTTGTCTTGGAGCTCTCCCGGTGCGCGCCCCGGTGAGTGCGCCGGAAAGCGTAGTATTTTGAAGCGCCCCGGTGCGCGAACCGGGAAGCGTCCCTTTAGCGCCAATGTCGCGATCGAAAACAACATCGTGACCTGTCGCGTTAGCGTGACGTATCGCATAGCCGCGTGATGCGTCTTATGACGTGCTGCGTAAACGCACCCGGAAGCACTTTCTGGTCCTGAAGAACGGCAAATGGTGCCAAATATTCAGCCAAAATTTGGCAAGGTCAAATTTCTTTGCATTTTCTGTGGCAAAACTTTATGCTATGGTGAACTTAGCGTCACCTTAATAAATAATGCTATAGACAACCACAAATGCAACAAGGAAAGAAAACAGTAATTCTTTTCATTTTTTTTGCTCCTGTTGAGCTATTTCCAATTCCCTGTTTTTTGTTTGTTCCCTTAAAAAAAAACCAAAAAATATAAAATTGTTCAAAAACACAAAAAAATAAAAAAATGTTCAGAAAAATAATAAAAAAAATATAAAACAACAAAAAGAATAAAAAAAAGTTCTTTTCAGAACTACCTCCCATTTATAAAATATTGCCAAAAATTTTTAAACTCTGCCATTCTCTTTTCTCCCCGGTGCGCTCCCCGGTGCGCGTTCTGGCGCTCCCCCGCGCAAATCGAAGAAAAACATTTTTTTTTTTGCCCAGCGGGACCCTTTTATTGCCCCCACATCAAACCTAGGGGGTCAGGGGGGGTCTACCCTGCCCCCTTATGGTCAATTCCCCCTTTGTTTTGGCCACCTCTTGTGTCTCGATCCTACCAAGACACAAGATGGCGGCCGCTGCGGACTGTTTCGAATGTTTACAGACACCCAAGAACCAATCAGCTTTCTGCGCGCAAGTCGCGTGTCGCACCCGGAGCGCGTACCGGGGCGCTGCCATAGATATATATATATTTTTTAACCTAAATTACTCAAAATCCCCTGGAGCACATATCTTGAGACATAGCAAAGGCACATCAGGCTACCAATCCCTACAATTTTGCCAAGTTTGGTGTAAATCCATTCAGCCGTCGGGCTAAAAGTGAGGTCGACCGCCCTATGGAAATTAACATGGGGAAAACGCGTTTTGGGACCCCCCTTTTATCTCGGCCCCCACTTGACGCATCCCCCCCAAACTTTCAGGGAAGGACCGGAGCTCGACGAGGCCATTTTGAGGAAATTTTCAGGCAGATTCGTCAACCGGCGCCAAAGTAATTCCAAATAGAATTTTGAGATTTAACATTGAAAAAAATCCTAACTATAACTTTCAGGCAGATTCGTCAACCGGCGCCAAAGTTATTCCAAATAGAATTTTGAGATTTAACATTGAAAAAAATCCTAACTATAACTACCTCCTCTGTTAAAGAGGCGGTGGAGAATTCCCTTTTACTTCTAACACCCATAATAGTGTGAGTGAACAAAGAAGTTTATTGGGACAATTGTCCATAAAGCTCTCTAAAACAGTAAAACGTTTGTACAATAAAAATGACTTAAAACTCACCTAACCCACCCATGCACCGCCCATCCTACTGTAACCCATCCTTGAAATTCTGTTCAACTATGCGTATAAAAACAAGCAATTTCTACTGCCACATCTAAATAACACATTTTGGCCAACAGATCTATTAGATCCATTCTTTGCACTGTGCTATATTTTAAAAACTTGGGGGCAGATTTATGATGACCTTGCGCCGCAATTGCTTCACTTTATTTGACGCAACTGCGACGCAAACAATGCGCCCTATTTACAACGTGACGCATCTAGGAGATGCGTCACGTTGTAAAGCCCTGCGCCATAAGGAGGCGTTCCTGCGCAGGGGGGGGGCGTTCCTGCGCAGAAACGCCTCCTGAAAGTGGCTGAGTGAAATCTATGACATTTCACTCAGTCACTTTCAGGCCAATGCTGTGTCAAAACCCTGCGCCTGCTTGAAGCAGGCGTAGGTCTTGATGCAGCATTGTGTAGATGGGGCACCCTCATGCCTTGCTGGAGCTGCGTCGCGCTTGCGACGCAACTCCAGCAATGCGCCACATTTCCGGCACAGATGCTTCACGCATCTGTGCCGTTTTTGCACCATGGTGCGCCGCATTATAAATGCGGCGCACAATAGGTGGCGGAGCTGTGGCGCACTGTGGCGCACTTTAACTGGCGCATCCCTGGGGATGCGCCAGTTAACATAAATCTGCCCCAAAGGTCTTAGATACCTATGCCTACTAGAAATAAAAAAAATGCACAGTCCACAATTAAATGTAACAACGTACATTATAAAAGGGGAAAAATGTCCAAAAATGGAAGCATTTAGAGAAAGCTGACATTAATGCTGTTGATTGTGGTAGTCTAAGTGCTACAATAGAGGATGGGGTCCACAACAGCACAAAAGGAAAAGGTCTCTTTAACTAAGAATTTGGAAAGGATGCCAGTAGTGAATTCAGAAGGAGTGACCTTGATGGCACAAAAAGATATAAGAGATGGTCAAGGCTCCTGTAATGAAGAGGATGCATATGAGTCTGTGGCCTTGGAGCTTAATAAGTATGAGTTTGAACCCCAAGAGAGCTCAGATCTCTTTGAAAGCCTTGATGAGGATTTTGATCACACATCTTCGGGGTCAGAAAATCCTCTGACAAGGACACCTGCAACATGTTGAGGGCAGAGTGCCCAAGACCATCTGTTATGATAAGACCAGCACAACACGTAATCGCAACCCAGAACTTATTACATTCTTATTTAAGTTCAGGAAAGATCCCAGGAAAGAGATAGAACAATGCCTGAAACAATGTCAGGATAAAATTCTGGACATGTTGGGACCCTCATCTTGCATCCTTGATATGGCTGAAGAAACCAGATGCAATAATACAAGGGTCGATGTGGAACTTCTGAGAGGATGAGCCCAAAGTGCTGTATGCATGTTAGGAAATGTAAATTCGTAATAATGGAAAGAAGGAAGGCTGACCTTATGAGGATGATCCCTAAGTTGTCAGCCATGTCTAACAGAGAGGATATGGGGTACCCAAATGGTTTTCTCTTTGGAGAATGTTTTCTAAAATTATTGGGGAAATATGTCTTCACATTCACCGCCTTTAACAAAGCCTAGAGTAACATGAGGCGTGTTTTCAGTACAAGGGTTTTTGGAAGAGCTGACTCGAGATGACTGGCTGTCGGCTGTGGATCCCAAAGGTCCCAATAATATTTCCAAGAGCCCAGAAACTATTGAAGGAATTAGCGTTCCAACTCAGGTTACCAAAGGGGAAAAAGTTCAAGATATCATGGAGGAAGGTCAAGACCACAAGGTTCTGGAGCTTAAGGTGAGTCCGAACATCCCAGTTGGTTCTTTCCACTTCGGAGTTGGGGGAAGATTACATTTTTTCATTCACAGCTGGGAAATGGACACAAGAGACGATTTGGTGTCAGAGACCGTAGGTCTTTTCAAAACATAGTTTTGGGGAACATCTATGCAAGACAGACAACAAAGTTAATTAGTCTTGGATTTGGAGAAGATGGAACTGATAGATGCATAAGTGGCCCAAATGTTAAAGAAGAGGGCATTAATATGAGTATAGGAATTAGAAACAGTAGAAGGTTTTGTATTATTTTTCTCATAAAGAAGGACAAAGGTTTGTGCCCTGTAATAAATTTGAAAGAATTAAATTAATACCTGGTAAACATGCAATTCCAGATCAGGAGGGTATATCTATTGAGGGGCATAGTGCAAGAAAAAGACAGCTTGGTAAAATTGGATTTAAAGGATGCATATTTTACAATACCTATGGGAAAAGGCTCTCAGAAGTATTTATGGTTCATAGGGGGCAAGGTGTACTATACCAGTTCCTTTGTCTACCTCTCGGGCTCTCCTCAGCTCCGTGGCACTTTACCAAGTAGTTACCTTCATGACAAAAAGAGTTGGCCGACTGATAATCTATTTGGATGACATATTGTTAATAGCTCCGAACAGGATATAATTGCTGAAATACCTTGCGTAGATAAGGGACCTTTTAGGTAGTTTTAGAGTCTGTTATGGTCTCTACACAGAGCCTATAATTTCTGGGGTTTCAGGTGGGTGTTCAATTATCTAAGTTAAATCTTCCACAGAAAAGATAAAAAAGATAAGGAAGGAGATAAAATGTGTTTTTGAAAAGTAACTGACTATCTGAGAGACCTAGCGAGAGTCCTTGGACTTCTATCATTGTACATTCAAGCCATTTCCCCAGGTCCATTTCATTACAGTACTCTGCAGAGACTGAAGACTTTGGGACTGAGAAAAGGTTTGCAGAATGCAGACCCAATTTCATTGTCAGTGGATACTCAGGAGGATCTAGAATGGTGGTTGGACAATCTACACATTTGGAATGGCAAAGCCATCATAGGAAATATTTCTGAGTTTATTTTAAAGTTGGATGCCAGCAATTTTGGTTGGGGAGCGTGATTGAACAAGTTAGAAACCGGGTGCAAATAGTCCAAGGAAGAACAATTGCTAGAGATGAACTGTTTAAAGATGTTAACTGGTTTGAACGCATTGATGAGCTTCAAGGATTTAATGGCGAACGATGTAACTTGGGTTTGTTTAGACAATCTTACAGCCGTTTCATACATTAATCAATAAGGCTGCTCAAGATCAAAAAGATTGGCAAACTTGGTAAAACAGATATGGTATTTTTATTTGGCGCACAGAACCCTTTTGAGAGTGGAATATATTCCTGGGGAGGAGAATGGGAGAGTGGATTGGAATTGCAGACACTGGAATTTTTTTTTTCACAACAAATTTTTTATTTATCAGATCGGGCAAGTAACACACGTGGCTCCCCACTTTCAGGAGAACACCACCAAGTATTTTGATACAGTTGCAGCGGAGGACCAAGTGTCCAAACAAGGAGTCAAGAAAAAGCATTTATAACAAAGCAAAGCTATACCCGACCCTGCCCCTACCAACCCCAACTACCCAACCCTCCCACACCCTCACCTGTGTCCCACCCTAACCCCGTGCACGTGTGTACCATTAGCTTCGGTGTATTAATCGTGACATGATATTTGCGGCGTAGTGTAAGAAGTAACATACATTAGGGGACTAAAGATCTTCCTCCAGTCCTGCCGGAGGGTCGAGTGTCAAACCCCTATAATCGGCCCACCTTTTCCACACCTTAAAATGCTTGCGGGGGCACCCTCGTGCTTCAAAGATCGGTCGCTCTAGACCCATACAAAAGTCCATTCCGGCTCTCCATGCACTCGGGGGGGGGGGCCCTCACGTCTTTCCAGGCCCGGGCCAAGTCCCTTTTGGCCACTACTAGCCCCAGGAGCAACAAATGACGTTTGTATATGTTTCCACCAACCCCTTCTAGGATGTGGAGCTGGCCCAGGCGATGGGTGCGAGGAAGAGTCCAACCCAGCACCTCAGACAGGCAGCCCCACACACCCCTCCAGAAGCCAACCAGCCTAGGGCATGACCACACCGTATGGAGCAATGTGCCTTCCGCAGCACCACTGCGCAAACATTCCGGGGATCCAATCAAACCTGCTCTCCACAATCGCTCACGGGTGTAGTAGGCTCTATGAAGAATTTTGAACTGGATCAGCCGAAACCTTATGGCTATGGCCGCTCCCCTAGGGGATTCTAGGGCCTCCCTACAATCATCCTCATCTAGGGGCCCAATGTCAGTTTCCCAAGCAGTCTTTAGTGAGAGAAGGGTGGAGGAACAATGAGTGACCTTCGTCTGATATATACGAGAGACTTTTTTATCCCCCAGGTCACCCATAAAGACTTTCGCCTCAATTGGACTGAAGTCAGGAAGCGAGTCAATGGTGGCAATACTGGGCATTAGTGCGTGTCTGAATAGTAAGTACCTAAAAAATTGGGACTGGGGCATATTAAATTCGGTGCTGAGCGCCTGAAAGGACTTGAGCGTTGTCCCGGACATCACATGTCCCAGTTGTGAGATCCCGATCGCGTCCCAGCCGTCAAATCCTGATAGGGCCGACAATTCGGGTAGCAGGCAGTTATGCCATAGCAGTGTCTCCGCTGTCAGTCGACCCCACCAGCCCATGCGACGCAAGGCCTGTCGCCATACAGCAAATACAAGTCTTGTGACTCTTGGCAGCCTCCGGCGCAGGCGGGCGGAGTAAAGGATGGTGTGGAGCGTATCGTCGCCCATCAGTGTGCGTTCCAGGGCATAGGCCGGATCTCCGATATCGCCATACCACCATTCGTTCAGAATGAGCATATGAGCGGCTTGGTAGTAGGACAATAGATCCGATGTGGCCAGGCCTCCACAGTAAGTGGACAAGAAGCATGTGCGTAGCGCTACCCTGGCTGCCCCCCCAGCCCATAGAAAGCGGCCAAAGACCGAATTGACCTGTCGGAACCACTGTGGTGTAATCGGAAAGGGATGATTCTGCAATTGGTAGAGGAGACGCGGGAGCGTGACCATCTTAAAAATTGCTGATCTGCCAAAAATCGACAAGGGCATCCGAGACCAGGTTTTGACGTCGGCCTGAACTCGGTCCCAGACGGGCACTATGTTGCGTTCCCAGGCAATGTGCACTGACTCCGATAGAAACACCCCCAGGTATTTCAGACCGCTCGCAGCTACCTGCAGTCCCGATGTCCAGGGACCCGTTACAGTGCCATCACCCAGTACCCACAGCGTAGATTTACGCAGGTTTAGATAGAGGCCCGAGGCTTCCCCAAAAATGTGCATAATTTCCAGTACACTCGGCCCCGAGCGCTGCAAATCGGTAAGAAAGAAAAGGACATCGTCCGCGTAAAGCGCAATTTTGTCTGATAGGATGTCATTCCATACAAAGCCTCGCAATTGTGCATCCATACGCACCCAGGCTGCTAGTGGCTCCATGGCGAGAGCGAAAAGATAAGGGGAGAGCGGGCACCCCTGTCGGGTCCCTCGCCCAATGTGAAATGTCTCCGACACCGCCCCTGCAACCCGCACCGAGGCCGTAATGTCCGTGTATAGTAGCCTGATATAGGACAGGAAGACTGGGCCTAGATTGAGACTGGGCAAGAGTGCAAAGAGATATGCCCAACTGACGGAGTTGAAGGCTTTGTTAATATCAGTTAGCAATAGAGCCGCTTGTTCTCCTGTGGCTCCCATGGCATCGATTGCTGCCTGTGCGCGTCGGATGTTATGCCGCGTCGCCCTATGAGGCATGAACCCGGCCTGGTCTGGGTGTACCAGGTCCGTTATATGCGGGGATAGTCGATTCGCCAGGGCCTTAGCCAGAACCTTAGCCTCAATATTGAGTAAGGAGATGGGGCGATACGAGTCGTGTCTCTCTGGGGGTCTACCTGGTTTCTGAAATACTACGATTTCAGCATGGCGCCAGTCTCGGGGCAGTGCGCCCTGCTCACGCGCCGTCTCGAGCGCACGGTGGTAATGGGAGCCCAGTTGTACGTGAAACTTTTTGTAAAACTCACTCGGGTAGCCACTCGGACCAGGGACCTTCCCGGTATTAAGTTGTCCCAGGGCTTCGCCCAGTTCCTCAGCCGTAAGAGGCGCATCGAGGGCCCTCCTGGTCTCATCCGACATCGCCTTAGGTGGCATGCCATCAATAAAGTTAGCCACATCATCAGCCGGCAGGCGGTCGCACGGGGCATATTGGGTTTCGAAGTATGCAGCAAAGCTCGCTGCTAGCTCGACTGGGTCAGTAAGGACCTCGCCGTCGGCGGTCTTAAGGCCCAGCAGTGCAATCGGCTGGAGGTTATTTTGGCAGAGTCTATGGAGCATTGTACACGACTTATCTCCCCATTGGTATACCCTACTGCGTGTGGCTAGCCACGCCTGTTTGGCCTCATCGATTAGGACAGATGCATAGGTTTGTTGAGCCTGGAGAAGCAGCCGTAGCCCAGCCTCATCGCCCCCCACTCTGTTCTGCCGTTCTAGCGTTTCCACCTGTGTGGCTGCCTCCGTGATCATCTCTCGACGCTTCCGACGGGCCGCTGTGCACCACGCGATGTCTACCCCTTGTATAGTGGGCTTCGTGGCCTCCCACACTACCCCTGCGTCAATGTCGCCAACTAGGTTTTCCCGCCAATAGTGATCTATCGCTTCGCGCAAGTGTTTCACATATGCAGGCTGCTGGAGATGCCACGAGGACATCCTCCATCTAAACGGCTGGCGTCGTCCACAGAGTTCCACCCTGATCGAGACCGGGGAGTGATCAGACAGACCTCTCGGCAAGATGTCAGCACTCTTCACTCTACACAAGCATTCACTAGGCACAAACATATAGTCCAATCTTGAGTAGGAGCCATGGACAGCAGATATATACGTGTACTCGCGTGCTGTAGGGTGCATATGTCTCCAGGTATCCGTCCAGCCCAGTCCCTCAGTCATAGCATGTAGTCTAGTGTGTGAGGGGGGGAGGGTGGCTCACCTACGTCTTGGCGCCGCTGGCGATCCACATACACGTCCATCACATCATTCCAATCACCCCCAACTAGTGCCAGGGAATCGGGGATGTCCTCCCACACTATGAATAGCCTCTCAGCCAGGGCCCATTGCAGTGGGGGGGCATAGACGCTCCCAAAAAACACAGACTCAGTGCCTACCATGCCCTTGACAAAGACATAACGACCCTGTGGGTCCATCCACAGCTTCTCATGAACATAGGCCACTCTGCGATGTATCAAAATGGCTACCCCTCTGGAACCCCGGGAAAACCCGGCATGAAACACTTGATGAAAGCCGAATCTCTGCAGACCCAACACTTTCGAGCCCATCATGTGGGTTTCTTGGAGTAAGAGTACATCAGCATTCTCCCTTTTCCCCCAGCGCAGCACCGCCCCACGCTTAATCTTGAACCAGCATCCCCCTGACATTTCATGTGATTACCCGCAGAGACGCCGCGGGGAGTCCATGAGTCGTTTCAGCCATAGCCAATTGAGACCCACCAAGCAGGTCGTCTGCGCCTTAGCCACTTATCGCACATTGTAATGAACACCTTTGCAAAACACACGTGCAGTCCCACCCTCCCGTCCCAGAGCCCCAAGATAACATGGCGAGCAACTCTCGCCCCACCCCAAGCCCCAAGACCTACCATCAACTTAACGTCGTCACAATCCTGAACATGTTTCGGTCCCAACTCAGCGGCCTCGTTCCTGGCCACCCGCCCCCCCCCCCTCCCCCCTATACCTCAAGGAACCATGAAGTACCTGTCGCGGCATGGGTAGCCCCGAGTCCAGAACAGAGGGCCCAGAATCAGCCATGCCAATGGATCCCAACTCCCCAGAAAACAGTAAACTCATCCCTCCACCCCCAACACCTCCCACATCAGTAGGAGAGCAGTAGCCCCTCATATGTAGCCCCTGAACCCCATCTCACAACCCCACCCATGATCAGTGATCAGTTGCAAATCAATCTTGAGGCAGTTATGAAGTTACCAGTCTATCGAGCCTCAAGAGCCGTTTGGGCCCGTTATCAAGAACCTGTAGTGCCAAGTGTACAGAGGGCGCCAAGTCTTCATAGCTGGCCATGATCTATTCCAGAGTGATCCGAGTCCTCGGTTCTACCACTGTCTTGTGTGCCGTTGACGGAGGCCGACCGCTTACGTGACTTCGAGCGCCAGTTCCTCCTGTGCCTGGTCGTCCGGCTTCCCCGTTTCTGCGATGACCCGCTCGAAGAGCCCGGGTTCAGTCCCGGTTGAGAATTTGGCCTGATCCGCACTGTTTCGTCGGTCCATTTGAAGAGGTCCTCTGGAGTGTCGAAAAATAGAGTGTGCAATTGGAAAATCACCCTCAGGCGCGCAGGGTATAGCAAGGAGTATTGGAGTTTGAGACCTCGGAGTTTCGCCTTGGCGGCCATAAATGATTGGCGCTGTTGCTGCACGAGCTTCGTGTAGTCAGGGAAGATCATTATCTTTCGATTTTCATAGAGAAGAGCTTCTTTGGTTCTTGCTTCCCTAAGTATGACATCCCGGTCATGGTAGTTTAGAAGTCTAGCGATTACTGCCCTGGGCCGTTCGCCTTCTGGTGGCATCTGTGTCAAAGCGCGGTGCGCGCGTTCGATAACGAAGCAATTGGACAAAGCCCCCGGGGGCAGCCAGGTTCCCAGCCACTGTGTGAGGAATTGTTCCATGTTGCCCTTCTCGCATCGTTCCGGAAAGCCAACGAAACGGAGGTTGTTGCGGCATGCACGTCCTTCAGCATCTTCTATTGGGAGCGCCAGGCCCCATTGCGCAGTTTCCATTGCCGCCATTTTCTTCTTGAGGGTGCCCACGTCGTCCTCCACTACCGACACCCTGGATTCGGCCTCCGTGATCCGTGCTACAGCATTTCGCAAGTCTTGGCGCAGCAGGGTGACATCTGTGCCCACTGCACCTATTTTTGCATCCAGCATGTCCGGCCTCCCTCCCTGCTGTCTTCCACCTGATGATCCAGGGCCCCCACTGGGCCCGGTGAACTTGTCTATTGTGGCCTGCTTGGTGAGGCCGCCACCTCCCCTGGTCATGGCTGCGAGTCCTTCGTGAGCCGCCAGTTATGTATACAGAGACGGTAGTGTGGGGGCCTGTACTGACATGGCTTTCTGGCTCTATTTATGAGTGATGATGACTTTAAGCTTGCTAACATCTATAATCTGTATTCTTACTTTGTGTTGGTCCTTTAAAGCCTTTTTGCCAGACCTAGAAGAGGATAGCTGCTTTATATGATGATAGATCCCTTATTCTTGACTCTAATCCATCTATTGCCTATTGGCTTTAGCATAGTTATGTGTTCTTTCATTATTTTGCCTATAGTAGAGGGTGGATCCTGTGGTCCTGACTTTATATTACACATTGGTATGGTTTGTGTAGGTACTCTGACAGAGCTAAGGGTTATTTCATCCTTGTCAGGCCTACAAGGCCCAGAACTAGAGAGACTCCATTTTGCTTTCTATCCCTGCAGAGATGAGATGCTTTAAGGGGAAAGGTAATGTTTATAGTTAAAGCTGTTGTTCACTTGGAGAGAACCGGTCTGGGCCAGCCCTTATCGGTAGGCTGTATTATTCTCTGTGTGGAAGACACAACAAAAGGCCGGCCGGCTGGGTGTGTGTCCTTGACGCGGAGTGGTGCAGGGATCTGATGGGCGGCGGGCTGATGGCTGGAACTTTCCATGAGGAAACAGCATTCCATAATAGTGAAGTGCAGAGGCGGAGCTAGTGAGTTGAGTTGAGCTGGAGTGGTAGAAGCGGTTGAGTTGGAGGAGCGGAGAGTGTTAGTTGATTTGAATTGGAGCAGAGGAGAGGAGTGGAGTTGCAGGAGGAGAAGAGACAGAAGATGCTTGGAAGAGAGAAGACAGACAGTCAGTGAGCTGGAACTGAAGGATACAGTCAGAAGCAGTTACTTATCAGGAGGAGTTGTGAATAGCTGGAGTCTGAAGTAATGCCTTTTAGAAGAGACTGAAGTTATATCGTGGATTAATCTGTGGGAGCAGCTGGAGTTAATTGGACATTGGCACAGAGACATTTAAACAGAGTGAAAAAGCTAGTGGAACAAACGATTATCAGAGCGGCAGAAACCATTAGATTGAAGTTGGAAGGTGGAGAGAGTCCGTGGGGGAGAGGAGTCCAGTGCAAAGTGATCAGCGCAGATGTGTGTCCAAGAGTGCAGGAGAGAATCTAAAACGAGCTAAGGCACAGACGAGAGAGGAGCCCAGATGACAGCTAGAGCAAGACTTCATACTAATCAGGTGATATCGGTTTTGTTATATTAGTGCTTTCATTCCCTAGGCTATTGTATGTCTAATCCCTTTTCTTTCAGCGGTGTGTTAAAGTTCCTGTTAATCAAAAGACACCGCAGATAACCTTGTCCTCATACTGTATGTCTAATCCTTTTCTTTCAGCGGTGTGTTAAAGTTCCTGTTAGTCATAGAGACCCCGCAGATTTGTGTATGTGTATTTTATTGTTATTGTAATAAAGATACCCCAGTTCTTAGTGAACTAGTGTGCATGTGTTGTTCTTATGATAGAGAGCGTTCTAATCAGGTAATCATACAGTGTGTGTCTATTATTCTTAAAGCACAGGTAACCTTTTCTTCTAGTCAGGTGTTACAGCCAGAACAGATGCTGCCCCTGATCCGGTAAGTAGCCACTGAATAATTAGGGAGAGAGAGGAGCCCTTGAGCTAGGGAATTATTGACACTAAGTGATTCGGCCATCCCATAATATTATTGTAGTAGCGAACCCTTAGTGAATAGTGAGAGAGACTTCCCAACATAGAGAGATGGTTGAAGGTATTCATAGGAAAGTGGTCGTCATTGGTAAGTGGCGTTAGTGAGAGCACTGATTGTGGTCAGTGTGTATACCCGCAAGATTGCGGCTTGAGTGAGCACTGAGGGTAATCAGTGTGTATGGCACGCCGGATTGCGTGTTGAGTGAGCACTGATTGTGGTCAGTGTGTATACCCGCAAGATTGCGGCTTGAGTGAGCACTGAGGGTAATCAGTGTGTATGGCACGCCGGATTGCGTGTTGAGTGAGCACTGATTGTGGTCAGTGTGTATACCCGCAAGATTGCGGCTTGAGTGAGCACTGAGGGTAATCAGTGTGTATGGCACACCGGATTGCGTGTTGAGTGAGCACTGATTGTGGTCAGTGTGTATACCCGCAAGATTGCAGCTTGAGTGAGCACTGAGGGTGATCAGTGTGTATGGCACGCCGGATTGCGTGTTGAGTGAGCACTGAGGGTGATCAGTGTGTATGGCACGCCGGATTGCGTGTCGAGTGAGCACTGAGGGTGAGCAGTGTGTATGGCACGCCAGATTGAGTGTCGAGTGAGCACTGAGGGTGATCAGTGTGTAATGGTACATAATCAGAACTGCCCCAGGGCAGATTAGTCTGGACCCATGTGGTCGCGAGACTATGAGGTATGAGTGTGGTGTAGGGCATGGATGTCCTTAGTAATCAGTGAGTATTCCTAGTAATCCCTATAGATTTAGTGGTGTTTCTGATGATATGAGCTTGTATATTGCGAGTTCCCCATCCTCAGGTAGGTACCCAGGTGCCTGGATAGATGGGTCCTGAGGAGGGAGGTGGTTACGTTCCGGCTGGGTTGGAGGGGCTC
This sequence comes from Lissotriton vulgaris, assembly GCF_964263255.1. NCBI lineage: Eukaryota > Metazoa > Chordata > Amphibia > Caudata > Salamandridae > Lissotriton > Lissotriton vulgaris. Next base: position 222,177,135 of record NC_141695.1, read on the forward strand.
TCAGGAGCTGATCCCATCTGGTCTGAGAACCCGGTCGTTACAGGGCCCCAAGCACCTCCGCTAAGTCTATCGAGGGAGGACAACGCAGCCGCCACCTCTCCCTGCGGGGGCCGGATGGTCGTATCCCTGGCGGATTCCTGCACCGGGCCAGGTCAAGGCAGGCCCCGACACCAGTTCCCCACTCGCCAACAGTCAGTGCCCCCCACACCCCCTGCGGGCTGGGTAGTGTCTCTCCGCTACAATGCACGGGCGCTACAGCGTCGGCCCGGATGCCTGCAGTGTCCATGGGGGGGGGTTACTCACAGTCATGTAGCCAGCCAAGGCGCTTCGGGCTGCCCGCTATAGACCAGTCACCCTCGGGGCTTCCGTCGCGTGAGGCAGCAGGGGAGGGCCACTCCGAGGACAGCAGTGCCACAGCAGAGGCGGGTGAAAACTCCTGCGGCAGGGGTCGCAAAACTCAAGGCCATGGCTGCTCCCGGGCCACAGGGCCGCCGCAGCCAAGCAGGCAGGGTCTCGGCACCAGGAAAGCACTCCCCTCCAGCGGGGCCCCAGGAAGAGAGCCGCTCGTCGTCCCTCGCCCCTCAGGGCATCCAAGGTCGATGGCAATCGGTGGGCCAGCCGACCCACACAGAGGCCGTCCGGCCGGGGATCTCCAAAATCGAGGCCCCGGCGTCACTGCGGCATGCAAGGCCTCACCCTTCGGTCCTCCGCACCGGCACGTCCGGTCATCCAGGGTCTCTGCCGACCGCACCGGAGGATCCCTGGAACCACCAGCAATGTCCGCCCCACAATGGTGGTGAGTAGTGGGCTCGGGGGCCAGGATAATTTGCCGGATCAAGTGCGGGCCAGCGGGAGCTCTAACAAGCTGCGACCGCCATTGCCGCTCGCGAAGCCACGCCCCCCAGACACTGGAATTTTAATCTAGTAGTTTTCAATTTGATTCAGAGGTTATGTGGACAAATTCAGGTGGATATGTTTGAAAGCCGACTAACCTACCAAGTACCCAAATACTTCAGTTGGAGACTGGATCCTGGAACAATGGCAATAGACTCCTTTCTCAGGACAAGAGAAGAGAAGGAAGTTATGCGTCCCCCCTTCTCAATGATCCAGAGAGTATTGATAGTCATATTGGTAGTCTCAGCTTTAATTCCCATGTGTAATGGAACTCACAGTAGAAATACCCCATTGAGTTCCTGTTGCTTTAGGTCTTCTGGTGGATTCTGAGGAAAAAGAACACTCTTTTGTTTTCGAAGGGTGTATGAACCTTCTTGATTATAAGATTTCAGGGGTACCAGTAGATAATGAGTCCCTTCAGGAAAAGATAAAGACTTTTTGGAGGAGTCCTGGACTCCAAGCATCAGAAAAGGATACGCAGGAGTATGGAAGGAATGGTGTAATTGGTGCAAGTGAAAGGGGTTTGGATCTCATGGAGGCTCCTGTAGGTGAGATAGCATTCTATTGAGCAGATTTGTTCAACTCTGGTCTTTTTTATAGGACGATTAATTGTTTTAGATCAGCTGTATCAGCAGGACACGGTTTGATTAACAATTTTGCATTACGGAGTGATCCCCTGATAAGGAGAGTAACTAAATGAATTTTGCCTAGGAGATCCCCTAAATCTCGTTATGATTCATTATGGAATGTCGGATTAGTGTGTACATTGTTTACTTCATGGCCAAGCAAAAATTATCCTTACCTTAGACAGATATCTCTGAAGCTAGCAACTGAATTCTGCTAAAGTACCTCTAGAAAGGTTTCTGATGTTAAGGCATTGGGCATTTCTAATAGATATACTCTACAGAAGAGGTACTCTTTGTTGTTTGGAAAGAACTACGACCATGTCTGAGAACATTTTACTCTTATTTTCATGAATATGTCAAGCAATGCGTAGTAAATTGTATGAAGACTTACAAATACAAATTGTTAGAATTTAGTGCAGCTGGAGACGTATAGTTATTGTAGTCATATGTGAAGTCTTACAGAGCAGTTTCAACAGCTACCTTGTCTAGATGGGTAAGTACAGTTATTAAAGGAGCAGGAGTACATCTTTCTCCTTTAGAGAATCAATGGCTAGCAAAGTCTTCTAGGCAGGTGGTCCTCTAACAGAGATTTTGAAGGCGACAGACTAGTCAAATGCAACCACTTTTGGAAAATTCTATTTAAGACCTGTGGAGCATGTGAGCAGTTTGGTGCTGGATTGCTTTAGGCATGCATAATGGTAGCCTCCGGTCTTGTAGTTAAAAGGCGATTCTCCAATTAACATTCAAAGTGAATCTTGATTTCATTAAAGACAGCAGAGACTTTACATTATCCCGCCCTCCGCTCCCATAGTGGTATGAGGAAGTAAATTAAATGTTTAATTTGAACTTATGATTGAGGAAAGGTGAATGGTTAATATGGGTTACAACATGTTTGTGCTGTATATGAGGAAATCTGTTGATTAATATATGTTTTTTATTTTTAGAAAATTGGTAATAGACGTTTTTATCTGAAGATGAAGGAAATATCTTGTCAAAAATCAACAGGACCGTTTCCTCTACTAGCTTTAATTTCAAATCCAGAATGTGCTGTGGATCATCCTCATTTGGAATGCAAAACCCAACACAGATAAATTCAAAGTCTGCACATTTCATTCCAACTAAAACCCATGTACCAGAGTTATCCGTTCTAAAATGCTTAACTTCAATTCCAGTGCCCCTTCTTATTAGGATTGCTAACCCTTACAATATTGCTCCTGGTCAGAAACTGAAAAATTCTGCACCCAACCATACTTACGGAATAGTTCCTTACTCTCACTTGCCACCAGATGCGTCCTCTGCAAAACCATAATATGCGCCTGACTCGCTTCCAAATACCTTAGTACCACCAGCTGCCTGGGTTGTGACCTGAGACCATTCACATTCCAGGTGAGGATATCTATAGCTTTACCTGGTTTAGTCATCATCCCCCCACTCCCTACTCCTAATTCCCACCTCCTGCTCCATATTCAACTCATAAAGACATTCCTGACTGAATGATAATGAGGACTTTTTCAGATGTTGACCCCTCTGCTTCCCACCCGTGTACCATCACCACCCCCACCACCCCAACCCTCTCTATTAACCCAACCCTATCTTGATAGGCATAAAAATGCGCAATGGGCTGCCTATTGGGGGAATATTCCGTAAGTGAAAATAACAGCAAGCAAATTGCGATTCTCCTATTACCATGACTAGAGAATCTGGATTCCATTAAAGACACGGAGGCTGACATTATGCATAACACTTTTAATGCAGTCTCTAAGCAGCTGCATACATCATAAAGTAAAGGTTCCAGAACACCAGGAACATATAATAGGCATGAGCCAACAACAATCTGCCTCTTCTAAATGAGATGAAGGAGAGCATAAGCCCAAACTTTAAATCTTCTAAACGATAGTCTCGAATCCAAAGGAAATTGAATGACGAACAAAATACCACACTTCATGAAGTTATGAGAGGTTACCTGAAAAAGAGAGAAAGATGAGTATTTCCAGAAAGGAAAGAATGAAAAGCAATGCAGGATGCAACTTAAGCAATAATTATATAAGAACAGTTCTTAAATAATCTAAGATTCATCATAAAACTTTTTTCATCAACGATAAAAGACATTTACAGAAATAGGTAAAGTAAGTGTTAGTCATCCAAGGGAAGGGACGGGTGGGATAATGACAGCGTCCGTGTGTTTAATGAAATCCAGATTCTCTAGTCATGGTAATAGGAGAATCGCAATTTCATTACAAGAATGAAGGTAACATTATGCATGTTGGTAGCTTTGTAAGACTACGTTTGACATGAGTTCAATTGGTTTGCAGTAATGCCTTGCAAAGGTGCTAGCATTAGACCAGTCAGCAGCTTTTAGAATATTGTCCGACTTACCTCCAGACCAGAAAGATTTACTGGCCATAGCACCTCTGAGGGAGAGAGCTTGGAATTTCTTTAAATCCATACCTGCTAAATTCATAACGGTTTTAACCAATCTGGCAATAGAAGTTAAAGTTAATCTTTATGAGGTTTAACGAAGGAAATAAGTAACTGATTCTCACCTTCAGCACAAAGACCAATCATTCGCGATCGTACTCTCTCATGCAGTCTACCACACAAAGTTTAGGGAATAAGTCAAAACGGGGATAAAAGGTAGAATCAGACATAGTCTTGGTTCTCCTAATTAGCCAAATTTGACACTGAACATATTGTAGGATCTATTGGTGATTTCAAGGGCTTTGAAATCAGAAGCCGTTCTTCAAGAAATTAAACAAAGCAGTGTAGCGAGCTTGAAGGATATTAGTTTCCTATTCGGTTGAGAGTTAACAGACTAGTTAGAGAAAAGGTCTAGAATTAGCTAAACATCCCATAGAGATTCATATTTGGGCTTAGGAGGTCTCCTCAATCGAATACTCTTCATTACTCTACAAACAATGACATTCTTAACTACTGTTTTACCATTGACAAGGGAATGGCCAGCGTAGATAGCCAATCTATAACAGTTAATTGATCTATAGGTGAGACCCCTTTCGAATTGTTCAACCAGGATGTTTACTACCTCAACAATAGGTGCTTCCAAGTTCCTTTCCATGCACCAACGTGCCCAGCTTCTCCATATATTGTTGTATCTGTAGTGAGAACCTGGGGTCCAAGACTCTCTGAGGAGTGTTGCAGCCGTCAACGAAAGTCCTGAGATTTCATTGGATCTCCTGACACTTTCCAGGCAAGAAGTTTCAAACTCCCGGTCTGGATTAGAGAGTGACTTCCTCCATCTACGTCTGTGAAAAGATTCTCTTGGGAAGGAATTAAGAAGGGAGGGTTGCAGGCTAGTTCTAGAGTGGTGTGGAACCAGGCTTGAGATGACAAGAAGGGAGTGATTAGGACAAGGCAGCATTGGTCCTGTCTCACTTTCTGTAGAACTCTCTGGATCATGGCAAATGGAGGGAAGGCGTCGGCTTTGATTCCTCTCCAGGACTGGGGCAAGGCATTCACAGCCAGAGCACCCGGGTCAGGATTCCAACTGAAGTAATTCTCCAACTGGAAAGTTAGTCTGCTCACAAAACAGTCTATTTCTAGGGGACCCCAAATTTTGTGGAGACACTGGAATACTGAAACATTGAGTTTCCAGTTGCTGTGATCCAAAAGGACCTGCAAGTTTCAAGCTGCAGAAATGTTCGATTTCCCCTGTAGATATTACGCTCTCAGAGAGATCTTGTGTTCCAGGCAGAACATCCAAAGTTTTCTGGCTAAATTTGAAAGATCCAGTGATTTGGTACCTCCAGACAATTTATATAGGCTACTGCGGACATATTATCCATCTTTTGAATGACTGATCTGCCGTGGAGAGAGTGTCTGAATATCATTAAGGCATAAAGACCAGCTGTCAGTTCCAAGTAGTTTATGTGGCGGGAGGATTCCTCTTGCAACCAAATACCACGAGTATTCTGATTGAGGAGACAGGCTCCCCAGCCATGAAGGCTCGCATCTGATTCCAAGACAAACTCTGGTACAGAACCAAATATTGCTTTGCCATTCCAAGCGTCTAGGTTCCCTAGCCACCAGGATAGTTCTGATCTGGCTTCTTGATCTTGGATAATATGGTCTTTGTACCAAAGGCCAGATCTCAGAGCTCTTGCTTTTACTCATTGAAAAGCCCGATAGTTTAGCAGACCCGGAAAGATGGCTGGAATGGAGGAGGACAGAAGACCTAGAAATCTCGCTAGTTTCCTTAGGGTAAGATTTTCTTGTTTCAAGACATGTCTTATTTCCTTCCTGATCTTGGTAATTTTTTTTAAAGGGAGAAGAAGGAGACACGTTGTTGTATCTACAGTGAAGCCTAGGAATTCCAAAGTTTTGGAAGGGGACAGAATCAATTTTTCTTTGTTTATATTAAATCCCAGGCTTTCTAACAGATCCATCACAGTGTTTAGATCTTGGAGTATCTGTGAATAGTCTTGGGACATTACAAAGATGTTGTCTAGATAAACAAGTAGACAAATGCCTCTCTCTCTTAAGGATGAGGCGACAGTTCTCATGACCTTGGTGAAACACTATGGGGCAGATGACAGGCCCAATGGTAGGGCTTGAAACTGATAAAGGTGGTTTTTCCACATGAACTGAAGGAAAGGTTGGTGGATTTTGGCCATTGGGATGGTAAAATAGGCATCTTTTAAATCTAGTTCGACTAGCCAATCTCCTTCTAGAAGTAGGTCCCTCAAGAGATGTATGCCTTTCACCTTGAAGTGCCGGTAGACCAAGTATGTGTTTAGTTCTCTCAAATTTATAACCGATCTCCAGCCTTTCTCCTTTTACTCTATGAGGAAAAGTGTACTTATAAATCTCAGCGCTTCCAATGGGACTTCTATTATTGCTCCTTTCTAGAGCATTGAAGAAATTTCGTCTTCAACAATTTTCTGATGGTCTAAATTGGGAGGGATATCTCTTGGAAAGGAGGTTTGAGTAGGGATTTCTGTAAAATCTATCATGAAGCCCATGACAGTGTTTAGAACCCATGGATCTTGAGTAATTAACTTCCAGTTCTGAAAAAAGAACCTGAGACGGCCTCCCACCTTTTGGAGGAAAGAAGGAGTAGGAAGAGGGAGCAAAACACTCACTTTGGGGGTTGTTGATGTTGGTGGCTCAACAGGACCTGAAGCCTATGTTACGATGGCCTCTCCCTCTTTGTGGGTAAAACTGTGGAGGATTTGAACCTTTGTATCCTCTACCATAAGAGCGGAATCTTGAGTAGGGCCTTTGGTTGAAGCGGCCGGACAAGAGGCCCCTTCTTCCGGCCCATCCTAAAAGTTAGAAGCTGAAGACTTTTTTCATATTCTGTTGGGCTTTGTCCAGGGCTGTGAATGTGGACACGTACATGCCTAGCTACTTAATTCGGTCTTCTCCAAAAAGTAGCCCTTTAGAATTCTGAGATGGTTCTCTGTCTGCCATATCGGAGAGTTTCAGGCTAATTTTGGTCAGAACCACCCTTCTCCTTTCTGCGTTAAGGCTGCCATTGGCATTACCAAGTAGAATCATTTCCCTTTGGCTCCATCCCCTAATTAAGTTAGTATCAAGGGGAGTGCCATTAATATGGCTCTCTTCGGCAGAGTAGATAATCCTGGCTAGAGGGCCCAGTATATCTAAGAGATGATCTTAGCAACCTTTCAGGGATCTCTCCATGCCTTTTCTCGGGTCTCTGCTGAGTTTAAAATTGAATTGTATTAATTCTGGGTCTAAATTAGGAGTTTGGCAGGTTATGTCTGGAATTGAAGGTCTGGAGCATTCAGCTCTGAGAATGTTTCTGGTATCTCTTTCCAAAAGGTTTCTAAGCCATTTCTTAATGAATTTGGCCACATGTTCCTGTGTCCACAATTCCATGCTTCTCAGGTATCTAATGTTCAGCAGAGAGATAATTTCTTCCCCCAATGGATTGAGGATACTGTCTTTTGATGAGGAAGGGAGTTCTTCTTTGATGGGTTGTGAATAAACCTCTTGGTCGTAATCATCATCTAAATCTAGGACATATTTATCCAGTATGTCGAAGTCTCTTCATCATTATTGTTATTATCATTATCATCATCTCCCATTTCCAAATGAGCACTAAGATGTGTTGTGCCTCTAGGGACACCCCTATATTTTGTGCCGCTAAGGACACCACAATAATTTGTGCTGCCAAGGACACCCAGGGAGTTTGAGGCGTGAGAGCCTCCATTAATTGTTGATGTGCTAAGACCTCCTGAGACAACTGAGGTGCTAGGACCTCCCATTGTGTTCTTAGGGGTTAGAGAATCGATGTTTTTACTTTTCTTATGTTTTTTTCCCCCTTATTTCGATCATGTCATCGGAGGTATGGGAGCTTAGTCCCTCTGTAGTGTCTTGATCCTCATTAGGGAAGGATCTCTTAGATAATATCCCTTGGTTCAAAGCCCCAAGCATGCACAACCTCATTTCTCTTTGGATCATTTTCTTAAAGGCTTCATTATACATATTGGGGATGGAAGCAACAGCCTCATCTGAATCAATGTCAGACATTGCGCAGAGACAATTAATATGGATTAAACTGAGTGAGACTTGAATGTAAAGGTCAATGTAGGGTTTAAAGGCATGAGTGAGGCTTTTAATGTTATAAAACCTTGAAAAACGGAACCAAATAGTTTAGCCTCTTATTGGTTTAAAAGGAATAGGTAATCATTATAGCCTAATCCTTATAGAGGATAGTAGTTTATTACTGCCTAAGCCTTGTGTGCCTTGCGTGTCTCTCCTTTTAAAACTAAAATTGTATGCAGAGTAAGAAAACTCAAATACTACTTGCGGATTTCGGATCGGCATCAGCTGGTTTCGGTCAGGGGAAACGTGCAACTGACACTCCCGTGCCCCTACGAACAGCTGATGCCGGTCTCCATGCGGATATTAACCTCGAGCTTGATCGCATAAGATCAGCTGGAGGAAAGGAAGGCACAGGGAGTTTAGAAGAAAGGCAACGCGGGGACGAAGCGCGTCGTTTGCCGAGGGTCATTCCTCCAATGCCTTCGAGGAGCCGAGAGACGGGAAAGGAGAGATTGCTCCCAACGAAGTTCCCGTTTAGACTGAGCATTACCAGAAAAAAAGGTATAATGAGGGAAGATTAAATAAAAAGTTAGGTGGGGAGATTTGCGTGTTGAACGTAAGCGCAAGATGTATGAGGCAAACGCAAAGGGCTAAGAAAACGCACTAAAAGGAGCAGTGAAGGAGGGAAGCTCTGGAATTAGGGCGAGATAAAAAGAGGGAATTTCCGAAAATTGGAGATCAGTAGGATAAAAACCACATATTAACGAAGTTGGTTTAAAATAGTTAAACAAAGACAGCTTACTTTCAACAATAAAGCCTCAAAACAGTTAAAAATAAAGATTAAAGACAAATGTTAGACGAGTAATAAAGTTCAACTTATGTGCTCGGAGCCACATATAAAAGAGGCAGATTGTTGTTGGCTGATGCCTAATATATGTTACTGGTGCTCTGGAATATTTACTTTATGATGTATGCGGCAGCTTGGAGACTGCATTAAAAGTGCTATGCATAATGTAGCCTCCGTTCTTGTAATGAAATTTGCCGCATTTCAGCAGATCCAAGTTGCATTAACCAGTCTCCTGACCAAACCGGACCATAGTTGACTGCTTACCATTTAACTGTTTTTCTTAGTTATTGAGTCTATTAATGCATCGACATCCTCAACAGTGTGGTAATTATACATTTGGTTATCTCACATTATGGGAAGCATTGTAGGACATTTTAATTGGACCTTGGCCCCCAACTTCCGTAGTTCCTCTATCCTGCTGCCTAGCTCCCATTGCCTCTGTTCCGTAGTTTTGCAGATGTCTGATCTTATTGTTTCCTTACTTCCCCATACATTTTAAAATTCCTTACAATGGTATTAATTTATAATACATTGTTTCAGGTCTAGTTACTGTGTACTGTTTTCTGCATTATATTATGCATACTTTCTGCATGATTACTACAGTTATATCTCGTTCCAGTTATTGTATGTATTTCAAGTATTTAGGTTTGCATTTTACGATATACTACTATTGTTCCCAAGTTATATTTCAATAAAACATATTAAAATAAAAAGGGAAAGATTTGGAAAGGAGTGGCCGTTAATAACGAGGCCAACTTACCCTTGGACTCTAATATTATGGACAAAATAAATGTGTATCTACCTTTACAATATATATTGTCAAAGTACATAAACGTGGAGCTAATAATGGCTCTTACTGCACATCAAAAGACTTCAGTTGATAGCACCTCAATTATAATCAGTAGGGGCAGACATCTAAAAATACTGATAACAACTCTATGCTAATGAAAAAGTGTTGTAGTGATGCATAGCACCTTATCACTCGAACCTAAAATAGGTAAAGACGTGCAAAACGGGATATGCCACGAATTTGAAAGTAAAAGGAAAAGCCTCATCAAAAAAGAAATGCAAACAGGAACATGCTAGGAGGGAAAGATTGTCATCACCAGACTCAAACAAATACCTCATACCCTCGATAACCTGAGATTCCTACCATAGCAGGTGGAAGGCTTATTTGGACTCACCCTGTGATTCCCACAGCATGGGGTTATCTTTAAGAAATGAGAGAATAGTTTCTCTCCAGGAAGTAAGGAGTTATCTTTAGTGAATTATTAGAGACCAACAGTTCGGACATTGGACACCTCTTTCTACCCTTATCGTGTGAAGGACTTCAGAAGGAAAAGGAATGTCATATGGTTATTACGTTTCCATAGATTGTGTTAAGTTAGCATGTGCTTATTAAATGTTTAAACGCCATATTTTCTTTCTGCTTCGGTTTGCACACGACACCTAATTGTTATTTCAGCTTTTAACCTAGACGAAAGATGTGATTTATTTCAGAATAATATATTATTGTACTGGTATCAGTCGTGCCTGGAACACTTGGTACAACTGTCTGCACACTGAGAACTGCACACTCTAACACAAGGTTACTGTAGGCCTGATCCTCGCACTACGTTAGTCATAACACAAATAATGTTTGTGCCAACTTTGGGCTTTACGTGAGTTCAAGATACAGTTACAGGGAATGAGAAAACACACTTGATGCTGGACATGCTGAGAGCTGGTAGCTGTTGATGTGATCTCCTCCTACTGAGAATTTGAGGTATGGGTTCGCCCAGCTAAAGCCCAGATGAGACCTTCTTAGATATAATATAATATGCTAATTAGGGTGCGCGAAATATAGGTGATACAGAATTCTATAGATTTTTGCATCATAATATGTTATCACAATTTGCTTACTATGGATTAGTGACTATGCTGTTGACTCTGATTTTTATAATATGTATGTTGATATTATACAAGATACTGCGTTTGAGAATGTTGCATTGAAAAAATAAACATTTCAAACTTGCACGTGTTCTCATTGCCTCCCAGTTTCGGTTTGGAATGATAATATAACGAAAGAGTGTTCATGTGTTCCACGATACCTGAGGTATTCTAAGTTCATGTTCTGGATTGTCTAAGACATCGGGTGTTGCGTGCTTATCTAGGTTCCTGATCGATACTGTGACCTTATGCCCCTATTTGGCTATAAATCCATTTATTCCCTATATTGGCATAACCGTTCAAGTGCGATTTTCTGAAAAGTCATCTCTGGCCTCACACGAACAGAGCCACATTCCAGCATGACTCCCTGCTACTTCCTTTGCGACCAATTAGTGCAATGACAGAGCAGCAGTCACTATCTGATATTCCTAGATAACACTCCGAGTTCTTCAACAAGATAAAAACTTAGCAAACCTGGAAATCCCCGCTTGCTATGTTTTGATTAGTAATGGAACTCTAATGAGCAACTGATAACTGTCACTTCCTAGTGACATCTTTAATTGACGTCTTATGTCCAGCAAACTTGCGTCAAACCCGGCACCTGTCAGGTATAAATATTACCAACGTTGCCTTAAGCAATGAGAGAGAGATACGAGCTACGAGTTCGTTGCCTGTTGCTGATGCCAGCTGCCTGCATGACCCTGTGTTGGTAAATCTAGCACTCTGTCGCTGCAGCCTGCTATCCTGTGGTGGTGAAACTGCTGATTACCATTATCGCCGCTACAGCGCGACCTATGGTGCAGTACGCTTGAGGAGCCGAGCAGCCGTCCTCTGCGAAGACATCCAGCAGATTCCAGCTGCCCGCGGACGCTGTCCCCCCTCCTTCCTCGACGCGCTGAAGAGAGCCGCTGCCTTTCTCGTGCAGAGAAATCCAGTCCCGGCGCTTCCGGTTTACCCTCGCGGGTGACTGGGATATCGAGAGAGACCCCTGAAGGAGATACCAATCCTCCATCATTCTATTCAGAGGTATGGTGTTGACTAAACCCTTAGACGAGAATTCTTGAAACAAACCTTGGCAAAACCAACTTAACTTAAGCTACTTACTTACTCCCCTTTTCACGTGTTAGGCTTAGGTCAGGCACACTGGGGTAGGCTTAGTTAGAAGCACCAGTTGAGTATGTTAGCCTAATGTATATATGACTGTATATATGTTTTATTACTTTTAAACCATTGTATGGCTAAGAAACCATATCAATGCTTTTTACAGTTCTATTTCGCAATACTTATCTTACTGTACGTACTTTTTATAATAACAGTTATTGCAATTGTGGCAATTCATTTCTCTTGTACGAGAAGAAAGACTGTTCAATAAATGTTAACCCTTTATTGACAAACGCCCGTCTCTCTATTCTCTACATCTCGTGAAAGTAAACTGCACTAGACTGACTGAGTGAAATACATGTCTATTGTTTCACACGACCCTAGAGATTGACTCTTGATCTGAGGAGCAAAGTTGTCATGTTGCACGGTTGTTGGAAAACTGAATCCCTTCTTGTCTGTGCCAAGGAAGCTGATCACTTCCTATGCAGAGAAGAAAGTTTCCAGTGACCTCTGAGCTAGTTGGTAACACAACCCAATTAAGTTTAGCATAGTCAGTGGAGGCCTGGAATATCCGCAGTTCCACGTCGATACTACTGTTTATGTTATTCCAATGCGCAGGGCCTAGTGGGAAACTAGGAACTACACTACATGGCGCCCTAACGTTTGGTAAGGCGATAAACTAACGCAAGACTTATAGAGTAACTCAGTCGTGCATATTTCACAGACCCCTTTTTCCCGTAAAAACTCCAATAGACGTCTGGAGTGGGTGAAAGGTTAAAATCCGCCCGACCTTAGTAGGAAGAGATTCCTATGTAAAGCTCTGGTTTATTCAACGTTGAAGGATACAGTGTTCCAAAATATTGTGCACCTAATCTTTGTCTCCTTGGAGACCTACTCTGCAAACCTGCATTTTTAAAATGTCAGTAGAAAACAACGGAACCTCTGGGGCAGCAGCAGATGCGACTCAGCAAGGTCCCGAACAAGCAGACCCGGATGCTATCATCATCCCGGTTCACTTAAGAAAATCTATAACTTTAAAACTTATAGAAAACGGACTGACACCTCAAGGTGGTACAGTAATTTTCGTGATAGAGGCTCACGAGTATCGGCAGACAGAGGTATTCTATTCATGGATAAACTTTCCAGCGGCAAACGCTGCAACACAAGAGTTTCACTATTACAAAATAGAGAAACCTCCGGAAGAGTACGCTCCTTTCGAGGAGGTTGAAATTCCACTTAAATTTCAAGAATGGCGCCCTAAAACACAATAATCACATAACTAGGCTCGGTCCTCTAGGTAGACCAGGAGCAATGTGGCCGGTTCTAGCCAGCTACACACCACATCCTGACATTGCAAGAATGTCAAGAGAAGAGCTGTTAGCACAGCTAAACACATTAATAAAAATACATAGGCAATTAGTCCAATATGTAATGCGGACTGCAACAGTCCAGCCAGCTGTTAATTCACACCAGCTGACCCCTCATCAGAGGAACACAAATAAAATTACACCACAGAACATACAGTCATGTCTGGGTAAAACACCCGTAAAACGGGAACAAATTCCTTTCTGGTTAGCACAGAAAATCACTCAAATAGAGGCAGTATTTCCTGATACTACCCCTATTGAGAAACACAGAATCTTGACCATCTGCCTTCCTATGGGAATCGCACCACACGTGGAGGACTGCGACACTTGGGGTACAGTCTTTGCTTCCATTTATACAAAAACACACGGTGTGCCGTCTATGGCGGTAATACCAGAAGTGCTAAAACAGATTCAAAATGAATTCGGTCCAGAGCCCGCTTTAAATCTGGGTATGAAATTACTGAAGGATTTCAAGCAGGTCACGGCTATATTATTAGCCAACATAAAGGGAGAAGCAGCATCTGTGGCGATTCGCCAGAAGTTGAGGGAAACAGATATAAAAGATCCTGTTGAGCTTGCAAAAATCATAGAAAAATGCTATGAAGAATTAGGTAGAGACAGCTTGGGTGGAAAACCAGTTAAGCCCCAACTGCTCGAAAATCCTGAAAAATGATTTATTAAAAATAATTTAAATACTCCTAAAAAGAGCTGGGATGGGAATAAACAATCCACTCCCAAGGAAAAAGTTTTCCAGTCCAGAGGAAGGTCTCCTCGACGGAGGGAAAGATCTCCGACTCGAGAACGCCAGTCTCCCCAGAGGGAGCCCTCTGAGAAAAGATATAACCTTAGAAATAGGGATAATCTAAAAAAACCTGATAGATATCAAAGTATTGATACACGTCCATCTCGATCTCTTCCACAGAATTCGGAAAGAAGAGGACGGTCAGACCCAGGAGAGCACACCAAGTCCAAAGACAAGGAACCTGCTCAAAATAAGAAATCTCAATTTCCTAAAAAGAAGGTAGCCAGTATTAGAGTAATCAACCATGCCGAGAATACTGAGGACACAGTTGAAAAACGGGGAGTGGGCATTGACAATGTTGGACAGTGCAGCAGAAATCAGTATAGCGCGCAAGAACTTGATGAGTCATCTGGAGACAGTGGACATGAATGAATACATTCAGGTTGAAACTGCCGACGCCAGACTTAGCGAGCCCCATAAAATATACGAAATAACATTGCGTATGGAGGGTGATAAGACTAGGAAAATTAAGGGTCTATTTTTGGATAAGCTCTCAAAAGGCTATGATATTCTGTTAGCTGAAAAAGATTGGCCCCCGGAGTTTGTCAGGGAGTGCCCTCGAGGCGAAGAAGTGATTATGCCTGCCTTCTCGAATCACATACCGATTCACAAAAAATATACATATGCAAGGAAATGGGCAGTAGCCCAGGCACCTGCATTATATAAAAATCATGTAGGATGGGATGAGGATTCACCGCCTCACAAAATCCAGCTAAAAAGTGAACCAACTGCCCAACGGCAGTATCCCATAAAGCAAGAAGCTAAAAAACAGGTCAGGGAGATCTTAGATCAACTTGAGTACCAGGGGGTGATTGAAACATGCACCTCTCAAATGAACAATCCTTTGTTTCCTGTCTCCAAGCCAGACAATTCATATCGTCTAGTTTTGGACTACAGACATCTTAATACATGTTGCAAAACCTTTGCAGTACAAAACTCGCATAGTGCAGCCCTAATGAATAATATAGTTAGGAAAAAATATAAAACGACATTAGACATATCTAATGGTTCCTTTTGTCAAAACATTGCACCAGAAAGCAGATATTTGACCGCTTTCTCCGCATTTGGGTCGCAGAAAAAATTCTGTCGACTCCCACAGGGGTTCAAGAACAGCCCAGGACTATTCTCAGCTAGGGTAACAGAGTTACTACAAATCTATGATGATGAAGCATTATCTTACGTAGATGATATTTATCTCACAGACGACTTGGATACTCATTTTAAAAGAGTGAACACCATTATACTTGGGTTCGCAGCAGAGGGTTACAAATTCCACTTTAAAAAGTCCCGAATTGCCCATCTGACAGTACTGTTTTTAGGGTACGAATTATCAAGTGAAGGGAAAAGCCTAGCGGACAACTTCTTAGAGAAGTGCGCTGTACTCCAAGCTCCAAAAACGCTGAAGAATTTACAATCCATTCTAGGTTTTCTGAATTTCGGAAGAACTTACATTCTAAATTACGCAGAGAGGGTTAAACCTCTCTACGAACTAATTAAACCTGATTTTAAACAAATCAATTGGACTCAAAAACACACAGAAATTTTGAAATCACTGCAAACAGACATGTTAGCAAAAACAAAATTAGATACACGTGACAACACGATCGATCTTGTGATCCGAGTCATCCCAGGAAGATCCGGATTCACATACCTAACCTCTAATGAGGGAGAAAAGGTACCAATTTCAATTAAATCTCACTTGTACACACAAGCAGAAAAAACATTCAGTCACACAGAAAGAACTGTGAACGCAGTGCAAATCGCGTTAGCAAATGAAAGAGAACTAGCACACGGCAAAAGGATTAACATCCTCACAGCGGAATCCGCCTTCGAAGCGCTATTCAGCCCAGTAAACCTGCCTACAGTGTCACTGGAACCGAAATGGATACAGTGCATAGATTATCTAGGAGCGGAAGACGTGAAATACTATTTCGCCCCGCAATACGAAGAACTGAATGATTTAGAGTATGAAGAAGAATATCCTCTGCCAATCGAAATTCTGCCTCTCCCACTATATGCCTGTATAATCTATACAGATAGCTCTGTACAGCATTTCAACGTAGAGAGAAAATCCTACGACGCAGCATGTGCGATCATTAAATGTCGTTGGCTGTGCGGTAAATTCAGACCAAAAGTAACAAAAACTGAATCTGTAAGAAACTGTTCGGTTCAGAGAACTGAAATCAGATCTTTAAAGATGGCGCTCGAAAATGCAGAACGTGAATTCCCGACACTTATAGTGTGCGATTCTCATTTTTGCGTCAATCTCTTACAATATCAAAATGCAGAGTTGGATTGAAAACGACTACAAAGATGACACAGGTGCCACAATAAAGCATAAATTGCTCTGGAACGAGGTAGCTCTTTTAAGTAAAGAACTACAAAAGACTCACGTGATTCACGCACAGAGTCTTCAACGTGATGGCGTTCACGTTGCAGGGAATTCATTGGCTAATACAGCCAAAGCGGAAGCAACTGAACCGGCTTCCGTAGCCACAAAAAAGCGTACAGATAAATACATAGACGGGGAAACCATGCTGGCAGTAAAAACGACCGTAAAAGGCGACTGTGCAGCACTACCCGTAAACTATCCACTCAATTATGCATACATAATCGATGCAAACTCCGTTCCTTTTGCTCGAATCCCTGGAGTGGGGGATAGAGTAATTCCAAACAAGTACAGGAGAATATTTTTAATAGCAGACGCACATATGGGTTTGGGTCTGAGACACCAAACAATTAAGGAGTCACTGACTGAATTGCAATCAGTATACTGGTGGCCAGGAATGAGTGTAGAACACCAAATATATGCAAACAACTGTGAAAACTGCAATAGGGATCGCAGTAGCGAACCTTGCTACCGGCTACCAGTCAGAAAAAGCGTAACGCTGCCTGCACCCCAACCTGCGTCCTATTAATTAGTTAAGACGAAAAGCACTTTAAAAATGAGTCCTCCAGCACTCGGCTGACGCCTAGAACTGTTATAAAAGATTTGCGAGTCTTTATCGGCACATACGCAATTACCACGTTCCATTCTGACCAGGGTCCTGCTTTCAGCTCTCGAGCCTATAAGGAGGCCATGGCCAGCATGGGAATTGGGTTGCGGTATTCTTGTCAGTCATACCCCGGAAGGGAATAGTGTGGTAGAAAGAAAAAACCGTGACATAAAGCAATCTATAACAGCGAAGGTATTAGGTTCAGGCGCTGGGTGGGTCAAACATTTAATAAGTGTCCAGACTAGTCTTAACAACATGCCAAGAAATTCTCTAAAAGGTTTCCGCCCATACGAACTATTGTTCGGAATTAGAATGCGCGTTCAGGACCTCGATAGTCAGATGTCAGTGGTACAAGAAGAAACAAAGCACTTTGATGTAAAGGATCGTTTGGCTGTTTTACAGGAACTGAATGAAACAAGAAAAACATTAAGCAACATAAAGTTAAAGCAACAGCCAAGTACCACTGACGAGGCACCACCCGCAACAGCCCCAGCAAGGCCTGTCTGGATTCCAAAGATTGGGGATCTAGTCAGAGAAAAGATCGCGGTTAAGAAGGAATTTGGGTCTTCTTACAGAAAAGCAGTACCTGTCTTGGCAGTCACCGGAACAAGATCAGTTGTGCTACCGCCCCTTGCTGGTAAAAAGGAGAACAGAGTCGTGTCCATCGATCTGGTAAAACCACAAGCATGTGGCCTATAATCAACAGTAGGCCCAGTGGACTCCCAAGAAACAACAGAATACCCAAACTTGCAACAATCCAAGAGGTTCAAACTGAAAGACTAATCACATTCGATCAGCCTGCAGTGCACAATGAAGGACTATGCAATAATGCCATGGAACTCGTGCCTCTTGAAACACAGATTGAAACAGTTCGTCAAGAAACAACACCAGTCTACAATGATGTGGCATCAGAAAGTGCTACCGAGAGACAGATTGAAAGAACAATCCCATCAATTGACACAACTGCCACTGGTTATTTCATCAACTTCGACAACTTCTCTGAAGATTTAAACGACCCCGAAGTGATGCCAGAAACAAAAAAGTCTTTTAAAGGAAAAGCAACGGAACTCTTTCATCAACTGAAGGAAATCTACCTTATTTCCCCTTGGCTAGAGTTCTGGTTCGGTCTAGGTGTATTTTTCCTCCTGCTTTGGCTCATCATGGTACTGTGTTTGGGAAAATTCATTGAAGGAAAATATATTACAATGGACACAGCAAGTCAGAACATCAACCTAGTCCTGAAACCACACAGATCATCCCACGTGAAGAAAAGAGAACTGTCAACAGTAAATGTCACAGCAATTCCAATACCTGGTGGGGTAGTATGGGAGAAAACAGACTATGAGATATATGGTCCGGTCGAAATCCTGAAGTATCCTCATCAACTAAAGGTTTCCTTAAGTGACTTTGTGACACCTAGTACATTCTCTGATGATTGGGACTTTAACAGTATTAATGACATGATGTCAGATTTAGTAATGTCAGCTAGATTCACAGATCATGATTATTTACAAGGTTCATCTAGTTATGAGCAGTTATTCTGTTATACCCACTATGGGGATCATTACTTGCATAAATCTGCACAGCCTAGAAATGTTTTTATGTATAATCAATGGGAACATTGTGCTACACCACCTAAAAGCAGTTCTAATGCATTCTTTGAGAAATTCAAATACTTCTCAGGGTTTAACACCAGTGATGCAGAAACGTTTTATTATAAACTGTTAGATAAAACAGGAATGAAAACAATGCTGACAAATTCTAAATTGATATATTCAGAAGCATTTTATGACAAAATGATGACATTTGGTTTTGATTATTGGAAAAATAATATTGAAACGAAAACAATTTGGGGTACAAAAGATTGGCAGGTCCAAGGCATTGAAGCACTATTTAGAACCTGCATGATACAAGAACAAATGTTGTTTTTAAATGACACAATACACCAAACATCTTGTCTTGGCCTAGCTAAGATCAAAGACCTTAGAACACCGTCTATTCCAAAGCCAATAGCTGAGAATACAACCACAGATATTGAGTTAGACGTGTCACAAATTTTACATTTCAACAGAACACATCCTGATTGGAAAAAATGGTTAATCTGGCCTACAGACACAAATAGCTGTCAAGATAGATTCCTGAATAAAACACAGGGTTTCAAAATGACCAGATTAGACTCTAGATACTCCCAGAGACAACATCCAGGGATTATAACCACATACAGTGTAGGGAAGCTCTGCCTTGAATGGCTAACAACATCCACACTGGCTGAAATTAAGCAACACTTGTCTTTATTAAAAGATGGTGCTGATTTGCGCGATTTCATTCTTGGACCACGCAAACAGCGTCAAAAGCGTTTCATAGCGACCAGTATCTATGCTGCTTACAACGAGGCTTGGAAAGTAAAGCAAATTGAAACTGCTGAGAAAATACGAGAAATTGATCATATTAATTTGGAGAAATCACTTTCTGTGGTAGACAATGGGTTAACGACTCTGTCTTCCAGAATATATTCGTTGGACAATATTGTATCCTCTGCCTTTGATGTGATAGACAGAGATTTGCTAATGTTACAACATGGCCAGTCTCAATTACGCTCTATTATAGAATTAGGCTGGACGCTGCAAAATCTTCGTTCAGGCTATGTGCCTTGGCGTTTAATCAACACAACGTCATTATTTTCCAGTTTTAACCTTACTGATAAACAGATCAGTTTGGCACAGAAAGGAGCAGACTATACAATCCTGAGCATCGAAAGACTCGAGAGATTACCATTGACAATGTCAGAGAGTCCTGTCATTGAATGGATAATACACGGAATTATCACAATTCCGATAACAACTTTCCACTTTAAAAAGTGCCTTGAATACATACCTGCTGGCCAATATGAACAATTGGGTAAAGGATATGTAAAATCCGAATGGAAATTACCATACACTCATTCTTGCTATAGTGACAGCGACAAAAATGTATTTCTTAGTGGTGAGAATTGTAAACATTCACTGAGCGGTATACTTTTGTGTCAGGGTATTAATTTACACGGAGCATGTGATGGAAATTCAAACAACCTTTCATGCCACCAGCTAGTCACACCTGCAACTCAGATAGAGCCCTTCTTTATGCAACTTTCGAACGGGAGTTACATTCTTAGAACGGATCACAGGTGTTGTGGCCTCGCGCCAGGGACAAGTTATCTAGTACAAGTTACGTCCATGGTCAAATGCTGTATGCAAGCATTGTTCCCGAGCGGGCCTCCAGACATAGTGACTCCCCTCTGGCCTCGTCTGAATCTCTATTCTATACGAATTGATACATTAAGCAAAATGAAATCTGTACTTTTACAGACAACAGTGCCTATAACATCATCTAAAGAGACGTATGATCTTCTAGTCGCAAGGACGGCTACTGAAGTCCATGACCTTTTATCAACAAATTGCCCCGTGCATTTCGTAGAAATGTGCAGCCAACTCCTTAACATGTCTAGTGCTACAAGCATCCCAGGCATATTTAAGACAGTCTTTACGGGACTGCTAACACCCTTCCAGGCAATTTTGGGAATCTTTCCTAATTTTGTGCACTCCATTTTTGGCGGCATACCACTATTTTTGGGACTCGTTGCAGGGATTCTGTTTTTGACCATCCTGCTACGTTATGGCAAGCCTCGGCTCAGACATAGCTCCCATGGGAATGGAAGAGACAATCCTAGCAATGCGCTACAGGGACAGGATAACTGACGTCCTCGGATTGGCCAGGCTGAGAGATCTAAACATGACCTGGTTCCTTTCATTCAGACCAATATGGCAAAATTGCATTTTACCTGTGCTACGGTGTATGCTTTGCGGCGATGAATGCGTGTTGGACATCTGTCTTTCACTTCCATCAGCAGTACCAATGGACGTCGATACTTTGCTCAGTCCAATAACGGCTCACGCATTGTGTTGTCCCCAGCGGCTACCAATCCTGATGACGGCATTTGTGGAGACTCCTGTACTACAGCCAAGTGGTAACAGTGGAGCGAGTGACAAAAGCAACATCACCCAGGTACAACGTGCTGTGAGCATTGCTGGTCCTGCCTTCGATGACAGCAATCATTCTCACACCTGCCAAGTTACAGCGCTATCTAATTTGGTTGAACTATCACCTGAATTTGTAGACCAATTCTTTGAGAGCCTGTCTGATAGGATGTTCTCACCCACAGAGAAACAATAACTTTTTAGAAGCTTTCCGACACACAGCGTTCCCATGAACTCTGAATTCGGCCTTCAGTTTTGATCAACAAAAACTGCCAGGAGCTTTGGAAATCTATTTTCTTTGAATTGGACAATTTTTCTAATATTGACCCTTTGTTTGGCACGAACAATTCTTTGCTTAACGTAAAAACTATTCTTAGAGAACAGAAGCTTCACACTTCTATTTCTAAACACATCTAGAGACATAACAATACTACACCAGCCTCTAGCACACATGTTATTACAATGCATTTTTATGTGATGATTTATCTCGCATTTCTTCTGTCAGAGATACTTCATGTGTAATTCTTTATGCATAATCGTTCATTGATTTCATATGCAATAATTTTTGAATGATTACTATGCTTTAAAAAACGTACAGTACCTAAATTCCATGTATTACAAGTATGCCTATTTCGAATGCATTTATGTATTTTGGGGTGGGCAATGTTACACATGCATCTAATTGCTTAGTTTTAGTAATTTTGATGGACATTAACCCGTGGAGTGGGTGTTGCGTGCTTATCTAGGTTCCTGATCGATACTGTGACCTTATGCCCCTATTCGGCTATAAATCCATTTATTCCCTATATTGGCATAACCGTTCAAGTGCGATTTTCTGAAAAGTCATCTCTGGCCTCACACGAACAGAGCCACATTCCAGCATGACTCCCTGCTACTTCCTTTGCGACCAATTAGTGCAATGACAGAGCAGCAGTCACTATCTGATATTTCTAGATAACACTCCGAGTTCTTCAACAAGATAAAAACTTAGCAAACCTGGAAATCCCCGCTTGCTATGTTTTGATTAGTAATGGAACTCTAATGAGCAACTGATAACTGTCACTTCCTAGTGACATCTTTAATTGACGTCTTATGTCCAGCAAACTTGCGTCAAACCCGGCACCTGTCAGGTATAAATATTACCAACGTTGCCTTAAGCAATGAGAGAGAGATACGAGCTACGAGTTTGTTGCCTGTTGCTGATGCCAGCTGCCTGCATGACCCTGTGTTGGTAAATCTAGCACTCTGTCGCTGCAGCCTGCTATCCTGTGGTGGTGAAGCTGCTGATTACCATTATCGCCGCTACAGCGCGACCTATGGTGCAGTACGCTTGAGGAGCCGAGCAGCCGTCCTCTGCGAAGACATCCAGCAGATTCCAGCTGCCCGCGGACGCTGTCCCCCCTCCTTCCTCGACGCGCTGAAGAGAGCCGCTGCCTTTCTCGTGCAGAGAAATCCAGTCCCGGCGCTTCCGGTTTACCCTCGCGGGTGACTGGGATATCGAGAGAGACCCCTGAAGGAGATACCAATCCTCCATCATTCTATTCAGAGGTATGGTGTTGACTAAACCCTTAGACGAGAATTCTTGAAACAAACCTTGGCAAAACCAACTTAACTTAAGCTACTTACTTACTCCCCTTTTCACGTGTTAGGCTTAGGTCAGGCACACTGGGGTAGGCTTAGTTAGAAGCACCAGTTGAGTATGTTAGCCTAATGTATATATGACTGTATATATGTTTTATTACTTTTAAACCATTGTATGGCTAAGAAACCATATCAATGCTTTTACAGTTCTATTTCGCAATACTTATCTTACTGTACGTACTTTTTATAATAACAGTTATTGCAATTGTGGCAATTCATTTCTCTTGTACGAGAAGAAAGACTGTTCAATAAATGTTAACCCTTTATTGACAAACGCCCGTCTCTCTATTCTCTACATCTCGTGAAAGTAAACTGCACTAGACTGACTGAGTGAAATACATGTCTATTGTTTCACACGACCCTAGAGATTGACTCTTGATCTGAGGAGCAAAGTTGTCATGTTGCACGGTTGTTGGAAAACTGAATCCCTTCTTGTCTGTGCCAAGGAAGCTGATCACTTCCTATGCAGAGAAGAAAGTTTCCAGTGACCTCTGAGCTAGTTGGTAACACAACCCAATTAAGTTTAGCATAGTCAGTGGAGGCCTGGAATATCCGCAGTTCCACGTCGATACTACTGTTTATGTTATTCCAATGCGCAGGGCCTAGTGGGAAACTAGGAACTACACTACACGGGGAGTATTCACTTCCGATGAGATACTGTAGCTAGCCTGGTAAGGGGATTTCTGAAACATAGGTGAGTTGTGGGTCACCCTGACTCACCCAGGTTCTAGGTCTCTGAGCACAGTTCTGTGAGAGAACGGAAACCCTGCGACAGGAAGGTATGTAATGTACAAAAGTGTGTCAACAGTATGGTGGGAGATGAGCTCTCCCAGAAGTGGAGCAACAAGTATGAGGGAGAAAGTATCTTGAATAAAAAATAGTACAAGAGTATACCTACGTCTTTAAGCTTCATCGGAAGGGACAAAGACAATCAACACTCAGAATCAGTAACTGTTGCATCTATCTTAAACATGAATATAAATGTTCACTAATTATTAGACATTCAGTTGCCTTGATGAAGGATCCTACAAAATGTTGGCCCCAGGATCCAAAACATTAGTGTGTTCCCCCTCAAACGTTTAATAACAAATTCAGGGAATTCCTCGCTTGGCAGTTCTGGCTGGATTGTTCCCATAAGGAACCAGGTCAAGACTGATTTGCATATGGCTGTGTCTGAACTGGAGTGGCGAAGTGAGCTAAAGAACAATGATAGATTAAACCTACATCTTTGACTTGGGGTGAGTGTCTGAAAAGTTTCCCTCCTCCGTTCATCATCTACCTATATTTGCTTTGTTCGCCCTAAGTTGGCAGGGTATGCCCAGACGTGGGTCCCTTGCTCACTTTACCATTGGATTCAAGCTGGCCTAGCTGATGAGGGGTGTTACCCTGAAGGATCCCCAAGGATACTTGTTTCCGGTCCAGGCAAGACCTGGCTTGGCAGTCCAGACTGGACTGTTCCCAAAAGGAGCAGGGTCAAGACTGATGTGCATATGGCTGGGTCTGAACTGGGGTGGTCAAGTGAGCTTAAGATCAATGATGGATTAAACCCAGATCTGTGACTGGGGGTGAGTGTCTGAAAAGTTTCAGTGCTTCATCCATCATATCCTTGTGTTTGCAGAGTTTAGAAGGTGTCAGTCGATTTCTCATTGTGTATTGTAAAGAGAGATCATGAAATGTGCTAGTCTGAAAGCATAGTGAATAGATATTTTACACAGCACGCACTCCTTTGACAATGCAAAATAAATCTGGCAATAACTGACCTAATCAAGATGGCCTGAGTCCATCGAAATATGGCCTCTACGCAGTGACTACCATGTACTGCAGGTACTGTTATTAAAATGATAGCATTTCTGTTCAAAAGTGCTAATAATCGTATTCGGGCCACAAGAGAGAATGACATTTACTGTACAGCTACTATCTCATTAGAAGTTTAGTAGATTACATGCTTAGTAGCCCTGATTACACTTTATTAAAATTATAACATGGCAACTGGGAAGGTCTACCTACCAACTGCTCATCATTGCGCTTTACACCTAGTTGCAAAGGAAAGGGATGTGGTAGGTGGAAACCGTAGCCAAATACTTTGTTGTGAGGAATAGGTTACCACCAGCAACAGCTCAAACCAGCAGCCATACTATTGATGCAGAAGAAGGGAATCTGCTCTCTTTTTGTCATCTGTGTATTCATGGTACTGAGGTGAAATTACATCCTCTTCCTGTTCCTCCATTTGAAGGGCTTCTGAGAAGCAGGGCCGCAGCAAGTGCTTTACTTGCACGCCTATCTACTTGTGCCGTCTTTCCAGTGTGAAGTTAATGGAGGACAAGGAAAAACCAACGCTTCTATTAATGTACTATGTGGAAGCCTTAAGCTAATTGCAAACCCAGGATTCATAAAATACTCCTCATTGTTTGATATTAATAAGCTAAAGACAAACTGAATTAATGCATAAGGCAAACAATCAAGGGGTTCCTGCTATTCTGCATTTGGTCTGTGTACCTGAAACTCCTGATGTGAGTGTGGGTGTGCGTGTGTGCGCGTGCCCATGTGGGCATATGTGTGTAACTCCAGATGTGTGTGTCATATGTTTGTGTGTGTAACTCCTGATGTGTGTGTCATGTGTGTATGTGTGTGTGTGTAACTCCTGATGTGTGTGTGTGTGTGTGTGTGTGTGTGTGTGTGTGTTTTTGCTGGTGCGCATGCGTGCATGTGTGTGTAAATCCTGATGTGTGTGTGTGAGAGAAACTCCTGATGTGTGTGTGTTTGTGCGTGCATGTTTTATGGTGTTGGTGTGTGTGTGTATTGAAGAGTCAACTCAATGTTAATATTATCCATATAATGATTAACAAGACCGGTCTGACTACGCTGCGGGAGACGTGTCTAAGGATTCATAGACACTGCACTTCTTACAGCAAGAAGGCCTTCAGAGTGGATGTATTATATCCAAACTTTTATGCATTAAAGGCTATTTCTGCTGAATGAAACGCATTGAGAGCTACTAATATTATTATTGTTGGAGAATTTCTATTTTTTTATGTGTATATTAATTCAAGAAAGCAAAATCTTGCAAATTAAATAAGCTGGGCTCCACACAAGTGAACTACTCAGATGTAGCTGGAGAGCTATAGTAGCTCACGAGCTACTGATTAGAGACCCCTGTAATATTTATTCAAGCATAGGACAAACCAATAAAGAGGAGGCGAACACGCCGTGTTTGCTACGAGCATTTAATGATGTAATAAACCCTCAGGGACTCCCCTGCTCGATATGGTGAAAGGCCCCCACCCAGAGAGGTTAAGGCTTTTCCATGATGCCTCTGTGGCGCAGGGGGCCCCAATCCCTTGAAGGGTTAACCCCAACACCACTGAATATCCATGATTTTATGGAGACTCAGGCTCCTTGTCACATTCTGCAGTGTGGCCTCTTCCTTTTCCATTATGTCACTGCCCCCACCACAAACCATCCCATTCTTGCCTCACTAGTAAGATCTAAGCCCTGGTCAGACTCCAGGTCCTGGTCATGAGGTGCACGCATCAGCTCAGTGCACCTGGCAGAGAGCCCGTGCCAACCACTTAGGGTTTGTGTGCGGTGTATTACACATATGTGAGGGCTAAGTGGTTCACTATATCTCTCCCCACTGTGAAATACAAGAAAAGTCAAACAGGTAAATAATAGCACATGTCCAGAGTATGATGTGACAGGCTAGCTAAGATGAGGCCAGATTTAGAGCTTGGCGGATGGGTCACTCTCTCACAAGCGTCTGCCACAGTGCAAGTGTGAAAGGACTTGTAATACAGGGAACAGGATATCCGCCACATTTATGATGGAGTAACCTGGTCCGCCAACTCTAAATCAGGCCCCTTACTCTTGAAATATACGGCTGTCTACTTGATTAGTTCGTATCCTTGTTTCCATGGATTGGCTCCTCAGAGGTGAACATTATTGGCCTCATTTATGAGGACCCTTGTGCTGGTGAAAGGTCACTTTTTATGACATTCCGTGGAGCAGAAGCCAGCTCCATATTTACGAGGGAGCACTAAGCCACTTTTTTGGCTTAATGCTGCCTCTTAAATATTGTCCCCTTTAATGCCTTTTTTTGCATTAAAGGGGCGTACAATGAGTGTTGCTAGGGGCGTTCCCAGCAACATTCATGGTATTTTTACACTGCCCCAGATATATAAGAAATCATAAATCTGAGGCAGCACCAAAAATTGAAGAAGAGTAAAAAGACAACATAATTCATTATGGAGGTTTCCGAACTTCATACGAAGTGTTGATTGGTGCAGCAGTAGAAGAGGCTGCCCAGTTTCATTAAGTAGGTAAAGGGAGACACAAAAGGTCTCTTTTAATAGATAAAGATATGTGTGTAATGTAATTAGTATCAAGTCTGTGATTGAAACAGACGGCATTCCACCATGCTTTAAAAGTAACATTGTCTGCTTCTTTCCAGTTGGCGGTTATTAAATGGAGGGCTACTGCTAATAATAAATCTATTAATTTGAAATTGGATGGTGATTGGAGCCAATGAGGAGATACAGACCCTAAGAAAATGGTAGGAAGGGAGAAAGATACTTTGCTTTTAAAGATTTTATTAATTTGGGACCAGACTAATTGCCAAAATTGAGAAATAGGAGGACATTCAAAAAGCATATGCTTTAAATCAGCATGGGTGCAGGGACAAGACCAACATGGAGGTGAAGAGTTCAGAGAGAAGGAGGGTAGTTTAGCTGGGGTAAATAAAAGGCGTTGATAAATAAAATAAAGGGTTTGAAAAGTGTTAGCAGCTCTAGACGTTTTATGGATTTTGAACCATAGTTTATCCCAAATGAGGGTCGACCAGAACTCTGTGAGATGCTTTTACCATGACAACTCAGTCTTCGTTTTTACTCTTTCTGAAGAAAGAAAGAAATGTTTATATAGAGAGAAAGCTAAAGGAGGATAAATTAATAAGGGAAATAGGGTGAGCATCTTGAGGGTGGACTGGGTGCAGATGACAAAGAAAGAAGATATTGGGTAAGAGAAGGAAGCAAAAGATAATAGTTGTGAAATCCAGAGCAATCCTTTGAGTCTCCAAGATTTCCAGTAAATGGTACGATTTTTTATACGTAGTAAGTTATTATGTCAAAAAGGCTGTTGATCCAACACAGAAGGTGAAGGTTAGGAGGAGGGTAAAAGAGGGCTGAGAATTGTGTGCGTAAGGGAAATAACTGGAGGACGAAAGGATGTTATATTATTAGTAAATGCAAGAGATTCTGTCAAATCAAAAGGGGATATAAAAGACTTTTCGATAGAAATCCAGATAGGAGGATGAATACATTGATCAATGGAAAGCCAACGATATGACTGTTTTAAAGAAAAAGCATAGTGATAAGATTTGAAGTCAGGAAATTTAAGTCCACCAGTGGATTTGTCTTCTTTCAAAGAAATTAAGGCAATGCGAGGAGAATTACCCTTCCAATGGAATTTCGTTAGTAGAGAATCAATTTTCTTAAAATAAAATGCCGGAATATGTACGGGGATCATTTGAAAGAATATATAAAATCCAAGGGGAGAACATCATCTTAAAGGAGTCCAATCTTCCGCACCAAGAGAGAAAAAGTAGATGCCAGCATTCAATAGTGTCAGATAGAGTTTTGATGATGTGATCAAAATTCAGTTTCAATGTGTCGGACATATTTGAGGAAAACCACAGGCCTAGATACTTTATTTTAAGCGGTTTCCAAGAAAACCGGTAAGTATA
The DNA here is from genome assembly GCF_964263255.1 of Lissotriton vulgaris. Lineage (NCBI taxonomy): Eukaryota > Metazoa > Chordata > Amphibia > Caudata > Salamandridae > Lissotriton > Lissotriton vulgaris. Next base: position 222,205,613 of record NC_141695.1, read on the forward strand.
AAATCATGTTTAAGGCATGTCACATTAAGAGGAGGACCTCACATTTGTCTTAGTTAAGTCGATATCCAGATACTTGAGAAAAAGCATCAACTTGGGTAAGAAAGGAGGGAATGGAAGTGGCAGCATTGGCGCAATATAAAAGAATGTCATCCGCATATACAGACATTTTGACGTGAGAAGAGTCCAACTGAAAGCCAGTAATGTGAGTGTCTTGTCTAGTCTTGGTTAAAAAGGGCTCTAACGCTATTATAAATAAGAGAGGTGATAATGGGCATCACTGTCTTACTCCTCTAAAAAGAGGAAAATAGTCTGAGGTTTTACCGTTAACAAAAATAAATGCTTTAAGGCCTGAGTATAATAAGGAAATAAAGGAGATTAATTTTGGAGAGAATCTTGTCTACTTTAAGGCCTGAAACATGAAATCTCACCCTATCCTGTCAAAAGCTTTATCTGCGTCTAAAGCTATAGCCGCAATAGGGTATTCATGAGAGGAAGCTTTACTAAGGATGTTAAAAAAGACTCTGGAGTTATCGGAAGACAGTCGACCTTTTACTAAACCCGCCTGTTCGGGGCCAATAAGATTAGGTAAAATGGGGTCAATATGAAGGGCGAGAATTTTTGCAAATAACTTATAATCAAGATTAACTAAAGAGATTGGGCGGTCATTTTTACATAAAGACGGATCTTTATTGTCCTTAGGTATTAAACATATCATGGCCTCTTGAAAAGTACCAGAAGACGAACCAGCTGCAATAATAGAATTAAAAAGAAGTAAAAGATGTGAAAGAAGGAGGTCGGCAAAGTGTGCATAAAGTTCAATAGTAAATCCATCAGGGCCAGGCGGTTTTCCTTGTTTTAATACCGAGACTGCATGTGTAATTTCTGACAAAGTAATATCAGTTTCTAAAGAGCTGAAATCAGTATGTTGAGTAGGAGGGGATTCAATAGTTTGAAAATAAGAAGAAAGATCATTTGAGGTTGGTTGTCGCTCATGGGTGTGCACATTTTTGTAAAAGGAGACAAATTCATTTTAAATATCACTATCCTTAAATACTGAGTTACCTGCAGTATTTCGTGTGGATTCTATTCTAGTCTGTTTTTGTCTTATTTTCATGTAATTAGCTAATCATTTCCGCATTTTATTTTGGCCTTCATAATAACGAGAAATACATTTTGAAAGATAGGACGAAGTAGCATCAGTGGGTAGTTTATTGAAGGTAAGTTTTGCATCAATAATTTTTTTTAGAGATGTTTCAGTGTTTGATTGATAGAAGTATATTCCAGTTGCTTGATTTTAGTGAGCAATTTGGCAGTTTGAGATTCAAAAAACCTATTTTTTGTCAAACAAAATTCATTATAAAGCCCCTGGCTGGAGCTTTAAAAGAGTCCCAGACCATTACAGGAGAGGAATCAGGGGTAAAATTGAAAGAAAAGAACTCAGATGTAAAAGAGCTGAATTGACTTGAAAAATTAGGATCAGATAATAAAAGTACTATTATGCACCACCTACCAGCATGAGGGGTAAAAGGTATCAAATCAAAATCAATATAAACTGGGGCATGATCTGATATTAAAATAGAACTAATTTCATGATGGAGAACCTGTTGGGATATGGATTTAAATGAAAAAGAGATAGTAAATTCGGGATTGTGATTGGTGTGGAGGGGAGTAGAAACTATATTCACGAAGATCTGGGTTGCAGAGCCTCCAAATGTCAACTCGAGTTTTACGGCATATGGTGGAAGTGAATTATGAGTGCATCTTAGTGTTAACAAATTTAACTGAGGAATGCCTGTCTAATACGGGATCAAGTACTTGATTTCAATCTCCACCAAAAACAATATAATCATCATCAAATAGAAGAAGTTTATCAGAAATATGGGTCCAAAAAACATTATCAACATTAACAGGTGCATAAACATAAAAAAATACTACATGAGAAGTTTAACAATTACCCAACAACCTTCTGAATCTGATTCTAGATGAATAACTGAGATCTGAAATTTCTTAGGCCAAAGAATTGAGACTTAATTTTTCTTACCTAGAGCAGGGGAGGAACAAACATTGTCTACCCAACATCTTTTGAGTTTAGCTGCTTTGGTTTCACACACATCGGTGTCTTGAATCAATGCAATGTCTGTTTTTAATTTAGCTAAATGGGTTATTACCCGTTGTCTTTTTTTAGGATTGCTTACTCCTTTAACATTCCATGTAGTAACTCCAAAGGTAACTAATACATTTTGCATGAACAATTATTATGCGAACAGAAGACTGATCAAAGTCCTTACTGAGAAAAAGAAAAAAGATAAGTGAGAAAAAATAAAAGTGCAAATTCAGGACTGAAAAACTGGGAGAGGAAATAATAGGAAAGATATCATAGAGTTTGAAAGATAAACAAGATATGAAAAGTGAAGTTAGGAAAAAAGAAAGAATAGAGCAAAGAACGAAAATGCAAAACCAGTCAAAGGTTTGGTAGTAGAGAATGAAGAAAAAGTGTGTGAATGAGGGAAAAAAGCAGCCAAAAACAGGAAAACAAAACAATCCAAATATATGATAAAGAAAATAGGTACTGAAAAGACATACCACAAACATACATTGGAAGTGGGGACGGTGGAGCCACATAGGGGAGGTAGCACACCGGACAGAAGACTCCTGGAGGGAATGGCACAGGGAACATCCTCCAGGAAGAACGAAGAGGACATAAAGCAAAGGACCTTAGAACTACATCTGGTAAGAAGAAAAAAGAGAATATTAACAAGGAACATTATCACATAAAAAATAACATAACAAAATACAGCAGGAGGGGAGGTAAATACATATAATAACAATCGTTATTGAAATACTCAAGACATTTATGGTCAAGGAATGACCATGGATTCATCTCTGCAGGTGTTCAAGAAATGTTGAATAGCTGCAGGATCCTCATAGTTAGTTGTTTTATTACTGTAGGTCACCTTGAAAAGGCATGGATGGAACAGGCCATATCGAGCATTTAGGTTTAGAAGTGCAGGTCTCATATCCAAAACCTTCTTCCGACGGTCTGCAGTTACTTTGGCATAATCTTGGGCAAAGTAGAGAGTAGACCCATTCCATGAAATTTTTCCTTTTTGGTTTGGCACCAAGAAGAACTTCAAGCAAGTCAGAGTATTCCAAAAAATACAAGAGGACTCCTCTAGGTTTCATTGAAGAGGATGAAGAAGGAGAAGAACGAGTGTTCTGTCCTAGGCGATGAGCTCGTTGAATATTCAGGGAAGGAGAGTCTGGAAAGCCCAAAAGAGTTGGCAAAAAGGTTTAAAAAAAAGAGATGGGATTGGAACCTTCAAGACCCTCAGCGAGACCATAAATACATAGGTTATTATGCCTGTTGCGATTTTTCAAGTTTTCAACCTGCTGCTTAAGTTGCTGTATCTCTCTGTGTAAAGTTGGAACTTTATCAATGACTGCCTGGACTAAGTCAACTCGCTTTTCAAGGTCCTCCACTTTTTGCTCAGTAGGAGACCAATTATCCGCAAGACTTTGGAGGCGTGAGTTGGTTTCTTCCATGTATGGCTTGAAGGAACAAATTTTGTCAAGTAATAGTTCCATGGAAATTGAGGAGAAGAGTTAGTAGGAGAAGGTGGGTTCGTCTTTACACGCTTGCCTGATGAAGGAACGTTGCGGAAGGTATTTTAGAACTAGGTTTGGAGCATGAAGGAGGAGTACTAGGCGTGGAACCCCTTGATCCAACAGAGTCAATAACTGCCTCCTCCATATTGTCTTGCAGTACACTGAAGGTATTATGGTCTTCTAACGATGAGCAGTGAGTGTGTTGAGAGCCACTGCAGTTTGTACGAGGCATTTCCATAGAAGATGTGAGAAATACATTTTACAGGTAAAAAAACCTAAAGCCTTAAAATGGTGCCTGAGATACAGCAGATATTTTTTGTGGAAAAATGAAGTAAAAATGAAAAAACAAAAGGTTCCAGTCAAAAGCATGTATTCCTCGATAAATCATTCAAGGAGAGAAAAAATGAGGAGGAAATAAAGGTAAAATATTAAGAAGTGTGCAAATTGAACATCTTATAAATGAGGAACAGATTGTCAGGTGGGAAACGGGGGAGCGGCAGATACACAAAATGGCGGCCACGATTCAGCATCGAGCCACGGTTGGAAACAAAATGCCAAAATACATCCTTCGCGCTCACCGCAGATGCCCGCGAAGATCAAATAGGCAGTAGTGGTTCCGACTCATGGAAATGCGTTGTCGGGCCCGTAGAGCAGGAATATAGACCTGGAGGTATCCTGTTGCCCTACGCCACCAGGGAGCTCCTCGGAACGGCGGCCATCTCCCTCGGCTCCTAAGCCACGTCTCTATAGTTGAAAACACAATCCTCTCCACCTGAACGTCCAGTCAGAGTGCTACTGATGACATCCGCAAAAAAAACCCTTTTCAACTTTTTGACAGAGAAGTAAATTTGTCCTTTTGCCACAATTGTCCTTGTAGTGACACCTCCCTGGCAGTCAGGAAAAAAACTTCACCTGATACGAAAACTCCTGTTTTGGGGTTAATTCCTACTACCTCGTCTGCACCATTCACAATTGCATCTTAAAAGTAGCACCATAATGGAACTCTTTTACTAATGGTCATCTAGAAACTTAGGCTCTCTTCAAAAACAAGTATTGCAATGCGATAGGTCTCACATTTTCCGCCCAGTGGGAGATGCATGGAAGAGCAAGGGGTCAAGGGTGCAGGTCCTTGTGATTCCTGAGTTTGCCGCCCCACAGCAAACGCATATAAGAGCAGTGCTGGGGGGAGGCCGCCGCCCACCCTCCCCTTTCTACACCACTGACTGTCAGGGTGACATGCCATGACAGCAGTACAGCACCTGCTTTGTGCATTCAAATGCCTAATAAAGCAGACCTGCAACTGCAGCAGAGGTCTCTCATGAATAAAGCCATCAATGTGGTGCTGGTAGAAAGACAAGCTTGCATGATCACCTGAGAAGTGCTGCTCTTGCCTGACCAGCCTGGAGTGTGTCCCAAATGCTGGTAAGAGTATTCCCTACTGGGACCCAGGGTCGGGTTGGGAACAAAAATAGGCCTAGGCAACACAAAAAGAGTGGCCCACAATTGCGGATCACAGTCTTTCATGAAACACTGCTAGATTAATTCCAAGGTTCTCATTTTTGCAAGTATGTGTGGTAAAGTAACCAATTTAGGATTATAAGGGACCGTAACAGTAGTCAAGGCTAGAAACACTGCAGCTTTGAGAACTGCTTCATCTGTAATGTCAATGCTTTTTTCAATGAAGAATGAGACAGTTTCCCAACCAACTATGTCCTAGACTCTGATTATCACAGGAACCTAGTCCAAAGCCAAGATGGAAGAGCAGATCAGGCTGCATTAGTTAGTCCTCTGTGGAGGTGAATGGGTAAATAAGATGAACCTCTGAAGTTGGTGCTCTCGCCCTTCGATCGTCCTGGGTTTGGTGGAGTTACAGAAAACAAAAGGGTGGATGACCCTAGGTTGTTTTGGATGGGAGGCTTGTAACCTGCCTTTTGCCTGGGCCTCAGGAGTTGGACTGGGACACTGAAGGTCTTAGTTTAGGCCAAGCTCCCTTTGCCAAGGCAGGACAGGAGATGGTTGGGCACAAGGAGTTTAAGTAGGTGTCTGAAGCAGCAATCTGTTAAAGCAGAGTCTCGTGTCCAGTTGTTGGCTAGTTAGCTCTTTCCTTTGTTCTCCTGCTCCAACCTTTTGATTAGAGCCTGCTGATAGTGGGGACTGTAAAATCCAGTTGAATATATCTTTCTCACCTGGCAAAAGTAGGCATAGAAATCAGAAGACATGAAGGAAATCTTTCATTATCATTACCCATCCCATCAGAAACCCCAACTCGGTGGTGGGATGAGTAAGGAGTGCAGTCAGAGCCTTGAGACACAAACACCCCTGGCCTGCTGTTTGTTTTCAGTGCCATCATACGGATAGCTGGGGTCCCAACCAAGATGTATTTTGAGGGGGACCTTGTGCAAAACAGCTATGAATTTTCTGTGCATTTGCAGCTAATGGAAGCTTTCATGAAAGAACAGTGAAGTATATGTTAAACTTTCAGAAAGAAAAGCATGCAAAAGTCACTGAAAGCTGAAGCTGTCTGACATCTGATAGCCAAATAGTACCAAAATAAAAGTTTGAATGGTGGTTTCTATAATTGTATAAAAAACACACTAAGGGTGATTTGCAATATGAGAGTTGCAGAAATATAGATGAAATAAGAGTTTAAAACTAATCCTGAGTAAGCCTGAAACATGTTCAATAGATAACATTTTAAGTAAAATTTTTGGATTTTGTTTGGTGATTTTTAAATCACCAGATGAGGGAGTTGATGGAGCGGGTTAATGAACAATATTCTGTTAAGGCTTGAGAAGTCAGACTTCCATAATGTTTTAATAAAACTAATATGTTTGCTGCATGTTATTAAATCAATCTAGAATAAACTGTGCAACATGAACATATGGAACTAACAGTATGCTTATTTGTGCAAAATGCAAAAGAAATATTACAATAATTGTTGTCTATTGTCCTTGTCATATACTAACTGCTGCTGTTAAAAATAAAAGCATGTGCTTTTAAATGTGCTTCTGTCTTGTCTTTTCTGTGACAAATGCAGTTCCAGATAGGATTGGTACATCAAAGGTAATATATGCTGCTTAAATGTGCTTTGGCTAGGTAACATAATTAATGGGTTAATATTTAGCAAAGGGGGTGGGTAACAGAATAAATGTCAATTCTTTCATTAATTGATGTTTTGTGTTTGTTTAAATAATAGTTTTAGAAAAGAAGCATAGAGTTGGCTGCAGAAAAATAATGCATTTTGAAAAAGTGAAGCGAGCTAAAAGTGGCGCAGTGACGCAAGCTAAAGTGGCGCAGAAAATTGACGCTTTCTAAAAAAGGCCTGCTGATGTAAAGCCACACGAGAAAAACCTATTTTGAAAAAGATGAGAAGCCTATAAACTTTTATTGTGAAAAGTTTTGAAAAAGAACTGCAAAAGGCGACTCTGTGGAGAGGTTTGTTATTGTGCCCACGAGAAGCTCAGAACGGACGGGCTCGAGGCCAGGATGTGAGTCGTGGCATTTTTGTGCACTACATGAACATCTTTGCTACAAAATGTAGCAGCCTAAGGAAGTGCCGCCAGGACTCTGTGCATGAACAATGGCTTGGTGTAAAAGCCCGGACCTGAGGTGGAAGATGTCACAATTTACTGTGGCATGAGGTGGTTCAGCCAATGGGGAGCCAGAATTCAGCTGTTGGAATGTGAAAATAGTTAGTTTAGCTTAGTTTTAGGGTATAAGAATTGGTTCAAGGAGCAGACTTTGGCCCACGCTTCTTGATTCCGGAGGGTCGTGTTCTGCTGACTGACGAACGCACGTAAGGAAAGAAGACTTTTAAAAGACTTTGTTTTCAGGCGATGAGGGTAGAGACAGGGAAATAGTTAGGGTTTGGAAATGCTCTTTCTCACTTATTTCTGTTAATGATTAATATTTCTTGAATCAAGCACTCTTTATAAGTGCTGAATAAACTTTTCTTTAACCCCTTTACTGCTAAGGCAATATTTTTGGGCTCATTTAGTTTCCATTGAAATCAATGAAAAGTCCATGACGAGTTACCCTTGTCATTAGCAGCCAAGAGGTTAATGACATTTTCTAATACTTGTTTAATGAAGTTCCAAAGTCTAAGTTTTCATGAATATGTTTGAATAAACTTACTAAATGACAGGCTGGTCTTGTGTATTGTAGATAGTTTAAACAACATATTAGATTCATTCGCCTCATGATTCAGCTGCCCTGTTATTTTTATGGGCCTGGTATTGATTGGTAAGTATGGTGGTAGATGGTGACATCATTTATGCAGAATTTTGGTAGGAGCGCTGGATCCGTTTTTGGTAGCATTCGTACGGTTATATGTTGTTTTTGACATACATGCTACATACATGATACATATATGTTGGTATAGTCATAGGATTAATGTTTAACATATGTTGAGTTTTTGATTTTGTCAGATTGTTATATGTAGTTGTAAGGGTTTTTCCAGCAGTGTGAAAAATTCCTGGTTTGCCATGGCAAGAGTAGTGTGACGCTGTTATCAGGACGCTGGTTTCAGGTTACATAGTTCATTTGTTCTGCTTCAAAAGGTGATATCGCCGCTTTTCATAGTGTTGTGGATGTACAACACAAGTTTAGGGTTCTAGGTATGTTGAGTAAATTGTATGTATGATAGTGAGGATTGTCTATGAAATTGTAGCCTTGAGTATAGGGACTTGGTGAACCAGTTTTAAAACTCTCTGTGAAAAGAGTAATAGGATTTATCCAAGCTTGTGTGAAGGGTAAGCGCTGTTTTCTCTTCCAAGGTTTGAGTCCTAAGGAAGAAAAATAAGCGCCGTTTTCTTACTGGCAAAAGAGGTTTTCTTCTAAGGTTAGAGTCCTAGGGAAGAAAATAAGTATGCATGAGTAGGGATTTCTTCAGTATATATGTATGTGTAAATGCGATAGAAAATATCCTGGGGAAGTAGCGTTGTCTATTTCAAATGAATGCAATTCTGAATGTCTGAAAAATACTGTCCTTTATAGGGAAGCAGGCAAATGGTTTGTTTTATGTAGTTACTAATGTTGAAAAACAATTGTGAAGTGTTCTGAAGCCTTCGGGTAAAGTAAGCGCTATTAAAATTGTATAAACAAGTATTGGGAGCTCATTTTGCAAAGAAGGGGCTATTTTGGAGCGAGAAGGGAGAAAGAGAGACTGCAGCGGCAGTGTACCTCACTGCAGCCGCGCTGTGAATGGTTGATAGTGTTACAGCAACGCGCGGGGGGACAGGGGGTCTTTGGTTGGACGGGTTTGCCATCATAAATCTAGTAGAATTGTTGGGAAAAAAAGTATTTGCTGGTTAGCTGTTGCCACGGGTCAAAGAAGTGAATAAATCTCCATCATAGTGTGTGTCACGGCAGCTGCTGTGTTCTGTGTTTAACAAGACGAGCATTGCAGCATTAAAAAGGTTGATTTGTGTGAAGAGATGAAACTCATGGCTGATTGACTCTTGCAAGAAGACGGAGGTTTCTGAGATTTGTTGACTTTTGCATCGAGTTTAGATGCTGCGGTGTAATTGAATAGAGGAGTCCAAGCCTTTCTTTTCCCTTAGTTGACCTTCCATTGAAAGTGCGCAAAATAACCTTATAGGCGCCCTTACTTTCAGGTGTTTCTGCCTATGTTCATTAAATTGTTTTCATTGGTGCTTTTAGCCAGCCCACTTTTTCTGCCTTTTAAATTAAAATCGAGCATTCAAGCAAGAGAGAAGTTCTGTTAAATAGTGTAAAATCCAAACATGGATAATTATTATCTAAAGAAAGAGAAAATGTTTTTCTGGTATCAGAAAATGAAAAATGTATTTGATGAAAAGGTTGTTGCTATATGTGAGAGCAAATTAATGTATAAACAGGCAAATAATGAAGTAACTAATACGCATAATGAAGATTCTGTTAAGAAAGATGCAGCTTTAAAAAACATGTATTTTGAAAGAACACCACCTCCCCAAAAGAAATAATTTTTAATGAAAATTCGATTCCCAAATCAGCAAATCTAAATAATAAACCTGTCAGAGTAGAATTTATTGATCAGTGTAGAAATGATGTTGTAAATACAGATCAGGACAGAAATTCAAGCAGACCCCCAGAACAGATTAATGTAACGCCAAGAGTCCCAGTTCAGATTAATAGAGTCCCAGCCCAGACCCCTTCTCAAGGTGTCACAACAGAAAAGTATGATGAGATGCCTAGTACTTCTGGAATTAATATTCATGATCATGTAAATTCTACAAATGATTTAATTGAACAGTTAACTAGAAACATGGAAGTAGTGACAGTTCCTGTGACAATTGGACCTGTTCTCCCAGTGCTTAGAAAAGATGAAACTAGTCTCACAGTTTTAACGGTCCCATTGAATTCTGAAATTCAAAGGTTTGCTGAAAAACTTTATTCTAGTGTATCTGAAATTCAGTCAGTAATAACTCCAACTCAGCAAGAGAGAGTAGTAACTCCAGTTACTAGAGTTACCTAAGCTAATGAGGACTCTGATGTCGACCTGGTTGACCTGCCACACCCTGATGAGTACAAATTACTGGATGTTGCAAAATTAAAGGTTGTTTTAGAAAAATTAATAAATGGTACAATCAGTACAGACAGATTAAAAACATATCAGGACGATGAGGACATTGAAAGCTTGAACAATACAGGTAAAATTGCCCATATAAAAGATTTAATTTGGACTTTGAGAAAATGGGGTAATCTGAATAAATGGAAAACAAAATGGACGAAGAAAAAGGAGAAGGAAAAAGCGAATTTAGCTTTTGTAAGAGAGTGTAAAAATCAACAGATGCAGAATGAGATAAATCGGCAGCAACAGCTACTGAATCAACAGCTGCAAATACAGCGACAGGTGGTGATTCAGCAGAATGAGATACCTGCGCCGCCATTTCCAAATGAAATGTACAGAATAGTACAGGACCTGAAAAAGGTTAACAAGATAGTTATCCCTTGTTGTTCTATTGTGCCCAAACCAGCAGAGATCCTTTGTCAGATACCACATAATGCTGAGTGGTATTCGGTCCCAATGCACCCAGAGAGCCAACCAATTTTTGCTTTCAGGTTCCAAGAGAGAATTTTAGCATGGTGTTGCCTTCCTCAAGAGTTCACTGAGAGTCCTTCTATTTTTAATGAATTAACCTTAGAAGATTTAGAATTACTTGGTAAATCAACATTGGTCCAGTGTATAGATAATTTGCTTGTAGCAGCAACAACAAGAGACAACTGTATAACAGATACCATAACCCTTTTGAATCATTTGGCAGAAGGGGGTCACAAAGTGTCACCTGCAAAATTGCAGTTTTGTAAAAAAGAGGTTAAATACCTTGGACATAGAATTGCAAAAGGAACCAGACAGGTAACTATTGAGAGAAATAAAATGATTCAGGCAATGGAATCCCCAAAGACACAAAAACAGGTAAGAATGTTCCTGAGCATGGTTGGTTATTGTAGTCAATGGATTAGTGGTTTCTCAGTAATTGCGAAGCCATTGCCAAGATTGACAAAAGCAGATGGAAAAGACCCAATTGTTCTGACAGAAATTAAACTTGAAGCCTTTGAGCAATTTAAAAAGAGTTTGTGTGAAGCTCCTGTTCTGGGCATGCCAGACTTCAACAAAGAATTCGAGCTTCTTGACCAAATAGTGATAAAATATGCTGCAAATGGAAAGAAAAATGATTATGTCTCAAAAGGCAATGCGTACGCAGGTACCATTGCTAAGTTCTGTGCTCAGGAGAGGGTTGCAATCAATCGGGAAAAATTACTGTGGGAACAGATGTGATTTCAAAAGAAAAGGAGCAGGCTCATGATCTATTGCCAAGAGATTGGGTCAGGACAAAGGTTCATCGGAGGAGGAACTGTTTAGTACCCAGGTGGCAAAAAGCAAGACAGGTGATATTAGAATATAAAGGTCTGAAGAGGTGGGTGCATGCAAGTCACACCATTCGCGTACCACCTCCTGATAACCCTGATGAAGATAGTGACAACACTGCAACTGATTCAGACTCAGAAGAAAGTTCTGAAGAAAATCCAGATCTTGAAGATCGACAAGGTGGTCGACATCTGGATGATGATGTCAATGTGAATGAAACATTGAATGAAAAAGATCTAGAGATTGTGATTCTAGATTCAGAAAATGATGAAGATCTGCTGGAAAAAGAAGCAGAAAAATAGTCCGAGACTGAAGAGATTCAAGATTAGGAGAGTATTGAAAAGCAGATTGGAAGCTCTGAAAGCAGGAACGGAAATTCTGGAACTGGGAAGTTAGAAGTAATTCCAGAAGAAGAGGATGAATGGCCAAGTACCAGCTACAGAGATGTTGTTCCTAACGGAGTGAAGCTGCAGAGAAAAGAAGTTCCTAGATACAGTATTGAAATCTCTAAAACTGACTCAGATGACAGTGATGAAGAATCTGAAATAAGAAAATTCAGAAAAAAGGGCTTGGAAAGCTGAATGTAATGAAATCGAGCCTAAAAAGAAACTCTTGAGAAAAGGTGATGTCTGGCCAAAAGAAGACTTGAAGTGAAAGTTGGTAAAAAAAAATCTAAAAAACAGATTAGTGAGATATTGGGCCTACATAATTATCCCACCAGTAGTTGAGGTCAGTAGTAGCAGTCAGGAAGATTTGGAAGAAAAATAGTGACAATGACTAGGTTTAGCTTTCTTTAGGTTGAAGTTTATTTTTGGCATAATGCTGAAGAAATTGTGTTAGGTGACATAAGGTCGAAGAAATTGTGTTAGCTGGAAACACTTTTATGTAAGACGCAAGGTCGAAGAAAACATGTTTTAGAATTTATTTAAAAAAAAAAGAGGGGGAAAATACTATAGATTAATTTTTCAAAAAAGTCCATTTTTTTTGTTTTGTTTTATAATACTCAGATTTATGTTTGTTTTGTTGGTGCAATTCAAAAAGTAGATACTTATAAATTCATTGGGGGTTGGGGATTCAAAGGTGGAAAAGATCCAACTTAGCATTTTGTAGGACTCAATATGAGAGTTGCAGAAATATAGATGAAATTAGAGTTTAAATACTAATCCTGAGTAAGCATGAAGATAACATTTTAAGTAAAATTTTTGGACTTTGTTTGGTGATTTTTAAATCACCAGATGAGGGAGTTGATGGAGCAGGTTAATGAACAATATTTTGTTCAGGCTTGTGAAGTCAGACTTCCATAATGTTTGAATAAAACTAATATGTTTGCTGCATGTTATTAAATCAACCTAGAATAAACTGTGCAACATGAACATATGGAACTAACATTATGCTTATTTGTGCAAAATGCAAAAGAAATAATACAATAATTGTTGTCTATTGTCCTTGTCATATACTAACTGCTGCTGTTAAAAATAATAGTATGTGCTTTTAAATGTGCTTCTGTCTTGTCTTTTCTGTGACAAATGCAGTTCCAGATCGGATTGGTACATCAAAGGTAATATATGCTGATTAAATGTGCTTTTGCTAGGTAACATAATTAATGGGTTAATATTTAGCAAAGGGGGTGGGTAACAGAATAAATGTCAATTCTTTCATTAATTGATGTTTTGTGTTTGTTTAAATAATAGTTTTACAAAAGAAGCATAGAGTTGGCTGCAGAAAAATATTGCATTTTGAAAAAGTGAAGCAAGCTAAAAGTGGCGCAGTAACGCAAGCTAAAGTGGCGCAGAAAATTGACGCTTTCTAAAAAGAGGCCAGCCGGTGTAAAGCCACACGAGAAAAACTTATTTTGAAAAGATGAGAAGCCTATCAACTTTTTATTGTGAAAAGTTTTGAAAAAGAACTCCAAAAGGCGACTCTGTGGAGAGGTTTGTTACTGTGCCCACAAGAAGCTCAGAACGGATGGGCTCAAGGCCAGGATGTGAGTCGTGGCATTTTTGTGCACTACATGAACTTCTTTGCTACAAAATGTAGCAGCCTAAGGAAGTGCCGCCAGGACTCTCTGCATGAACAATGGCTTTGTGTAAAAGCCCGGACCTGAGGTGGAAGATGTCACAATTTATTGTGGCATGAGGTGTTCAGCCAATGGGGAGCCAGAATTCAGCTGTTGGAATTTGAAAATAGTTAGTTTAGCCTTAGTTTTAGGGCTAAGAATTGGTTCAAGGAGCAGACTTTGGCCTACGCTTCTTGATTCCAGAGGGTCGTGTTCTGCTGACTGACGAACGCACGTAAGGAAAGGAGACTTTTAAAAGACTTTGTTTTCAGGCGATGAGGGTAGAGACAGGGAAATAGTTAGGGTTTGGAAATGCTCTTTCTCACTTATTTCTGTTAATGATTAATATTTCTTTAATCAAGCACCCTTTATAAATGCTGAATAAACTTTTCTTTAATGACATTTTCTAATACTTGTTTAATAAAGTTCCAAAGCCTCAGTTTTCAGGAATATATTTGAATAAACTTACTAAATGACAAGCTGGTCTTGTTTATTGTAGATAGTTTAAACAACATATTAGATTAATTCGCCTCATGATTCAGCTGCTATGTTATTTTTATGGGCCTGGTATTGATTGGTACGTATGGTGGTAGATGGTGACATCATTTATGCAGAATTTTGGTAGGAGCGCTGGATCAGTACCAGTAGAAAATACTAAAACTCAAGCCCAGAGTGCTTGAGATAGTAGCTTGAGTTGCTTAATATTTGTAATCACAAATAAATCCCTATTGACTACTGGCCCTCTTGCTGCAATAGTAAACATGACAGCACTTCTCTGAACATTTCCACTGTTTTATCAGGTGAAATATAATACTTTTCCACTTAATTCTCTTCCTCTGCCTATTCCGTCCTCTCTTTCACTGACTAGCTAGTGATCCACTGAGTGAAACAAAATAGAAGGGATAATGAAACTATCACAAAAGGCAGATAGAAAAAGGAAGGTAGAGTTGTAGATTCGATTTCGGAGTGAGGTAGGGAGGTTGATATAGAGAGCTAGAGATTGAGATCATCAAATGTAAAGCGAATGGGTTGTTACAGAAGAGTGAGTTAGAGGGAAAGGTAATGTAGGAAGAGAGATTCGCTAGAGAGAGCTGGAGACAGAGAGATGTAGACTACTTCACAAAGGCGAGAAGATGAGGAAGAAGTATACAGAAACACTGGAGAGAGCATTGAGGTAGAGGGAGGGGCAGAATGAGCAGTATGGTACAGAAAGATAGGTTAACAACAGTGTCAGTGAGGTAGAGCGAAAGGTAGATTTAGAGGGGTGAATGTTAAAAAAAATGATTTTTCGAGAAAAAGAGGTGAATTAGAGAGAGAGGTACAGTTGAGGAACAGAGGGGAGATTAAGACAGGAAGAATGGAGTGTAAGAAGACAGTGGCAGGAAAGGTATGTTGAAAGGTGGTACAAAGAGGGAGATGAAAGAGCGAGAAAAAGCAATGCTAGTTTAAAAAGAGGGATAGAGGTAGAGGAGAGTTACAGATAAAAGAGTAAGGTTGTGAGAGAGGTGACATAAAGGTAACAAAGTTAGAAAGAAGTGGAGAGGTGGGACAGCGAGACGAATATGAGGGTAATTGAGAGAGTGTGCAGTGAGAGAGTGAAATGTAGGGGCGAAAGATGCAGTAATGTTTGATATGGGAAGTAGAGAAAGAGATGATGAAGAGAGTAGTGTGGTAGAGGGGTGACAAATGTACAGAGAAGTAAGACCGAGTTATGAGGTAAAGATATAGATGCCGTTGAGAGAGAGGTGAAGAGTAAACAAAGAAAATAGGGAAGAAAAGAAGTGGAGGTATGCACAGATAGTAGGAGAGAGAGAGGTAAAGACAGGTGGGATACTGAGAGCTGTGTTTGAAAGAGAGCGGTGAGGTAGACAGAAATGTGTTACATAGGGCTTAAATATAGATCGAGGAGTAAGTACGTAGAGGTGTAGATATCAGTGGAGATAAAGGGAAAGTAAAGGGTGAAGTGTAAGAGCTGGGGTAAAGTGAAATATTGGAGGCAGAAAGATAGGTAAAGATAGATGAGACAGAGAAAAGGAGGTAGACAGTAAGCAAGAGGTGACAAATGTAGTGAGATACAGGGTAGATAGATATGGCTAGGGATTCAGTGACCGGTGAAGTAGGGATAAATGAGGCACAAAAAGATAGATCTAAAGAGAGAGGAAGTAGCAGAATGTGAGGTACAAAGAGAATGGGGAACAGAGATGCAAGGTAAACAGTGGGAGAAGAAGTGAAGAGTAATTGAGGAAGAGGTAGACAAAAAGAGAAATCTTTAAAAATAGGTTATTGGCAGATAGTGAGAGATGCTAGGAGCAAGTGATGAGGATAGAAAAAGAGCTAGACAGAGAGGTAGAAAGTGGTGAGACAAGGATGGGAAAGGGGGCACAGTCAGAGATGGAGAGAGAGAGGGGGAGTGAGAGAGAGAGAGGTTGCTTTAACAAGTATGAAGAGCAAGAAAAGAGAGTGAGAGATCATTTTATCAGGAGGGGCCCTGGAAATTCTTGAAAAATGTTTCTGGCTGTTTTCCTGTCCTGGCTGGCTGCCGAGAGGGGAGAGTGGAGCAGCCTAAGGGAGGTGAGGTGGCAACATTGAATGTCCCTTACTGCTAGGGATTGGATGAGAACCATAAATCTGACTCAACATTATTTGGAACATTATTAGAAATTAAGGTATTGTCTGATTAAAGCCTTAACAATGTTTGTTGATGTGCCATTGATTTCCAATGTAAGCAGCAGTGGCTCCTCTATAGTGGTAGAGCGTGCTCCCCCCACCCACCTAAAATATGTCAGGAACGGAAAAATAAAACAACACTTGTTTTATTTCTCCTTTCCTTTTGTCTTCTGAGCAGGGCCTGGAGGGTGACATCACTGAGGGGAGTGGGAGTGCACTCCCGTCACTTCCCATGATGGTTTGGCCATCTGTCTGAGTCTGGCCAAACCATTATTTGCAGGGACCCTCTCTCCAACCTCCATGTGGAAAAGTGTGGCAGACCCTGATGCAGAGGTCTGGCCCGGGACCAGGGTTCAATTCCCGCCTCGGCAGGTCTTGGGCTCAATTTTCTGGGACCTGATAATTCTCGCCTCGGTGCCTATTCTAATCATGGGTCCCACTATGCAACTCTGGGCAATAGCTTGCTTAATCTCCACAACGGCTTCAACAGTGCTGGGATGCGTGGCTTCATCTTGGGGGTGCCCAGGACTAGACATTTCACAGGGAAAAGCCAGGTAGGGTTCTACAGCGGTATGCCAGGAAACCCTGGTTGGGGTATAAGTGTGCTTTACAAGTACAAATTCATTTCATTGCTGGGGTTGGAGAGAGCAGGCACAGTCTCGCAGTCTGTCCTCGAGTGCTAATCAAGAGTGCTCTGGCCAATCCTGAAGCTGCTTCCATGCGAGAGCAGCTTCAGGATTGGCCGTAGGGCCTGTGCCTGAAGGAGAGGAAGGAGCAGAGGAGCTGGACCTGATACGCAGCAAGCTGAAGGTACTTTTGAATTTTTTTAATTCATTATTCTTTTTTATTTTCCCCCCTCCGTTTGTGACCCCTTTGTCCCCCACAATCACCCTCCCCCCATACAAACCCACCCACCCTGCCACTCGTAGCACACAGCGGCTGCTACTGATTATAAGCCCCTTTACAGTGGCAGCTAGTGTTACCTGCTTAGAAGTGACAGTACTCATTAAAAACATAAGCAATGTATTATCAATACCCAGGTGCCCTACAAAGGCTGGGGAAGGGCTATGCTTAGCTTGATTCCCTGCTGAGCTGTAGGATATAAGCAGCTGCAAGTGTAGAGGCCTTGTAAATAGCTTCACAAAGGCTCTGGGGCATATTGGCTGTGTCTTACTAGTAATGGGATCCTGCAAAAGGGCTCAATGGGTTGTGACTTCTACAGACACGTGCTGTGATCTGTAAGTAAACTAAAACATCCTTCTGAGGCCCAAATATTGAGGTACTTTTAAATTGGGTAAAAGTGGCATTTGTATAGACAGTGCTTAGAAAATGTAAGGGAAGCACTATGTGACCTCTGACCCTGTTCACAGGGCCGGTCGCTCCACACACCGTGCGGCCCCCCCGTGAGTGTGCCCGAGTCGTCCCCGCTGCTGCCTTGAGTCTGCCCTGCTGCTGAGTATTGTGCCTTTGGATTGTTTTTTTGTATTGTATTTTGTGCCCTGTAACTGTTTTGACCTGGTTTTTCCTGTATTTTCCTCGCCGCCCTACGCGACCTTCTTCCCGCTCTGTGCACCCCCCCGCTCTCCCCCGCTGCTCCCCTGCATCCTTGCCCCCTTTTTCATTCTGTACCCAGCCCCATTCCTATTCGCCGCCCTGCTCCCGCCTCCCAGCTGCTCCTCCCTCCCACTTCGCCATTTATGGCGGAGACCGCGCAGCAACCACGCGCATCAACCACGCGCAGCGGGCGTGCCGATTGCGTGCCGAAGGTGTGCCAAAGGCAAGCCCGTCTAGGCTTGTCCGCGCCTGGACCGCGCCCTGCGCCAGGACCACTGGGCCTCGTCGATGCCAGCTCAACCGACGGACATACGACGCCACCACCCTTCACGCACTCTACGCCGGACAGAACCCCGCCTGCTACCGAGCCACCCCGAAACGCACCCACGGACCCTTCACCTGCCAAACCTGCAAATTCACCTGCCTCCGACCCTGCCCGACACCCGCCAAGCCTAGCACCAGCAACAATTGCCTCAAATGCATCCTGCTCAACACCCTCTTCGTCCACAGGCACTCCGTCGAACTCTGGCACCTCCTCGACACAACATCACCAGACGCCGCCTTCCTCACTGAAACCTGGATGAACGCCTCCTCAGCCCCCGATATCGCCATAGCCATCCCGGACGGCTACAAGATCACCCGGAGGGACCGCATCAACCAAACCGGAGGAGGCGTCGCCATCGTCCACAGAAACACCATCCGAATCTCGACCATCTCCGACGACACCCTCACCGCCTCAGAGCACCTTCACTTCCAGATACACACCGACCCCAAGACCACCCTCAGAAGCACTCTCCTCTACAGACCCCTAGGACCACGCACACAATTCAGCGAAGCCATTGCAGACTTCGTCAGCCCGCACGCCTTAAACTTCTCAGACTACATCCCCCTAGGGAACCTCAGCTTCCACCTGGAGAACAACAATGACAGCAACACCGCCACCCTGCTGGACAACCTCGCCAACCTCGGACTCAAACAACTGGTGAACACCCCCACCCACTACGCCGGCCACACGCTTGACCCCATCTTCTCCTCCAGCAAGCACATCTCCTTCAGCCACTTCACCGGACTAAACTGGACAGATCACAGCTGCGTCCACTTCAACTTCAGGAAAACCACGCCCCACCACCACCCGCAACAGGTTCCCCTCAGAAGCTGGAGCAAGATCATCGCTGACCAGCTCATCACCTCCCTCAGCCAAAACCCTCCCACCAACACGATGGACCCCAACGAAGCAGCCCCCAATCTCACACAGTGGCTCACCAACTGCGCCGATGACCTCGCACCACTGAAGAACCCTACCAGCAGACCCGGCAGCAAGAAAGCCATGTGGTTCACCAACGACCTCAAAAATTCCAAGAAACCCTGCCGCACCCTCGAGAAAGCCTGGCACCACGACCAGACAACAGAAAACATGACAGCTCTCAAGAACGCCACCCGCAAACACCACCAGCTGATCCGCACCACCAAAAGGACAACATTCAAAGAACGACTGGACAACACCCACAACAGCAAAGAATTCTTCAGCATCGTTAAAGAGCTCTCCAACCCCAGCGCCTGCAACACTGACATCACACCCTCGCAAGACCTCTGCGACTCACTCGCCTCATTCTTTCACCGCAAGATCGCTGACATACACAACAGCTTCGGCGCACAGACCACGCACCCAACCACCGAACCAGTGCCCCCAACCACCACCCACTACACCTGGACCTCGGTCAGCACCGAAGACACCACCCGCACGATGAACACCATTCACTCCGGCTCCCCAACCGACCCATGCCCACACCACATCTTCAACAAAGCCGACTCCATCATCGCACCCCAATTCCGGGACACCATTAACAGCTCCTTCGCATCCACCACCTTCCTGGAGAGCTGGAAACATGCCGAGCTCAGCACCGCCCTGAAGAAACCCAAGGCGGACCCCACGGACCTCAAGAACTTCCGCCCCATCTCGCTCCTCCCTTTTCCTGCCAAAGTCATCGAGAAGGCCGTCAACAAACAACTCTCGGCCTTCCTCGGGACAAACGGATCCCTCGACCCCTCGCAGTCCGGTTTCCGAGCAAACCACAGCACCGAGACCGCCCTCATCGCAGCTACCGATGACATCAAGTCCCTGCTCGACAACGGGGAAACAGCTGCCCTCATCCTCCTGGACCTTTCAGCAGCCTTCGACACCGTATGCCACCACACCCTGATACAGCACCTCAGCAACACCGGAATTCGAGGAACGGCCTTGGAGTGGATCATCTCGTTCCTCGCCGGAAGAACCCAGAGAGTCCACCTCCCCCCGTTCCAATCCGCGGCCACTGAAGTCATCTGCGGCGATCCGCAAGGATCCTTGCTCAGCCCCACCCTCTTCAACGTCTACAAGAGCCCCCTCGCAGCCATCGCACGCCAACACAACCTCAACATCATCTCCTACGCTGACGACACACAGCTGATCCTCTCCCTCACCAACGACCCCGCCACCGCCAGAGCCAGCCTCCAGGAAGGAATGAAAGACGTTGCGGAATGGATCAAGCTCAGCCGTCTGAAACTGAACTCAGACAACACGGAGGTCCTCATCCTGGGACCATCCCCCTCTGCCTGGGATGACTCCTGGTGGCCCCCGGCCCTGGGCACCGCCCCCAAGCCAATGAACCATGCACGCAATCTGGGCTTCATCCTGGACTCCTCCCTCATGATTACCAAGCAAGTCAATGCCGTCTCATCATCCTGTTTCAACACCCTCCGCATGCTCCGAAAGATCTTCCAGTGGATGCCCACCGAAACCAGGAAGACGGTCACCCAGGCCATCGTCACCAGCTGCCTGGACTACGGGAACACCCTCTACGCTGGAACCACAGCCAAACTCCAGAAAAGACTCCAGCACACACAAAACGCTTCGGCACGACTCATCCTGGACATCTCCCGTCACAGCCACATCTCTGCCCATCTGAAAGACCTGCACTGGCTCCCCATCAGCTAGAGGATCACGTTCAGACTCCTCACCCACGCACACAAGGCTCTCCATGACATGGGCCCCAAATACCTCAACAGCCGCCTCACGTTCTACACACCCACCCTCCAGCTCCGATCCCCCAGCCTCGCCCTCGCCTCCGTCCCACGAATTCGCAAAGCTACCGCCGGAGGAAGATCCATCTCCCACCTGGCGGCCAAGACATGGAACTCCTTTCCCACCCACCTACGGTGGCTGACCCAGGACCACCTCTCCTTCAGGAAACAACTCAAGACCTGGCTGTTCGAGCAGTAGCGACTCCCCTCCTCCCAGCACCTTGAGACCCTTGCGGATGAGTAGCACGCTATACAAATTTGTATGATTGATTGATTGATTATGAAACACTCTTCCAGCTTCTACAAGTACTCACTTCCGATAAACAGGTATTTGTATTATGTCTAGCAAGTTAATGCACACCACTTGCATACCTCGAGGAATCATAGCCAGTGAGTCACCTGACCTATCTCCTCTTTCTCTTATCTCTCATTCTTCTTCTTTCAAGCATGTGCTCTACTTTTCACACAGCCTGTAACTCTCTACTTCTTACCCTTCTAGTTCCCCTTTCCCAAGTCTCTAATCTCTTGTGCTCTCTTCCGCTCACTACTGTTTCCCTCTTCTGCAACTTTCTTTCTACCAGATCTCCCACATGTTTTCTTAATTCGCTTTATCTTTTACACAATAACCTTTGTACACCTTTGCGCGCATGACATGTTTGATGACTTTCTCTGAAACTGCTTTGCTTTTGCCAGGATGCCTGCAATGGTGGTAGTGCGCTTAAGAATTGCCTAAAATAAATAATAAATACAAATGTATCTTCGCCTCACATTATCACGAATCCTTGTACAACATGTACACGGCCTCGACAAACATTGTGCGAATGTCGTTTTATTTTTCCTCTACAGGGTGACATGGCAATCTATAGACCAAATACATATAACTCGCAAGGATACTCCCTGACGCTAAACGGACTGCCTTCAAGGCCTTATGCATTGTTCATAGGGCACTTCACAACTTAGGCTCTGACGGAGTTAGGCATCTCTTTCAACCATATGTTTCTTCTAGACAGTTGCGCTCGGCTGAAAACAATTTGTTGGTTATTCCGAGGTTTTGAAGGGCAAGATGGAGAGAGAGAGTTTGATGTGTCTGCATCTAGACTTGGGAATTCCCTCCCTCAATCCATTTCTTGCCTAGAATCTCATTTGTCTTTTTTCAAGTCCTTGAAGATTTGGCTTTTCGCCTCGTAATGCTACTCTAGTTTAGGGATGATGCTCTTGCCTTCCATCAGACTAATCGCATTAGCACTCTGACGCTTTCAGGCATTTGCTTGCACTTTATAAATTGCCAAATCAATGCTATTTATTATAAATAAACAAGCATGTCCTGTTTTTAGCTAGAGGAGCGATATTGCTGACATTGGCGAGGTCTCTTTTCACTCCACCACTTCAGCCCAGCAGCTTGCTGATTTTCTCCATGAAGGTGTTCATCTCGCAACCTATATGTGGGGACTTAAATTCTTTCCCATCAGGTAACCCGGGTTGGATCATTCAGTATGGGGTTTGTTGGCAATACATACACACACCTACCCTAGATATGTAGGTTAGTGACTGCATGGTAGGAGTACCAAAATCTTCTCCATTGCTTTAAATGCCTGCATATATACTCTGTTTTACAACAATTGTGGTGCGTTTTAATCTGTTTACCATTGTGGTACTTCTCATAACTTTTATGTGCTTCTGTCTATTGGTCATTGCAGCAGATATATTTAATACAAGAATCACATTGGTTCAATAAACATTGAAAAACATCCCCTTGTCTTTCTCTTGTATATTTTCTCTGGGAGTGCTAGAGCATAAGTGCCTGAGCTAAAAGGTGCTAGATCTGGTATCACTCTTCCTGAGGGAACAGGGTTGTCATGTTTGGTGGTTGCCAGACCCATTCAATGCCTGACTAGGTTTAATGGGGCTTATGGTGGCACTGTGAGCTAGCTGGCCTATAGAACAACATATCCTGAGGGGGGTGCATAGAATCAGTCTGGCACCATCCAAAAACCGATGCTGCCCACAAATTTGCTGATCCAAATATAGGGTGGAAACTACATGACAAGTTAAAGCTGGAGCTGGTCAAGTTAAATTAGGGAAGGAGAAGGCTGAGCCAGAGAGTGCCTTGGAAGAAAAAAGACAGGCTCTGGAGGAGAGTAGGATGGCTCATGAGCTCACTCCTGGGAGCTGGACCTCAGAACAAAACAGATGGAGTCCAGCAATGTTGGTGAAAGTATACCAGCAGTGCCCTCTGAAGAGGGCCCAGCTATGTGGTAGTAGATAATATTGGTTAATGGTTCTCAGTATATAAAGTAGCGCAGCGGGTACACAAGGTCCCAGAGGAGTACTATGGGTAGCTTTTAGAGGTACATGTCCACAGTGGGGAGAGACACTCCTTACACTTGAAGTAGCAGACCAAACCAAGTATGCTCCTGGAAGACCATCCTTCTTCCATCGGGGTTGGACTGTCTGGAGCAGGCACCAGACATTTCCCTGACGGGTCACCAGGTTGGAGGCCAGTTTAGGGCCCCTGAGGGGGCGTTTTTATTACCAGGGTCCTGCAATATCGGCTCCCTGTAACAAAATCAGCCTAAACCGGCCCTAGCAAACTGCTCGGCCCTCGGACCTGGGGGGGCAGCGGAGCTGTTTGCCAGAGCCGGATTTGGTTCCCAGTCCCCTACGGTCTTTCATAATTTGGGCTGACCCATGAGAAGTACCATCAGAGGCTTAGGGACAGTCACAAACTCTCAAACCAGTCCTGGGTGTACTTCTTAGGTTATTCCAGGAAGGCATAGGGTTGAAACTACACAACATGGCGTCTCCAACGTTGGTTAAGTTCTTATTTTAGGGATTGCCTGAGTTACCTTCCTGGCCGCAGACAATGTCACACAGCTATTTCACACCTACACTGAGGATGAAATACCTGAAGAGTACACTCCACACAAAGAAATAGAGATAACTCTCACTCACCGAGTTAGACTCGGTCCTTTCAGCAATGTGAGAGAGACATGTCCAGTCAGAACCAGTTACACACCGTACCCTAATGTAGATAATTTACCAACAGAAGAGGTGTGAACACTATATAAAGATCTAGTAACACCATACAGAAGTGTTATTGGAACACTAAAAGGCTGCTCAAGATGCACAACCACAATTGGCTACCCTGGGCATCAGCCCACAAACAATAAATGCAGTCATGTTCAGAGTTTCTGTCAGATAGAAGAGAGATCCTGTTCTGGATCACACTTCACAAAGGAGGGGAGAGGGTCAATCAATACACTCCACCACCTCAAACCTCTATGAATCATTTATAGACACAAAGAGGGGTGGGAAGGAGAAACAAAGCCAAGTAAAGACAGTTAAGAGAAAAATAACAAATCTTGATAAAACTGCCCTCACTCACACACAATGTGTGTGACATGCCTCATCATCGGGTTTGCTTACAATATGCCCCACGTAGCCACGCAGGGGGCGGAGCATAGGGAGGGGGAACACTAAACACACGTCACAAAACACATAGGGACAAACACAAAAGTGACTCCCAATAATCACAGAGAAGAGTGTTACCCTTTTAAGACTGGGTGACAGATAGACAGAATAGTGCAGTAAGGAAGTGCTCATTAAAACTGTCTCGTGGATACCTGTAGAAACCCTTTATTAATAGGTTCCCGGCCAGGATTAAAAATAGGTGAGGGATGGAAAGTGTTTAGGCAGGAAATTAAGATCCTAAAACAGTCCTCCTTTAAACTGCGGTGGTCAACATGTTTAGACCGTCTTTATGTGCCCTCTTTTTTGTGGTTCACTGCGGTCTTCATCAGGACAGTCAGCCTGTCCCAGTCCTAGGCCACCTCTAACCTCACTTAGGCATATTTAGAGGCAGCCCACGTGGAGGAACTTCCACCAACATGGATCAATATTACTGTGAAAAGAAGGGGAGAGAATATAAAAAACTTTCAGGATGCATCTACCCTTGATGGTATCACTTATTAAAAGATGTGTGCCACATTTTGTGTCACATAACACTGTATGATCTCTAGCCCCTGATTCCCTCCTATTGCCCTAAATAGGCGGATTTCTTTAAAGCGGAGCAACTTGCACGTTTACTTCTATCTTGTTGAGTTATATGCCCTGCGCTCCGTTTCTCAACCAATAAAAACATCCATCCCATGTTACACTCACACAACCTACAAACGTGATTTCTGCGTGCCCATACTTCAAGGATATGCTATCATGTCGCTCTCATTCCGGTCATAATTCATGTACACATATCTCTCATGAACGTTATGGTAACCCCCTATAACCCGCTAAGCTGAGCAGTTGTACAAAAGAGTCCTACCGAGTTTATTTTGTCATAAGGCTCGTACTGGCGTCAGGCGGGAGGGTTCCCAAAGAACACAACCTGTGTTCAGAAAGAGAAGATGTGGCACTCAGGGCAAGTACATAAAAGTCACCATTCACCTGCATTAACTACAACTCCCCATTAACTCGAAAAATAGAATAGAAAGTGCAAGGATCAGTCTTTTTCCTCGGCACTCCAGGCGGGACTATAGGCAATCAGACAGAGCCCACGGCACTGAATAAAATATTTTAGAAACAGACCCCGTCCCGAAACACCCTCCTTACTGTTCCGTAGGGAAAGACCAACACCTCTCGTGCCCGCTCACTCAGACGCCGCAAAGGTAGTGGTGCTATCATCCTGCTGCCATTTAAAAGCACCTCCTTCGATGGCGTTTAGCTTGCGTGTGATCACGTGGGCGCCAGGGTGTAAATGTGTGTTCGTCAGAACTCAACTGGATGTATGGGGATGCCAGGATTTGTAGTATATGAACCGCACGCATAATATATCTAATTTTACCACTTGGTAGAGGGTGTAACCGTGCAACCTATTAATAAAGGGTTTCTACAGGAAACCACGAGCCAGTTTTATTGAGCACTTCCTTACTGCACTATTCTGTCTATCTGTCACCCAGTCTTAAAAGGGTAACACTCTTCTCTGTGATTATTGTGAGTCACTTTTTTGTTTGTCCCTATGTGTTTTGTGAAGTGTGTTTAGTGTTCCCCCTCCCTATGCTCCGCCCCTTGCGTGGCTACGTGAGGGCGTATTGTAATCAGACCCGATGATGAAGCATGTCACACACATTGTGTGTGAGTGAGGGCAGTCATATCCTGTTCTGGATGACACAAAAACTAGCCAGCTTGAAGTGGGTCCCCATAGGGGCGCACAGGAAAAACACAGACTTTTTACTATTTGCTTGCCTATGGGGATGGTTCCCCCTGTAGAAGGCTGTGCCACTTAGGGCACAGTCTTTGCTGCTTTATATAACAGAACACATGGTACCTCCTCTCTGGCTGTTTTGCCTAAGGTACTGAAACAGCTTCAGGATGAGTACTGGGCAATGCCTGCCCTGGACTTGAGGATGAAACAGATGGGCAATCATTTGCAGTATCTGCCTTTATGTTAAGTAACATCAAGGGGGAGGCAGCAGTGTTGGCTATACAAAAACGATTTGGGATTTAACTCTTGCCTAGCAAGAGCGTGAATTACCGAAAACTATCAAAGAAACCTATGCTACGCCAGGTAGAAATGATTTGGGAGCCAGATCTTGAAACCACAACCAAAGGGTATTTAAAAAAGGATAACCCTTAGCAAGCACACAACTCTTCAACGAAGAAGTGGGACAATAAACCCAAAAAATAATAAAGACAAGATTATATCATGGGATGGGTCTCCTCAAAGAGAAGCCACTGAGAAAAGATACAATCTTTGTAACCATGACGATATAAGACAGTCTGATGGGTGTCAAGATACTCATACACGTTCATCTGGTTCCTTTCAGGAGTCATCCGATAAGCATTCGGGAAGAGGTGGACAGTCAGAGCACAGATAGGAGGAGCATGTGAAACAAAAGAAGGATGTACAATGCTCATCTGAATATATAATAAAACAGGAAGATAACAAGAAATCTTCCAAGCTTCAATTCAAAAAGAAGGTGGCCGGATTAAAAATCAGGCATGCCCCGGATATTGAGGTCTCTGCTTCTGAGCGGGGAATGGGAAAGTGTGTCAGAAGTCACAATAGTTCACCAGGATCTGATGGATTGTCTGGTGGGAGTACCACTGAGTGAGTATACCACAGTGGAAACGGATTCATACGCCAAGGAGTAGGCACCAAGGAGTAAGGCTCTAAACTGGCACTCAAAAATATGGATCATGGAATTGAGATGCTCACAGTGTGTGATTCGTATTACTGTGTCGAATCCTATAATGAATACCTATTCTACAGGAGCTAGACTGGATCAGTGACTCAAAGGTTTGCACAATTAAGCACAAGCTACTTTGGGAGAAGGTGACAAAGCTGAAAGAATGCTTGCCAAGGACTCATGTTATTCACACATTGAGTCATCAACGTGTTGACATTTACTTTGCAGGGAATTCAATTGCTGATGATGCCGCAAAAGCCACTATACCCACTGCTGTGGTTGCTGTAATCACTCATTCTAGCACAAGGATAGACAGCATGACAGCACCCACCTGCCGAAAGGCTTTCCACTCAAGTACTCCTACAAATTAGATACCCATAACATATTGTATGCTCACGTTCCTGGAGTGGGGGATAGAGTAATACCAAAGAAAGATCACAGACTGAGGTTGACACTAGCTGCTCACAATGGTCTGGCTTCTGCACGTGGCGGGTGGGGGCTACAATTTCACCATTACAGCAGTGCTATTGGTGGCCAGGTATTTCCAAGCAGATCAAGGACTTGGTCCTTAAATGCAATATCTGTCAGCAGATGAAGGGCTCGACCATAGCACGCCCACCAAAGACTCCTCTACTAATTTCAAAGTAAGCCATTTGCTTGTGTTTATTTGGAACACAGTGTCCCCCTACCATTGGAATTTTTTAAAATGTTATTTTATTTGAAAGGTTTTATATAGCACTGGCTAGACTCAGGGTATCAAAGCACTGCAGTAGATTCATTCTCTCGATTCCTGTAGGTCTGGCCACAGTGGCAGGCTGACGTGCAAACTGTTATAAAGGAGCTGCGAGTCTTCATCTTTTCTTACGCAATTGGCACATTACATTCTGCTCAGGGTCTGGTGTTTTGCTCTCTGGTTTACAAAGAGGCCATGAGAAGTGTGGCTGTGACATTGTGGTATTCCTCACCCAATCATCCTGAGGAAAATTTGAAGGTGGAGAGCAAAAATCGTGACTTAAAGCAGTCTTTAACAGCAAGGGTCCTAGACTCAGGGCTCAGTTAGGCCAATCACAAATATGTGGTCCAGACATCTTTAAGTAACATGCCAAGAAAATCGCTGGGTGGTCGGACTGCCTGTGTTTGGGGTAAAGATGTGGGTCCCAGTCCTCTACAATCCCAGCACACTGGCCACAGAAACACCTTTTGACATCAATGAACGTTTGCCTGTTTTATAGGAACTGACTGATTTTCAGGATGATCAAAGCAATGCCCAAGTAAAACGCACAAAAAAGAGTTTGGGCAGCCTACTGAGACCTGGCTGTTGAAGGTACCAGAAGCTTCTGTCCATTGTCCTCCACCAAGACAAAATATTTGTCTGCATTGATCTCAAATAACACTATGTGGCCGATTCACATCAGTAACCCACATGGGCTTCTGAGTAGCTACCTGTTTCCTCCACAGTGGCGCAACACAGGCCCTCGCAACCCACACAGTGCGGGAGTTTGTGCTACTCCCAGTACTCTGGCCAGAGATCTCATGATTAAGTCTGGAGGGGGCCCCTCCACATGCCTTGCAGGGGGGCCCCCCTCAAGTTTTGTTTCGCCAGTGCTCCTCTTGCTACTGTGCAGGAAGTTCAGATGGAAGCTTTGATATCTAAAGAAGCCTGCTCTCTCCAACGAAAGACAACAACTAACAACAATAAAGATTATCGTCTACCTTTCGCAACTAAAACAACTATACAGTCAACTAGTACAGAAACACAAATTTGAATTTGTAACCCTGACAAGGGCAAAGCCTACGTCAATGTACCACAAACAGAAGCATCTCCCAGTTCTACAAATCCTGCGGGCCGGTTAAAAATAGATCAGACGGCCTCTGGCTATTTCATCAACTTTGATGACTTCTCATCAGATTCAACTGATCCACCGCCACCACCACCACCGCCTCCACCCTTCAGGCTGAAAGTGCATGCTGTCTATATTTGCCTGAAAATGACTTATTTTATTCCTCTTAGGTTACACCTGTGGATTAAAAGTGGGTTACTTCTCCTGGTCCTTTTGATTGTTTTGGTGACAGTCTTTTTGATGATTTTAAATGGACACTATCTTCCTGAACGTTCTTCAGTACAACAAGAACAAACCCTAAGTCAAAGTACCACAAATAGGAGCATCTCCCAGTTCTACAAAACCAGCTGGCTGGCCAAAAGTAGATCGGATGGCATCAGGCTATTTAATTGACTTTGATGACTTCTTATCAGATTCAACTGACCCACCGCCACCACTGCCTCTGCCATTCAGGCTGAAAGTGCATGCTCTCTATATTTGGCTGAAAAATACTTATTTTGTTCCTCTTTGGTTACACCTATGGATTAAAATTGGGTTACTTCTCCTTGCCCCTTGGATTGGTTTGATGACAGTCTTTTTCCTCCTTTTAAACGGACACTATCTTCCGGAACGTTCTGCAGTACAACTGATGAGCTTAGTACACAAACTACATGCAACATCACAATGTGAAGGAATAGGACTTTTCCTGATGAACATTAAGCAGTTCTGGTTCCTGAGGTGAATGTATGCGATCAGGTATCATACGATGTATATAGCCCAACTGAACTTTTAAAAATTTCCAATTTGTTCAAGATTTCTCTGAATAATGCCATTAACCCTAGTACTGTGTCTGATGATTGAGACATTAATACAGTGCAATAACTACTTGAAGATAGAGCATTCAACTGTGTTTTCCTCTGATGCATTGTATGATGGTCCATCTAATTATGGGGACATGTTCTGATCCAATATTATGGTCATCATTTCCAGCATAAAGCCAGTGTACCATGTCCTGTTTATAATTACACTCAATGGGATGCATTGGCCTGCACCTGCACATTGTAGTTCGAAGATTTTTGTACAGAAATGTGGAATTGTTTCTGGGTATGACACATAAATGTAAATGTAAATGTAGTGTATTTTATATAGCACACTTCTACCCGGAGGCCTCGTAGCGCTGTATTCATACCGCTGTGGAACCCATCCTGGCTTTCCTGTGAAATGTCCACTCCTGGGCACCCCCAAGGTGAAGCCAGGCATCCACAGCGCTGCTGGGGCCGTTGTGGAGATTAAGCAAGCTATTGCCCAGAGTCACAGAGTGGGACCCATCATTAGACTAGGCACCGAGGCGAGAATTATCAGGTCCGGGGAAATTAAGTCCAACAGCCGCCGAGGCGGGATTTGAACCCTTGTCCCGGGCCAGACATCTGCATCAGGGTCTGCCGCTCTAACCATTGAGCCACGCTTCTCCACCACACACCTGGCCTCATAATTTTATAGGCTTGCACACATGAAAAGAAAAATATGTTAACTGACACTAAGCTGATGTATTCTGCTTCATTTATTTCCTAACTGTCTGTATAGGGTTTACATTTTTGGGAAGACACAATAGATGTAAAATCTGTTTGGAAGACAAGAGACTAGCAGGTTCAGGGAACGGAGGCCTTATTTAGAGCATGCCAAATACCACAACTATTGATTTTCCTTAACAAAAATGTGCAGCAAGAATTACGTCTTGGGATAGAAAGACCTGAATACACCATGAATTCCCACATTTACACGCTTTGAAAATTGGAAATAATTTACACACTATCTTAAGGATACACTGGATGCCATACTACAGAATGGCACATACAATTCATCTCACTCCAATTGGCAGGGATGGTTACTTTGCCCACTGGACACTAATGGGTGTCAGACACAAATCCCAGGTAACACCAAGGGTTTCATGATTAATAGACCTGACCAGAGTTATGTACAGTCTGAACACTCGGGTAGTGACAACTTATAGTGTTGGGAAGTTGTGCCTTGATTTGCTAAAAACCTCAACACTGCCTCAAGTGAAATAACACTTATCTCTTTTGCCTGATGACCTGGAAGGGGGACTTTCTATTGGGTCCCTGGAATCCACGTCAAATGCACTTCTTGTATGTAATATACAATGAGATATCAAAGGTTTCACAGCAGGATGCTGTTGAGAGACTGCGTGAAATTGACAGAGTTTTTTTTAGAAAAGGAGTTGGCTGGAGTGGAAAATGATGTGACCAATTTATCCTCTGAAATTTAATCTTAGGGCAACTTAGTGTCGTCTGCAATAGACATTTTGCAGCAGGACATGTCTGCATTACAACATGGACATCACAACTTAGGTCTATTATGCTATTGATCTGGACACTTTAAATACTACATTCTCACCATGTGCCATGCGAAATATTACCACCACTAGTCTTTCATCATAATGCCTGAAAGAACAACAGATACTTGTAATGGATGGACGTGCACCAGTTGGAGTAAGTACATCTACGTTTATATCATAAAAGGGTGAGAGCAGGTAAATGTATACAACTCCAAAAAATCGCCTCCAACTTTCTCCCCCAACGGTGATACTCAACATTCTCATCTACTCCACGTTCCAACTCAGAACTGAGTGATGTCACACTTATGACATCAATGCAGTACATCTCAACGCCACACATCTCCCTCTTTGCAATCAATACATTTCTAAAAATAAGAATTATGCAACTATTGTAAAATAGAATACAATTAGAAATGACCACACATTTCCAACCGGAATTAATCATATATTACGTTTGGCCTGCAAAACATTTCATACATCTTACTAGAACATAACATTTCATATAACATTTCACAAAACAAATTCATCATTTTTCTATGGCAATGTCACATATCTGCCTACACTAGTAGATTTGCCTGAGCAAGTAGGAGCTTGTACATCTTCATCATGTGTCACCACTCCATGAGTTGCATCATTTCCTCATGCACTCTCATCTTTTCCTCTGAACTCTTCAGACCACAACCAGTCATCACTCTCTACATGCTACAGTGCATTTCTTCATCATGCTTCCACCACAATATTGTATTATATTTTGTGATTCTGTTCAATTGCCACATTTTCCCATCACTCAGTAATGCCGAGCGTGAATAAAGGTCCTTTACTTGGAGCAGTGCCGAAAACTCACTCCTAACTCAGTCTCCAACAGACAACTTCACTTCTTTCACACGGTGTTTTTTGTCATTATACTCCTTATATACCTTTTGTCCCTCTAGAAGGTTACCCCCGACAACTGATGGGGATAACTTGCTCTGTAACTTCATGTTCAACCAAGCAGCATTATCTCTGGTATATGGCTTTCTCCCTCTAAGAATTCTAAAAGGTCTGTACCCTGTCACCCTAGGAGTAACACATTAGGACCACATTGTTTTAGCTAACTCCTTCTCCCAATCCTTTCCTGCATTAATTGCTGCTTGCACGGAGCCCCTAATCACACAATTGAATTGTTCCATGGCTTTGTTCCTGGCCGTAAGGTAACTAGGATTGTGTTTCTCTTTAACACCATTCTTAGTCAAGAATGCTTTCCACTTGTCTGAAGCAAACAGTGGGCAGTCGCCACTTAAAATAGAACTCGGAATTCCTTCCCTCAAAAAGACATTGGTTAAGATAGAAACCAAGGTAGATGCATCAACCTTATCACACACCTCAAACCCTGGCCATTTAGAATACAGATCCAATAATACTATAACATATTTGGAATACCCAATTAAACCAAAATGGGACCCAACACAGCTAATTCATCCAATGGGCTCTTAGGACATATATACTCCCCTAATGGAGATTGGATGACTGTTAATGATTTGGCAGCATTGGCACAGGAACTACACGTCTTCACATTCCTTTTAATACCCATGTCCATTCCAAGCCCCCAATACAATGACTTCGCCCTCTTTTTGGATTTGACAATGCCTAGGTGTCCTTCATGCATACTATTGAGTATGTGTTCCCTAAGACTCCCTGAGGCAATTACTCTGTGTCTGCTAAGGAATGAGGTATATGGTGAGGTCAGCCTTTTACAAGAATGGTGTAGTGGAATTTGATTATACACAGCAGTTATATCAATGGATGAAAACCACAGAACACCTTATATTGTTGCAAGACGTTTATTGATCCTGGGAGGGGGAAACGTACACACTACAATGTTTTTATTCAGATCCCTAAGATCAATACATAAATTAATTTGACCATTCTGCTTATGTGCAACCACCAAGGGTGCCAACCATTCAGCATAGAGGGAGAGGTGTGGCACCGCAGCCAGAGCGGATAACGCCGGAGCGCGGGGCTCACAGTTTAATCCCCGCCTCTGGGCAAGCTCAGATCAGCACCATGTGACTCTAGGCAATAGTTCACTTATTCTTCTTGATGGCCCCCAGCACCGTTAGACCCTTAGGGGTGATTAGTTTGTGCTTTACAAATACAGGATGGATGGATGGATCTCTTTCCATAAGCTCAATTATGCAGTTTTTCTCTAATTTGTATAGTTCCATTTGCACAGCATCTCTTACTTTTAAAGGAATGTTGCGCCCTTTATGACAAATTAGTACTGCTCCTTCTTTAAAATAATTTTACGTGCAAACTCTGACAATCTGTCTACAGTACCTGAAAATACATCTGGAAATTACTCTTTTAGCTCATCTTCCATTGATACCTCAGGATCACCTAGCATTAATACATGTTCCTTACAATTGGGATTAAGTGTAATACCCAATACAACCTGGTCTGTCCAACCCAACACAGACGGCCCCTTCTCCACTACGGTCAACTTCCCTAACTCCACACTTCCGGAAAGAATACCGAAGGAGAAGGGCTCCGACACAGGAAATAGTACACTGTGCCCTAATCGGCATGGTATAGCGACACGGCTAAATTTGAAGTCTTTCTCTCATCCTCTGAAACAAGGAGTTTGACAGCATACAAAGGATCACTAGATAATATCTAATCTCTTAATTAAAGCAAGTGGGACACATTCGCCATTGTTTGGAACCACGTAAATGGACAAATCCAGTTTTGGAGCCATTGTAGTACCAAGATACGATACCAAGCCCTGAAGAAGCCCGTGTTGGGTGAAACGCGTAGGCTGTGGATTTTATGACACAATAAAAGTACTTGAAAATCACATCACCGTTTGGAAAACTATTACTCCTGTCATCTATGTTGATTTATATGTATGGCATTTAAAGCTACAAATAAGTACTGGTACGCTTTGCCTCTCCACTGTTGTGCTAAATAAGTTTATATGTTAAGGCCATTTCTGGTGGGCAAGAGTGGAAATTATAGCGTGAACAAAGAACGGTTGTTACAACTGTCAGTTAGTGATGCCATAGTGCCTGCCAGCTTTTCTGTGCTGTAAACTTCCCTAAAGTCTGTCTGCCTTTAAATTAAAAAATCTGGGGTCTGTAGCCCAACATGGGAATTCTATCATTGAATGTTACAGGAAGAACATCAATCGAATCAAATGGTGCCCCAAACAATTGCAAGCGGTTCTTCCCGGGTTGTACGCTGTATATGGTTAGCTGAATTGGCCACCATCTGTATCTCAATTCCCCCAATTTTCATGTGAAACAAAGGTTCCTTTCTCATCGCTTCATCAAAATCTAAAACTGCCTCAACAATGCATAAAATGCAATCCTTACCCCCTGCCTCGTTGTTTCCAGACACCTCACCACCTTGCTTATTCATAATATTCTTAACAATGAAATTGCTACTCTACATACTTTAGCAAAGTGACCAATAATACCAACATAAGAGCACTTTGATTTATTGCAAGGCAATTTCTAGCTCTTGCTATATGCCCTTGCCTACCACACCTAAAACAACTAGGTTGCTTATCAAATCTCCTCTTTTGCAGGGAATGCACACGTTTGGGGAATGCACTGTTTCCTATTTTGCTTCCTGAACTTACAATGTTCCCACTCTCATTACCTGAACTTTCATCTGTAACCTTACAGACTCCGCAACTTCGCTCTCTTTTTTCACAGCCATCGCTCACCTCTTTGACATTTCAGCTTTTTTACCAATAGCTATTATCGCATTAAGAGAAGTATCACCACATAGCCACAATTTCTCTTGTATACTGGTATTGGCTCAATGCATAATTATCTGATATCAAATACGTTCATCATGTAACTGACCACATTTTTAATTAATAGCTAAATTCTTATGGCTCAAAATATATTCCTCCACTGAAGACGTTATACCAGTCAATAGCCGCACAAATTATAGGTTTGTGATCAGTTTCTAAATCTTTCTAAATCTTCAAAAGCATGTTTAAAATCATCTGTTTCATTGGCGTCCCTCACTTATTTCCCATCTCATTGTAGGCAAGTAGCCCCTCAGGCTCAAGACTATGAAACAATATCTTTTTCTTCCTAGTATTAGAAAATTCCTCTCCACCCGCTATTGTGTTTTTATCTAGGAACCTGAATCAATATTGCTATTTTATGCCCTTGTACGGCTATAATCAATAATATCCCTATAATGGCATAAGAATCAGATCCATATTTAAGTAAATAGCCCTTGCAGTCAAAGGCACGACAGAAGCTACTTCTTTGGATTCCTAGAAAGCACAACGAGTTCTTTCGACACACCAAACCTCCAGCAACCTGGGAAATCCCCGTTTGCTTTGTTTTTCTTTGTAATATAACTCCTGCGAGCACTGTAAGAATGGCCAGTTCATAGTGACATCTTTATTGACGTCTTATGTCCATCCTTACGTCAAACCCGGCACTTTTCAGGTATAAATATACCAACGTTGTCTTAAGCAAACACACAGTGGTGGTTTTGGAGCAGAACAGCTATCTACTTGCCGAGACCCCAGCTGATGCGAGAGCCCACGGACGCTGCCCCTCCTCTTTGACGCGCTGAGAAAGACGCTGTCTTTTTCTCCAGCCGAGAAAATCCAGCTCCAGCGTTCCCAGCCTACCCTTGCCGTTTGCTGGGATATCGAGCCCTGAAAGAGAGATACCAGACCTCCTGCATTCTATTCCCAAGGCACGGTGCTGACTAAAAACCCTTAAAGAGAATTCTTGAATCAGATTCTTGGCAAAACAACTTAACTTAAACTGCTACTTACTTACACCTTCCCACGTATTAGGCTTAGGTCAGGTACACCGGGGTAGGCGTATTTTAGAAGCACCAGTTGAGTACGTTAGTCAATGTATATATGTATGTATATATTTTATCCATTTTAAAGTATCTTATGGCTAAGAAACCATATCAATGCTTTTACAGTATTATTTCATAATACTCCTTTAACTGTACGCACTTTAGTTTATAGTGAAGTAGTGTGGCTCACTGGTTAGAGGCGACAGACCCGAGAGCAGAGGACGGCCCGGGACCAGGGTTCGATTCCTGGTGCGGCAGGTTTCTGGACCAGGGTCAACGGACTCGATAATTCTCTCGCCTCGGTGCCCACTCTGATCAGCGATCACACTCGGCACCTCTGGGCATTAGCTTGCCTCATCTTCACTAACGGCCCCACCAGACCGCCGGGGATGCCTGGTTTCACCCTGGAGATACCCATTAAGGGACCATCTCTCAGGGAAGCCAGGAAGGGTTTTGCAGCGGTCGAAGCACCTTGGGACCCTACGGGTAAGTAGTGCGCTATATAAATGCCAATACATTTACATTTACATACATATTAAGTATTGCAAATGTGGCAATTCATTTCTCTTGCATGAGAAGGAAGACTGCTCAATAAATTATAACTTTTATTGAAAACGCCTGTCTCTCTCTTCTCTGCACTCTGGTGAAACTAAGAACGTACAATTGACTGAGTGAAATAGCTGTCTATTGTTTTCACACGACTCTAGAGATATACTCTTATTCTGAGGGAGCAAAGTTGTCATGTTATATGGTTGTCGGAAGCTAATCCCTTCTTGTCTATCCAGGGAGGTTAAACTCCTCCTCGTTTATTCGAGAAAGTTTCTAGTGACCTCTGAGCTAACTGGCAAACCTTAAGTCTAATATAGTCAGTAGAGACCTAGTCGACCTCAGTCCTACGTCTGCACTGCTGAATATATTATTCCAATGCGCAGAGCCTATTGAGAATATAGGAACTACACTACACCTCCTATTCTATCAATTATACACAAATGATCTTGCATCAGAATTTTATCCTTTGCATATGGCGGCCATGTACGAACGGAGAGTTGATAGTCAGTTGTGTCTCGTTACATTGAATAAGTGCTGAGACCTCTTTTCTTTTCTATGTATGTGCAGATTTAAAATGGCGTCAGTGTCTGGAACACACTAAAATACAGTAGCGACATGTGGAGTTATCCTCTGTAAGTATTGCAGCAGACAATCTAATTCAGATTAGTACAACGTTAATAAGAATGTTGGTAACTTCAGAATGTATATTTATTTATTATACATTTCTGTACCCTCATAGAGATGTTGGTTTGGTGTACTCGATTACATATAGGGTTACTTTTTTCAGTTTGGGATTTTAAACTAGTCTGTGCACAGCCAATTTTGTCTGTATGGAATTATTATTGTTGTTATACTGCCACTATGGCATTATGGAGAAGGTGTAATCACTTTCCACATTGTGATATATTTCAATTCAGTTTTTACTTTTTTGCTTTATCATTTATGTCATACTAGCAGCCCGTCCCGACGTTGTCCGGGTATGAATTGCTGCCGGCCAGTAGTATATTGTTTTGTAGGATTTCGTTTTGATAGCATTTCTTACCTGTGACAGGCCGGTGAAACGCTCCGATTCACAGTGCACTGCTGATGCACTTAAGAGTGCGCGTTCAGTAGTGTGTGAACTCAAGTTTCCCTACTTTATTTTTCCTTGCAATATTATATAGCACAAACTCGACAACATGGCATGAGCACAATTTACATTACACAAGAACACATTCATTTGTGGTAGGCACGGGGAGACAAAGCGATTTGCCTGGAATCACAGGATGTTGAGCTGATACCGAGATTCAAACGTAGCTCCCCAGCTCTAAAGTTCGCAACTCTAGAACTTGTGGCGGGAGGAGTGTCTAAAAGTGTATGTCGGTGCTGGCCATCAATGAGAGAGACCTGTGCATTTTTCAAATGGGTGGTGATAAAATATGAGTATGTTGCTGGAGATGTGGGCTGCCGTGCCACCAATGTACTTACCGGGGGAGGGTAAACACCCATTATTCCACAACTTTCTATCCGCATACCATCACACCGCATACTTTCATTACGAAAGTACCATGACTCCGCAATGCCATTATAATGCTTTTACCATGCATACATTTACAACAAAATTCGTTGTAAATGCATGAATGGTAAAAGCATGTTTTTTTAATGTTTGGATAAGGTAAGTATGGGTATAGGGGTATATGTTTTGGGGTACTGAGGTATATGTTTTGGGGTGTTTGGGTATTTTAAGGGTTCAGATATAGTTTTGAGTTTTGGGGTACAGGGGTAGTTTGAGGGTTTAGGGATAGGTATGAGTTTTGGGGTACAGGGGGATTTTAAGGGTTCAGGGCTAGGTTTGGGTTTTGGGGTACAGGGGTATTTTTATGGTTCAGGGCTAGGTTTGGGGTACGGGGGTATTTTAGGGTTCAGGGCTAGGTTTGGGTTTTGGGGTACAGGGTTATTTTTAGGGTTCAGGGCTAGGTTTGGGTTTTGGGGTACAGGGGTATATTTAGGGTTCAGGGCTAGGTTTGGGTTTTGGGGTACAGGGGTATTTTTAGGGTTCAGGGGTAGGTTTGAGTTTTGAGGTACAGGGGTATTTATAGGGTTTAGGGACAGGTTTGGGTTTCGGGGTACAGGGTATATTTATAGGGTTAAGATGGGTTAGTGTTTAAGGGTGTTGGGGTATTTTAAGGAGTAAGGGTGGGTTATGATTATGGGGTGGGATTCGTTTTTATGGTGTACAGGGTAATAAAATAAAATAATAAATAAAAATAATATAAATAATGCAATGTAAAAGAATAAAAGTTTTAATTAAATTTTAAAAAAATGTATATATATAGATATACATATATATATATATCCGGCTCAAACTTCCCTTTTCTTTTAGTAAGGAAAAGAATAGCACTCCTCCATGCTAACTAGTTACGCGACCCCCAGCTCTAAAAATAAACTAAATAGAATCCCCGAGAGTGCTATTCTTTTCCTTACTAAAAGAAAAGGGAAGTTTGAGCCGGATATTTACCGCGGTACGACACAGCATTTCTGCACCCGACCGCAAAGTGCCCCGCCAATGGTGAATGGAGGAGCAAGATATATATATATATATATACACACACATATATACAAACATATATTTGATGTTTTAATAATGTACTTTTACAAGGTATATGACTTTACCACACATGCATTTTCGTTATAATGGCATGCGTGATAAAGACATATGCATTGTAAAAGTTTTAGAAATTATGTCTTTGCGGAGTAATAGTCCTGCGTTGTAAAAATTGCGGAGTGATGGTATGCAGGATGTGGGTTTGCGGAATATCATCACATATTCCCGGGGGAGGGATAGTCCCTTTCTTGCTATTTCCGTGGAGGCGGGCCTTGTGTCAGGATGTGCGTGCTGCGAGGCCTGTGCGCAGCAGAAGTGGAAAATCTCCAGTGTGCGCTTCAGGCTTCACCGAATGTTAAGGCGAGATTACATATCCAGCACAATGGCACCTGTTTGCGCTCCTTACGGCCCTTGGGAATAGCGCCAACACTGACCTCCATACAGTAAAGCAGGTGCATGTCACTGGGAGCGCGGGGCAAGCACACCCGGAGCTGGAATGTACAGAACCTGGGAAGAAAAAACAATGAAATATTGGGCACACGCCCACAGCACACGATATGAGACATGGCATGAAGGGCGGAACGTACCACAAGCCCCCAGCGTTTGTCACGCCACAGCACAACGCAGACACTTTGCTGGCACGGTTCTTTTACCTTTTAAATGTATATGGTGGGCGTCTGCATAGCCTATGTCCTACTGCTGCAACTGCCCTTTCCAACGCTGTATTGGGTGTTGTGATTGGTGCTGTGGTTCCAATCAAAATGAGATTACCCGCCTCAAAAGTTTGGGCTCTCTTTTATTATATTAGTATAGATGGATGATCCCTATGAAACACGTGTTCGCTAGAGATGATCTTTGATTTCAAGAAAATAAAGAAAACATTTTTTAACAATCTTTATCTGATCAGACGGTCTTTTCTCTCTGGTTCTCAGAGTGAACTTTGAAATAATATTGAAATATTTAATATAGTTGTTTAACATATTGTTTTTAAATTAACGTAATGCATATTAGTTACTGTAATATAGGGTATTGATATTATGATGATATTTGTATTCTTTGTCTTTTTTAGTATAATTTGTGATTTATAAAGTGTTCTTTTTAAATGTAATTAATAATTTCAAATTTAGTAGTGGATTTTGGTGAATTTGTAGGGATTAGGGTCGGACGTTATTTCAAATATAAATTATTATTTTGATTGTAAATTAATGTGTTATATTAATTAACCCAATAATTGACGAATAATTATGTTAATTATTCAATTGAATTGTTATTTTGAATATTTGTTGCATTTCAAATACTTGTTCATTGATTGGTCAGTATTTTATTTTTTATTGTTTTATAGTGTTAGAGAGCTTCTATATTATTAATTATTTTTATTGTAATGATTTTATTGGTTTTATTTAATAACTAACTGAATATTATTAATGCATAATTTTCCTAATTATTTTAAATGATTTTAACTTTTGGGGTAGTAGGAAAAGAACGATATTCATTTTAAATATTAAAAATAAATTGCAATATGAATGTTTGAATTTCTATAATATAATTTAGCTTTCATGGTTTATTGAATACATTTGTATTTTAAATATGTTTAAATATATTAATTTGTTTTAGATTTGAATTGTTTTTTAGGTTTAGGAGCTGAAATAGTAAATATAACTCTCCAAAGTCCAACACTTTTCTTACTGTTTAGGTGGTAGTAGAAATCCAAAACTGAACCCCTGCAAAGTCCAACACTTTCCCTGCTTTGCTTATGTTGGAGTTAGAACAGTAAACGTTACTCCTTCAAAGTCCGACACTTTCCTTGATCCTGCTTATGTTGAAGTAGAATAGCAAATGTGTCCACTTCAAAGTCTAGCACTTTTTCCACTGTTGTTCACATTGGAGTGGGAATAATAAATTTAGCTCCTTTATGTTAATGCATATATTCCCTACTGGTGGTCGCCAATAGGTAGTTATAGTTAGAACCTAGGGGCATATTATCAAGGGGGTTTATCTCCGCTTTTTTGGCTTTAAAAGCCAAGAAAGCGGAGATAAAATGATCTCCCTATTACCTAGCTGTCGCTTACACCAGTTAGCTACAGCTAGTAGGAGATAGCGACCATCTTGGGCCCCACTTTGCATGTCAGAGAAATTTATCACTAATGACATGCAAAGTAGGCGTGCCACGATGTTAGCGACTGGAAACAGACCCTAACATCGCTATCTCCTATTACCAACATTTGGAGATATTCGCGATAAGCGCGAATATCTCCAAAAGCTAACACCTGCCCTGAGCAGTTCTTAGCCATGTTAACCAATGGGAGGTGGATAACATGGCTAAGAGCATTAGCTCGGTAATGCATGAATATCGCGGACTTTTCAGCGATATTCATGCATTGTGGCCGATTTTTATCGTATTTGCGATAAACCTTGGTAATACCAAGGTTTACCTGCGATAAAAAATCGCCGCAGGTCGGCGATACATTTTTGTCTCTAACCAAGCAATAGCGATAATTATCGCTATTGCTTGGTAATATGCCACCTAGTTTCCATAGGAGAAGCATTTTTTGATTTGCAAATAACTTTGGCGTCATTTGATGAATCTTCCTGAAATTCTCCAAAAAAAAGGCTATCCAGGGCAACCCCTATCCTTGAAAGTTTGGGGTGATTTGTCAAGCTCGGGCTGAGAAAAAAGGGGGTCCCAATGTTCCCTATGTTAATTTCCATAGGAAATTTTGCGACAAGCTACAGCCCAAACTGCTGAACGGAATTACCTCAAATGTGGCAGAAAGGTAGAGCTTAGTTCAGAAAGCGGCCCTTATTTTAAATGGTGTAAATCTGTTCAGTAGTTTTTGAGAAATTCAAAAAATAACAGTGAAAAAATCATTTTCCCATAGGAAAATTTGTGCAAGGCTACAGCCGAAACTACTGAAGGTAATTACCCCAAATTTGGCACAAAGGTAATGCATGGGTCAGATAGCGTGTCCTTTTTTTAAAATGGTGTAAATCCGTTCAGTAGTTGCTGAGAAATTAGAAAAATAAAAGTTTTGATATCTGGGCGGAACCTAAGTCGCCTGCGCAAGCTTCACTGTGATTGGCTGCTAGTAGTCCAAACCAGAAAGTGTAGGTAGCCATCTTGTGGCTCAGTAGAAGCGAGTTACCTGAAAACTGAGAAACAAAGGTATAAAAAGAGGGGAGGGGGCAGGGTAGGAACACTTTGACCCCCTAGGCCTGCTCAGAGGGTCCTAGAGGGACCCTCAGGGCCCAAAAAAGTTTTGTTTTATTAAATCGGCGGAATTCGCACTGGGGTCGTGCGTTTGAATTTAATGAGGCCCTTGGGTTGGCTAGCTTCTGGGTGCACTTCTTAAAAAATAATAGCGGGGGCTCACAGGGGTTGCGGTGGCCCGCTGGTGTTTGCGCAGCTTCAGTCATGTTCGGAGGGGGGTTGCGCTGCCCCCCTCCTGGAAGACTGTATGTGCTTATAAGTTTGAGGTCGTTTGACTAATCTTTATGAAATTATCCAAAAAGTTTCTCTTTTTTTGATTATGTCCTCTATTGAAAGTTTGGGGGTGAATGGTGTAGGAGGGGCTGAGAAAAAAGGGGGTACCTAAACGTGTTTTTTCCATGCAGTTTCGATACGTAACTTTACAGAAGACTACAGGTAAAACTGCTGAAGGGAATTATGGCATATTTGGCAGGGAGATAGGTGATGGTCCAGGAAGTATGCTTTTGTTTAAATGGTGTAAATCTGTTCAGTAGTTTTTAAGAAATATAACATTTTAAAGATGTTGATATTTGAGAATTCTGACATGTGATTGGCTGAGGGGTTACAAGCACGAGCGTGCAGCTCATTGGCTGTGAAATATTGAAACTAGGAAGCGTTGGCAGCCATTTTGTGATTTACTCCGTTAGCTTGCATGATTCCTAGTAGAAGTCATCGGGTCTGCAGTTTTACCTCTGCGAGGCAACACTGGCATATGTTTGAGATATGTCTTTCACACCTTTCCTCATATCACTAGGTAGCGGCTATGGCTTTAGAAGCCCATTCGTCGGCTCCCACCTCTCTACGTTTGCAAGCTAGTACGTTGTTGTGGGGCGGAGGTGTCTCCTTGCGAGACTGGGTGCGAATTGTTGATAAGTCACACTATATGAGCATTGAAAAGCCATTTTGTGATCGAGTCCTTCAGCTCGCATCTGTCCGAGGCAACTCTGAAAACATACCGAAGCTGTCTGTGAGAGATACCCCTTTCACGCTCCTTCTCCCCACATCAGTAGGTAAGGCATCCTGTTCCCATATCACCAGCATACCCCCAACAACCTTATTGGGCCCGCAAGTCTGCCTCTGCGAACTAGTGGTGGGCTTGAAGCTGTTCCTGTGGGACTTTTTGGGGCTGCAGTTGTATCTGTGAAGTCAAGTCTGGAAATATACTGCAGGTTTCTCTCTGCGAGATACACTCTTCATGCTCCCTCTGCCCAATATCACCACTTCACAGCTATGCCTTTAGAAGCCAGTGCGTCGGTTCGCATTTCTCTACCTTCGCGAGCTAGTACCCTGCTGTGCCTGTACCCTTTGCGAGCTACTACGCTGCTGTTCCTTTGGAAGTGGACGGCTCGTAGTTCTGCATCTGTCGGGCAGTTGTCCCTCTGCGAGCCTGGGTGCAAACTGTTCATAAGTCACACTACATAAGCATTGAAAAGCCATTTTGTGATTCAGTCCGTCTGTTGGCATCTGTCCAAGGCATTTCTGAAAACATACCAGAGTTCTTTCTGTGAAAGATAACCGTTTCACGCTGTCTCGCCCAACATCAGCATATTAACGCAACCCCTTCCCACATTACCTCATACCCTCAACAACCTTCTTGAGCCCGGAAGTATCCCTGTGTGGTTGGACACACCAGAATCTTAGTCATGTATAGATTGACATATAAAACATTTTATTTAAACAAAACAACAACAAAAACGATGTACAGCTGTGGCGTGTCAACGCTGGTCCATTTGTGATTCACAGCCTGCAAGACAAAAAGAAAGATAAGATGGTGCATCATTGTAACAATTAAAAGTCCTTGAATCCAGTATTATATAATAGGTTTGATTTATTGTAGCTTAGTTCCAGGTTAAGTTAATAATACAGATATAAGTAGATGTAATTGTAAACCCCACCAGGAGCAGTTCTTCTGTCGCTCTGCCTGCCTGCCATCAACTGCCTCTCCACACACCAGTCAGGTACCAAACATTCTATGGTGTCATCAGACATTCTACCACTTACAGTGGCTAAGCAATAGGGAAATCTAAGCAAGGGAAATGCTAGACATAAGCCAGATGTCTTGGAGATCTCTTATCTTTTAGAAAGGCTCTAAAAACTCATCTGTTTCCCAGGATAGGCTGAGCTACTGTTTTCATTGAGTACGGGTCAAAGCGCCAGGATGCCCTTGGTGGTGACAGGTTGCGCTATATAAGTATGCCACAATACAATACAAAAAGATGTAACAATCATGTGTGCAGAAAAGGAGATAGAGAGAGAGAGAGAGAGAGAGAGAGAGAACAAGAGTGAGAGGAAGAGGGAGATGAAGAGAGAAAGAGTGAGAGAGAGGAAGAGTAAGATACAAGGAAGAGAGAAAGAGAAACAGTGTGAGAGAGGAACATAT
The DNA here is from genome assembly GCF_964263255.1 of Lissotriton vulgaris. Taxonomy (NCBI): domain Eukaryota; kingdom Metazoa; phylum Chordata; class Amphibia; order Caudata; family Salamandridae; genus Lissotriton; species Lissotriton vulgaris. Next base: position 222,250,365 of record NC_141695.1, read on the forward strand.
AGAGAGAAAGAGTGAAAGAGAAGAAGAGAGAAAGAGTGAGCTCCAACGAAGAGAGAAACAGCGAGAGAGAAGAAGATAGAGAAAGAGAGGCAAAAGAGAGAAATAATGAGATGCAAGGAAGAGAGAATCAGTGTGAGAGAGAGAAAGAGTGAGAGAGAGGAAGAGAGGGAAAGAGTGACAGAGAGGAAGAAGGTGGAAGAGTGAGAGAGAGGAGGAGAGAAAGAAAGAATGAGACAGAAAAAATAGAAAGTGCGAGAGAGAGAGAAAGAAACAGATGGAGAGGGAGTGTTGAGACTGGAAAAATCTTTTCAGCTCACCTTGTGCCACTGGTGTGTCTCCAACCACGTGCCCGGAGATAGTGCAGTCCTCAAGTTTAGTGATCTGAAAGATAAAGAGAGAAAGAGTGAGAAAGAGAAATGGTAAGATACAAGGAAGAGAGAAAGAGAGACAGTGTGAGAGAGAGTTAGACAGGGAAGAGAAAGAGTGAGATACGAGGAAGAGAGAAAGAGAGAACTAGTGTGAGAGAGGAAAAGAGAGAAAGAGTGAGAGAGAAGAAGAGAGAGGGAAAGAGTGAGAGAAGAAGAGAGAGAGAATGAGTGAGAGAGTGGAAAAGAGAGAGAAAGAGTGTGAGAGGAAAGAAAGAGTGAGAGAGAGGGAGAGAAAGAGTGAGAGAGAAGAAGAGAGAACAAGTGAACGAGAGGAAGCCAGCCAAAGAGACTAAGAGTGAGACAGAGAGGAAGACAACGAGAGAAACAGTGTGAGAGACAGGAAGAGAGAGATAAAGAGAGAAACAGTGTGAGAGAGAGGGAGAGAGAGAGATAAAGATTGAGAGGAAGGAAGAGATGGAGAGGGAGTGTTGAGACTGGAGAAAATCTTTGTGGCTCACCTTTGAGCCACCAGTGTGTCTCCAACCATGTGCCAGGAGATAGTGAAGCTCTCAAGTTTAGTGATCTGAAAGATAGTATAGGATTAGTAATTGCAGAGTGCATACAACTGCTCATGCATAATTCTATTTTTTGGTAATGTGCAATAAGGGTGGTGCACCCCATCCACTCCCACTGCTTGGAGGTGTCTGTGTTCTCTTGTGCACACAGACTGCTGTACAATATGCACTCCCACCGTCCAGAGGTGACTGCCCGCTGCAGTGGAAAGAAGTCTCTCTGCTCACCTTCCATCACCAACATGTGTGTAAGAGGGTCCACCACGTGCTGAAGCAACCTCCTCAGCCGTTCCGTACACGCGGTCCAGCTGAACTCACAATTCAGATTGGGTGTTAATTGTTAGGATGACCACGCATCAACTCAGATTTTTTCGCGCGTTCAACTCTGGTGGTGTTGGGGGGTGAACGTTGATTCGTGATTCACAGCCTGTTAGATAAAAAGAAAGATAAGATTGTGTGTCATATGAACTCTGACTATCTTGAGAACTATCTTTAGCTATTTCAGCTGCAATAGTTCTTTCTTGACGAAGCTCTTCGTTCAACATTTAGAGATTATTTGGAAAAATTGTACATTCAAAGATATCTTTACATGCATTGAAAGAATCCTCATAGCTGTCACAATGTCCAAGTAATTTCATTTCAGTCCGCCAAGGTTTGAAGAGTTGCAGAGGAGCTAAATAGAAAAAGTCTCTTTTATCTGGAGTATGACAACTTAATTTTCTGTGATTAATCAGATTTCCTTTATCATGATTTACCAAACATCATTCAGATCCAATTACAGTGTATTTTCCTTCATTTATTTTTTCCTTGCTGATATGTGCACCCAGAAGTCCACTAAGACAACTCTATTTTGCAAGCTTCCAGAGCTAGATGACCTTTCCTTAGAAGCTCCCCGCTTATGCTGGGGGTAGTTCCGACCTGGCCTCAGAGTGTTCAGGCTGCATAATCATCGGACCCAAGAGGAGAGAGAAAAAAAAAACCCTCTCCTGGCCTCATCGTGATTTCGAGATATTCCAGAAACCTCTCTTCTTTTGGCTTAGAAATCGCCAGGACCGATGAATGCCATTCTAAAAAGGAAGGAGGGATAGGACCTGTCCATTTTATGCAAATTTGCCTCCTGGCCGGGAGCACAGCGCAGAAAAGTAAGGATCTTGCATGGCCTCTTACATTCTCTTGAAGTTAAAAAAAGACTAAGGAAAAATCAATAATAACCGGGGTTCCAATTAAGTCGGACATAAATTTGCCAAAGCTGTCCCAAAAAGAGGCCAGAGCTGGGCATTCTTTAAACATATGCATGTCAGAAGCCAGTGCCAGACCACATTTCTTGCAACATAAGGGCATCTCTTTGTTAATTTTAGAAAGCTTCAACTGGGTTTTTAGAAAGCTTTAACGGGGCAGTAATCAATTTCTTGTACAGATTTTTAAACTCGATTTCGTGCTGCAGCAAGACCAAGACTTATCCAGGTGATCCCTCTTGACTTTAAATATAAACTTGCAGATGTCAATTGATCCAAACATTCGTAGGATCCAATTTCTCGATGTGAAAGCATCTTCAAGCTGAAGCTGTACAATTTAATTTTTTGCTAAGGGTCTTCTGCGAAATTTCCTCCCACATTTCTTTTAATTCTGTCTTCTCAGACTTAGTAATATATAACGTGACATAGCGAGCAACAACAATTGAGTTATCTGCAACATATTGTATGTCCATATTTGCATTCCACATCTTCAAAATCACCAAATTGTAATCATTAATGTACTTCAATTCTTCTGTTCTTTTTAAATTGTAAGTATTTTTGGGTGATTTACGAGTGATGGTATGCCTCACTGCTGACATAAAATTGTTCACTTTTCCTTTGGAAATTACTGGACGTGAAAAGCCAAATCGATATTTTGTGTAAAATGTATCCTTTGACTTATATTTCCATCGGCAATACTTTCCACATCGATGATTTCCATATGTAAATATGCCTCACTAATCGAAGGGAGCCTGGTGCTGTGGTCGCTGGCAGGAAGTTGGGGTCACTGCCATTTAGGACTAGGCACGCAATTCCATATGTGGGATCAGCTTGTGTTGAACAGGGTTAGTGGCACCACGTGTCGCGCCTTGTGTTGTACAGGGTTAGTGGCACCATGTGTCGCTGCCCTTGCTAATGGAAATATGCCTCACTGATCGAAGGGAGTCTGGTGCTGTGGTCACTGCCATGGACTTGAGGTCACTGCCATTCAGGACTCAGGACACAGTTCCACATGTGGGATCGGCTTGTGTTGAACAGGGTTAGTGGCACCACATATCGCCGGCTTGTGTTGAACAGGGTTAGCGGCACCACATGTCCAAAATTCGAATTGTGAGCTCTGCTGCCCGCAGTGTAGACTGCTTTTGAATATTCGTTAGTACATGAAGATGAATTTGGTGATTGTACTAAAGCTATAACTGATATAAAAAAAGTTCTTGAAGCAAGGATACTAAAAGGATATTATGTAGGTTTTAGGCCTGTGATAGTTACTTGCCTTGTTGACTCTGTAATTAATTCATCAAGACTGTTCCCCTTCCTTACCATCTCTTAGGAACCTCCATGTTCTATTCAGTTACTCCTGGTTGACTGTGGCTGTCGCACTAATAAAGTCTCCTTCTTTGCTTTACTTGGAGTGAAGTCTTTACTACATTCATTTGGTGACGATTGCTGGTGGAGGAACAGTTCAGTGTGAGGCAGCCTTCCTCCAAACTTTTATTGGGCAATGCGCTTTTTCTTTGGATAATCCTGGATTCCATCTGTGCTGTAACGTTTGCTCCTGTATCAGTATGGTCTTCGTGAGGAGAACTGCCTATCTGGAGTGGAGGGGTCAGTAGCTGCAGCAGAGTAATTCTCTCTTCCTCTTTGCCGGCTGTGGGAGGTGTTTTCGTGAGAGAGGAGCGGCTGGTAGCTGCAGCATAGCCATTCTCTCTTCCCACTAAAGCAGAGTGGGGGAGTGGTTTCCACAGGAGAGGAGGGGCTGTAGCCCTTGTTGTGTCAATCTTCTCTCCTGTAAGGTGGAGCCATCCTGGTCTTCGTCGTCAACAGGGGAATTCAACTTTTTCTTTTTAACGGAAGGGAGGTGCCATTAAGGTATTTGAGTGTTTTCATTGGAGGAGTTCCTCTTCCCGGTATCCCTCTGCTATGGAAGGCTGTGTTTTGCTGTACCTTGGATAAGTCAGGTCATCGAGTTTTTGATATGGACAGGCCAGTTTATAAGTAAGTGGGTATGGCAGCAGCTAGCGCCTGCTCCTCCTTGTTCTTCGCATTTACATTTTTATCAGCAAGCGGTGTCTTAAGCAGCAAACTTTGCTTTGGTGTAGTGTTTCTAGCCACATTGCAAGTACCTCTACCTTAGTGGGTATCAGGGAGCGGTTTTCAAGCGACCTTTGTACTGCTGTGCACTTTCTACTTCAAGCTTAAGCAGCAGTTGTCACATACCCCAACTCTCATCATGTCCGCTGACTGGCATAGATATTAGCCGGTTATGCTTCACATGCTGACTGGTCCAGCTTTGGATTGCTGGAACATCCTCAAGATTTGCATGTTGTAGATGGGTCTATTGTGCAATACTATTCAACTGAAGTTTGTGTACACTGTTCTATTTCTTGTTTTAGTTACTTGGTTAGCATAGCATCTACGAGCAAGAGTCAACCACCTAACTCCTAACTTTACGACTCCTAAACTGAGAAAAATCCTAACTTTAAGACTTTCCGTATTCACAGAATGCATTTAGGATTCCTAAAGTTAGGACTCCTAACTTCTGTGATTAACAAAATAAGTAGGTGCCTTTTGTGAATACCAAAATGAGTAAGTGACTTCTGTGAATACAAAAATGGTGGTAATTTTATTATTTTGTCTCAAGTTAGTTCTGTGAATCGGGCCCCTAGAAGGTGGGGGGAAGAGGTCTTTGTCTCAGTGTTGACTTAAGAGATTTAAATGCAAATATATGGATTGACAGGTTTTCCTTGCCTGGAATAAATGACAAGTTGAGTGTAAGTGGTGAGGCAGACTTTTTTAGTGTTATTGATTTATTGTCTGCCTACCACCAGGTTGAGCTACATCCAGACTCGAAAGCTCTTACTTCTTTTATCATACCATTTGGAGCTCATCAGTTTTATTACATACGAGTAATGCAAGATGTACTGAGAGGGATCAAGAATGTCCTATGTTTTCAGGATGATATCTTGATCTATGGCGATTCTGTGGTACATCATATAGCATATTGAGAGAAGTATTAGGAGCTTTGAAATCTGCTGGCTGTACTGTGAGCAAGGATACATGTCAACTGGGTGTAAGCTCAGTGGAATATTTGGGTCACACTATTTCGAAGAATGGTATGAAGCCTAATTTTGATTTGGTGGAGGCTGTTAAGAGAGCACCTCCTCCAAAGAATAAGGAGGAATTGAAGTCATTCCTTGGACTTGTAGAGTATATGGCTAAATTTGTTAAAATAAATTCTGACATTTTTCTGGGACGGTTCATGTAAAAATTCCTTTGATCTTACTAAGGTAGCTATTAGTGATGTTTTGATAGCCAGAGGAAAACCTTGTTGTCAACAGATGCTAGTCGAATGGTGTAGGTGCTGTTCTGTCCAAAATTGGGGATGGAGAAGAGAGGGTGGTCGCTTTCGCATCCAGAGCATTGAAAAAAGCTGAACAGAATTATTCAACGGTAGAGAGAGAAGCCTGGCGTGTTTCTGGGATATGAACCATATAAAATCTTTTTTGTGGGTCTTACCTTTAGTGGTACGGACTGACCACAAGCCTTTGACCTTTATGTTTTCCACAAGAGGCAGAGATACCAGTACTCCCCATATAGCATAATGGTTGCTTGGTTTGTACGGTTTCAACATTAAAAATGAATTTGTACCTTGACTCAAAAACAGGGATGCTGATTGCTTGTCTAAGCTTCCATGCATGGATGGGTAGGCTGTGGATGAGTGTGAAGAAAGTGAGGTGGTCCGGTTGGTGGATAGCTCTGGTATTTTGAGGGAAGAATGGAAAATTGGTATGGAGAAACAGTTGGTTCTCAAGCATGTATGTGAGAAGATTGTCCAGGGTTGGCCTGCCAAGTATGGTTCCCCTGGTCCAGAATTGCAAAATTATTGAACAGTAAGGGATGAATTATGTATTGTTAATGACAGCGTTTTTAGAGGTAACAGTCTAATAACTCCAACACATTTGCATGAATAGATTGCTGTGATGGCTCATGAAGGATATCCGGGAAGGAGCATCACTAAGACCAAGGTTAGGGCATCGTATTGGTTCCCCAAAATGAATAGTGTTGTCAAAAGCATTGTGAAGGACTATGTAACGTGTGCCTGTAGTGACAAATCCAGGTCTGTCAAAAGCTCTCCTTTACCCCCAGTGATTGTACCATCCAAACCCTGGGAAAAGTTAGGATTGGATATTATGGGTCCTTTAAGGAATTATCTTTGGGTTGGAAAACACATGTTGTTTGTGGTGGATTATCATTCCCACTGGATCATTACTAAGGTGGTGAGTAGTTTCAACAGCAAGGTTCTTATATGTTTTTTGCTAGAAGTGTTTTCCATTGAAGGGGTTCCCAGCACAATTATAATGGATAATGGGGTTCAGTTCACTTCTGATTAAATGCAGCAGTTTTTGGAGAAGTGGTCTATTCAACACCATAGGATTGCCGTGTATTGTCCGAAGGCCCATGGTCTTGTGGATGGTCAAGGAGATCAAGGAGTGTTTGCAGTTTGCTCAAATGTCTGATAGCTCAGCAGATGTTGCTCTTCAAAACATGTGTGGTCATACCACACATCTCCTAATTTGGTTACCAATGTTTCTCCTTTTGTGGCTTTAAAAGGCCGGTTACCTGGTAGCAAACTGTTATCCAATTGGTTGGGTGGTGGTGAGCCTTGGTGGCTGTGTGGGAAAGAAATGTAAAGGTTGAGAAGGCTTCATCAACTTAACTACAAGGAAAAATAAGACGTCCGTTGTGGGGTAAAAGACGGAAGGTGGGAAGTGGGTGACAAGGTACTCTTCAAACTTCCTCTTCCTAGACAGAAAGGATTCCGTAAATTTTCTGAATCCATGGAGGTGGATAAGGTGGGGAAAAATGGTGTTACAATAAATAATGGAAAGACATGGAGCATGGACAGAATCACTCCATGTCACCCTGCCCTGCTGTCTTCAGATACCTGGGGGGAGTTGGTTGGAGGATCAACCGACTATGGTAGGAAGGAGTTGGAAAAGAAGGATAAAAGGGTATTGAAACCTTCAGGGTGGCATAAAGATTACAGTATGTCTTAATATCTTTCTTATTCAAACCTTTCTTCTCCTTATTGAGATTGAACCTACTGTATAGTACATAATCGTTGTATGGGTGAGAGAAGTGTTGTACGTTGTTTAGTAGGAATTTAATCATTTAACCTGCCGATGCATTATAGGTTTGCCCCCATCTCTCCCTTTCGCCTGTTCCCTCTCCTTACCGTCTCTCAAGATCCTCCATGTTCTATTCAGTTACTCCTGAGTGGAATGTCAATTGGGTTCCCTTGGTTGCCTTCTTTACTTTACTACAATAGATTGGGTGCCGCTCGTAGACGCGTGTGAGGAGGTGAAAGGACTTCGAACTCTTCTGTGCCCTGGGAAGTGGAGACAGCAGCGGGGATACCTGCAACAGCACCGGCAGCCAGCGGGACTGCGAGTCCCAGGTTCCCAAGCGGCAGAGTAAACGCCGCACCTGGAGACTCTTCCCGGCTGGGCACGCCCCCCCGCCCTGAGCAGTCAAGAACGCCCCCGCCCCGAGCAGTCAAGAAGGAGGAGGAGGTGAAAGGACTTCGAACTTTTCTGTGCCCTGGGAAGTGGAGACAGCAGCGGGGATACCTGCAACAGCACTGGCAGCCAGCGGGACTGTGAGTCCCAGGTTCCCAAGCGGCAGAGTAAACGCCGCATCTGGAGACTCTTCCCGGCTGGGCACGCCCCCCCCGCCCGAGCAGTCAAGAACGTGACTCGCGGCCCCCGCTTCGCGGGAGCCGCTCGTAGACGCGTGTGAGGAGGTGAAAGGACTTCGAACTCTTCTGTGCCCTGGGAAGTGGAGACAGCAGCGGGGATACCTGCAACAGCACCGGCAGCCAGCGGGACTGCGAGTCCCAGGTTCTCAAGCGGCAGAGTAAACGCCGCACCTGGAGACTCTTCCCGGCTGGGCACGCCCACCCGCCCTGAGCTGCCACAAAACCAACCACACAGACAGGCATCGCGGGACGCGCGCGGGCACATGCCGGGCTAAGCCCGGGCAAAGGGCGGGCCGTTTTAGGCCGTTAGAGGCCGGCAGAGACCGGACCGGGCCATCCCTCTGACGCCCTGCCCCTTCACCACTCCTCTCTCTTTGTCTCTGGTTTGTGTGCTACAAGCGCCCTACATACATGGCTACCAGAGAATCTAGAAGTAAGGCCGCCCAACAGATCTCCGGTACTATGGAAAAATTTCTCACGAAGGCCAATGCTGTGGTCAATAAAGGACTTACTGTGCTAGAAAGTCAACCAGAGGAGGGTACAGATAACTTGTTAATAGCCTCTCCAGGTTCCTCAATCAATGCTAGCACACCTCTACTGCTGGATGCCACCCATCTGTCGCTCATGGACAGTATTGATCAGACTATTGAATCAGTCCGACAACAACTGAGGACACCTTCAACCTCCTATAAGGATAGAGACCCATTACGCCTCTCTGGGGTTGTAGAACACTCCCCCGAAGCTGATTGTGTAGAGATAGAGACGCAGGAGGGGGGATCAGTTGTAGCTTCAACTGAACATAAGAGCAGCAGGGGGGACCATCCGTCCAAAAGGAAGAGGTCAAGGAAGCCAAAAGGCACCAAAAGGGCTAAAGTTGATTCATTAATGCCCGCTCAAGACGACAACACAGATAGTGCGGCCTCTCCTGGGTTTGCACCCACGAGGAATAGGACAGAAGTTTCAAGTTCCCCATTAGTTCCATCCCTACCGGTGTGCACCGGGCCATTTATTTTTGGTGGGGTCCCTTCTAGTACCACAGATTTGCTCACTAGCTCACTTATGGACATCTTAAGAAATCTCCTGAATCCCCTGTCTGTAAAATTAGACTCCATAGAGGCCAGATTGACGGCCATAGAAAAACTCTGCACGGCCAATAGCGTTGATTCTAGGTTGGGTGCAAATTCTCAAAGGGCCCCCAGGGATAGTGCTAGGACCAGTCATCTGTCCCTAGTAACAACCACCCAGCCCCCAAATCCCCCACCAGTTCAATCGGAGGAAGCCTCTAGAAATAGTACTGCTCCAGTGGCGGCTGGTGACATTTGAAAGTGGTGAGGCGTAAATACTGCACTGTGGCGAGCGAGTGCAGCAAGCGAGGTCGAACCACCTATGGGGGGTTCGGGGGTTCTCCCACAAGAACATTTTGAAAAAAGGGTGGGCAAATGGTGTATTCTCAAGCACATTTGAGAAAGAGGTGGCTTGGCGAATACATCTCTGGGAGTAGCCAGACAAGTCTCTTTGCACAGATACATCTCTCTCCCTGCATTCAAATAGGCACAGTCACCCTGCACTCATAGACCCATTACTCACCCTTCCCTGACACATTAGTAAGCCAGCAATCACCCATCCACATCACTCACTCTGGGCTCACACAGGTACACTGCTCACCCTGCACTCACACAGACATCACTCACCCTGGATTCACACAGGCACACTGTTCACCCTGCACTCACACAGGCACACTGCTCACCCTGCACTCACACAGATATCACTCACCCTGCACTCACACAGGCACACTGCTCAACCTGCACTCACAAAGACATCACCCACCCTGGACTCACACAGGCATCACTCACCCTGGACTCACACAGGCACACTGCTCACCCTGCACTCACACAGGCATCACTCACCCTGGACTCACACAGGCACACTGGTCGACTTTCACTCACACAGGCATCACTCACCCTGGACTCACACAGGCACACTGCTCACCCTGCACTCACACAGACATCACTCACCCTGCACTCACACAGGCACACTGCTCAACCTGCACTCACAAAGACATCACTCACCCTGGACTCACACAGGCATCACTCACCCTGGACTCATACAGGCACACTGCTCACCCTGCACTCACACAGACATCACTCACCCTGCACTCACACAGGCATCACTCACCCTGGACTCACACAGGCACACTGCTCACTGCTCACCCAGCACTCATACACACATCACTCACCCTGGACTCACACAGGCACACTGCTCAACCTGCACTCACACAGACATCACTCACCCTGCACTCACACAGGCACACTGCTCAACCTGCACTCACACGTACTCAGTCACCCCAGAAGCAGACTGATGATGGCAGGCAGCACTTATCTACTGTAGAAGAGGCAGAGCCGAGGGCCAAGGCCCGAGGCCTGTGTGCATAGTGCAGAAGTGCACAGTGCACGTTCGGTCACAACTGGGTGTGGCGAGGGGGAAGCTGTCAGCACACACTTGCATTAGAAACGCTGTGACTGAGGCATGTTTCCATAGTGCAGAGGTGCACCTAGGCCTGTGTGTGCTGTGTGCATAGTGCACTGCAGAGATGCAAGCTCAGTTAACATCGCGACTGTAGTAGAAGAGCCGAGGCTTGTGCCTGGCTCGTGCACACGGTGCACCCAGTACTGGGTGCACCACTGCCCTGGCCTGCACTATGCGCAGGCAGTGCCTGCGCTGGATAGCAAGCAACACTGAGGCGCCAAGGAGCGATGAAGATTGCCAGCAGCGCTATATGACTGGTCAGAAATATTGTTTTCCCATTGAGTGAAGGAGAAACCTGAAAGAGGGCGCAAGTCCTCAGAAAAATAGTGTGGGGACTAATTCAATGGAAGTGACGCCACAAAAATCTCAATCCTCACAACGCAAAGCGCCTCTTTTACGAAAATAAGTTCACATAACCAATTTAACCATGCAAAATAAAAACAAATGTATTTGGTTTGTTTGACTATTTTATAAATTATATTTAGGTTTTCCACACACCAACCTGTAGTAGAGCCCAGAAATGGCTGAAAGGGACGGTATATTTATTCAAACGCGTGGAACTAGAGATTACATTTTAACAGGGGCGGATTGGCAAGACGGGCATTCGGGAATGGGCCGAAGGGCCGGTGCCTCAGTGCCCTCTGTGGGCCGTTTTTTTCTCTCCCCTGTCCCAGTCCACAGAGAGTGGACTAGGAAAGGGGAGAAAAAAAACGGCCCACTGAGTGCACGTAAACAGACAGAGAAAATGAAAGAAGCCTCGCTGTGCGGTCAGACAGCGATTGTCAGCTGTGGGCTCTCCTTCACCCCTACCCTGCCAAGCAATCAAGCTGAGGCTGGGCTGGGGAGGGGTGATTGTTTGCAATAATCGGCCTCCCTGGGGGCCAGGTGTTTCTCAGGCCTTTGAGCCATTTGCACCTCGGCCCCCTGGCGCCCATGCAGCCCAGAAACGGTGTTAGTCTTAACACCTCGCCCACAGCCCTTCACATTCAGGGCACAGTGGGCGAGGAAGAATGGGTCTTGCTGTGGGGGCCTGGTGATGTTTGGATTTTTTTTGTTTTATTTATTTATTTATGCGATTTTATATAGTGCGCACTTTACCCGAAGGTGTCAGAGCGCTTCACACTAGGAACAGCAAAAATACATGAGGAGAAAATTATAAGTGGACAAATTACAAAAGCAAACGTTAAGTTACATGAATCAAAAGTGACAATAGTGAGCAACCAAAATACAAGAGGAGCAAACAATACATTACAGGAGGAAAAAGTGATATGTGTGCAGGTTACAAAAGCGTACAAAATACAAGTAGAGGTATAATACTGCAATTAATGGCAGACACTCCAGCACAAGAACAAACGTTATGTAGGCAATGGTGGCACTTGTGCAAGTATCTAAAGCAAGCAAAAGTGAGAGGTAGCAAACAGTGTGTTACAAGAGAAAAGTGACATGTGCAAGTTACAAAAGGGTACCATACACAGGTACAAGGGTAATACTACAGTAAATGGTAGATACTCAAACTGCCAGAACACACTGGGAAGGCACTTCCCATGCACCAGCTTCACCTCAGCCTCCCCCCTGGCTACCTGGCTACCTTGGATGACCCAGAAAGCTGTGTTTTGTGCTCCCCTGCCAGGACATTTTCCCAAGGCCTGGAGGGTTGATTAATTTACTAATTGCAGGGGCCTTACCTCTGTTCATGTGCTCCTGAGCTGAAGGTCTGGGGAGGGCTGAGTAGGTTAGTAATAGCAGGGGCGTTGCTGCTTTTCAGGTGCTCCTGTGCTGGAATAATTTTGTGACAAAAAGGGGCCTTGCTATTTTTTTTAGTTGCTCAGCATTTAGGCCATTGTCACCTTGGCCCTGTGTCCTGTGCAAGAACAGTATCCTCCCACTTTCATTCTTTGTCTGTGCAAATGGTGTTTCATGAAAGGGCACGCCCCTTGAATGTGGGCCACGCCCCTTAAATATGGGCCACGCCTCTTGAATGTGGGCCACTTTTTTCGTCAGTGCCCAGGCCGAATTGTGATCCCAATCCGACCCTGCATTTTAAGCTGCATTTAAGACAAAAACGAAACGCGCTGATGCATTTTTTAAATAGTCTATCTTTCAGTTAATCCAAGTAGCTGATGTGCTGAAGCACAAGGCACACCTCAAGTCAGGGGAACGGAGTCCCCTCTATAAAAAAAAAACAGTGGGGAGACTCAGTCCACCCGCGTCCACCCGGGACTTGTGCCCGGGTTTGAAGGCACACCCAGTACCATCTCCTTCTCTTGGTTGGGGGAGTTGTGTGAGGGGAGAGGGGGTGGTCAGTGTCCGACTCGAGCACAGTGGCGGATGCTGCTCCCAGCCACTCTCTCTATAGCTCCTTTTGAGCTTTCCTCCACCTCGGGGCCTCCAAGCACATATCTGAGCCTGCCCACAATCTCAGAAGGAGCCCCTTGTCATTCCGTCTTCATGACCATAAATACTGCAGAGAACATGCGCAGGGGCGTGGCAGAGCTGCAGAAATGCCCTTCCTCTACCTTCCCCTGGTTACAACCCTCACCTAGTCTACCTGTTTTTTACTCTTACCACCTTCCGCCAATCACCCTCGTAGCTGTAGACGCACATTCTAACATATAATTGTATTCTCATATAGCGCTTTGAAGAGCTGTAAAACACGTCCCAACTGCTATCCACAGTACTCCCTTCTTCAATGCTGTATCAAGTGATTTACAGGTTACACAGAACTTAGCAGCAGGTACTCCACCTGCTGAGCTAGTGTTTTGTTTATGTTTGAATAGGTTTAATTATGTTTTGCTATGCTACGTTTATATGTGCGGCGCGCATCCTGGAAACAAACAACAGATCCGTTTTTGCAATGTCATGATCTGTATAACTTACGTCACGTGGGTGCGGGACACGATCCGGTGGTGCTAATCGATCATCGATGGTCCGGACCCGGATGTAGTCACTAGTCAGCAGTACTGGTAGTCAGATGATCAGATCACCACCAGGCCAGCAGATCACACGACGACTTACGCTGCTGCAGCAGCAGCAGTGAGTCAGTGCACAAACATGCACCGTGCATGCAATTGCAAGGGGCTGCTAAAGCAGGCCCGGGCCGTCCAGGCAGCAGGCCGTCCGACTGAGTCCACACCCACGCAGGCAGGCACGACGACGACCTCAATCAGTCCCACAACAGTCCTCTTCGTCGACCTCTCCTCACCCAGTCACGCGCCCCACTGACTCTCTAGTGACTACATCACATGATCTCATCTCGACTTACTTATTGGCTAAAGAGCAGACTGAAATCTGCCCATTTTGAGACCTGGGGCCCGGGGTCAATGCCTATAACTATAGTGGTAGAGGGGGGGTGGGAGGTCTGAAGTGTGCGCATGCGCTGGCCAGTCGAAATCTCGACAACTCCGGCCTTTTACATGCGCACGGCACTCGCAGTACACGTCACCCTCTGCCTGCCCTGTGCGCAGGCTGCCTGCCTGTCACTCTGTGCAGCCCCACCCCCCACGGGCCGGCCCACTTCCTTATGGATGCCCGATCCTGTCGGGCTTCTCCCGAGGCGTTGGTGCGCGCGGCGCTCCGATTTTTAATCGAATTGGAATTTGCTTTAGAAAACATATTTTATTATGCTGCAGTGCAGTCGGCGGTCGTCCAGGCTAGTGGGGCAACGCCCCCAATGGACGCACCACCACTGTTTAACTGCTCCTGTCCCCCAACTGGGTCCTCTAGTGCCCCAAACAGGGAGGCCTACGGTACCTGCACCTAGAAGGTCAAAACAACTTGCTCCGTCACAACAACCTAGACAGGAGAGACCACTCAATGGGCAAACTGACTGTCCTATTAGCCCCAACACCAGGCGTAGAACAGTTAATCTGCCCCCTGAGGCAGTAGTTTATACCGCGATTCTGGTGGGAGTACCGGAGCTTACCGGTGGCGTAACGGAATCGCAGGTCTCCCTACGCAACAAGGTAATTAATTGGCTAAATATTCATAGGCCACTTCCACCAAATCTAAAAGGAGACGTCCTTATGGTCAGAAGGGTCCCATGGATTGGGTCTACTGCTAAAAAATGTGTGGGGGATTGTATAATTGTTAGTTTTAAAAGTCCGCAGGTTGCCCCATATATTTGTAACTGGCTTGGCAGTGCAGGTAATACCTCTATTGAAGTGAGGGCCCTTTCATATTTTTATCCAAATGCATACAATTCTGTCACGAGGAGGGAAGAGGGCTGGACTAGAGTTGGCTTTGCAGTGGACGGCTCACGATACAGGCCTAGGCACAATGCATTCCCTACTTATGGTAACTTCATCCACCCAAACAGATATTCTTGCCTTGACCATGGTGACTGACCACAAAAGGGCCCTATCCAACAGGTCCCCCAAAAAATTCTCACCGGGGAGCTAGGAAGGGGGGTGATGAGATCAGCTTGCAACACTAACACCTGGGTGCAGGACTCCCCCAATAAATGAATGATATCACTTGGAAGCCCCAAGGGACACGCAGTCAATTCTTCTACGAGATTAACGGGTACGAATTTGACTCCGGTAGCCATGTGTGTCTCGCCCTTGACACTAGTACCTCTAACTGTTCCGGAAATCCCTGACCCTCTCATAGCCACTGAACCAACTATATCTGATGGGGCAGGAACATCACGCACCCCACCTTTGAGGGTCCTCTCTTGGAATGTGGCGGGGATTGTAAATAAGGTGAACACAATAGACTGGGATCTCCTGATAAATGGCAGTGATGTCTGCCTTTTCCAGGAGACTTGGGCGAGGGAACCCCTGAGTAGAACGGGGTATGAAATTTTCGAAATTCCGGCCAAGTGGAGTGGTATAGGAAGGCCCTCGGGTGGCTTGGCGGTCTGGGTAGCAACTCACATTGGGTGTCAGGCGGTAAGTATGGCTACGCTTTCGCAGGACATCCAGTGTGCTGCTCAGATGGCCTGGTCCATTAACCTGGGCAATTATCAATGTATACTCGTGGTACGTCACTGTGGCAAAGGAGTCACCCACTTTAGATGACCTATCATCCTTTTTGGGCCAACTGCCAGGTGATTACAAGATAGTGATGGGTGGGGACTTTAATTGCCACTTCGAACCCCTAGCAGGATTAAAGGAGGGCGCCCTCACCACTGAGGACGATTTCTGGGGAGTTCCACCATCTTCATCTCCACACCCCAAAACCTGGTGCCCTCTGGCAGTACAGATCATGTCCCTCACTTTGAATTTTGCAATAAGGGCTTGTAATGGGCGTACCCCGTCCAATACCCCCTCAGTGTGCACCTTCAATAGGAAAGAGCATGAGTCTAGGTTAGACTATATTCTCATAGACATTAGCATGTGGCCCAAAGTCCAGGATTTTAAGGTGGTACCCAGAACAGATAGCGACCACAATGCGCTCCTTCTGGAGGTGCAACACCCTGCACCTGTAGATGGGCCTTCAACACCCACTTCCAGCGATGACCCTGAGAACTTGGTTCTCACTACAAATAGGCGTCGTGTTAAATGGGGGAAGCTGCTAAATGCGGAAGGTGGCATGAATAAGTTATATGAAATAGCACTCCCCAGGTTCAAAGAAGTGGATGATCTTATAGATCAACCGAGACCCATAGATTATAACAAGAAACTAGCGCAAATTCATGTGGAACTTGTGAGTGGTCTTGCTGAGGTTTTCTATCCAGAGGTACCGTCACGTAGGAAAAAGACTCAAATTCCGACCTGGTATAACTCTTCCTGCAGGAAGATTAAGTCTGAGCTAATTGCTACTATAAAAGATGGCTCCAATAAGGGCAAGGTTGTAGAACTTAGAAGGGATTATAAAGTGGCAATGAAAACAGCTAGGGCAGACTGGTATTGGAACCGCTGGCATGACCTATCTGATGCCCTAGACGCCAAAGACTCTAGGAAATTTTGGGCTCTGGTGAACAATGGGACAGGGGAACTCAAATCAGCAGTGGAGCCCAATATTGCCTCCTCTGTTTGGGAGGCCCATTTCGGGACACTCTATCAAGACACTATTTTATTGTCTGATGGTGTGGTGTCCAAGGGCTTTGCTCCCCCGGAAGCGGGCCTGGAACTTACCCTCGGTGAGGTGATGACTGCAATGGAGAGATTAGCGCTGGGGAAGGCCCCTGGTTTAGAAGACTACCGGGGGATCTCTTCAGACACCATCCTGAGATCTGGGGCCCGTACCTCCTTATCCTTTTTAATGCCATCTTAGGAGGTATGGGGATCCCCTGTACTTGGCTGAGGGCAGAGATTGTTCCCATATATAACAAGTATTTGCAATGCAATAGGTCTCGCATTAGGAAAGTTTGAGCTATTGGTCTTGTAAATTACACATTTTTTATTTATGTGTTGGTTTTGAAAATAGCGAAATTAATAGCTTTGCCATTTGCAATGCCAATACTTTTATCGTTTGCAAATATGACACCTATAGCATTTGTAATGCAACATGTTTTGTATTTATGTGACTTAGATGTATTGATATTACAAATAACAATGGCTTTTAATTTTTCTAAATAATTAATACTTAAATAAAAGTTATTGTAATTTATAATGGCAATAGCTTAAACTTTTGTAAATAACTTTTGTGAAGATTATGTTCAGTGTATTTTATTGTGAAGAAAATCCAAGAACAGAAGTGAAATATTAACATCTTTTTATGACATTTGTAATAAAGCTTGAAACATTGAGAGAAAATATTTGAACCAGTTGTTGTTGAATGGTTGCACAGATTGATGCTGTGTTGGCGCTCAGTGATGTTGTGGTGGCGACGAGTGATGCAGTGGCGTTCAGTGATGCTGTGGTGGCGCATAGTGATGTTGTGGTGCCCCTGAGTGATGCTCTGGTACCCCTGAATGATGCTGTGGTGATGCAATAGATAGAGTGAGTGCGATAGATAGCTAGAGGGAGGGCGAAAGATAGCTAGAGGGAGGGCGATAGATGTAATGTAATGTAATGTAAAAATCACTTATGTAGAGCAAAAACTGTCACCCTATGGGTATCCTGGCACTTTTCGAAATGGTGATGGTCAGCACGTTACCAGCCCGTAATAGGCAGTGAAAGAACTAGTTTTCCATCCTAGGAAACAACCAGGTTTTCAGATTCTTTCTGAAACAGGTCCATGAACTGGCCTGTCTGATGGTCTGGGGCAGCTAGAGGGAGGGCGAAAGATAATTAGAGTGAGGGCGAAAGATAGATAGATAGAGTGAGGGCGATAGATAGATAGCGTCAGGGCGATAGGTAGATAGCGTGAGGGCGATAGATAGAGTGAGGGCGATAGATAGATGTGTGTGGTTGTGTGTGTGGTTGTGTGTGTGTGTGGTTGTGTGTGTGGTTGGGTGTGTGGTTGGGTGTATGGTTGGGTGTGTGGCTGTGTGTGTGGTTGGGTGTGTGGTTGGGTGTGGTTGGCTGTGCATGTGGCTGTGTGTGTGGCTGTGCGTGTGCTTGAGCGTCGGGTTGAGCGTGCGGTTGAGCGTGTGGTTGAGCGTGTGGTTGAGTGTGTGGTTGAGCGTGTGGTTGAGCGTGTGGTTGTGCATGTGGTTTTGCGTGTAGTTGTGCGTGTAGTTGTGCGTGTAGTTGTGCGTGTAGTTGTGCGTGGGGTGATGTTTGTGTGTGGGGTGATGTTTGTGTGTGGGGTGATGTTTGTGTGTGGAGTGATGTTTGTGTGGTTGTGTATGTGTGGTTGTGTGTGTTTGTGTGGTTGTGTGTGCAGTTGTATGTGTGTGCGTGCGTGGTTGTATGTATGTGTGTGTGCAGTTACAGAAGGATGTATGTGGAAGAGAGCAGCAGATCAGCACAGCAGAAGAGAACAGGGAGTTAAAGAAGGAGGCGGGTGGAGGAGAACAGCAGATCGGTACAGGAGAAGAGAACAGAACAGGGAGCTAGCGAGGGAGGCGGTGGAAGAGAGCAGCAGATCAGTACGGGAGAATAGAAGAGAACGGGGAATTAGAGAAGGAGGTGGGTGGAAGAGAGCAGCAGATCAGCACAGCAAAAGAGAACAGGGAGTTAAAGAAGGAGGCGGGTGGAAGAGAGCAGCAGATCAGCACAGGAGAAGAGAACAGGGAGTTAAAGAAGGAGGTGGGCTGGAAGAGAGCAGCAGATCAGCACGGTAAAAGAGAACAGTTAGTTAAAGAAGGTGGTGGGGTGGAAGAGAGCAGCAGATCAGCACTGGAAAAGAGTAGAGAACAGGGAGTTAGAGAAGGAGGCACGGTGGAAGAGAGCAGCATATCAGCCCGAGAGAAGAGAACAAGGAGTTAGAGAAGGAGGTGGGTGGAAGAGAGGAACAGATCAGCACAGCAGAAGAGAACAGGGAGTTAAAGAAGGAGGTGGGGTGGAAGAGAGCAGCAGATCAGCACAGGAGAAGAGAATAGAACAAGGAGTTAGAGAAGGAGGTGGGTGGAAGAGAGGAACAGATCAGCACAGCAGAAGAGAACAGGGAGTTAAAGAAGGAGGTGGGGTGGAAGAGAGCAGCAGATCAGCACAGGAGAAGAGAATAGAACAGGGAGTTAGAGAAGGAGGCGGGTGGAAGAGAGCAGCAGATCAGCACGGGAGAACAGAACAGGGAGTTTCAAGTAGGAGCAGGGTGGAAGAGAGTAGGAGATCAGCACAGGAGAAGAGAAGAGAACAGGGAGTTAAAGAAGGATGTGGGGTGGAAGAGAGCAGCAGATCAGCACAGGAAGAGAGAACAGGGAGTTAGAAAAGGAGGCGGGAGGAAGAGAACAGCAGATCAGCATGGGAGAAGAGAACAGGGAGTTGGAGAAGCAGGTGGTGGAAGGAAACAGCAGATCAGCACAGGAGAAAAGAACAGAGTTAAAGAAGGAGGCGGGTGGAAGAGAGCAGCAGATCAGCACAGGTGAAGAGAACATGGATATAAAGAAAAAGGCGGGTGGAAGAGAGCAGCAGATCAGCTTGGGAGAAGAGAACAAGGAGTTGGAGAGGGAGGTGGGTGGAAGAGAACAGCATAACAGCGCAGCAGAAGAGAACATAGAGTTAAAGAAGGAGGCGGGTGGAAGAGAGCAGCAGATCAGAACAGGAGAAGAGAACAGGGAGTTAAAGAAGGAGGCGGGTTGGAAGAGAGCAGCAGATCAGCACAGGACAAGAGAAGAGAACAGGGAGTTAGAGAAGGAGGCAGGGTAGGAGAGCACAGCAGATCAGCACAGGTGAAGTGAACAGGGAGTTAAAGAAGGAGGCGGGTTGGAAGAGAGCAGCAGATCAGCACAGGAGAAGAGAAGAGAACAGGGAGTTAGAGAAGGAGGCAGGGTAGGAGAGCACAGCAGATCAGCACAGGTGAAGAGAACATGGATATAAAGAAGGAGGTGGGGTGGAAGAGAGCAGCAGTTCAGCACAGGAGAAGAGAACAGGGAGTTAAGGAAGCAAGCGGGTGGAAGAGAACAACATATTAGCACAGGAGAAGAGAACAGGGAGTTAGAGAAGGAGGCGGGTGAAAGAGAACAGCAGATCAGAACAGGAGAAGAGAAGCGAATAGGGAGTTAAAGAAGGAGATGGGGTGGACGAGAGCAGCAGATCAGCACAGGAGAAGATAATAGGGAGTTAGAGAATGGGGCGGGTGGAAGAGAGCAGATCAGCACAGGAGAAGAGAACAGGGAGTTAAGGAAGGAAGCTGGTGGACGAGAACAACATATTAGCACAGGAGAAGATAACAGGGAGTTACAGAAGGAGGCGGGTAGAAGAGAACAGCAGATCAGCACAGGAGAAGAGACCAGGGAGTTTAAGAAGGAGGTGGGGTGGATGAGAGCAGCAGATCAGCACAGGAGAAGAGAACATGGAGTTAAAGAAGGAGGCGGCGTGGAAGAGAGCAGCAGATCAGCAAAAGAGAACAGAGAGTTAAAGAAGGAGGCGGTGGAAGAGAACAGCAGATCAGCACAGGAGAAGAGAAGAGAAGAGAAGAGGGAGTTAGAGAAGAAGGTGGGTGGAAGAGAGGGAGGGCGATAGATAGATAGAGGGAGGGTGGGCGATAGAGTGAGGGCGATAGATAGAGGGAGGGCTATAGATAGAAGGAGGGCGATAGATAGAGGGAGGGCGATAGATAGAGGGAGGGAGGGGGATAGATAGGAGGGCTATCGATATAGAGGGAGGGCGACAGATAGATAGAGTGAGGGAGGGCGATAGATAGAGTGTGGGAGGGCGATAGAGTGAGGGAGGGCAATAGATAGATAGAGGTAGGGCGGTAGAGTGAGTGAGGGCGGTAGAGTGGTATAGTGAGGGCGGTAAAGTGAGGGCGGTAGAGTGAGGGCGGTAGAGTGAGGGCGGTAGAGGGAGGGCGGTAGAGGGAGGTCGGTAGAGGGAGGGCGGTAGAGTGAGGGCAGTAGAGTGAGGGCAGTAGAGTGGTGATGGTGTGTGAGAGGGTGTGTGAGGGTGTGTGTGAATGAGGGTGTGTGAGGGTGTGTGAGAGTGAGGGGGTGTGAGGGTGGGTGAGGGGGTGTGAGGGTGTGGGGGGTGAGTCTGTGGGGGTGTGAGTGTGCGGGGGGTGTGTGTGGTGTGAGGGAGTGTGGGTGTGAGGGAGTTTGAGAGTGAGGGGATGTGAGAGTGAAGGTATGTGAGGGTGAGGGTGTGTGAGGTTGAGAGGGTGTGTGGGTGAGGGTATGTGAGGGTGAGGATGAGGGGCGTGAGGGGGTGAGAGGGTGAGTGAGGGTGAGGGGGTGGGAGGGTGGGTGAGGGTGGTGAGAGGGTGTGTGAGGGTGAGAGGGTGTGTGAGGGTGAGGGGTGAGAGGGTGTGTGAGGGTGAGAGGGTGCGTGAGGGTGAGTGAGGGTGAGAGGGCGGGTGAGGGTGAGTGAGGGGCTGTGAGGGTGAGAGGACGGGTGAGGGTGAGAGGGGGTGTGAGGGTGAGAAGGGGTGAGAGTGAGTGAGAGTGTGTGCGTGAGGGTGTGTGAGGGTGAGGGTAAGGGTGATGGGGTGTGAGGGTGTGGGGTTGAGGGGGTGTGTGGGTGAGGGTATGTGAGGGTGAGGGTATGTGAGGGTGAGGAGGTGTGAGGTTAAGAGGGTGTGAGGTTGAGGGGGTGTGAGGTTGAGGGGGTGTGAGGGTATGTAAGGGTGAGGGGGTGTGAGGTTGAGGGGGTGTGAGGTTGAGGGGGTGTGAGGGTGAGGGGGTGTGAGGGTGAGGGGGTGTGAGGGTGAGGGGGTGTGAGGGTGGGGTGTGTGAGGGTTGTGAGGGTGAGTGAGAGTGTGTGGGTGAGTGAGGGTGTGTGAAGGTGAGGGGGCTGAGGGGGTGTGAGAGGGTGTGTGAGGGTGCTGAAGGGACGTGAAATAGCGTGTCCCATCTGTAATGTACTGGTCGGTGAAATAACGTGTTTTGCAAGTGCTGAAGGGGACCTTATAAGTGTTGAGTCACAGATATTGGCAACGTTTTTAAGGTATGTTGTAGAGCAACGTATCTGCTGTGTTCAGTACTGTAAAGTTTGTGTGCAAGTTGTGCTTAGTATAGTGATGTGAGGGCAGTGGCATGGTGTGGAATGTCGTGGTGAGTTGTGATATGATGTGTAATGTTTTTAAAATTAAATACATTTTTTTGTTGTGTGTTATTTTTCTATATTTACTGCTCAATAAAATATTAACCTATGGACGGGCTGGAACATTGTGTATGATATTTCCACCGAAAACAAAGTGAATGCTCTTTGTTGTACTTACTGTACTGCAAATGCTGGTAAATGAAAGCTAACGTGAATATCTATTTAGCAGTGAAACTTGTATGTGTTTGCGCATTACCTTGCAATCCGCACCTTCGTTTAGCTTGCAAATCCAGTAAGTGAGGAAGGGGGCGGGAGTAAAGACAGCAGGGACAATGGGCGGGAGTGAAGAGATCACGGACAACTTTGCAAAGAGGGCACGGGCAACGGGCGGGAGTAAAGAGATCACAGACAACGGGTGGGGGCGGGAGTAAATAGGGCACGGACAACGGGCGGGGGGAGGAAGTAAAGAGATCACGGACAATGGGTGAGGGGCGGGAGTAAAGACAGCAGGGACAATGGGAGGGAGGCAGGAGTGAAGAGATCATGGACAACGGGTGGGGGCGGGAGTAAAGACAGCGGGACAATGGGAGGGAGGCAGGAGTAAAGAGATCACGGACAATGGGTGGGGGCGAGAGTAAAGACAGCAGGGGCAATGGGAGGGAGGCAGGAGTAAAGAGATCACGGACAACGGGTGGGGGCGGGAGTAAAGACAGCAGGGACAATGGGCGGGGGGCGGGAGTGAAGAGATCACGGACAGGTTTGTAAAGAGGGCACGGGCAACGGGCGGGAGTAAAGAGATCACAGACAACGGGTGGGGGGCGGGAGTAAATAGGGCACGGACAACGGGCGGGGGGAGGAAGTAAAGAGATCACGGACAATGGGTGAGGGGCGGGAGTAAAGACAGCAGGGACAATGGGAGGGAGGCAGGAGTGAAGAGATCATGGACAACGGGTGGGGGCGGGAGTAAAGACAGCGGGACAATGGGAGGGAGGCAGGAGTAAAGAGATCACGGACAATGGGTGGGGGCGAGAGTAAAGACAGCAGGGGCAATGGGAGGGAGGCAGGAGTAAAGAGATCACGGACAACGGGTGGGGGCGGGAGTAAAGACAGCAGGGACAATGGGCGGGGGGCGGGAGTGAAGAGATCACGGACAGGTTTGTAAAGAGGGCACGGGCAACGGGCGGGAGTAAAGAGATCACAGACAACGGGTGGGGGGCGGGAGTAAATAGGGGACGGACAACGGGTGGGGGTCAAGACTGATTTGCATAATGCTGGGTCTGAACTGAGGTGGCATGGGGAGCACAAGAACTATGGCTGTTTATGTCTCATGTGGGACCAGCAGAGATGTCCTTGTGTGATACGCAATCAGCAGTGACGTACATTGTCTATACATGATAAGTGGGGATGATTGCCGGCAGATTATAAACCGCCATGAAGGTCACGCTGGGTTGATGCACACTGGGCGTAGACGTACATGATGTAGACATTGTAAGTTTAGTTATCCATGGTTTAGGAACGCTTACATTGATGTATATGTATTGTTTATATTTAAGGAGCATAGAGGTTTATGGTTTATTAATGGTCATACCCATGCCCGGTAGCTCAGTGGACTAATGCGTCCCCACCAGGAGTCTGTGTTTGGGCCAATGGCCAAAGGTCCACTCAACCTTTCATCCTTACAAGATTGATAAAATGAGTACCACTGAGTTGGATAACAAACGCACCTGTTATTTAGTGCCAAGATGTCCCAGGGGATGAATGCGTGATTGATAAATGTATGATATGTTATGGTATGTTATGGCATGTTATGTCATGTAATGTTATGCTATGTTATGTTATGTCATGTTTTGTCACGTAATGTTATGATATGTTATGTTCTCATGGAGGAAGGTGGTTTATATAGACTTTAAATTCATTTCAACACTTTATATACTTTATACAATGTCAGCCTGGACGCCTGTCACTTACCTTTGTTGGTCCCGCCCATTTCAGCTGGAGGCTCAGCTCACACTCTGTATTTACTGTCTGTGCTAACATGCCATTCACATGACCTTCACATGAGCAAGGGTCCTCCCTGTCCTCTCCCTCCATCAGCACTGGCAGTGACAGTACCAGGTGCCACTGTTGTATTCGCAGCCCCGTCCCAGGGTCATGCTGCAGACAACGTGACGTGTACGGGCAACGGGCGGGGGTAAAGAGATCACGGACAACGGGTGGGTGGCGGGAGTAAATAGGGCACGGACAACGGGTGGGGTCGGTAGTAAAGACAGCAGGGACAATGGGAGGGAGGCGGGAGTAAAGAGATCACGGGCGGGGGGAGGAAGTAAAGAGATCACGGACAACGGGTGGGGGCGGGAGTAAAGACAGGAGGGACAGCAGGTGGGGTCGGTAGTAAAGACAGCAGGGACAATGGGAGGGAGGCGGGAGTAAAGACAGCGGGACAATGGGAGGGAGGCAGGAGTAAAGAGATCACGGACAATGGGTGGGGGCAAGAGTAAAGACAGCAGGGGCAATGGGAGGGAGGCAGGAGTAAAGAGATCACGGACAACGGGTGGGGGCGGGAGTAAAGACAGCAGGGACAATGGGCGGGGGGCGGGAGTGAAGAGATCACGGACAGGTTTGTAAAGAGGGCACGGGCAACGGGCGGGAGTAAAGAGATCTCAGACAACGGGTGGGGGGCGGGAGTAAATAGGGCACGGACAACTGGTGGGGGTCAAGACTGATTTGCATAATGCTGGGTCTGAACTGAGGTGGCATGGGGAGCACAAGAACTATGGCTGTTTATGTCTCATGTGGGACCAGCAGAGATGTCCTTGTGTGATACGCAATCAGCAGTGACGTACATTGTCTATACATGATAAGTGGGGATGATTGCCGGCAGATTATAAACCGCCATGAAGGTCACGCTGGGTTGATGCACACTGGGCGTAGACGTACATGATGTAGACATTGTAAGTTTAGTTATCCATGGTTTAGGAACGCTTACATTGATGTATATGTATTGTTTATATTTAAGGAGCATAGAGGTTTATGGT
This sequence comes from Lissotriton vulgaris, assembly GCF_964263255.1. Classification (NCBI taxonomy): domain Eukaryota; kingdom Metazoa; phylum Chordata; class Amphibia; order Caudata; family Salamandridae; genus Lissotriton; species Lissotriton vulgaris. The sequence goes on from NC_141695.1 coordinate 222,275,327, forward strand.
TTATTAATGGTCATACCCAGGCCCGGTAGCTCAGTGGACTAATGCGTCCCCTCCAGGAGTCTGTGTTTGGGCCAATGGCCAAAGGTCCACTCAACCTTTCATCCTTACAAGATTGATAAAATGAGTACCACTGAGTTGGATAACAAACGCACCTGTTATTTAGTGCCAAGATGTCCCAGGGGATGAATGCGTGATTGATAAATGTATGATATGTTATGGTATGTTATGGCATGTTATGTCATGTAATGTTATGCTATGTTATGTTATGTCATGTTTTGTCACGTAATGTTATGATATGTTATGTTCTCATGGAGGGAGGTGGTTTATATAGACTTTAAATTCATTTCAACACTTTATATACTTTATACAATGTCAGCCTGGACGCCTGTCACTTACCTTTGTTGGTCCCGCCCATTTCAGCTGGAGGCTCAGCTCACACTCTGTATTTACTGTCTGTGCTAACATGCCATTCACATGACCTTCACATGAGCAAGGGTCCTTCCTGTCCTCTCCCTCCATCAGCACTGGCAGTGACAGTACCAGGTGCCACTGTTGTATTCGCAGCCCCGTCCCAGGGTCATGCTGCAGACAACGTGACGTGTACGGGCAACGGGCGGGGGTAAAGAGATCACGGACAACGGGTGGATGGTGGGAGTAAATAGGGCACGGACAACGGGTGGGGTCGGTAGTAAAGACAGCAGGGACAATGGTAGGGAGGCGGGAGTAAAGAGATCACGGACAACGGGCGGGGGGAGGAAGTAAAGAGATCACGGACAACGGGTGGGGGCGGGAGTAAAGACAGGAGGGACAGCAGGTGGGGTCGGTAGTAAAGACAGCAGGGACAATGGGAGGGAGGCGGGAGTAAAGAGATCACGGACAACGGGCGGGGGAGGGAGTAAAGAGATCACAGACAACGGGTGGGGGGCGGGAGTAAAGACAGCAGGGACAACGGGTGGGGTCGGTAGTAAAGACAACAGGGACAATGGGAGGGAGGCAGGAGTAAAGAGATCACGGACAACGGGTGGGGGGAGGGAGTAAAGAGATCACGGACAACGGGTGGGGGGCGGGAGTAAAGACAGCAGGGACAATGGGAGGGAGGCGGGAGTGAAGAGATCACGGACAACGGGTGGGGCGGGAGTAAAGACAGCAGGGACAATGGGAGGGAGGCGGGAGTGAAGAGATCACGGACAACGGGCGGGGGGGGGGAGTAAAGAGATCACGGACAACGGGCAGGGGGAGGGAGTAAAGAGATCACGGACAATGGGTGGGGGGCGGGAGTGAAGACAGCAGGGACAACGGGAGGGAGGCGGGAGTGAAGAGATCACGGACAACGGGCGGGGGGCGGGAGTAAAGACAGTAGGGACAATGGGAGGGAGGCAGGAGTAAAGAGATCACGGACAACGGGTGGAGGGCGGGAGTAAAGAGATCACGGACAATGGGCGGGGGCGGGAGTAAAGAGATCACGGACAACGGGCGGGGGTGGGAGTAAAGACAGCAGGGACAACGGGAGGGAGGCGGGAGTGAAGAGATCACGGACAACGGGCGGGGGGAGTAAATAGGGCACGGACAACGTCGTATGGAAAACAAGCAGAAGAGAAAGCACACCTGTTCCTCTGGGAAAGGTGTTGTTGCAGCAGGCCTAGGCAAACACACCGCTCATCCACCAAGGCCTAGAAGACATTGGGGCTGAGGTGACAAGGGAAGGGGTCAGAAAAAGCACAGAGCTCCTACTGCTCCAGCAACAGGAAGGAAACAACGGACATGCACTGGTAGCCGTGGGCTGTAACGGAGCCCCTAAAAACACAACTCTAACCACCCTAAGACCCCGGCCCATGATCGCTCAGTGCCTGCCTTCCCAGTGCGGCCCTGCTGAAGGGAGCGAGCGAAGGATAATGTCGTGAGCGTGCGAGCATGCACCTCAGCTGTACGGGCGCACACTCAGTCATGCTGTGCGTGGTTCCGTGTACCGTGAGCGTGCACATTGGATGTCTAGGAAACTCGTCATCTGCGAAGCCAGCCGGAAGATTTGCGGTGCGTGATCATGGAGAGCCCCGCCTGTTGCCAAGCCTGAGCTGCTGACACACACCTGAGGAGGAGAGACCGGCCTGGAGAGCAGCGGGGGAGTCCTGAGTCAGCCCGGTGAGTAGGGGGGACGTGTTTTTTGGTGCATCAGGCTAGCGAGACAGAGATGGGCACTTGGAGTGTATGGATGTGCGTGTGTGACTGTGTGTGTGTGTGTGTGTGTGTGAGCAGGTTGGGGGGGTGCGCCTGTGTGTGTGAGCGTGTGTGTGCTTGCGTGTGTGTGGTTGTGCGCGTGCACGCAACTGAGAGAGGCATGGCTGGCAATCTGGAGATGTGCACGGCTCCAGGGGGCTAGGCATGCACGTCCACGCTGTGAAATCGCCGCGCGTGCCCCTGTCTATGTCCCTTGAGAGCCGACTTAACAGCAATAGGTCTCGAGCGAGACCTAAAAAGGGCTCTCCTCTGCTCCCAGCCAACTACAGGCCAATCAGCCTTATAGATGTCCCCCAAAAGCTATTCGCTCGTCTCATCCTGAACCACCTGTTAGACTGGGTGGAGGCCAATGATATTCTGAGTCCCCTCCAGGCTGGCTTCAGGAAAAATACGTCCACCATGGATCAGATTTTCGGCCTCGTCCTGCTTTACTGGAAGACGGTAAGGATAGAGGAGGGAAGGCTGTACATGGTGTTCGTGGACCTGAAGTCAGCCTTTGACCTAGTCCCACGTACGAAACTCTGGGAGGTCTTGGAAAAGTTAGGGGTTACCCGCTCAGATATTAAATATTATAATCAGGCTCCACGATAATAACTATGCACAGGTCAGGTGCGGGAGGGACGGTAGTCTGTCATCCAGGTTCCCTGTTCATAGAGGAGTGAGGCAGGGTTGTGTCCTGGCACCGACCCTGTTTTGCCTCTTTATTAACAATGTTATATCCCATTTAGAAAATGTTAAGGACAATGATGCCCCACGCCTGGCAGGCAGGAGGGTTCCGGCAATCATGTTTGCCGACGACACCCTCCTCCTCTCCAAATACCCAATGGGAATTCAGAGGATTCTGGATGGATTTGGTCTTTTCTGTAGCCAACATGGTCTAGAGATAAATACAGAAAAGACCAAATTCATTATATTTAATCCTCCCAAAAAAGCCAGACCCAATCCCACCCTGGGCACTGCCAGCCTTGAGAGGGTAACTACCTTTTTGTATCTGGGAGTAACGTTACAGGAAAACTTATCCTGGGACCCCCAGATAATGAGATCACGCCTTAAACTGTCCCAATTGTCGGGTGCAATATTGAAGGTGGCAAACACTTCAACTTATAAGCCCATCAGCCCGGCACTTAATTTGTACCAAACCCAAGCTAATGCAGCTGCAACATATGGGAGTGAATTATGGGGGCACAAAGCTGGCCAAGAATTAGCAAGAGTGGAAAACAACTTTGTCAGACGCCTCTTGGCTCTCCCTCGAGGCACACCGCTCTTCCCGCTGAGACTAGACCTGGGCCTCCCCTCTATTACTGAGGAGTTAGAGTCAAAGCCGGTGAGGTTCTGGCATAGGCTATGGTCCACTAATGAACTCCATCATTATAGGCAGGACCTTATTCATGTCATGAACCTAAACCAAAGTGACAAAATCCCTTGGCTCGCTTTTGTAAAAAAAGAACTGCACTTCATGAATTTATCCGAACTTTGGGAGAATCCCGAACAGGGCTGTCGAAGGGTTCCACGCAAAAATCTGGTCCAAATGTACAAAGAAAAAAGACTCTCACTCCTGCTGAATGCACAAAACAGCGGCACCCTCACAGATCGGTTTCTGGAATCCAAAAAGTCCTATGTTTTCGAAAGTTTCATGGACCTTATTTTTCCCATCCTTGCGAGGAAATTATATGTACAATGGAGGCTAGGTACACTGCCCACCAGAACATTTACCCACAAGTGGCACAATGGTGGTGATATAATGTGTCCAAGCTGTAATACTTATAAGGAAGATGAGCTTCACATTATGTTTGTCTGCCCTGCCTACAGCAAACCCAGAAAGTACTGGTTAGCGCCCCTCTGCAGAAACTTGGGCTTCAGTGATTATTCTCATGCATTCAGAGTAATGAAAACCAGCACTCTCGCCCATATTGTGTTTGCAGTAGCCAAATATCTAATGGCAGTTTGGCAGATTAGGAAAAAAAAAACCTTTAATGTGTGGACATTGATATGGCTTGTTTTTAACCTCCTTTTTCCTTGTCTAGGTGGGAAACTAATTGTAAGATTGTATGAAATGTGCTTTTTTTTGTTTTAAGTAATGTTTTTATTGAGTCCTGTATTGTATCTTTTATGGTCTATATGACCGAAATAAAGAATTTTTGGATTGGACAATAGATTATATTGGTTGGTCAGGACGCAAACACGCCCCTATTATGGTTGGCCAACTCCAACTGTGTGACAAATGGACACCTCGATAGGCAGTTTCTTGGGGGGGGAGGGCATTAAGCCCAACATGATGAAAGCCCTGAGAGAGGTGATGAGCAACCAAGGGATCGCAGATGCTTTGCGCGCACTCCATCCGACGCGGCAGGCATACACATGCCATTCCCTGACACACAACAAGTTCAGAAGATTGGACATGGTGCTTGTGGGAGGAATGAGTGCTTGTGGGTGACAGAGTGCTTGTAGGATTGTGGGAGTGTGTGTCTGTCACACAGTTAGCCAGAATCCTATCCGACCATACCCTGGTTTGCTGCACATTAGAACGGGGGCCCCAGGAGCCGGTCCTGCAACAGTGCTCACTTGCCTGCCTGCTGCTTGGTGAAAAGGGTTCCTGGCAGTCACCTAGTATCTCCTTTGCATTTAAGGGTGCACATAAACTGATTTGAGATGCTTGTTCTATTAACTTTACCTGTACTGTTTATCTCCGCGGAATTACTTAAAGGATTAATGCGCTGCTTGCTGGACTATCGTCCTGTCTTTGGCCCTCTGTGACTTTTGGTTCTCCTGGGTGCTGGTTCTAGGTTGGCAGAATCAACTCCCTCTTGAGAAGCCAACCTACATGTGCATGATCACTCACTGCTCATCCTAATAAGAGGTGCACAGGCAATGGCTGCGAAGGCTTTACAGTATGCATTCATTCTAATTTTCACTAAGAGTACAGCATCACTTCTGCATGCAATGCATTCATTCTAATTTTCACTAAGAGTACAGCATCACTACTGCATGCAATGTTTGCAAACATTTCTGTTACAAAAAATAAAAAATGTTCACAAATTAACACAAAGCGGCCTCCGCCTCCTTTATGCACCCTCAACTTAATGATCAAGCTGCGACCAGTAGGCAACGCTCCTGGAAGCAAGGATGAACCTCAAAACAAGAATAAGTGGCACCATGCAGTGCTTGTTCACATGAAGCAAAGGGGAATGCCTCCCTAAGACTAAACGATGGGCAGCTAAGTTAGGGTCTCCATGGAGAACTAAGTGAGGGTCTCCTCTTTAGGGGGTTTTGGTATTCACCCAGAGAATTTCAATACTGTCATCACCTTCCATATCTCTGTGGTCATTCAGATACCTCTGCTATATATTACTCATATCAGCACCCTCAAAACTGCAGGATTTCATAACTTCTGTATATTCTTTAGGCCTCCTGCTCATATGATAGCTTAAACTGTAACAATTATTCATAAACGAGCTTTCTGAGACTCAGCAAACAGAAAGGAAGCCTGGGGCTGCTTATTTACACTGTTCTTGGCTTACAGAGCCTATGAGATCCTGCCAGATTTAACCCTGAACACTCCATCTTGCCATGCACAGGAAGATCCGAGTAACAGTGGTTTCCACATTTATCATTTCAATACTAGTAGTTTTCCCGAATGAAGTGGCATTTGAAAGCAATACTTTTGCAAACATTTAAAATCCATCTGAGCAGTACTAGCAGATCTGTGCACAAGCATTCAGTCATTGGAAGTCTGGACATCGGAGCTCCCCCCTTGCACACATGATTGGAGGTGATGGCATTTGTAGGCGCATCTTTGCTTTATTAAAAAAATGTATGCATGAAACAGAAGTCTGATAACATTAGTGCATTGTGTAAGAAAGCATGGGGATTTACTATTCTGCTGACCAACCCCAACATGTAATGACATCAGTATGCACCGATTTACAGTATTTTCATCCTCTTCCTACCACCCCACCCATCAATATATTAATTGATTGAAAAATCCTCTGATCAGATCCTGCAAGCTCTACAGGACTGACAGTGAAATCTGTTCTGTGCAAGGGTTTCATTACAACCTTCCAGAACCTCTTATCTTCTCGAGGGAATTGATAAGCCTGGCCTGTATTGTGGGGGTTCACTACCTAAAGATGATTAAATCGGTTATCATGAATAATGAGAGTGGCAAAGACTACCGGGGAAGTGATGGAACAGGAAGAGATTTTTAAAAGGAGCATTCTTATTCTAATTCAATTACAAAAGCAGGCAATTCTGTGGCAAGCACTTTTAGTAACTCGTTGACTAAGCCCTCAGTGGACAAAAAGTTAACAAAAAATAAGCACATTGTGGTGCAAGATGGAAGTCAAGAACACAATGAATTTTGTGGTGGTTTAATTCTGCAGGAGGTAACCGACCCACAGTGTACGTGGTATGACTCTAATATGAGTATAAAAACTAGAGACCATTTGGAGACATGAAGGATCCATGTGTTGATGATTTTTATTATGGTGACTCATTTTATAGTTCTGATTATGGTATGAATGTAACAAAGAGGGCAAAGGCAGATAAGTCATAAAATGGTTATAGTGGATGTGCAGGGCAATCAGTTGTTCAACTTGGGTCAAGTGCATCATGCAAATTCCGCAGAGTAGTTCCCTCCACCGTTTGTAGATGATTAGAGGTAATTAGAGTTAAAAGCTCTATTGTTAGGGCTAATAGAGCCAATATGAGGGTGGACAGTATAGCATTCACTCCTGTACTGAAAACACAAATTATAACCTTCCTTTGCAGAGGGGGTAAGGATCCTAGAAAAGGGGTAGCTAGAGCTTAGGTTTCTTACCAAGACAAGTTATTGGACACCCTTGGGCCACTGGCTAATTTATGTGTACAGCAGAACAAGCACAAAAATAAATATGGGGGAGTCACTCAATCATGAAGTTACATCAAAGTGGGCCAAAAGTGTGCTTTGTTTAAGGACAATGCTGGAGCTGGTCTCTCCTTTAAGAGCAGAAAGGGACTTTTGCTGATAATAGTCCCTAAAGTCGGGGGGTGGTGGGTAGCTGGATAAGAGGGCTCTAAAGGGAAAGGATTTCTCTTTGAAGTAAAATTTATAAAAGGAATTGGCTGTTATGTATAATCTAATCTTTAGATAAAGCTAAGTCCGCTCTGATTACGCTAATATATCAGGATTTTCCTTGGGAAGTGCATACAGGGATCACTTGGCTGGCCTGCCAGATTTCAACACTCCCTACTGCTACAACCACTAACCCAGAAATTCGAGGCCAATGTTCTTCCCGTAAACGTGAAGGGTTGGGCAGATCAGCTTCTATTGCAGATAAACAAAGGGAGAGGGAACTTAAGGTAAGAGTCCTTTCTTTTGCCCTCATGGAAATTGGGCATTGCATTAGAGTAGGAGCAGATTTACCATCATTGGGTTTTACAAACAGTGTGGTGGTTTCAGATAGACTTTTATGCACCTCCATTTCAAGACAGTTGTCCTGTTCCAGTAAGATTCTCACTGGAGGGGGTAGACTTAATAGGAGTGGAGTTTCAATAGCTCCATTTGCTCCCTTAACTTTGAGGGGAATCCCTGGGTTTGTAAATAGACACTGTGGGTACAGGTCTCAGGGATGGCTCAAGGTATTCCTGTGCTGCTTTACCTAGAATAATGCATTATAAATTACACATTGTGAATTATTTTTCCAATCAATCAAACAACCTTTCTAAAGCACAGCACTGTCACCACTAGAGGTATCTGGGCACTGTGTCTCTGTCGTAGAGCCAGGTCTTGAGTGTATTTCTGAAGTCTGCCAGTGAAGGGGCTGTACAAGGATGGAGGGGAAGGTCGTTCCAGGTTTTGGCAGTGATGTAGCAGAAGATGCGGCCACTGATGTGACGGATGCGTGGGTGTGAGAGGGCGAGTGAAGAGGAGCGCAGGTGTCTAGAGGGTTGGGGAAAGTTCTGTCAATGGTAGATGTAGACAGGTCCTAGTGCATTCAGGGCTTTGTGGGCTTGTGTAAGGATCTTGAACCAGCATCTCTTTTGGATGGGGAACGATGGAGGTCTTTCAAATGGGGGGCATTATGAGCCGGTTTGGGGAGGTCTAGATGAGTCTGGCTGCAGTGTTCTCTATGGTCTGGAGTCTTCTGAGTAGTGGGTGGAGATGTCGGTGTAGAAGGCGCTGCCAAATTCAAGGCGACTGGTGATGAGGGCCTGAGTGACGGTCTTTCTGGTGTTGGTTGGGTTCCATCTGAAGATTCTGCCGAGCATGCAAAATGTGTGCTGTCGAAGATGATGCAGGGGTTGCATGCATGGTCGGTTGGTGTAGGTGTAGTCCAAGTTCTGCTGCCACCAGCTGTGGTCCCATGTGGAGGTGTTCGTCCCAAAGATGGTAAACTTCGTTTACAACGCGGTGTTTACAACGCATGACCTTTACCACGCTGCCATTACAACGCAAGTCGTTACTACGACTTGCGCTGGATGGCGCTGTTGGTTAATGAATATTGTTATTTTATATTCCAACACCTTCCCTACTGTTTCGTGGACTGGTGTTGAAATATAAAATTATAATATTCCTCAATCGGCGCCCTCCAACGCAAGTCGTTGTAACGACTTGCGTTGTAATAACCTTGTTGTAAAGTACCGCGATCTAAAAGATCACAGTGTACTGACATACATCAGCCAAAGATCAGTACTACACTTTTGTCTGAGTTAAATTGGAGGCAGTGGTCTCTCATCCATCCAATTAGAACAACTATAATTGCCACAGTGAAAATGGTAGGGAGTATTCTCCCAAATCTTGACCTGTGTTCAGGGCCGGACTGGCTACAGGGCGTTTTGGTGTGCTGCCATGATTTCGTTGATGGGGATCTGCGTGTGCTTAAAACCATTCGTTTTGCTTTGTTTATTTAGAAGCACATGCAGGAACCATCAAAGAATTCAGCCCCAGTGAAATCCGCCTGAGCTTGGCAGCACATTAAAAGGCCCGGTAGCCAGTCTGGCCCTGACTGTGTTGCAGGGGTTCTCCACTGTGGAGGAGTCAGCCCTAGTAACCCGTTCTGCTGGAGCTATCAGTGGATTGTCCTGCTCCGCTGCCAGTGTACCCACAGATTCTGACACTATCTTATGTTCAGAACCACATTCAAGTCCTTCAGGGCAGGCTGAGGCTAGCGGCGTGGAACCGTTCAGTATGTTTGCAGACCAGCTAGGTCTTTCGGAGGCCCTTTCTGGGTGCATTAGGTTCTCATGAGCTTGTGTCACAAGCAAGGCCGAAAGTCCAGCCTGAGAAATGGGATGGTTTGTGTGTGAAACATGATTTTGATCCTGTGGCATCTAAGATCACAGGAGTGTTACATTTCTTAGCATCCCTAGGTGAAGACTTACAGAACAAGAAACTGTGATATATGGGCAGTGTCAGAAGGGCACCAGAAGGTTGAGGGCAAACCAGTTGGAGAACAACCATTCTTATGACGATTATTGAAGGTTTAAGGTGCATGAATCACTCCAAGGCTAGGTATTCCACTTTGTGGAATGTTAATTTGGTTTTACGGTTATTCGAATCATGGGATGATTATGAGTTATCATTTAAATTGTTATCAGTCAAATTTAGTAGCAATGCTGGGCCTGGTATTCTTTAGGAAGGTGTTGGGTGTCAGAGCCTCAGATGTTTCTGCTGCGAGAGCTATCTTTCATATAATCTACAGGATTGAAGCACATTGTGAGGATAGCGACGTGGAAATGTGTCTCTGAAAACAAGACTCAAAACAGAACTTTGAAATATAATCAGTAAGTAAGGACTGACTCAAAAAGGATCCGACACCAGCCATTTAGGAAAAACCATGAAGGTTTAACAAAATATTAAAATGTAATACAAAAGGCAAAAAAATTGTCAGACTTAATAAATCAGTCATCGGACATAGAAAACAACTGCCATAAAGGCTCTTAGAATTTAAAATAGATGCCTCAATTAGCAAAATCTGAAAAATAGTCCAATTCCACAATGTTCAGCAAAACAATAGAAATTAAGGCAGGAACACTTGAAGTTTGGAAAACAGTCTGGGTCTCCCCCAAGTTGCGGTCCTTCTATAATAATTCTCCCCACACAAAGTACGGTATATCATACAGTAAGCGTGGGACGAGCAAATGTAACAATACAACATCACATCATAACATAGCATTGTAAAATGTCAGATAGTACCCCTATCCCAGCACTATCTCCCTAAAGGAATATTAATATGCTACGACTGACCAAATGTCGTCGGAGGAGTCAGAACAGATCTGATTACATAAACAATGGAAAGAGTCATAATGATTGGCCCACGGCGAATGAACAGGAAAAGCCTTGAAAAGTATGTAAAGGCTTCCTGCAGAGTTATTCGAGAACATGTCATTACAAAGCAAACAGTGCATGTTTTGCTGCCTGAGATGTACCCAAGAAATATAAACACACAATGAATGTTATGAAGCAGCAGCCATACAAATACAACATGGAGTCAAGGCCTAGTTGAGGCCTAATTTGACATAGGCCAGAAAAACACAGTTTTGTACATCCCGGCATTATCGTTATAATTGCAATATATTCATATTAATGTGTAAATATGATTTACATCAGAAAATAGCTACATCACTACTATGCATTTTTCTCCTCTTGTAGATGATTTTAACATCACAAGATTCCACGTTTTCCTTCATACCCAATGCTATGTGAGGTGCGGTACTGCAAGCATTATGTGCATATAACTAAAAAGATCAGAGCATCTGCTACACAATTGTTGTTAGCTTTGTAAACCACTTTCTCCGGTAACAGCAACCACATTAGATGGGTAGAAGGGGTGATGGCTTTGGCAGGAGTTGATAAAGTGCCATGTAGAGCCAGTGGGGCTATTTCTTCTAAGGCAGTCTGGGCTGGAGGAGGGCTAGAAGATCATCATGAAATCTGCAGATTGGTCTAGGGTGTCCACTTTTAAGAATTTTTATTGTAAGGGGCAATGACAGTTGTTAGTATGCTTTTAATATGGATAATATGAGCCCCTGATGTCGTAATAACGTTACAGATTCTCCTAGGCAGTTGGTGAAGGAGAGTCCTGATTTTAATAAAGACAATGAGGTGAATATTGCCCTACTGTTGTAGATTACACACCCTAGGAGTGATGGTTAATGTATTTCTTTCAATTGTCCCTAGAGCCAGTAGCAACCAAACAGATGACAAACTACGGGGTTGATTACGGTCCCCCCGCCATTGCCCCAGGGAAATGGGACCGCCCGCTATGTGTGCTGCAGTCCTGCATGTGCAATTAGGATGCGCCCGCCACACTGACGCATTTTTTGCATTGCGGCGGGTGGTACAGTCAGCAGTAACAGGTGCAATCCAAAAAAGGCACTTGTGCATTTGCATGCACAACGTGGCAGGCACTGCGAGGTGCCTGCCACGTCGTCCTTGCAAATGCAGGGAGGTACCATAGAGGTGCCCCTTCCACACCCCCCAACTCACTGCGGCTCCGCAACGGGCCCCGAACAGAGGAATCCGCAGGCCTTTCCGTGGCGGAAACACCACCATGGAAAGGCTGCTTCTCGCTGACATTGTAATTTGTATGGCGGTGTCTAGCAGACACCGCCACCATATTCAACCCTTTTCCGCACAGTCGACTCGTCAACCGGGCGGAAAAGCGGCGGACCGTCTTCCCGTCCGCTGCGGAACCCCCCCGTCATCATAATATGGCTGGGGAAATGGGAGGTGGGCAGGGGATGATGTCGGGCGGATTGACAACACCATGCGGGCAGTGGCGATCCGCCCAACATCATAATAGACCCCATAATGTCGATATTTTCGAAGACTTGTGAGAGAGTTCCTGCCTCAAACAGTCATTTTGTGAAGAAATGCATCAAGGCAAGAGGAATTGATGTAGAAGTTATTTGGGCTCATTCTGCTGTTATTGTTGTTGTGTTTCACGCAAGGCTTATAGACCTTTTTATGGCAACATCAAGAAAAAAGGTCACATGTTTAGACCTATTTATACTATAGGTTGACTGATTGCTTTGAAGCACTTTCATGCCTAAGGAAAGTAAGATTATGGGACTCCTAGTGCATTTAATTAATGAAAAGTTAAAAGTGAGAAAATATACTGCATATTATTAGTCTCCTTTGTCTTAAATAAAATCAGGACTCTCCTTCACCACTGGCTAACTAAGAGAGTAGACAATTTTCGACTACTACAGCATGGACTTCACGTCGACTTGTGACTTGCTTCTGTCTTGATTCAGGCTGCTCCAGTTGAAGCCTCATCATTATTCCCCATCTGCAGAAGAAAACAGCTCTCGGTCCTGTGATATATTGCTGCAGTGGTTCATTCAAATAGAATGCCTCCAAATAATTCTCCACCTGCAGCATGCAGGATCACAATTCAGTTCAATCAACCAATAAACAGGACAAACACAGTTCAATTAAAAAATATTGACTTGGCTGCTAGTAGATGCCTCAGTTCTTATCTCTTCTAGTAAGTCTGCAGTATATACCACACAGTCTAAGGTTTGAAAGCTGTGAAGTGGATGATTTTGAAAAAAATAAGGATTGTACTTGCTCTCATCTGAACGGGTCTGTTGGCAGGTATGATGTACTTATGAAGTCTTTGCAGTAATCAGTCATCAGATCAGGCATGCATTTATATCTTCTCTTACCAAGCGTAGAAACTGGGGAAAAGGTAGCTGGCAGATAAGTGTTGTGCAAGAGTCACTGCACATACAGCCCAGACAGCAAAAACAATAAAGGCCTTAGTTGCTTGCTCCTATTGCAAAAGGCTCATGTCACACCAGGTGCATACAGGTTGCCGAGGACCAACCAGAGAGCATGTTACGTTATGATATGTTACTGTATGCTGATTTGCATAGCGACCTAATCACCCGTATGAGTGTTGAGGTGCTGGAGAAAGGTTGCATGCAGAGCCAATGCACCCTCAAGTTAAACAATGGCAGAAAAATGGCAAAAAAGTTTGCATTACCCCCACTCTCCCTTGGCAGACTGGCAATTTCTAGACCGACTCTCAGTTTGCAATTCTGAAGGCCAGGTTAGTGTTACCGTCAGTGTAGACTGACTCTGATCCACACCCATCTGTTTCTACGGACTAATGTATGTGTTTTATTTCTCCACACCATATGAACAGATTAAGGTGAACTTCCTCAATGGAGAAAAGGTGTACACATTCAGAAGCAGAAGGGATGCACCAGAAACTGCCAGCTGTTCTGGAACTCCCTGTCTCATTCAATGGCGAAAACATTTAATGAGCATATATTGACAATTGAGCTGCTTGAGAAAATGAATGCATAACAACATACCACACGTCCTTACTTTATGTGCTAACTGATACAGGTATCTGAAAGCACACAACACACATTCAAGGCCCATATTGATCTCCATTTTCAAAATGAACCTGAAAACCAAACAGACAACAAAAACCACCTTGATCCTTTCAATCAATCAATCAATCATAGCCCTTGTATAGCGCGCTACTCACCGGAAGGGTCTCAAGGCGCTTGGGGGAAGGGGGCCGCTACTGCTCGAACAGCCAGGTCTTGAGTTGTCTCCTGAAGGCGAGGTGGTTCTGGGTCAGCCGAAGGCGGATGGGGAGGGAGTTCCATGTCTTGGTCGCCAGGTAGGAGAAGGATCTGCCTCCGGCGGTGGCTCTTCGGATGCGTGGTGCGGCGAGGGCGAGGCTGGCGGACCGTAGCTGGCGGGTGGGCGTGTGGAAGGTCAGGCGGTCGTTGAGGTACTTGGGGCCCAGGTTGTGGAGAGACTTGTGTGCGTGGGTAAGGAGCCTGAACGTGATCCTCTTGTTGACGGGGAGCCAGTGCAGGTTCCTCAGGTGGCCGGAGATGTGGCTTCGTCGAGGGATGTCCAGGATGGGTCGGGCGGAGGCGTTCTGGATGCGTTGTAGTCTTTTCTGTAGCTTGGCTGTGGTTCCGGCGTAGAGGGTGTTTCCGTAGTCCAATCGGCTGGTGACGAGGGCCTGGGTGACCGTCTTCCTGGTTTCGATCGGGATCCATCGGAAGATCTTGCGGAGCATGCGGAGGGTGTGAAAGCATGAAGAGGAGACGGCGTTGACTTTTCTGGTCATCGAGAGGGAGGAGTCCAGGATGAAGCCCAGGTTGCGTGCGTGGTCTGTCGGCTTGGGGGCGGTGCCCAGGGCTGGGGGCCACCAGGAGTCGTTCCAGGCGGAGGGTGATGGTCCAAGGATGAGGACTTCCATCTTGTCTGAGTTCAGTTTCAAGCGGCTGTTCTTCATCCACTCAGCGATGTCTTTCATCCCTTCGTGGAGGCTGGTTCTGGCCGTGTCTGGTGAGGGAGAGGATCAGCTGGGTGTCGTCGGCGTAGGAGATGATGTTGAAGTTGTGTTGGCGTGCGATGGCTGCGAGAGGCCTCATGTAGACGTTGAAGAGGGTGGGGCTGAGTGATGATCCTTGCGGGACGCCGCAGATGACTTCGGTGGCCTCAGAGCGAAACGGGGGGAGGTGGACTCTCTGTGTTCTTCCAGCGAGGAACGAGATGATCCATTTCAATGCTTTCTCTTGTATGCCGGTGTTGCTGAGGCGTTGGACTAGGGTGCGGTGGCAGAGGTCCAGGAGGATGAGTGCCGCTGTTTCCCCGTTGTCGAGAAGGGCTCGGATGTCGTCGGTGGCTGCGATGAGGGCGGTCTTGGTGCTGTGGTTGGCTCTGAAGCCGGACTGCGAGGCGTCGAGGGATCCATTCGTCTCGAGGAAGGCGGCAAGCTGTCTGTTGACGATCTTCTCGATGACTTTGGCAGGAAAAGGGAGGAGCGAGATGGGGCGGAAGTTTTTGAGGTCGGTGGGGTCTGCTGTTGGTTTCTTCAGTAGGGCGCTGATCTCGGCATGCTTCCAGCTCTCCGGGAAGGTGGCGGTGTCGAAGGAAGTGTTGATGACGTCTCGGAGTTGGGGTACGACGGTGGAGTCCGCCTTGTTGAAGACGTGGTGGGGGCAGGGGTCAGTCGGAGATCCGGAGTGGATGGTGTTCATCGTGCGGGCTGTGTCTTCGGTGGTCACTGCGGTCCAGGTGCGGAGGGTGGCGGTGGGGTGCGTTGGTTCGGCGGTTGGGTGCGAGGATGGTGTGCCAAAGCTGTTGTGGATGTCGGCAATCTTGCGGTGGAAGAACGAGGCGAGGGAGTCGCAGAGATCTTGTGAAGGGGTGATGTCGTTGTTGCCGGTGCTGGGGTTGGAGAACTTCTTGACGATGCTGAAGAGTTCCTTGCTGTTGTGGGCGTTGTTGTCCAGTCGATCCTTCAGTGATTTCTTCTTGGTGGTGCGGATGAGCTGGTGGTGCTTGTGGGTGGCGTGTTTGAGGGCGGTCATGTTGTCAGTTGTCCGGTCGAGGAGCCAGGCTTTCTCGAGGGTGCGGCAGATCTTCTTGGAGTCCTTGAGTTCGTCGGTAAACCAGGGGGCCTTCTTGCTTCTGGGTTTGCTGGGAGGGTTCTTCAGTGGTGCGAGGTCGGCGGCGCAGGCGGTCAGCCACAGCGTGAGGTTGCGGGCTGCTTCGTTGGGGTCCGGTGTGCTGGCAGGTGGTGGTGAGCTGGTCGGCGGTGATCTTGCTCCAGCCTCTGTGAGGAACCTGTTGCGGGTGGTGGTGGGTAGTGGTTTTTCTGAAGCTGAAGTGGACGCAGCTGTGGTCGGTCCAGTGAAGTCCGGTGGAGTGGCTGAAGGCGATGTGCTTGCTGGATGAGAAGACGGGGTCAAGCGTGTGGCCGGCGTAGTGGGTGGGGGTGTTGACCAGTTGCTTGAGTCCGAGGTTGGCGAGGTTGTCCAGCAGGGTGAAGGTGTTGCGGTCCTTGTAGTTCTCCAGGTGGAAGTTGAGGTCCCCCTAGAAGGATGTAGTCGGCAGAGGAAAGGGCGTGTGGGCTGATGAAGTCTGTGATGTCTTCGCTAAATTGTGTGCGTGGTCCCGGGGGTCTGTAGATGAGGGTGCCTCTGAGGGTCGTCTTTGGGTCGGTGTGAATCTGGAAGTGGAGGTGTTCGGCGGCGGTGTAGGTGTCGTCGGCGTCGGTCCTGATGCTGATGGTGTTGTGGACGATGGCGATGCCTCCCCCAGTCTGGTTGACGCGGTCCCTCCTGATGATCTTGTATCCATCCGAGATGGCGATGTCGGGGGCTGAAGAGGCGTTCATCCATGTTTCAGTGAGGAACGCGACGTCTGGTGATGTTGTGTCGAGCAGGTTCCAGAGTTCGACGGCGTGTCTGTGGACGGAGCGGGTGTTGAGCAGGATGCACTTGAGGTTACCGCTGGGGTGTGGCTTAGCGGGCGCGGTGCATGTACGGAGGCAGGTGAACTTGCAGGTTGTGCAGGTGAAGGGTCTGTGGAAGCGTTTCGGGGCGGCCCGGCAGCAGGCGGGGTTCCGCAAGCATGGCGGCGGGAAGCGGGGAGCGGGGCGGGCAGGCACAGGGGGCAGAGAGACGGACAACAGCATAAGCAATAACAGCAATCTATTACAGCAAATGGGAAACAATACTAATATTTTAAAATATGCAGGGAAACAAAAAAGAGAAAATATAAACACACAGTACACACAAATACGGCGGGGGCGGAGTCGGCGAGGCAGGCTCAGCGAGGCTGCGGGTAGCAGCGGGGCAAGTCGCACACACAGCAGCTGGTGGCCGTGCGGCGCGGGGGTGTCCTGAGAACAGGGGTGAAAGAGAGGTTTCTCTGCCTTAATGAAACAAGAGAACCCCTACTTTAAGATTTCAAGTACGACAGTGGCAATCGCAACTCCATCTGCATGACCCCATCACTCCTTTTAGCACAGCACAGTATGGAGTTCACCTCTTCTCATGGTAAATTACACCGTCTGTAATTAAATCTGCACTGACCTCTCAGAAAACAAATCAGATAGATTAATTCTTCTTTCCTACTTTCAAAAGTAACTTCAATGGCTCCCATGGCATTAATAATAAGATTACTGATTGGAGGGGGGACTCTACTTAAAGTAGGAACCACAATACTTGTCAAGGTGAAGCCACACGCAAACGCTAAATCAACCTGTGCTCAGCCCTCAGGTAGCTTGGCACAGAGGAGTCAGGCTTAATTGAGAGGCAATGTGTAAAGTATTTTTGCATTACTTCATACACTAGCACTGTGAAAACACACCACAAAAGTATCTCACATCAGTTTGAAAAATAGAGCAATGTTTAATAAATAAAACAAGACCAAGAATAAAAATACAATTGTAGGTCTGGAGATATTCACTTTTAAAGATTTCCATAAAAATAGCGGCAAAAAGGAAAAAGCACCAACTATGGTTATCCGGTTAAACTGGACCGCGACAAAGTCACAAGTTCAGGTGGACTGCAATGGAGTGTGGGCCGGTTACAGGCCCGCTGAACGAAGTACCTCAAATCCTGGTTTGCGAAGCATTGCGAGGGCCCTCGTTGAAGTTGCATCGCGCAGCTGAAGTGATTCGTCGAGGCTATGATACCAGGTCCTCCAGTATTGTTGACGATTCCATCAATGAGGGCTTGCGACACGAAGTCCAGTTTCAATAATACGTCACACAGTCAGGGCGATGTGTTAGTTCTGAAGAACTGTGATGCCGCAATGCAAAGTCAGGCATTGTCAGGTTGCAGTCGACGACAGATGCGAGGGTCTGCAGCGATGGTGTACCACAGGAGTCAACAGGCTCCAATGACCTTACCAGTCTTTACCACAAAATTGTTCCACACAGCAGAGATGATGCACTGTTTTTGTTGGGGTTACACCACACAACAGAACCACTGGATCCACAGAGGCTGGCAGTGCATTTTAGGCCCACTTCAAAGGGACCAAGATTGGGGTGGCACCACTTGGCAGGTTAGACTCACAGATGGCAGAGTCCAGGTGCCTTGTTTAAGGTTGTTGGAGCCTTTTGTCCCTGAGGCTGTAGTGGGGAAGCCAGACAACTATCTCTTGGAGTCACTTTGAGGTCCTGGGTGCAATAGATACAGATCCAGTCCTTCACACCCAGGCAAGGGCACATCAGTTTACCACAACAGGGAAGCAGTCCTTCTGAGCAGCAGTCCAGCAGAGTGGCTGTCATTTCAGCAGCACGGATGCCCTTCTTCCAAGCAGAGTATCCACGGGTCCAGAACTGTACTGAAGGGGTGGTGTCTGACGTCCAACACTTATACCTGGTGTCCTTCCTCCGGAAGGTGGGAGAAGCTTCTAGAGGCCTCTCTTTGAAGTCCCCAGGCACACTGCCTACACTGTCCTGGCTTCAAATTAACTAAAGGGGGCTTCAACCATTTGTGTGGAGGCAGGACCCAGCCTATTCAAGTGTAGTCTGTACCCCACATTCCCCTTCCATCCTGCCAGTGATGGCCCATTCAGGCACACCTATGTTCTCTTTTGTGTGTGGCTCTCTAGGCGAAATAAACAAGGCTCAAAATGGCTAAGGCATGAAAATGCCACATTTCTAAAACTGTAATTTAAAATCCAACTTTACAATAAGAGAGGTGTAAGGTTTGTCGTGGGGTAGGGGGCTATGACGTTTAGGAATAGGGAGGTACAGCGAAAACGAACTTGCTGTGCAATTGGTTGAGATTTATTTGGGATAAGTTTGAGGTCAAATAAACAAACAAAGTCTCGTAGCTCCGAGAACAAAAGATACTCTGTCTCCGGCGGGCTTTTCGTCTTTCTCTTCGAAACTCCCCGGGGCGGGTCCAACAGACGATCTTATGGCTTCGTAGACCCTCAACAAAAGGAAAGGAAAGAATACGCCGGGTTACTGGCGTGACCGATAATAAGTAGTGGCAGGAGGGGGGGGAAGGACGTGAAGGGGATCACCAGGGACCACAACCGTTCAGTGCTCTTTCGACTAGTGAAAGTGGTGACGCTTGCAGTCAGACACTCCTGTTCCGTGACCACCCAGCCGCCCTCTACCCACTCCCTCCCTCCGTGAAAAACACTCCCCGTATTCTTGCCCGTACCTTGCGGAGCCACACTTCTCCTGTTGAAGTGTGGCTGGGCGGAGCGTGGATCCGTTGGCCTCCCGGCTTCTCCTGCGGCGACCTCGTGGCTGGTTCTACTCCTGTCTCTGAGGACGGCAACCCTGCTTCGGCATCTTCCCGTGTTGTGGCGAACTCCTGGGGCGCTTCTTCCTCTTCTGCGGCATTCGCGCCGTTCTCCTCCCGGCGTCGAGTTATCAGCGTCGACGTTGTCTCTGATTGGCGAGATGGGGATGACGTCACAGACGGTGCTCCCTCTTCCGGGTAAGCCCAGGCTGCCTTAAAGGGAGCGTGGCCGTCCTGCACTCGTCAAGGCGGAACGGAAGAGGGACATTGGTCAGTATTCGACTCGTGGCAGGCAGGGACCCCCTGACAACAGGATTTTCCATTACAATCCCAAAGAAACAAACATGAATGAGTACCTGCTCTCATTTGGAAATTACTGCTTATGAAAGGTAATAAGGTAAATCCAATGTTATCCTATGGGAGACCTAGACCTGGCAGTAGTGCAAAACAAATTTAGGAGTTTTAGACTACCAGGGCACGTAAAACTTAAAATGACATGGCCAACATTTTAAATATACTGCACCCTGCAAACACAGGCTGCAATGGCAGGCCTATGACATGTTCAAAGGGCTACTTAAGTGGGTCACACAAGGAGTGCTGCAGGCCCACTAGTGGCATTTAATTTAAAAGCCCTAGGAACATATGTTACCACTCTACTAGGGACCTTCAGGTAAATTAAATATGCCAATTAGAGATAGGCCAATTTTACCATGTTGTAAGGAGTGAGTACATTCAGTTTAGCCCGGGTTAGCAGTGGTAAAGTGTGCAGAGTCCTAATGCCAGTTAAAGTATGGTCCGCATAAATGGAGTAGGAAGGCAACGTGTTTGGGAGAAGACAACCCTATGGCTGACAGGTCTAACTCATGGGAATCCAGAATTGAATTCAAAGCATTCTATGCCATGCATTAGGTGCTCTAGAAAAAGGTTAAATATTATGTGCACAAGCTTGCACCCTACACTGCTGGTTCAATCAAGAAGGAAGACCAGGGTAAAAGTCCTATATCAGTCTTAAGAACATTGCTTCAATGCCCAATCTCCAAAAAGTTCCTTTAAAGAAGTCTTAAAATGAGAATTGGCACCATTCGACGGTGTAAAGTCTGGTGAAAGACAAAGAACAAAAGGGGCTAACACAAGTCCAGGCTCAAACTAAAATTACTGGCATAGTGTCTTGTTTGTAGTCCTGGACTAGCTTAACGAATTTGAAGTCTTACATAGGTAAATAAGAATTTAAGTGAAACACCAGCAGAAATATGAAGTGAAGCATCTAACTTCCTGGAGAAAGACCCCATAAACCAGGGAATCATACCAAAGTGACATATGGCAGTGCTTGAGGCAGTGCAAATGGAGAACTTATATAGCAGCATGAGAAAATATTTTCCAAACTGAAGGCCTGATTTGAACTTTGGAAGAAGGGTAATTCCTTCACAATTTCGGAGGATATTCTGTCCACCGTATTACAAGCACCACTGAATATGGTACACTTGTAATTCGGCGGACGGGACATCCATCCATTTTTGCGGAGTGACCTGTCTGCTGAAGTCTAACTTAGGCCCAGAGTTTGATGTGGGTAGCCTAGAAGATAGGATTTTTTTTAATGATGTGGAATTAAGGGCATAGATGAATCAGATCGGCAGAAGGAAGAAAAAGAAGAAGCCACAAACTATGGAAAGCTCAGAAAAGACTGTCCTGTTGCTAGCAATGATTTCCAACTTGCCTCTCTCTTGTCCGTAATTTCAGTAGGAGAAGGCATTTTCAGTTATCTGCAAAAACAGCAAGAACATAACAAAAGACAGAGGATTGTTTTGTATTGCAAACAAGCATTGGCAATACAAGTAGGTCTGACTTATGAATGAAAGTGACTTTTTTGTCGCTGATGGCTTGAGATACTCAATAAGTAATCATACACACACTCTGTTACTCATCTCTGCACTCTTGCATTCAGTCATCATTATCCTCTGACTTGTCCATCCATTCATCTTCTGACGCAATAAAACATTCAACAGCTTAACAACAAACGCAATATAAACTAAAAGACTATAAGTAGAAAAAATAAAATAGACCGTCTTCTAAACAGCAACCGGTTTGTAATAACAAAACTAATGATAGCAGCCGGTATCCATCATGCATAAGCATCATAAATAGTCTATTGTAGTTTGAGCGTGGCTGCCACAAAGAAAACTGATGTGCTGGCCATTTTGGAGTGGTACAAAGATGATACACTATGGTCAAAAGGCATTCCCTTTTGATATCCTTGTTTAGAGGAAGGGGCCACATGGTATGCAGCACACTGTAGGAGAAGCGAGTGGCAAACAAGCAACTGGATAGCTGAAATATCCTCATAAAAACATTAAAATAAATAGAGGGGAAGCAAATTAATAAAAGAGGAGCTATAAAAGGAAACAAATCGAAATGTAAGAACGGGCCAACCAGGCTTAACACTGAAGTCTGGTCTTTTTCAGGTGAATGTACACAGGTGATTACAAAATGCCATCATTCACAAGGCCAAAGACCCAATTACTGATGCAGGCTGAATCTTTACCCTATAAAGTCCACTCTCATAGATGGAAGCAGACTGTAAATGACACTCAGACAGACCAATGGCAGATTAGAGTGGACCCAAAGGCCCTCTTTGTATCTATATGGATATATATCTATAAATATGGTTGTAAGTACTTTTTAGCAATTTTTAGTTATTCCTTGATCCTGGCAGGCAACTAAAAATAGACTCCAGATAGAATTAAAACAGTGAAACCCTCCCTCTTTATTTTGCCAGAGGCAGTTACCAACGCCGAATTATTCCCTGCAATGATTTGTCGTTTTGTGTAACAAAATACATTCTGTAGGCTTAGTACAGAGAAATAACTGCCTATTGACTTTAACACATGCTTTGGTCAATCAATACATCATACCTAATGTGGTTATCATAGGTTTTCATAATAAACAGATCAGACCTATGGCAACATAAATGTTTTTTTCCTATGGAACCAATCAAGTCAGCAGCTGTTATAATGGTGTATCTCTATAACCACCTGAAGCCTCATATACTGAGCATAAGTTTTCCCACAAGGCAAACATCCAGTATATAGACATACAATTACATAGAATACAAAATTCTAATTGGAAAAGCAAAATAATGTCTTTTCCAGGAGGGCCTAATGAGGATTCTGTAGTGTGGCGGTGCAGGACCCAGGTACAACTCTGCAAAGGATCACGCACACACGAGGAATACTATGATGGTCCCAAACTGAACTACCCCTGGCTTCCCAAGCTATTTGTTACTTTGTCTGGACATATGCCAGACAACTCTCTAATAAAAGAGAGAGGGACCCTCTACCAAAGGGATGGGGTACCAACTGTTGACTTTGTCAAAAAGCAATTCCCTTTGGACACGTTAATCAAAACAGAATGACATAACATACAACAATAGTGCAGGCAAACTTAGAGCAATGCAAAAGTGAACCAAATTCTGAAACAACAAATAAATTCCAAATGCACAGTTTTATTTAATAATTAAAAAAGTAGTTAAAAACCAAGTTAAAAAGTATATCAATCAGGGGAAAACCGACAATATATGGAACAAAGTATATTCAAAATTCATCACACAAGTTCCTAAAAACTAAACTAAGGGAGAAACACAAAAGGGTATATTCAGCGTTAGTCAGAATAGTCCTTTGATACTACAGTGAATTCTCTCCCCCAATCCTCAACGCGTTTCGACGGGCCAAGTATAGTGCAGCCGTCTTCTTCAGGAAAAATATTAGCCGTCTTCCCCAGATAACTTAAAAGATGACGTAATAGTCTTATAAGGGGCGGATAGCTCCCGGGTTTCTAATAGGTATAATTCCTATCGCATAGCCGTAATTTTGAAAGGTAATATTGTCAAGTTTTGATTATATTATAAGATCCTATCAATAGGTAGAATACATAGTCTTTTCGGCATAAAGATATATCTGTTTCTTCATAGTGATTCCATCTCATGAAGTCAGAATATCTTGCTTGCACGCGGTAGTAGTTTCTATTTGTTTAAAGCTCCTTGGAGCTGGTGGGGCTGACAAGGCGGGTTACGCACCTGCATGCCACGAGTGGTACCGAACCTGAAGACATTTTTTGGCAGCCTATGCAGCACCCCTTCATACATTCCTACTCCCTGCTGACGAGAGCCAACAACCTCGAAACACGTGTCCAGGGATGGCCAACGCGACTTTGATTTTTTACTCAAGACCCTGGCAGAGGCGTACCGGCTGATGCTGACTACATGGACCACGGTGCTTGGGGCAACACGCTGATAGGACAAGCAGTGTGCGACCAATTGGATTGTAACTTATATTCAAGCTCCTTGGAGCTGGTGGGGCTGACGAGCCGGGTTACGCACCTGTGTGCCACGAGTGGTACCGAACCTGAAGACATTTTTTGGCAGCCTATGCAGCACCCCTTTATACATTCCTACTCCCTGCTGACGAGAGGCAACAACCTCGAAACACGTGTCCAGGGATGGCCAACACGACTTTGATTTTTTACTCAAGACCCTGGCAGAAGCGTACCCGCTGATGCTGACTACATGGACCACGGTGCTTGGGGCAACACGCTGATAGGACAAGCAGTGTGCGACCAATTGGATTGTAACTTATATTCAAGCTCCTTGGAGCTGGTGGGGCTGACGAGCCGGGTTACGCACCTGCGTGCCACGAGTGGTACCGAACCTGAAGACATTTTTTGGCAGCCTATGCAGCACCCCTTCATACATTCCTACTCCCTGCTGACGAGAGGCAACAACCTCGAAACACGTTTCCAGGGATGGCCAACACGACTTTGATTTTTTACTCAAGACCCTGGCAGAAGCGTACCCGCTGATGCTGACTACATGGACCACGGTGCTTGGGGCAACACGCTGATAGGACAAGCAGTGTGCGACCAATTGGATTGTAACTTATATTCAAGCTCCTTGGAGCTGGTGGGGCTGACGAGCCGGGTTACGCACCTGCGTGCCATGAGTGGTACCGAACCTGAAGACATTTTTTGGCAGCCTATGCAGCACCCCTTCATACATTCCTACTCCCTGCTGACGAGAGGCAACAACCTCGAAACACGTGTCCAGGAATGGCCAACGCAACTTTGATTTTTTACTCAAGACCCTGGCAGAAGCGTACCCGCTGATGCTGACTACATGGACCATGGTGCTTGGGGCAACACGCTGATAGGACAAGCAGTGTGCGACCAATTGGATTGTAACTTATATTCAAGCTCCTTGGAGCTGGTGGGGCTGACAAGCCGGGTTACGCACCTGCGTGCCACGAGTGGTACCGAACCTGAAGACATTTTTTGGCAGCCTATGCAGCACCCCTTCATACATTCCTACTCCCTGCTGACGAGAGTCAACAACCTCGAAACACGTGTCCAGGGATGGCCAACGCGACTTTGATTTTTTACTCAAGACCCTGGCAGAAGCGTACCCGCTGATGCTGACTACATGGACCACGGTGCTTGGGGTAACACACTGATAGGACAAGTAGTGTGCGACCAATTAGAATGTAAAGTGTGAAGAACAGTTCTTCTGCCTGTGTGCCCTGCTCCCAGTCTTGGCTGTCGTATCTTCACTGTCAGGTGAGTTGCCCACTGCGGCATCTTCCTGCGGGTCAGCAGACATGGGTACGGTTGTGGGCCTCCGAGGGACTCGTTTGAACTGGTATATATTCTGTGTGATGCACTCATGGCCTCTTCTGGTTATTACTTTTGTGCCTTTGATGTCTGTGACAAGCCACAGATGGAGCTCGAAGGGTAGTCTGAACGTTCCGCATAGTGGCTGTCTCTCACTTAGCCAGCTGTGTTTGGGAGGCGTATTCATTGTTGCAGGTTCTCCGGGAGTCTGACTGATTCCAGTGGTTAGGGGTCTGTTCTCAAGCTGGGTGATGAGGGATGGTATCCAGTACAAACCAGCCAAAGCACATTTTGCTTGGGGAGACACCTGTCATGGAGAGAGGTGTGAGACTGTACTCCTGTAGGAATTGGTACAAGGCATGTTTAGTGCTGGGGCCTTCTGCCACTGGAATTTGGGTCACTTTGGTGTGGATTCTCATCAGACGCTACACCTCTGTTGGCTTGGGGCAGTGGGTTATGCGGTGGTGTTTGATGTTGTGAGAGCTTATGTAGTCGGCTAACTCAGAGCCATAGAAGGGGAGCCTATTGTTTGTGCGGATCTCTCCGAACATGCCATAAGTAGTCATGAGCTTTGCCAGATTCAGTATGACTTCTGAGGCAGGCGTCGTCGCCACAAGTTCTATCTCAGGATAGCGCAAGTAGTCATCCACCACAACTAGCATGTGTGTTCCTCCAGGAAGACTGCTGAAATCTGTGCTTACTGACTGCCACGGGGTACTAGGGCCAGCCTCGGTGATCACCGGTGCAGGGCGGTCAGGCGGGCGTGTTGCAAGGCAGACCAGACAATTTAGCACTATTGATTCCACCTTCTTGTTCAGACCCAGGAACCAGACCTTGCTTCTGAGCCTGTTCTTAGATTTCACAATGCCTTGGTGTGCTCCTTGTGCCAGGAGCGATGCCTTCTGTGTCAGACTTTCTGACAATACAGTCCGCAGACCTCTCAGCAGGCAGCCCTCGCTAGTGACTGACAGCTCCTGGCGGACGTGGTAGAATGCTTTGGGGATTGACTATGCTGCCTTTATGCGGAAGGACATTTGGTTTTGTAGTGGCTGCCAGTCACACTTTGCTGCTGCAGTGACAGAGATTTGAAAGCAGTAATTATGTTAGGTGGCTTCCACAACTTCTGCCAGGGACATCAGGAGGGGTTTGGAGTGCTCCACAGGCATCAGTGTATTCTCCAGTTTCCGCCGATTTGACCACCTTCAGGAGAGTGGCTGCTCAAGCATGTTTGGACCAGAAGTCAGGCGGGTTCCAGGTGCCAGGTCGGTATTACACGGTAAACTGAAACTCCTGCAGCTGCAGGATCCACTTTTCAATCCCCGGGGTAGGTCTTGACAAGGATCCTTGGAAGAGCAGGTTCAGCAGCTTGTGATCTGTGAATACAGAGAAGGGATGGGTATATAGGTAGAAGGCCTGTGAGACTTGGCTCAACCACTAATTGTGACTCTCTCTGGGGGTTGAAGTAAATCAGAGTGGTATCAGCTGGCAGGGCGGCCTTGGTCTGTCAGAATGATTCTTCCTGCTCTGGTCCCCACAGCCAAGGACTGGACGTCTTAGTGAGTTCTTGGAGCCGGCCTGTGATGTCCGACCTTCATTTTCATGATGCGCCCGCATTACGTCAACATGCCGAGGAAGCTGCCGACACCTGACTCTGATGACGGGGCGGATGTCCTTTCACAGGAAGTCACACTTCTTGAAGTGCAGTGTAAGTCCTCATTCTTTGAGACATGTGAACACAGCTTGGAGGTGAGTCATATGTTCGCTGAGTGGGGGAGTGTGAACCAGGATGTCGTCACTCATGTTGAACACTCCGGGCATGCTATGGGGGGCGTTCTTCATGAAGTTCCAGAGGACTTCGACTGCACTGGAGATGCCAAAGTTGACACTGGTGTATCTCCAGAGGCCAGTGTGTGTTGATATGGTGATAATGGGATGGGAGTCTGGGTACAGTGAAATTTGGCGGGAGCCCGATCTGAGGTCCATTTTGGAGAACCATTTAGAGCCCGACAGCTCCCCAATGAAGTAATCTATGGTTGGTGTAAGATGACATTTGCGCTTGATCACCAGGTTTGGGATCCTCATGTCCACACAAATGTGGACTGAGTCAGGCTACTTGGGCTTCTTTGCCACAACAATGGGAGATACCCATGGTGTGGGGCCTCTCACCCGATCAATGATGCCTGCTTTTTTCAGGAACTTTAGTTCAGCCTCCACCTTGGGCAAAAGGTGGAAGGCAGTCATTCAATGCCTGAGGATCACGGGGTGACATACTTATCAATGTGCAGTTGAATGGCTAGTCCTACCAGGCAGCTGATCCAGTGGAATAGAGGTTCGAAGCCCTGTATTAGGAGGTCCAGATCCTGTGCATGCAAACCAAAGGCGAATTGTATGAGGTTGGGATTCTGGGCTTTGCGGCAGCTCAGAAGGAAACCTGACCCTTCCTGCCATACGTATACTTTCGCTCGTCAGTGGGTGGAGTCATGGGACAGGTCTGCTTGGAATACGCCATGAAGTTGCAGTGGTGAGCGGTTGCCGAAGGCATATAATTGCACAGTAGTATGCCTGAGTGCCAGTGGATCAGGCAAACTGTAGTAGACATCCGCAGTTATGAGATTGATCGAGGCCCCCATGTCTATGAGAGCAGAGACCGTGTGGTCTTTCACTTCAATCCTGCACATGGGGGCTGTCTGCTGAGTAACCTTGAAGGTATCCAGCATTTTCACTTAGACAACGGTGGCACCATCTTTGCCTGTCTCGCCGTCAGATAGGTTGTCTGTGTGTGGTTCCCCTGTGTGGACTGCTTTCAGTGGCCCCTGGGTTATCAACCTTGTGATGATCGGCAGACTTTGGAGCAGTGGTTTGCTTTGCCACACGAGCTGCAAGGTTTGCAGATAGCTAGGGAGGTTCCGGTGTGAGGGTATGGGCACCACACCACCAAGAGGTATGAATTGTAGTCCTTGTTTGGTGGGGCCTGGTGCAAGCTTGGTGGGTTTTGGATTTTGTGTTTGTGCCCCATTTCTGGACAGCATTAGCAGGCTCTTCTTTGATAAGTTAAGGACTATGTAGGCCGTCCAAACCTTGGAGAGTTCATTGGAGCAACATGGCATCAGGATATCTCTCATGGACATATTGGTTCCTGTACGATACGTTCGTGAAGTTTGGATGAGGTGCACCCTTGGATGAATTGGGTCCAGACTTCATCGTCTTCATCTGGAAGAGGAAACGTGCTGGCAAGTTCTCTTAAACGCCCATTGAAAACATCCACTGACTCCTCTGGTTGCTGCAGAGCCTGGGGCAGAAGGAACCTCTCAGAGACTGTATTTGCGTAAGGCTTGAAGTGCGCAGTGATGCCGTCTCTCAGGGAGGCGTAATTTCGTGGGGGACCGTCTCGACCATCGTATTCAATATTTTATGTATGTCGGCTCCTCCTAGGTGTAGGAGCAAGGGACACCTCCGGGGGCCTCAACAGCTTCAAAATAATTTCCCAAGCGCTCCACCCATGCCCCCCAGCAAGCACCCTGAGAGGGTGAAGGCCCAGTCACTATGAAGGGTTCCATTGGAGGGATGGAAGCCATGAGGCCGTATGGTTAGAGCACAGCAGGGGTGGCTGGAGGCAAGAGGAAGCCACTGCCTGGGGGCCTGAGGTGCTGTACTATTCGCTGTGGAGATTAGACTGCACAGGGTTCCCTTGCAGGTATGCTCAGGGGTTGTCCCATGTGGCAGGGTACTCTAATGGGCCAACTCTGTTGCAATCTACGCTGAAGGGGGTTTCAGTCACTGACCTTGGAGGCTTATGCAGGCTTGCAGAGGCCCCTCTGGGGGTTGTCAGAATTGAAACATAGAAAAGGCAAAGGCAACACATGGTCACACAAATGAGGTTCTCGCTCTGTACCGTGGGACTCAAACGCGTGCCGGGAGAAAGGTGGAGGGAGAGCTCCGCCCTTCAGGCCTAGCACAGGGTGTGCTGCAATGCCTGAAGGGTAGGTCGATGCACAAGGCTGACAGTGGTAGCGGCCGGAAGGAAGACGTTGGCCACTGTTCGCAGCGCTGAAAACTGCACGAGGAACAGGCAGCGTAACCAGGCCAGCGAGGAAGCCACAGGAAAAAGGGAGGGAGGTGGAGGACATACATGGGGATCGTGGACATCCTCGTCGCCAGTGTAGTGTGGTGGTGCAGGCCCCCGGTAAGTTGCCCTAAGGACCATGCACACGAGGAATACTGTGGTGGTCCCAAACTGAACTACGCCCGGCTCCCATGGCTATT
The DNA here is from genome assembly GCF_964263255.1 of Lissotriton vulgaris. NCBI lineage: Eukaryota > Metazoa > Chordata > Amphibia > Caudata > Salamandridae > Lissotriton > Lissotriton vulgaris. The sequence goes on from NC_141695.1 coordinate 222,304,496, forward strand.
TATTACTTTGTCTGACCGTACGCCAGACGCCAGCACTAAGCTTCCGCCAGCAAGGGGATACAGGTCTCCCCCGTGCGCAACATGTCATTTTGTATTGCCCATTACAGTTTCTGACAGTGCAAATCTTCTATACCCTCAGTTTGTCAGAATAGGTACCCAGCACCCAAATTATTGCCTACTATCATCTGTAAGAGTCCATGTAACAAAATACCTATTCTACATGGATGTTATTTTCAGGTGGCAAGGGGTCACAACTGCGACCCCCTACTTTACCTTTGCTACCCCTTACATTGCACTGGGAGCCCTAAGCAGAAAAAGATTTCAACACAACGCTCCAAACAGGCATGTTTATGTTCTGCAGTTTGCACTTGTTTAACCGCGGTGGCATAACAAATGTCCCAGAAGCATGTTTGTCACTTTGTTTTACCTCAGATTCAGCGTCTTCTTCGTGCTGCATGTGGACTAGCGCCATGTTGTCACTGGTGGTGTAGAATTTGCTATTTTCGTTTTCAGGAACGGGGATGGGCGTGTGGATGTACATTTACACAAATGTGGCGTCATTGGGTATGCGCATTCGGCTCACTCGTCCTTTCGCCTAGTGTTGGGGGTTGCCACCCATCTGGTAACTCAGCAGGTGTTCCACACAGCATCGGCTGCCCCTCTGCAGTAACAGCCAATAACGCTCTTCACTTTTCCAAGTTGACAAGTGAGAGGCACTTGTAGTCAATTCTAGATTACACGTCACAAAACGCAAAAACATACCATAACTTGGTGCCTGTATACTACTAGCCCTTGTCTTCACTGATCATGGACATCACTTAGTTTCTCAGTCAGTCCAACTCCTCTTTCCTGAAGGGGAAACTTGAAACAGGGGCTTCCATTTAAAATGTGTGCTGTGTGAAACCTATTACGAGAACAGCTTTTATTTTCATCTTACTCGTTTATTTAGTTTGCATTGGGGGCAGTGCTTTAAATGGAATAAAATAAGTGCAGGTACTCATTAAATTGAGTTGGGGCATGGCTAGTGGGCGAGGTTAGAGTAAGTATGGGCGGAAAATCCGTTCCGCTCGCGGATTTTGCGGATTTTCGGTAAATTCGCAATCCGCGAGATTCGCGAATTTCCCGCGAAATCCGCAAATCCGCGAGCAGCGGATTTTATGGCTTGCTCGCACTGTTCGCGTGAGTTCGCGGCTTCCCAGTTCAACTTCGCGCCCCGCGAATAAGCGCTAAATTGCAGAAATACGATCTTAGCAAAACTGAAACTACTTACCAGGTTCAAAAGTTCAAGCTCATCATTAGTAGCCATTTCCTGTAGTGCTTCCTGAGGGGCCCCTCCAGAGTTCAGTTGCCTACTTGCAACTATTATGTGACCCTGCTCTGACCCTCAGAGTAGTTACACATATGCCACAAAGGTCCTGAATTACAGCTAGGGGAGACAAGCAGGAGCCAGGCTGGAAGTTCAAATCCAACAGTGACACATTAATCAGCCCCTAATTCATTATTGTCAGTTGGGGCAGGGCAGGTGCTGTAACTAATTTTGCAACAATGAAAGCACTTAGCAAGTGCAAAAGATCACTAATCAGGAAGCACTAAGGAAGCAGGTGCCAGCTAAAAAAATATTCTGTGACACATTAATCAGCCCCAAATTAATTCAGGTCACTTGAGGCAGGGAAGGTGTGCTTTGCTTTGCCACAATAATGTACACTGGACAACCAGAGGGTGATGAAACAGAGGGTGGCATGGGTGGGCCAGAGGGTGGCATGAGTAGTCAGAGAGTGGCAGTGGTGACAGAGGGTGGCAGTGATGAAGAAGAGTGTCCCAAACAGGCTGGACATGTAGAAACAACAAGTTCGCAAAACTTGCGACCCGACAGGTAAGTTCGCGTTTGCGAAATTGTACAAAACCCTCGCGAACTGGCAGAAACCCGCGCGAACACAAAAAATCCGCAAATTCGCGAGAATTCGCAGATTTTTGCGGATTGCGAGTTCGCAAATCCGCAAAATTCGCGAACGCGAGATTCGCAAAATTCGCCCATGCTTAGGTTAGAGGCGGTGTGAGCGGGGTGAGACATGATGATAGAAACACATCTATTGAGTATTCATTTTTCCCATGCTTTGCCCTTAACAGCTGTCTCAAACTTTCCATATGTGCAGATTAACAGGTACATATGCAAATAAAGGGTGGTATGAAGTACTTCTGAGAGCAATGCAAGGAGCTTCTAAACCCTGAATGCAGCCAAGCCATCAACAGGACTATTAGCCCATCCAGGCTAAGAATCAATGTGCACCAGGACGAGAGAGTCTGGCATAGCATCATTAATAATAAGCATTAGACGCATTTCTTTTCAAATACCTCCTGGGTGTCCTGATTCTCCTTCCTCTTCCCTCGACAGAAGGTCACATGGCCGGAGACCTTTCTGTGGGAAGCAGTGAGCACTGATGGGTCGAAAGCATGTGCAGAGTCCGGTAGGGCAGAGGTCAGGGGAAGAACAATACTGGCCTCTGATAGGCAGGTGCACCTCCTCCCACCTCACCTGGGCTCCAGCCAAGCTGCGTAGGCCATCTCCACCACCTCATCCCTGTCAATGTCCCAGCAAGTGGACAGCAGTGGGTTCGGATTACAGGAGCAAGTGGGTCAGGCCTCAGTGGGAGGCCAAGCATTTAATGGCACAGTCACTGCAGGCACTTTTCCCTTCTACCCATTCAGGCTGCACGCATCACTGTGCCCCTGGGTGCCGATGTCCAATCAATCCACTAACAAGGCGACCCAGCATGGAGTCCCGCAGGGGGCGGGTGAGGACAATGAGAGCTTCGGCAGCAGAGGCCCACTTACCACCTTCGGCAGGCCTCCAGCAGGCGCCAACACGGCAAACATGCGGCGAAATAAATGGGCCACAGCTGGCCCTCAGGCATTGGCCCAGTGCCCTTCTGATCAATCTGAGTACCTGTACTCTTCCTTGGCACTGGAAAAGTGCCGGTACTCAGCTTGGTAAAAACAAGAAGTGCCGGTGATGGAGCAGATTTCATCTGCAGTCAGGCATTGTTTTATTTTTTGTGCTTCAGACAAACTGCATTTAAATTGCCACGCACCTTTTGGTGCAAGTTAATGGCACATGAAAAATATGAAAGTGAGGCCTATTCACTCTCAAATTCTTTTGCTGAATTAACATGTGTTTTTGCAATGTAGAGAAAAGTGGCTTTTTAGCTTTGAAGATTAATAGAATATGTTTCTCTCTTCCCAGCTCATCCCATGCAATATACATTCACTATTTCTGTCTTAAAAGACTTTGACTTGTTGCATATTTTGATAAATATTTTCAGTTAATAACACCTCTTTTACTTTGTTGCACATTGCATATTTATTTTGCATGTTGTCATAAATAATAGAAAAGCTGGTTTACACTAGTAGCTTGGCTAGGTAAACATTTATAAGGAGTATTAGTATGAAGTTGGGAAACATAATGGGCTGATTTACATGAAATTAATGTTATCTTGTGTTTGTTTATTTTTTGGGGCCTACACAAAACATGGCTGCCTGTGAATCCATCAAAGCTATGGCTTGCAATTTAATGAGAAGGGAGCATGCGCAGACTGTGGCAGCTTTCCTCCTGCCAAGAAGTCAAGAACACCTTGAACTGTACATCCTTGTGATTCTGCCAAATGTACCAGTGTTAGTTAAAAGTGTCCATCTGACTGCGCTTTGGCAGGAAGGAAGGAAGACTATTGAAAATTTTCCCTAGCAATTGTTGCAAACTTATAAAATGTATTTATTATGTATGCTTCATTTGTTAAAAACTGGCATGGTCAGGTTTTTAGAATGCGTCAGGGTGATGAAAACTCATGCCATCATGACTGACCAATCAGTACAGGTTTTCCTGAAAGTTGAAACATTTTGTATAGTCTGCCAAAATTTTGTGTATAAAAACTGACAGGGGCTGGCTTTCTCAGCTCAGCTGGCTTCTAGGCTCATTAGGGGGTGTGTGAGCTCTTGAAGAGAAGGAACAGATTAGGCCAGACAGCCTATGGGTTAGGTACGAGAACGTCCCGGGAGATTGCTGAAGGGGAGGAGTGGCGTCCGAGGAGTGTCAGGGGGAGGTTTCTTGCTTCCACATCATATTTTTGCACGGAGGCCACATTCCTTTGAGGTCTGGTGAAGGGCGGGCTATCTCCCTCCCTGCTTGCTCTTTAGACACAGACAGACAGAGAGTGCAGCTGATTAAATAGAATTAGATGCTAAACTTCAGTTATGCTTTGACTAATTAATTAGGTTTGAAAAGATGTATTTGTCTTATGCATTTATTTCTCTTAATGGGAGATTTTTGCAAACTATTTGATTTTTGATTAACCTTGCAAGACTATTCTTTCTTAGAAACTCTTTAAGAATTTTGAATGACATTTTGCGCCACATTCCTATATGTAATGCTTATATATGCAGACTGTAATATGTTCTGTATTAATGATATTTTTTCTGTTTTCCAAATTCTGTAACCTGATTGATATTTTACTAATGAATAAAGGGTCAGAGAAAACTTAACTTTCGACTAGAAAATAAAACCCTTTAAATACTCAACAACTCTCTTTATTGGCTTAAAATAATAATTGCATTTTTGACTGTTCATGATTATTAAAGTCTCCTGAAGGTAATACATGGTGTGAAGGGCCCAACACCTTTTGAGCGGTAAATTAGAGGTAGCATGAGGGTTTTGCATTGAGAAATTACCAGAAGAAATTACCGCTCCATCACCGGTACTCAGTACCTGTGAGTACCGTCCCATTTGAAGCACTGATTGGGGGAAAAAACATTTCACTGTACCAGAAATAGTATTTGTCCCACAACTGCGAGGCTGTATTTTAGACAGTGGAACACATTTTCAGCAGTCAAATGTGACTTGTAGGGCCACCCGGGCAGATGCTGGAACTATTTTGAAAGAGACGCTTTGCAAGGGCCCAGATCCAGATAACCTGATCCCCATCACTTACTGTGATTGACAGGGCAGGCTGACATGTAACAGGGTGGTGGGGTGACAAAAAACCTAAAAAAAACCATCTTGTTGGCCGGCCCCCTCTCCCCTCCGATTCACTTCTGACGAGTCCCAGAATGGAAGGAGGGAGCACATAGACTCCCTTAAGCCAAGGGTCTGAGCATTGTTGTTCAGCTCTGAGACGAGGAGTATGAGCCTGTGCATGATCCCCACCAGGCTGCAATGCACAACCTGGTGGTGAACATGCAAAGTGCGCATGATGGCTGGCTCAAGAAGGGCGGGCCAAACCGTCATGCGCACTTAGAGTTTGCCCATCACTCCTCCCCATGTGACCCCAGACCTGCCCGTCCTAACCTAGCCCCATAGCCAAGAAAAATACAATGATAATAACGATGTTATTTTCATTTTATTTTTCCTGTTTTCACTGCTCTGAGAGCAATGGGACGGCGCTCCTCCGCCATAAAGGAGGAGCCGGCCCTCCTGAGTTCCCTGCTGAACTTCAACACCTGAACCTGCTCCCTCACTCCCCGTGAGACTTGTCACAGATCATTGACCAGGGCAACCAGAGCCCCAGGACAGATGGTGTCACATTTGAGCCTCTGGTACACGCTCTGAGGCAAGATATCAACATTTAGCTAAGCCAGACTCTTTATTGGTTCTATATGTTCAGTCATTGCATCTCCACCCTCTCTTTCTCTTACATACACCTACACCCACACACTCGCTATAGTCTATCTGCCTTTGTTACTCTCATCATATTCCCCTGTATTGCTCTCTTCCTCTTAAGTCTCCTCCTAGCCTATTCCTTCTGCCTTGTCATTCTGCCAGGGCACAAGTCCTAAAAAAAGAAGTGGGGGAGGGGGGCGCTGACATCACGACAAGAAGTGACGTCACAAAAGGTGGCTTACACCATCAGACTCATTGCCTCCCTTCCCTCACCCCTTAGATGCAATTGCATCAAAGAAGCCAGCACGTGAGCAGCGTTCTGAATGAGCTCCGATCTCGCTCCAGAGAGGCCAAAGAGTGAATGTGTGGCTTCATTTGCTCCAGTTATCGAGCTCCCGGTAACGTAAGTGGGGGGACGCCGTCCACCCGCTTGGTACCCCGAATTGAGCCCTGCATTCTGCTGTCTGCAAGACGTGTTCCCAGACGAATGCTTCACTCCCCAAGTATAACTGGCAGCCTCTCTGGGTCCCTGGTAACATTCCTACGCCGCCAGCCCAAACCCAGGCACGCAGCCAAGGAAATTGTTATAACTTGTGTTTCCCTGCTGCTCAGCTTGTATGTATGATGTGTGGAATGTTAGATGATTGGAATGTTGGTGTGCTGTGAATGTCAGTTGAGTGAGGGCTGAGCAGCAGGACAGCTGCTCCTGATGGGGTTAACATTATCTAAATAACAACCTGGCCTGTAAGTCAAATGGTGCTGAGGTATGACAATTAACACTGGTATATTTGCACATGAGTGAATCCAACAAAAGACTATCAACTGTAGCTGATTAAGTCCTATCAGCCCACCAGATGGCGGAGCCTCATCATGTAGGACTCCAATACCAAGGTAAGTGTGCAGTCGCCCGGTTGTAATTTAGCGACGCATCACTAAACCATGGTATGGTCACCACAGTTGTTAGACCAGAAGGTGAGGCTGATATGTGCAGTGCAAAAAAATAAATAAATAACGTGAAGTGTGTTAAAATGGCTATCAAGGCAAACAAAGTTCCAAAGTTATATGCAGTCTACTGGTCTACCTTTGACTTTCATAGTAGACACCTTTATCTTATATTCGTTATTGACCCACACCCACTATGAATCAATATCCATAGAAGGGGTCTGGGTCTCCTTGGAAGTTTTTCCCAGGACTTTGTTGATTTCTCAGTTTTACATCTAGTCACCGCCGTTTTTGGCAACATTGCGCTTATTTACGCTCCCTGGGTTTGGTTATTAACTACTGGGTCTTCAAACTCATAATACCGCTGAATATGATTGCCTTAAAATGGCTCCTGTCCGGTAATTTAGCAAACAAGTCGCGGTGTTATTTGTAATACAATCGCGTCCTCGTTTCTTACCAACACGCGATAAATAGTGTTGGATTGTGGCTGTAATACGCAAGCGCGATATAGCTGCATGCAGGCAGCGTCTCGCCACTTGCCGAGACAGGCCGAGTTAGCGCTGTGCCAATGGACATGCGCAGTACGCGTTACCAGGCGTACTCGTGTTCGCGCATGCGCGCTAGATGACAGCTTCGCTGTGCGCATGCGCGAGGGTTCAGCAGTCCTGCATCGCACAATTGTAGCGCGTTCACAGAGAGACCCAGCTGAGCCCAATTATAGATTGAGTGGCGCTATAAATAGACGCCCGACCGTCCGCTCGGTGCCTCCCCTTCGGCTCGTCATTCAGCCTCAAGGTACCGACGGACAGGTAAGCAGGGACCGGGTTACTGACATTGAAGAGGTCAAGTAGTTCATGGTTTGTTTCCTCCACTTGTTTAACAGATAAGAATAGGAGGACTCTCTTCCACTAGGTTTGAACAGCATTAAATAACACCTTCACTCTGCTGTTTAGATGGACTTCAGTAGGTGAAGAATAGGGGGACATTTCCCCACCAGTTCTAAACAGCATTAATCAACACCATTACTCAGCAGTTTAGATGGGAAACAGTAGTTGCCTTAATACAACTGATGAGCATCCCCTTGAATACACTGGAGGGGGTAGATGCCGTAGTCGCTAGATGTGGCCACCTTAGACACCGGTGGGGTACATGTGATAGACAGATGAGAAAGTATGTGGGTTTTAACAATATACGGAGGTCGTATCCTCTAGACAAGCATCTTTTACAGAGATTGTCTTTGTGTGTTTAGAGCGGTGCCTTATCCGTCCGAGCAGTTGCCGGGTGAGGTGAGGTCCACTTCCCACACACAGCTGGGTAAGTGTCAAACTTTTGTACATCAATTCAACCCCTGGGTGACGTAATACAATGCACTTTGTATGTGACTATTACTAATGAGTGATGGTCTAGTCTGAGGTTTTAGAGTTTTCACTGGTTTTGCACAGTTACATCATCCACTACAGAATGGTTGGTGTAGACTTAATTTTGAGCAGTGTCTATATGCAATGTCTACATTGTTCTTTTTCCTCTTTTTGTTCTTATACAGGAAAGACCTATTGCATCACCAGAACAATACTGAGAAGATGTGGTAGGATGGTTCTGTTATGTTCACTTCGTTGTTAATTTACTTTAGTTCAGCACATATTATAGTGCCCTTGCAGTAGCAGATACTAATTTGGCCCTGACGAATGCCAGTGACCCTTCACATTAAGGCAGAAACATGTTGGCCCTTTTTAGGTCGAAGGCCTAAAAGGCTGCGCTTGCGCAGTCTTAGGCCGGAGATTTAATGAGTTTGAGTAGCGGCGAAGGTCCCGCCTCCGTGCCCCCTCTCTCCTTCATTGGCTGGCTTCCTAAACGGAGGCCAGCCATTGGAGGAGAGATGCGTCACTCCAAACAAGCTCCGTCCTTTTCGGATTTGGGGGCGTAATTTTTGATGTTCTTTAGACAGTGACGTTGTCCGTCACTCAGAACATCAAAACCACGCCCCCAAATCGGAAAAAATCTCGGAGCTTGTGTCCGCCATTTTCGATCCTTCGCAGTGAAGGTAAGATCGTGGCTGTTTCCCTCCGTGCCTTCTTCCCCCTGTCTGTTTCCCGCCCCCCTCCCGCTCTCCGTGTATTTTCGCTGTCCGTGTGTGTGTTTCCCGCCCCCTGTTTGTTTCCCGCCCCCTCCCGCTCTCCGTGTATTTTTGCTGTCCGTGTGTGTGTTTCCCGCCCCCTCCCGCTCGTGTGTGCATTTCAGAGCGTCTGTTTCCCGCCCCCCTCCCGCTTATTTTGTAGTAAGCAGGATTTCCAGTTGATGAGGTAAAGGGTATTCTGCATTAGAAAAAGTAATTGCCTGTAGAAAAAAGACACGGTGTCATTTGTTGTGTACCTGCAGAAGTCTGCTACATGTACGTATGCACGCCAATTACCCGCCTGGCTCGGAATCGAACCCTAAAAAGTGTGACGTACTAGTTTTTAGATGGTGTTACGAATCACTTTCATGTTGCTCAGATGTTCTTTTGATGGCCATTTGGGAAATGCGAGTATGTATTTTATCAATTACTGCCGATTCTCGCGTTGCATCAAGGCCTTGGGTGGGATGACGCCCGTTCCTTCAGACGCCCGCGTCTCTGCGCGTCCCTCCGGAGCGCCGAGGCGCGCGTCCTCTCGGGCCCGGTTCCGGGGGCGAGCAGTAACCGGGCTCTGATCCCGCTCCCGGCGTTCATTAGTCGGCCGTCCGCCGGGCGCGGATTTACACTTCAAGGGGATGAAAGACCAGCTGGGAAAGATAAGACGGTTTCCCGCGCGGAAGGCGAGGCGGTGCCACCGCGGTCAGCAGGGTAGCTGCCTCCGCAGAAAGGAAACGCGCCGGTATTTGCAGCGCTTCGCCATCGCCCCAACTGAGTCCAGAGCAGACAGCCCCTCCCCGTTGATTAAAAAAGTACATCCGGCATTTGTCGGCCCAGAACATCCCTCTGGCACTTATGTGCGCAAGATGCTTACCGGTAATCGGTTCTAGATATGGGCAAAGAAAGCATTCCGGCCTCTTTCTAATAATAAATCACACGTTATTCTCCCTCTCTATTCCTCGGGTTTCAAAATGTCGTTTTATTTCAACTCTTTAAGCCACAGTAGTGATTTTCATCAACTCTATTGAGAGCATAGCCCTTTAAACTTCGATATAATTTCCTATAAATGTCATTAAACTGCCCTAGTGTAATCAGAAACTGCTCGGCAATATTAGAATGCAGCTTTGGAAAACTCACGTAGAAACAGGCTTAGTTTTAGAATAGGATTTACCGCGCTCTCATCACCCTTGCAGACATTAGAATTTCTGCAGGGTTGTGACCTGACTTCCCAGAAGTTACGGGGCATAAACCGTGTCTATTACAGACAGTGTCCGACAGACCTATCGGGCAGGCAGGCAGTGCCTGATAGGCTGGTCTAAGAGTAAGAGTGTGGGCAGGTTTTATATTTTGGATGTTCGTGGGCCTGTTTTATGTCTGCTGGGCTGGTTTTACTGTTGATCTCTCCCTGGAAACAATCATTTCCTGCAGCAAGCTTAAATCCATACATTGCAAAAATAATGCCTTCACAAGTTTAAAATTGCACCAGTTTGTAAACATGGGCACTTTTTTGGGCTTTCTAGTTCACTAATGTGGGCCACTTTTATTTTGGTGCGCAGGACTGATTTCTTTCCTAAATTTAGACACACATATTGTGGAGTGATTGAATGTGTGTGGGTCACCTATTAGACAATAGACTGACCAGTCTAAATTCAGCAAACTCAAGGGAACTCCCTTTACTTTGTTTGAGCTTTACTTTACCCTGTTCCCTTGACGTATAAGGGTTACTCTCCTCATATTGATACTGATTTTTTTCCTAGCTGGGTGCTGCTTATATTGCAGTGCTCTCCTGTCACTGATGTGCTGGTGCTGTGAACTGGTAACGGAGGTTGTCTCTTATGCAGTGCACTCCTGTCACTAGGGTTTTCTTACTGCTTCTGACGCTCTGCACGCACATCACTGACATGCTGTTGTTGGTGCCTGCACGACGGGTATGTGTGTATGGTGGGGGGGGGGGGGGGAGAGGGGTCAGGGCTCACCTGACAGAAGAAAGCTTGTGCGGAATAGTGAACACTTGTGACTATGGGTTCGTCTCTAGTGCAGTGCACGCTATTCATTGGGGACAGTGTTCTGAATTCTACAGCAGGGGGCACTGGTGGAGCATACAGTAGCCAGATGATGGCTGGAATGTGTATGTTTTAGTACTCAACATGGACGATACGTTAGTACTGTACAGTACAATGCTTTGCTGCACTTGAAATTCCCCAGTTGCATTCTGCGTGCCTGCATGTTGAATGGAAAGGTGCTCCAGATGCGGCATGTATCATTGATCTACTGCAGGATGAGACAGTTTGTGGCTGTGCACTGTCCGTGCAAATGTATGCTAAGTGGAAAGGCTTTGTGTTAGCTAGAGGTGTTTAAGTGTGTGTGTGTGGCTCTGTGTATGTGTGGGTGGCTGTGTGTGTGTGTGTGGGTGGCTGTGTGTGTGTGTGTGGGTGGCTGTGTGTGTGTGTGGGTGGCTGTGTGTGTGTGGGTGGCTCTGTTTTTGGGTGGGTGGCTCTGTGTGTGGGTGGGTGGCTCTGTGTGTGGGTGGGTGGCTCTGTGTGTGGGTGGGTGGATCTGTGTGTGGGTGGGTGGATCTGTTTGTGGGTGGGTGGGTGGCTCTGTGTGTGGGTGGGTGGCTCTGTGTGTGGGTGGGTGGCTCTGTGTGGGTGGATGTGTGTGTGGGTGGCTGTGTGTGTGGGTGGGTGGGTGTGTGTGTGGCTGTGTGTGGGTGGCTGTGTCTGGGCGGCTCTCTGTGTGGGTGGCTCTATGTGTGTGGGTGGCTCTCTGTGTGGGTGGTTGTGTGTGTGTGTGGGTGGCTGCGTGTGTGTGGGTGGCTCTGTGTGTGTGGGTGGCTCTCTGGGTGTGGGTGGGTGGCTCTGTGTGTGTGTGTGTGTGTGTGTAGCTCTGTGAGTGTGGGTGGCTCTGTGAATACTCTCTACTACTCTCTAATGCTCACCTATTGCCATTGTAAAAGACAATACCATTTATTTATGTTTAAAAAAAAAAAAGAAAAAAAATGTCATGAGCAATACCAATAGCTCTACCTTTAATAATGCCGAGACCATTGCATTGTAAATGCTTGTTATATCTTACTTTGTTTTCTACCAAGCAAGTTAAACAGTGATTCTTTCACACTGTTATCTCACTATTTTTAATCTGACGTCCAGGCAAACGCTAATAAAGGTCTTTGTTTGCCTTGATAGCCATTTTAACACACTTCACGTTATTTATTTATTTTTTTGCACTGCACATATGAGCCTCACCTTCTGGTCTAACAACTGTGGTGACCATACCATGGTTTAGTGATGCGTCGCTAAATTACAACCGGGCGACTGCACACTTACCTTGGTATTGGAGTCCTACATGATGAGGCTCCGCCATCTGGTGGGCTGATAGGACTTAATCAGCTACAGTTGATAGTCTTTTGTTGGATTCACTCATGTGCAAATATACCAGTGTTAATTGTCATACCTCAGCACCATTTGACTTACAGGCCTTGTTGTTATTTAGGTAGTTACACAGGGGGTATTAGCCTGTTTTGTCATTAAACACTTCCCTCGGACCCTCTCTTACGAGTTGTTTAGATAGGGGTTAACATTATAACTTAACATCTTAATTAATAAAGTAACATAAGAACCTACAGTTCCAGCTTCCTTTGATTACTTCAGAAATCTAATAAATGTGCAGGGAAACCTAGTTAACCTTGTTCAGAAAATTTGAAAATTGATTTTTGATGCAGCTGGAAGCTGTAGTTTTAAGATACCATTTAAACTCAATAAATAGAAACAGAGATGTGCTAGATGCTTGGTTCTCCCTGGAGAAGGGCACCATTGGTGTAAACTTATCACAACAGATCTGGGATAGTCTAGATCAGAGTCTCAGCCTGAACCGGGCGATTGCAGGTCATATATAAATATTTATATATTTATTTCTGAGATTCCTAGCCAGGTCACACACACTCCACTGTCCTCCTTACACTATTAATCTGCACTCCCAGAGTGTCAGAACAATTTAAGAGTGGGTGCCCCTCTTCACTCTGGGAAAACTTGAGCTACTTTAATGTTGTGTTTGTAGTATTGGGTTCCCACCTGGTTAATCCACTAAGCCCAAAAAAGGAAATGTGATGTTTTCAGAATGAGTGATGTCTGGCTGGTGCCTGTCACGCCTTCTAAAGAGAGTTATGATCTGATAGATGAAGAGTGTTAGGATTCAGCCAAACCTGTCAGACAGCGTCCCATATGAAGGTTGACTAATGTAGTGCTCTGCCCTATATCCCAAAATCACATAATGGTATTTTTGTTATACACTATTCATCTAAAATGCATGTGCATTAGTATGATTTATACAGATTAGGGCTAATGTTACATATGCCCTGATCATTTTCCATCATACGTCTCAAATTTAGTCTAATGCCTACCAAAAGAATTGTTAGCCATATGACTGTATCAGTTTGATATGATTATTACGTCAAGTCATGTGTAGTTTCCCATATGCACTTTGCTGCCATTAGGCCTGAAGTTCCAGTTCTACCTCTCAGCATCTCTAGTCTGTATGTCTCACCAGGGCCTCAAATACCTAAATCAGGACGGTGTCTTATGAAGGGGGTAGGTTCAACTCATGCTCACCTCCAGGTGTGCTACAATGGGGTGTAAATAACACGTCTTGCTTTAAGTTTCCAATAGTTGTACAGAAGCTGTATGTTACATTTCCTCTTTTTTTCCCTAGAATAGAACTTTCCTTGTCTGCTTTGTTAGTGAAGTTAGCCTGGACAGTTTTTCTTGTTTTTTAGGTGTACTTTAAAAGAAAAGCATGTCAGTAAACCATTTGAATTGGCTAGCGTGCTTTCTAGGCCATGTATCTAACAAACATGTCCTAGCTTGTAAAAGCATGCACAAATATTGCCATTTTAGCATAGAGTCAGGTCTATTTTGCATATAACATTCAAAGTACTGCACAAAAGGCCCGCAGCACATGACAGCCAGTTGCTTTGTTTCAAATCCAACAAGCATTGGCATAGCCAATAGGTCTCGCATTCGGGACCTTTAACAGTGGTGAACAATGCAGCAGATTCCCAGCGCTAGAACTACCACCCACAGTGAAGCGATTATGTACTAACTTCTGTACCTCATCCGAGCGGAAGTGAATGTTCAGATCATCTTCAATAGAAACGCAAAACAGAGGTTATCTGGGGCCTTTGCACAGTAGCACGTACTTCATGTAAATAATGAATAGCGAAGAAATAAGACACACCTATCAGGAAAATGCTTATAATTGGCACTGTTGTGGTTCGTTACCAGAGCATCCTCATTTTAAACACACCCTTATGTCCAAAAAGAATTGACGTTGGCCAGTGTTTTCTCTTTTGATAAATATTAAAAACTGTACCATTAAATAAGAGGAAACGGCAACTATGCTGATAAATGTACTCAGTTGCTGGTGGGACTGGGTAAGAATACAAAGGGGAAGGGGGAAGTACACAAGGGAGACAGCTGATAAGCACACACACGCTTGTAGATTGCTTAAAAAATAAGGAAAAAGCATCACCTGAAAAAGCAAGTAGTGGAGGAATCTGGGGATCACGGTTCGATCCCCAGGGCCGGCGGCAGATTAGCCCAGCACCATGTGACTCTGGGCAATAGCTTGCTTAATCTTCCCGACGGCCCCCAGCGCCTAGAGACCCCTACAGTTGATTGTGCGCTTTACAAATGTGGATTATTATTATTATTAATGACACAAGTAACGCATCTATGCTCCAAGGGAGGGACAAACACATGAAGAGGAAAGAAGCCTACGGAAGCGGACATATAAGAAGCGAGACAGTGCGAGTGAAAATAACATCGAAAAAGTGCATATTTGCAGAACTCATAAATTGATGTTTGGAGAAAAATTGTTGGATATTTCAAATATATTTTAAGCTTATGTTTGAGTGATCAATCATGGGACATTACTAATATCCCTTGGTGCCAGGAAAATTGCAATAATGGCTTTCCTACATGCACCATGGCGAGGCATTCCAAACTGATAACGCCTTCTTGCAATACTGCTGGCAAGGTGATCACTGCTGGTAATCCGGCATGGGGTAGCTACTAATGTACTTTTGGCACAACTGCCTACTATTACAATACTAACAATATTTGTAGGCCGGGGTGATTTTCATTGAACATGAGTAGCTTTTATTACAGAAAAGATTGGAGACCTTTGATTAAGAGAATGAGTGAGAGATATTTGTATGTCAACGTTGGAATGCGATAATGCATACGTTCGCTATAAAATACATTGGATAGTGGTGACGAGAACAATTTATGGATCTGTGTGGATCATTAAGTGCATGGATGTAGGTGCCAAAGGACACTGCTGCATGCTTTAGTCAGCTGGGAGTGTATGGTTTCAGGACTAGGTGAAGAGGTCACACATGACATCAGGTCACTTGTTAGCTATGATAAAAGATCTATGAATTGGGAGAGGTGCAGCCTACTTACATAGTAGGATGGCCAAGTGTCCCGGATTTGCCTGTTCAGCTCCAATTTTCACCAGTTGTCTTGACAAATTTAGCTGGCACATGTCCCGGTTTTCAGAGAGGGTCAGCTGAAAACAGCGGGAGGCATGTTTATTTAAGGTAGGGCTAGTTAGCAGCTTTTATAGGATAGGCATTTAATTAACATGCATGATGCTGGGTTTAAAAGTTGCACTTAGGTCCCTTAGTTCCTTGTTGTCTGCGTCTCTATGTTGATGAGCACTAACATTCAAGACATTCTGTAGCCCTCTAATGTAGAATTGCAGTCCTAGTTTTGCCAAATGTCCTGTTTTTGGGTTTTCAAAGTCTGGCCACCCTATCTTCCCATACATTAATGAATGTATGGGAAGACACATTTTTTCTGCTGGTCCAACAGACAGGTGGTGCACTTTGGGCTCCAGGCACCTCTGCTCTGCACGTGTATCTACCGCTCCACCTTGCACCTAGAAGCTATCCAGACTGTATTGGAGCTCTGGATACGGTATTGCTACATACATGACAAACTGGGTGCGGAGGCGATGTTTACAGCAGTTTCTTCGTGGGTATAGCCTGAATAGATGATCTAATTAAATGAAAATTTTGTTGAATTAATTGTTTTAACCAAGTCGTGTTTGCAGAGATATAAATAGTCTTGTTTGGATATGCTACACACAGAGCAAACATGGTAAATCACGAGCATCCCTTGCATGGCACAAGAAGGAGCGGGTATTAGAGGCTGCTCCAGGCACCCTTAGCTGAACGTACGTGCTGGGGGCGCAGGAGAGCTGGGGGCGCAGGAGAATGTGTGGGGTTGATGAACAGGAGGAAGGAGAGTCAACAACGCTAGAGAGCATAGCTGCCAAGGTTTCAGATTGATATGTGTGACTTTTTCATAATTTCAGTGTATTTATGAGTGACATTTCAATGACTATGAGTAACACTTTCTCGCAAGCAAAATCGAGCATTCAAGACCAGGAAACAACGTGTTAAAAGAAAATGGTTCTGGCGTGTAGGTGTACTGTGGTTTTGTTGTATATATCCGGAAGCAATGTCAGATGCCGCCAAACACCAGCCGGCCGCACACTAAGCTTAGCATAAAACACCAGCGTACAGGTCATTCATGCCAGATTGCACTGACCGTGCAAAAAGGAGGGAGCCTGGGGGGCACTGTTCTGCCAGAGGACCGAGGATGAGGTAACACAGACCTTGTGTGAGACAACCGTGGCTCATGTAGAGTGGTCTCACAGGCGGGGCGTGCCTACCATCGACATTGAGGGCTCAAGAAGCGATGAATGCTTGGTCTTCTCATTGGCAGGCAAATTCTGGATGGGCTTACCTCGGCATGTCACCTTGCAGTGGTTGCACTGACTGGTGATATTGGCTGGCGCAGCACTTGGTCATCAGTCTCTACCCTCGTACGGAGGTTTATCCTGGGAAAGGGGCACATTAGGGCTTAGCCACCTTAGAATGATACGCACAACTGGCACACGGCACGTCAGGGCTTGTGTCACACAGAACTGGGGGATGTCTCCTGGGGCACACTCACTGCCTGTGGTCATGGTGCGGGATAATTATTGTTTACTCTAGGAAATAGATCATATGCCCATGTTCTGTCTGCCTTTGCCACCAGTTACCAGCCCAATGGTGGGAAGTATAGTTTTACACTTTTCCTGGAAGAGAGGCGCTGTGAAATTCTGAGATCTTTGGGCATGAGGGACATCTGCTGGCACCATATAGAGACAGGTACCATGCACTCTGGGTGGGCATCCCTCTGCAACCATGGGCAGGTTCAGGTCGCTTCAGTTATGACATACTCACCGGAGCTTTAGCCATGGCAGCAAGCGGGGGGTGGTAGTCGCCATCTAGCAAGTGTGCTGCGGTGCAAACAAGTCAGGTAAAAACACTGCGTTTGAGCCAAACGGCGACAGGGTTCTACACCATTTGGCATTCCCAATATTCAGAAAAGGGCAGGTATTTGCTCAGAATGTTTCCCCCTGGCTCCCACAGACTTGTCTGCACCCTGTGTTATCCTTCTATGGGATGGGATAGAACCTGAGTATGGGACAGGTGTCCCAAATACGTTGATAGTCAACGCTGGGGTAGATGTACAATGAAGGGCCTGATCACTACTTGGGTTGTCCCTAAGTTTTGGGGTCAAACTAGGTTGGATCATTAAGTCTACAGTCATTAGGAAGCATCCAGCAGTCCTCCAATCCAAGTAAGGGCAGTTAGCGATAGATAAGTATCAGCGAGTGGGTTACATATACTGGCTATTCAGCGACATCAATCAATTAATCAAGGAATTTGTAGAGCGCGCTACTCACCCGTAAGGGTCTCAAGGTGCTGGGGTAGGGGGGGTCGCTACTGCTTGAACAGCCAGGTCTTGAGTTGTTTCCTGAAGGCGAAATGGTCCTGGGTCAGCCGGAGGTGGGTGGGGAGGGAGTTCCATGCCTTGGCTGCCAGATAGGAGAAGGATCTTCCTCTGGCGGTGGCTTTGCGAATTCGTGGGACGGTGGCGAGGGCGAGGCCGGCGGAGCAGAGCTGGCGGGTTGGTGTGTAGAAAGTGAGTCGGTTGTTGAGGTACCTGGGGCCCGCGTTGTGGAGAGCCTTGTGTGCGTGGGTGAGGAGTCGGAATGTAATTCATTTGCTGACGGGGAGCCAGTGCAGATCTTTTAGATGGGCAGAGAAGTGGCTGTGGCGGGGGATGTCCAGGATGAGTCTTGCCGAGGCGTTCTGTATGCGCTGTAGTCTTTTCTGGAGCTTGGCTGTGGTTCCGGTGTAGAGGGTTTTTCCGTAGTCCAGGGGGCTGGTGACAAGGGCCTGGGTGACCGTCTTCCTGGTTGCGGTGGGGATCCATCGGAAGATTTTTCGGAGCATGAGCAGGGTGTTGAAGCAGGATGCTGAGACGCCGTTGACTTGCTTGGTCATCGTGAGGGAGGAGTCCAGGATGAAGCCCAGGTTGCGTGCGTGGTCTGTGGGTGTGGGGGCGGTACCCAGGGCAGGTGGCCACCAGGAGTTGTCCCAGGCAGAGGGGGATGGTCCCATGATGAGGACTTCCGTTTTGTCTGAGTGCAGTTTCAGACAGCTGAGCTTCATCCATTCCTCGACGTCTCTCATCCCTTACTGGAGGCTGGTTCTGGCGGTGTTTGGGTCGTTGGTGAGGGAGAGGATCAGCTGTGTGTTGTCGATGTAGGAGAGGATGTTGAGGTTGTGTTTGCGTGCGATGGTTGCGAGGGGGCTCATGTAGATGTTGAAGAGGGTGGGGCTGAGCGAGGATCCTTGTGGGACGCCGCAGATGACTTCGGTAACCGCGGACAGGAACGGGGGGAGGCGGACTCTGTGGTTCTTCCGGCGAGGAACGAGATGATCCACTCCAGGGCCGCGCCTTGGGTTCCAGTGATGCAGGGTGTGGTGGCATACCGTGTCGAAGGCTGCTGAGAGATCCAGGAGGATGAGGGCGGTGGTTTCCCCGTTGTCGAGCATTGACCTGATGTCGTCGGTAGCTGCAATGAGGGCGGTCTCGGTGCTGTGGTTTGTTCGGAAACCGGACTGTGACGGGTCGAGGGATCCGTTTGTCTCGAGGAAGGCGGAGAGTTGTTTGTTGACCGTCTTCTCAATGACTTTGGCAGGAAAAGGGAGGAGCGAGATAGGTCCGAAGTTCTTGAGGTCCGTGGCGTCCGCGGTGGTTTTTTTCAGGAGGGCGCAGATCTCGGCGTGTTTCCAGCTCTCCGGGAAGGTGGCGGATGTGAAGGAGCTGGTGATGACGTCCCGAAGTTGGGGTGCCATGATGGAATCTGCTTTGTTGAAGATGTGGTGTGGGCATGGGTCTGTCGGGGAGCCGGAGTGGATGGTGCTCATTGTGCTGGCGGCGTCTTCGGTGCTGACCGGGGTCCAGGCGCAGAGGGTGGCGGTTGGGTGCGCGGGTGAATGTGGGCGTGGTCTGAGTGCTGAAGCAGTCGTGTATGTCGGCGATCTTGCGGTGGAGGAACGAGGCGAGTGAGTCGCAGAGGTCTTGCGAGGGTGTAATGTCGTTGTTGCAGGCGCTGGGGTTGGAGAGCTCTTTGACGATGCTGAAGAGTTCCTTGCTGTTGTGGGTGTTGTTGTCCAGACGTTGTTTGTATGTATTTCTCTTGGTGGTGTGGATCAGTTGGTGGTGCTTGCGGGTGGCGTTCTTGAGGGCTGTCATGTTCTCTGTTGTCAGATCTTGCCGCCAGGTTCTCTCCAGGGAGCGGCAGGTTTTCTTCGAGTTTATGAGGTCGTCGGTGAACCACGGGGCTTTCTTGCTGTGGGGTCTGCTGGGTGGTTTCTTCAGTGGTGCTAGTTCTTCGGCGCAGTTGGCGTGCCATTGTGCGAGGTTGCGGGCTGCTTCGTTAGGGTCTGTCGTGATGGTGGGAGGGTTCAGGCTGAGGGAGGTGGTGAGCTGGTCGGCGGTGATCTTGCTCCAGCTTCTGTGGGGGCCTGTTGCGGGTGGTGGTGGGTCGTGGTTTTCGTGAAGGAGAAGTGGATTCAGCTGTGGTCTGTCCAGTGGAGTCGGGTGGAGTGGCTGAAGGAGATGTACTTGCTGGAGGAGAAGACGGGGTCAAGCGTGTGGCCGGCGTAGTGGGTGGAGGAGTTCACCAGTTGCTCGAGTCCGAGATTGGCGAGGATGTCTAGCAGGGTGGTGGTGTTGCTGTCATTGTTGTTCTCCAGATGGAAGTTGAGGTCTCCTAGGAGGATTTAGTCGGGGGAGGTGAGGGCGTGCGGGCTAATGAAGTCTGCGATGGCTTCGCTGAATTAAGGGCGTGGTCCCGGGGGTCTGTTGATTAGGGTGCCTCTGAGGGTGCCTCTGGGGCACGCGCGCTTCACAAAAACAATGAGCTGCAACCAGAAAGGTGCCAAGTGGCAACAACCAGTAAATAGGTTTAAGATGTGTCTCTATGGCCTTACAGCTGTGTGAAGCCAGTCTCAATTTGAGGTACGCCCAGGTGGAAATTGGGTGCTTTTCAAGGTTCTCATGACCAATGCAGTTTGTGGTAGCCCCTAGCAGGGCAACTGAAGGTGTACTGCAGCTAAACAGTAAATGGGAGAGCTTGGATTCTGACACTTTTGGGGGTTGGAAGCATCCAGAGTCAGTGATGGACAGTAGGTACTGTGCATCTATGATCCGACGGCAGTTAAGCAAGCGGGGTGTGCTGCGTAAGTGGTCACTGCACGAAAAGGTGAGATGCCTCCAATAGTGGGCACAAGACATATTTGTTTTGAAACCTCATTTACACCATTTAGGTGTTCATCAGGGTTTAACAAGCAAAGGGGTTTGTACAAGCGCCCGGTCAATGAAGCATAGTAGGGGCACCCCAGAACAAAGGGTAGGTGGCATGTTCCTGCATTTAAGCTTATATGCCCCATCCGGTTGCTATATTAGCCCCGCAGGGTGGGGACGCTGTCAGCCAACAAAGTCAAAGTTGCTGCAGTCCCAGAAAATGGGGAAACAAGGTGTCAAGCACAAATGGCTACTATGTAATAGAGAATTTAGCACGTCCAGTGTTCAACAAAAAATTTAAGGTTATTTTCCACCCCTGGGTCTGCTCAGTGTGGGCAGTGTGAAGCCACCCGCCCACCTATTCCTGAATATGCTAAGGTGGGGGTAAGTAGGACTTAGTCAATCCTTAATGTCAGGCACCATATTACAGGCAGTGAGCACAGTATAAAATCAGACATTTTCTGAGCCGGTATGCCTAGGGGGTTTCGCCACAGTGGGAGCTGAGCTGGCGATCCCCAGAAGGAATAAGGGATGCCGAGCAAGGGCAGGTGGGCCCCTTGCTCATTGCCGCATACTCCTAGTTCTGGACACTCAGGTGCGTCATGATTTAGAAAGCAAAAGAGTGTGCAAATGCTAAAGTATAATCCTTCTCGCCATATAGCTTAAAGTAGGCCGGCGGGTGTGGGAGCGGTCAGCTAACAAGTGGGCTGCTGTCCCTTAGATTTGGGGCACAGGTGTACAGGACACACTGTGCTAGCTGGATGGCAGAAAGGCGAGATCAGCAAATTTATGGGGCTATGTGAGCCGTAGTGTCTAAATCCGCCCCACCCAGAGCCCGCACGGGGCAGAGTCTTGTGAAGCAATGGAACTTTCCCACAAGAGGATTAGTTCTAGGCACAAGTTCACAGGCCAGAAGTGCTTTTGGTTTCATGAGACACTAGCTGATCCTGGCACACGTCAAGGGCTATTGGGATATAGATGGGGTTCATCTATCACCAGTAGGGAGAGATCCCTTCCCTTAGATTTGCAGGAAGCCTGTAAATGAGAAGTTGCAGGTGAGAAAGGAGATGTTTTGGTGGTGGGCCCTGTCCACAACGGTGGCCACCTCTAGAGCTGTGGCGGAGTAACAGGGCGATCTGGCAGCAAATGGGTACAGAAGGATACCTCTGCACGGCACATAGGGGTGCCAGGGCCAGAGTCCAGGAGCCTCATGAGAGGTTCCTGGAAACCGTGTTGGCACCCCGTTAGACTTAGGGCAGTTGTGGGCCTGAACAACCAGAGGCTTGCCTTGCTATGCTCCGCCCTGAAAGGGGCATGAGTATTAAGGGACCAGATGTCACGTGATCCGGGAGGAGGATCACCAGAAGGGGCAGCACAGACGGGGTTTGCCTCAGTGCTGCTTGGCTCAGCAGGCGGGCAGGTGGCAAATGCTGCCTGCCCTTGGATCGCCCGTAAGATAACCCACCACATTACATAACGTTGTATGTAATAAACCTGCAGCATTTTTCCCAAAAAACATTTGTGTGGTGTGTACTTATTTGCATGCATGCTATGTGCCTGGGGGTGGGGAATGTTGCCATGATGGTGCTAAGTGCTCGGTGCAGTGTGTACGAAGTGGTATAATCATGATCTCGAGGACAAGGGGGCCAAACGACTCGGGCCTGGCTGCTGCTTTCAGATGTGAGAGCGTTTACTAGCCCTGGGGATGGGAGGTGCCTGCTGCTGCTGCGTCGTCTTCGCAAGTCGATTGCCTCAAATCGAAGTAAGTGCAAGAATAAACTTCACTTATAAACCTCTGAGATCGTAAAACTATTCGTGCTCTTAATAAAAGTGATGTTCCTTTGCTCATTTTATTGCCCAGATTTATAGTGGGTTGAGCAGTCAAGAAAGCAATTAGGTAAAGCTTTTTATTTTACATTTGTCAGAGCAGAAGAAATTAAGGAGGAACACCTGCTCAATTTTCGGTCATGAAGTTTTCACCTTAGCTACATTCAGTAGCCCAGCGAACAATGATGTGTGCTTTCAAGCGAGAAAACCAAATCTGGAAAACATTCCTTATCCGCCTACTTCTCTCCCCCACACCGCCACTATAGCAGTCATTATGTTATTCTCTGTCGTTGAGATGATCAAGTGGCAGGCAGGTTTTCCCAACAGATACTCTGACCCTACTACAATAACTGACTTGGCTGAAATTTACCAAAACGTTCTTTTGTTTACAGTGGTGATGTGCCCACTGTCAATGAGAGTGGTGCAGATCTGCGTCCTCCTTTTCTTTAACAATCAGCTCAGAAGGGCACTAGATGCTTCGATATCTGGTGCTGTCCAGCAGTTTTAACATCTTCTTAGAGTGCCTGTTGCTCGAATGGGTGGTGGGATGACATTTCAGACAAAAATAGTGAGGTTATTTTTAATGTGTTGTTTAACATGCATCTACAATTTGAGCATTTGCAAAAAGAGCAGAAGGAAATGTTAATTGTTGCCCAGTGTGAAAATATTCCTTTGAAAACAGAATTTAACGTGCATGATTTAAATGTGAAAAATGTAAGAGAGAACGCAGTTGGGCTGCAGGTTACACTGCTGTTTTAATTAATTCTTCAGAAGAGAGTTTTCAGTCAGAAAGGAATGTGCAAGGAGATAAGCAGACCAGTGTTTCAGAATTAACAATCACCGTTTGTGGAGATAAATCAGACCTAACAGTGCACGATACATTTTGCTTTAAAAGACAAATGCAACCATATGATTTTGGGGGTCAACAACAGCAAACTGTGTAAAATATTATGACTGGTTAATTTAAAGGTTTAAAAATTTGTTTTGTGATTTTACCCAAAAGCAATGTGCCCATTTTAGCTACAGTGAAGTGCAGGGAAAAAATAAGTCACTTTTAAATTTAAATGCTGAACAAATGCTGTACTTTTGTGCACTAAAAGATACCAGACAGAACAGCGTGAGAGAGAATGTGGTATGCTTATGGAAGATCGCACTAGTGGTAAAGTGGCCCATATAGACAGGAAGGTAGTCTGCGCAGAATAGAACTGAACAGAAACAGATTTGGTAACTTCAATCACAAGAATAAAATGTTTTCAAAAATGTGAGAATTCCTAGGCCACAATAATATACTGATGCTGCCCCAAATAATGTTACAAAAGTACCATGAGATTTTGTATGTGACTTTTTAATGTTGCCAATGTTTTGTCTTTTAGTTACCAAAAGTCCTATAGACAAATGACAGTAATAAAAAATTTGTTTGAATTAGTTAGACAGAAGTATGGAGCATTTAGATACAGAACGCAGGGTTTTGCTGGAGGTCTGGAGAGGTTAAAGCTGTTTTTCGTCTGAGACAAGAGAAGGGTTTTTAGACTGTGATAACATTTGTATTCCTCTCTTGAAGAAGGAGGGGCTGGCTAGAGAAGCAGGCAGCAGGGAGCAGAGACGTCTCTGCTTATTATGATTGGCAACGGATCAGTTTTGGTCCGTGAAGCTCTGTAAGGGAAGGGCCATCCAAGCCCCTCGCCAGAGCAGAATGAGACAGCTTCCTTTAGATGGATGTTTGGGAGGCTTGCAAATGAGCAGGCTTCCTCCCCCCCCCCCCCCCCCCCCCCCCCATGGGGAGAGTCGAAAGTTGGCATGCGTGAATGGCACTTCGGCATTGTAAAAGATAAGATGCAGGCCGGCAGCAGAGAGCAGAACTGTCTCTGCTTGTTATGATTGGCAATGAACCAGTTTTGATCCGCAAAGCTTCAGTAAGGAGGGGTTAGCTAGCTAGGAGTGAGTGAAGAGTGAAGCAAGCTGCCCCAGCCCTTCTGACAGTGTAAGAAAAAGTTAGATTTTACCCAAATAAACTTAGAGGATATAGTGCAGGTAGTATTCTTGAACTATTCCCAAGATCTAGAGGAGAGCTTAGCAGCCATAAATGAAAATATTGGACTTTTAGAAATATAAACAAAAATATGTTTTTTTGCATTGGAGTTTTTTGCAAGACAAGTGATACTTGTTTATCGTTTCAAACTGCGGCGCCGGGGTGCAAGTGATGCCCTCCCTGTATACATGGGCCTTTCCCCCCTCTCCCTCCCCTTTCCTCTCTCCCCCTCCCATCCCCCCCAAGACGGGAGCCAGACCGGACGGTGGAAGATGATGTCCAGTGGCTGAAGGCTGACGGGAGCTGATGATTTATGGCTGACCAGATCGGATGGGGTTCTTCCTTGTCGAGGGGATACAGACGAAGATGTGGGATGTCAGAGAGCTCTCACCTACACAGATGGACTGCTTCTTTCTGAGCGAAGAAGGGATCAGCAGAGTGTGCTACGATTGGAACTGTCCCCTTCAAGTGAGGCTGACTTTGAAAGCATGAGAGCTGTGTGTCTTTCACACAGGAGAACTGCCTGTGTAAAAAGTGAAGATGCAAGGAACTGTGGACAGTTTTTTTGACATGGAGTTCAACCTGACAAGAGACAGCTGTGTTTTTGCATTCCTTTTTTCACAGAAAAGAACTCTTTTTTTTTAACAGCGACACTTTGCTGCAATTAGAGTAGATATTTTCTGAGCTACAGCTGGCTGCCTTGGCAGTAGAATTTGCAGTTTAATCAGTAGAGGTTCAAATGGTTCAAGCATCCAGATATTTCTGAATTGTTTTAGATATTTCACCTGAGTTATTGTTTTAGGTAATGCAGTCATTGCCTGCTTCATAGTGATCCTACGTGATGAGGTTTAAAAAAAAAAAGAGAAAAAACAGTTAATTATGATCTGCTTTAAATTCAATGTTTTTGTGTAGCCACTTCAGCACGAGAGATGCTGATTCAGAGTACGTTTTTTAACAGTTGTGTTTTTGATTCTGAAATGCAGTTTTTCACTTGTAAGTATTCTTTCAAATATGGCCTACAGTCTTGTGTCTTTCACTCTGAAAATGTAGTTTTAAATGGTTTTGCTTTTAAATGAGGCATGCAGTGTTTAAATGACAATCAGAGCTTCAGTTAGATTTTATTCAGTTGCTGGTTATTCTGCATTGATACCACTTTTACAGTTAACAGATACGGTGCCCCAATGATAGTTTTGTTTTTCAGTCATGATATTCAGTTGCTAGTTACTTTGCAATAATGCCAATTTTGCAGTTAAAAGATGCAGTACTTCATTCATAGCTGTGCCTTTAGGTCAGTGATTTTATTTTTGATATATGTGAATGGTGATGTTCAAGGGTCATGGGGTGCAATGTAGTTAATGAGCCACTTTAGTGGTCTGATGCCCTGTGATGACCCTCAATCACCACCATTGTGTACTGACTTTAGTGTGCTATGTTACCTGAGCCTTAATGTAGGATGGTCTTGCATATGCTTATTTCTCTTCTGTTCTATACTCTTGCTGTTTTTCAGTAGAATAATCTTGCCAAAGAATAGAAGGTATGGGATGTCGTGGTGTAGTGTTGTTGGTGATGGTGCACACATGAGCTCCATGGTGGATACTGAGGGATTAAGTGCATAGTGTTATTTGAGTTAGGTGAATTATGACTTTAGCCTATTGGCTTTGACGTGGTCTAATATAATTCTGTTTTCCAAGTCTGAATCTATTAGTTTAGCTGCTTCAGTTGGAAGGATTCCTGGACTGACAATTTATAATGTTAGGGCTATTAGTAGACTGCCTTGTTCTATGGTTAAGTCTGTTAACCACACCTTGATAGCTTTATCTGATTTCCTGCTTGATATGCGTGGTGCTAGACAAGTCAAGTCAAGTCAAGTCAGAGAATTTATATAGCGCACTACCTACCCAGAGGGTCTCAAGGTGCTTAGTAAGGGAAGGAGGATTACTTGTCAAATATCCACGTTTTAAGTTGCTTTCTGAATGCTAGGTGGTTCTGGGTGAGGCGAAGGTAAGCGGGGAGTGAGTTCCATGTTTTAGCAGCCAGGTAAGAGAAGGATCTGCCTCCCATGGTGGTCTTGTTGATGCGAGGTACAGTGGCGAGGGCTTGGCTGGAAGAACGTAGTTGGCGGGAGGGGGTGTAGAAGGACAGTCGTGAGTTGAGGCATTCTGGTCCGATGTCGTAGAGTGATTTGTGTGCGTGGGTTAGCAGTCGGAAAGTGATTCTCTTATTGACGGGTAGCCAGTGGAGGTCTTTCAGGTGACCAGAGATGTGTTCGTTGCGCGGGATGTCTAATATGATCCTGGCTGATGCGTTTTGGATTCGTTGGAGTTTCTTCTGGAGTTTAGCGGTAGTACCTGCGTAGAGGGTGTTTCCGTAGTCCAGTCGGCTCGTGACTAGAGCATGGGTGACTGTTTTCCTTGTTTCGGTGGGGATCCAGCGAAATGTCTTCCTGAGCATGCGAAGAATGTTGAAGCAGGATGAGGATACGGCACTGACTTGTCTGCTCATTGAGAGTGAAGAATCCAGGATGACGCCTAGGTTCCGTGCGTGGTCTGTCGGGATGGGTGCTTTTCCAAGGGCTTGCGGCCACCAAGAGTCATCCCATGCAGAGGGGGATGTACCTAAGATGAGGACTTCTGTTTTGTCTGAGTTCAGTTTCAGACGGCTTTGTTTCATCCATTCGGCAACTTCTTTCATTCCTTCGTGTAGGTTAGTTTTGGCGGTGCTGGGGTCATTGGTGAGAGAAAGGATTAGTTGAGTGTCGTCCGCGTAAGAGATGATGTTGAGGTTGTGTTGGCGGGCGATGGCCGCGAGGAGGCTCATGTATACGTTGAAGAGGGTAGGGCTGAGTGAGGATCCTTGTGGTACGCCACAGATGACTTCAGTGGCCTCGGACTTGAATGGCGGGAGGCGGACTCTCTGGGTTCTTCCGGTGAGGAACGAGGTAATCCCTTCAAGTGCTTTTCCTTGTATTCCGATGTTATTGAGGCGTTGTAACAGGGTGCTGTGGCAGACTGTGTCGAAGGCTGCAGAGAGGTCGAGGAGGATGAGGGCGACTGTGTCTCCATTGTCCAGTAGAGTTCGAATGTCGTCTGTTGCTGCGATGAGGGCGGTTTCAGTGCTGTGTTTTGCTCGGAAGCCAGATTGTGAGGGATCGAGGGATTTGTTGGCTTCGAGGAAAGCGGCGAGCTGGTTGTTGACGGCTTTCTCGATGACTTTGGCCGGGAATGGAAGGAGCGAAATGGGGCGGTAATTTTTGAGTTCGGTGGTGTCCGCTGTGGGTTTTTTCAGAAGGGCGGTGAGTTCAGCGTGTTTCCAGCTTTCCGGGAAGGTGGCGGAGTTGAAGGAGCAGTTGATGACGTCTCGGAGGTGCGGTGCTATGACGGAGTCTGCTTTGTTGAAGATGTGGTGAGGGCATGGGTCTGTGGGGGATCCTGAGTGGATGGAGTTCATCAGACGGATGGTATCCTCAGTGAAGATTGGGTTCCAGTCGTTAAGGGTGTTCACGGGGGGAGAGTGTTCAGCATGTGGTTGGGTGGGTTGGTCGCCGGGTTGGTTGTCGAAGCTGTTGTGGATGTCTGCAATCTTGTTGTGGAAGAATGAGGCTAGGGAGTCGCAGAGGGCTTGAGAGGGGGTGATGTCGTTGGAGTTGGCCGAGGGATTGGAAAACTCCTTGACGATGTTGAAAAGTTCCTTGCTGTTGTGGGCGTTGTTGTCAAGTCGATCCTTGAATGCTGTTTTCTTGGCCTTTCGGATTAGTTGGTGGTGAGTGCGGGTGGCGTTTTTGAAGGCGTCCTTGGTGCTGGTGGATGGATCTTTTTTCCAAGCTTTTTCAAGGGTGCGGCAGAGTTTCTTGGACTTCTTGAGATCATCGTTGAACCATGAGGCCTTCTTGTTGCCAGGTTTTCTTTGCCGTTTTTTCAGTGGTGCTAAGGTGTCGGCGGTGTCGGCTAGCCATATGGTGAAGTTGGCGGCGGCTAGGTTAGGGTCCGAGGAGTGGGCTGGGCTGTTTTGCAGCATAAGGTTGCTATTGATTTTCCTGCTACTGAAACATGCTGTTCTTATCCTGATGGATTATGTTGCTTTCATCTTTCTGACCACTCTAAATCCATCTAGTGTCATATTGTTGCTTTGCATTATTGTTATCTGAAGTTCAACAGACCCTTGATAAAGGATATAGAGATTAGCTCCTTGGGTGGTTACCTAACGCTTTGTTCTATCTTGGGTGGTGTAACTTTTAGTCATCTGTTTTCAGTTGCATTATGCTGTTGTATTTAATGTGTGCCTAGTGTTTTGAATATGTTTTGCCCTAGAATTGCTTTTGCTCATTCTGTCAGTTATGTTTCTTATTATTTCAGTAATCGTTTGCATATTGTTTGAAGATTTGATGGTGTTGGACAATGCTCAAGGGTGGAATGTAGTGACTGAGCTATTTTTATGGATAAGTGGCTCAAGTATGACCATTGCCCACTACCATCTCAGCATATTTTAGCCTAATATAGTGATGTTTAGGCCTGTTTGTGACTTCATCTTGCTTAATGGCAGGTCTTGCCTATTGGCTTTGGCATGATCTTATGCCTTCTTGCATACTAATTTTGGCTCTTTGCAGGAGTAGAGGCCTATGCTTGAGCAACTCCATATTCTAAACTGCAGCCATCTTCTCAGCCTCTTTAGGTGAAAGGTTATGTTTTAATTCCTAGTTGTTATTCACTCTTGCTAAACTAGAGAGGACCGGTTCTTATCTGAGAAATGTGCTCATTCGATGCCGGAGTCATAGCAAAACGCTTGGCCAGCTGCTTGTTGTGCTCTCTTGGTACAAGGTGGTACAGGAATCCAGTGAGAACGGTAGGCGGAGTTTGCTAGAAACTTCGATGGAGAGCTGCATTATATATTAGAGAAAAGGGGTCCGAGAGAGGCTGAGATGCTGGTCTGGTGGTTTGTCGGTCTGATGATACATCAGGGTGCAGACGTGCAGTCGTGTTTGTGGAACAGAGAGTCCTGACCCAACCAGAGAGGGAAAGAGAGACAGACCCTTCTTCAGATGAAAAGATGCCTAAGATTATGGTGAGGTGTTCCATGTGTACTTATTGTATCTAACTATGTCTTTTATTTTCAGGCTCTATGTATATGTATGTGTTGATGATTGCTGCTAATGTTTACTGTGATGTTTAGTTATTTCTTTCTTTTTTCATCCTATTATCATGTAATAAAGAACCCTTCAAGCATATCATTTGTCTTTATTCCTTGTGAAGGAAGGTCAGGCCCCTTTTTTACCAATTACTTACAGAGGGATGGGCGATTCCCCTCTAATGGGTAATTGTTGATACGGAAGGGAAATTTGCTCCTAGCAGGGATGTCTAAATTCTAATTATTCTATCCAATACATTGCTAGGAGGAGCATACGCTGTGTATCCTCTCAGATGGGGAGGTGTTGTGATTTGCTGCGTACCCTCTCGGATGGGGAGGTGTTGTGACTTGTTGTTATTTGCGAGCTCCTCGGCAATGGTCTTATATGTTGTCAGTGTTTATTCCTTATTTTTTCAGTATTTATTCCTTTCTTGGGTAAGTATTGTGAAATGTGGTGTCTTTCTGGATCCTGAGAAAGGATGTGGTAAGTAAAGGCCTGGTGACTGACAGAAGCACCAAAACATACAGAAAAGTAGGTCATTACAGTGCGGTAAGCCAAAGGGTGCACAGATCGAAATATCGGCTTCGTAAGATCCGCAGTAGCTTATTGGTGAGATGAGGACAAAAAAGAAAAAATAAATAAATAAAACACTAAACAATAAAAATACCAAACTGAATTAGAAATATAGAGTACAACTCAATTGATTAAATGATCTCAAAATGCCAAATATCTAATAAAGGGGTCTGAAGATATAGAGTTTTGCAGATTTAAGGGAATACAGCCCTAAAAAATTGCATGTTGTAGTCTATGGAAGCAGTAGACTGGGACTTAACAGCGATTACAGACTGGCCACAATGAAAGCCAGGTCAGATACACCGAGTGGGCTTGTGCCTGTTAAAGATTTTACCTTAGGTTTTTATTCTTGACCTTGGAGCTCAAAATCCTCCAGCGGGGCAATCCTGAAGCTGTGTCTAATGAAGTTGCATCAAAATCAACACCTTTGTTGCAAGGTCCCACTTATAGCTTTCATAAGGCTCCCAGGACCTCAGAACCACCACCACGTAGGGGTTAAGACTTACTCCAACAGAGATCTCAGTCAAGGTCCAGTCCAGGTCCAGTTAGTACTGGTCAACTGGTCACTTCAGGTAAAATACCTCTTGAAGCTTGTTGTGCCCTGTAGCCACAGAGGAGGTTAGCCAACTGATCTTTGGAGTCCACTTCGTTGTCCAAGGTACAAGAGAGAGCAGGTCCAGACCTTTTAAACTGTGAGTCCAGAGACACTAAACTCTAAAGCTCCTTCTTTTCCCACTTGGAAATTACACTTAAAAGATGATTTAAGGTAATCCCAATGTTAACTTATGGAAGAGATAGACCTTGCAGTAGTGAAAAATGAATTTATCAGTGTTTCACTACCAGGGTATGTAAAACTCAAACGTACATGTCCTACTTTTGGAATGTACTGCACCCTGCCCATAGGGCTGCCTAGGGCCTACCTTAGGGATGACGTATATGTAAGAAAAGGGAAGGTTTGTGCCTGGCAATTAAGTTAACTTATTGAGAGGAAAACAGCAAATTGCTCTCTCCTATTAGGTATGGCTAGGTAAGCACAAAGTGCCCCAAACCCGTTAACTGGACAGTAGTAGTCCTTTAAGAAGACCCCTCACTCACCAACCTGGTTGGTGACATGCTTCATCATTGGGGTCCCACCCCATAGGCCGAATGCCTATAGGGTGTGCTACGACACCTGACTACAGTGGAGCGGGATATTGTTTTTTGTTATATGTGCTAAATATAAATGAGTGGAGGTATATTAAAAAGGGCCAGTACTACTCCGTTCAAGACTTTATTCCTGAACGTCTGAACCCTAAATAAAACCAATGTGGCACCTATGCCCAACTAGGAAGGCTTTGGTGTCTCAAGAAGTGATTGCAGTGTAATTTGCAGACCACAAATAAGGGTCTGAATGTAAAAGTGTGTTCAATCCTGGATTCAGGAAAAAACACTTAAAGCGGTTACTGTCGCTTCCTGGGCTTCGGATGAACCAAGACGGCGATTCTCTGTCACTTGTTGAAAGCGGTCATCTGTCGGTAAAACCTACTTGGTTCCCGTTCGCGAAGCCCCGATGTAATTACATGTCATTACATCCAGGATTGAACACACTTTTACATTCAGACCCTATTTGTGGTCTGCAAATTACATGTGGGCAGGGCGCGCCTTAGCGTGTGCGTACCTCCCCTTGTAAATCACACGGTCCTGACGAAAACCAAGAATTTTTATAAATTGGTTGAAACATGTAGACCTAGTTTACTTTATAATTTCTTTCACATAGCACACTTAGCTATTTTTAAAATAATTTTAATATATCACACTTCTTGAGACACCAAAGCCTTCCTAGTTGGGCATAGGTGCCACATTGGTTTTATTTAGGGTTCAGACGCTCAGGAATAAAGTCTTGAACTGAGTAGTATTGGCCCTTTTTAATATACCTCCACTCATTTATATTTAGCACATATAACAAAAAACAATATCCCGCTCCACTGTAGTCAGGTGTCGTAGCACACCCTATAGGCATTCGGCCTATGGGGTGGGACCCCAATGATGAAGCATGTCACCAACCAGGTTGGTGAGTGAGGGGTCTTCATAAAGGACTACTTCTGTCCAGTTAACGGGTTTGGGGCACTTTGTGCTTACCTAGCCATACCTAATAGGAGAGAGCAAATTGCTGTTTTCCTCTCAATTAGGGGGCACTCCTTCATTGTTATTACTATTAGTTCCGGGGACCAGGAGTTCCCACCTCACATTTGTACATGTAAATTCCCTTACTCTCCCTTTTGTTATAAACAAGTAAGTTAACTTGCCAGGTCGAAATGGCAGTTTACAACTGCACACACAGCATCTGCAGTGGCAGGCCTGAGCCATGTTTAAAGGGCCACTGGGTTGGTGGCACAATCAGGATTGCAGGCCCCCTGGTAGCATTTAATTTATAGGCCCTGGGCACATATAGTGCACTTTACTAGAGGCTTATAAGTAAATTACGTATGCCAATTGTGGATAAGCCAATGGTACTATGTTTTGAGTACAGAGCATACACACTTTAGCACTGGCTAGCAATGGTAAACAGCCCAGAATCCTAAAGCCAGCAAAAATGAAGTCAGCAAAACAGGAGGTCAAACGGCAACACATCAGTGGAAACCACGTTGAGGATACCAGGTCTAATACTGTTCGTTTCTTCTTGAATTTTGCAAGAAGCTTCATACCTGGATTTTTAAGTAACCAACCTACCTTAGAAAGGGCTAGGAACACACACCTACTTAGCGCCTGGATACCCTTGTAGGTGATAGTACTCTTTATAAATGTACATAAATGTAAATGTGTTTGTATTTATATAGCGCACTCCTACCCTGAGGTCTCGTAGCGCTGTATTCATACCGCTGTGGCACCCTTCCTGGCTTTCCTGTGAAATGTCTACTCCTGGGCACCCCCAAGGTAAAGCCAGGCACCCAAGCACTGCTGGGGCCGTTGTGGAGATTAAGCAAGCTATTGCCCAGAGTCACAGAGTGGGACCCATGATTAGACTAGGCATCGAGGCAAGAATTATCAGGTCCGGGGAGATTTAGTCCAAGAGCCACCAAGGTGAGGATTGAACCCTGGTCCCGGGCCAGACCTCTGCATCAGGGTCTGCCGCTCTAACCATTGAGCAATGCTTCTCCACATTACGTGATAACGTATTTAGTCTGGATCAAAACATTCCTACCACAAGCAGAAAGGTGACTCCAAGTTTTGGATCACTTTCTGCGTAATAAAATTGAGAAAGAATTTCAATTGTAGACAAGATGCCAGATGGATGGAATTACAGTAAGATGCGTAGAGACCCTTGTTTCTTCAAGGATAAGAGGATGGAGATTAATAGCACATGTCTTGGTTGTACTGAGAAGGAGGGTGATTAAAGCCACCCAGTGCTTAATTTGAGCCGGTGGTTGGCAGTGAGGACCACCAGCACTACTTTTTGCATACCAGAACTTATCTTTACTGATCAGATATTTACAAGACTAAGTGAGTGAAAAACACACAAAACAGAAAGTCGGAGGAAGATAGAAACATAAAAAGCGTCCCAAAATGAGATAGTAGAAATTTGCAAGCGTAAGATAAACAGGCAGGAAGAGTCTGGAAGTGAATTATAGAGTCATGATGTGGATTTAGGACAATTGCATCTACACTGATTTGCACTGGCCGTGGGTTCCTGGTTACTGGCACTCATTCTATTACAGCTTAAGCACTGGAGCCTATCTCACAGGGATATTCCTAAAGAGTGTACTTTCCGCACTTAAACTGATAGGGTGGCCCCTTTAGGAAAGGAGATGGTTAATGTGGACCCTTCCATTGTACCTCCTGTTATTTCTCATTTATTTATGTTGCAACAGGAGGTATTGTCCTGTCATTTAGGTTAGTCCTGTAGTGTAGTTCCTATTTTCCCTATAGGCCATGCGCATTCGAATAACATAAACAGCAGTTTAGACGTAGGACTGAGGTCTTCTAGGTCTCTACTGACTATGTTAGACTTAATTTAGGTTTGTGCCAGCTAGCTCAGAGGTCACTGGAAACTTTCTTGACTGAATAGGAAGTGATCAGCTTCCCTGGCTCAGACAAGAAGGGATTCAGCTTCCGACAACCGCATAAACATGACAACTTTGCTCCCTCAGAATAAGAGTCAATCTCTAGAGTCGTGTGAAACAATAGACAGCTATTTCACTCAGTCAGTTGTGCATATTTAATTTCACCAGGGTGCAGAGAATAGAGAGACGGGCGTTTTCAATAAAAAATATTATTTATTGAGTAGTCTTCCTTCTCATGCAAGAGAAATTAATTGCCACAATTGCAATACTTATTGTGAAGTAAAGTACGTACAGTAAAAGGAGTAATATGAAATAATACTGTAAAAGCATTGATATGGTTTCTTAGCCATAAGACACTTTAAAATGGATAAAACATATATACATATATACATAGGCTAACGTGCTCAACTGGTGCTTCTAAAATACGCCTACCCCAGTGTACCTGACCTAAGCCTAATACGTGGGAAGGAGTAAGTAAGTAGCAGTTTAAGTTAAGTAGGTTTGTTGCCAAGGATCTGTTCAAGAATTTTCTCTAAGGGTTTAGTCAGCACTGTACCTTGGGAATAGAATGTAGGAGGTCTGGTATCTCCCTCTCAGGACCCGATATCCCAGTCACCCGCAAGGGTAGGCTGGAAACGCCGGAGCTGGATTTTCTCGGCAGGAGGAAAGACAGCGTTTTTCTCAGCACGTCAAAGAGGAGGGGCAGCGTCCGTGGGCTTCTCGCTTCTGCTGGGCTCTCGGAAAGTAGATTAGCTGCTCTGCTCCAGAATCACCACCATGTGTTTGCTTAAGGCAACGTTGGTATAGTTATACCTGAAAGGCGCCGAGTTTGACGTAAGGTTTGGACATAAGACGTCAATAAAGATGTCACTCAAAACAAAGCAAGCGGGGCTTTCCCAGGTTGCTGGAGGTTTGGTGTGTTGAAAGAACTCAGTGTGCTCTCTAGGAATCCAAGGGAGTAGCTTTTGCCGAGCCTTGGACTGCAAGGGCGATTTACTGAAATATGGATCTGATTATTATGCCATTATAGGGATATTATTGATTATAGCCGTATAAGGGCATAAAGTCACAATATTGAATCGGGTTCCTAGATAAAACACATCACCAACTCCACGGTTTTATGTCCATCAATTACTAAAAACTAAGCAATAAAGATGCACGTGTATTCCAACCCACCCCAAAATACATTTTGCATTCGAAATGGTGTATGCCGAATACACGGAACGTTATAGGTACTGTACGTTTTTAAGCAGTGTAATCATCCCAAAAAAAATTTGCATATATCTTTAACTGAACGATTTGCAAAAATTACACATGAAATGTCTCTTAATTACAGAAAAAAAGTCGAGACTATTTCATCACATATAAATGAAATTGCTTGTGAGAGTGCTAGAGGCTGCGTTAATATATTGTCTCTAGGTTTGCTAAAAATAGAAGCTCTGTTCTTTATGAATAGTTCTACTGTAAGCAGAGTACGAGTGCCAAAAAAAAAAGGTAAATATTTTGAAATTTTGGAGAAAAAAAAAATTAGTTTCAGGGGAAAATATAGTTTGAAATGTTTTCAGTAGCTTTTGTTTTTCAAAGCTGAAGGCCGAATTCAGAGTTCAAGGGAACGCTGTGTGCCGGTTGGCTTAAAAGTTATTCTTTTGGTTCAGGGGAGAACATGACTTCAGAAAGATGTGCAAAAAAACAGTCTACAGCTTCAGGTGAAAGTTCGACCATGGTTGAAAAGGCTTTTACCGGGCAGTCGTGAGAATGATTGCTGTCATAGATTTCAGTATCAGCAATGCTCACAGAAGGTCGTACCTGGGTGAAGTTGCTCTCATTTCTTGCTTCACTGCCACCACCTAAACGTAGTGCAGAAGTCTCAATGAATGCCGTCATCAGGATTGGTAACCGCTGGGGACAACACAATGCATGAGCCGTTACTGGACTTAGCAAAGTATCGACATCCATTGGCACTGCTGATTGTAGTGTAAGACAGGTGTCTAACACGCATTCTTCTCCGCATAGCATACATCGAAGCACAGGTAAGATGCAGTTCTGCCATCTAGGTCTGAATGAAAGAAACCAGGTCATATTCAGATCTCTTAGCCGGGCTAATCCAAGGACTTTAGTTATGCGGTCCCGGTAGCGTATTGCTAGGATCGTTTCTTCCATCATTGCCGGAGTCATGTCTGCGTTTTGGCTTGCCATATCGGAGCAGAAGAGTCAAAAATAAGATTCCTGCTACGAGTCCCAAAAGTAGTGGTAGGCCACCAAAAACCGAATGGACAAAATTGGGAAAGATGCCCAGGACTGCTTCGAAGGGAGTTAACAGTCCCGAAAAAATTGTCTAAAATACATTTGAGATACCACTGGCATCTGACATATTTAGGATTTGGCTTAGCATTTCTACGAAATGCACAGGGCAATTAGTTGATAAAAGTGTATGTATCTCTGCCGTTGTCCTTGCAACTTGAAGATCATACGTTTCTTTTGATGACGTGATGGGCACTGTTGTCTGTAAAAGCACAGACTTCATTCTGCTTAAAATATCAATTCGTATAGAAGAGATATTCAACGGAGGCCAAATCGTCGCCTCTGATTCTCCAGGGCCGTTTGCATACAATGCTTGCATACAGCAAGTGACCATGGAACTAACGCTTACGAGATATGCTTTCCCTGGCACCATGCCACAACAGATGTGGTCCGTTATTAGAACGTAACTCCCGTTAGAAAGTTGTCTAAAGAATGGCTCTATCTGTGTTGCAGGTGTGCCGTACTGGTGGCATGAAAGGTTATTTGAAGTCCCCTCACAGGCCCCATGTAAATTAATACCTTGGCACAGAAGTATACCGCTTAGTGATTGTTTACAATTATTACCACTAAGAAATACATTCTGGTTTTTGTCACTATAACATGTGTGTGTATAAGGTAATTTCCATGATGACTTAATGTACTCTTTACCCAACCTTTCATACTGGCCTGCTGGTATATACTCTTGGCATTTTTTAAATTGGAAAGTTGTTATCGGAATTGTGATAATCCCGTGTATTATCCATTCAATGACAGGTCTTTCTGACATTGTCAATGGTAATCTCTCAAGTTTTTCAATGCTGAGAATTGTATAGTCTGCTCCTTTCTGTGCCAAACTGATTTGTTTATCAGTAAGGTTAAAGATAGAGAACAATGACGTTGTGTTGATTAAACGCCAAGGCACATAGCCTGAACGCAGGTTTTGCAACGTCCAGCCTAGTTGTACAATAGAACGTAATTGGGACCGACCATGTTGTAACATTAGCAAGTCCTGATCTATTATATCTATAGCAGATGATACAATACTGTCCAGTGAATATATTCTGGAGGACAGAGTCATTAACCCGTTGTCCACAACAGAAAGTGATTTTTCCAAATTAATACGATCAATTTCTCGTATTTTCTCTGCTGTCTCAATTTGAGTCACTTTCCATGCCTCGTTGTGAGCAGCGTATATACTGGCCGCTATGAAACGTTTTTGACGCTGTTTGCGTGGTCCCATTATGAAATCGCGCAAGTCAGCACCATCTTTAAGTAAAGATAAGTGTTGCTTAATTTCTGCCAGTGTGGATGTTTGTAGCCATTCAAGGCATAGTTTCCCTACACTGTATGTTGTTACTATCCCTGGATGTTGGTTCTGGGAGTATCTAGGGTCTGGTCTGGTCATTTTTAACCCCTGTATTTTGTTCAGGAATCTATCTTGACATTTATTTGTGTCTGTTGGCTAGATTAACCACTTTTTCTAATCAGGATGTGTTCTATTTTGATGTAAAATTTTGGATACGTCTATCTCAATATCTGTGGTTGTGTTATCTGGTATTGGCTTTGGAATAGACGGTTTGTTTAAGTCTTTGATTTTGGCTAGGCCAAAACAGGTAGTTTGTTGAATGGTGTCATTCAAGAACATTGTTTGTTCTGGTATCATGCAGGCTCGAAATAATGCTTATAGGCCTTGTACCTGCCATTCTTTTGTACCCCAGATGGTTTTTGTTTCAATGTTGTTTTTCCAGAAATCAAAACTAAATGTAATTATTTTTTCATAAAATGTTTCCGAATAGATCAATTTAGTATTTGTCAGCATGGTTTTTGTCCCTGTTTTATCTAACAGTTTATAACAAAATGTTTCTGCATTACTTGTGTTAAACCCTGAGAAGTATTGGAATTTCTCATAGAATGTTTTTGAACTACTTTTAGGTGGAGTTGCACAATGTTCCCATTGATTACATTTAAAAACATTTCTAGGTTGAGCAGATTTATGCAAATAGTGGTCTGCATAGTGGGTATAGCAATACATCTGTTCAGAATTCGATGAACCTTGCAAATAATCATGTTCTGTAAATTTTGCTGATAATACTAAATCTGACATCATAATATTTATGCTTTCAAAATCCCAATCATCAGAGAATGTACTTGGTGCCGCTCGCTCAGAGGGTTTATTGCGTTCCCTTATCGCCCTTCGCTACAGGAGTAGCTCTGAAGATCCTCCAACAGACTCTGCCCACAGCGGGAGGAAAGGACCAACTGCGTGGCCGCAGTGGAGGTGAGAGGCGCCGGCCCCGGGACTGCGAGGACCAGCATTCACCAACAACAGCTGGGTCCTCTTCCCGCGTGAGCCGCGCCCCCTCCCAGTGCCACGCCCCCACCTGTGTGTTTAAAACCTCTCGCGGCCCCCTCTCCGCGGGTGCCGCTCGCTCAGAGGGTTTATTGCGTTCCCTTATTGCCCTTCGCTACAGGAGTAGCTCTGAAGATCCTCCAACAGACTCTGTCCACAGCGTGAGGAAAGGACCAACTGCGTGGCCGCAGTGGAGGTGAGAGGCGCCGGCCCCGGGACTGCGAGGACCAGCATTCACCAACAACAGCTGGGTCCTCATCCCGCGTGAGCCGTGCCCCCTCCCAGTGCTACGCCCCCTCTCTGCCTAAACGAATTTCAGTAAGGCCAGTAACGCGCATCGCGGGACGCGCGCGGGGCGTAGTCCGGGGCTTAGACCGGGCAAAGAGCGGGCCGTTTGAGGCCGTTCGAGAACGTGAGGAGACCGGGCCGGGCACTCCCTCTAAGTTCTGCATAAACGGACTCTCACACCAATCTACTACCTACCGACGCTACAAAACTTCGTGAAACCCTTCCTTTGAAAATGAACACCAGAAGTAGCAAGTCTAAGAAGGCAAAAAAGGGCGGGATGGGTGACCAGCTGTTAGGGCCAATGGACGATTTTATCACTAAGGCAAACACCTTTATTGACCAAAGCATCAGCCTAATAGAGGGAAGAGTATCCACAGACCTCGCGATTGCGAGGCGATCCTCCATGGGGCCGCTGGCTACAGCAAGATCTCCAGAGGCAAAGGGTTCTTTAGCACAATCGCTGCAAGGTAACAAAAGACTTAGTCTCCCGAATGTTGTAGACCTCTCAGCCTCCCAACTTTCCCTATCACTCTCAAACTCTGACCTAGAAAAAACACCCGAAATTCTACGTGACCACACACCAGAGGAAGTAAGACAAGCTAGAGGGAGGAGGCAGGGGGCTGTTAAGAAAAGAAAGGACAAGGAAAAAGTAGACAAAGTCATAGGTATCG
This sequence comes from Lissotriton vulgaris, assembly GCF_964263255.1. Lineage (NCBI taxonomy): Eukaryota > Metazoa > Chordata > Amphibia > Caudata > Salamandridae > Lissotriton > Lissotriton vulgaris. The sequence continues at coordinate 222,344,089 of NC_141695.1, forward strand.
ACACGGCTGACATAACTGACCCAAGTGCGACCCCAAACCTGGTAGGTCCTACCCCAAAAACGGCAGATATTACCGACCATCAGGTTTTAGTACACCATACCTCATTCAATAATATCCCAAGTACCATTGTTTCAGGCTCACCTGTTTTAATCCCTCACAGCAACGAACCAGACACCCCGGATCTGGTAAATAAAATGACCTCAGTACTGCACTCTCTCTTTTTACCTCTTGAAACCAGACTAACTAACATCGAGAACCAACTGCTAAAAATAACAATATTTATGCAATCCAACCCAACCCGAGAACCTCAAAAAAAGGGAATAGACAATCCACCCGCACCTGCCCCACAAAAGAAAAAAACAACTCTAACTTGCCCTCCACCCAAGCAACAACTAGTAGCAAAAGACCCCACAGCGGGGAAACCGCTCTTGGAAGCCACAATATCAACTCCTCAGAGTAATATAACTTCAAAAACCCCTGTAATAAAAACAACAACTATAAAGACGCCAGTCCCCAAAACACCAGCTACCACAAACTCTGCCCAGAAAAAACCAAACCCTATAGTGAACAAAGGAACCACGAGAGGAGCTCATGAGGGCAGACCCTACATGAATCTGCCACCTGAAGCATCACCATTCGTGGTTGTGATGACGGGGGTACCAGAACTAACGGGGGAGACCATAGAGCCCAATTGGTCCTTAAAAAATAAGGTCCAATATTGGCTGAATACAAATCGACTTCTCCCCCCAATTGGTCCAGTAGGATAGCAACAGTATGCAGGACCCCATGGGTGGGACACACCAAAAAAGTAATACAGGGAGACTGCATTGTGATCACTTTTGAGGATCCTAGAGTTGTCGAGTATATATGCTCCTGGGAACAACACAATGCAAGCGGTGGAATTGACACAAAGTGTCTTTCCTTTTTCTACCCTAAAAAACACCACAACAACCGCTTCAATGAATCCGACAATATGTGGCGCAAAGCAGTCCCACAGCCCTGGGAATATACCATCCCTAGACCAAAAATGCCCCCACAACAAAATGAACACGAGCCCCCCTGGTGGCCGGTAAACCCCAATTACCATCAACAGGATGGTCCATGGCAGATCATGGGTCACCGCAATAGAAGAAGAGAATGGGAACAATGGGGTGTACCACCGCAGCGATCATATAGATCTAGCTATAGAGAAGTACCACACTGGGAAAACTGGCCGGGTATACCGACCATGAATCGGTTTAGTAGCCTAGAAACGGTCGATTAACCATCACCCGAGACCCCCATTGATGAACAGATCACCCCACCCCCAGATCTGGAACGGAAAACGACCGCAGTCCAAGAGAACAGGACACAACCCCTGTCCGTTATTTTCTGGAATATTGCGGGTCTCCGCCCCAAAATAGAGGACGGTTCAGCAGCCCAGTTTCTCGAAGATGGCAATATAATATGCCTCCAAGAAACATGGGCCATGAAAGAGCTACACATTGTGGGCTATAAAACTTTTTTCTCCCCAGCCCTCCCTAGCAGTGCGGGCAGGCCTAAGGGGGGTTTGACCATATACATAGCAAACACAATTCCTAGCTTGAAGCTATTAAATACAGAAATCACGCCAAATTTTCAACTGCTTTCCCTTTCAGGAGGCAAAGAAGCTATTGTTATTCTAATACATTTTTATAACAACCTAGAGGAGGACCATTTTATTAATACCCTCTTGATAATTCAGGAAAAAATTGCCAAATATAGACAGCAATACAAAAAAAAGGCCACTGTCCATCTATTATGGGGAGGGGATTTCTATTTACACCCCTGCCCACGTTTGAACAATCAGAATTGTGGGATAGTGGACGAGCATGATAACCCCCTTGTGCACTTCCACCATGATGGAACAGGGGAAGCGATGAACAACCTTCTTACAGACCTGGAATTATCAATAGTAAATAAGAAAAACCCTGTTAACAATACTTTAGACCCCACATACCTAGGGAGGGGGCATGAGACCACCGTTGACTATATTCTTTCAACGGATGGGCTGAGGCAACTAATCAGGGACTTCACCCTACTGGCAAACACCCTAAGCGATCATTCAGCCCTTAGATTGGATCTAGATCTTTCAAACCAATTAACGCAGACAACAATAATCGCACACACTCTATCTCAAAATCGTCTTGAAGTGGGCAGAATAAACGGATTTACGTTAAAATGGGGGAAGATAGATCCAATCCAACTAACCAACAACATAATAAAGACATTATATCCCAATATAATAAAATGTCTAGACTTGGAGACAGATGATAACACCATCCTCGAAAACTTTAAGATCATCTTAGACAAAATAAAAGTAATGTTGACCAGGAAAAACAACCAAAATAACACAAAATCTTTAGGCTGGTTTAACCATGATTGTACCACTTCACTAACCAAGTTAAAAGAGGCTCTTAGACAACCAAAAAGAGACCAACAACTGATCCAACATTTAAGGCTCCAGTACAAAAAGGTCAGGAAACTAAGGAAACAAGAGCAAAAACAGGCTTTATGGGACGATCTACATAAAAGCACACTCACAAGAAACAGCGAGTCCTTCTGGCGAATAGTAAAAACCCCTTTTCTCTCTGACTCCGACAGACCCCAGATCGACGTAGCAATAGAAGAGGAAACCTGGGTAAATCATTTCTCTCACATCTTTAAACTAACATCTCCAACAGAAGAATCACTTTACCCCCTTCCTCCCGTCGACTTTCCAATCAGCATACAATTTGACATACTTGAGGTACTGCAGGCTCTGAACTTAAGCAAAGGGGGCAAAGCGCCAGGACCGGATGGGGTACCTGTAGATCTTTTCAAACAACTTCCGGATCTCTGGGCCCCCATACTGACTAGAGTATGCACTGCGACTGCGAAACTGGGTTTGATGAAGTCTTGGTCCAACTCCATCATGGTACCTATTTTTAAAAAGGGGGACCGCCAAGACGTTAAATGTTATCGTCACATTTCCTTATTAGATTCTTTAGGAAAAGTAGTTGGTAGAGTAGTCCTGGAACAACTCCAACAATGGGCAGATGAAAGAAAGATCCTATCGGACTTACAATTCGGGTTCAGAGAAGGGTTCGGAACCGTAGAACAGGCCCTCAATCTAAGCCTAATCATATCCAAGTACATTCATGCGAAGCAGGGGACAATGTACATGGTATACGAGAACCTGTCCTCTGCCTTCGATTGCGTATCCCACGCGAAGCTATGGACCCTTTTGAGAAACATGGGGGTGGACCCTCCACTCCTGGATTTCTTGAGGGAACTATACGCGGATGCTTCTGCGAGAGTGCGCTATGGGACAAAGGGAGAGCTTACTGCGTCATTTAGAGTGGAGCGAGGAGTCAGGCAGGGGTGCGTCCTAGCCCCCTTCCTCTTCTCCCTGTATACAAATGGGCTGGTAGAGAAGATGTTGAGGGGGGGGCAGGACCTGCCAAGACTAAGACAACGCCTGATCCCCGCACTGCTCTATGCGGATGACGCAGTCATCCTGGCTCGTACACCAATAGAACTTCAGAAATCCTTGAATAAATATGCTGGATTTATGGGCGCCTTAGATCTGCACATAAATGTCAAAAAAACTTTCGTAATGGTGGCAGGTGGAGGGAGAAAACGAACAAAGAACATTCTCCTTAACGAACAAAAACTTGAGAGAACTCCACAGTACCCTTACCTGGGCATAATGATTGACGAAAGGCTAAATTGAAAAGCAGCCATCGAGTCCAGGAGACATCTTTTTAAGAGAGCTATTGTTGCCCTGATGAACTTTTCCCAAAGACTCGGAAGGAGACCACCAGTCGAGCTGCTAAAAATTTACTCCGCAAAATGCCAAGCCATCGCTTTATATGGGGCCGGTGTCTGGGGACACGCTGACGCTGGTTCTCTCCAAATAGCTGAGAACTCGTTCATGAGATTTCTTCTATCTGCCCCCAAGTGCTCATCCACATACGCATGCCACGCGGAACTGGGAATCCCCTACATAGAGGACTTGATAAAAGTTCAGCCATTGTTACTCTGGAGACGTGTCTGGCTATCCGATAAGAACATGTTGACCAAGGATATTCTAGAGGACTCAATGGCACTGGATCGTGCACACAAAATAGCCTGGCTTACCTATGTCAGGCGATTTTTCACTGACCTGGGCCTGGAAAGATATTATCTTACACCAGTAACTTTGACCGAGATAACCAAGAAAGAGCTGAAACAGAAAGCCATGAGCCATCTAGAGACTCTCAGAATCACCTTGCTTTCAACCAAACAATCTGTACAACACGCAAATATGGTACAGCTAACCCCACAAATTCAGCCTTATCTCGCATTGGAAATCAGTTCATATGACAAAATGCTCCTGACTAGATTTAGACTTAATCTTTTCCACAGACTAGTGGCCTTCCCACAAAAGAACACTTGGGATCCAAAACTGACTTTATGCCCATGTGATGAGACTTCTCCACAGACGTGTATGCACACGATATTGTTTTGTAAATATTTTCATCCTCACAGGAAAATTTGGTTATTCCCACTACTAAAGCCTTGGGGTTTCAGACAATGTAGCCCGGCAATGATATCCTTGCAGATGTTAGACTCTGAGCGCACCTGTTATCATGTACTGAACTTTTTAAAATGCATTATCAGGCACCGGAAGAACCTTTAAAATTGAGCGAATTTATCTCTCTTTCGGATATCTTACTAAATGTACTGTGCTGTAATTTTATACTGTTGCTTTTATGGTTTCACTATGATAAAAACCGAATAAAGAATTATCTATCTACTTGGTTTTACAAAGTCACTTAATGAAACCTTAAACTGATGAGGATATTTCAAGAGTTCGACCGGTCCATATATTTCGTAATCTGTTTTGTCCCAAACTACCCCGCCGGGTATTGGAATGGCTGTGACATTCACTGATGATAGTTCTCTTTTCTCGATGTGAGATGACTTGTGTGGCTTCAGAACTAAGTTGATGTTCTGACTTGCTGTGTCCATTGTACTGTATTTTCCCTCAATGAATTTTCCCAAACAAAGTCAGCCAAAGCAGGAGGAAAAATACCCCTAGCACAATCCGAAATTTTAACCATGGAGAAATGAGATAGGTATCTTTGAGTTGGTGAAAGAGTACTATTTCTCTGTCTTTAAAAGTCTTTGTTGCTGGCGTTACTTCATGCTCGCTTTGATCTTCAGACAAGTTATCGAAATTGATGAAGTAGCCAGATGCAGTTCTGTCAATTGTTGGAATTGTTTTTTCAATTTGCCTTTCATTAGCACATTCTGATGCTACATCATTGTAGATAGGTGTTTCTTGACGAACTGTTTCAATTTGGGTTTCAAGAGGCACAAGTTCCATGGCATTTCTGCATAGTCCTTTTTTATTCACTGCACGTTTATCAAATGTGATTAGTCTCTCAGTTTGAACCTCTTGGATTGTAGCAAATTTTAGTATTATGCTATTTCTTGGGAGTCCACTTGGCCTACTACTTATTATTGGCCACATGATTGTGGTTTTACCAGGTCGATGGATACAACTCGGTTCTCCTTTTTACCAGCAAGGGGCGGTAGTACAACTGATCTTGTTCCGTTGATTGCTAAGACAGGTACTGCTTTTCTGTAAGAAGGCCCAAATTCCTTCTTCACCGCTATTTTCTCTCTGACCAGATCCCCAATCTTTGGAATCCAGACAGGTCTTGCTGGGACAGGTGTCTTCAGTGGTTGTTGGCTGCGGTTTTCACTTTATGTTGCTCAGGGCTTTTCTTGTTTCATTTAAGTCCTGTAAAACAGCCAAACGATCTTTGATGTCAAAGCATTTTTTCTTATCTTCTACCACTGAAGCATGACTATCTAAGCCCTGTACATACATTCTAGTTCCGAACAATAGTTCGTACGGGCTGAAACCTTTTAGAGAATTTCTTGGCAGATTATTAAGACTACTTTGGACACTTGTTAAATGCTGGACCCACCCATCACCCGAACCTAATACCTTTACCGTTATAGATTGCTTTATGTCTCGTTTTTTTCTTTCCACAACCCCGTTTCCCTCAGGATGGAAGGGACAAGGGTACCGCAATCCAATGCCCATGCTGGTCATGGCCTCCTTATAAGCTCGAGAGCTAAAAGCAGACCCTGGTCAGAATGAAGCATGGCAATTGCGTATGTGCCGATAAAGACTCGCAAATCTTTTAGAACAGTTCTGGCGTCAGCCGAGCGCTGGGGCCACATTCTTAAGTGATTTTAGTCTTAAAAGGAATTAATAGGACCCTGGATTTTATGTATAGATAGCCTTATGCTAACTACAGAAATGGCCATGGCAATACTCCGGTTGGCTCGTTACTGTGGTCTCTGTTGCAGTCTGGACAGCTCTTCGCAAATTTATAATGTTGCAGGCTCATCCCCGGCCACCAGTATTCTGATTGTAATTCTGTCAGAGATTCCTTCATCTGTTTGTGCCTTGGACCTTCACCCATGTGTGCGTCTGCTATTCATAAGACTCTCCGGTTCGTGTTTGGAATTACCCTATCCCCCACTCCAGGGATTCGAGCAAAAGGAACGGAGTTTGCGTCAATTATTTATGTATAATTGAGTGGATAGTTCACGGGTAGTGCTGCACAGTTGCCTTTTGAAGATGTTTTTACCGCCAGCATTGTTTCCCCGTCTATGTATTTTTCTGAACGCTTTTTTGTGGCTACGGAAGCCAGTTGAGGTGCTTCCGCTGTGGCTGTATTAGCCAATGAATTCCCTGCAACGTGAACGCCATCACGTTGATGACTCAGAGTGTGTATCATGTGAGTCTTTTGTAGTTCTTTCTGTAAAAGAACTACTTGTTCCCAAAGCATTTTATGCTTGATTGTGGCACCTGTGTCATCTTTGTAATCATTTTGAACCCAGTTCTGCAAATCATTATTGTAAGATTTGACGCAGAAATGCAAATCGCACACTATTAGTGTCGGGAATTCACGTTCCGCATTTTCAAGCGCCATCTTTAAAGATCTGATTTCAGCTCGCAGAGCCGAACAGTTTCTTACAGATTCAGTTTTTGTTATTTTTGGTCTGAATTTACCGCGGAGCCAGCGACCTTTAACAATCGCGCAGGTTGCACTGTAGGATTTATAATCTACATTGTAATGCTGTACAAATCTGTCTGTATAGATTATACAAGAGTATTAAGCATGGGCGTAAAATCCGTTCCGCTCGTGGATTTTGCGGATTTTCGGTAAATTTGCAATCTGCGAACTCTCGCTAATTTGCAGAAAATCCGCAAATTCGCACGCGGCGGATTTTTTTGCTTGGTGATACAATATTGCGGCGCGCGGCATTCACTTACCGTCATTCAGCGTTTGCCGAGTTGTTTTTCTCGATATTTTGCGAGTGCTGCGCCATTTTGAATCTTGCTGCGGGATCCCGCGGGAGTTTGGCGACGGCTTGCCACCTTGCACAGCACGCATCGCGAGAGTTCGCAATTGCGAACACGTAGATGCGGCGGGCAGCAACAATCTAGCACTCGCGAAATACAGAATTTGCAATTCTGCACAAGAAATCCACCAGCAAGCAGCATAAACCTTCTGAAAATTATGATTTTTATCAGAATAACTCCTCAGGTTTACATTTGCCTGCACTTTTTTTTGCAAGGAGTCCATTTTGGGGGGGGGGGGTGGGAGGAAGGAAGTGCCCCACAGTCTCCAACTTCCTGTTCCTGTCCAGCAGGCTCCTCCCAGTGCTTTCTTAATGTGCTGGTCACTTTCATTCGGATTTTGACCTGGAAGGATTACTTTTTGTGGATGCTGCCGGATATTTGGATTTGAGGCCTTTTTCACTTTCTTTGGATCACTTTTGGATTAGAAATTTCACTAGTAAGTTTGTTTGGGGCATTACAGTTGCTGCAACTACAATTTTGGAATCTTCGATTTTTGGGCTGTTGTTGGGGCCTTTTGCCCAAGGGTAGTGAGTGGTGCATGGACTGAGTCTTTCTGTGGGGTCTCTTTAATGTAAACATCATGGAGGGCATGGATGGCATGGGATTGTGCTGATTTTTGTGTGTTTTTCGATTCTTTTGGCTGCTGTTGGGGCCTTTTGCCCAGGGCTAGTGAGTGGTGCATGGGCCTAGCCTTTCTGTGGAGTGTCTTGAATTTAAACATCATTGAGGGCATGGATGGCATGGGATTGTGGTGATTTTTGTGTGTTTTTCGATTTTTGGGCTGTTGTTGGGGTCTTTTGCCCAGGGCTAGTGAGTGGTGCATGGGCCTAGTCTTTCTGTGGGGTGTCTTGAATTTAAACATCATTGAGGGCATGGATGGCATGGGATTGTGGTGATTTTTGTGTGTTTTTTTGATTTTTTGGAGTGTTCATGGGCCTGTCCATGTGGGTGGGGGCCATTTTGATGACTGGTGCAGGCCGGGCCTTTCCATGTGGTGGGGGTCTAGGGGCCATTTTGAAGCCAGGCAGTGTGCTTTGTTGTGCCATAGGCCTGCACCCAGTCTGCCATGCTTTCATCCATTATGCCCAGGGGTACTCAGGGGTGCATGAGCCTAGTCTTTCTGTGGGGTGTCTTGAATTTGAACATGATTGAGGGCATGGATGGCATGGGATTGTGGTGTTTTTTGTGTGTTTTTCGATTTTTGGGCTGTTGTTGGGGCCTTTTGACCAGGGCTAGTGAGTGGTGCATGGGCCTAGTCTTTCTGTGGGGTGTCTTGAATTTAAACATCATTGAGGGCATGGATGGCATGGGATTGTGGTGATTTTTGTGTGTTTTTTCGATTTTTTGGGGTGTTCATGGGCCTGTCCATGTGGGTGGGGGCCATTTTGAGGACTGGTGCAGGCCGGGCCTGTCCATGTGGTGGGGGTCTAGGGGCCATTTTGAAGCCAGGCAGTGTGCTTTGTTGTGCCATAGGCCTGCTCCCAGTCTGCCATGCTTTCATCCATTATGCCCAGGGGTACTCAGGGGTGCATGGGCCTAGTCTTTCTGTGGGGTGTCTTGAATTTGAACATGATTGAGGGAATGGATGGCATGGGATTGTGGTGATTTTTGTGTGTTTTTCGATTTTTGGGCTGTTGTTGGGGCCTTTTGCCCAGGGCTAGTGAGTGGTGCATGGGCCTAGTCGTTCTGTGGGGTGTTCATGGGGACTGGCCATGTGGGTGGGGGCCATTTTGAGTGCTGGTACAGGCAGGCCCTGGTCATGTGCTGGGAGGCAAGGGGCCATTTTGAATGCAGGCAGTGTTCTCAGGCCTGCACCCATTTTGCCTAGCTTTCATCCATTATGCCCAGGGGTAGTGAGTGGTGCATGGGCCTAGTCTTTCTGTGGGGTGTCTTGAATTTAAACATCATGGAGGGCATGGATGGCATGGGATTGTGCAGATTTTTGTGTGTTTTTCAATTTTTTGGGGTGTTAATGGGGACAGGCCATGTGGTTGGGGGACATTTTGAGTGCTGGTACAGGCAGGCCCTGGCCATGTGCTGGGAGGCAAGGGGCCATTTTGAATGCAGGCAGTGTTCTCAGGCCTGCACCCATTTTGCCTAGCTTTCATCCATTATGCCCAGGGGTAGAGAGTGGTGGATGGGCCTAGTCTTTCTGTGGGGTGTCTTTAATTTAAACATCGTTGAGGGCTTGGATGGCATGGGATTGTGCTGATTTGTATGTGGTTTTTGAGTTTTTGGGGTGTATAACTGAACTGATGTTCCTCTGTCTTCCATTCCAGTGGAGAAGTGTGGCTCACTGGTTAGAGTAGGCAGACCTGGAAGCAGAGGTCAGCCCGGGACCAGGGTTCATTTCCCGGCTCGGCGGGGTTTTGAGTCCTAAAATGTCCACGGACTCGACAATTCTCGCTCCGGTGCCTACTCGATTCACGGGTTCACACTCTGCGACTCTGGGCAATAGCTTGCTTAATCTCCACAACGGCCCCCCGCGGTGGGATGCCTGGCTTTCACCTTGTGGATACCCTGCCGGGGTTATCTCACAGGGGAATACCAGGACGGGTTCCCTAAGCAAGCGCTTAGATACCGGGTCGGTGATTTGCGCTATATAAATACATGTACATTGCTTTTAGGTGCACAAGACTCAAGAGAACCACCAGTGCCAGGAAGAAGTCCTGCAGTGGTGTGTGTGTGCAGCATAACGTCACGCGACGTCACGTCTGGCCACAGACAACTCTGCAACTCATGCAACTGCGGCCTGCTGTTCTGACCTCTGAAGAAGATGGCCCCAAATAAAGTTCCCCGTAGCTCCTCTAGCAAGAAAGTTGCCAGTAAGGAGCAGAAGAAGCAAGTTACCAAGGAGACTGGTGTGCTGCCCGCCACATTTTTTGGGAATAAAAAAAAAAGTATGCCTGCAGCAGCAGCGGGATCTGCTGGGGACCAAGCTGGGAGCAGCACCCCCGCTCCATTGGGCTCAGTGCCACCACCACCACGCCAACTTAAGTCCAAGCCCTTGAGTGCTGCAGAGGCAGCCAGTCTAATCGACCAGTGATGTTGGCTCATCGCAAGAAAGTAGCAGCAATGACCCTCAATCAACACAGGTTGTTGTAACTCATATGACGAGTGTTGAACAACCACAGCCGCAACAACAACCACATGTGCAAGTATAAGCCCAAGTACATGTGGAAGGAGAGGCAGCGGAAGGAGATGCGCAAGCAGAGGTGCATGGAGGGGCACAAGTGCCCACAATAGTTGTTCCTCCTGAAGTAGGGGCACATCAGGAAATCGACATTCAAGCCGAGGTATCATTTGAGGAAGCCACTCCTCCTGATGATCATTCATTGTCTTCCACATCCCTAGCAAGGAAAAGATCAAGGGTGGTGTCTACATCTTCTTCAAGCCCACCTCCTTCTGATGATATGGATCAAACTTGGGAACCACTACTGCCGTCTGAGAGTGAGGCACACCATGATCTGACAAAGGTAGCTAAGCGTAAAAGGAAGGTCCCCGAAACTCTCATAGTTATGGAGTGTGATGACGCTCAACAAGAAGTGGTGTATACTCCTGCTGATGAAGACTCTCATGACGACGACGCAGTCATCATAGGCTTCACTCCAGTCTCAGCGGGCATGCAGCAAACAGACATTTTGACCCTAGCCCGAAAACCTGCTGAGCTTGATGATGTTGTCGACGAGGAGGCAATGGGAACACCATCATTGGAGTTAACTAGTACACCACCACCTACCGCTTCCATATTTCTTCCTCGCCAGAAGGGACCTCCATTCACCTCGACCTCAATTAGTGGTGGTGAAAGTGCACAACGTAGTAAAGTTCACCAATACACATCCTCCACTTCATCTGGCATTAGCAGCATGACCACCACCAGTATCGCCTCCTCCGGCTCCCACAGACATTTCAAGTCCGCAGTTTGGGACTTCTTTAATGTTTGCCCAAAAAAGGAAAACATAGCCATTTGTAGAATTTGTAAGTTTGCAGTTAGTCGTGGTAAGTTTGGTACCAACTATGGTACCGGAGGCCAGAGAGGTCATCTTAAGAGACAGCACGCTGTCCAATGGTTTGCGCACCTAAAGGAGATCAAGGAAGCCCGAATTGCAAGTCAACAAAACGTTGATGTTTTATCTGATGATGACGAGGAGGAAGAAGCGTCAAACACTTCACTTACACCCAGTACCCCTGTCAGCACACCCCCTGTGAGCCACACTAAGAGTGTGGGAGAGAGTGAGACACCAATGCGAAAAAGTTCATCAGCGAGCGTAACTGGGTCGAAGAAGTCATCATCATCATCCCGTAAAATGATCCAGGCCAACATTAGAACCATGTTGTTTTCAGAAGCGCCATATGAACGCAACCTCCCACTGACACGTCTGTATAACACTAAGCTGGCTAAAATGCTAGCTCTGGACCTTCTCCCTTTTTCTTTTGTAGAAGGGGTTGGTTTTCTAGAATTAGTGGCAGCGCTCAGCCCTAAATGGAAGGTTTCTAGCCGGTTCTATTTTGCCAGAGTTGCGGTTCCAGCACTACATGAAGATGTGCTGGAGGTGATTGGGGCAGCTTTGCAGAAGAGTGCTGTTCACACTATACATCTGACAACAGACATGTGGACCAGGGGCGCAGGCACTGATTACATGTGCATCACTGCACACTGGGTCTCTTTTTCAGGGGTTAAAGCAAAGCTAAATGCAGGTGTTGACCCAGACCAAGTTTTTAAAGCTGCTTGGAAACATGCAACACTAGCCATGTTTGGCTTGGAGAAACGTCATACAGCAGAAAACATTTTGAATGAGTTTAACACAAAGGTCTTTTACTGGCTGTCCCCAAAAAAACGCAAGATTGGTTATGTTTCCTCAGATAATGGCGCCAATGTAGTTAAGGCCATGGATCTGGGTAACTATTTCAGAGTGCCATGTTTGGCACACTGTATAAACCTGGTTGTTAAAAAATTCTTGAGTGAAGAGAGTCCAATGTGCGAGTTAGTGGCCACCTACCGAAGAATGTGCAACCATTTCAGCCATTCTTTTAAGGCCCGGAAGCATCTGAGGGGCCTGCTACATGAACGTCGAATGCCAGTTAAAGCACTCATCCAGGAGGTGCCAACACGTTGGAACTCAACCTTCTACATGCTTGAGCGTCTGTATGAGCAGTTTACGGTACTCGATCAGTATTTCTTAACACTGGGTACAGCTCAGAAGGACCTGAGGCTAGATGCGGCGCAATGGAAGCTAGTTAAAAGCCTGACAGACATGCTTCGTCCTTTTGAGGTCTTCACGAGTGCAGTCAGCAGGGAGGACTGTAATTTGGGAAAAGCTATCCCATTGTTGCGCATGCTGGAGCACCAACTGAAGGTGGTCTCTTCTATGTTTCAAAAAGATGAAGAAAAGCAAGAAGCTTTTGTTTTGGCGGAGAAATTATTAGAGCGCCTACTTGGCGATGAACGTCTTCAAATGATCCACTCAGAACAGCATTACATTTGTGCTACTATTCTGGATCCACGCTACAAAAAGGCGCTGGCAGGCAGAGCATTTTTTCCTTTTGGTGATGAAGATGTTACAAAGTACAAACATTGGCTAGCCTTGTCAGCCATGAGGTTTGAAAGAGAATGGCAGAAAATTGAAGGAAAAGGCAGTACATCAGCATCAGCAGGCCATACCCAGTCAAAAGAATCCACTTCTGCACCTGTGGCTGTGGCAGAAGTGACCTCTCAGTCGTTAAAGACACCGGCAACCGGATCATCTGCACCAGACACAACAGTAACATTGGGTGAAGAAGAGGATTGGCTAACTCTGCTTGGGTTTGGTTCTCAAAAGGTCCCAGCAAAAAGTAAGCAAAGTGGAGGAACCGTGGAGAACCTTCAGTCGATGGTGCAGGACTATCTGAATGACTCAACAGAGGTCTATGTTAATGCTGACCCATTGGCGTATTGGGAAAAAAGAATTGTGGGCACAGATCTCCAACCTGGCTATAAACTACTTGTCTTGCCCACTCGCAAGCGTGTCTTCTGAACGTGTTTTCAGTGCTTCTGGTGGCATTGTAACTTGCAAACGGACCCGCCTCTCAACCCAAAAATGTGGAGAGGTTAACATTGATCAAGATGAATCAGCACCTCATACCACCAGATTACAAATTACGAGAATACACGCCGGAAGAAGACGAGGAGGACAGCAACTTAGATGAGGGAATTTCTTCTCTGTTAGGTGACACTGACCTACTCCTGCCTGAATTCGCAGAGTATGAGGACGAACTCTTATTCCCTGACACCGAGCCCTGAAAATGAGCCAATGAATCAATAACTTTCTTTTTCATCCTTATTCACTTTTATTCCTGTGTGTCTGTCTTTATTTGCTTTGCACAGTTAATGTAATTAAAACTTTAATCACCTAATCACAAAAACAAGCCCGTCAGCAAAACTGTCTTCACTTATTTGCTTATCGATTTGAAGGTGCCGCAGTCTGCATTCCTCAGGTTCACAAGTTCACAAGAACATGCTCCTCTATCCTCCTCCTCCAGACTCATATTTCCCTCAAAGCAGAGGGCTGGATTACGCCCAATGAAGAAAGACTCTGCACTTGTGGGGGTGTTCTACTTCTTTGCGGGTGAGTTGGCGGGTCTTGGGGCATTGCTGGGAATGTCTAATACCGGATAAAACTGGTTTTGACCAAATCAGACTTGAAAATGTTTTTGACTTTTTGCTCAATATCATGTTTTCAGGGGCCTGTTTGAGGGGCTTCCTGGTGTTTGTGGGTGGGGGTCGGGGTCTGGGAGCACTGCTGGGTATGGATACTTTTGATTGCAAGAGGTTTGAAGCAAATCCATGGTGGCAGAGGGGAGTTAGGGCCTAGCTGCAGAGCGCGCGCGGAGTGATTTTGGAAATTGCCATGGAAATGACTAAGTTCCCATTTTTGTACTTTTGCTTTTTGGCTGTTTGGTGGTCTTCTACTTGTTTTCGCCTGGGTTGACGGCTCTGGGGCCATTGCTGGGAAGCTCTAATACCGGATAAAAGTGGTTTGGACCAAATCGGAGGCGAAATTCTTTTTGCGTTTTTCTGACTTGCTTGTCTTTGAGGTCCTCTTTGGGTGGGTTCTGGGTCTTTGGGGTGGGTTTTTGGGTCTGGGAGCACTGCTGGCACAGTCTAATTTTGATTGCATTTGCTTTTCAGGAAATCCATGGTGGAAAACGGGAGTTATGACCCAGCTGCACAGCGCGTTTGGACAGCAGGCCGAAAAATATTGTAAGTATGAGATTTTCCATTTTGGATATTTGGCTGTTTGGGGGTGTTGTGCTTTTTTGCGGGTGGATTGGCGGGTCTTGGAGCATTGCTGGGAAGGTCTAATGCCGGATAAAACTGGTTTGGAGAAAATCCATGCGGAAAAGCCTTTTGGCACTTTTTGTAACTTAGGGTTCGTTAGGGTTAGCCCTAGCAGCAGGATTGCATGTGTTTCGGGGTGTTCTAGTTTTTTGCAACTGAGTTCTGGGGTCTTAGAGCACTCGTGGGAATGTGTAATTTTGGTTTCAAGTGATTTGAAGAAAATCCATGGTGGGAAAGGGGGGATTTGGCATAGTTAAAGAAAGCGTTTGCCACTATTCTTAACTTAGGGCTCGTTAGGGTTAGCAGTATTTGTATTGCATGTGTTTCGGTGGGGGGCTGTTTGTGGGGGGGTTTGCGAGTCTTGGAGCGATGCTGGGTATGGATACTTTTGCTTGCTTGCAAGTGGTTTGAATACAATCCACGGTGGGTAAGGGGGGATTTCGGCCTACTTTTACTTTCTAAGTACGTTTTGTCACCAGTTTTCTACTAGGCCTCGTTTTTTGAGATCTGATTGGGGGTCTTCTACATTTTTGCGACTGGCTTTAGTAAGGGTCTGGGTGGGAGCACTGCTGGGAAGGTCTAATTTTGTTCTAAAACACAGTTTACAGTACACCTAGCTTGAGGGGAAAGATCCGCTAAATTAATTTGCCCATACTTATTTATCCTTCAAAAGGAGACTCAGACAGAGTACGCAGTTTCAAAAATATTGTACTGTCTATTAGGAAACTCAAAGTGTAACTTTTTGCACTACACAGCGTACATACCTTATATTTATTTGTCAGTGGTGTTCTAATATCACTTCCTGTTTTTCCATCAATAATTACAGGCCGGGTTTCAGTCTGTGCAATGGGAAAAAAAGGATGAAGTCAGGCTTCACATTAGCGAGCCGCAATTCAGCATCTGCCAGGCAGGCAGTGGACAGAGTGTCTTCTGGTCACCAACATTGATGGACGGAGCGTCAGCTGGAATGGAGGAGTGCCGCTAATAAGAGGAATGGTTTGATGCGTGCAACTTACTTGCCAAATTCAACAGGACAACTACAACAACATACAGATAGAGTATCCGTTCATTTCTAATTATCTTTTAAGTAATGTTATTGCTGTGAACTTCTATGAGTGTGACTCTGCATTTCTTGGATCTCTCTCTGCTTCTAAATTGATCCCTACACCCATTCTATAGGTTTTACTTTGGCTATTTTTTTAACCTAATTTAATGTAAGAAGTGTTTCTCTGAGTGCAGAGATAGGCAAGTGAAGACGCTGCAGCCCTGTACTGTCGCATTCTGTCATTCACGGTTGTCGAAAGTACTACTTACTTTTCAGTAACCATGCATGCAGTAGTGCATGCACTTCCTTTATGTCACTTAAAAGATTTATGGTTAGCTTTGTACCCAAAGATTTCTTTATCTTCAATTATTGTTTGTCCATGCTGTACTTTTTTTTTCTTCTCTCAAAAAAACTTTCCCAAAATCCCCCATTCCCATCCATTTTACAAACCCTAACCCTCTTCCCCCGGGCTGTGTGGTTTTGATTGATGTGTGACTAAATGACAGCAATAATTCCACACACTTGCTGGGGAGGATAAGGTCATAGCAACAGGCTGGTGAAGGAATCCGAGGATATATTCTATACTTACTCAGCTTCACACTCAGTCACTATTGGCAAATGAAAGCAGATTTTCATGTGCGCCATGCCGCCATCAACTTGATAGGTCATCAAGAACATCCTCCTCCTAGAAGTGGCAAATTATTACGCTGCTGTGTCCTTCACCTTCAGTACTATTTCTTGTAGTAGTAGCCAATGTCAAAGAAATTCAACGCAAGTACTAGTTATACTTTCAATACTTTACCATTTGTTAGGCTACATTGTGGCACTGTTCTAGTGTACTGTCACCTGCTATATTCTCTATCGTACCGTTCTAATGCTACGGTAAGGACAAACAAGGTTTCATTTTCTTTTTTTTCAGATGCTGCAACTGCCACTGTGTAACACCACTAGTACCAACGCAATGATGACATTTCACCCGCCCAGGATTTCCAACCTTAATCGCCATTTGCCGTGCAGCCAGCCCTGTGCCTAGCCCTATTTCCTAACACAAATTACAGGTAAGATAAGCGTTTGGGGGGAGGAAGTATAATGGAGTATTAGGAGAGACGAGAGACTGACGCTAGTACTAGTAAAGTTCTAGGACTATTGAATTCACTTACTCTGTGAGAGGCACTTAGTTTTGAAAACATTTGGGCAATTAATTACACAACTTGAATCAAGATGCCACTTAAGTGTCACCAAAACAAAGTTACTGTTAAACCCCCACCCACCAGCCTCAAAAGCAGTAAAAACACGTATGCTAAGATAAAGTTTAAAGTATATTTATATCCCTGACAAAAATATTCTCCCACAAGACCCAACCCACCCCCACTCCCTAACCCCAACGAATGTCTGTGAAAAGTCCAAAAAAGTGAAAAAACCCAACTCCCAATTCCCACCCCCCAGAAGTCTTTAAAAAAGGGGCAAGGGACAGTCTCCTCCTACTGCTGGCTGCTGCTGTTGAATTTCCGGGCCAGGTCGGAATGCTCCTTGCGGAGGGTCTCAAGCAGGGTTTTCGTGTTGAACAGCTCCTGCTCGAGGTAGGAAACCCTCAGGGAAAGGCGGTGCATGTGTTTCTTGCAACTGCTGTGGGGGGTAGCTGATTTCTTTGCTCAGCGGTGGCGGGTGGCTGCGGTACCCCGGCTCCGTACCGCTGGAGACCTGCGCCGTCTGGGTGACCCAGGGAGCGCGGAGGAGGATGCAGCTGTCACGGTAGATGTTGTGGTAGACTGCGTGTCCCCCTCCTCCTGGGCCACCAGCCGGCGATATTCAGCGACAGTGGCCTCTAGCCTTCATTGCCGGGCCCGTCTAGCCAGCTCCTTCCGGGTTGGTTTGGAAGGAGCTTCTATATGAAGAAAGAAAGACATAGTCTGTAACCAAATCTCTTTAAGATTAACAAAAAATGATTCAGCAGAAAGTTGTGTCACAGTAGAACTAGCAACTTGCAAGTGCAGTACATAACTATTGTGACCAGTATCTATCTAACCTCCCACTTCTTCACCCTTGCTGTAACATTAGTGGGAGTTTAAGGAATCAATTCTTCGAGCACTAAGGACTCACTCCATTAGAGCCGACTATGACAGTACACCAGTCTTATTCTTCTTCTTCTCTCTTGTTTAGCAAAATTGGTACGTTAAATTCTGCAAGCCGGCATAATGCCAGCGCAGTCAACTTGCACCCGAGGAAAACAGACACCCGCCATGATGAGTGAGACAGACTTGCGTTACTGTACCAGTCCAGTACATGCAGGTGGTGATGCTCTTACTTTTCTATTACGGGTGGCACTGAGAATACTCTGTTACAAGGGCTACTGCTTAATTAATTTGACTTTCACCCTACAGTGCCAATGAATACTAGAAAAGGAAAATGAACGACCACGGTGTCTTCCTAGGCCAGGTCGCCCCCACGCTTCTCCTGCTGCTCATTCTGCCACCTTCTTCCTGTGATTCTCGCCGCCGCTGCAGGCGACCCAGCCGCCGCTGAGCCACCCGCACTTTGCTTCCCGCTTTCCCGCCGCTGCCTCCCTGTGGCCCCGCCCCCCGCCACCCGATTGGCTACCCTGCTACCGTGACACAGAGGACCCTCCCTCCCGGCTCCCTTCTTAAGGGGACACCTCTCTTCACTCGGGAGCGACCACGGTGCCTTCCTAGGCCAGGTCGCCCCCACGCTCCTCCCGCTGCTCATTCTGCCGCCTTTTTCCTGTGATTATCGCCGCCGCTGCAGGCGACCCAGCCGCCGCTGAGCCGCCCGCACTTCACTTCCCACTTTCCTGCCGCTGCCTCCCTGTGGCCCCGCCCCCCGCCACCCGATTGGCTACCCCGCTCCCGCGACACAGAGGACCCTCCCTCCAGGCTCCCTTGTTAAGGGGACACCTCTCTTCACTTGGGAGCGACCACAGTGCCTTCCTAGGCCAGGTGGCCCCCATGCTCCTCCTGCTGCTCATTCTGCCGCCTTCTTCCTGTGATTCTCGCCGCCGCTGCAGGCGACACAGCTGCCGCTGAGCCGCCCGCACTTCACTTCCCACTTTCCCGCCGGTGCCTCCCTGTGGCCCCGCCCCCCGCCACCCGATTGGCTACCCCACTCCCGCGACACAGAGAACCCTCCATTCCGGCTCCCTTCTTATGACGCCACCACGCATGCGCAGCGGTCACGCGCAGCGGGCTCGCCGATTGTGCGAATAAGGCGCGCCAAAGGCAAGCCCGTCTGCGCCCGTCCGTGCCTGGACCGCGCCCAGCGCCAGGACCCCTGGCCCCCGAGGCTGCCAACCCATCCGCCGGTCCTACGACGCCGCGACACTCAATGCACTCAACACCGGCCGAACCCCCGGATGCTACCGAGCCACCCCGAAACGCTCCCACGGACCCTTCTGCTGCCGAGACTGAAACTTCTCCTGCATCCGGACCTGCACCGCACCTGCCAGGATGAGCACCAGCAGTAACCGCCTGAAGTGCATCCTGCTCAACACCCACTCCGTCCACAGACACGCAGTGGAACTCTGGAACCTCCTCGACACCACATCTCCAGACGTCGCCTTCCTGACAGAAACCTGGATGAACGCCTCCTCAGCGCCCAACATCGCCATCGCCATTCCGGACGGATACAAGATCACCCAGAAGGACCGCGTCAACCAGACAGGAGGAGGCATCGCCATCGTCCACAAGAACAACATCCGCATCACGACCCACTCCGATGACACCCTCACGGCGGCCGAACACCTTTACTTCTAGATCCACACCGACCACAAGACCACCCTCAGAGGCACCCTCATCTACAGACCCCCAGGACCCCGCACACAATTCAGCGAAGACATCGCCGATTTCATCAGCCCACACGCCCTCCCCTCCGCCGACTACATCCTCCTCGGGGACCTCAACTTCCACCTGGAGAACAACAACGACTGCAACACCACCACCCTGCTGGACAACCTCGCCAACCTCGGACTCAAGCAACTGGTCAACACCCCCACCCACTACGCCGGCCACACGCTTGATCCAGTCTTCTCATCCAGCAAGCACATCACCTTCAGCCACTCCACAGGACTTCACTGGACCGGCCACAGCTGCGTCCACTTCAGCTTCAGAAGAACCACGGCCCACCACCACCCGCAACAGGCTCCCCACAGGAGCTGGAGCAAGATCACCGCCGAACATCTCACCACCTCCCTCAGTCAGAACCCACCCGCCAGCACAACGGACCCCACCGAAGCAGCACGCAACCTCACGAAGTGGCTGTCCGACTGCGCTGACGACCTCGCGCCACTAAAGTACCCTACCAGCAGACCCATAAGCAAGAAAGCCTCCTGGTTCACCGACGAACTCAAGGACTCCAAGAAGAACTGCCGCACCCTCGAGAAAGCCTGGCTCCTCGACCAGACCACAGACAACAGGACCGCCCTCAAACACGCCACCCGCAAGCACCACCAGCTTATCCACACTACCAAGAAGAAATCACTGAAAGAACGACTGGACAGCAACACCCACAACAGCAAGGAACTCTTCAACATCGTCAAGGAGTTTTCCAACCCCAGCACCGGCAACAACGACATCACTCCTTCACAAGACCTCTGCGACTCTCTCGCCTCGTTCTTCCACCGCAAGATCGCCGACATCCACAACAGCTTCGGCGCACCATCAACGCACCCAACCGTCGAACCAACGCCCCCCACCACCACCCTCCGCACCAGGACTACAGTGACCACCGAAGACACAGCCCGCACGATGAACACCATCCACTCCGGATCTCCGACCGACCCCTGCCCCCACCACGTCTTCAACAAGGCCGACTCCATCATCGCACCCCAACTGCAGAAAATCATCAACGCCTCTTTCAACACCGCCACCTTCCCGGAGAGCTGGAAGCACGCCGAGCTCAGCACCTTACTGAAGAAACCAACAGCGGACCCCACCGACCTCAAGAACCTTCGCCCCATCTCGCTCCTCCCTTTCCCTGGCAAAGTCATCTAGAAGACCGTCAACAGACAGCTTGCAGCCTTCCTCGAGACGAACGGATCCCTCGACCCCTCGCAGTCTGGTTTTCGAGTCAACCACAGCACCAAGACCGCCCTCATCGCAGCCACTGACGACATCAGAACCCTGCTCGACAACGAGGAAACAGCGGCCCTCATCCTCCTGGACCTCTCTGCAGCATTCGTCACCGTCTGCCACCGCACTCTAGTTCAACGCCTCAGCAACATCGGTATCCTAGAGAAGGCACTGGAGTGGGTCATCTCATTCCTCACCGGCAGAACACATAGAGTGCGTCTCCCCCCGTTCCGATCCGAGGCCACCTAAGTCATCTGCGGCGTACCGCAAGGATCATCACTCAGCCCCACCCTCTTCAACATCTACATGAGACCTCTCGCAGCCATCGCACGCCAGCACAACCTCAACATCATCTCCTACGCCGACGACACCCAACTAATCCTCTCCCTCACCAGAGATCCCGCCACCGCCAGAACGAGCCTACAGGAAGGGATGAAAGACGTCGCCGAATGGATGAAGAACAGCCGCCTGAAACTGAACTCAGACAAGACGGAAGTTCTCATCCTGGGACCATCGCCCTCCGCCTGGGACGACTCCTGGTGGCCCCCCGCCCTCGGCGCCACCCCCAAGCCAACAGACCACGCACGCAACCTGAGCTTCATCCTGGACTCCTCCCTCTCGATGACCAGACAAGTCAACGCCATCTCCTCATCATGCTTCAACACCCTACGCATGCTCCGCAACATCTTCCGATGGATCCCGACTGAATCCAGGAAGACGGTCACCCTGGCACTCGTCACCAGCCGACTGGACTACGGAAACGCCCTCTACGCCGGAACCACAGCCAAGCTACAGAAAAGACTCCAACGCATCCAGAACGCATCCGCCCGACTCATCCTGAACATCCCCCGACGCAGCCACATCTCCGGCCACCTGAAGGACCTGCACTGGCTCCCCGTCAGCAAGAGGATTACGTTCAGGCTCCTCACCCACGCACACAAATCTCTCCACGACCTGGGCCCCAAGTACCTCAACGGCCGCCTGACCTTCTACACGCCCACCCGCCAGCTACGTTCGACAAGCCTCGCCCTCGCCGCCGTACCACGCATCCGAAGAGCCACCGCTGGTGGCAGATCCTTCTCCTACCTGGCGGCCAAGACATGGAACTCCCTCACCATCCACCTTCGGCTGACCCAGGATCATCTCGCCTTCAGGAGACAACTCAAGACCTGGCTGTTCGAGCAATAGCAGACCCCTTCCCCCAAGCGCCTTGAGACCCTGCCGGGTGAGTAGCGCGCTATACAAATGTTATGATTGATTGATTGATTGAAGAAGATAAATAATCTGATTATCTATCACTGCACATGGTATGTATTTACTTACATATGGGATGACTTTAGGTGCTTTGCTTTTTATTGAGAGAACAGTGATACATCCACTCATGAATGACCGAGTTCTACTAAACTTATTAACAGAGGTAGTGAGTGGCCATCGTAATAGCCGGATATATGCTGTGCTTGCAATACAAACTACTGCTACTATTCTTGGTAGTATTCGGACAAAATTACAACTTCTTTTCCTTGCCTTTCCTACACTGGGACGGACGTGCGGGTGCGGTGTTACATGCTCTTCAAAGTAACACTTAGTTCATCCAGTGACCGTCTACTCTCTCTAGATACACATATGCTATCTAAGAGTCAGATAGTAGCATTATCCAGGCATCCATCCATTCAAACTATGGGGCAGATTAGGATTGCAGATTTCCCGCATCCTCCGGGTCGGCGGAATCCACCGCCGGCCCGGAGGATGCGGGAAATCTGCAGCGGACTGAAAAAGACCCCCCTCCAGATTAGGATGGCTGGGGGATCGTTTTTCAGTCCGCAGCTTTTCCGCCGTGGTCGCCTCCCGTCCGCGGCGGAAAAGCACTAACATGGCTGGCGGTGTCTATCAGACACCGCCAGCCATATTAGGATGTCTGGAGGAACATGCCTTTACACAGCGGCATTTCCGACGTGCAAAGGCATACGGATTTTTGTTTGGGGCCCGTTGCGGGCCCCCAGAGGTGAAGGGGAGGTGGGGGGTGCACATGGGGGGTACCCATGGTACCCCCTCTGCATTTGCCTGCACAAAGCGGCAGGCACCGTGCGGTGCCTGCCGCTTTGTGCATGCAAATGCACAACTTACATTTTAATCATTGTGGCGGGTGCTGCTTCAAGCAGGACCCGCCGCATAAAAATACAGGATGTGACCGCCAGGGTGGCGGTCACATCCTAATTACCACGGAGGGACCGCCGCTGCCCCTGCGGACAGTCCCTCCTACTCCATGGTGGCGGACTGACTCAGGTCCGTCCGCCATCATAATAGGCCCCTAAATGTCAATCATTCTTCTTCATGTCTCTCATCTGGACACACCTTACGTTTTCTCACGGGGAGCAGCACACTATGCAGTCTGCAATCTCAATAAGTAAGGAATATAAGAGCTTACCACTGCCCGCCACTACCGTGGCACCCCGCACAGCAGTTTGGTCCGGCACTTGCTCCGCCTCCTCCCCAGAGCTTCCCTCCACCTCCGCGCTGGGCCCAGCACCAGATGTTCCACCTACAAAGTAGATGTCATAGACATACACCACTCACTAGTATTTTGTCTAGGAATGAAGAAATGTGAATACAGAAACCAATCTAATAAATTGTGACTATCTACTCTAAAGTAAAAATGTCCCTTTTTCCAGGGAAGGGTGTTGTCTTGCAGCATTATTTGGCACAACTGATGAATGCTTGCTTTTTAACACGCACCATTTTCCTCATAATAGACAAAAGCTTCACTTCTAAGAAGAAATCATTAGGAGGAAGGGACCAATGATTCCGCACCAAAAAGAAAAATGAAAGTTCAAACCAGGTGAGGGCTCGGCTCGCCCACAATAAATGTGTGAAATAAAAAATGAGTATAAGCACTTCTCCATTTTTAATCAACCGTTTATGTTTTATGACAAGCTTGATTTTAATAAATATTTTAACTTTTAATAAAGCTTTAAAACTTAAATAGACTCTGTGGTTTTTGGTCATGAGTGAATGAGCAAAAGATTTTGCAATTTGCAAGCACGAGTCCGTGCCTCTGACACTTCTGGACTCTGACTCCGTACTCTTGTCCTGCGTTGGATAATCATCATTGAGGATCAATCATCGATGAATTCGGGAGCTAAATGACTCTGCCACACTATCTAGTCAGTAAGGGGATTGGGGGTTCTTCAAAGTCTGATATCACTGAGGTATGTGGAAAGTCTACCTGCGCCTATTATAATTGATAAACAATGCACTATTTAGTGTCCATAGTTCTGTTTGTGCAGATTTGTCCCTGCAACAGTAGTAGAATGGATTGTCCTCCTATCTAAAACAAAAGTAAAGTAGTATCTTATTCTTTCTTGGTGGTCATTCACCTTTTTATTGTTGGCAATTGTCAAAGCATAAACATTTAGAAGACTTGAAAAGACATTATGGACAATCCCAGAGGACTGCACTCAGTGCATAGAGCTATTGCTGACTAGAATGGAAGTCTAATGGAATTGCCAAATGGGCAATCTTACTTAGCTACACAGACAGACTAATAAGAATAATCTAGTAATACCACAGGGAGTCATAGTCGAGGCAGGATAAGAATTTAGATACAGTCTACAAGAAGATCAAAGACGATTTAGAAACAATCGAATGAGGAACACTAGGAAAAAATAGGTACTCTATATTAAAATTAAAACTTACCGGGGCCAGCAAAGGAGCCCTCGCATGCATGATCCTGGCCTTGTTCAGCAGCAGCAGCAGCCTCCTCCAATGCCCTCTTGCCCCTGGGGGGAGCTGATGTACAACATGAAAGAAAGAAAGACCAGAAAACATGGATGATATTTGTCAACCAAATCAAACATTTCAAAAGAACAATAACAAAATATTTTGGCGAAATAGCAAATGGACAAGTATTCCACGGGATATATTGACCTATCTCATGTGGTCTACTATGATATTAGTATTGCTTGATTTGCGGACCGTCGACTTGGAAAATTATGTAACTCACTAAACAAACTACTAAAAAGGTTCGCCTAGGACTGGCAGGCAGCAGTCCGCAGCACGCGAAGTGACAGACAAGGTCCATCGCGATTGCAGATCAGCGACAACACTAAAAAGTTTCCTACTACATTAACCAGTCATTGAAATACTCAAACTATCAATCGACCACCACTATTTCTTCTTATTGCCAGGTGTACAAAGGAAGGACTGGACTCGAGTCTGTAGGGGCTGATTTAGAAGCCCCTTGCGGCTCTTTTGCTCCATTGTTGCGTGACTTTTGTGACGCAGAGGCAGAACAAAAGAGGCGCCATGGTGCGGCATATATTAACAACGTGACGCATATGGGAGATGCATCACGTTGTAAAGCCCTGCGCCATCAGGGGGCGTTCCGGCGCAAGGGAGGGCGTTCCTGCGCAGGAACGCATCCTAAAAGTGCCTGAGGGAAATCTACAAGATTTCAATCAGTCACAATGATGAGGACAATGATGCGTGACTCAAACCCTGCGCCTGCTTGAGGCAGATGTACGGCTTGATGCAGCATTGGGGAGATAGGGCAACCCAGAGCATTACTGGAGCTGTGCCATCGTTGCGACGCAACTCCAGCAATGCACCGCCTTTACGGCACAGAAGCGTAACGCTTCGGTGACGTTTTGGGCCCATGGTGCGCCGCATTGTAAATACATGGTACAATCAAAAACAATGTCCCAATAGGTAAAAATAAACAGTCAATTAAGCATGCATGCACATCGCATTGCTGAAAGGAAAGAAGGAGAACACTCTTTAAGTTTTAAGACAAGATAGTCAAATCATCTTATTTATGATATACGTTCATGGTCGGTAATACACAGTTATTAAGCAGCACTGCATAAACTCAATTACGTGACAACCATATAAAACTTGGTGCTCTACAAAAGTGACTGTCGTGAAAGTGGCGACGCAAGTGAGGGAACAGACAGCGTGAACGGCGCACTGTGAACAGGGTGCAAGTTATCTACAGTGGGTGGCTCGTATCATGTGACAAAGTGATATCACAGATTACAGTTTTTGTTGCATTATTTGAACCACATTAGTAAAGTACGCCAATTAATAAGCTGTGAAGTCGCCGGCATTACGATCCACGTTAGTAAGGATCGTCATCAGGACTTGGTTGTCTGACTCGGGGCGTGCTGCAAGGGAAAGAAAGTGTATCAGGGACTGGGTACAGGGAACCGGGAATACTTGGGGACGTGAAGATCGGAGTATGAAGGTATTTACCTGGGAGGGAGCTTGGTTTGGAAGCGATCAGGGGCGATCGTCAGTAATGAATTGGGAGCCTGCGCGGGGGCACTGTAATTAGAAGAATCAGAGTAATGAATAAGTATTAATCGTCATTGATTTAATGTAGTGATAGTCTGAGGTACCGGGAGGGCATGTATACATACTGGCTCTGGAGGGCTAGGCGATCGTCTGTAATCCGCCGATTTTCTGCACGTGTCCTTCAAGAAGGAGAGACACGAACGAGGCAATCAATATGCGTGGGAACACGCTGACCGGTAATCAAAGTAGTGGTGGGGGCATAGAGACGGCGGGAGCGGGCTCCGTAAGTATTTACCTGGAGATCTTTGTGCTGATGCCGGAATAAATCCAATGGTCTGGTGAATGCTGGCGTTCGTGATGGCGAGTGATTTACTTTCGCGTGTGGGCGGGAAAGGGGCGTGTTCTAGGTCGTTGGACAGAGCGGGCAAGGGGCGGGAACCAGGGCAGGGCAGAAGGCGGAGAAGGAGCAATGATGTCAGTAAACACCGGTGACTCTGTTGCTATGGTGATGTCGGACGGGCATTCAGGGCATATTTAAACATACACATTCATTTCGGTTTAACAGTTAGTTATTATGCTTCAATTATCGTACAAAATACATCATGGACATGATCTGAGGCATATGTGACAACACTCGGCATGATTATGTGCTAACCATAGCTAGGTGAACGAATGTACATTATACATAAGTGATCATAACCAGTTATCTAATATCTGTAAGGGCGGCCTGGCAAGGACTGCAACAGTAATGAACTAATAAAAGTCAAGACATGAGTGGTGTCTAGGTTCACATAGACGTGATACATTTAAAGGGTGCAGAGTTATACAATGGATGTAAAATTAACTGGCAATAATATACACATTTCTCCTAACACTATACTGAAGCTTTTTAAAGGGGAGGGGAGGAATAAGGGGGGGAGGGGAAGCAAAGGTATTTAAGTGAAAGGGGAAGGCCAAATAAACCAGGGTACTGGATACATAAATAGAAGGGGAGCTTGATATTCCGGAGTACTGGTTACAGAGTCATAGGGATGGCTTAATGGTTTCATGTGGTGACAGTACTATTCCACTCATCGATTGTATTGAGGCCATTGTTCACCGAATCACAGATGGTCATCCACTTGCACTCCGCTTTATTAAGTAGAGATCTGGTGTCCCCTCCGCGGATGGGCAGAGAGGGTTTCTCCACCACTTGCCAAAGAATATCTGTGTCCACATGTCCCACTTCTAGGTAGTGTGCCACTAGAGGTGCCGTCAGTGTTTTACAGTTTATCCTGCTTTTGTGCTGGATGATACGTTGCTTGATCATCTGCGTTGTTTGTCCGATGTAGAGAAGTTTGCATGGACACTTTATCGCATAGATGACGTTTTGCGATCTGCAGTTCGTGTGATTTTTTAGCTTGTATGAACGGTGGTTGACTTTGACTTTGACTTTGAATTCCTTTGTGTTGAAAGTCAGGCTGCACACACTACAATTTTGGCAGTTGTAATGTCCCACGATTGGGTCAAGGCCCCAGGCTGCTGTAATGGTGTTTCTTTTTGGACTGGTTTGTGGCCATGTGATGGCATGCACTAAGTGACTGGCCAAATTGTCACCGCGTTGGTACGAGAATAGCGGGGCTTCAAGGAAATGTTCGTGGGCGCGAAGGAGGGGCCAATTCTTCTTGATAATTGCACCGACCTTGTTGCTGTGTGGGCTGAATGTGGAAACAAATGGAATCCTTGACATGGATTTCTTGGGTTGAGTTGTGAGGAGGAGATCTCGATGGCAATACCATGCTCTTTTTTTCGATCTATTCACCAACCGTCTAGGATATCCACGATGTATTAGTTTTTTGGAGAGGATGTCTGCTTCCTTGAAAAAGTCTTTCCGCCATTTACAATTACGGCGAATCCGCAAGAATTGGCCGTATGGTAAGCCATCACGTAGGCCACGCGGATGGTAGCTGGAATAGAGGAGTAGGGTATTCTTTTCGGTGGGCTTCCTATAAAGTGAGGTGCCCAGTAGTCCTTCTTCAGCATGAATGCTTACGTCCAAGAATGGAAGGTCGTTGTTTTTACATTCACTAGTAAATTTCAGATGTTCTTGGGAGCCATTGAGCCAGGTGATGAAGGGATCCAGAGTGTCAGAAGTACCATTCCATAGTAACAGCACGTCATCTATGTATCAACGCCATAGGTTGATTTGTTGGTAGAAGGGATTGATTGGTGTTAAAATCAAGGTTCTCTCCAAATTGTGGACAAAAAGAATAGCAAATTTGGGGCAAAACAAGCGCCCATAGAGACACCCTTGATCATTGTAAATACGGCGCACCATGGGTGGTGGTGGCGTGGCGCACAATTACTGGCGCATCCCTGCTACTTTGCAGGGATGCTCCGGTAATTAAAAATCTGACCCTTAGTGCCTAGCATTACGCAGTTCTTTAAACTACACTCATGCATAATTTCACAGGCCAATGAAAATCGAAAACAAATAAGCATAGTAGCAGCGCTACTGAGAAGGAGAGCAGTGCACCTGAAATGCACAGAAGATTTTGAAATATAATTTACCTACAATGTAATCATCAGCATTATTGCTCTTGGTAAAAAACAAAAATTTGCAAGATAATAACACACAGAGCAGGAGAAAACAGAGTAGTAAAGAAATAGCTACTACTACTCACCAAGCCCAGGGATCTCAAGGCCGAGCAGGTCGAGCAGATCGCGGTCCCGGTCCAGGAGATCCGTCCAACGGTGGGTGGCCTGGTTGTAGGTGCGCCGGACCCGAGAGTGTTGGTACATGGCCCGGCACACCTTCTCCCACCGGTTCCGGCGCTCCTGGATCCCGTACCCGCTAGCGATCCTGCCGCCTGCCATGATGGTCCTGGGGAGGCGGCGCTGAACATAAAAAACTAGTGCGGCCACCTCCTCCGCGCTGAAGATCTCCCGGGCTGTGACTGTCTCCCCCCTCAAACGCCCGCACGGGAGCCGGGCACGGGGTGCGGGACCCTTCCCCTTCTCAGGATGCTTCGCGGCTCCCTTTACCATGGTCTGGGCAGAAAGAAAGCTAAATAATAAAGAAGAAATAGAATAGGGAAGAAGAAAAGAAAAGAGTTTAAAAAAGTAGTTTAAAATTAACCAAAAGTAGCAGAAAACACAAAAATATAAAGCTAGAAAAATAGAGGGATAGATAATAAGTAAAATAGATTAAAAAAAACTGCAAACAAGCAAAGGATGGCAGAGATTCAGAGAGGATAGAGAAAGCATGCCCAGAACCATAGCAATGAATGAGAAACAAGATGGCCGCGCCCGTTCACGACCGCGTGGGTAAGTTCGCGCGAGATTTTCCTCACGATCACACGCAAACTTGTACTAGCGAGCCGCACACTTTGCGAGATTACACATCGCGCCCGGAAACGGAAATACGTCATGCAAACAAGATGGCCGCGCCCGTGAACGACCGTGAGGGTAACTTCGCACATACCCTTGCGAACTAACACGCCGCAAAAAAACAAATTGCATATTCGCACGAATTCGCGGCTTCCGAATTCGATCTCACGCAAATTCGCGCCCCGCGAATCCCGCGAAATTGCAGAAAAACGAGTTTTGCAAAACTGAAAGCACTCAGCAGGTGCAAAAGTTCAAACTCATCATTAGTAACCATTCCCTGTAGTGCTTCCTGAGGGGCCCCTCCAGAGTTCAGTTGCCTACTTGCAACTATTCTATGACCCTGCTCTGACCCTCACAGCAGGTCCATAGAATAGCTACAAGTAGGCCACAAAGGTCCTGGGAAAAAAAATTGCACTGCAACAGAAAGCAAATTACAGATAAGGAAGCAGGTGCCAGACTGGAAGTTTAAATTCAATGACACATTAATAAATCAGCCCCAAATTAATTCATGTCAGTTGAAGCAGGGCATGGGGGGCTTGCTTTTCCCACCACTGACTCATTGTCAGTGAAATTGCTCTCCCACCCTCGCAGCTCCACCATTAAGTGAGGTGCCCCTGCCCCTGCACTCTTCAGTGTTGGTGATCGAGGCCCTCCTCCACCTGCAGGTTTTCCTGCGCCTCATCCCTGGTGGTCCAGTGGACCTCTGTCTCCTTTCTTTCTTTCTGCTCCTTCACTCGTTTTTCTCCCCTTTCTATCTTTCACCTTTCTGCACCTCTGCTCTTTTGCGCCTTATTTCTGCCCATTCTCCCTTTCTCTCCCTCTGCTCCTTCACTCGTTTTCACTCGTTTTTTTTCTCCTTTCTATCTTTCACCTTTCTGCACCTCTGCTCTTTTGTGCCTTATTTCTGCCCATTTTCCCTTTCTCTCCCTCTGCTCCTTCACTCGTTTTCACTCGTTTTTTTACCCTTTCTATCTTTCACCTTTCTGCTCTTTTCTGCATCTCTGCTCTTTTGTGCCTTATTTCTGCTTATTTTCCCTTTTTTCTTTATCCCTTCTTTCCTCCCTTTACCTTTCCCCGCCGCTGCTGCCCCCGCGGCCCCTAACCCCCAGCATGACCGGCCCAATCCAGCTCCCCTCTCCGCCTCCCAGCTGTCCAGCCCTCCCCGACCCCTACTTAATGGCGGCCACTGCGGGGACAGACGAGCAAGACCACTAACTCATTGTCAGTGAAATTGCTCTCCCACCCTCGCAGCTCCACCATTAAGTGAGGTGCCCCTGCCCCTGCACTCTTCAGTGTTGGTGATCGAGGCCCTCCTCCACCCGCAGGTTTCCCTGCGCCTCATCCCTGGTGGTCCAGTGGACCTCTGTCTCCTTTCTTTCTTTCTGCTCCTTCACTCGTTTTTCTCCCCTTTCTATCTTTCACCTTTCTGCACCTCTGCTCTTTTGCGCCTTATTTCTGCCCATTCTCCCTTTCTCTCCCTCTGCTCCTTCACTCGTTTTCACTCGTTTTTTTTCTCCTTTCTATCTTTCACCTTTCTGCACCTCTGCTCTTTTGTGCCTTATTTCTGCCCATTTTCCCTTTCTCTCCCTCTGCTCCTTCACTCGTTTTCACTCGTTTTTTTACCCTTTCTATCTTTCACCTTTCTGCTCTTTTCTGCATCTCTGCTCTTTGGTGCCTTATTTCTGCTTATTTTCCCTTTTTTCTTTATCCCTTCTTTCCTCCCTTTACCTTTCCCTGCCGCTGCTGCCCCCGCGGCCCCTCCCCCCCAGCACGACCGGCCCAATCCAGCTCTCCTCTCCGCCTCCCAGCTGTCCAGCCCTCCCCGACCCCTACTTAATGGCGGGCACTGCGGGGACAGACGAGCAAGACCACTGGCTCATTGTCAGTGAAATTGCTCTCCCACCCTCGCAGCTCCACCATTAAGTGAGGTGCCCCTGCCCCTGCACTCTTCAGTGTTGGTGATCGAGGCCCTCCTCCACCCGCAGGTTTCCCTGTGCTTCATCCCTGGTGGTCCAGTGGACCTCTGTCTCCTTTCTTTCTTTCTGCTCCTTCACTCGTTTTTCTCCCCTTTCTATCTTTCACCTTTCTGCACCTCTGCTCTTTTGCGCCTTATTTCTGCCCATTCTCCCTTTCTCTCCCTCTGCTCCTTCACTCGTTTTCACTCGTTTTTTTTCTCCTTTCTATCTTTCACCTTTCTGCACCTCTGCTCTTTTGTGCCTTATTTCTGCCCATTTTCCCTTTCTCTCCCTCTGCTCTTCACTCGTTTTCACTCGTTTTTTTACCCTTTCTATCTTTCACCTTTCTGCTCTTTTCTGCATCTCTGCTCTTTTGTGCCTTATTTCTGCTTATTTTCCCTTTTTTCTTTATCCCTTCTTTCCTCCCTTTACCTTTCCCCGCCGCTGCTGCCCCCGCGGCCCCTCCCCCCCCCAGCACGACCGGCCCAATCCAGCTCCCCTCCCGCCTCCCAGCTGTCCAGCCCTCCCCGACCCCTACTTAATGGCGGCCACTGCGGGGACAGGCGAGCAAGACCACTGACTCATTGTCAGTGAAATTGCTCTCCCACCCTCGCAGCTCCACCATTAAGTGAGGTGCCCCTGCCCTCTTCAGTGTTGGTGATCGAGGCCCTCCTCCACCCGCAGGTTTCCCTGCGCCTCATCCCTGGTGGTCCAGTGGACCTCTGTCTCCTTTCTTTCTTTCTGCTCCTTCACTTGTTTTTCTCCCCTTTCTATCTTTCACCTTTCTGCACCTCTGCTCTTTTGCGCCTTATTTCTGCCCATTCTCCCTTTCTCTCCCTCTGCTCCTTCACTCGTTTTCACTCGTTTTTTTCTCCTTTCTATCTTTCACCTTTCCGCACCTCTGCTCTTTTGTGCCTTATTTCTGCCCATTTTCCCTTTCTCTCCCTCTGCTCCTTCACTCGTTTTCACTCGTTTTTATACCCTTTCTATCTTTCACCTTTCTGCTCTTTTCTGCAACTCTGCTCTTTTGTGCCTTATTTCTGCTTATTTTCCCTTTTTTCTTTATCCTTTCTTTACTCCCTTTACCTTTCCCCGCCGCTGCTGCCCCCGCGGCCCCTGCCCCCCCCAGCACGACCGGCCCAATCCAGCTCCCCTCCCCGCCTCCCAGCTGTCCAGCCCTCCCCGACCCCTACTTAATGGCGGCCACTGCGGGGACAGACGAGCAAGACCACTGACTCATTGTCAGTGAAATTGCTCTCCTACCCTCGCAGCTCCACCATTAAGTGAGGTGCCTCTGCCCCTGCACTCTTCAGTGTTGGTGATCGAGGCCCTCCTCCACCCGCAGGTTTGCCTGCGCCTCATCCCTGGTGGTCCAGTGGACCTCTGTCTCCTTTCTTTCTTTCTGCTCCTTCACTCGTTTTTCTCCCCTTTCTATCTTTCACCTTTCTGCACCTCTGCTCTTTTGCGCCTTATTTCTGCCCATTCTCCCTTTCTCTCCCTCTGCTCCTTCACTCGTTTTCACTCGTTTTTTTTCTCCTTTCTATCTTTCACCTTTCTGCACCTCTGCTCTTTTGTGCCTTATTTCTGCCCATTTTCCCTTTCTCTCCCTCTGCTCCTTCACTCGTTTTCACTCGTTTTTTTACCCTTTCTATTTTTCACCTTTCTGCTCTTTTCTGCATCTCTGCTCTTTTGTGCCTTATTTCTGCTTATTTTCCCTTTTTTCTTTATCCGTTCTTTCCTCCCTTTACCTTTCCCCGCCGCTGCTGCCCCCGCGGCCCCTCCCCCCCAGCACGACCGGCCCAATCCAGCTCCCCTCCCCGCCTCCCAGCTGTCCAGCCCTCCCCGACCCCTACTTAATGGCGGCCACTGCGGGGACAGGCGAGCAAGACCACTGACTCAT
Source organism: Lissotriton vulgaris (assembly GCF_964263255.1). Taxonomy (NCBI): domain Eukaryota; kingdom Metazoa; phylum Chordata; class Amphibia; order Caudata; family Salamandridae; genus Lissotriton; species Lissotriton vulgaris. The sequence goes on from NC_141695.1 coordinate 222,377,478, forward strand.
TGTCAGTGAAATTGCTCTCCCACCCTCGCAGCTCCACCATTAAGTGAGGTGCCCCTGCCCCTGCACTCTTCAGTGTTGGTGATCGAGGCCCTCCTCTACCTGCAGGTTTCCCTGCGCCTCATCCCTGGTGGTCCAGTGGACCTCTGTCTCCTTTCTTTCTTTCTGCTCCTTCACTCGTTTTTCTCCCCTTTCTATCTTTCACCTTTCTGCACCTCTGCTCTTTTGCGCCTTATTTCTGCCCATTCTCCCTTTCTCTCCCTCTGCTCCTTCACTCGTTTTCACTCGTTTTTTTCTCCTTTCTATCTTTCACCTTTCCGCACCTCTGCTCTTTTGTGCCTTATTTCTGCCCATTTTCCCTTTCTCTCCCTCTGCTCCTTCACTCGTTTTCACTCGTTTTTTTACCCTTTCTATCTTTCACCTTTCTGCTCTTTTCTGCAACTCTGCTCTTTTGTGCCTTATTTCTGCTTATTTTCCTTTTTTTCTTTATCCCTTCTTTCCTCCCTTTACCTTTCCCCACCGCTGCTGCCCCCGCGGCCCCTCCCCCCCCAGCACGACCGGCCCAATCCAGCTCCCCTCCCCGCCTCCCAGCTGTCCAGCCCTCCCCGACCCCTACTTAATGGCTGGTGCACCGAAGGCGCGTCAAAGGCAAGCACGTCTGCGCCCGTCTGCGACCCGTCCGCAACCAGCACCAGGAACCCTGGACCTCCGCCCGCCAACGCTACGACCCAGCAGCACTCCACGCACTCAACCCAGGCTGCAACAACAACTGCAAGATAGCATCACCAGCCGACTCCCATGGACCCTTCAGCTGTCACCACTGCCGGCACACCTGCAGCACCGCCAAGAACACGGATCCAGCACAACCCGCCCACTAGAACACAACCGAACCGAAGACCCTGCAATGCATCCTCCTCAACGTCCGATCCCTCCACAAACACGCAACAGAAATCTGGGACCTCCTCGACAGCAACACCCCAGACGTAGCATTCTTCACCGAAACCTGGACCAACACCACTTTGGGACCGGACATCGCCATCGCCATCCCCCAAGGATACAAGATCTCCAGGAAGGACCGCCCCATCCACCCAGGAGGAGGAATCGCCATCGTCCACAAATCCAGCCTCCGCCTGAGCACACTCCCTGACGAGTCCACAGAACTGATGGAACACCTTCACTTCAAGATACTGGCCAGCCCCACCGCCGCCCTCCGAGGAACCCTCATCTACCGACCCCCTGGACCCCGCGGACCCTTCGCCAACTCCATCACGGACATTATCTCCCCGCAGGCCATCGCATCCACCAACTACACCCTGCTGGGAGACCTCAACTTCCACCTCGACAATCAACTGGACCCCAACACCACATCCCTCCTGGACAACCTCCACAACATTGGACTCCGCCAGATCGTGACCGAGCCCACGCACTCAGCAGGACACACCCTCGACCCCCTCTTCACTACAGGAAACTCCATCACCTTCAGCCACACCACCAAACTCCCATGGACCGACCATCGTTGCGTCCACTTCACCTTCAGAACACCCACCATCCACAGACACCAGCACCTGCTTCCACAAAGAAACTGGACCAAAATCACCGATGACCAGCTCACCTCCTCCCTCAACAACTCCACCCCAACCATCGCGGAAAACGACGACCCCAACACCGCAGCCCGAACCCTGCATAGGTGGATCTCGGACAGCACCAACACCATAGCCCCCCTGAAGAAAAACAATACCCGTGCCAAGAAAGCCAGATGGTTTACCACCGAACTTTGAGAGTCCAGGCGCACATGCCGCCGCCTTGAAAAGGCCTGGAGAAACACCAAATCCACAGAAGCCCACAACAAGTTCAGAGCCGCCACCAACGCCCACCATCAACTCATCAGAGAAACGAGGAAAAAAGCGATTGAAGACAGAATCTCCACCCAAACACACAACAGCAAGGAACTCTCCAGCATCATCAAGGAGTTCGCCCAACCCACCAGCGAGTCTACCGACATCCTTCCCTCACAAGACCGCTGCGACAAACTCAGCATCTTTTTCCACCACAAAATCAAGAGCATCTACGACAACTTCGACGAAGACAACCAACACACTGAACCCTCACCAACCACCCCCGACACCCGGAAACCAGCGATTGATGACTGGACAGCCCTCACCTCCGAAGACACACTGAAGACAATGAAGTCAATCCACTCAGGGGCCCCAATGGACCCCTGCCCCCACCACATCTTCAACAGAGCCGCCAACACCATCGCACCCATGCTCCGCCAAACCATCAACCACTCCCTGGCGACCGCCTCGTTCCCCGACGACTGGAAACACGCCGAGGTCAACCCCCTCCTAAAGAAACCCTCAGCGGACCCCACCGACCTCAAAAACTACAGACCCATCTCCCTGCTCCCGTTCCCAGCGAAAGTCATCGAGAAAGCCATCAACAGCCAACTCGCCACATTCATTGAAGAACACAACATCCTCGACTCCTCCCAATCCGGCTTCAGAAAAAACCACAGTACGGAAACCGCCCTCCTCGCCGCAACAGACGACATCCGCACCTTACTGGACAAAGGAGAAACAGTAGCCCTCATCCTCCTCGACCTATCAGCGGCGTTCGACACAGTCTCCCACCGCACCCTAATACGCAGACTCTACGATGCAGGAATCCAGGACAAGGCCCTCGACTGGATCTGCTCCTTCCTCTCCGGCAGGACGCAGCGGGTCAGACTCCCCCTTTCCTCTCGGACCCCACACCGATCACCTGCGGAGTCCCCCAGGGCTCCTCCCTCAGCCCGACGCTCTTCAACATCTACATGGCTCCACTTGCCCCCATCGTCAGAACCTACGGACTCAACATCGTGTCATATGCAGACGACACCCAGCTCATCCTCTCCCTATCCAACGAGCCCAACACCGCCAGACGCAACTTTCGAGAGGGCATGCAAGCTGTCGCCAAATGGATGAAAAACAGCTGTCTTCAACTAAACACCAACAAAACAGAAGTACTCATCATGGGCCCAAACCCCGACGCCTGGAGCGACACCTGGTGGCCCACTGCCCTTGGAAACCCGCCAACCCCCACAGACCACGCACGCAACCTGGGAATCATCCTGGACTCCGAGCTCAAAATGGACCGCCAGATCAACTCTGTCTCATCTTCCTGCTTCCACACCCTCCGCCTCCTTCGTAAGACCTTCAAATGGATCCCCCTCGAACACCGAAAGACAGTCACTCACGCCCTAGTCACCAGCTGACTCGACTATGGCAACGCACTGTACGCCGGAATAAACAAAAACCTCATCCGCAAGCTATAGAACATCCAGAACGCCGCCGCAAGACTGGTCCTCAACCTGCCAAAACACTGCCACATCTCTCAGCACCTGCGCACACTCCACTGGCTCCCCGTCGAGGCGAGAATCACCTTTAAGATGCTCACCCACGCACCCCAAAGGACCCTATGATCAGCCCAGCTTTCCTACGCCGTGGTCCCCCGCACCAGAAAGACCAGATCGGGAGGCCGCTCCTTCTCCTTCCTCGGGGCCAAAGCATGGAACGCCCTTCCACTCCACCTCAGACAGACAACATCGCTCCCCATCTTCGCAAGAAACCTCAAAACCTGGCTCTTCGACAGACCCCCTCCTTGATGGAATGGAACCTGCACCCCCCCCCCCCCCCCCCCACCCCTAGCGCCTTGAGACCCTTACGGGTGAGTAGTCGCGCTTTAACAAACTCCTGATTGATTAATTGATTGACTCATAATCTACAGTGATGAACCAGAGGGTGGCAGTGATGTACCAGAGGGTGGCATGTGTGAACCAGAGGGTGGCATGTGTGAACCAGAGGGTGGCAGTGGTGAAACAGAGGGTGCGGTGAACCTGTGATAATGAACCAGACGTAGAAACAACATAGTCGCGACCGTTGCAAGCTGACAAGTAAGTTCGCAATTGCGAACTGGTACAAAACCCTCGCGACCTGGCAGAAACCCTTGCGAACAAAAAAAAAAAAAAATCCGCAAATTCTCGATAGTTCGCGGATTTTGCGGATTGCGAATTCGCGAATACGCAAATTCGCAAACGCCAGATTCGCAAAATTCGCCCATGCTTAAAGAGTATTGTTGGAGAGGCAGAATTTCGATTGGCAGAGGATATTCTTCTTCATATTTTAAATCATTCAGTTTTGTCATGTTTGGGACAAAATAGTATGTCACGTCTTCTGCAGCAAGAGAATTTACCCACTGTATCCATTTCGGATCTAGTGCCACTGTTTTTAGATTTACTGGGCTGAATAGTGCCTCGAAGGCTGATTCTGCTGTGAAAACAGTTATTCTTTTGCCTTGGGCTAGGGCTCGTTCTCTTGTTACAGCAGTTTGAACTGCCTTTACAGTATTTTCTGTGAGACTGAATGTTTTTTCTGCTTGTGTGTACAAATGTGATTTGTAAGCTATTGGTACCGTTTCTCCCTCATTAGAGGTCAGGTACGTGAATCCGCATCTTCCTGGGATGACTCGGATTACAAGGTTGCGTGTATTGTCATGTGTTTCTAATTTTGTTTTAGCTAACATGTCTGTTTGCAGTGATCTCAAAATTTCTGTGTGTTTCTGAGTCCAGTTGATTGGTTTAAAATCAGGTTTTATTAATTCGTAGAGAGGTTTAACTCTCTCTGCATAATTTAGAATGTAAGTTCTTCCGAAATTCAGGCAGCCTAGAATCGATTGTAAGTTCTTCAGCGTTTTTGGTGCTTGGAGTACAGCGCACTTCTCTGAGAAGTTGTCTGCTAGGCTTTTGCCTTCACTTGATAATTCGTATCCTCAAAATAGGACAGTTAGATGGGCAATTCGTGACTTTTTAAAGTTGAATTTGTAACCCTCTGCTGCGAGCCCAAGTATTATGGTGTTCACTCTTTTCAAGTGAGTATCCAAGTCGTCGTCTGTGAGATAGATGTCATCAACATAAGATAATGCCTCATCATCATACATTTGTAGTAACTCTGTTACTCTGGCTGAGAATAATCCTGGGATGTTCTTGAATCCCTGTGGGAGTCTACAGAAATATTCCTGTGACCCCATTATTGAGAAAGCGGTCAAGTATCTGCTTTCCGGTGCAATATTTTGACAAAAGAACCCATTAGAGATTTCTAATGTTGTTTTGTATTTTTTGCGAACTATGTTATTCATGAGTGCCGCACTGTGCAAATTTTGTACCGCAAATGTTTTGCAACATGAGTTAAGGTGTCTGTAGTCCAAGACTAGACGATACGAATCGTCTGGTTTGGAGACAGGAAACAAAGGATTGTTCATTTGAGAGGTGCATGTTTCAATCACCCCTTGGTATTCAAGTTGATCTAAAATCTCCCTGACTTGTTTTTTAGCTTCTTGCTTAATCGGGTACTGCCTTTGTGCAGTAGGTTGACATTTTAACTGGATTTTGTGAGGAGGAGAGTCCTCATCCCATCCTACATTATTCTTATATAATGCAGGTGCTTGAGCTACTGCCCATTTTCATGCATATATATATTTTCTGTAAATTGGAATATGATTTGAGAAGGCAGGCATAATCATTTCTTCGCCATGAGGGCACTCCCTGACAAACTCTGGGGGCCAATCTTTCTCAGCTAACAGGATGTCATAGCCTTTTGAGAGGTTATCCCAAAACAGACCCCTTATTTTCCTAGTCTTATCTCCCTCTATACGCAATGTTATTTCGTATATTTTATGAGGTTCGCTAACTCTGGTATCTGCAGTTTCCACTTGAATGTATTCATTCGTGTCCACTATCTCCAGATGATTCATCAGGATCTTGCGAGCTATGCTGATTTCTGTTGCGCTGTCTAGCATTGTCTGTGCCCACTCTCCGTTTTTCAGCTGTGTCCTCAGTATCCTCGGCATGTTTGATTATTTTAATACTGGCTACCTTATTTTTTGGAAATTGTAATTTTTTACTTTGAGCAGGTTCCTTGTCTTTGGACTTGGCGTGCTCTTCCCTGTGTTCTGACCGTCCTCTTCTTTCCGATTTCTGCGAAAAAGATCGAGAGGGACGTGTATCAATATCTTGATATCTACCAGGCTTTTTCAAATGATCCCTACTTCTAAGGTTGTATCTTTTTTCAGAGGGCTCCCTTTGGGGAGACTGGTGTTCTCGATTCAGAGTTTTTTCTCTCCGCCGAGGAGACCTTCCTCTGGACTGGAAACCTTTTTCTTTGGGAGTGGATTGTTTATTTCCATCCCAGCTCTTTTTAGGAGTGTTTAGATTATTTTTAATAAATATCTTTTCTGGATTTTCAAGTATTTGGGGTTTTACCGGTTTCCCACCCAAACTATCTCTACCTACTTCTTTATAGGATTTTTCTATGATTCTGGCAAGCTCAATTGGTTGATCTGTTATATCTGTTTCTTTCAATTTTTGGCGGATCGCCACAGATGCTGCTTCTCCTTTTATGTTGGCTAATAATATAGCCGAGACCTGCTTGAAGTCTTTCAGTAATTTCATACCAAGAGTTAAAGCAGGTTCTGGACCGTATTCATTCTGAATTTGTTTTAGCACATCTGGTATTACCGCCAGAGACGGAACACCATGTGTTTTTGTGTAAATGGAAGCAAAGACTGTGCCCCAAGTGTCACAGTCCTCCACATGTGGTGCGACCCCCATTGGAAGGCAGATAGTCAGAATCCTGTGTTTCTCAATAGGGGTAGTATTCGGGAATACTGCCTCTTTTTGAGTTATTTTCTGTGCTAGCCAGATTTGCGGGTGTTTTTCCCAGACATGATTGTATGTTCTCTGGTGTAATTTTATTTGTGTTCCCCTGATGAGGGGTCAGCTGTGAAATATTAATAGCTGGTTGGACTGTTGTAGTCCGCATTACATATTGGACTAACTGTCTGTGAATGTTAATTGGCAATTTTAGCTGTGCTAAAAGTTCTTCTCTTAAAATTTTTTCAATGTCTGGATGTGGTGTGTAGCTGGCTAGAACCGGCCACGTTGCTCCTGGTCTACCTAGTGGACCGAGCCTGGTGATGTGATCATTATGTTTTAGGGCGCCTTTAAACCAGAGCAGGTGCTCTTGGTAATTTAGTGGTATTTCAATATCCTCGAAAGGTGTATATTCTTCCGGTGGTTCCTCTATTCTGTAATAGTGGAATTCGTGTGTTGTAGCGTTTGCCGCTGGAAAGTTTATCCATGAATAGAATACCTCTGTCTGCCGATATTCGTGTCCCTCTATCACGAAAATGACTGTACCACCTCGTGATGACAGTCCCTTTTCTATAAGTTTTAAAGTTATAGTTTTTCTTATGTTTGCCGGGATGATAATTGCACCCGGTTCAATAAACCCTGTAACATCGAAACCCCGTTGATTCGCATCTACTGCGGCTTCATTGGTTTTGTTGTTATCGCCATTTTCTGACATTGTTTTAATGAAAGTTTGCAGAGCAGGTTTTCAAGGAAACAAAATATTAGGTGCACAATATTTTGGAACACTGTATCCTTCAACGTTGACTAAACCAGAAACTCTACATAGGAATCTCTTCCCACTAAGTTCCGGCGGATTTTAACCTTTCACCCACTCCAAACGTCTATTGGAGTATTTTACGGGCGAAAGGGTCTGTGTGAAAAAGCACGACTGAGTTACTCTAAAGTCTTGCGTTAGTTTTATCGCCTTACCAAGCGTTGGGCGCCATGTAGTGTAGGTCCTATTTTCCCTACAGGCCCTGCGCATTGGAATAACATAAACAGCAGTTTAGACGTAGGACTGAGGTCTTCTAGGTCTCTACTGACTATGTTAGACTTAATTTAGATTTGCGCCAGCTAGCTCAGAGGTCACTGGAAACTTCCTTGACTGAATAGGAAGTGATCAGCTTCCCTGGCTCAGACAAGAAGGGATTCAGCTTCCGACAACCGCATAAACATGACAACTTTGCTCCCTCAGAATAAGAGTCAATCTCTAAAGTCGTGTGAAACAATAGGCAGCTATTTCTCAGTCAGTTGTGCATATTTAATTTCACCAGGGTGCGAGAATAGAGAGACGGGCGTTTTCAATAAAAGGTATTATTTATTGAGCAGTCTTCCTTCTCATGCAAGAGAAATGAATTGCCACAATTGCAATACTTATTGTGAAGTAAAGTACGTACAGTAAAAGGAGTATTATGAAATAATACTGTAAAAGCATTGATATGGTTTCTTAGCCATAAGACACTTTAAAATGGATAAAACATATATACATATATACATAGGCTAACGTGCTCAACTGGTGCTTCTAAAATACGCCTACCCCGGTGTACCTGACCTAAGCCTAATACGTGGGAAGGAGTAAGTAAGTAGCAGATTAAGTTAAGTAGGTTTGTTGCCAAGGATCTGTTCAAGAATTCTCTCTAAGGGTTTAGTCAGCACTGTACCTTGGAAATAGAATGTAAGAGTTCTGGTATCTCCCTCTCAGGACCCGATATCCCAGTCACCCGCAAGGGTAGGCTGGAAACGCCGGAGCTGGAATTTCTCGGCAGGAGAACAGACAGCGTCTTTCTCAGCGCGTCAAAGAGGTGGGGCAGCGTCCGTGGGCTTCTCACTTCTGCTGGGCTCTCGGAAAGTAGATTAGCTGCTCTGCTCCAGAATCACCACCGTGTGTTTGCTTAAGGCAACGTTGGTATATTTATACCTGAAAGGTGCCGAGTTTGACGTAAGGTTTGGACATAAGACGTCAATAAAGATGTCACTAAGAACTGGCCGTTCTTACAGTGCTCGCAGGAGTTCTATTACAAATCAAAACAAAGCAAGCGGGGCTTTCCCAGGTTGCTGGAGGTTTGGTGTGTCGAAAGAAATCGGTGTGCTCTCTAGCAATCCAAGGAAGTAGCTTTTGCCGAGCCTTGGACTGCAAGGGCGATTTACTGAAATATAGATCTGATTATTATGCCATTATAGGGATATTATTGATTATAGCCGTATAGGGGCATAAATTCACAATATTGAATCGGGTTCCTAGATAAAATACATTAGTCCCATCATATACATACAAATAACATACTTTGTGTCCCATCCACACGGCATAACGGTCTTACATAGGTGACCTTTTACCTAGTAGCTTACTTCTGTCTCTCTGGCAACAGGCTCTTGGTACCATATCTTAATCCCTGTACCTGACGTACACAAACATGTCCCCAGGCACAGTAGAATTATTCTGTACAAGGGCCACCACTTTTTTCATTCATGGCCAACAATTCAAGCTGTGCATGATCATGTTTGTTTAGAAAAGGTTAAGCCAGGGATTAGCAAATGTTTTCAAAACATTTCAATTCTAGAAAAACCCCACAGTGACCACTTTAGTATAAAAGACTGTCACTCCCCCTTACAAGACAGTGGAGAATTCCTTCCAAGCTGAGACAAGGCTCTGCCAGCCGATCCTTTGAGGCGGTACAAAAGGGGATGGTGATGGACGCAGCATCTGAACCAATCAAACACTCACACCCAGTCAACAGATCTGGGTTTAATCTATCACCGTTCTTTAGCCCACTCTGCCACCCCAGTTCAGACATGGCCAAAAGCAAATCAGTCTGACCCTGTGCCTCATGGGAACAGTCCAGCCCGAACTGCCAAGCCATGCCTTCCCTGGACCGGAAACAAGCTTCCTAGGACCGGTTTCTGGCATTACAGCCGTCTTCAGCCAGGCTTGCTTGAATCCAGTGGCAAAGTGAGCAAGGGACTCACGTCTGAGCATACTCTGCCACCTTATTGCGAACAAAGCGGTACAAAAGGGGATCCTTCGACAAGCAGAGATCTGACATCCCTTGCAGGTTGCCATCCTCGACACAGAGATGGGGACCTTCATTCAGAACCATCAGGTGAGAGGTTAGCACTTCCTGGGGAATTCTTGGCTCCATTAGGTTCCATTAAGGTTCCATTAGGACATATCCTAGGACCTACACATACATGTTTCACCTACATCTCTAGGGTAGGCACGGTTAGGTAGGCTACGCATAGTAGGGGTACGCCAAAGTTATTGTTTTATGTAATATGCTTTTATTCGTCTTATTAGCCCTATGTTAGAAATGTATCTACTTTTTATGATATTGGTACAAGCTATTACATTTTTCTGCTCCTGTTTTTTGATTGTCGCAGCTAAAATGTTTCATACTAGACTACGCTTGCCCCATAAATAATTATTGAAACCATTCTTATCATCATTCTATGTATTCTGAGAAAAGTAAGCATGAGTGACCAAGCGAAAGATACAGTATTGTTTCCATGATACCTGAAGAATCAGGGTTGTCATGTTCAGTGGTTGCCAGAAACTACCTACCACACTGTATAGTAAAGAGGGGTGGTAGTGCCACAGTAGAGCTAGCAGGTCTAACGGCCGACTCATCCTGTGCGAGTGTCCAGAGTCTGTCTGCACACCAAGCCCCAAGTTTAGGTCATCCAAAATGCTCAGGTCCTGAGTGGTCCTAGGAACTATACAACAGTTTCTTCACCTTACTCTGAGCCTACTATTACCACATGTGGTGGCTGAAGAATTGTTTTACTAAGAGAATGTCATGATTATGTGTTCAAATAATATTCCATCATTTCTATTTGCATTTTCCCTGTTGTTCTATGTTGGATAATTTTTTCTCTCTACTGTATTTTTTTCCTCACATTCTTCCTTTATTTTATTTTCTTTCATTTGTAAGCAGAAACATGTGTAGTGAACTCATGTAATTTAATACATACCTATCTTTTGGCATTCTGAACTCATATAAGGTGTAAATTGTTGATAGTTTCAGACGTTGGAGTGCTCTTCTGGCTGATACACCGGTGTGTTTTGAATATCTACTTCTGACTGACCTCAACGGCCTGCTGTGGTAATTTCAAACACTCTCCCACTGAATATTTGTCTTGTCTCATATATCTCCTGATGTCTGTCACAGATTTAACCCTTCTCTAAGTGCTACCTTTCCTGATTCCTTTCGTCTGTACATCAATACATCCTGTGGTAAAATCTATGAAACACGAGAGGCGAGAGGAGGAAGATGGTGGCCGGCTAAGACGCTCCGTCGGGAGCTCCATGCTCACAGATACACAACTTGAAGCAGAACCCACTTTCCACACACATTACGGTCAAAAAGACCTGCAGCTATGATAACGACAGAAAGGTGTTCTACCTGGTGATCCCTGAAGAGTTGAATTTGGACCCGGTATGCAAGTTTTCCCCCACTGGAACACCTCGGGACCAAGCAGGACCTTGTACGCTGGGACCTGGGCGGCGGCGCTGGTTGCAAACAGAAGCTGCCGGAAGGCGATAGGGAGAATTCCCTTCCTGTTCCGGGGTAAATGCAACAATAGCAGCAGACGTAGACAAGGAAGCGGTAACCTGGAGACGACGACGCCAATCTTAGCGGAACCGCTACATCGCCAAACAGTGAAGGGAGGAAACGACGAAGCCGCTGACAACAGCTACAAGTTTAGAAGACCCGGCGCAGAGAAGGCAATGGCGAAGGAGGCTGACCCAGGGAAGCGGTTAAAATCGCTCATCGACCCAGAGGAGATTGAGCACCGAAAGCAATCAGAAAGGGGGCCCCGGCTGGCCTCAAAAGCAGAAGCGAGATTCCCAGAACCCCAGCTCCAGCAGAAAACTAACTACCGGAGAGCGGACTATTCGCCCATGATTAAGGTACAGGGAGGGAGAGGGGAGGGGGTCGCCGCACTAGACTTAATTGCTGGGTGCAAACAGTTCAATTTCGCAGAGGGTGGAGAAGAGGCTGTGAGGAAAGGCGAGAGGGCAACAATTGAAACAGTGAATGTAGCTGCTATTTCAAAAACTAGAAAGGTTGAGGGGGTAAAAACACTCAAACCCCGATAGCACCTGAATTAGTGACTGAGAGTGGAAGCAGGGTAAGATCATCCTACTGCCTTAGAAATCTACAATTCTCCAAACAAAACTTCCTTCCACCCACAAAACAGATTGTGGCCCCCAGGAGCACAAAAAGAAAACAGAGGGGAACTCCGAACCTTGAAACATAAAAACCAGATCAGCGAAGGCGAAAGAACAAAGAAAACTCCAGCCAGAACAAAAAATGTAAGTAACTCCCTCTCTAAGATCCTTTTGTAAAGTCCAGCAACTGGTTCAAGTGAGAGGTAGCCACTCTGTCCCACAAGACAAGAACGAATCTCTACTTTCAAATCCAGGCAAAACTCTAAACATAATTCCCCCTATGGATGAGGAACTAGAACTTACAAATCCAGGAGATAAAACGCAGATGAAATGAAATGAAATGAAAAGCAGTTTTGTAAAGCGCAACAGTTGCCCTGAGGCGTCCAGGTGCTAGAACCAGAACAGTGTCTTCCAGAGAGACGATCCAGGAAGGGTCCGAATTAGTTAAACAAGAAGGTCTTGAGCTGTTTACGAAAACTCGCCAAATTGGAGTTGCTTCTCAGATGACATGGAAGAGTGTTCCACAGTCTGGAAGCGTTGTAGGCAAAAGAGCGGCCTCTTGATCTAGCTCTGTGGATCCAAGGGACTTTTGCCAAAAAGGCATTTGATGAGCGGAGAGATTTATTAGGCTGATAGGGAAGAATCAGGGCATGATTAATTTCTGGGCCATTCTTCCAAAAGGCTTGGTGGGCAATACAGAGTGTCTTGAACTTTATTCTATCCCTGACGGGAAGCCAGTGAAGAGTCCTTAGGCCATGCCTTATCGAGGTTCTGCATGGGAGTCCCAGCAAAGTGCGGGCTGCACAATTTTGTGTCCGCTGTAGTTTTTGCAAGCTGTACTCCGGGGCCCCGAGGTACAGGGAGTTGCTGAAGTCAAGGCGAGATTGAATTAGGCCTTGAATCACTATCTGCTTGGCCTCAAAGGGGAGAAGATGAAGGATTTTTTTGATCGTCCTAAGGAGGCCAAAGCAGACCGCAGATACCTTGGTTGCCTGGGTATTAAAAGTCAACGATTTGTCCAGCCACACTCCCAGACTTTTTATGTTATCTCTGGGAGTGGGAGGAGCCCCCATGCTCAGAGGCCATAACAGCTCCAAGGTGGTGGGGGCTGCAGGGCTTAGGAGCATGAGCTCCGTTTTATCGTCGTTGAGTTTCAGGCAAGACATGGTCATCCAGCTCTTGACCTCCTCCAAGCACGTCGCTAGGTTGGTTTGTGGTTGGCAGTTGTTCCCTTGCACAAGGGAGACCACTAGCTGAGTATCATCCGCATAGGTAATGATGTTAATACCATGCGGACGAACAATCCCAGCCAGTGGCCTCATATATGCATTAAAAAGCGTAGGGCTCAACGAGGAGCCCTGCGGCACCCCACATCCCAGCGGTCTGCTTGAAGAGACGGCCGAGCTTTCAAACACCTGAAAGGTGCGATCACTCAGGAAGGACTTAAACCAGCCCAGGGCTTCTCCTGAAATTCCCAGATCGGATAGACGGTTTATGAGGATTTTATGGTTTACCGTGTCAAAGGCAGCGCTCAGATCGAGGAGGATCACTGCCACTGATCCTCCTCGATCCAAGATCCGCCTTGCCTCTTCTGTCACTGCCAACAGGGCAGTCTCCGTCCCATGTTTGGGGCGGAAGCCCGTCTGGGAGATGTCAAGCAGATGGTTGTGCTCGAGAAACTCAGTCAGAAGGATGTTAATATGTTTCTCGAGAATCTTGGCAAACCAGGGAAGCAGTGATATTGGGCGGTAGTTACTCAAATTGCCTGGATCCAGAGTGGGTTTTTTCAGAAGTGCCCGCACCATGGCATGTTTCCAAGCCATTGGCACCAGCCCTGTCTTTATGGAGGATAACAAGTAAGGGAGAAATGTCTCACGCATCCTCACACGCAGTATCACATTTGCAGACAACTGAGGGAGCCTCCATGCCCCCCATAGCAGAAGCTCCTCAACTGGCTCCAAATAAAACAGGGAGTGACCTTCCCGCCTTAAAACAAACTGAAAAACTCATGGAGAAATTCATGGATAAAATGATGGGAGAATTGAGGGAAAGATATGCAGTATCGGAAGCTAATCAGAATAAAATACACGAAGTTTGTGAGAGTCTAGACCAAAAATTAAACGGACTAGGAGAAAGAGTTACCGCAGTTGAATCTGCAGTAGAGACTCTCAGCAAAAAAGTGGACACAAATCAAAAACACATAAGATCTCTAAAAGATAGCGAAAAAAGTATCAAGGAAAAACTAGAATCGCAAGAGAATCAAGCGAGGAAAAACAATTTAAGAGTACTAAAATCTGGAAGGGACAGACATTAAAAAAATTCATTATCTGCCTCTTAGAAGAGTTTTTCCCCTGGACCAAAGAAAGCAACTTGATGGAGGATATTCAAAGGATTCACGGAGACCCGTTTGGAAAGAGCAAAGAAAGAAGGACTCCAAGAAAAATTTTAATTTAATTTCAAGACCTACACACTGAAAGAAATTTTTTTAAGTGAAGGCTTAAAAAATGGAACACAGAAAAAAGACAATTGGTCCTTCAGAATCCACTCCGACATGTCCAAAGCCACTCAGGATAGACAGTGGGAACTGGGGCAATTCATGCAAGAACTAAAATCCCTTGGGGCCACTGTCCAGATGAAGTTTCCCGCTGCCCTCAGGATTATGTGGCGGAACAAAATGCACAACATAAGGGATCCCAAAGAGGTAGAAACGTTCATAGAACAGATTAAGGACCAACTGCGAACTGAGAAATAAAAATAAAAAAACCCTAGGAAAGTGATGCCCTTAAATCCGGTGAAAACGGAGCTCGAAACAGGTGGAAATACCGCCCAAAAAAAGAAGGGAGGCTTCCTCAGGGTGGGAAAAATTAAATCTAAAAAAAAACACTGACACAAAATACAACTAGGATTTTTAAGCAAAGGTGCACCACAATAAAGAAATGTGCAAACTAAGATCTCAAGTTTGTCCACAAGAAATATCAAAAATCACATTTAAAACGATTTTTTTTCAAAACAGACTTTTCTTTATTCACTCCAAATGTCAAAGGACACAGCCGACGCGTTTCGTCCCTAAGGGGACTTCTTCAGGGCTGTATTACAACAAGGAACAAAAACATATAAACACACCATTAAAATTGTAAAACATTTGTAAACTCAGTACTTTGACATTCCAATTTGTATTCCAAGTTCTGTATAGAACTGCCATTGTGATGGTGGGTGGTTTCCAGTGTGCACACTGTTCCCTTATTCGTACTTAAAGGGAAAATATTAATTTGGCTATTGTGGTCAGGTGCTCCGTTAAAGAAGGTTCCACCATCCGACTTGCTTCTTTTTACAAAATACAACTAGATCACGGGTGGGGAGCAAACTAGGAAAAAAATAGAAAAAATGTCCTCTTTAATTAAAATAAAAGGAGTTAACGGGACCTACAAAACACAAATCAGCCTAGATCACGACCCAATAAAAATAAGTAAATGACGACAAATCAAAAAAAAATTAAGTTCTCTCGTGGAATGTTAATGACCTCAGAACTCCTAATAGAAGAAGAATCCTTGAATATTTGAAGGAAGCAGAGAGTGAAGTAATTATTCTGCAAGAGACTCACCTCTTAAGCACTGAGTGGGACCAAATAATGAAAAAATTAAACTGGGTGGATGCCTGTGTATGCACCAATCAAGATTGTAATATCAAGGGGGTAGCAATTATTTTCAAAAAATCACTCAAAGGGGGGGGCGTGGCTAACCACCAGCCAAGATGGCCGCAATCTGAGAGAGCTCTGTAACTGATGAGCCCTCCTCTCGAAATCCAATAATTAATCCGTCCTTTTAGCAGTTGCTAAACTGTAGGATCGGAAGCAACTCACCTTCCGGTGCACTTTGCTGTTACCCGCATCTCTGTCTGAGGTTCCCCGGAGACACTACGTCGTGTTGAAAACTGCGGCCTATTCTGGCGCCAGGAGCCTGGGACTCTCGTATGGAACGGACCCAAAGAGCCTCACACACAGCGGCACTCGCCATCTCCTGCTTGCCGGTAACCTCCTGAGACGGACGGACGGGTACAATCACACACTATCTGCAGGTATTACCGGAGTCCCAGATGGAGCATATCTTTCATGCAAGCTCCGAAGATAACAAGGCAGGCAATTGTGATTACAGGCGTACCCGTGGGGCGGAGAAGACTACAGAGAAGGGGAGACGTAGCCCGCTCATGAGGCTGATCGCGAAGGACGAAGGACTTATCTGATCTTGTGCAGCAAGCCCACGCCAGCAGCTCCTTCTCCGACTCCCCTCTAGACGCGCTGCGGCTCAAGCCCGATCCTGCGGCCTCCGGTCCCGCCCTTGCTCACCTGGGCGCCATCACAGCTCCACTTCACAGGCCTATTACGGATGCTCCCGGGGGGTGGAAAAGAACACAAAGAAGGGGGGGCCATGGCACGCTCCCGACGCGGATCACAGGGGACTGCCTTAACACTGTGCTGCCAGCCCATGCCAGCGGCTCACTCTCCGGCTTTCCGCTAGCCGCGACGCAGCTCGGCCCAGGTCCTGAGGCCTCCGATCCCGCCCTTGCTCACCTGGGTGCATTCGCAGCCACCACCTCATGGGCCTGGTTGGGAGGCAAAGGCCACAGCCTGGCATAGATCGCGACAGCATCGCGGAACACTTCCAACCACAGTGAAGCTCATCTCTCGACAGGCCTATTCAAGGGGACACTGCACTGGAAAATCCGTTCACTCTCTTACGCCCTACCAGCCACGACTGCTGTGATGAGTGGCAGGGGGACAAGGGGCCAGCAGGCCTCGAAACTGGAGAAGTACGCCTATAACAGGGACCCGCCAGACAATGCGAAGGGGGATCCGACTCGGACACCACCCCAATCCATGGGAGACACGAGTAACACAGAAAAGATCACTCTCCACGACGTCAAGACGACCCATAAAGATAGTGCAATCCTCGATGGGCACGATCTCAACAGAAGTCTCCCTGATTAGAGCTGACTACGCAAAAATGTCAGACCGCCTTGTGGAGGTAGAAAAGACAACTACTGACCTCGTGGGGGACACATCGGATCTAAAGCGTAGAGTCCAAAGGTTGGAAGACAACAATCTCATGCTGAGGGCAAAGCTGGATGACCAGGAAGGCCGCTCGAGGCGTAATAATGTACGCCTGATTGGCGTACCAGAATCTGAACGCGGCCCGGCCCTGGACCTCTACGTTGAGGACCTCATAAATAAGCAGCTGCAACCCAAAGGACTGTCGAACTATTTCTCGGTGGAACGTGCCCATCGAGTACCCGGAGGAAAGCCAAAGCCCGGGGCACCGCCTTGGCCCATCTTGGCCCGAATCTTTAACTTCAGAGACCGGGACGCCATTTTACAAGCAGCGCGCACTCGACCACCGATCAAAATTGATAACTCAGAAATCCACTTCTATCCTGACTACACAGCGGCAGTGGCTCAACAACGCCGGGGCTTCACGGAGGTTAAGAAGGAACTGGGTTCTCCGGAGCTGAAATACTCGATGCTTTCTCCGCCGAAATTACGTGTGGAATCCAAAGGAAAAACATGGTTCTTTGACACAAAGTAAGCAACCCAGGAATGGCTGGAGGGATGGCGACCGGCGAGAGATCCGAGAAACTACGATATGCAACGGAACCGCGGAGATAGAAGCCCTCGGCTAACCGGCGACGCAGACTGAACATGATCATTGCACTACAAACTCCGACACTGTTACCCGTCCCTTTAAAACCTTTTCTTTTCAAATACGACATCCGCCCACTCTTCTTCAACAGGATGAAATTGCCGGACATGCAGGGGGAAGGTGAGGCGGCAGGCCGCCATTTGCGGCTGGCAAACTATGGTGAGACTCTGGTCGTACACTCCGAGACCCATGCAGGTAGGACTAATAGTTAAGACTGGCACTGCACGAGTACTCTCAGAGGGGAGGGAACGGCAGCGGACACAGAAGTCTCACCCCCACGAACAATCTTCATGTGTTGGGACTGTAAGCACTCTGCTCAGATGGGGAGGTGGAAGGTTTATTGTCCGCCGGGAAGGGAGGCAGGGTGGGGGTAGGGAGTTTCTACGTTTTGACTTTGTTTAGTTTCTGTTTTAGTTGTACGTTTTACACTTGGTTGGCTCTTTACATGCACATGCGCCATACACACCGACTCCTCTCCACGCACTCAGACACGATGACCCGGCCGCAGCGGCCGCAGCAGCCTTGCATGAGCTGTCGGTCACGGTCTACATGACATGACACCCACCTTAAAGACACACTAATAGAAGCACGGGGGCACAATCTGAGCTCTCGCACAGCCCGGACCTCAGTCCGCGTCTTAAACCCAATGACACTGATGCACTTTCTCACTGACGACCATGGCTAGTCACGGTTTTTCGGCACTGGACCCTCAATCACAATCACTGGTCTCCCCCTCGCTAACAGGTATTTCGTGGAATGTAAATGGTCATAAAATTAAACGAGGGCTGGTCCTCCAATATCTAAAGAGGAAAGCGCCTACTTTGGCTCTGCTGCAAGAAATGCATCTGGTGGGGACGGCCTGCAAGGCTCTTAATCGTTGGGGTTTCAGGAGGATCACGCATGCAGAGTTCTCAGCTGGTTCCTGGGGGGTGGGGATCATCGCCCAAAAAAAACCTCCACTGCTAATCAAACGCACTTGGACTGATGACCTAGGGCGCTTTGCAGCGATCCATTGTCAATGGGAGAGTCGGCCATACAATATACTATCAGTATACATCCCCCGACGCTACACCAAGGGGCTTTCCAAGACCTGGGTAGACTACTGCTTGAACTCCCAGAGGGTGAACTAATCATTGGAGGCGACTTCAATACAGTACTGAACGCAGCGGTGGATCGGCAGCCTCCTCGTGAGACTACCAGGTCTAACCAAATGTTTAACGACTTCCTAGAAGCATTGGGATTGGTGGATATATGGAGACTTAAACATCCCCATGACCGTCACTACACATTTCACTCGGAGGCCCACAATAGTCTCTCCAGAATAGATTACATGCTGACACTGGCAATCCCCCCAGAAAGGATCACAGCCCTAGAGCTCCGCTCAAGGGGGATATCAGATCATTCCCCGAAGCACCTCACCTACACAGCACAACCTACCAGAGAGGGCAAAGGATATTTCAGATTTACCCAGGATATCTTAGGAATAGAGCAATTATGAAAGCACTGAAAACCTCCACCACACACTACTTTGATGAAAATCCAGACTCTGTAGCTTCACCCGCAGTTCTATGGGAGGCTTACAAGGTAGTTCTTAGAGGACAAGCGATCTCCACAATTACCAGACACAAAAAAAGAGCAGAGGGCAACTGTGGAAGCACTCGAAACAGCGGTGCAGACCACAGAATTAGCACACGCCTCAGATCACACGGAAGACACGGCCCACAAGCTAACACTGGCGTCACAGGAATACAAGGCGTATGTAGAGTAAATGACCAAAACAAGACTGACTGGCACAGTGCATAGAGTCTACGAATTAGGTGACAAGACTGGGAGAATGGTCGCGTGGCTTGAACGGAAGGACAGGGCCAATAGATGGATTGCCGCGTTAGCGCTCCCAGATGGTATGTATGTGTATGTATGTATAGGCATTTATATAGCGCACTACTTACCCGGAGGGTCCCAAGGCGCTTCGACCGCTGCAAAACCCTTCCTGGGGTCCCTGAGAGATGGTCCCTTAATGGGTATCTCCAGGGTGAGACCAGGCATCCCCGTGGTACACACAAAACTTCTCCCCCACAAATAGTGGAAGAATTAGCCACATATTATGAAACCGTATACACTGCACGGGGAGGGAGGACGGAAGACGACAGAATGCAATTCCTGCAAGATTTACCCCTGCCCACGCTATCCCAGGAGGACGCACAAACGCTTGAGGGTGACTTAACAGGAGGGAAGTTAGGGAAGGCCCTAGCAGCACTGCATACTGGAAAAGCAATGGGACCTAACGGCCTACCTGTAGAACTTTATAAAACACTGGCGTGACAGATAATCCCCTACATGCTTCCAATGTATAACGATTGCCTGACAAGAGGCGAGCTCACGGCTGACCAAAGACTAGCCACCATTGTTGTAGTGCACAAACCTGGCAAACCACCTGACCAAACGTCTTCATATATACCAATCTCCCTAATGAATGTGGACGCTAAAGTCCTAGCAAAACTCCTGGCACTACGACTACAGCCCCACCTCACAGACCTAATACACCCAGACCAATCTGGCTTTATGCCCGGTAGAAACACATCACTTAACCTATGGCACATTAACGGAGTCCTGCACCGCATTCCCATGCTGCGGGAAGACGCGGCCATCCTTTCCCTTGATGCAACGATGGCCTTCGCACTTGTAGAATGGCCATTCCTGTTCGCAGTCCTCAGGAAGATAGGTTTTGGTCCTGAATTCTGTAGTTGGGTTAGGCTCCTCTGCACTGCACCAATGGCACAAGTGGTTGCTAATGGCCTTACATCCCGCCCATTCACACTGGGGCGCGGAGCGAGGCAGGGATGCCCTTTGTCCCCGCTTCTCTTTGCGCTTATACTGGAACCCCTAGTGGTTTAGATACGCGTAGACCCTATAATCCGGGAAATCACGTGGGGGACGGGATGGGAGGATCGCATCTCCCTCTACGCGGACGATGTGTTGGTTTATCTAATGTCACCTACCCCGTCCCTGACAGCTTTAATGGACATGCTTAAGACCTACGGTGAGGTATCAGGATACACCATTACTGGGCCAAATCGCTTCTTTATGTCCTATGAGGCCGAACACCGACGTTGCCCCTGGACTGCACCCTACAAACGGTCACCAGGGGCTTCAAATACCTGGGGATATATGTCACACCACTGGAATCACTATTCGTAGAAGAAAACTTGATGAAACCCTTACAGAGGCTAAAATCAGATGTAACACATTGACGCTCTTCACCGCTTACGCTGCTGGGGAGGGCCGCACTATTTAAGATGCTATCACTTCCAAGATTCCTTTACGCATTACAAAACACACCCTTTCCGGTCCCTCTCACATACTTTAAATCAATAGACGCAGAAATCTCTGCACTCTTATGGGACGGAAAACCGGCCCGTATCGCGCACTCCAAATTAATCCGGTCCTGGTATGACGATGGAATCGCCCTACCCAGTGTTAAATTATATTACTGGGCAGCACAACTAATTGCAGTTAATCAATGGCTACATGCCCCACAACTAGACCCAGGCTTCCGCCTTGACAGGACTGTCCTATCACCTTACCAACTCATGAGGGCGCTATACACGAACAAACGCCGCCACACCCTCACAGGCCCAACAGCCCACACAATTAAGATTTGGCACGCGGCAGAGAGCCCTGGGATGGGAAGGAGTGCTCACACTCGCAACGCCACTTTGGGACATGCGGCGTCTGGGTACCTTAGCAAATACAAAGGGTTTCAGGCAGTGGGACCTAATTGGTATTTCCAAAATGGGTGACCTGTGGATAAGGGGTGAAGTTATCAAATTCCCAGCCCTGAAAGAAAAATACGGGATGGCAGACACCGAGCACTATCGCTATGCGCAAATCAAACATGCTTTACAGGGGGCCATTCAAATGGGCACACAACTAGCTGAATCCTCCCCCCTGTAGGACAGACTCCTCACCGAATGCCTAGATAAAAAAGCGATCTCACTCACATACCGCAAACTTCTCAACAATCTTCCAGACCCCACGGCTGTTCTCCGAAGCAAGTGGGAAGTAGAACTAGGCGACATAGTGGATGAAGATTGGTTGTATGCACTAGCATCTGCTAGGGAGGCCTCCATACCATCACGACTTAAGCTAGTGCAATTAAAAATATTACACAGAGTATACTATTCCCGCACGCTCCTACACAGGCTCAGCCGCACCCCGGAGCCTGCCTGCCTGCGAGGGTGTGGTCTCCCGGGCACATTCTTTCACACAATATGGGACTGTCCCAGAATACAATCGTATTGGGACCAAGTTCTCTCCGAAATCTCAGAGGCAAGTGGGGTTTGTTAGACCTGTCTGGCTTTTTGCGTAGTCCCTCCAATTTATTATTTATTTTGTCCCCCATTTGCCCCTCATACCCTTAAAAATTTTTGTGTCCACTAACTTTTTCTAGGTGTTGGTCAAGGGGATAGGTGTTCTTTTTCCCCCTCATAGTTTTTCACCTCAGGCCCAGAGGCCTGTTCTGACAGGAATAGTTGGAACCACAAAATGGTGGCTACCAACTGCCCTAACTGCCAAACCCAGAACTTGCCCATAGACTAGTATAGGGCGTTCCAGAACCTTCTGGTCCCTTCTGGACCTCTGAGGGTCAGCCTATATAAGGCGGAATGCTGGGCAGCCATTTTGTCTACCTGAGAGAGTCCGCTGGAGGACAGGCTGTAGCTAAGGGTGGGAAGAGGCTAGACATAGGGTTGACTTCCTGGACTGGGAGGCTGCCTTACTGATCCACCACACTACCCCCCTTTGGGTTACTTGTCCTGACCCCGCTGTTGAGGGTTACTGGAGACCCTGGGCGCCTAGCTTGCCCCTTGTCTAAATCATACAGGGGGAGTCTACAGGAGAAGGGGACTGCAGCGCTGCGGAGCGCAGTCCTCTGCCCAGTAAAGGAACTTAAGGGAAGTGATCCCCAGGATATCATTACAGTGGCTGTAAGGATTGTGAGCTGGTGAGGAGTCTATCGCCACGTATCACAAGTTTATTTCCCCCTTTTCCCTGTACCTGGGGCTGCCCTTGCTCAAGTGAACTCCCAGTGACTGAAGTGGGGCTGGGAGCGTGCTCTTCTCGAGGTGCTTCGTGGGGCACTGGTTGCTTGATCAGGCCGCCTGTGTGCCTGTGACCTGTGGTAGCAGCGGACGCTGTAGTGGAGGATCGTTTTCCTGCGCTGTGTCCTGTCAGCGCTAACCCGGCATAAGGAGCGAGTTAGCCGGTGTTTGAGGGTGGGGCCGGAGGAAGCAGAACCGAGCACTCTCCAGCTAAAGCCGCTGCTCGCTCGCGCATGCCCGGTCGCGCCGCTTCTCTTCAGGAAGGCGGAGGCGGGACCAGGCGGGGAGGCGCCGAGAGCCGAGCAGAGGCTGAGGTGTGTGGCATCGTCTTCCCCCGCTCGAGCGCCTCACGAAGGAGCTGGCGCGAGCGGGAGGGGGGAATTGAGGAGCCTGGCAGAGGCTCAGAAGAATCGGCGTAAACTCCCTTTTCCCTGCTCAGAAGCCATACGGAGGAGCTGGCTTGAGTAGGAAGGGGGAAGCTGAGGGGCCCTGGAGATCGGTGAGTCTCCTCAGCATTCAGCTCCTTTGCCCTGCCACTGGTGATGCACGATTACAACTCAAGGAGGTATTACAAGTAAGGAGGATTAAGCAGGGGAAGTTAGAGGCTGAGAAGTGTCTCTCATAAGAGCAGAGACTGCCGATTGACTGGACTAGGACCAGGCTGGTGCTAGGGAGCGTCCCTCTGGTCCTCAAAAGTTACAGTGAAATTTATAACATTGAAGGTGGAGTGTTCATTCAAATGTAAACTAATATTCTGATTCAAATGTCTCTAATGTTAGCCCTAGTGGATAATTCAACTGCAAGGAGTTAGAGCAGAGGGAGGCTAATTAATCCTTCTATGATCTAAGGTGGGGAGAGAGTTAAGGTTTAGGTGTGTCAGAGAAGACCACATCTTCAAAGTGATGAGTTTAATGTAAAACACTGTTAATGCTGAGTATTAATTTGATTTAACAACTTCAACAGTATTGTGATTTATGACCTGACATTCTGCAGTGTATTTAATTGTGAAATCTGAAGGCAAAAGAGCAAAGATATTATTTTTATAAACCAGTACATATTTTTCTAACAAATTGGTGTAGTGTCCTTTTTAAGTGTTATTGCGTGGATTTACTGCTGGGTGGTTTGCAACCTTCACATTTATACCTCTAGTGTTTAAGTCTTACCCTAGGCCAGGCTACCCTAGGTGACCTGACATCCCAGGTTCCAACAGATTGGTGTCTAGCGGTGGGATTCTGACTTGGTTGCAGCTACTCATTAGTAATTCAACGCAATACACTGGCCTACACCAGGAGTTTTCTCCTTGCGGCCCTCCTAATTTGAATTTTGTTTTTTCCAAATTTATTTCTGGTGGTGGGTGGAGGTTAACCTCAGGTCACACTTCTGGGTTCTCTCCTGAGTGCTTATTTTATTCCATAGGGAAAGATGGAATTAAATTTTGAAGAGCTAGAATCCTACACTGTGACCCAACTCAAGGAATGGTGTCAGCAACAGGGGGTATTCTTTAAAAAAGGTGCCAGGAAAGGCGAGTTGCTGACAAGCATAAGGGCATGGGTGGAAGCTCATTCAGGGGAGGAACCGGACACAGAAGGGAGTGACAGGGACACTGTCCTTGAGACTGCAATGTTGTACCAAGCTGGAGGGGGGAATCTGCTGACAGGTCCCAGGACACCTTCGAGGGTGGGCAGCAGCGTCTCGGAGAGGGGTTTAACTGACGCTGAGCTAGAAGATAGGAGGGAGGAGAGGAGAATGAAGTTGGAATTAGCTAGAATGGATATGGAAAGGGAGGACAAGAGGTTAGCCCATGAGCGAACCATCAAGGAGCTAGACCTACAAGCCTTAACCCTAAGGTCTCCCAATCCAGATAATGGTGGCAGCGAAAATAAAGTGAATACCAGGGAACCCAGACCCTATCTACCCAAGGATGTCATTGCCAGTTACACCACAGGCGATGACATTGCCAAATGGTTAGCCGCATACGAAGTTTCTTTAAGGGCTCACGGGATCTTAGAAACTCACTGGGGGGGTGGGCTGTATAAATACATGCCACCTGCTGGCAGGGACACCTTGTTGGCTCTGGAGCAGGATGAGCAAACCCACTACCTTACAATGAAGGTGGCACTGGTGAAGAAGTTTGGACTTACCCCTGAAAGATACAGACAGAAATTCAGGGGAAGTCACAAACTGAGTACCCAGAATTGGGTAGATTTCTTAGACTACGCCAAGAAAGCTTTGGAGGGTTGGGTCAAGGGCAGCGAGGTGAAGGATTATAAGGGGCTGTACAACCTATTTTTGAAAGAACACCTCCTCGAGAAATGTTTTCCCGAGCTGCGCCAACACCTGGTGGACAGCAAGCTGACCAATCCCCGGAAGCTTGCAGAGGAGGCGGATACCTGGGCAAGTACCCGGGTGTCCTCAAAGGGGACTGGAGGGGATTCGCAAAAAGCCGGACAGGGCGCCCCCCCAGAAGAAGGTGGGGGGAGATAAAAAGAAGGAGTTCTCCAAAGGTCCCCAAAATAATTTCCAAGGAAAGGGAGCAGGTTTCACCCCTAAGGCAAACCCGCCCAGAAACCCTAATCCTGGCCAAAGCCAGCAGCCAAGGGTTCTCCACTGTTTTGAATGTGGTGGTGTTGGACATTATAAGGGAGATGTCAGATGCCCAAAGAGACCACCCCCTCCCACCAGAGGAAAACCACCGGGAGTAGCTAGTGTAGCGCTCGGGGAGGAGTTGCCCTTAGATAAGGGGGGTGAGTGGGTGGGTGTCACCTTAGTGTCCCTGGGAGAGCGGGAGATGGTTCCAAAGATCCAGGTGCCCCCAAATACTACAAAGTATGGGCAGTGGGTCACCATCAATGGCCAGAGAGGGGAGGCTCTGAGAGATACAGGAGCCAGTATGACTATGGTGAGAAGTCAACTGGTGTCTCCAGAGCAGGTGGTTCCCAATGTACTCCACCCCGCCGCGATGGCTGACGGCAGAATGGGCCACTATCCAGTGGCTGAGGTTCCCTTTGAGTGGGAGGGGGTTGCAGGTTCACTTCGAGTTGCCGTAAGCCCTGCCGTGCCAGTCGATTGTCTGTTGGGGAATGACATGGAGCACAACACTTGGAGAGAGGTGGAATACCAGACGCATTCTGCGATGCTGGGTACACCTGACTGGGCCTGTGTGAGCACACGGTCTGCGACTGCCCGGAGAGGGAGTTCGCCTGGGTTGGAGCCTGGAACAATGGCCCAACCCGCTGCTAAAAAGGGACAGACCCGGAGACAGGAAGAGCCTGCTCCGGCTTCCACACCCCATGTGACAGATCGGCCACCTGCGGTGGTGGACCAGGAGTCCGTGGAGGGGGAAGTAGACTCTCTGGAGGATTTACCCATCCCTGCTGAGTGGCATGTGGAGGGAGGTCCTACCAGAGAGGAATTCTGAAAGGGGCAGAGGGAGTGCCCTACCCTTGAGGGACTGAGGCGACAGGCTGAAGCCCAAGCAGCAGGTGATGTTACGGGACACTACCATATTTACTGGGAGGATGGACTCCTCTACAGTGAACCCAAGGTACCCTTGCCTGGTTCATCAAGGGCCTTGGTAGTCCCGCAACAATACCGAGCCTTTCTGCTGGAATTGGCTCATGCTATACCTCTGGCAGGACACTTAGGCCAGGACAAGACCTTTGCACGGCTTGTCCTCCACTTTTACTGGCCTCAGATGAAAGTGGCGTCCAACACTTACTGTCGGACATGTGTAACCTGCCAGGCCAGTGGGAAAAAAGGGGTGAAGCTGAAGGCTCCCCTGGAAACACTTCCAGTCGTTAGCACACCCTTTGAGAGGGTGGGCATCGACATTGTAGGGCCTTTAGATCCACCAACCACAGCTGGTCACAGGTTCATCCTGGTCCTGGTGGATCATGCCACACGGTACCCAGAGGCAATTCCTCTGAGGACAGTCACTGCACCAGTGGTGGCTAGAGCCCTAATGGGGATCTTTACCCGAGTGGGATTTCCCAAGGAAGTTGTGTCCGACAGGGGGACCAACTTCATGTCAGCGTACATGCGGGCAATGTGGAAGGAGTGTTAAGTGACCTACCGGTTCACCACTCCTTATCACCCCCAGTCAAATGGACTGGTTGAGAGGTTCAATAAAACCTTGAAGGGCATGATCAGAAGTCTGCCCGAAAGCCTGCGGAGGAAATGGGACGTCCTCCTACCCTGTTTGCTCTTTTCTTACAGGGAAGTGCCATAGAAGGGAGTGGGCTTCAGCCCCTTTGAGCTTCTGTATGGGCACCCTGTACGCGGTCCTCTCAGCCTGGTGAAGGATGGTTGGGAGAAGTCTCCCAGGAAACCCCCCCAGGATGTGGTGAGCTACATGCTGGCCTTCAGGAGCCAAATGGCGAAGTTGTGGAAGCAGGCTTCTGACAACTTGGAGGCCAGCCAGGCAGTCATGAAAGAGTGGTATGACCACAATGCTCACCAGGTGGAATTGAAGCCTGGCCAGAAAGTGTGGGTGATGTAGCCTGGAGAGCTTAGTGCCCTCCAGGATCGCTGGACAGGCCCCTTTGAAGTGTTGGAGAAGAAGGGTAAGGCCACATACCTGGTGGACCTTAAGACCCCTCGACAGCCCCTACGGGTGCTGCATGCCAACCGTCTCAAACCCCACCATGAGAGGCCCGAAGTCATGTTGATGATGGTGACTGACGGGGAAGAGGAAGCGGAAAGCGAACCTCTCCCAGATCTATTCTCGTCTCAAGAGAAGGATGGGTCAGTGGAGGGAGTGATTCTCTCTCCCACTCTAACTCCTGAGCAACGGGAGGACTGCCGCCAGATCCTGGAGCAGTACCACAAATAGGATTAACCCCACCGCACCATGGTACTCGGACGAACTAAAAACACAAAAATTACAGAACAGATATTGGGAAAGACAATGGAGAAAATCTTATGATCCTACAAGCAAAACTAAATATAAGGAGGCTCTGGCAACATACAAAGCCATGATTACAAAGGCTAAAAAAGAGTACTATATGCTTCAAATTGAGCAGGCGAAGAACTCGAGCAAAAAATTGTATGATATAACTAAAGTGCTTTCGGGTAATATTCCAGACTTGACCCCACCCCAAACCCAAGACATGTGTGACGCCATAGCCGACTTCTTTTTTAAGAAGGTGGATGATATTTATCAACCATTTCTGGCAAATATCCCGCATTCGAACGAAACCGATACTACTCAGGAAAACTTAACACCAATAGGGACTCCATCTTTTTCAGAGTTTCAACCACTGACAGAAGACCAAGTACTACAAATTGTATCGACAATCAAAGCAGGATCCAAGCTAGATCCTTGCCCACTATCGGCTCTTTTACCGGTGATGGAGTCAATCATACCAGTCCTGACACAAGTTTGTAACTCCATCCTGCTTTCGGGGACATATCCCCTTAGTCTAAAAACCACACTGCTCAAACCTCTGCTGAAAAAACCAGGAGCTGATAAGTCAGAACTAAAAAATTACCGACCCATTGCCAGTCTTCCATTCATGGCCAAAGTGGTGGAAAAGGCCATGAACCAACAATTAACTGAGTATATAGAAACCCACAAGAAGCTAGATGATACTCAGTATGGATTTAGGAAATACCATGGGACTGAAACTGCCCTCATTAAAGCAACTGAAGACATACGAACGATAAGAGACCAAGGCGGAACAGCGGTGTTGGTACTGCTAGATCTCTCAGCAGCATTCGACACGGTCGACCATGGCACTCTGGTCGGCCGTGTTGGAAAAATAGGCATCTCCTCCACGGCAAGAGCTCTCCTCGCCTCTTTTCTCTCGGAGAGAACGCAGGCTGTCTCTTTGGGCCCCTATCAATCTTCCAAATTGTCACAACCGTGTGGGGTACCTCAAGGCTCATCCCTGAGTCCGACACTCTTTAACATATATGTGTCGGACCTGGCCAATGTCATCAAGGCACACGGGATGAGCCTTACCTCCTACGCGGACGACACACAATTAGTGTTGGCTATAAGGGGTGATGGCGAGGAAGTAGCTAAAACATTCCAGAGGGGACTGACAGAACTGGGAGACTGGATGTCAGCAAAGTACCTAAAACTAAACTCGGAAAAAACCGAAGTTATGATCTTTGGGCAACTCTCACCAGAATGGCCTACCTCGTGGTGGCCCCAAACCTTTGGTGCCCCCCCTAATCCAGTGACCAAAGTAAGGAACTTAGGAATAATTTTTGACAATCATCTGAATTTTATGGACCATGCCAGCAGAGTGGCATCAGTTGCCCACCATAAACTGCGCATGATCCGAAAGATAAGTCCCTATCTTCCTACCACCGCCATTAAAACTCTGGTGAGCTCATTAGTTCTGACATCCTTAGACTATTGCAATGGGCTCTTTATCAACGCCCAAGCAAGAGTCTTAAAAAAACTGCAGACTATACAAAACGCAGCAGCACGTCTCATTCTGGGAATTCCAAAATTTGCTCCTTTATCCAATGCCATTCCCAAACTACACTGGTTGACGATTCAGAATAGAGCCAGATTCAAATCCCAGTGCATTGTATACAAAGTCCTAAACAAACAGGGTCCACAGTTCCTCAAAGACCATCTACGACAGTACCAACCCACACGCCAACTGCGCTCTACCAACAGTAACCAACTTATGGTACCTCGAACCAAAACTGTGATGTGGGGAGACCGACGGTTTGTAGTGGCGGCTTCTAAACTTTGGAATACCTTACCCCAGGACATTAGGGCATGTCCCACGATACTCCAATTTCGCAAGAAATTAAAAACTTGGCTGTTTAATAAATAAACTTCTACATGACTCCAGGTATAGAATAATCATCAGAGCAAGGCAGTTTCAACCAGCCGGCAAATTATTTAGCGCCAAGACACTCCGGGGTATATGCTGCGCTTTACAAATGCCAATAAATAAATAAATAAATAAATACTCTACGTTGTTCTCCCTTGTCCCGGGAAGGACTCACCTGTGTACCCATGATGTGGACGCAGGGGACAGCCCACCAGTGAAGTCGAAGACCTACCGGCTGTCCGACAAGGTGAAGGCTAGCATCCATGGAGAGGTTGCCAAGATGCTAGAGCTGGGAGTTATTGAACCTTCTAACAGCCCTTGGTCCAGTCCGGTGGTGCTCGTGCCAAAAGCCGCACCACCAGGCACCACACCCGAACTGAGGTTCTGTGTGGATTACCGAGGACTGAACTCAGTCACAAAGACTGATGCTCATCCGATCCCTAGGGCGGATGAATTAATTGACCGGCTAGGAGCTGCCCAATATCTGAGTACCTTTGACCTCACTTCGGGGTACTGGCAGATCTCCTTGACAGATGGAGCGAAGGAAAGGTCAGCCTTCTCCACGCCTGAGGGACACTTCCAGTTTTGTGTGATGCCCTTTGGGCTCAAAAATGCCCCTGCCACATTTCAGCGGCTGGTGAACCAGGTCCTCTCTGGAATGGAGAGTTTCTCTGCTGCTTACCTGGATGACATTGCTGTCTTCAGTAGCAGTTGGGAGGACCATTTGCAGCATTTGCAAGCAGTTCTCCAGGCCCTGAAACAAGCTGGATTAACAATCAAGGCCAGCAAATGCCAGATTGGGCAGGGGTCGGTTGTGTACCTTGGACACTTGGTGGGTAGGGGGACTGTGCAGCCCCTGCAGGCGAAGATTGAGGCAATCATGGCCTGGGAACCCCCCAAGACACAGACTGAGGTCCGAGCTTTCCTGGGCCTCACAGGATACTACCGTTGCTTTGTGAAGGGGTATGGCACTATTGTAGCGCCTCTCACAGAGCTCACCTCAAAGAAACAACCTCGACGGGTAGTTTGGACGGGAGCTTGTCAGCAAGCTTTTGAGAAATTGAAGCAGGCAATGTGTGCAGCACCGGTCCTGAAGGCCCCAGACTTCTCCAAGGAGTTCATTGTCCAGACAGATGCATCAGAACATGGCATTGGGGCAGTGTTATCGCAACTAAATGAAGAGGGCCTGGATCAGCCTGTAGTCTTCTTATCCAGGAGACTGCTTCCCCGGGAACAGAAGTGGAGTGCAATTGAGAGGGAAGCTTTTGCGGTGGTGTGGGCTCTGAAGAAGCTGCGGCCATACCTCTTTGGCTCGCACTTCCTGGTTCAGACTGACCACCGACCCCTTCGTTGGCTGATGCAAATGAAGGGGGAAAATCCCAAGCTGTTGAGGTGGTCCATCTCCCTACAGGGAATGGACTTCCGGGTGGAACATCGGCCTGGAGTGGACCACGCCAATGCAGACGGTCTCTCCAGGTATTTCCGCCTTAGTGATGAGGACTCCCAAGGGGTTGGGTAGTTCTCCCCACTTTCAGCTGGGGGGGACGCGTGTTAGACCTGTCTGGCTTTTTGCGTAGTCCCTCCAATTTATTATTTATTTTGTCCCCTTTTTGCCCCTCATACCCTTAATAATTTTTGTGTCCACTAACTTTTTCTAGGTGTTGGTCAAGGGGATAGGTGTTCTTTTTCCCCCTCATAGTTTTTCACCTCAGGCCCAGAGGCCTGTTCTGACAGGAATAGTTGGAACCACAAAATGGTGGCTACCAACTGCCCTAACTGCCAAACCTAGAACTTGCCCATAGACTAGTATAGGGCGTTCCAGAACCTTCTGGTCCCTTCTGGACCTCTGAGGGTCAGCCTATATAAGGCGGAATGCTGGGCAGCCATTTTGTCTACCTGAGAGAGTCCGCTGGAGGACAGGCTGTAGCTAAGGGTGGGAAGAGGCTAGACATAGGGTTGACTTCCTGGACTGGGAGGCTGCCTTACTGATCCACCACACTACCCCCCTTTGGGTTACTTGTCCTGACCCCGCTGTTGAGGGTTACTGGAGACCCTGGGCGCCTAGCTTGCCCCTTGTCTAAATCATACAGGGGGAGTCTACAGGAGAAGGGGACTGCAGCGCTGCGGAGCGCAGTCCTCTGCCCAGTAAAGGAACTTAAGGGAAGTGATCCCCAGGATATCATTACAGTGGCTGTAAGGATTGTGAGCTGGTGAGGAGTCTATCGCCACGTATCACAAGTTTATTTCCCCCTTTTCCCTGTACCTGGGGCTGCCCTTGCTCAAGTGAACTCCCAGTGACTGAAGTGGGGCTGGGAGCGTGCTCTTCTCGAGGTGCTTCGTGGGGCACTGGTTGCTTGATCAGGCCGCCTGTGTGCCTGTGACCTGTGGTAGCAGCGGACGCTGTAGTGGAGGATCGTTTTCCTGCGCTGTGTCCTGTCAGCGCTAACCCGGCATAAGGAGCGAGTTAGCCGGTGTTTGAGGGTGGGGCCGGAGGAAGCAGAACCGAGCACTCTCCAGCTAAAGCCGCTGCTCGCTCGCGCATGCCCGGTCGCGCCGCTTCTCTTCAGGAAGGCGGAGGCGGGACCAGGCGGGGAGGCGCCGAGAGCCGAGCAGAGGCTGAGGTGTGTGGCATCGTCTTCCCCCGCTCGAGCGCCTCACGAAGGAGCTGGCGCGAGCGGGAGGGGGGAATTGAGGAGCCTGGCAGAGGCTCAGAAGAATCGGCGTAAACTCCCTTTTCCCTGCTCAGAAGCCATACGGAGGAGCTGGCTTGAGTAGGAAGGGGGAAGCTGAGGGGCCCTGGAGATCGGTGAGTCTCCTCAGCATTCAGCTCCTTTGCCCTGCCACTGGTGATGCACGATTACAACTCAAGGAGGTATTACAAGTAAGGAGGATTAAGCAGGGGAAGTTAGAGGCTGAGAAGTGTCTCTCATAAGAGCAGAGACTGCCGATTGACTGGACTAGGACCAGGCTGGTGCTAGGGAGCGTCCCTCTGGTCCTCAAAAGTTACAGTGAAATTTATAACATTGAAGGTGGAGTGTTCATTCAAATGTAAACTAATATTCTGATTCAAATGTCTCTAATGTTAGCCCTAGTGGATAATTCAACTGCAAGGAGTTAGAGCAGAGGGAGGCTAATTAATCCTTCTATGATCTAAGGTGGGGAGAGAGTTAAGGTTTAGGTGTGTCAGAGAAGACCACATCTTCAAAGTGATGAGTTTAATGTAAAACACTGTTAATGCTGAGTATTAATTTGATTTAACAACTTCAACAGTATTGTGATTTATGACCTGACATTCTGCAGTGTATTTAATTGTGAAATCTGAAGGCAAAAGAGCAAAGATATTATTTTTATAAACCAGTACATATTTTTCTAACAAATTGGTGTAGTGTCCTTTTTAAGTGTTATTGCGTGGATTTACTGCTGGGTGGTTTGCAACCTTCACATTTATACCTCTAGTGTTTAAGTCTTACCCTAGGCCAGGCTACCCTAGGTGACCTGACATCCCAGGTTCCAACAGATTGGTGTCTAGCGGTGGGATTCTGACTTGGTTGCAGCTACTCATTAGTAATTCAACGCAATACACTGGCCTACACCAGGAGTTTTCTCCTTGCGGCCCTCCTAATTTGAATTTTGTTTTTTCCAAATTTATTTCTGGTGGTGGGTGGAGGTTAACCTCAGGTCACACTTCTGGGTTCTCTCCTGAGTGCTTATTTTATTCCATAGGGAAAGATGGAATTAAATTTTGAAGAGCTAGAATCCTACACTGTGACCCAACTCAAGGAATGGTGTCAGCAACAGGGGGTATTCTTTAAAAAAGGTGCCAGGAAAGGCGAGTTGCTGACAAGCATAAGGGCATGGGTGGAAGCTCATTCAGGGGAGGAACCGGACACAGAAGGGAGTGACAGGGACACTGTCCTTGAGACTGCAATGTTGTACCAAGCTGGAGGGGGGAATCTGCTGACAGGTCCCAGGACACCTTCGAGGGTGGGCAGCAGCGTCTCGGAGAGGGGTTTAACTGACGCTGAGCTAGAAGATAGGAGGGAGGAGAGGAGAATGAAGTTGGAATTAGCTAGAATGGATATGGAAAGGGAGGACAAGAGGTTAGCCCATGAGCGAACCATCAAGGAGCTAGACCTACAAGCCTTAACCCTAAGGTCTCCCAATCCAGATAATGGTGGCAGCGAAAATAAAGTGAATACCAGGGAACCCAGACCCTATCTACCCAAGGATGTCATTGCCAGTTACACCACAGGCGATGACATTGCCAAATGGTTAGCCGCATACGAAGTTTCTTTAAGGGCTCACGGGATCTTAGAAACTCACTGGGGGGGTGGGCTGTATAAATACATGCCACCTGCTGGCAGGGACACCTTGTTGGCTCTGGAGCAGGATGAGCAAACCCACTACCTTACAATGAAGGTGGCACTGGTGAAGAAGTTTGGACTTACCCCTGAAAGATACAGACAGAAATTCAGGGGAAGTCACAAACTGAGTACCCAGAATTGGGTAGATTTCTTAGACTACGCCAAGAAAGCTTTGGAGGGTTGGGTCAAGGGCAGCGAGGTGAAGGATTATAAGGGGCTGTACAACCTATTTTTGAAAGAACACCTCCTCGAGAAATGTTTTCCCGAGCTGCGCCAACACCTGGTGGACAGCAAGCTGACCAATCCCCGGAAGCTTGCAGAGGAGGCGGATACCTGGGCAAGTACCCGGGTGTCCTCAAAGGGGACTGGAGGGGATTCGCAAAAAGCCGGACAGGGCGCCCCCCCAGAAGAAGGTGGGGGGAGATAAAAAGAAGGAGTTCTCCAAAGGTCCCCAAAATAATTTCCAAGGAAAGGGAGCAGGTTTCACCCCTAAGGCAAACCCGCCCAGAAACCCTAATCCTGGCCAAAGCCAGCAGCCAAGGGTTCTCCACTGTTTTGAATGTGGTGGTGTTGGACATTATAAGGGAGATGTCAGATGCCCAAAGAGACCACCCCCTCCCACCAGAGGAAAACCACCGGGAGTAGCTAGTGTAGCGCTCGGGGAGGAGTTGCCCTTAGATAAGGGGGGTGAGTGGGTGGGTGTCACCTTAGTGTCCCTGGGAGAGCGGGAGATGGTTCCAAAGATCCAGGTGCCCCCAAATACTACAAAGTATGGGCAGTGGGTCACCATCAATGGCCAGAGAGGGGAGGCTCTGGGAGATACAGGAGCCAGTATGACTATGGTGAGAAGTCAACTGGTGTCTCCAGAGCAGGTGGTTCCCAATGTACTCCACCCCGCCGCGATGGCTGACGGCAGAATGGGCCACTATCCAGTGGCTGAGGTTCCCTTTGAGTGGGAGGGGGTTGCAGGTTCACTTCGAGTTGCCGTAAGCCCTGCTGTGCCAGTCGATTGTCTGTTGGGGAATGACATGGAGCACAACACTTGGAGAGAGGTGGAATACCAGACGCATTCTGCGATGCTGGGTACACATGACTGGGCCTGTGTGAGCACACGGTCTGCGACTGCCCGGAGAGGGAGTTCGCCTGGGTTGGAGCCTGGAACAATGGCCCAACCCGCTGCTAAAAAGGGACAGACCCGGAGACAGGAAGAGCCTGCTCCGGCTTCCACACCCCATGTGACAGATCGGCCACCTGCGGTGGTGGACCAGGAGTCCGTGGAGGGGGAAGTAGACTCTCTGGAGGATTTACCCATCCCTGCTGAGTGGCATGTGGAGGGAGGTCCTACCAGAGAGGAATTCTGAAAGGGGCAGAGGGAGTGCCCTACCCTTGAGGGACTGAGGCGACAGGCTGAAGCCCAAGCAGCAGGTGATGTTACGGGACACTACCATATTTACTGGGAGGATGGACTCCTCTACAGTGAACCCAAGGTACCCTTGCCTGGTTCATCAAGGGCCTTGGTAGGCCCGCAACAATACCGAGCCTTTCTGCTGGAATTGGCTCATGCTATACCTCTGGCAGGACACTTAGGCCAGGACAAGACCTTTGCACGGCTTGTCCTCCACTTTTACTGGCCTCAGATGAAAGTGGCGTCCAACACTTACTGTCGGACATGTGTAACCTGCCAGGCCAGTGGGAAAAAAGGGGTGAAGCTGAAGGCTCCCCTGGAAACACTTCCAGTCGTTAGCACACCCTTTGAGAGGGTGGGCATCGACATTGTAGGGCCTTTAGATCCACCAACCACAGCTGGTCACAGGTTCATCCTGGTCCTGGTGGATCATGCCACACGGTACCCAGAGGCAATTCCTCTGAGGACAGTCACTGCACCAGTGGTGGCTAGAGCCCTAATGGGGATCTTTACCCGAGTGGGATTTCCCAAGGAAGTTGTGTCCGACAGGGGGACCAACTTCATGTCAGCTTACATGCGGGCAATGTGGAAGGAGTGTGGAGTGACCTACCGGTTCACCACTCCTTATCACCCCCAGTCAAATGGACTGGTTGAGAGGTTCAATAAAACCTTGAAGGGCATGATCAGAAGTCTGCCCGAAAGCCTGCGGAGGAAATGGGACGTCCTCCTACCCTGTTTGCTCTTTTCTTACAGGGAAGTGCCATAGAAGGGAGTGGGCTTCAGCCCCTTTGAGCTTCTGTATGGGCACCCTGTACGCGGTCCTCTCAGCCTGGTGAAGGATGGTTGGGAGAAGTCTCCCAGGAAACCCCCCCAGGATGTGGTGAGCTACATGCTGGCCTTCAGGAGCCAAATGGCGAAGTTGTGGAAGCAGGCTTCTGACAACTTGGAGGCCAGCCAGGCAGTCATGAAAGAGTGGTATGACCACAATGCTCACCAGGTGGAATTGAAGCCTGGCCAGAAAGTGTGGGTGATGTAGCCTGGAGAGCTTAGTGCCCTCCAGGATCGCTGGACAGGCCCCTTTGAAGTGTTGGAGAAGAAGGGTAAGGCCACATACCTGGTGGACCTTAAGACCCCTCGACAGCCCCTACGGGTGCTGCATGCCAACCGTCTCAAACCCCACCATGAGAGGCCCGAAGTCATGTTGATGATGGTGACTGACGGGGAAGAGGAAGCGGAAAGCGAACCTCTCCCAGATCTAATCTCGTCTCAAGAGAAGGATGGGTCAGTGGAGGGAGTGATTCTCTCTCCCACTCTAACTCCTGAGCAACGGGAGGACTGCCGCCAGATCCTGGAGCAGTACCACAAATAGGATTACCCCCACCGCACCATGGTACTCGGACGAACTAAAAACACAAAAATTACAGAACAGATATTGGGAAAGACAATGGAGAAAATCTTATGATCCTACAAGCAAAACTAAATATAAGGAGGCTCTGGCAACATACAAAGCCATGATTACAAAGGCTAAAAAAGAGTACTATATGCTTCAAATTGAGCAGGCGAAGAACTCGAGCAAAAAATTGTATGATATAACTAAAGTGCTTTCGGGTAATATTCCAGACTTGACCCCACCCCAAACCCAAGACATGTGTGACGCCATAGCCGACTTCTTTTTTAAGAAGGTGGATGATATTTATCAACCATTTCTGGCAAATATCCCGCATTCGAACGAAACCGATACTACTCAGGAAAACTTAACACCAATAGGGACTCCATCTTTTTCAGAGTTTCAACCACTGACAGAAGACCAAGTACTACAAATTGTATCGACAATCAAAGCAGGATCCAAGCTAGATCCTTGCCCACTATCGGCTCTTTTACCGGTGATGGAGTCAATCATACCAGTCCTGACACAAGTTTGTAACTCCATCCTGCTTTCGGGGACATATCCCCTTAGTCTAAAAACCACACTGCTCAAACCTCTGCTGAAAAAACCAGGAGCTGATAAGTCAGAACTAAAAAATTACCGACCCATTGCCAGTCTTCCATTCATGGCCAAAGTGGTGGAAAAGGCCATGAACCAACAATTAACTGAGTATATAGAAACCCACAAGAAGCTAGATGATACTCAGTATGGATTTAGGAAATACCATGGGACTGAAACTGCCCTCATTAAAGCAACTGAAGACATACGAACGATAAGAGACCAAGGCGGAACAGCAGTGTTGGTACTGCTAGATCTCTCAGCAGCATTCGACACGGTCGACCATGGCACTCTGGTCGGCCGTGTTGGAAAAATAGGCATCTCCTCCACGGCAAGAGCTCTCCTCGCCTCTTTTCTCTCGGAGAGAACGCAGGCTGTCTCTTTGGGCCCCTATCAATCTTCCAAATTGTCACAACCGTGTGGGGTACCTCAAGGCTCATCCCTGAGTCCGACACTCTTTAACATATATGTGTCGGACCTGGCCAATGTCATCAAGGCACACGGGATGAGCCTTACCTCCTACGCGGACGACACACAATTAGTGTTGGCTATAAGGGGTGATGGCGAGGAAGTAGCTAAAACATTCCAGAGGGGACTGACAGAACTGGGAGACTGGATGTCAGCAAATTGCCTAAAACTAAACTCGGAAAAAACCGAAGTTATGATCTTTGGGCAACTCTCACCAGAATGGCCTACCTCGTGGTGGCCCCAAACCTTTGGTGCCCCCCCTAATCCAGTGACCAAAGTAAGGAACTTAGGAATAATTTTTGACAATCATCTGAATTTTATGGACCATGCCAGCAGAGTGGCATCAGTTGCCCACCATAAACTGCGCATGATCCGAAAGATAAGTCCCTATCTTCCTACCACCGCCATTAAAACTCTGGTGAGCTCATTAGTTCTGACATCCTTAGACTATTGCAATGGGCTCTTTATCAACGCCCAAGCAAGAGTCTTAAAAAAACTGCAGACTATACAAAACGCAGCAGCACGTCTCATTCTGGGAATTCCAAAATTTGCTCCTTTATCCAATGCCATTCCCAAACTACACTGGTTGACGATTCAGAATAGAGCCAGATTCAAATCCCAGTGCATTGTATACAAAGTCCTAAACAAACAGGGTCCACAGTTCCTCAAAGACCATCTACGACCGTACCAACCCACACGCCAACTGCGCTCTACCAACAGTAACCAACTTATGGTACCTCGAACCAAAACTGTGATGTGGGGAGACCGACGGTTTGTAGTGGCGGCTTCTAAACTTTGGAATACCTTACCCCAGGACATTAGGGCATGTCCCACGATACTCCAATTTCGCAAGAAATTAAAAACTTGGCTGTTTAATAAATAAACTTCTACATGACTCCAGGTATAGAATAATCATCAGAGCAAGGCAGTTTCAACCAGCCGGCAAATTATTTAGCGCCAAGACACTCCGGGGTATATGCTGCGCTTTACAAATGCCAATAAATAAATAAATAAATAAATACTCTACGTTGTTCTCCCTTGTCCCGGGAAGGACTCACCTGTGTACCCATGATGTGGACGCAGGGGACAGCCCACCAGTGAAGTCGAAGACCTACCGGCTGTCCGACAAGGTGAAGGCTAGCATCCATGGAGAGGTTGCCAAGATGCTAGAGCTGGGAGTTATTGAACCTTCTAACAGCCCTTGGTCCAGTCCGGTGGTGCTCGTGCCAAAAGCCGCACCACCAGGCACCACACCCGAACTGAGGTTCTGTGTGGATTACCGAGGACTGAACTCAGTCACAAAGACTGATGCTCATCCGATCCCTAGGGCGGATGAATTAATTGACCGGCTAGGAGCTGCCCAATATCTGAGTACCTTTGACCTCACTTCGGGGTACTGGCAGATCTCCTTGACAGATGGAGCGAAGGAAAGGTCAGCCTTCTCCACGCCTGAGGGACACTTCCAGTTTTGTGTGATGCCCTTTGGGCTCAAAAATGCCCCTGCCACATTTCAGCGGCTGGTGAACCAGGTCCTCTCTGGAATGGAGAGTTTCTCTGCTGCTTACCTGGATGACATTGCTGTCTTCAGTAGCAGTTGGGAGGACCATTTGCAGCATTTGCAAGCAGTTCTCCAGGCCCTGAAACAAGCTGGATTAACAATCAAGGCCAGCAAATGCCACATTGGGCAGGGGTCGGTTGTGTACCTTGGACACTTGGTGGGTAGGGGGACTGTGCAGCCCCTGCAGGCGAAGATTGAGGCAATCATGGCCTGGGAACCCCCCAAGACACAGACTGAGGTCCGAGCTTTCCTGGGCCTCACAGGATACTACCGTTGCTTTGTGAAGGGGTATGGCACTATTGTAGCGCCTCTCACAGAGCTCACCTCAAAGAAACAACCTCGACGGGTAGTTTGGACGGGAGCTTGTCAGCAAGCTTTTGAGAAATTGAAGCAGGCAATGTGTGCAGCACCGGTCCTGAAGGCCCCAGACTTCTCCAAGGAGTTCATTGTCCAGACAGATGCATCAGAACATGGCATTGGGGCAGTGTTATCGCAACTAAATGAAGAGGGCCTGGATCAGCCTGTAGTCTTCTTATCCAGGAGACTGCTTCCCCGGGAACAGAAGTGGAGTGCAATTGAGAGGGAAGCTTTTGCGGTGGTGTGGGCTCTGAAGAAGCTGCGGCCATACCTCTTTGGCTCGCACTTCCTGGTTCAGACTGACCACCGACCCCTTCGTTGGCTGATGCAAATGAAGGGGGAAAATCCCAAGCTGTTGAGGTGGTCCATCTCCCTACAGGGAATGGACTTCCGGGTGGAACATCGGCCTGGAGTGGACCACGCCAATGCAGACGGTCTCTCCAGGTATTTCCGCCTTAGTGATGAGGACTCCCAAGGGGTTGGGTAGTTCTCCCCACTTTCAGCTGGGGGGGACGCGTGTTAGACCTGTCTGGCTTTTTGCGTAGTCCCTCCAATTTATTATTTATTTTGTCCCCTTTTTGCCCCTCATACCCTTAATAATTTTTGTGTCCACTAACTTTTTCTAGGTGTTGGTCAAGGGGATAGGTGTTCTTTTTCCCCCTCATAGTTTTTCACCTCAGGCCCAGAGGCCTGTTCTGACAGGAATAGTTGGAACCACAAAATGGTGGCTACCAACTGCCCTAACTGCCAAACCCAGAACTTGCCCATAGACTAGTATAGGGCGTTCCAGAACCTTCTGGTCCCTTCTGGACCTCTGAGGGTCAGCCTATATAAGGCGGAATGCTGGGCAGCCATTTTGTCTACCTGAGAGAGTCAGCTGGAGGACAGGCTGTAGCTAAGGGTGGGAAGAGGCTAGACATAGGGTTGACTTCCTGGACTGGGAGGCTGCCTTACTGATCCACCACACTACCCCCCTTTGGGTTACTTGTCCTGACCCCGCTGTTGAGGGTTACTGGAGACCCTGGGCGCCTAGCTTGCCCCTTGTCTAAATCATACAGGGGGAGTCTACAGGAGAAGGAGACTGCAGCGCTGCGGAGCGCAGTCCTCTGCCCAGTAAAGGAACTTAAGGGAAGTGATCCCCAGGATATCATTACAGTGGCTGTAAGGATTGTGAGCTGGTGAGGAGTCTATCGCCACGTATCACAAGTTTATTTCCCCCTTTTCCCTGTACCTGGGGCTGCCCTTGCTCAAGTGAACTCCCAGTGACTGAAGTGGGGCTGGGAGCGTGCTCTTCTCGAGGTGCTTCGTGGGGCACTGGTTGCTTGATCAGGCCGCCTGTGTGCCTGTGACCTGTGGTAGCAGCGGACGCTGTAGTGGAGGATCGTTTTCCTGCGCTGTGTCCTGTCAGCGCTAACCCGGCATAAGGAGCGAGTGAGCCGGTGTTTGAGGGCGGGGCCGGAGGAAGCAGAACCGAGCAGTCTCCAGTTAAAGCCGCTGCTCGCTCGCGCATGCCTTGTCGCGCCGCTTCTCTTCAGGAAGGCGGAGGCGGGACCAGGCGGGGAGGCGCCGAGAGCCGAGCAAAGGCTGAGGTGTGTGGCATCGTCTTTCCCCGCTCGAGCGCCTCACGAAGGAGCTGGCGCGAGCGGGAGGGGGGAATTGAGGAGCCTGGCAGAGGCTCAGAAGAATCGGCGTAAACTCCCTTTTCCCTGCTCAGAAGCCATACGGAGGAGCTTCCTTGAGTAGGAAGGGGGAAGCTGAGGGGCCCTGGAGATCGGTGAGCCTCCTCAGCATTCAGCTCC
This sequence comes from Lissotriton vulgaris, assembly GCF_964263255.1. Classification (NCBI taxonomy): domain Eukaryota; kingdom Metazoa; phylum Chordata; class Amphibia; order Caudata; family Salamandridae; genus Lissotriton; species Lissotriton vulgaris. The sequence continues at coordinate 222,418,890 of NC_141695.1, forward strand.
TTTGCCCTGCCACTGGTGATGCACGATTACAACTCAAGGAGGTATTACAAGTAAGGAGGATTAAGCAGGGGAAGTTAGAGGCTGAGAAGTGTCTCTCATAAGAGCAGAGACTGCCGATTGACTGGACTAGGACCAGGCTGGTGCTAGGGAGCGTCCCTCTGGTCCTGAAAAGTTACAGTGAAATTTATAACATTGAAGGTGGAGTGTTCATTCAAATGTAAACTAATATTCTGATTCAAATGTCTCTAATGTTAGCCCTAGTGGATAATTCAACTGCAAGGAGTTAGAGCAGAGGGAGGCTAATTAATCCTTCTATGATCTTCCAAGCGCTGGGATGCCTCGTTGCTGGGGTAGCCATGCGCTATATAAGAGTTACGTAACATAACATAACATAACATAACATCTAAGGTGGGGAGAGAGTTAAGGTTTAGGTGTGTCAGAGAAGACCACATCTTCAAAGTGATGAGTTTAATGTAAAACACTGTTAATGCTGAGTATTAATTTGATTTAACAACTTCAACAGTTATGTGATTTATGACCTGCCATTCTGCAGTGTATCTAATTGTGAAATCTGAAGGCAAAAGAGCAAAGATATTATTTTTATAAACCAGTACATATTTTTCTAACAAATTGGTGTAGTGTCCTTTTTAAGTGTTATTGCGTGGATTTACTGCTGGGTGCTTTGCAGCCTTCACATTTATACCTCTAGTGTTTAAGTCTTACCCTAGGCCAGGCTACCCTAGGTGACCTGACATCCCAGGTTCCAACAGGGTTGAACTGCAAAGAGAACCTAGATGTTGTTTGCTAAATATCTGGTCGCCTACAGACATGAATCGAGGACTGCAGACATGGAAAACGGAACATTGCCAGGAACTGGGGCTCCGGTCTGGCGCCCTCATGCACACAATGGGAAAATGACAATGACACAGATATGCTGGCAGAAAAAGCGGTGTATGTACATAGGGGTTGCCCCAAAAAATGGACCAGGATATGGGGGAAATGGAACGAATACAGGGGACAACTGTGCGACCCTCCGCAAGAACTATCTGACCTTGAAAATAGTCCATGAAGGGGGGAACACGAAATGCTAATGCTACTATAACCATATGACTTGTTGGATGGGGGGGGAGATGAAAGTTCTTTGTCACTTGCTATTGAGACTTTGGGAGGGACCGAATGCCGAACTGTACGGGGGTGACAATATAGGCAGAGGGAAAGAACTTTAGGAGCGCCCACGGCTCACTATTGTGGAGACAACCTGGTTTTGCAAAGGATATGACGAACATTGCCTAATGTGTAAACTAGAAAATGTATATCACAGCGATCTAAGTATATGTATCCAAGAATTGAAACCTGAATGACAAGTATTGTGTGTAACATGTTAAAAAGTCAATAAACAAAAAGTAAAAAAATAAAAAATCACTTAAAGCCAAGATCGAATATAAAGCAGTGGACAGCAAGGGAAGATGGGCTGTGACCTAAGTAATAATAAATGATAATATACTCACTATAGTTGGCTACTATGGTCCCATTCTGGACGACCCGACTTCTCTCCAAAAACTCTACGCAGAGCTTTTATTAACCACTGCCCCCATAGTACTAGGTGGCGACTATAACATCATACTCCATCCCAAAACGGATAGGTCCCCTCCTAGTAAACATGTAAACTTACCTAAGATGAGGGAAAGGTTAGGTAACTACAAAAAAGATCTGGATTTGACGGACATGTGGAAACAAAAGGGAGATAAAAGGCACCCATTTACATTTCACAACAAAAAACTGGGCCACAGGTCTAGAATTGACTTTTTTCTACTAAATAGGAGTCTACTAGGTAGCGTTAGAAGCATCGAACACCTACCAGCTCATCTGTCTGACCACTGCAGTTCAATTAACCCTCCTAATGACAAAAAATAACACACTACCCAGATGGACAGTTGAGCGGACTCTACTTTCTGAACTAACGACTGTCTCTGCCAATTTCTTTGAGGACAACCAAGTTGGCACGTCAAAACAAATCACCTGGGACGCCTATAAGGCTGTTGCTAGGGGGAAGTTACTAAATTTGGGAGCCCACAGATCTAAAATCAAGAAACAGGAAATAAAAAAACATGGAAAATGATATTAAACTAATGGAGGCACAAATAGTGGTAGGAAGCTCCTCAGAACCGAAGGAAATACTAGAAGAAAATAACCAAATGCTTCAGGAGAAATTTATCAACTACCTAGAGAACATAGTGAGAAAAAAGTGGGAAACAAGCAAATTGTCAAACCACGAATATGGGGAAGGGTGCAGAAAAATGTTGGCGTGGAGAATTAAAACAGACCAAACAAGAAATAAAATATCTTGCATTCAGAATTATAACCAAATGATACTGTGGAAAAAGGTAGGGCCGATGACCTTTTTCAGAGTTGCCCGGCGTTAACCGCCTCTATACCCACTCAAGTTACCAAACAAAGAGGCAGGCGCTGGAGACTGGAAGGCAGGAAACAGAAGTTTTATTCCGACGGAGCAGAACACATCAAATCAGAGAACAGGGTATCTTCTCGAGGTGCTCTAACCGCATCTCTGAGGCCTGGCCTCTTATACACAGGTTTATGATCTTTATTGCATGTCGCACATTCTTGCAATGCTTTGAAGTATGAAAGGACATCCTCGGAATCCCCGCTTTAGGCCCGTTCCCACACACATTTACAGTTGAAGTCCCCACCCCGGTCACAACAGGTGATGATTGTCGCGCAGCTGGACATTCCGCCGATTCACGGAATGTATGTGGTTGATCGGATCTCATGGGGTGGGGGCTTTGATCAACTCGTGGATCCTTTGATGGGAGAAGCTTCCTACTGTATAGGGGGCAATAAACAGTATCCGCAGGGCCAGGTGGCGGCCTGGGAACGAGTAAGACAAACGGGCACAGAGGAAAGGGGGTTTTATTAAAGGACCCGGGATCATGAAAGGAATGAAGGGAGGTGTCGCGCTGGGAACAGGATGGGGTTCCGAGGCAGAGTTGTGCTGAAGAGGGGTTTATGGCCCAAGGCATGTGAGAGCGGGGGTTGTCAGCGCGCGGGGGATGCCTGCGAGGTCAGGAGTGAGAGAGAAAGACACGTTGGCTGTCGGCGGTGGGCAGAGGGGCCATGGTATTTAAAATGGCTGCCGCTTACGCGCACGAATGGGCTCGAAAAAGGGGGCAAGATGGCGCCGATAATGTTGACACTGCAGTCTAGGTTTTAACAGTCCTCCCTTTTCAACATATCTAGCCAGCTTGTCTACTCAATGTCAATCTGCATTAAATTCCTAACCTCAGCATCATATAATGCTCCCATGCGTTCCTTTCCTAAGTCCACAGTCTTAGGGCAAATACAATTCGCACATAACGAACACAGAGGCGGCAGGCATTGAATTCCTAAGCATAACCCACATATTACAACTACAGGAATCAGGATAATGGTAAACAGTCTCCAGCCCCAGTTCTTAACAGTACTCCAGAACCATCCACCAAGCGACCATTCTTCCTGCTCCTGGTGAACTTCTGAGGAGAGTCTGTGGAGGTGTTCGATGGCCTTGTACACTGAGGGTGAATTGTCCGGTATATAGGTACAGCAGCTGGACCCAATAATGCGACATGCTCCACCACGATCCGCTAGAACCACATCTAGAACAAGGCGGTTCTGGAGAGCCACCAGGCGGACCGCTTGAAGCTCGGCTGTGTTGTTTGCAAGGATACCAGCTGTGATGTTCATTGTTGTCTCGACTGCCTGAGTCAGATGTCGGATGGCACGGCTGTTTGCCATCGGGCCCCAGAGTGGAACAAGTCCCTTCATAGCATCGAGGAACTGTGCTCCTGTTGAGTCGGCTTGTTCAATGTCCTTGGCTCGTTTTTGTCTATGGTGATTCGCTGGAGCCACATAGGTCGGAGGAAGGATGAAGGAGATAAAACAAGTGCCCCCCCAGCCTTTGGGGAGCCAGGTGTAAGCCTTTGTGCCGCAAACGAAGTACATGTTTGGAGAGGATACAAAGGAAGGTGGATCGGTAGAGTCCAAAGTTCTGGTGAAACGGCAAGCACTGCGGCCTACCAGCTGTGTCCCAAGCCCCTCTATGCACATATGGCCTGTGACGTTGATGACAGATAGAGCCACAGTCAGAGTGGCAGCTGTTCGTTTCCGTAGGTAGGAGAAGGTGGGTCTGGTTGGATTGTTGAACACCTGCATTTCAATTCGTTCTTTAGCAGGGATGTCCATGTGGATAGAGTCGTTGGAGGTCTGCGGGCAGAAATGTGTCTTTGTTTTGTTTTGCCAGACCTCATGAAAGAAATGCGTCATGGTTTTGCTGGAGGTGGCATTGTCCTTATAGCTCTCTTGCAAGAGTCTTCGAACTGTGGATTCTGTCTGCCTTTGGGTTTCTGTAGCAAATTTTCGGATGTCCGGTTGCTTCCATCACCTTCTTATCGGGCGCTTCCATCACCTTCTTATCGGGCGCTTCCATCACCTTCAAGGGAGCTCGGTAGCGGGCAGAACCAAAGACCTCGTCTGGCTTTCTCTCCTGACAGCCCTTGTTGTGTTAGGACACCGATTTGAGAATTATGACTTAGTCAATGGTCTGCTTAGCCGAAACTCTCTCCTTTCGATGCAGGTTATACCCTTCTTTGGATGGCACGGTAGGGTCAGGAATCTTTGCAAGTTCAAGTGTCTCTGTGTCTGGGTAGCAATTCAGCGATGGTCGGTCTTTGTTCAGGAGCTCTTCCTGGGTGGTGACGTCTTCAGTTGTTATCAGAGTCGGGGGAATCCTCTTACAATGGTGCGCATGCACCCAGGTCCGCTTTCCTTCCACTCGAAGAGCTGTTCGGGTGGCTAGTAGGACTTGCCAGGGGCCCGTCCACCGGGGTTCCAGACTCTTGGCGCGCTGGAAATTCTTGATCAGGATGTAATCCCCGGGTTGCAGGTTGTGTCCGGGGCCCCTGGAAGCGTCAGGGATGGCATGCAGCACCTGTTGGTGAATGACAGACAGAGTTTCAGTCAATTTATGCAAGTAATCAGACATTAGGACGTCCGGGACGTCATGAATGGAAGTCGGTTTTGGTGCAGACCAGACGCTCATGGGTCGGCCAAAAACTACCTCGTAAGGTGTCAAGTGGTGTTTGGTGGGGGTGGAACGCATCGATAGCAATGCCAGTGGGAGAGTGTCTGGCCATTTTAGTCCTGTGGTAGCCACTATCTTGGCTAGCTTTAGTTTTAGTGTGGCATTGTGTCGCTCGACAAGTCCAGCAGACTGGGGGTGGAAGACTGCGTGGAACTTCTGCTTGATACCCAGCCCCTTTAAGATGAGCTGGATGACTTCGGCTACGAAGTGGGGGCCATTGTCGCTCCATAAAATTCGACAAAGGCCGTAGCGAGGGAAGAATTCTTTTAACAGTACTTTTGCAGTGGCCATAGCAGTGTTATCACGGGTTGGGTATGCTTCCACCCATTTGCTAAATGCGCACACCACGACAAGTACGTATTTCAGGCCTTGGCATCTGTCTTGTTGGATGTAGTCCATCTGCAGGACTTCAAACGGGTGATTGGGAACCCCAAACCCTCCCCGGGGTACCACAGTTCCTTTCCCGGGGTTATGTTGCAGGCATATCAAGCATTGTTGGACCAGACGTTTGGCGGAGTCTGTGATTTTGTCGTTGTGCCAAACTCTGGAGACAAGTTCAATCATGGGGGCTGATCCTATGTGAGCAGGGGAGTGTGCCATAGTCAGTATGGGAATCAGGTATGAGTCAGGTAGCAACCATTTGTTCGTGTCCTTTGTCCGCCAGCAGCCTTCATCGTCTTTCAATCCCACCCGTGCCCATTCAGTCAATTCGTGTTGTGTGCTAGCCATTTGAATGTCCCTAATAGTGTCCCTAGCGTCGGTCCATTTCTCTGCTTGTGACCTGGTCACGTACATGCGTGTCGTCGTCCTATTTTCAGCGGTGGTTCGAGCAGTGACATCGGCTAGTGCATTTCCCTGTCCAATAATGTCTGTCACTTTCTTGTGTGCCTGGCATTTGATAACCGCAAGTCTTTTGGGGAGAAGGACAGCTTCGATCAGGGCGGAGACTAAATCTCCATGTAAGATAGGGGTGCCGTGCGAGGTCAAGAATCCCCTTTCCTTCCAAAGGAGCCCAAAATGGTGAACCACCCCGAAGGCATACTGGCTGTCGGTGTAAATGTTCGCTGTGGTTCCTGCTGCTAGGATGCATGCTCGTGTCAGGGCAATCAGTTCCGCTGCCTGTGCAGATCGTTGCGTGATGCGGGCTGTCTCGATTACAGTTCGGGCCGTGGTGACTGCATAGGCAGCTGAAGTGGTGCCATCGGGGAGTTTGATGCAAGAGCCGTCCACCCACAGCTCTCCGTCAGGGTCAGGAAAAGCTGTGTCTCTGAGGTCAACCCTACTTCTAGTCTGTTCGTCCGTGAGGGTCACACAGTCGTGTACAGGGGGCACATTGGGATCGTTCTCTGGTAGGGGTAACAAAGTTGCCGGGTTCAGTGTGGTGCATCTTTTCAGGGTGATGTGGGGTGCGAGCAGAGTCAGTTCGTACCCAGTCAGTCGTGCGCTTGTTAGGTGTTGCGTCTTGGTTTGGTTTAGGAGGGTGTCAACTGCATGGGGTACTAATACCGTGAGGGAATTCGAGAGCACGATCCCCTCACTCTGTCGGATAGAGATAGCAGCGGCAGCTACAGCTCGAAGGCAGGCGGGTAAGGCTCTGGCTACGGGGTCAAGAGTGGCAGAGAAGTAAGCGCATGGCCGTTGCTTTGGGCCAATGGACTGGGTCAAGACAGATAAAGCACACCCCTCCCTTTCGTGAGTGTAGAGGGAGAAGGCCTTTGTGTAATCGGGGGTACCTAGGACAGGGGCTGAACAGAGGGCATCTCGTAGCTCTATGAAGGAGGATTGGCATTCAGGGGTCCAAGGGAGGGGGAAGGGGACATCTTTAGCTAGCAGAGATAGCAGCGGTTTCACAATGAGGCTGAAGTTTGGCAACCACTGCCGACAGAAGGAGGTGAGGCCTAGTAGGGAGCGGACCTGTTTCTGAGTCTTTGGGACAGGGGTTTCAAGAATGGTTTGGATCCGGTCGGGGGTAAGTTTCCTTCCGTCTTTGGACAGAAGGTGGCCTAAGTAAGTGACCTGGGGTTGGCAGAATTGCAACTTCTTTTTGGAGACCTTGTGGCCATTTTCCGCAAGGAAGTGCAGGAGTTGAATGGTGGCTGTGACTGCTAGTGGAGTGGTGTCGGCCGCCAAAAGGATGTCATCGACGTATTGTATCAACACCACTCCATCGGGTAACTGGACTTCATCCAGTTGTCTCTTGAGGGCCTGACTGTAGATGCTGGGGCTTTCTGTGTAGCCCTGGGGTGCTCAACAGAATCTATATGAGCGGGCTTTTAGGGTGAAGCCGAAGAGATATCGGCTGTCTGGGTGGATGGGGATAGAGAAAAATGCGTTTTTGAGGTCAATGACAGTGAAGGTGGTGGCAGTAGAAGGAATCAAAGTCAGGATAGTGGTGATGTCTGAGACCACGGGGTACTGGGGTACAACCACTTTGTTGATCTCTCGAAGGTCGATGATGAAGCGGTATGCTTTCTCATCCCCCTCTCCTTGTTTCTTGATGATGGGCAAGATAGGGCTGTTGCAAACGTTGCTAACCACTTCCTCTACCACTGCTGCGTCTATCAGTGACTGAATAATCTTTACCAATGCCTTCTCGCCTTCGGGCGATATCCGATATTGTGGAAGTTTTGGGAGTATAGCGTCCGGTCGAACAGTGATGTGCACTGGGTCAATCATCATGCGTCCTACGTCCGAATCTGTCTTGGCCCACAGATACGGAGGCAGAGTGTCAAGCAGAGACATGTCAGCGTCATTGATAGAAAACATGCGTCGGGAAGGGCAATGTCTGAGCAGAATGGGGTTGTCATACAGGAAAACTCGAACTCCGTCTTGGGAACATCTAATAGTCGCTCGGAAGTGCTTCAGTAAGTCAAGTCCCATAATGGCGTCAGGAGTATTGGCGGAAAGCAAAAACGTTGTGTCAGTGATATTGTTCTCTAAGTCGAAGGGGATCGGAGTGGACAAAGGGTTAGTGGAGGGCGTTCCATCGAAGCCTATCGATGTCACAAGTGAGCCAGACAAGGGTGCCCTTGGAATCAGTCGTTTAGATAACGCACTACGTGTTGCGCCAGTGTCTACCAGAAATGGAGACTTTGTACCCAGGACCTTAGCAGTGACATAAGGACCTTGCTGGTCAACATAGAGCTTGACTGGATCCCTCCCTTGCCCTTGGCAGTCCTATGCGAAGTCGTGGGCATCGTTGCAGTCAGACTGTTGGTACTGATTCTGTCTGGGTCGGTCAAATGTATTTGGTCTGTTTGATTTATCGTTAGTCGTGTCATTTGCGGGCCCTCGTTGCTGTCCTCTATTTCTCGGTCCACCCGCTACGTCCTTGGGGTCCCTATTTCTGATCATCTCCAACAGGACCGGGCACTGGGTTTTCCAATGGCCGAATCCTTTACAGAAGGCACACTGGTCCTCGCTAATGTCTGTACGTCCAATGCGGGGTGTCGGGGTGCGGTCTTTAGGAGGTGCGTTCCTAGGGACATTTGTCTGGTAGTTTCCTTTGTATTGCTCTCGTCCTATAGTCACCCCTTGCAATTGTGCAATCATCACCCTCTCTTTTAAGTCTTTCTTCTTTTTCTCTGTTGCTCTATCGTTTTCATTTTTCTGGTGTTCGTAATATTGGGCCATCTGAAGGATAGCCGCAGGTTTGGAGGCCGCCCAACTACTCTCGCTGGCCTGCAGTTTCTGGGAGACCTCCGGTGACAAACCCTTAACATAATTCTGGACAAACAGATGGTGTCCGGTTGCAGTGGTCATGTCCTGGCCGTTGTAATCGGAGAACACTGTTTCAAACCGGGAGAAGTAGTCCGATACATCTTCCTGGGGTTTCTGACGACAAGCCGTTACTATCGACCAGTCCACTTTCTTTTCTGGAATCAGGGTTTTCAATTTCTGTACAATTTTATCTGGGAGGTCTAAAATGGGTTTCAAAGGCTTCTGTCCAGGTTCTCGTTGTCTATCTATGCCATCGAGTTGTGACCAGGTATGTCCAAGGTGGTCGACTTTCCGGATTTGCTTCCACACATCAGCGGGTAGACATAACCCGAAAAACAAGTCGATGTCAGCCAGGGTCATAATCGTTGAACCTAGGGCTGTACCTAATTCAGTATAGAAGGCAGTGGGGTTTTTACGTAAATCAGGCAGAGATTTCCGGAACGTCAGAATATCTTGCCGATCCCATGGCTGGTAGACCCAGTTGTACACTACCCTCCCTTTTGCATCTTGGTGGTTGACGTCATCGTGAGTTCCTTGACCTCGTGGAGGAACCCAGTAGGGGGCAGCCTCTCTTATTGGCATCATGGCGCTAGCTCGCTCAGTTTGTGGTTCGGTTGCTACGGGTGTCGTGGGTTTAGCTTCCAATTCCTGTTCAGTGAGGTGGCGGAAAACCTCAAGCGTACGCGTAAGGAGGTCCGTCACATCACACTCGCCCTCATCCCCGATATCGACCTTCCTGTACAGAGTCGTTAGGCTCTCGGGACCTTTGTCTCGATATCGGTCCTCATACGCATTCAAGACATGATAACACAGTCGTACGGCAAAATGTCGTCAGTGGCTCCCTGCATATGAGTTGAACATATCCGTGATGTGCCCTTCACTTTCCTTTCTTTCTACCAATGTCCTCACTATCTTGTCAATCCCTGCTCGCTCATCCTTGCCTAATCTGTTTGTTCTTGCGGAATCAGCCTTTCGGGTCTCAGGGTCATCTAACGCTGTCACTTGTGCTGTATCTAATACAAGGGGTTCGGCCGGCACAGAGGCCATGGGGGCCGAAGCTCTGGTACTACTTTCGTCTGTGCTTGGGGGTAGCGGGTGCTGTGCTAAGGGTTGGGAAGGGGCATATGGAGGGGGCATGTAGATGATCGGGGGACATAACAGAAGATCATCGTTGGTTCGCTGTTTTAAGGGTAATTCAGGATAGAGCGTAGAGGGCGTTCTAACCGGACACTGGCTTGATGTTTCTACCTCTAGCTTTTGTTTGGCTTCCTCTCTTTCCTTAATCTCTTCTTCTAATTTCTTAGCAGCTAGGTGGGCTGCCTTTCGCAGCTCTTTTCCCAACCTACTCTCATTTCTCTTTTTACGCTGTTCGGTTTCTTTGCGCCACATGCCGAGACCATCAAGCATAGTGGGCGTTGTCTTGTGCTTCCCAAGGGCTGTTTCTAGCGCGCTTATTTTATCCTCATCGAAGGATCCTATCAGTGGCCACTGACTTTCTCGATCCTTTCTCGTGTATTTATGCCACAGCTTGCTATAAGCTATAGCGATCAATCCATGCTTCATGAACATGTCCTTATTAGGGGTGCCTTCCAGTGGAGCCGGATGGTTCATCTCTAATAAGCGGTCCGGGCTAAACAGGCTACCAATCAGTGGGGAGAAGATAGGCATGACGGATTACAACGGGGAAAAAAGTCTGCACTACCTATCTTATCACTGCGTGCAAAGACTAGACAGAATATTTCTATTCTTCGTTGTTTGCAGGCGGTGAATACCTCAAAAAGAACCAATATCGAACAGTCAATGTTCGGTCAATCAAACAATCAATGGGGAGAATAAGTAGGCACGACGGGTTACAACGGGGACAAAAGTCTGCGTTACCTACCCTTTCACTACCTGCAAAGAGAGAACCTGTTCTTCCCTGTTTGCAGACAGAGAATCTCCAAACAAATCAACAAAAGAGTAATACCAGTATTATCCAAATCAAACAATCATTTCGCAATTTGTTGCGTTTACACGACCTTACCCGGACCGCATGGACAGTTTCTTGTCTTCCGAATCCAGCGCCCGATCGTCCTCTATTCTTCATGATCTTCGCGGCACTCCTGATGGTTCCCAGTCAGGACCGTAGATCACTCGAGAGAGGTCTGTTCGGAACCAGTGAAGTTCGGATGATCGGCTGTCAGACGAGGGTCTATCGGACAGGAGCTCTCCCGATCGTTGCAGTCGTTCACTCTGTCGTCAGGACCTCTCCCACTGGATCCACGAATCGCTGATGGGCCCCACGTTTGGGACGCCAATTGTGGAAAAAGGTAGGGCCGATGACCTTTTTCAGAGTTGCCCGGCGTTAACCGCCTCTATACCCACTCAAGTTACCAAACAAAGAGGCAGGCGCTGTAGACTGGAAGGCAGGAAACAGAAGTTTTATTCCGACGGAGCAGAACACATCAAATCAGACAACAGGGTATCTTCTCGAGGTGCTCTAACCGCATCTCTGAGGCCTGGCCTCTTATACACAGGTTTATGATCTTTATTGCATGTCGCACATTCTTGCAATGCTTTGAAGTATGAAAGGACATCCTCGGAATCCCCGCTTTAGGCCCGTTCCCACACACATTTACAGTTGAAGTCCCTGCCCCGGTCACAACAGGTGATGATTGTCGCGCAGCTGGACATTCCGCCGATTCACGGAATGTATGTGGTTGATCGGATCTCATGGGGTGGGGGCTTTGATCAACTCGTGGATCCTTTGATGGGAGAAGCTTCCTACTGTATAGGGGGCAATAAACAGTATCCGCAGGGCCAGGTGGCGGCCTGGGAACGAGTAAGACAAATGGGCACAGAGGAAAGGGGGTTTTATTAAAGGACCCGGGATCATGAAAGGAATGAAGGGAGGTGTCGCGCTGGGAACAGGATGGGGTTCCGAGGCAGAGTTGTGCTGAAGAGGGGTTTATGGCCCAAGGCATGTGAGAGCGGGGGTTGTCAGCGCGCGGGGGATGCCTGCGAGGTCAGGAGTGAGAGAGAAAGACACGCTGGCTGTCGGCGGTGGGCAGAGGGGCCATGGTATTTAAAATGGCTGCCGCTTACGCGCACGAATGGGCTCGAAAAAGGGGGCAAGCTGGCGCCGATAATGTTGACACTGCAGTCTAGGTTTTAACAATACCAAGTTCTGAGGACTCTGCAATAAGGCAGGAGTTCACAATTGTTTTTTCTAACCTATACAAGGAAGACATAAACCCAGCCGAAGAACAGATTAGAAACTATCTGGACTCCCTACCACTCCCATCACTAACGGAGGAGGAGAAGAAAGAGTTAAATAGTGAAATCAAACCCGAGGAAGTGAGAGCTGTCATAAAAGATCTGAAGAGAGGAAAAGCTGCTGGCCCTGATGCACTTCCTATCGAATTCTATTCAGCCCTGAAGGAAACATTGGTTGCTCAACTAACAGAACTAATAAATACAATCTATATAGACCAGGAAAAAAATCCCTGACTCATGGAACGATGCGATGATCAGCATCATTCTAAAACCTGGAAAAAACCCTAAACTCTGTGAGTCCTACAGACCTATTTCACTGCTACACTGCGAATACAAAATCTTCATGCAGGTCATAGCAAAGAGGCTAGCCACAGTAATGTCAAGTTTGATCAACCCTGACCAGAAGGGCTTCATAAAAGGAAGACAAATACATGAGATAACACACGAACTGTTCGCAGCAATAGACATAGCCACCTATGAAAAAATACCTCTAACCAAAATTACTTTTGACGCAGCCAAAGCTTTCGGCAGAGTTAATTGGACCTTTTTAAATTCAAACCTTCAGAAAATACAATCTAGGGGAAAACTTTGGCCATATGGTAGGGGAAGTATATAAAAAACTAAGAGCAAAAATACTAGTCAACGGGAGCCTTACCGGTAATATTGAAATACAAAGAGGTACAAGACAAGGATATCCGCTAACTCCGCTACTTTTCAATCTTTATATTGAGCCACTGGCATGCTCTCTTAGAAATCATACCTTAATATCAAAAAAGATGCATTGAAAAAAATACAGGGAGAATTAGCCAGTTTTATTTGGGCATCCAAAAGTACAAGAATTGCCTGGAATAAACTAAGGAGGAAGAAAGAGCAAGGAGGAATAGCCAGTCCTGACTTATTCGAATATTACTGGGCATTTCAATTTAAGAACATGCGACCTCTAGTAAGTAAGTACCAATCCTACCCAGATTTCCTACAAAACATGACAGGCAGAACAGATAATTTTTTATTTAAGTTTGGCCATCCAAAATTTTTTAAAAAGATAATACTAAAGATTTTATACAATGCTGCAAAACTATGGTATCAAATCAGAAATACAGTAAATATACCGTACACAGCACTATGGCCCCGATATGGGACTCTCCAGGCACACCAGAATGTTTGAAAGACTCTCTGGCTTTACCACTAAAAGCAGCAAGAATCAAAAGCTGGGGACAACTGCTGGTAGAAAATTCCATAATCACGTGGGACAAAATATTCTCAACCACCAAATCAACCTTACCTAAATTTAAATATTATCAACTGACCAGCTGGGCCAAATCCCTAACAGAGAAAAAAATGGGTAACGAGGATCTACAGAAAGAAATGATAAAAGCCACACCAGTAAAAAAGGAAATATCAAGATGGTATTGGGCTCTCATTGTGGCCGGAGAGGAAGACTTTCTAGTCCCTGAGACAATATGGAGGAAAGATATGCCTGGATTAGACCTACAAATTATCTGGCAAAAATCTCTAGAAAAATGCTGGTCCAGCATAAAACCAGCCACCTTGAAAAGGAATCACATGTTCACAAGTCATAGGGCATACTGGACCCCAAAAAGATTATCAAAATTTAAAGGAGCAAACATAAAGTCCTGCCCCAAATGCGGAACGGAGAAGGCGGATGATATCCATATGTTCCAGAAATGCCTCTCACTTATTCCCTTCTGGCATGAAGTTGGTAAGACGATAAGCATGGTATTGGGAAAACAAATAGATGTAAGTATAACTCTCATTATTTTGGGGATTTACTTTACTAATGACACGGGTATGAGTAAGTTGACTAAAAAACAGGAAAGCCTTCTGTTTGTGTTGATATTGTTGGCAAGGAGAAAGATCGGCATAAATTGGGTTAAACCAGCACCTCCTTTACTTGCGAACTGGCTAAACTCGACAATAAAAACTAACAAACTTGATAGGAAAGGGAAAACTAGCAAAAAAATAAATTTCTGGGAAATATGGGAACAGTACTTCCAAACAGTCAACTAACACTTTTGATTACAGCCGAAAACTAAATCCAATGATTAAAGCGATGGCAATAATTCAGGCGGAAATCATTCCTGCCGAGTAGCCAGGAAGGCTAGCTCCTCCCTCTTGTATTGGAATTATTGACTATGATAAAGGATAAAGAAGAACCCTGTTTGGATACAACACCCAAAGGGATACTCCCCAAATACGCTCGATAATCATGGGGCAGTGACGGCACAGAACGTTGGAACAACAGACTCCCGAAACTCCTTACACATATAATCGCAAAATGAGGATACATTTTTTTTTAAATATCTATGAAACACTCAATTTTACAGTTTTGTATCTGTTCCAACACGCTTTACGCATTATTTAATCAGATTTGAAGGCGTTTGTCCTCCACTATCATTCCATTACTTTACGGTAAAAATGCTATATAAATGTTTTAAATAAATAGACATTATTTGATAATACATTTTGTGTCAATGTGCCCTCAATACTTGCAGGTCCTAGAAATGTATCATCCAATTAACAATGCGTCAATAGACTAATTTTAAACTAATAGGGAAGTGCAACGTCATCACCCGGCACACCATGCTCAAACGCCTAAATCAATGGTTCCCACAAATTTTCAACCCGCAACTCCCTTGATCTATTTGTTGTTGGCCACAGCTCCCCATTATGTTACTTTTTTTTTGGGTGGTTGAGGGGATATAAGATTGGCCACAGGAGTACTTTTATTTTTCTTCCTGAAAATAATTGGAATGAAGCAGATTAAGGTATTTTAATCAAGGTTGCAACAAAATAAAAATATAACAGTTGTTTCAGAAAAAAACCTTTAATTAATTGGTTAAGCAGAAACAATGCTCTTCAGCACTCGGGTCTGCATATGGAATTATTAACCTCATGCGCGCTAGCGGAATTCCGCTCGCACGCTGAGATTTTTAAAAACGCACTTTACGTGACGAGCTGGGCTCGTCATCAGCGTGCGAGGAGGCTACGCCATGACGAGCCCAGCTCGTCATCAGCCTGGAAGGGGTTAAACTATTTTTTGTTTTAAAAAATTGCCTCTAGCAGGACTGGAGAAGGGGGCAGGGTGGGGGTAAGGTGAGAAAACAGTGAGTTTAATAAGGATGTTAACATACATTGGAGTGGTGTGGAAAAATCATTGGGGAGAACAAGCATTCAATCTTTTGAGCTCAATAATCTGCAAGGACCGGGGGACCAGAACACAGTTGTTAGCATAATAAGCAATGACGAGAGAGGATGAATGCATAAATGATGGTTGTCATGCACACTTGGTGGTTGTAGGAACAGAGATCTGTTCAGGTTTAGTAAATGTAGCCTTGAGTTCACCGCCCTGTATGAATCTACTCCAAAAACCCTCTTTCTGCGGGTCCTGGTCCGAGCACTACACACGATGACATTTAAGAGGCAACAAGTCTTCTCTGGCCGTATAGGCAGCTGAAACTGCCTGTTCTATCTTCAGCTGTATGTCACCCATGCAACATTAAGGATACATCCGGTTTGTCACAAGAGGCATCAGCCGCCATGTTCTTTATCTTGTGCATCTTTAGTGCCATCACTGTATGCCTGTCTGCAGCATGCGAAGTTAATGCATGCTTATTTTAAAAACATCCTGCATGTGCATCTCCAAAGTAGGCTGCCATCTTGGAGTGGAAAGTTAATAAATAACTTAGCACCATCGCGCCCTACCTCCAGAAAACCATCAACATCTCCTTCGAGACAGCAACCTTCCTGGAGAGCTGGAAGCATGCAGAGATCAACGCCTTACCAAAGAAACTCAAGGCGGACCCCAAGGACCTCAAGAACTTCTGACCCATCTCCCTGCTCCCGTTCCCGGCAAAGGTCATTGAAAGGGCCATCAACAAACAACTGACAGCTTCCTCGAAGAGAACAACATCCTGGACCCGTCCCTGTCCGGGTTCCGCAGCAATTACACCACTGAAACCGCCCTCATTGCTGCCACCGACAACATCAGGATCCTGCTCCACAACGGAGAAAACGCGGCCCTCATCCTCCTAGACGTGTCAGCTGCTTTCGACACAGTCTGCCACGCACGCCTCCACAACGCCGGAATCCAAGAAAAGCCCTGGACTGGACCACTTCCTTCCTCTCCGGGAGAAGGCACTCCTTCTCCCCTTGTTGGGGAAAGATCCAATACTTATACTCTGAAGTCTCAGCGAACCCGCTGAGTGAGTCCACTGCACCAAGGGAGGCACTCACACTTGAGGTATGGTATGGCACACCTTGCCAAAGCACTCCCTCTCCCCTTTTTGGGAAAGGGTCCAGTATGTAGGCCTTGGAGTCTCAGAGACCCCTCTGAGAAAGTCCACTGCGTAAAGAGAGCCTCTCGCAATAGAGATAGGGAAGGGATACCACTTCCCCGGGGATCACAGCTTACTGGACTTTGGACGTTGCCTTGACTCATCTACCGGTTTGTGTCCCCGTCACCCTTCCCCACCTCTCCCCATGCTGTGTCTCTCACCCTTCCCTCCCTTCCTCTTTCCCACCTCCATTATCTGTCTACTTCCCCTACTCCAACCCCCCCCCTGAATCTCTCAACTTGCCTTCTTTTTCCCGTACGTATTTGTGCTTAATGTTCATCTCGACCTTACAAGTAATTATGTTGCCATGCTCTAAGAACCACTTGCTCCTGAGGCTCAGCCGGGAGTTGCTGTATGTTGTGTATAACTGTCACTTTTTTTAAAAAAAACGTGGAAATTTTGCTCTTTTAATTATTTCACCCCTTTACCTGGTACATGATTGCAGTGTGCAGGCTGCTGTTCTTGAGCCAAAACGAGCGCTGCTAATGGTGGAAATCACCGTTTTTCCTTAGCGCTATCCTCCTCGGTAGGAGTAGGACACGCCGACTACAAGGCCACGCCCCCTTCCACATCGCTACTTAAGGCGCTCTGATTGCTAGAGTGCTGATGACCAATTGCCCCTGAGGCTCAGCCGGGAGTTGCTGTATGTTGTGTATAACTGTCACTTTTTTTAAAAAAACTTGGAAATTTTGCTCTTTTAATTATTTCACCCCTTTACCTGGTACATGATTGCAGTGTGCAGGCTGCTGTTCTTGAGCCAAAACGAGCGCTGCTAAGGGTGGAAATCGCCGTTTTTCCTTAGTGCTATCCTCCTCGGTAGGAGTAGGACACGTCCACTACGAGGCCACGCCCCCTCTTCACCTCCAGCCTATAAAGATGTGCTTATTTAGGAAGCGCAGCGGGCGCGACGATTGCGCGCCGAAGGCGCGCATAAGACAAGCCCGTCTGCGCCCGTCCGCGGCCGGCTGGGACCCGGGGCCCGTCATTCTGCCCAAATTACGTCTTATGCCCCTAGGGACTTGATTGCATTACACTCCCTTTGGCCGCTGGAATCCACCAGCTACTTAATACTACGCCACCTTGGCGTCTTCAACGCCCGTAGTGTTTTCCCAGAGCTTAGGGCCCTCCCATCCTCCTCCACCTCCGTGCACATTGTTTCCCTCCCTCCTCCCACAACACAGCCTGCTCAGTCACCAGCTAACATGGAACTCACTATCACATACCTTAACACCCGGTCGCTAGTCAGTCACCAACATGACATCTGCCATCTCCTGGATTCAGATCGTCCTGATATCCTACTCCTAACTGAGACTTGGCTGAACGAGGACTTCTCCCCTGATATCTTGGCAGCCATTCCTCTGGGGTATTACATCCTCCAAACCAACCGACCAGCTAGTAAACCCGGAGGTGGCGTAGCCGCTATCATCAAACTCTCCCTCAGATTCACTTCCCTCTCTTTATTTACCATCCCCCAGGCTGATTGTCTGGTTATCAGACTCGAATCCTCGGTGTCCCCTCTTACTTGCGTTTTGGTATACCGCCCCCCTCAACCCATGCCCAACTTCCCCTCCCTTTTCTGCGATCTACTATCTCAGCTCACAATTAATAACTCCAAACTCCTGGTTTTAGGAGATTTTAATTACTGGCCGTCGGACCCGCACTAAAGCCCTCACTCCTTGGCTTTCACTGATTTATTAAGTGGGCTCAATGGCCTCCAACATGTTCACACAGCCACTCATTCCAAAGGCCACACCTTAGATCAGGTGTGGACCTACAACCTCGAAATTAAATCACTCACGATCCTTCCCTGTCATTGGTCGGACCATTTCTTAATCTCCTTTCTTCTCTTGGTCCCCCCGCCGCCCCCCCGTAGCCAAGGCCCTAGCCTCCTGGTCCGCAACTGGAATAAAGCAGACCTCGACCTCTTTCTTTCCTCTCTAATATCTTCAGCCCCGTCCGGCCCAGGTTCTCTAGACTCCCAGGAAGCCGCACTCACCAAATGGCTGGAGTCCGCCAGCTACAAGATCGCCCCTTTTAAGTTAATTAGAACTAAGCGCCCCCACGACGCACATCGCTGGTTCTCAGACAGCCTTAAAACCTTAAAGCTGGGACTTCGCCAAGCCGAGCGTCACTGGCGTAGAAACTACGATCCTTTAGAAAAATCTCACTTCCTAAAATTATCCGGAGAATATAAACAGGCAATTTCAGCCGCCAAAACTGCCTACTTCTCCACAAAAATTCTCAACTCCGCGCAAAAATCTAAGGATATTTTTGCTATTGTGGAGGAGCTCTCTCACCCGGACAGGGTGACCATCAAACCCCTCCCATCTCAGGTACTCTGCGACTCTCTTAACTGCTTTTTTGTTGACAAAATTAGCAAAATCAAAAACAGTATTTCCTCTGATCCCCGGCGCTGTCCCTCCCGGAGGTTGCCCCCTTTCTTTACCCCCTCTCCTTGACCCAGCTCCCCTCTATACCCGAAGAAGACTTCCTCTCCCTTCTAAACAAAGTTTCATCTGGTTCCCCCACTGACTGCTGCCCCCCGGCGATTCTCCGGGCCGCTTTTTCGGCCTGCCCTACTCCTCCATTAACTCTCTTGAACAATTCCCTCCTGCTCGGCATGGTCCCCAGTCAGTTCAAGAATGCCGAAGTGGTCCCCATATTAAAAAAACCCAATGCCGTCCCTTCGGTATTGGGTAACTTTCGTCCCATTTCCCTTCTTCCTTACCTTAGTAAGGTACTTGAGACACATGTGACCAGCGTCCTCAGCTCCTTCATTGAGGACTCCAACTTTCTAGACTCCCAGCAAGCCGGGTTTAGACCTGCCCATTCGACAGAGGCGGTTATCCTCTCTGTCATGGAGGAACTCCGTAGAGGCGCTGACTCCAACATCAGTCAAGCCCTGGTGCTCCTAGATCTGTCGGCGGCCTTTGACACGGTCGACCATACCATCTTAGTCGACCGTGTCAAAGAGGCGGGTATCACTGGAACGGCCCTTAACTGGGTTCGCTCCTTCCTGGCGGACCGCCACCAATCAGTCCGTCTTTCCCAGTTTAAGGCAGGCAGGACGAGGGTCACCTGTGGTGTCCCACAGGGTTCGTCCCTGTCACCCCTTCTTTTTAACCTGTACCGTTCCCCCCTGATCCGCTCCCTCCGCTGCAGGAATTTCACTGCATTCAACTATGCAGACGACATTCAGCTCATTTTCAATCTCGACTCCTCGGATGAAGCGGCCCAAGATTTCCAGTCCACCCTTTGCCACATCAGTAATTGGATGGGCGTTCATCATCTTAAACTTAATCCCGACAAGACGGAGCTCGTTCTTGTCGGAGGCCCATCCAATCCCTGGAACTCCACTTTTTGGCCCCTTTCCCTTGATCCCCCCCCTCCCTGCTGACAAAGTGAAAAGCCTGGGGGTTTACATCTCCCAGGACCTCTCAATGAAGCACCAGGTTAGTGCCACTGTGTCTTCCTGTTTTTTCCAGCTTAGGAAGATCCGGAAAATCGCCCACTTTCTGACTACTGAGGCCCTCACCCTAGCACTGTTGGCATTAGTCATCTCTCGGATTGACTACGCCAACGCCCTGTACGCTGGCATCCCACAATATCAAATTAATAGACTACAACTGATACAGAATCAGGCAGCTCGCCTGATTTATCACCAACCAAAACACCACCACGTCCGTCCCCTCCTCAAAGCCCTACACTGGCTTCCAGTCTCAGAGCGCTGTAAGTTCAAACTGGGCTGCCTGACTCATAAATCTTTGGCCGGCATTGGTCCCTCCTTTATTTCCTCTCTCCTGCATCCTTATGCTCCCTCTAGGCTCCTCCGCTCTTCTCATCTTGCGCTCCTCCAGACTCCCCGTTTTAGACGCAAAAAACACGGAGGCCTCAGATTCTCCTTTCTGGCACCTTCATTCTGGAACTCCCTCCCGCTGGAACTGAGACTCTCTCCTTCCTACCTTCACTTTAGGTCTCTCCTAAAAACTCATCTCTTCCATAGCATCTACACATAAGCCTTCCCCCTCCCGCCCTCTGCCTCTACCAAACAAGTGATCAGCGCCAAGAAACCGTCCGGTGAATGCCGCGCTTTATAAGTAATTTTTACATTACATTTTACATAAGAACTGTGTAACCTTTGTAACAATGTAACCTGTAACTATGATCTGATGCTCATGTAAAGCGCTGTGATACCTCTGGGTCTAGCCAGCGCTATATAAAACTTTTAAAATAAATAAATAAAGAGCGTTCGCTTCCCACCCTTCCGCTCCAAAACCACCGAGATCATCGGTGGCGTACCCCAAGGTTCATCCCTCAGCCCAACGTTGTTCAATATCTACATGGCACCACTCGCCCACATCGCCTGATGACACAACCTAAACATCATCTCCTACACCGATGACAACCAGCTGATCCTCTCGCTCACCAAGGACCCCCACACCGCCAAAACTGACCTGCACAAAGGAATGAAGGCCATCACCGACTGAATACGAAACAGCCGACTGAAGCTGAACTCGGACAAGTCGGAGGTCCTCATCCTCGGCTCCACCCCCTTGGCCTGGGATGACTCCTGGTGGCCGTCGGCACTAGGAGCACCCCCTACACCCACCGACCAAGCACGAAACCCAGGGGTCATCCTCGACACCACACTCTTCATGACGAAGCAGGTCAACGCCGTCTCCTCCTCCTGCTTCAACACCCTCCGCATGCTTCGCAGGATCTTCAAATGGATCCTCACCGAAACTAGAAGGATGGTCACTACGGCAACTCACTCTACTCAGGAGCCCCGGCCAAACTTCTGAAACGGCTCCAACGCATCCAGAACGCCTCCGCACACCTGATTCTCGACATCCCGCTCTGCAGCCTCATCACACCCCACCTGAGACACCTGCACTGGCTCCCCGTCAACAAGAGAATAACGTTCAAGCTCCTCACCCAAGGCACTCCACGACACCGGACTAGCGTACCTCAACAGCCGACACAGCCTCTACACCCCTGCCCGCCAGCTCCGCTCCGCAGACGGCGCCCTCGCCACCGTTTCCCGCATCTGAAGAGTGACCACTGGATCATTCTCCCACCTCGCCGCCAATACGTGGAACACCCTCCCCATCCACCTATGGCAGACCAGCGACCTCCTAAACTTCAGGAGGCTCCTCAAGACCTGGCTCTTTGAACAGTAGCAGCGCCCCCCCCCCCCCACCCCCAGCGCCTTGAGACCCTTGCGGGTATGTAGTGCGCTTTACAAATGCTATGATTGATTGATTGGGTAAGTTTATGTTAATATGGAGCTCAACCTGTAAGCCAGAGTAGCTTGAAATTTTCGGAAGAGCAATCATTTTGCATTCAAATATGCACTGCTCATTTGTAATAAGTAAACTAGCCCTAATTTCTCCAATACAACAGGTTGTCATTTCCTGAACACAAGTTTCCAGAGTCCAAGACGTGCCACCGAAGACATTTTCCTACATGCAGGGGTGAAAAAGTGCTGAAGATATTAATTGTTTAAAAAAAATGTAGGCAACGCTTTTGAGTTACATTTTAATTAGGAAGATAGGCCAGAGACCACAATAGACGCCAACATGATTCCTCATGAAAAGTTTCGAATCTAGATACACATATTGCAACAGAAACCTAACCCGCAGGCTTGGCAGAACTGACATTTGTCACACTCCATTCCACAAACAGGGCTCTGCAGAAGGTGCCTACCCCCTTCAGCTATCTTCATACACAGGCGCGCGTACACACTGCTTTCTCAGAAGCAGAATATCACATGCTCACTAGATATATACATATAATAATAAGGATTATTCTATTTAATATCACAAACAGGTTGGACACAGAACGCAATTGTATTGTTAGAGGTTTCTTTATAACCTCCACCCCGATCTGCCTTCTCGCAATCAGCAGTTTGTGATGCCTTGCTGCTGGGGGGTAGAGGTCGCGAGGGGAGGGACAGTGATATTGTTACTGGCGTTGCCAATCACAGGCAGCGACACCCAAAGAAAACAGGCCCTGCAAGTTCAAGGCCAAATCCTCGTATTGTGCCGCGGGCAGTGAATTCTGCCTCTTAACCATGCGCTCAATACATGCTTTGAACTTCACGCCTGTATCAACAAGATAAACGTATTCATTCACACCTGCCTTTTTCATTATGTCATAAACCTCAGGGGCAGCCAATCTGGGTATCCAAATGTTTAAATTATTAGTTCTATTACCCAGAACAAAAGTACTCCGAATTTGGTCTGGGACTTCTAGGGATTGTCGCAGCAGAGGCATCCACATTTGTAAAGCGCGAACAATAACCCGTAATGGTCTCCAGGCGCAGGGGGCCGGCGGGAAGATTAAGCAAGCCCGGAGTCACTTCATGGTGCTGGGATAATCTGCCACCGGTGCCGGGGATCGAACCGTGATCCCCCGATTTCAGCGGCAGACGCCCTGGCCACGTGCCACGCCTATTCCTCGTACTAGCTAACTAGATACCAGTTTATAGGCTAGTCATGGAATAAGACTTGTAGTTCGGGCCAGATGTAGTCCCTGTATGTTGGAGTCTGAGCTGCTAAGAGACAGTGGGCTGCAGCACAGACAGAACTAAAAGGGAGCTTCGTAACAAGGACATGGGTGCACAGCTTGCATTCTGCACAGAAGGGAAATGGGCAAGCCCAGAGCCAAGGTGCAGGCCCCTAGCACAACAAGCATTGGCATAGCCAATAGGTCACGCTTTTGGGACCTTATAAGTATTTAGTTATGCAGCACAATATCCTTGGTGCAACAACATCAACTGTTGCATGGCTAATCACTTATAAGGTCCCAAAGGCCAGACCTATTGGCTATGCCAATGCTTGTTCCTTTTGCTGCTGTTCTGTCATCTATATAAACCAGTGCCTCGAGAGAATGCTTCAATAGCTCGTAAAGAAAAGCCCCCTGTACCAAAACATCTCAACCTTTGCCTGCTGAAATTAAAAACTTTAATAAAATTGTTCTTCTAACCTCAGAAAACAGCGAGCTCAACCAGTTTTTTTTGTGGCATAATTAGGTATACACGCAAATGCAAGCACTTCTACAAAATGTAAGCAATGCAAACATTCACTGGAGTTACAGTAGCCTGCACGTGACTGAACAAAAAGGGTGTACTGACATGGCGGTCCATGACGTAAGTAGGGTTTCACCCAGGGCACAAGTCCTAAAAAGGAAGTGGGGGACGCTGTCACCGGAAGTGACGTCAAGACAGGAAGTGGCGTCACTAAGGTAGCTTGCACCATCGGGCTCATTGCCTCCCCTCGCTCACCCCTTAGATGCGATTGCATCTGAGAAGTCAGCGCGTGAGCAGCGTGCTGTGAGCTCCAAGCTCCTGGTCCCAGAGAGGCCAAAGATAGAATTCCAGCCGTTTGGCAGGGGGGATGTGTCCTCCCGGTAAACTAAGTGAGGGGACGCCGTCCACCCGCGTGGTACCCCAACTCGAGCCCTGGTCCCACCTGGCTTGAGGGAAGGACGGTCAACAGTAACTATTGTTGCATTTGTTTAAAATGAGCACACTTAACACTGGTGCACAGAAAGCTATGTTCAGCCCTTCTTGGCTGCTGAGGGTCGTATGGGAGGGTACCAGGGGCAATAGAAGGGCTGATTAAGATAGAGGGGGCTGTCCACCTCTTCTTTGTTTTCTATGTGTGATCCTGTGCCCATGCCTCATTTGGCCCTGTATTCCTGATTTCGGCAGCGGTCCTTCACTGTCCAGTCACTGTGTGCCGGCCCACAACTCCTCGACTGGTAGGATCACCTTGGTGGTGGTTTTGGGTGTAGGCATCCTCAAGAAAGGCAAAGTTGCATGATGGTACTAGGTCTAGTAGCAATAGGCTGCTCACCCTTTAAGCTCAGTATGCAGACCAGAAAGGATAACGTTAACAGACGTCTCTCAACTCCTGTTCAACTGATAGACCGCCCAGAGGATGGGCAGACAAGCCTGATGATGCCTTTCTCCAACCAACAGATATTTTGCATACATCAGTAAGCTCTGGCAATACCCCTGGCCATGATCTATTCCACTGGGGCAGGGGGATACTCTAGGCGTGTACCTCTGTGTTTGAGAGAGCTTTTTTTTAAAGTTGCAGGCAGGCCTAGCATGCCCCTTTTTTTCTACCAACATATTTAGCGTATTAGTCACCAGGCCTGGCTATGCCTCTGTCCTGAACAATAGCAGCAGAGCCTAGTGCTTTGACATATCCACTCTAGTCAACCAACTTTTACTTACAGAAGGAAGGAAACTTGTTAATCATTCAAGCTAGAGCATCCCAGCCCACAGCTGCATGGGCACCCTGCCCTGTTTACGTAGGACAGTATTGTTTCCCCATGAACACCTCAAAAAGCTCTAGTTCTTTGCATTGTGTGATTTGGGAAACTGAGCAAAAATGTTGCAATGGCTTGTGACATGATTCCCGTCAGAAAAAACATGCTCACTTAATTTGGTTAGAGTTGGCTATTTAATAGAACAAAAATGACAGTTGGCTCCAAATTTTACAGCAGTTTGGATATACATCAGCAGAAAATTGTGTTAAATGCTACTGCACATAGGACAGCAATAAGTAAGCATTTCTGCACTTAGACGGTCATTTGCACTATTACCCACTGACACATAAACCAGCATTGAGCATGTAAGAAGGATGTAAAATAATGTTTTGTAGTGCACAGACATGTTCATGGAGAAATAATCAGAAAAGCTGCTGACTTGATTTTTTTCTTAGGATTAATATTTTGCTACATGAAACACAATGCCGCAAATGTCAGTGTCACATCAAGAAATTTCAACTTTTGTGAACACAAGCGTGAAGAATACTTTTCAAATGTAAGAGACAAGATTAAAATACAGGGTAGATATTCAAAATTGTAATATGTTGCGCAAAAAAAAGTTAACATTCCACATGTGAAGCCTTAGCTTTTACAATAAGGATAAGCCACTCGCAATCCTTTCAAGGCATCCTCCTATACCGCCCCCCAGGTCCACGATCAGAGTTCATCTCCTCACTAGGTAGTTTATTCGAACCTGCAGCTGGGGAATCAGACTCTACAATCTTAGGAGACTTAAACTTCCATCTTGAGAACCTTAAAGATATTGACACCACCACTTTGCTATCAGAACTAGAATCCATTAACTTCCATGAAATGGTTGTTGGTCCATCACAGAAAGCAGGCCACACTTTTGATGGACTTTTCACGAACAATGCTAAGCTAGCACTAAGTAAAACTCTTCCCCTCACCTTGACTGACCACTGGGCAGTCCTCTTTACCCTTCAAACTAATATAGCCCCCCATCACTTCCTAGTAAACGCGCCTCCCAATTCAAGGCGTGGGGCTCAATAGACCAGCAGCATCTTAAATCTCAGTTACTGGCATCCAATTATCTGCCCAACTCGGATTCATCACTAGCTTCTGCTAACTATTTAGACTGGCTAAGCAATGCCTTAGATTCCTTGGTGCTCATAACAAATCTCTCCAAGAATAGAACCACCGCCTCAGCCCCCTGGTTTTCAGACTCCCAAAGGTTAGAAAAACAACGCTGCAGAAACATCGAGAGACACTGGCGCAAAAACTATCTCCCGACCGACAAAGCCTGCTATAAATCAGCACTGTCACAATACAAACTCCTTATTATATCAGAAAAAAGCAAATACTACACCAATCAAATAGAAAAGGCTCAAGACTCCACCAAACTTCTCTTCCAGGTAGTCACCAAACTTTCAGGCTCAAAAGTCAATAACCCACCTGCCCCCTCCCAAGTACTGTGCAACTCCTTAGCCAGGGCTTTTCAAAACAAGGTCAGCTCTATATATGATAATTTTGCATCCCAATCACAGGTCACCTCGCCGTCTTCTGTCAACAAGGAAAGTACGGCTCCGGCCCTCTCACAGTTTAATAAAGTTACAGTTTCACAAGTTCATGATCTTATCCTCACAATCAAATCAGGCACCCCTACGGACCCCTGCCCCACCTTGGTATCCAAACTCATCCCAGACCTTTTAGCACCCAAACTTACAGAAATTCGCAAAGCCATGTTCAATACAGGTATCTACCAAGAAACCTGGAATAGGACAATCATCAAACCTCTCCTCAAAAAACAGCACCTAGACACATTGGAAACCAAAAATTATAGACCGATCACTGCCCTCCCAGCAAAAATCTTTCAAAAATTAATGAATACGCAATTGGCCCACTTCATTGAGGAAAATAACCTCCTCGATGAATCACAGTTTGGGTTTAGGACAGGCCATGGCACCGAAACAGCACTTATCAAAGCCGCTGATGAGATCAGAGCCATAAGAGACCAAGGTGGGACAGCAGTGCTAATACTGCAGGAAATGTCGGCTGCTTTCGACACTGTCGATCATGCCACCTTGATTGGCCATGTCTCTGCGATGGGCATTACACACAAGGCCAAAGAATTACTGGCCTCTTTCCTGGCAAATCGCTCCCAGATTGTGAGCCTCGGAAAGTTCAACTCCCCCTCTTTCATGCTCCCATGTGGGGTGCCACAGGGATCTTCCCTCAGTCTGACACTATTTAATATGGATCACTGAAATAATATCGAGGGACAAAATATCGACTTGCCAAAATATCGTGGACAAAATATCGACAGTCAAAATATCGAGTTTGTATCTACAAACAGGTAAGTACAAAAATATCGAGTACAAAATATCGTTTACAATAATATAGTTGTAAAAAATATCGACTTTATTAAAAACAGTGTTAAATTAAATTAATATTACATTTTAATTACTAAAATATACTTAAAAATACTTAAATTAACTTATAATAATTAAATAATAAATAAAATTAATAAAAATAATTTTTTACAATCATATTTGTTAAAACATATATATATAGTAACATACTATAATTAAATAAGATACTATTATATTACCGTACAATACCAGAAGTGTAAAAAATACTATTCCCACTCCAAAGAGTGCAAGCGTAGGGAAAGCATTGGATAGCGTAGGGGTTAAAATTACTATTCCCACTCCAGTGGGTGCAACAGTAGGGAAAGCGTTGGATAGCGTAGGGGTTAAAATTACTATTCCAAATCCAGTGGATGCAACAGTAGGGAAAGCGTTGGATAGCGTAGGGGGTTAAAATTACTATTCCAACTCCAGTGGGTGCAACAGTAGGGAAAGCGTTGGATAGCGTAGGGGTTAAAATTACTATTCCCACTCCAGTGGGTGCAACAGTAGGGAAAGCGTTGGATAGCGTAGGGGTAAAAAATTACTATTCCAACTCCAGTGGGTGCAACAGTAGGGAAAGCGTTGGATAGCGTAGGGGTTAAAATTACTATTCCCACTCCAGTGGGTGCAACAGTAGGGAAAGTGTTGGATAGCATAGGGGTTAAAATTACTATTCCCACTCCAGTGGGTGCAACAGTAGGGAAAGCGTTGGAAAGCATAGTTGTAATAATTAAATTTGTAAAAATCACATATTAACAAATTAATCAATTAATATAAAATTATTAACAATTACTATTTAATTAATTAACACATATACATTAATTATCAATTATTTACTAATTACTATCAATAAATATATTAACATATTTCATTATTATTAATTAAATTACTTCCCACCCTATTCCCCTATAATCCCACAACCCGCTACTGCATTAAATTAGTAAAATTTACATATTTACCAAGTAATCAATTATTATTAATTAATTTGCAATTACTAATAAATTAATTAACACATATAAATTAAATTACAATTAATTTTAAATTAATATCAATTAATTAATTTACATATTTAATTAATTATAATTAAATTACTTCCCACCCTATTCCCCTATAAACCCACAACCCGCTACAGAATTACATTACGCAATTATTATAAAAACAAAATTCTTTTAATAAAATTATTTATAACATTAATACACACTTATCACACATATTATTACATAAAATTACACTATAAAATATTATATATTATTAAAAATTCGATATTTTTGCTATCTATATTATATACAGTCGATATTACTTCACTTACCTTAAAAACGATATTTTTGTAGTCGATATTATGTCCTGTCGATATTTTGTCCAGTCTATACTTAAAAGTCGATATTATGTCCAGTCGATATTTTGGAGTCGATATTTTGTCTGTGCACCATTTAATATCTATGTGTCGGACCTGGCCAAAACCATCAAAACCCATGGGATGGGGCTAACCACCTATGCCGATGACAGGCAACTGGTGCTAGCTATTAACAACAGCGGAGGATAAATAGCGGCCAGTTTTCAAGCAGGTATGATCGCCATCAGCTCCTGGATTTTCAAAAACTGCTTAAAATTAAACTCGGAAAAGACGGAGGTCATGATCTTCGGCAACCAAATCCCCACATGGTCCCCTACATGGTAGTCTACTGAACTAGGCCCCCCTCCCCCACCTCCAGTACAGAAAGTAAGAAACCTTGGCGTCATCTTCGATGATAAACTCTTCTTTGCACCCCACGCAAATGCCATCACCTCCTCTGCTTTCTACACACTAAGAATAATCAAAAAATGGGGGGCGTGGCCTGGTGGCGATCAAGATGGCCGCATAGTTCTGCGGCGCTCCGGTGGGAATCCCACTGACCCCTGCAATCCGGCACCGATCTGATACATAAACGACATTCCGAGTCCGATTCGGAAAGACCACATCTTCCGGCGCCTATCGGTGCCTTCCCGGTCCGAAACTGACCCCGGGGGGCCGGGATCCGAGGATCGGCGAAGAGCTGGCTGTGCGCGGCCTAAGCAGTGGAGACCCATACCTGACACACCGGCCTCGAGTGAAGCGAAGGCCGGGACAGGGACGCTGGACGGCGGCTGGAGGCGGCACTGGGCATCCGGGGGGCCCTGGACAGTGGTGTGGGGTGAGTGATTGGTCCTTCCCCTACCCTGGGGCGTTGTGGACGTTTGCCCCCCACCCTCTGGCGAGGGGGTGGGAGTGTTGAGGCTGGGCCTGGCCTGCGGTGGGGCCCGGTTGTAAGGGGGAAGGGCATTTAGCCTTGGAGGGAGAGCCCCTAGCTACCGGGGCACGGGAGACGACTCTCCTGAAGGTGATCCTCACGACAGACTCTGGTCAAGTGCCGGCCTTGCGTGGAGAGAGAAAGCGCGTGGTGGCGGCTGAGTGTGGCGCTCGGCGCCGATGCGGCCCGGATCGCGGAGTGCTGTGGACATTTCCTCCCCCCCTCCACTGAGGTAGCGGGATCGATTGCCCCCTCCCCCCCTGGGCGAGAGTGGGGGGTGGAGAGACCGGGCTCGGCCTGCTGCGAGGCACTGCTTCGTGACAGCGAGGCATACTACCCATGCACGTAGCCCCATGAGCACCGGTGCACCGGAGACACATCGTTTGGTAGTGACGGCGGCGTAGGAGGCCCGAGGTGACGATAGAGTGGGCCTGGGGTCCTGTGTGGACTGCGCCCGGTTGTGTGGGACGAGTGGGAAGCGGTCTGACCCTGAGTGCGGCCGGCGAGCGCCAGTGGGCGGGCGTTGGACTACAGAGGGCGGCTCCAACTCCATCCGGCACCGGCCGGGGGCGGACGACCGGCGGGGGACCCAGGGGGACCCAGGGGTGACCGCCCGATATCTTCCAAGACCATGCAGAACAAGAAACCTACAGCGACTCAGTCCAACACCATGGATAACTATACGGCGGACCCGGGCGGTGGTACTCTGCCCCACCCGGGCCATCTGCGGAGCCCCAGGAGCCATCACTCTCCTCCATTATGCAGGCCATACAGTCCCTGGGCACTACATTGGAATCTAAAATAGACAAAATGTAATTTGAATTGACGCTTCAGAGGGCGGATTTGAACAAAACGTCCGAGAAGGTCACACACAACGCGGCAGCCATTGCGGACCTCCAGGGGGCCACCAAATCGTTGCAACAGCTGGTCCAGCAGCTCACGCACCAGCAGAGGCAGATGGTGACACGGCAGGAGGACCAGGAAGGGAGGGCCCGAAGGAATAACCTTAGGGTGGTAGGTGTGCCAGAAAAAATGGAAGGGGCCAGTATGGAACTGTTATTGGAAGATCTCATCTTGAACACCCTGAAACCCAAGAGACTGTCAAAGTTCTTCATCATAGAGCGAGCACACAGGGCGCCAATCCCGCCGCCGTGCTCCTGCCGTGGTCCTGCTGCGAACCATCATCGCGCGGGTACTTAACTACAGGGACAGGGATGCAATCCTACAGCCGGCACGACAGCACGGGGATTTGCGTGTGGGAAGACGCAACAGTACGCTTTTTCCCTGACTTCACGCTAAAGGTCCAGCAGGAGCCCCGATCGTTCGACGCAGTCACGAGGAAACTTCGAGAACGTGGCCTTCGCTATATGATGTTCTTTCCGGCGCGGCTTAAGGTCTTGGCAGAGGGAAGGTCCTTCTTCTTCACCACCCCGGATGAGGCCCATACATGGTTGGAAGAGCACGGCCGGCAGCGGGGAGGCCCGGACCAGGAGGGAAGCTGGAGGAACACAACCCCCCGGTCTCCGGCCTCATCAGTGGGGTTTGCGGGGGAGGCACGACGGCGCCAGGAGAACCAGCCCCAGCAGGCGAATAGAAGGGCTCGCAGCCTCTCGGCGTCACCGGATCTGGAGTGAGAAGGTAGAGTGCATGGACTCGGACTGGTAGGATCTCATGGACATGTAATGTATGAAGGGACTGTGATTGCTACTCCCGCTGGATGGCTGGGGGGGGGAAGCCTCGGCCTGGTTGGGGGGTCTTGAGGGAATTGATAGAGTACCTACACATGTATTTGTGGATGTTGTTACCCCTCCATCTGGCCGAGGGGCACTGATCATGTCCCGGGAAGGGTCTTTCTCCACAATGAGACATTGATTTAGTTTGGAATGATCGTCAGACTTCATATTGAACTGTGTAGGGGATTTGGGGGGGAGCCCCGGAAGCTGGACTTGATTGCACCGCTCGCCCCTGAGTTTATCGTTTTAAGGGCTACAGGCGCTCTGCTTATTGGGGATGTCCGGCGCGGTTGGCCGGCATGGCAGGGCAGCAGGGTGGGGGGTTGTTGAGGGGGGGAACGGGGGAGAATGTTCTGGTTTTCAATTTCATTTTCGATTTCGTTTTTCATGTTGCATGACTGGTCTGACTCCATCGACACATTCAGGAGGTAGGAAGAAGGGGGGTGGGAGGGAGATGGAGCTGCAAACCTTTCATGTTAGCGGTGACTATGGCGGGACCACACATACTTAAGGCACAACACTTAGACGTTCTATCCTGGAACGTGAACGGCTTGCAGAATAAGATCAAGCGTACTGTAGTGTTACAATACCTCCGCAGACACGCTCCGGATGTCGTCCTCCTACAGGAGACACATCTGCTGGGAAACCACTGCAAGGCCCTCGACAGGTTTGGCTACACCCTACGTGCCCACTCTGGCTTCACGACGGGCTCCAGAGGAGTGGGTATCCTCATTAAAAACTCCTTACCACTGGTCCTTGGGCGATGCTGGTCTGATCCCTTGGGTCGCTATGTGGCCCTGTCAGTGCTGTGGGAGGGTCGTAACCTGAACCTTTGCTTGTTGTATATACCTCCGAAGCTGCAAGCGTCCACCCTACCCGATGTAGCCATGAACAATGTGATGGCTAGAGATTTGGATAGATCGCAGAGTATGGTAGGTCACCTCAGGGACTTTGCGCAGGCACTGGGTTTGGTCGATTTATGGAGAACACACAACCCTCACATAAGACAGTACACACACATCTCCGCAGCCCATAGGTCCTCATATAGGATCGATTACATATTTACACTAGCAGACTGCATGAATCTGTTTTGAGACGGTCACCACAAGGCTAGAGGGATTTCAGACCATGCGCCGGTGGGAGTTCAATTGATGGGTCCCAAACGAGATTGGAGTGTCCTTCCTCGGCTGGATTCCTTTCTATTTAAAGACAGGGACTTCCAGGAGAAATTTAGGGAGAGTGTGCATCAGTACTTTGATGAAAACGTAGGCTCTGTTAGCTCCCCAGGAATAGTGTGGGAGGCTACAAGACCATGGCCAGGGACTTTGTACAAGCCGAGATGGGGCGGAGGCGTAAGGACAAGCATGCACAGGTGACACAATTGGAGTCGGAGCTTCATGCTCTGGAGAGTGAGACAGGGCTCACTCCGGATCGGGAACGGGACAGACTACATAGCTCCTAAGCAAGGAAATTAGGGATATCCTGACATACCAGGCAAGATCACAAGCGCTAGCCACCCAATGGAGGGTATACGACCTGGGGGACAAGGCAAACAAAATTATCGCATGGTTGGAAAAGAGAGATCGAGACCGCAGCTGGGTGCCGCGATGGAGCGACCGGATGGGTCAGAAAGCACCACGAACGTGGCAATCGCGGAGGACTTTGCGCGATACTATGAGGAGGTGTATCAGTCCCATACGACAAGGGACGAACAAGAATGCCGTGACTTCCTGGCCCCCTTGCAGCTCCCAGTGTTAGAGCCAGCGGACAGGGATGTGCTGGAAACAGAGATCACAGTCCGGGAAGTGGAAGAGGCCATGGGGGACCTGCAGACGGGGAAAGCCCCCGGACCCAACGGGTTCCCAGCGGAAGCATTTGGCTATGTGGCTATCCGTACGGCGCCCCATATGTGCAGCATGTTCCTCGAGGCGCTGGAGATTGGGCGGCTTCCGAGGGACCTACGATTGGCCACAATTGTTGTGATCCATTAAGCGGGAAAACTGCAGGGGGATTGTAGTTTGTACAGGCCCATTTCCCTCCTCAACTATGAGACGAAGGTTCTGGGGAAAATCCTGGCCACGCGTCTGAGTGCGGTGATCCAATCACTGGTCCACCCGGACCAGTCGGGCTTTATGCCCCATAGGAGCACGCGACTCAACCTACGTCGCTTATTCGGGGTTTTACAGACAGTGGCCACGTGTCGGGAGGTGCCAGCCTTGTTGCTCTCACTTGATGCCCACATGGCCTTCAATAGCATCGAATGGCAATACATCTATGCGGTCTTGGAGAAGTTAGGCTTCGGTGACAACTTCTGTGCCTGGGTGAAACTATTGTACACGGGACCACTGGCGAGAGTCCGAGTCAATGGGACCATGTCCAATTGGGGGGCGGCACGAGACAGGGATGCCCCCTGTCCCCAACCTTCTTTGCCCTGGCCTTGGAGCCGCTGGCACATTGGGTAAGGACGGATCCTGGGGTGTGGGGCATAGACATGGGGGTGGATGAGAGGAACGCATATCCCTTTATGCCGACGATATATTGCTATACACCCAGCGACCATCAGAATTCATACCACGACTAATGGCCATGCTGCGAATGTTCGGGAAATACTCCGATTCCCATATCAACTGGAACAAATCCTTGGGCTATACTCTGGCGGTGCCCCGTCCTCACGCTCTGGTTGGCTGCGAGGGCCTAGTCTGGTGCGCAACGTTCTGTTATTTAGGGATATGGGTCACACCGTCTGACACCGAGTTTCTCCAGCTTAACGTACAGTCGCAACTGGATCGTCTGCACGGTGATGTGCAGCACTGGCGGACCCTCCCGGTCTCCCTTATGAGCAGAGGCGAGTCATTCAAAATGATTGCCCTGCCTCAATTGCTATATGTGCTGCAGAGCTCGCCCTTCCCGATCCCGGAACACGTCTTTAGGACGGTGGAGTCTGAGCAGCGCTCTTTATTGTGGAGCGGAGGATGTCCGAGGATTGCCTTTCGGAAACTGCAACGGGGACCCCATGAGGGGGGCCTGGCAGTACCTGACATCCGTCTATATTATTGGGCGGCACAGCTGATTAATATCAACGGCTGGGTGTTTGCTCCGGAGGAGGAACCTGCATACCGGGTCGATCATATGGCCCTAGGAGTAGATTCCTATCTAGCGGCTCTCTATTCTAAACTGAGGCGCAGCCAACCCTTACCTCCCCAGACTGCTGTAGTGGTGGGGGTCTGGAAAAGGGCAACAAAATTGCTCGGATGGGAGATGAAGCTTACGGCTCAAACGCCCTTATGGAAGGGCGACTTCCTCGGGGAGGTGGCGGGACTTGGCGACCTACGCCAGTGAAGCCTGATCGGTATAGACCTGCTGTGGGACGTCTGGAAGAGGGGGCAGATAGTGGAGTTTGCGACTCTTCGGACGGACTTCCAGATGGGTGATGACGAATTCCTGCATTATCAACAATTTAAGCATGGTCTGCACAAGCATTTGAAGCAGGGGGATCAACTTCCCGAGTATGCTCCACTCGAGGACAGGCTACTATTAGACCCCATGATTGACAAAGGAATTTCGCTTACCTACAAGAAGCTTATTAATAATATTCCAGACACACTTGGGCCACTGAGGGAAAAGTGGGAATTCGACCTTGGTTTGTTAGAGGACGACGACTGGAATGAGGCCCTACAATGTCCTTGGGAGGTGGCGATCCGAGCTCGGTTCAGGTTGGTGCAGCTGCGCATCCTCCATAAGTCCTACACCCCTCGCACAGTACAATTTAGGATGGGATATGCGTCGTCACTTTTTTGCTTGAGAGGCTGCGGAGAAGAAGGCACATTCTTCCACATCCTTTGGGACTGCCCTAAAATCCGTACATATTGGGTCAGACTGAAGGACATAATGGAGGAAGTGGTAGAGGCGGAGGGACCACTGGAGGCTAGATGGCACGTTCTGGGGGTCACGGGTGAGGTGACATGGTCCAAAGGAAATAAGATATGGTTAGCTTTCACCAACATGGTGGCCAAGGGAAATATCGTACGGCTCTGGGGGCGTGACTTGATGCCAACGATTGAGGAATGGGAACAAGATATGGATTGGTGCCAGAGGGCAGAGAAGGTCATCTATAATAGTCGGGTTGCCCCAAGAAATGGGAAAAGATATGGCAGGCTTGGAGGAAGTATAGGGGGGAATGGATCCTTTTTTTACAATTGGACAATTTCTTTTGATTTACCGCAAATAGAAAACAGAGAGGAATAGATCTATACAAGAGGGGCACACTTATTTATATATTTACATTTGCTGCCTTGATGCTCGATAAAAAAAATATGATGTGCACTGATTTTTCCCCTAAAAGCGGTGTTGAAATATCTATGGTTCGTTCCTTCGTCACATTCAGTGGCCACAGAAATGAGGACATCACAGCGTGTTATCCTTGCACCCGACCACCCAGAAGCCACGCACCCGGCCGGTGCTAAGGAAGACCTGTCAATTAACATTTCACGTTCATGCTTTGGTAAGCACAGCAGCTCAAAGTGAAATAATTGACATAACTTAATAAACAAAACAGTTATAGTTTGCCTGTCCAAAGGAGCGAATGTGCAGTGTTAGATATATTTTAACAAGCAGTACTAAAAAAGCTACGTTGAGCAGGATAAAAGTTGGGCTCGACTCTCATGTGCTAGGTTAAAGATATACGAGGGACTCAAACGGGAGATGGCACGTTTCTCTTGTGGGAGCAAGCTTTAAGCCATCTGTTTGCAAGTTCATTACAAACAGATGGTTTGAAAGCTCGCTCCCGCAAGGGAATCGCCAAAGTGCTCCAGTTGCTTTTCAAAGTAATGAAATGCGCACGTTTTTGCCTGCAAAACTGAATCGATTTCAAAAGGACTTTTTCCTATTCAGCGCATGTAAGCTGCGTAGGAGAGACCTAAAACATAAAACATAAAGCATAGCTAACACAGGCCAGTGATAGAGCTTAAAATTTGTATCAGAGATGGGGTATCTGTTAGGAGTAACATGTAACACAAACAGAAAACTGCCTGAAAACGACACACTTTTCACATGCCCCCGTGGGGTGCTCTGTACTCCACTGTAATCTGTGCAATCAACAGTAATCCCAAAAATGTTCAATCAAATTATAAACACATTTTTGTAATTTTTCAAAAAGCAATGGAAATCATTCAGCTGAAGAACATTTGAAGTTTTCCTTTTCTTGCGTTTTAATTCTTCAATCTTGGTACATTACTTCATGTACATCCATTCATCATGTTCAGTAGGTCCCAATGCATTTCGGTATAGCAATACCTTCATCAGGGGAATACTACAAACGGAATCGATACAATAACAATCATCAGAATTGAAAACACGGGAGCCCCATGCTCCACCCCAAAACATGTGATACTCTCATGCAAGTTTGTCAAAACAAGTGCTTGCTTAGCTCTATCTCCACCAGTGTCTCTGAAACCGTAAATGAAAACCACCACTAGTGCTCAAGCCCAAAATAATCAAAAATAAGGGGGTACCTGATTGAATGCTATAAACAACTGCACTGTGCGACGATGACAAAACCTAAGTAATGAAACAGAGTGGTGACCGGTTGTCCTAACCGTATCTAAAAACTGAGTGTCAACAAATGCGGAAACAAGTCGCCGCCTACCTATTTAGATGGTTGCTCTCTCCCGGAGTGTGGTGTCCCAGGATCTTGATTCTACAAAAAATATGTGCGGCATTGTTAAAGTCCCGCTAAAAGTGTTAACCTCGTCTCCCAACCCTGAACGTGCGCGCAGCGCTGCTCTTACCTCGCTCTCAGTGCTTCGTGGCTTATTTCATCGTCTTGCGT
Source organism: Lissotriton vulgaris (assembly GCF_964263255.1). Lineage (NCBI taxonomy): Eukaryota > Metazoa > Chordata > Amphibia > Caudata > Salamandridae > Lissotriton > Lissotriton vulgaris. Next base: position 222,455,890 of record NC_141695.1, read on the forward strand.
TCATACGCATGGACTCTGACCCCTCCTAAATGTGTTGCCTGCCGGTTCCGTGTGAACACAAAAAACGGACTACACAATAGCTGCTCAAACTAGGAACGGGCGCCATATTTGCCTAGTCAAAATAACTCGGAAATATCTAAAAATTTAAAATTGAACTTAAGCAAGCCTACACTAAAGGCAAAATGAATGCTTAAATAGAGACAATATCTGATGGTTATGTGTCCCACTAAGCAGCTATTGTGTAGTCCGTTTTTTGTGTTCACACAGAACCGGCAGGCAACACATAAGCCACGAAGCACTGAGAGCGAGGTAAGAGCAGCGCTGCACGCACGTTCAGGGTTGGGAGACGAGGTTAACACTTTTAGCGGGACTTTAACAATGCCGCACATATTTTTTGTAGAATCAAGATCCTGGGACACCACACTCCGGGAGAGAGCAACCATCTAAATAGGTAGGCGGCGGCTTGTTTCCGCATTTGTTGACACTCAGTTTTTAGATACGGTTAGGACAACCGGTCACCACTCTGTTTCATTACTTAGGTTTTGTCATCGTGGCACAGTGCAGTTGTTTATAGCATTCAATCAGGTACCCCCTTATTTTTGATTATTTTGGGCTTGAGCACTAGTGGTGGTTTTCATTTACGGTTTCAGAGACACTGGTGGAGATAGAGCTAAGCAAGCACTTGTTTTGACAAACTTGCATGAGAGTATCACATGTTTTGGGGTGGAGCATGGGGCTCCCGTGTTTTCAATTCTGATGATTGTTATTGTATCGATTCCATTTGTAGTATTCCCCTGATGAAGGTATTGCTATACCGAAATGCATTGGGACCTACTGAACATGATGAATGGATGTACATGAAGTAATGTACCAAGATTGAAGAATTAAAACGCAAGAAAAGGAAAACTTCAAATGTTCTTCAGCTGAATGATTTCCATTGCTTTTTGAAAAATTACAAAAATTTGTTTATAATTTGATTGAACATTTTTGGGATTACTGTTGATTGCACAGATTACAGTGGAGTACAGAGCACCCCACGGGGGCATGTGAAAAGTGCGTCGTTTTCAGGCAGTTTTCTGTTTGTGTTACATGTTACGTCACTGACCTGAGCCAGTCAGACTAAACGACAGCACCCAAAAAGAAAAGAGCACTAGATTCGGTTCTTTAAAATTAGGAGTGCAGAGTGTCAATTCTAAAATACATATCAGTATCTGTTAGGAGTGCAATGTAATCGCTTGTAGTACGCACTCATATATTATTCGGTGTTATGAAAGAATTCAGATGCTAGAGAAAATGTGAATGGGAGGGCGGAGCTTGAGGAGTTGCAGTACATGAAATTCTACTGAGTTGCATGAAAACTCAGTGAAATTCTGCTGAGTTCCACGAGCAGGAGTTGCTCCACTCACCCATCCCCAGTTATTAATTCATCCACTGAATCAAAATGACTGCGTACAAGCAGTCACACAGGGCTACCTTAAACCTCACTACTGCTGCTTATAGGAGAGGGTTTTGGGACCAAGTGTTCTCTTTTAGCTACATACATCCAAATGTTTTGCATACAGTGGGCAACACTGCTCCAAATGCACAATGACAGTCATAAATAGTAGGGTATCTCAACTAAATGGCACCCGTTTTAACGATCTAAAGCATTTTTAAAATCAGAGGAGGCGGCACTTGCATTCAAATATGTGCCACAGCGATGAATGTTGTGTGATGAATGGCTCAGCTTTCTGTAGCTGAAAATAAATGTAAGGAAATAAATGTAAAAGAGAGCTCTGCTATGTCACATTTCTATTTACTGACCGGATGGTAAGAAATGGGAAACATCATTTACAACGCGGTGTTTACACAGAGTGCCTTTACAACGATGCCATTACAACGCAAGTCGTTACTGCGACTTGCGCTGGATGGCACTGTTGGATAAGGAATATTGTAATTTTATATTCCAACACCTTCCCTACTGTTACGTGGGCTGGTGTTGGAATATAAAATTATATAAATCCTCAATCCGCGCACACCAACGCAAGTCGTTGTAACGACTTGCGTTGTAATGGCAGCGTTGTACTGGCGTACATCCGTAAGAAACATAATACTATCTCGAAATGCGTTGCCTCTCCAAGCCACTGTTTACTATCTATTTTTGAATAATTAGATGTAGGTAAACAGTGAGTACTGTTGTATAAATATACGGTTCCATCATTAAACCGAACAAATAGTGCTTATGTCACCAGCTTCAGGAGAAAGCTCAAGTTTATTGTGCTAGTAGTAAGACAGTCAGAATTCAATGAGGGCGTGTAAAAAGTGACAGCACAAGTACTGCCTGCACAAAAGCCGAATACTTCGTCACATAGTAAATGTAAATTGATACTTGTATAGCGCACTACTCACCCGCAAGGGTCTCAAGGCGCTTGTACGAATACCGCTGTGGAACCCATCCTGGCTTTTCCTGTGAGGCGTCCACTCCTGGGCACCCCCAAGGTGGAGGCCAGGCATCCTTAACGTTGTGGGGGCCATTGTGGAGATTAAGCAAGCTATTGCCCAGAGTTGTAGAGTGGGACTCCATGATTGGAATAGGCACCAAGGCGAGAATTATCAGGTCCGTGGAATTTTGAGCCCAAGACCCGCCGAGGCAGGGAATTGAACCCTGGTCCGAGGCTAGACCGCTGCATCAGGGTCTGCGGCTCTAATCATTGAGCCACACTTCTCCATATTGCAGAATCTGTGTGGCGTGTGCAGAGATATCATACACCAGACTGACAGGCACTGCAAATCATTGACTCCAATTGCAAAAAAACAATTGATTACCTGCTTCAAGTACACTGAGACAGTAGGGCTCACAGGACAGCCATACTGCTGCTTGCAGCATGGGCACGTGGAAATCCGAGCGTAACTGCTCCGGGTACACAGAGACAGCAGGACTGCCTGCAAAAGTTGTCCCAAGGCAGTATGACTCCCCTGCAGTGCACTGTATAAAAGGCCCATCTGACATTATTGGCCTCTCCGTAGAGACAAGCACCAGTGTAGTGGGAAGGAAACGATAATGAATAAGTCCAGGGAAAACAGAGAGGTGAATTGTAAGCCTCTGTATTTATTCCAATATTAAATATCCACGAAGGGAGCCCACGACAGAGGTTGTCAATGCTGGAAACACCAACAGCAATCTGACGTGGAAGAACAGAACACAAAATACATAACACTCTAAAAAGAATGAAGAAGTAAAAGAACTAATGTTTTAAAGATACAGTATGTCAAGAATACTACATACCCCCTCCCCATAAACAAAACAAAAAACATATCAATACAGAACATAGTCCTTAAATCTGATGGGAAGTCTGTGAACACGAGTATTAACAGATACATTAGCATCATTAGGAACATCACAATGACAGTTATCAACATCAGAAAAAGAATCACTAGGAACATCACGTTGAAAGTTATCATCATCAGAAATAGAACTATCAATTTGTTGATTAGTACAATCAAATCCAGGACCTAATGTAAAATCAGTATTGTTTTCAGATTCTTTATTAAAGCATGTTTTGTTAAATATATCAACATGAGATTTGGAAATCTTAACTACATTGTTCTTGCTCCACCAGCCCATATTGTCAAGTAACACAGAAGAACTTGTGACTTTAACAATGCGAGCAGGTAATGTGAATTTAGATTGACCTTTACAAATTCTGAATGGTTTCTTGAAACCAGTCATTCATTTTAAAATCAAAATTAGAACATTTACTTTTCCCATCATAAAAATTTTTCTGAACAGCTTGTCTGTTGGCAACACATTTTTTTGTAGTTTGCAAATCTGTAATCAAACTCCTTTTTTTATTTAGATTTTGACCAACAGAGAATTCAGAAAACCACTTGGGTAGAAGTTTGGATTTCGCCTCTCTACCGCGAAGAGCTTTAAAAGGTGTAACATTGGTTTTAGAATGTGGAGTGTTTAGATATGCCCAAATTTTGTTACGTATGAATCCAGCTACATCAACTTTGGATGAAAGAGCGGTTTGGATACCTTCTTTAATGAAACGATTAGCTCTTTCAACGAGGCCATTAGAAGATGGACTGTACAAAGCAACTTTAAGGTGATAAATCTCATTGGAATTAAAGAAATCAATCATTTGACTACAAATAAAATGTTGACCATTGTCAGTGACAACATAATTAGGAGTACCTTCAATTTTAAAAATGTTTTGAAGAAAATTAACGACTGAATCAGAATTAGCATTCTGTACAAAAGAATAGTAAATCCATTTGGAATGGTAATCAACAGCAACAATACAGCAACAATACAAAAGCTTTTATCTGATGGAAGGAGTATGAAAGGACCTGAAAAGTGTAGCGCAATCTTATCCCAAGGTTGATCAGGAAAAGGTACTGGATACAAAGGTTTTTTGTTGGCTTTCCAATGTTTATCAGAAACAATGCATGAGGGACATTTGCCAATAAAGGAGTTCACATGTTTGTCTATGTTAGGCCACCAGTAAATTGATTTAATCTTTTAACAAGTAGCAGAAATGCCTAAATGTCCCTCGTGAGCTATATTGATAATTTTGTCTCTTAACAAAGTAGGAGGAACAAACAGGCCGTTCCTGATACAAATTCTGCTTTCAAACGCAAGTTCTTCACGAACTTGTGCAAAAGATCTTAATTCACCATTAAGGTTATTACTATTTGGCCATTTAGTTCTGATAAAAACTTCTATTTTCTTTAAAATCTCATCATCTTGTATGGCAGATGACCAATCATTCTGAGAGATGTTGATGGAACATGATGCAACAGCATCAATCAAACCAACAACACATTCAGAATGAATGTGATCCTCACCTTCACCATTGTTGGGAAGAGGTAAACGGAAAGACAGTCTGCACGGACATTTTTCCCTCCTTGAATATATTTTACAGTTAGATTATATTCTTGTAATTTTGAAAGCAACCTCACTAGTATTGCAGAAGATTTACCTAAACCATTGGCAGATAACAAAGACACTAATGGTTTGTGATCAGTGTACACTTAACAAGGAACACCCCAAATGTATGTTTAAAATTTTTGCATAGCCCATACAATTGCCAGTGCTTCTCGTTCAATTGTGCTGTAAATAGATTCAGCTGTGGTTAAAGCACGAGAGGTGAAAGCAATGGTATTTTCCTTAGCATCTACCCATTGTCCAAAAACAGGTCCCAATCCTTTCTGACTCGCATCTACTGACATAAAAAGTTTTGCCTTGGGAACAAAAGGCTGTAACGCCGGGGCATTGATAACTAAAAGTTTAACCTTCTCAAAAATTCCCTGAAGATCAGAAGACCAGTCAAATTTTCAACCTTTTTTAAGCAGATTTCTAAGTGGTTGTATGGTCTGAGCATATCCAGGCACAAACCTTACGTAGTATTCGCAAAGGCCAAGGAAAGACCTCAAGGTATCCTTGTCCAAAGGAGGAGGTGCATTGTGTATTGCTTCAATATTACAAAATGTTGGTCTTATACCATCCTTAGAGATTAAATGGCCTAAATATTCCACTTCATGAACAAGTAATTTACATTTGTTGGCTTTAACCGTCATGCCCTTTTCATGTAAGATTGAAAGTACTTTCCTGAGAACAATTAAATGTTCTTCCTCAGTTTCAGTATGTACTAATATGTCGTCCTGAAACGCCTGCACTTGACTCAAACATCCAAATAAATTGTCCATTACTTTCTGAAACACACTTGCAGCCGAAGCAAGGCCAAAAGGTAATCTTAGATACTTGAATGCCCCAAATGGAGTCACGAAAGCTTTAAGTGGTTGAGAATCAATAGACAATTGAATTTGGTGATATGCTGAGTGGAGATCTATAGTTGAAAAAAAATTTGATTTACCAATGTTAGCTAACATTTCATGTATGTGCGGCAGCGGATATATTTTGTTTGAGAGACCTTAAATCCACACATAACCTTAAATCGCCATTTTGTTTCTTTTGCAAAACTACCGGAGAAATCCACTCTGAAGCATTAATAGGTACTATAATACCCTCATCTTGAAGGTTGGAAAGGAGTGTTTTAAGATCTTCCCTAACACTAATGGGAATGGGCCGAGCCTTGTGTATAATAGGGTTTGCATTATCTTTCAAGACTATAGTATTTTCAAAACCTTTTACTTTACCAACTGTACTTTTGAACACTTCAGGAAAATCTGCTATGAGTTTGTCAACAATAGAAATTTCATTATTTACAGTTAAAATGTTTGAAGGCAATTCACCTAGAATTATAGGAGGATCTTGTCCCGGTCGCAAAATAATTCCCAACAGACCAAGATCTTTCCATCCAACTATATTCCTTCCTTTGATTGCTACGTAAATCTTTGTTTTCATAGACCTACCTAAGCAAGTAAGTATGTCCCAAAAATATCCTTTTAAATCGATGTCTTGTTCCCCAAATGCTTTTGGATTAATATCAGGAGCAATGAGAGGAAACTCATCAGGCCATAAATCATAAAATGTAACATCTGCAATAATAGTGACAGCCGCACCTGAATCTGCCATGGTAGGAATAATCTTGTTATCAATAGTGATATCAACAAATAGACCTTTGATAGGCTTGTCAGTATATTCAGGAACATCAATGGCAACAATCATGTTAGCAAACTGTGAAGTACAATCTGGTATTTCGGGTGGATCTACCGAAATTGTACTAATTCTAGGTCTAAAATTCCTATTGCTACAATTAGGAGTCCTTTTATTGCAAACATTATAAAAATGTCCAATTTTCTGACACTTAGTGCATCTTTTCCCCAAAGCTGGGCACATAGGATTGTTGCCAATATGATCATTAGATCCACAACGGAAGCATACTAATTGAGGTCTAGTTGGCTGGTTCTTGAAGATTCTCCTATCAGTACTTTGTTTCTGTGTGATAGCATACACAGAATTATCCTCAGAGATCAGGTTCATAGTTTGAGGTAAATCAGCTTGAGAAGAAGTTGCAAACTGTTGATTAGTGGCTAGAACTTTTGATGTAACAATTGACCTTTCAATGCTTTTTGCTATATCAATTGTTTCTGTCAATGAAGGATTAATAGAAGTAAGTAACCGTTCCTGAACTTTTTTAGAATGACAAGGAAATATGAATTGGTCTCTGAAATAAATGTCAACATTAGTACCGAAGTCACATTTTTCAGCGAGAACCCACAAATTGGCAATATAATCTTCAACAGACTCTTCTGACGACTGCTTGCACATTGCAAAATTGAATCTTTCTAAAATGACACTCGTAGCATCAGGATATTGATTCGCCATTCGTAATTTAGCTTCAAGATATACATTCCAAACTGCATCCTCTGAAACAGGTGGAGGATAATGAGGGAGATTTTGGAAAACTCTACGACCAGCAGTTCCAAGATGGTTAATTAACAATGCTAATTTCCTTGTACTTGAATATTCATCACCATCTATAGCGGTCAAGTAATTTTCAAAATCTTTTATCCATTCAGACCACTTTAGTGCTGGCTTGCCAGCTTTTTGTAGAAATGGTGATGGCTGTATGACACCTTGAAAGGTAGCCATGTATTTAGCTAAAAAAAATAAAAAAAAATAAATACCCACAAAAGAAAATAATAGAATTAAATGAGACTTACAAATGGTAGAAGTGAAGGACCAATTCCCTCGTTATTTTGGTGTAGATATGTGAATATATTGCGAAATTGCAGTAAAACAAAGCATAAAGTGTTTTAAAATTAAAACGATTGGTGTGCGAATCACCGTAATGTAAAAGTATCGGAAATCGCAAATTCCAAGATGGCGGCTGAACGTATGACGTAAGTACGTCGATCCCACAATGCTTAGCAGATCGAGTGACGAATTATTGTTCCCATAAGTCTATGCGGCAGTGGAACAGAAGAATGTCACCGATGGAAAGAAGTAGACAAAACGCGTGTGTAGAATTGCAGCTCGCGTGCATACAGTTTTTTCAAAAGTCGCTGGCATGCAGCAGTTACAAAACGAATGAAAGGTTCCGAAAATTAGTAAAGTCTGACAGAATCCGAAAATTAAGTAAAGTCTGACCCACCTTTCGGAAACAAAGTATAATCGTAGATGGTCGAGACGAAGTTGTCTGTGGGCTCCAAGTAATAGGAAGAACGATCTTCTTTATATAAACGGAAGAAAGTCTGAAATCCAATGATAAGCTCGTACCCCACTCCTGGTACCAAATTGTAGTGGGAAGGAAACGATAATGAATAAGTCCCGGGAAAACAGAGAGGTGAATTGTAAGCCTCTGTATTTATTCCAATATTAAATATCCACGAAGGGAGCCCACGACAGAGGTTGTCAATGCTGGAAACACCAACAGCAATCTGACGTGGACGAACAGAACACAAAATACATAACACTCTAAAAAGAATGAAGAAGTAAAAGAACTAATGTTTTAAAGATACTGTATGTCAAGAATACTACAACCAGGTCTACCAGTACTATATGTACAGCCAATACGCGACTATCCACAGCAAGTGTACACACACAACAGCTGTAATTGCACCAGTTTCAAAGAAGTATGCAGGCTTCCAGTACCATGGCTAAAGTCACTGGAAGACATTGGATTACCCACAAAAGATGTACACTTGACCACAATTCTACCATCACTCACCACAATACTGTCATCCACACTGGCCCCTGGATCACCCCTAAAGCCTGCCATCCATCAAACTCACCTCTGGAAGAGTAGCCTCACGATGAAGAGCCCGCATGCCAGAGGAAGCACAGAGATGATGTGCCCTCCCACAGGTACTAAGGCCCACCTTTCACCTCAGCCAGATCCGCCCAGGTTACACTCTGTGCCTGGAAGCCAGAAGAGCTTGTTCCAAAGCCAGGCAAACAGCACTGCCATGTTCTGCCAACAGACCCAGAGGAAGCGTTGCGTGCACTGAGAGGGTGGGCAGTGCAAGGCCACATGCACAGAAAGGGCCAAGCACAGGTTGGCACTGTTAATGCTGGGCGCATGTGATAGAGCGCGCAGGTCGCCCGACTCTTAGTTTTACCAGATTTCACGCACTTGGGCCCATGACGTGTTTAAGACAGTATTTTTGTGAATCAGGCGAGTTTACACGACACCATCAGTAATTCTATGTGTTTTCTTCAACACTATTACCAAGATACCTCACTTACCACAGGTACTTACTTTCCTGATGGATCAGGAGCTAGCAGTGGACAAGAGATAAGAAGATCCTTAATACTTTATACATTCAATAACACTTCGATTTTATTATAATGACCACAGACCCTTGAAGGGTTTTAAAGATTTGATATAGTAAGTTTTAAATCAGAGTGACATAAGTATAAGACTAATACAGATTAGAATATCAATAATCAGGATTATAACTACAATGTAACTATGAATGAGGGCAAGCACCATTGAGTGCGAGTGAAAAATACTACTGGGTAAGGGTAACAGGGAACATGCTATTCAGTTTTCAGACTTATACTAAGGTAGGTGGGATTCAAACACATTAGTCAGTGAATTTGCTAAAGTCCTACAAGTGATTCAAACTGATCCTAGTCTAACTACTAATTTAAACCTAGATTCTAAACACCAGTAAATTAGATCATACTAATTAAGTAAAACAGTTTCAATATGCCCTACAGGAAGGGGGAAAAATGAAACATAGCTAACAATCAGTTTGCATATACGTCTTTGGAGATGACAGAGAGAATATCATGGGCAAAGAAGGTTTACTAAAGAAGGAAGAAGAATAGAAAGACGGACACCCACAATTATATTTACCTAGGACAGGAATGGGGACTAACCCTGGCCACGGGTCAGTTTGGGAAAAGGCGAGGACAAGGACCCTCAAGGACTTGGGATGCTAGTAGGTGAGCAGGTACAGCTCATGGAAAATCAGGACAGGATACCCCTCAGGATTTGGGTCAGGACTGGGCTCACCAAAGGCACGACCAACACCTGCAGCTTCGGATGCAACGCCTGCGCTACTACCTCTCTGCACGGAATCCGCCAGTAACCCCGATTGGGTTCTCGAATCTCCCAGCAAAGTGCTTCGCCAGCACTTAAGACTATTTCCACCCCTTGGAGTTTGTGGAAATTTCGGACAGAGTGCTCCGCAGCTCTCTGTATCAATCACCTATAGAGTTCGTAGGGTCGGTGACAGGTCAGCTACTCGGACAAGTCTGACAATTTCTCTAGCTAAAACTAGGCTAGTTATACCATTTTTCGGGTCCCCGGACCACCCACAAATGTTGCAAGTGACAGGATCCCCACTTAGGATTGGTCAGAAAAGGTGGTTAGGTCATCGTCACCACCTAAAATTCTGTGTTCCCATGATGAATATTTAATTTTCCGTACCCACCCCTTACATTCCAGTTCCCATGTCTACGTGTAGAAAAGACAATGGAGCACACCAACATTATCGTGCAACTAAATACAATTTAGGTACAAGTCGAAGTCTTCTCCCAGGCAAAAGGACAGGTTCCCAGGAGCATCTCAGCTTTGGCAGCCAGCTGGCTGAGTTCCACTGTTGCAAGACCTCATTTCTCATGTCACTTGGTGAGTCCCTGTCAGACTTCTAAGATGGAGAGGCTCCCCACTCCCAGGCCCACAGATACGCGGTACATGAAAAGTAAGCGAAAACAAATTAGAAACACAGAAAAAATGAATACACTGTACACCATGATAAGCTACACTGCACCCCTTACTTTATAATATCTATAGCATTAGGGTTTTAGGCAGAAATAGATAAAAGTGCAAAAGCAGCAGTAGCAAGTGGAGAGGATGTTAAGGACAAAGCAGCCATTTTAGCTGTAATGCGCATGAGCGAAAAAATCCCTCCAGAATTGCGAGTGCGTCACATCACATGGGTATGACCGACGCATGCGCAGACTGGATTTCTGCGAAGCAGCGATTCTGTAATATGCAAGCCTTATTATGATTAATAGACACATAGGCAAGCATCTCTGGGACACCCGCGTGTAGTGTGAAAGTGCAATATTAATGACAAAACAGGTTGGTTAATGCTAATATAGGTTAACGAGGTTCTTGAATGTGAGCAAGTCGCTTTACGTGCGAATCCTTGCTCCATCACATGCACCACTAGAAACAGAGAAGCCGCAAGCGCTGTGAGTGAGGGGTGCAAGGGTAGCGCAAGTCATAGAGAGCGACTTTTGTACAACTCCCGAAGCTTGAATGGGTTTTATTTGGGTTTATTCTTGTAGAAAAGACTGTAGATGGTGCTCCCTATCCAGCCAGCAACCAACTGACTTTCCAGAGAACACTGCTACATCACACACCAATGAACACTCTAAACTAGAACAGTTAACATGTCATGAGATAACACAATCAAAGCTACAAGAAACAATGTAAAAGAACTAGTTAAACATGTTAGAATACAACAGTGACCTGAGTGAAGGGAGCAGAGCGGAGCAAAGGTCATAGAAAGAGGAGGGGGACAGAGTAGGACAGAGGGCAAGGGGCGGGTGACAGAGTGAGACAAGCCCCCCCTCGCCCTCCCCATTTGCCTTACTGGAAGGTCTGTAGTGGTGGATGCCACCGGTAAACTCTGCTACGCAAGGTAGGCAGTGTTTTTGTCAAACTCCACCCTCCAAGCAGAATGCGGAGTGACAAAATCTCAGTGAACTCTTCTGGCGGAGCAGAGTTTACCGCCCACCCCTAAACGTGAAGCAAGCAACATGGTGCTATGAAATGAATGTATTCTGATGTAAAGCCTAATAATTAACTCATAGAACTTGTGTTGAGATATGTAACCAATGTAATCCATTTCTATAGGCCTCATTAGTGATGTGACCCAGAGATGTGCCAACTGTGTTTGAACACTTTCTAGGCTAAAGTTGTAATATATGCATGAATGTAGTTTGGGGAAATATTCTCATTGAACACACATGCCTTATGTAATTATTAACATGTAGTTTACGGTGAATTAATTATTTTAACGTAAGTTGTAGGCCTGAAACTGCAGTACATTTTTAGATGTCATCGCTTCTTAAACTAATTGCTAAATTCTCATGTTCCCCTGTTTGCATTTTAGGTGAACAATGCCTGTTAGTGAAGAGTAGAGGTATCGTTCTATTAGATATATTGCGAAATGATGGATTTATAGTTAGCTTGGCCTTGAGAAGATAAGGTGGAGGGAGGTACTTTCACATGGGAGAAGGAGAGAAGACCAAGGACGAACTGCTGCAGAGGAGCGTGCATGGAGAAGGATATGAAAGGAATCGACGTCATGGAAAAGTTTTGTGGCTGAGCCTACTGTAGAGTACGCATGAGAAAATCATTTTGGGACTTCTGCTGGATACAACTTTGAATATATGATGCGTTGTAGAGAAAGAGGGACAGACACCCCATTTCTGCTTGCCTTCCTGACAAAGAGCATCTGAGTGCTAACTTGCTCCTTTCCTTGTGGTTTCATGCCTCAGACCCATCTTATGGTGGAGTGGCTTCTTAGGAAGGCTCTACCCAGTGACAGCTTTTCTTTTAAAAACCCTTTGCTCACATGATAATTTAGGGTGCTAATTCTAGACCTAGAATATGGATAGATAGAACTAATTGCTGCATACTGAAAAAGTGCAGATGCATGGGGACCTGAAACTTTGCTTTCTCATTTCTTGCATAATCGTCATAGAACTTGTTATCCTTTTCATACTACACTGAGTGAACATCTTCAGAAGGTTCGGATTACTTCTGTTTTCTTTGTATTTTTATATTCTTATGCTACGATTTGTGCATGTCCAACTATTTTTGAATTTGTAATAAATTTGGCTAACCTTCAATTGGTTGCACGACTTGTGTTCTTGTGCAGCCTTTCTTGTGTTTCACTGTTTCTTAAATTGACTTATGAAATTTGACTTCCCTTTACACTTTCATGCTGCTAAAAAGAACCATCGAAAGACCGACATTGTAGCAGAACTGAACATATGGTCTCAGGCCTTTTCACCAGCTACTGACATATGTTCATGCACCTCAAAGAGGACAAAGCATCTCAAGCACCCGAAAAGAACCTGAAGCCAAAACTATTTCTGCAGCGTCACTGCAAGGCTGCCTGCAAAAACACCAGTACTTAATTAATATAAAATGATGTGTCACCCTTATTGGGAGGCCAGTGCAGCCTGCACCATGCATCGCCCCTGCCAGTGCTGCCAATGACAGTACCAACATAACACCTAAGCATCGCACTCCTACAAGTGTGACAATTTAGGCCTTACAAATAATGGTGTGAGAGGCTGGTATTATTCATTTTCAATGCCATTTGACTTAATAAACACAGTTATTGTGGACATATCAGACAGTGCCATCATGTGGTGGACTGTTAGTAGAGCCGGTGCTGACAATTAAGTGCTGGTGCTGAGCACCGGAACCACTGGATCAATTTAAGTACTGCCTTGGGCTGAGGTAGCCATTTGCAGCAGGAGTAGAGACCTTCAGAGAGACTTTCGGGTGTTCTGTTGTGGCACCCGGGACTAGTTTTAATGGCACACGGGTGCCGCTGCGCACAGAATGGGGATTACTGACCTAAATCTACTATGTTCCCAACAGCTCCAATCTGTGGTTTCTTGCATTGCCATTCTGAAAGTCAGAAAGCTATTTATTACCCCCACCGTTAATAATGCTCAATCCTCAGTACATAGATGAAGGCCCTAAATTCACACCTCTGGCAATGCTGATGTATTCCCCTCAAATCCGACACTATTACAAGCTGTATTATGATAATGGCGGGTGCTCATCAGAGCAAATTAAGAACAAACATTGGCACCACCCATAGTTCTTGCCTACAAGAACTATCTGCTTTGCCAATGTGTTTTAGCCATGTTGTATAGAAGCATGGCTGAAGGTTAGGGAAAGAAAGTGCTAAGACGTGCCAGTGCTGGCTACATAACAGCACTTTCGTTTTGCTGGCAGAATATGAGGGCGAGAGGTGGAGGCAAGCAAGAATGCTGGATTGGGACAAGCAACAAACAATGTGGGATGGGGAAAACAACAAACAAAGTTGAGATGGGGCAAGCAACAAACTATGCATGATGGGGGCAAGCAACAAAGAACACAGGATAGGGGCATGGGCATGGGAGCAAGCAAAGAACACAACAATGCACATTCACAAGGGGATAAGAAGCTTAGTTGTTCGGTCGTTTTTTTGAAGTTGTGAACCTGATTGTTAAAAAATTATGAGATTATAACAAACATAGTTGATTTCTGAGAGCACTGTCAGTGTGGCCGTACTGGAACCTTAGTACACTCTGCAAATTAGGATGGATGCAATGCGAAAGCTCTATGGTGAGGGTCAGCAGAGGTGCATCACAGGAGCCCCGCGAATGACTGAACACACGAATTAAGTGAACGATGCAAGTCAGAGTAGAAGTTAATTTTGAGAGCTCTGTGGATGCACTAGCAGTGGTATCCCTGTGCACAGAGCAGCCTAGCATAGGTATGCATTAGGTAGGACGATTCTAGTAATGTCAACAGAGGTATGTCAGTGTATGATGCAAGACACAATAGTTGGATGCAATGCGAAAGCTCTATGGTGAGGGTCAGCAGAGGTGCATCACAGGAGCCCCGCGAATGACTGAACACCCGAATTAAGTGAACGATGCAAGTCAGAGTAGAAGTTAATTTTGAGAGCTCTGTGGATGCCCTAGCAGTGGTATCCCTGTGCACAGAGCAGCCTAGCATAGGTATGCATTAGGTAGGACGATTCTAGTAATGTCAACAGAGGTATGTCAGTGTATGATGCAAGACACAATAGTTGGGCCGTGATCATCTATTTCATGGATTTAATTTTGATAGTGATAGTAACGGATGCACTGTAACCGGCAAATTCCATTAATCTTTCATTTTAAAATACTTAACCCCACATTACAGCAGCATTAATTGTGATGCTCTGAATTTGCTTCCAGAATTACAGATTGTTAGCCATGCTGCGTCGTTTTCAAAGCACAGGGATGTGTCATATTAACAACAATGCGATGTATCTGTGCGTTTCCCCTGCTCTGGAGCACAATTGGCTGCCATGCGCTAGCGCAGGCACCTGTATGTCATTTTGGACACCTTTCTGCACAAAAAAATCATTAATGGAGTTTTCCTCCTTCTATGCGTGCTGCAGAATGCAGCATACACAGAATGAGATAGAAGGAGGTAAAACTAGGAGAAATAAAAGTATTTCTCCTTGTTGTGCTAATCCAACTCCTCCCCTGGAGAGGCGTAGGATTTTGACACATTCCCAGTTTTACAAAAAGTTGTAAATTTGGGAATGCGTCAAGTTCCATGGATGTTGCATGGGAACATTGACAGCAACACCCATTAAACACCCTTTTCACGCACAGTAACGTGTGACAGGGGCTCATATTTACAAGGCCCTGAAAAGTCATGCATAGTGACTTTACGTGGCCTTGTAAATATGGGCAAGCCCATTGTTCTGCCAGTGCGCCAAAGCAAAGTGACGCACCAGCAGCACAATGCACTTGTAAATAAGCCCCATTGTTTATTGTGCATTATTCTCCTTATGCACACTTGATGAGGCCCATGCACTGAGTTAAGGTTATTACCATGTGGTATTAACTGTTGCTGCCAATAACGTTAAAGTTTGTCTCTCTCCCGTAATTACTTAAACTGTAGTGTATGGAGCAATACATTCATAATAACAATAACGGGCTTTTTTCAGGATAACATTTTCCCTCCCTTGTGCACCCCAAATCCCTCTATCTTCTGGCTCCACTCATTCACTCACTGCAATTTAATAGTAACTCTATGACTGCAGAGGCCTGTCCCACCTTTTTAGGTCGAGTTATTTATAACTCGGAACCTATTACTACTAAACGAAAATCTCTGAAACCAGACGGATTACGTGCAATGCATGTTGTGCACTCAACCATGAAGCTTCCCCAGGCGCGCGCTTGGCCTTGCACACCAGCATTTGTCTTCAAAGGCTTGGAAGCTTGAAGGCAATCTGCTTCCCTGCGACCCTGGTGTTTATGGCTTTTCTCGCTCGCGAATGCGTTTTTTTCCCCCCTTTGATGTCCGCCGCGCGTGGCCTCTGCCTGTCACCTCTCCGTCCTTCACAGCCCCTCTCTGTCATGGAATCTCAAATTTGGGGACTACATCTTCAAAACAAGCCTGTTCATGTTGACTCTTGCAATTAGAATACTTTCTTTCTTTCCTTTCATCCTTTCTTTCATTCTTTTCTTTCTTTCCTTACTTTCCTTCCTTCCTTCCTTTCCATCCTTTCTTGCCTTCCTTTTCTTTCTTCCATTCCTTTGTTCCTTTCTTTTCCTCCCTCCCTCCCTTTCATTCCTTTCTTTCTTTCCTTCCTCCCTTCTTCCTTTCGTTCTTTCTTTCTTTCTTCCTTCCCTTCCCTTCCACATTATCACCCAGCACCACCACAGCATCACTCAGCACCACTACAGCACCACTCAGCACCACCACAGCACCACTCAGCACCACCACAGCATCACTCTGCGCCACCCCAGCATCACTCAGCGCCACTCCATCATCACTCAGCACCACCACATCATCACTCAGCGCTACCCCAGCATCACTCAGTGCCACCCCAGCACCACTCAGCACCACCACAGCACCACTAAGCACCACCACAGCATCACTGAGTGCCACCCCAGCATCACTCAGAACCACCACAGCACCACTCAGCACCACCACAGCATCACTCAGCGCCACTGCAGCATCACTCAGCACCACCACAGCACCACTCAGTACCACCACAGCACCACTCAGCGCCACCCCAGCATCCCTCAGCACTACCACAGCACCACTCAGCATCACCACATTATCACTCAGCACCACCACATTATCACTCAGCACCACCACATTATCACTCAGCACCACCACAACACCACTCAGCACCTCCACAGCATCACTCAGCACCACCACAGCACCACTCATCACCACCACAGCATCACTCAGCACCACCACAGCACCACTCAGCACCACCACAGCATCACTCAGCACCACCACAGCACCACTCAGCATCACCACATCATCACTCAGGGCTACCCCAGCATCACTCAGCACCATCACATTATCACTCAGCACCACCACATTATCACTCAGCACCACCACAGCACCACTCAGCACCACCACAGCACCACTCAGCACCAATACAGCACCACTCAGCACCACCACATTATCACTCAGCACCACCACATTATCATTCAGCACTACCACAGCACCACTCAGCACCACCACAGCACCACTCAGCACCACCACAGCATCACTCAGCACCACCACAGCACCACTCAGCACCACCACAGCATCACTCAGCACCACCGCAGCACCAATCAGCACCACCACAGCACCATTCAGCACCACCACAGCATCACTCAGCACCATTCAGCACCACCACAGCATCACTCAGCGCAACCCCTGGTTATAGGTGTCACATTTGCGAAAGTTATAACTATTGGCATTGTAAATGACAAAGCTATTAATTTAGCTATTTTCAAAACCAACAAATAAATAAAAAAATTGTCATTTACAAGACCAATAGCTCAAACTTTCCTAATGCGAGACCTATTGCATTGCAAATGTTTGTTTATTGGTGTAGTTCTCCGCCCGACTGTTGAGTCACCACAGTAGGAAAGTTACTAATAAATTGCAGTTTTGTGAATACCGAAAAAGAGTAAACATACGCACTCTTTGCAGTTAACCTAATTGAACCAGGCCTTCAATTGGTAAGTGCTGGTGTGCAATACAAATACCTATATAGAAAAATTAAACATAGATTTACGATTGCTAACTTCCCAGCTAAGTACTTTCAAGATATAAATTACCAAGGTGCATACACGTGAATTTAAGTATTTTTCATACCAAAACTTATGTATATGCACCTTGGTAATTTATATCTTGGAGGTGCACTCATCATGTAAATCCATGTATCGTATGCCACCAGACCAGTAAAAGGAAGGGAACAGACATCATAAAAATCTTTTTTACTTGTACTCTGTCAACATATGGTGACTGCAGAGGGATGTATGGTGTCAAGTGTGTTGGCCACATGACTAACACACGGTCACTGACAAGAGGTGTGGTATGTTGAGGGATGCAGGAGATGTTGAGAGGAGTGGCGCCGCGGCTAGGGCGACTGACTCCGGAATTTAGGGATCACGGTTCAATCCCCAGCACCTGCGGCAGATTATCCCAGCACCATGTGACTCTGGGCAATAGCTTGCTTAATCTTCCCGACGGCCCCCAGCGCTTAGAGACCCTTACGGGTGATTGTGCGCTTTACAAATGTGGATTATTATTATTATTATGGTATTGTATTCCACTTCTTCACTTATATCTTCAAAGTCATTATCAAATCAAATTCAAATCAGCTTTATTCGGTGCATGTCAAAATCACCATAAAAGCTCAATCATACAGCGACAATTTGCTTAAAAAATCATAAATCATAAAATATAGGAAATAGTAAAACATTATTTCAATTGAAATATTATTTCATAGGAAGCAAATTGCTATAAAAAACAATATATAAAAATTATTTTAAAACTTTGACTAATTGATTTTATGTATTGATAAAGCCTAGATTATATAGTTTTCATTCTCATATAATAATGCTTCCAGATGGGAATAATCCTCTATTTTTCTAATTGCGCATTGAATGTATCTAATGACAGACTTAATAATTTTTACATTTCCCAGATTACAAATAAAGCTATAAGCATGGTTATGATTAAAAAGTCTATTTGATAAGACTAAAGGTTTTAAAAACACTTTCTGTATATCCATATAAAATTTACAAAAAAGGATAGAGTGCATAGTTGTTAATTGCTGAAAGAAGACTGTCCCTAGACCATGTTTACACACAGAATAATTCACCATGGCTCTCAGCGTCTCAGCTGATTCCACTACAGATAGCCTCAGACGCAGAGAAAGAGGATGATTCTTCCCAGGATTGTATTGATTTATCAATCTCCATTGAGTCAAATGATAGAATAAGCTCACCAATGGAGACTGGATTAAGAAATAAAAACCTGGCACTAGGGAAAAAAATGGATTCAAGAAAATACCAGTCCCCAGGAAACCGAGGACCAGGAGTGCGGGGGCTGCAGTGCTAAGAGGGAAAGCAGCAAATAGAATAGAAGTACACCAAGCTCCTGGGAAAAATATGTCTACTCAGACTGAGCCCTATAATAATGAATGTTATTCTGTTTCTATTGATTATATAAGGGACTTGGAGTCTATTCTTAGAATCTGCCAGAGAGGGTATTCTAACTGATCGAATATCGCATATTGGTGAGTCCCTAAGACCACTGGAAGAGAAGCTGTCCCTCTTTCAAAACCCCATAGGGCAGTGGAGCAAAGGAAGTATTGCAAAGGGGGATAGACTAAGGAAGGAAGGAATTCCTCAAAAAACTAGCACACGCCTGGAACACAGGCCTATTCCTCTTGAACCAGAGATAATTATCTGTCGAGATCAGGTTGGGAGCAGCCCTAGTTCTCAAAACAAGCACTTTCCCGCAATTAGAGTAGCATCAACTGCAACTAAGCCTAGGGACAATATAGTAGCCTGTCAGGCATCAGAAGGTAACCCACGTACCAATACAGGAAGTAGTAGGGGGAAGAGTGATGATTTACCTATATACAGCCCAAAAAGTACAGACTTTATCCCGAATGAAGAAACTCTCAGCCTCCCGCCAGCATCATGTCCATATACGCTAATTATAGCAGGGGTACCGGTGCTTAGGAGAGACCAGAAGGAGAATTGGTCAAGCCTGAAAAATAAAGTGATTAACTGGCTAGCAAAATTTAAGCAATTTAACCTGATGAGAGAAGCCGACATTTTGATGGTACGCAGGGTAGGCAGGGTGGGCGAATCTAGGAAGAACATCAGCGGGGACTGAGTAGTGGTAAATTTTAGGCGGCCATACATAACCAGAGCAATCCTATAAATTAAAGATATGACTGATCGGGGATATACACAAGTATCAGTGCTTTACCACTGGGATATTTTTATAGACCTAGGGAGATTGGGTATGTAACTAAATTTAACCGAATTGTAGAACTGAACAATTGCTTTGAGGTTCTATCCACTCTTGAGGAGCAGGGTTGACATTTAAAGCCTAACAAGTAGTGGAGGGGATAAGTGTAGACACGAGGGCTCCACACTGAGACAAAAGATGGGGATGGGTGGTCAATTAAGCGAGCAAACAGATTCTATGGCCGAGGAGGCTCCCATGGTAATAGCGGAATATTCTGATAATTATCGGGGGGCTAACACCCAATTTTTTCCCTCTCAACCACCAACTGTCCCTGACATAAAACTAAGCATTAGAATGTCGGGAAAGGA
The DNA here is from genome assembly GCF_964263255.1 of Lissotriton vulgaris. Classification (NCBI taxonomy): domain Eukaryota; kingdom Metazoa; phylum Chordata; class Amphibia; order Caudata; family Salamandridae; genus Lissotriton; species Lissotriton vulgaris. The sequence goes on from NC_141695.1 coordinate 222,476,180, forward strand.
ACCACTTTGCCCTAGAGATCATAGTAATACATTAGATTTGCATATTGTCTCTTGGAACATCGCAGGGCTAAATAGGAATTTGTTGGACCCCACTTGGCACGAATATATAGAGATTTATGATGTTATACTCTTACAAGAGACCTGGCTTTTAGATAGTCCCCACAGGGTTGGCTATAAAAGATACTGGGCGGGGGCGACCCCCTCAGTAAAGGGTAGACCTTCTGGAGCACTGGTGATTTGGATTCGAGTCTCCTTGGAAATCAATATTGTTCCTATAGACACCACTTCTAAAGATATACCGGGCCTAAAATTATCAGCCAAGGATGGTAGAGCCACATATCTTTTTAACATATATAATAGACCTTGCCCCGCACACTGTGAGTCACCGGTGATAAGTTAGTTGGATCTTGTCCTTGATTCTTTAGGGCATGTTCCAAATATAGTAATAGGTGGCAACTTAAATTGCAACTTTGAGCCTGTACTGCGATTTGGTGAACTGATGGAGACCCAAGATCAAGCATATATCATTCCATTATTGGCTAGCCAAAAGGAGGTTAAGTGCACAGCAGCTGTGACTCAACTCTTAGGACTAACATTGGCACATAGCCTTAGAGCATGCAATGGGCGACTTCCATCTGATAGACCTAAAGCCCATACGTTTTACAGAGGTAACTCACAAAGCTATATAGATTATATTCTAGTGACACTAGGTTGTTGGTGCTACTAGAGTGACCTCAAAATAGACTCCAGAACAAAGAGTGATCACTTACCTTTGAGCTTGAGGGTCTCATCAGAAATCTTTTCCATAGTACTCTCTGGTAACGTTGATACTGGCAGTCTAGATGATGAAATCATGCTGAAGAGGAATAACCGTGCTGTAAAGTGGCCAAATATCCTAGGAGACAAAAAAACTGATGTCTAGCATTTATTCAATCTTCGCAGACACTCTATCTCCTTATATAGAGAGTAACACAGATTCAATAAAGATGACCGACCTTCATGGTGGATTGGTAGATGCTTTAGGCCCCGTATTAAGCAAAATACTTAAAGAAAGGAAGTCAGGAACATCTGAAAGGGTTAGCCATGGTAAACCATGGTATAGTAAGGACTGTCGAACTGCGAAGTACGAGTTAATTAAAGCCATCCAGGGAAATGATATAGCAAACACACCTATAATCAGACACTAGAACCCGCAAAGAGAGCTTGGGATGAGGAGATATGGGCAGACCTAATACATGCGGCTAAGGCTAAGGACCAGGCTGGATTCTGGAATTTGATATCCAAAGGCAACAGGTCAGGTAGAGTTCAGAGAGATCTCTTTTTAGACGAGGATACCTGGGTAAACCATTTCTCCGCACTTTATACTGAATCCAATGAAGACACATTTGTAATGACGGTGGATATGATTGTAATAGCAAAGGCAGCAGATCTACATTTCACATTAAAGGAAACAAATCAAGTTTTAGAAACAATAAAATCTGGTAATGACCGGCCAAAATCCCCAGTGACCTTCTAAAACATGACTTGACCATTTGGGCTCCTTACATAAATTCACTTTGTAATACGCTAGCAAACTTTGACCTGATACCAAATACATGGAAGGGGGCAGAGATAGTGACAGTTTTTAAAAAGGCAAACAGACTTGATACAGCGTATTATCGCCCAATCAGTCTGATAGACATTACACAGAAAATATTTGCTAGGCACATATTGTCTTGTTTGTTGTCTTGGATTGAACAGGTCAAGCAGGGTTTAGAAAGAAGATTAGTACCATCAACCAAGGCTTCAGATTTTTATGCCTCTGTTGGAAAAATATAACGTTAAGGCAAGGTACTTTATACGTAGCATTTCTGGGCCTAAGAGCTGCGTTCGATTTGGTTCCCAGAACCAGCCTTTGGGGCCATCTGAGGAATTTAGGGATACCAATCGAATTGTTAGTCCAGATAATTAGAGTGCATGAAGGTAATTTTGCAAAAGTGAGATGGGGACCGAGGGGAGAACTTACAAGAGAAATACCTGTGAAGCGAGGAGTGCGACAAGGTTGCGTGTTGGCACCAACCTTGTTTACTTTATATGTAAATGATATTCCTTCTTTCCTGGAGGGATGTAAGAACGATTCACCCAAGTTAGGGGGGAAGTGATACCTGCACTACTCTTCGCAGATGACACCATTCTAATTTCACAAACCCCCAGCGGCCTCCAAAACTTGCTAAATTCCTTCCATCTGTACTGTACCAAAAAGGGACTTGAGATCAACCCTAATAAGACAAAATATATGTCCATTAACTCAAGTAAAGCTTTTTAAAAGAAATTAGAGTTTCAAGGCGAAAGACTAGAGTATGTGAGTAGCTTCAACTACTTAGTAATTACACTGGACTCCAAATTGTCCTGGAAACCACAACTGGAAAAAAAACAGATTAGTTCTGCTCCAAAACTGTACTCCCATCATAAATAAATGGGAAAGAACACTTACAACGCAACTTTTACAACGCACTACCTTTACAACAAAACTTTTACAACGCAACATCCATTACAACACATACCATTACAACACAACCATTGCAACGCATGTCACTACAACGCATACCACTACAACGCATGTCATTACAATGCAGTCATTACAACGCATAACCATTACAACGCATACCTACACTATCCAACACTTACCCTACTGTTGCACCCCCTGGAGTTAGAATAGTAATTTTTACCCCTACACTATCCAACACTTACCCTACTGCTGCACCCCCTGGAGTTATAATAGTAATTTTTACCCCTACACTATCCAATACTTACCATACATGCAATGTAATGGTATGCGTTGTAATGGTATGCGTTGTAAATGTAGTATGCGTTGTAGTGGAATGCATTGTTAAGGTAGTTTCAAAGAATTTGTTGTAATGGCATGCGTTGTAATGGATGTTGCGGTGTAAAAAATGCGTTGTAAATGTATGCATTGTAAAAGTATGCATTGTAACGACATACATCCTAAAGAAACACAGTAGGAGTATCTCCGAAACGTTTTCTCCCGCCATAGAGGTTTTTAAATTCAAGGCTCAGTCAGCAGCCTTGTATGGTGCGAACTTTGGGGTCCCTATTGTAAGCGTAGCTTCGAAGTTTGAGAAAACAAATTTGTTTGTAAGCTACTGTCATTACCAAACAGAACTACAATGCTTCCGTTTTTTTGGGACATTAACTTAAAGCGCACTGATAGTCTTGCTGCATTACGCCCCCTTGTATTTTGGGTAAGAATTTGGACCACGGACGAGCTTGTCCACTATAAAAAGGGGCTACAGGAGATAATGCCTTTCAGTCTTCTAAAAGGTATCCCATGGTTTAAACAAATCGCCATCTGGTTTAAAAAAATAGGATTATCAAACTATTGGGATAATCCCCTAGAATTAACTAGGTCATGTAGCAATATAGTAAAATCTTCATCCTGGAATTACTTAAGTACTACTCTGCTACAGGACACCAGTTTAGGATCTTTAACTACATCTTTTCTCCTATTTAAGGATATCCCCCAATTTGAACCACTGCTGGATGAGGTAAAACCACCGGTAGCAAAATCACTATACCTGAAATTTAGATATGGGGTTCTGCAAACCAATGACAAGAAATCCAAATGGGGCAGTAATGCAAATGACAAAGACTTTGATAAATGTACTTTTTGCAAAAATGCGTCTCAAGCTAAGGAAAATGATATGCACATTTTATTTTTCTGTCCTGCATATGAATATTGAAGGAAAAGATGGATTAAACCTATATACAACATCCTAAAATTAAGACATTGTAGGCAGGCAGAGCGGATCTTACGATCTGATACCATACGATTGGTGTTTTTTTGTGTATCAAGATTCCTTTGTAATGTAATGCATTTTAGAGCTAAAAATGGTTTGAAATTGTAAAAGCGGTAGCACACGACTCTAGCAATTAACGGATAAAACTAGCCTATCTAACTTAAATTCAAATGACAATTTGTTTTTAACTCTGGAAAATCTGTGGACAATCAATCGCTAGTGATCTGACCTAAAAGTAATATTTTGATCTGTGGTGGAATGTTTGATTCTCTTAAGAGCAACCCCTTTTTTAAAATTCTTTTAACTTTTTTAAACTTATTTTGATTGGATTTGTAATTAATTGCTTTTAACTGTAAATTGATGATGAATTGGTGGAAACTCTGACCCCGTTTGGTTTATTTGGTCTATTATTGTCAAAGTTGTAAAATTGCTGTGATCCTGATATTAATGTGATGTATTTTATTTTTTAAGCACTTTTATGGTCTAAATCGACCGAAATAAAGTATTGAATTGAAAAGGATATGCAGAGGCAGAAGAGGAATGTGACTTTAAAGAAGTAGAAAAATACCTTGTGCATGTGTGGAGAACTAGTTAATTTGATCATCTTAAGTACAGTGAGTTCAAGAGATCAGACCTGCTAAGTGACTTTCACCGACATCATATTCTGTGCTTGGTTAATGTTAATGTTAATGTTATGGGGGTATTTTTATAGCGCACGGCTACTCCGAGGAGTGTCCCGGCGCTGGAGGAACCTCACAGATCCAGGGTGGAGGAAGGGACGAGCAAGAGAGCGTAGCTCAAAGGGGGCGGTTTATTGCGTGAAGAGCAGGGTCTTCAGATCTTTCCTGAATGCCAGCAGATTGGAGCAAGATCTGAGAGAAAGAGGAAGAGCGTTCCACAGCCCGGGGCAAGATGTTTAAATGAGCGGCTCCCACAGCGAGCATGTCGGATCACAGGAGTGACTGCCCTGGCCTGGGTCGAGGAGCGCAGGGATCTAGAAGGAATATAGAAGCTGATCCATTTCTGGAGATAGCGGGCACCTGTACCATGAAGGGCTTTGAAGGCGATGGTCAGGGCCTTGAAAGTGATCCGCTTCTTAATGGGCAGCCAGTGAAGAGTTCGACGGAGTTTACTGGCCCTGGCTCTGCTAGTGAGGCCGAAAATGGCCCGGGCTGCAGAGTTTTGCACCACCTGGAGACGCGCGAGGAGGTAGTCCGGAAGGCCTAGGTACAGGACGTTGGAGTAGTCCAGGCGAGAGTCAATCAAGGCCTGCACATGGTCTATCTGTGCTCTAAGGATAAGAGCGGCAGGAACTTCCTCAGCATCTTCAGGATCGCAAAGCACCTGCCGGCCAGGCCCGACACCTGGGCCTTGAAAGTGAGGCTGTTGTCAACCTGGATACCCAGATTTTTAGCAGCCCCAGAATCGCTGGCAGGAGGAAACATGGCGGCAGGCCACCACTCTTTCCATCTAGGGTCAGCGGGGCAGCCGAAAAAAAGCACTTCAGACTTGTCGGAGTTGCACTTGAGGCTGTTCCGACTGAACCAGTCAAACACAGCCCCAAGGCAGCCCCGAACAGATGCCCCGTCGAAGTCATGACCCCTGTCGCAGATGAACAAGAGTTGTGTGTCGTCCACATACGACACGATCTGGGCCCCAAAATCCTCCGCTAGTGCCGCCAGAGGGGTCATATAAATGTTGAAGAGTGAAGGGCTCAAAATTGAGCCCTGCGGAACTCCGACCTCCAGAGGCGGCATCGCGGCAGAAAAAGGTGGGGCCCAGATAGTTTGCTGGCGGTTGGAGAGGAAAGACCTAAACCTACTGAACACCGTCCCCCTTAGACCAACCTCCCAGAGTTTAGAAAGGAGGCGGTCGTGGGGGACGGCGTCGAAGGCTGCCGACAGGTCAAGCATCACCATCATGGCTTTTCCACCCCTTTCCAAGGTTTCTTTGATCGCTTCGGTGACCTCAAGTAAAGCTGTTTCAGTGCTCAAATTAGAGCGGAAACCAGACTGTGATTTGTGTAATATATCATTCGTCTCTAGAAAGTGGGACAGGGTAGTATGGACGTGTTTCTCGACCACTTTCGCAAGTGCTGGCAGGAGGGAAATTGGTCGGTAGTTGGCATGAGATTCGGGGTTCAGGTTGGCTTTCTTAAGCAGTGGCAAAATGAGTGCCTGTTTCCAAGGCTGGGGGACTTCACCCGTGTTGAGCGAGAGGTTGAGTATCGGGTTAATGAGGTGGTTAAGGGTGAGGGCCATTTTGCTGGCAAATAAGTCAGCGAGTTCGGAGATCCAGGACTCTGAATGCGAGGTTTTGGGAGTGTACCACGGAGGGGAGATGAAATCCTTGACTATCCTGAAAATTTCTTTACAGGAATTAGAAGCGTCCTCTATCCTGCTAGCCAGATAGGACTTCTTGCCAGCGGTGATATCATGGTAATTGTCTCTTATCATCGCCCTGTAGGTTTCCTTAGAGCTGGCGTCATAGTGCTTACGCCATTCCCTTTTGGCTATTTTACATTGCCTTCGTTTGTCAGCAAGTGCCGGGGAAAACCAAGGGGCAGAAGATTTCAGCGATGGTGCCCTAGGAGGTAGGGGGGGGCTACGTCGGCAAGACGTTGGGTCAGCCAACCCTGCAAGAGCTTGAGGTCAGTTTCCAGAGAGCCTGATAGCAGGCAAGGATGGGTCTCTAAAGCCTTCGTCAGCATAGCTGGGGAGACCCGATGGAAAGCTCTGGAGGGATGCGCTTCACGCCACTGTCCGCTATCTGTGCTCTTCTTTTTAAGAGGGATCTCGAAATCCGCTAAGAAGTGGTCGGTCCACAGGACATGAGCGAGGGAGGTCAGGACTACCGGGACAGTGGAGAAGATTTGGTCGAGTATATGTCCTTTACAAGGTGTAGGGGACCCAAGGTGCGGGATAAGCCCTAGGGATGAAATTATATTGTTGAGCTTAATACTGTCAGGGTCGTCCACCTTGTCCATGTGAATATTAAAATCGCCAAGGAGCAAACAGTGGTTGGACCTGAGGCATAATGTGGAAAGCACAGAGTGGAGTTCTTCAAAAAAAGAGCCCATTGGGCCCGGGGCCTGTAGACCAACAGCCCTATGCATGATTGCTGAGGTGATAGGGAGAGGGAGAAGGCAAGAACTTTACACCCAGTGATGTTATCCAAGGGAAGAATAGAGCATGTGATGCACCTGTCAATGACCAGGGCAACACCACCCCCCTTCCCACTGGCTCTGTCTTTTCTAAAGATAACATGGCTCGGGGGGATAGCAGTGGCAATATCAGGTCCAGCTCCCTCTCCCAGCCATGTCTCTGTTAGGAACAGACAGTCTGCTCTGGAGTCTATCAGTAGATTATAAACGTCAAGCGCATGCTTGCCTGAAGACCTCGTATTAAGCAGTAGGCACTTAGTACTGTTGGGCGGAGGATTAAGGGAAGCAATGCGTCTCTGGCCGGGTTGCCAGCCACAGGCCGAACATCTTTTATTATAGCGAGACGGTTTGGGGAAGACCTTAGAACAGTTACAATTAGTGTGCATAAGGAAGAAAAGATCATCCCTTGTATATTTTATCATCACATTAAAAGTGATCAGAAGATGTAAGATGTGTAAATGTTTTGGATGATGCATATGTAGAGAAAGATATGAGATAATTTTGTTTGGAAGATAATGATAGGGTGCTAAAACTTATGGAATTTCCTTAATCATCTACCCACAGAACTTACACATACTTGTACTTGAAATATCTGTGCTACAAAAGATGTCCCTGTCGATATGCTCTTCTCAATTGTTCAACATTCAGCATATGTTACTTAAGCGATTTCCGAAAAATAAAGCAAACTATGAAAATATTTCGAAAACAGGAGTGATAAACATCATTTTTTTTTATAATCAGATCATAAACATTGTTTGGTGCATACATAAAATGATTAAAATACATTAATATTTGTTTAATTTCTATATATGTATCTTCTTCCTCTATTATAGCTGCCATTTTCAAACATGGCTGACGGGTTGCTCCGAGGAGATTTTTCTGTCTCTATAGGGCTAATTGACCCCCAAACCTATGTCTTGACACCAAAATGAAGTATTTAGATCTCATGGTTCCTGGAACATTACATTATCAGTGCAATATATCCGCCATTTTTAAAAATGTCGCCCAGAAAAATTTTACCCGGATCGGGAATGTTAACCCAAGCTAAATTACTTCTCTAATGAACTCAAAACACAAATCAAAAATTTAAATCGCTGAATAACAATTTTGGAGGTATAAAATCAAGGGGCTAGGAATACTAATATTATTGTTAGAAATTGGGATCTCTAGTTGGTAGAGGTGTGCACCCTGTCAAAGTAGGGACCACCACTCTAATCAGATTAGCTAAATACACACTAAAAGATAACCTATGCTCACCCTCGGGTATCTTGTCACAAAACAGTCAGGTGTATCTAAAGAGGCTATGAGTAAAGTATTTGAACAACGCACACACAGTAAGACAATGGAAACACCACTAAAAGAATCCACACTGGTTTAAAATAATAGACAATAATTTTATAAATAAACCAAGGCTGAAACAAAAAGAATCCCACAAGTAGAAGTTGAGATATGATTTTTTAAAGCATAAGAAAAGTTCTAGCGCTTAGAAACAATCAGGCACATGCATCAAAGGTTTTTGAAAACGGTGCGATTCGCAAAAAACAGCCATTTGCAATCGCAAATTGGCCTTTAGCGATACATGAAAGTGTTTGGCAAGTGTAATTTAAGAATTTGCAATGTTTTGCGAGTTCCTAAATAGCGATTGCTTTTAAGGAATGGCAATTTGTGAGTCCTTAAATGCAATTCTAGAAGTACTGAGAAATAGCAATTTCGCTATTTGGGACCACAAACTACAGAGAAATCAAACTGGTCTGTAAATAAAAAACTTTGAAAAATGCAAAGGCTTGTGAGAGTCCCTAACTGCGATTCCTTAATAATCGCAATTAAGGACTCGCAAAAGCATTTCTTGATGCATGTACCCCAATAGGAGCTAATGGAGGTTATCTGGTCGCCTTGGGCCGGGGCAAAGTCAATAGTTTGGGCCAACTGCGATAGAGTGCCAGCCAGCTACAGGAGCCATCAAGGCCCCGGTGAACAAAGGGGTATATTTACAAGAACTGCCACTAACTTGTGTTAGCATTAGTTAGCAGCAGTTTTCTTAACGAGGCCAACACGTTGCTACATGGCGATAGTTTCAGGTAGCTGTGGCGAAAACTGCTGCTAACACTAGAATGAAGGTGATACAAATTCTGACGTTAGCAGGCGAAAACTGATAAAAGGCCAATTTGCCTGCAAAAAACTCATGTTAGTCAGCAAAACTTCACCTTTTTTGCCTCTAGAGGGAATCATAGCCAATAAGTCCACCTCCAATGAAAAAACTAAAATAAAAACAATGGAATGCATAATGGAGCAGCCAGGGACAAGTGCAGCACAGATCAACAACATCCCCAAACCCCCCAACAGCCGGGATGACTAGCCAGAGTCCAAGGGGATGAGGAAATGTAGAATCAGGGCTACATATATGAAAAGAGGTGCATCGGTGTGGAAAACTTGCGTGCCTTGCTTTTCATAGCACGGTCATCATGGCAGCTAAACCTTGAAAGTGCCCCGGGGCCATAGGCCTCGCTGTGCCTGGGAACCAGAGTGGGATGCGGAGGTGCTATGGGGTTGTTGGGCTATGGCGGTAGACATTGAGGCGTCAGCGATCGCCTTTACCTGGTGGTGAAATCTGCCAGGTCACATGGAGACATGTTCCTGACCTGTATGAGAAGACCGTCTGGTGCCCCTTGGAGATGTGAACGATAGAGGAGCTTCTGCACACCAATGTAGGGAGGTCTGCATCACACCTTATGTGCAACGGGGTGTAAGGAGGAGATCAACAGTGAGGGCAGCGCCTCTCTGCATCACAGGCTAGAAGCAGTGGAGGGTTAGGCCCCTGAGCTGCGCCAACCTTGTGTGACGGGTGCCAAGCAACTTCATGCATAAGGGTGCCCTGTTGCATCACCTGCATCAGGAGGTTCCCCAGTGGACTTGTTGGCAACTTTTGTACCCAGGCTTGTGAAATCACACCTGGGTGAGGCTCCTGCTGGCTGAGTCAAAGATTTGGAGAGAGTGCAGTGGATTGCATCACAGTGTCATTGTCTAGGTCTGGAATGCTTAGCAGAGTAGGCCCGGGGGTCGAGTCGGGCCTAGGCCTAGCGCCTGTGGGTGATGCACCCCCAGTGGCAGCTCCTCTGCTATGGTGGAAGAGCGTCACCCCACTGCTTTCAAGCAGTGCAAGAAGAGGAAACATAACATGATGATAATTTTCTGATATTCTAATGCTATATATACTTTGAGGGTGGGTGAGACTGCTCTACTCATGGAGCAGGGCAGGGGTGGAGTGATATGCCCACTTAAGTCCGCAAGGACTGTTCGGTTGGCCCTCTCAGGCCACCCATACCAGTCATGTGCACTTCCCTGTTCGCAATGCAGTCTACATTACAGCATGCATGGAGAACATGCCCACTCCCACAGCCCCTGGCTGAACGACTTGTTGCGGTGCTCAAGAACAATTACACCGTTACATAGCAGCATTGTGATTGACTTAAGGGAGGAATCCTGGCTTCCTGCTTCCTGTTCCTGGAAGCAGACACAGGAGAGCAGGAGCACAGAAGATGCTGCATCCGTCCATGCTCAAGGTAACCTTTCAAAATGCATATATTTCCAACCCCCGCTCTCCCCCGCATCGTCACCCCTCCAGTGTCCTCTCCCATGTTTCCAGCCTCTCCGCTGTCCAGTCCCCCCGCAGCACTACTTAATGGCAGCCCCTTTGTGGCCATATGCAGCAGGCGTACTATTGATGCGCCAAAGGCAAGCCTGTCTGCGTTTGTACGCCCCTGGACCACGCCAGCATCCTACTCACCATCAGCCTTGGACGCCACACCTCCAGCCATCTAGCACCACAGTAGAATTCCCTTGCACCCTGCGCATGCCAAAACTGCAAACGCACCTTCTGCCACACCAGCACACAAGCGCCTCCTACCACCCACCCGACCAACAGTTCAGCTGACTGGATCAACTGCATCCTGCTCAACATGTGGGCCCTCCACAAACACACAACAGAAATCTGGGAACTCCTTGACGCCACCTCTTTATGGTTTAAATCTCTTTATTGGTTTTCGAACAATATAAAGAAACAGGACCTCCAGCTCCTGACACCACCTCACAGACATCGCCTTGTTCATGAAAACCTGGACCAACCTCTGCTCCGGACCAGACATCGCCATCACTATCCATGATGGCTACACATTCACCCACACGGACCACCCCGAGCGCCCAGGAGGAGGCATTGCAATTGTCTAAAAAAGCACACTCCGACTGACCACGCACTCTAATGACCCTATGGCTACCATGAACCAACTCCACTTCCAGATTCGGACCAACCCCAACAACACCGCCCGGCCCATGAACCCCCATTCATCAATGCCATTGTAGACCTCATCACACCCGACACTCTTCCTTCCACTGACTACATCCTACTTGGACACCTCAACTTCCACCTGGACAACTCCTGTGACCAGAACACCATCACCCTACTGGCGAACCTCAACAACATCGGACTCAAGACGCTAGTCACTGCACCAATCCACATAGCTGGACACACGACTGACCCCATCTTCTCTCTAGCGCATAGCTTTCCAAACTTTTCATGTTGGTGACACACTTTTTTGTGAAAAAAATATCAGGGGCACGATAACGTGAGGAAGTACAGCGAGCGAGCCCGAACCACCTATGGTGGGTTCGGGCCCCACAACCCACACACACATACCCCACCCCACACACATCCCACACAAGACCCCACACACAACCCCCTACAGACACACCACCCCACAAGCACACCCCACACAACCCCCCACACACAACCCCACACACACACCAATTCACACACCCCACACACATACCCCACAAACCCCCCACACAACCCCCCTCACACACCCCACACACAACCCAACACACACCACCCCACAGACACACCACCCCACACACACCACCCCACAAACACACCACACACCCCACACCCCACACCCCACTCACACAACCCCCTGGCAAACACACACCCACACACAACCCAACCCCAACCACCCCACAGACACAGCACCCCACACACACCCCACCACAACCCAACACCCCCCACCCCACAGACACACCACCCCCCACACACCCCCACACAAGCACACCTACCCACACACACCCCACACAATCCCATCCACACACCCCACACACAGCCCAACACACACCACCCCACAGACACCCCACCGCACACCCACACACCCACACACACAACCCCACAAACCCCCCACACACACCCCCCCCCACACACACACACACCCCTCACACACACACACACACCCCACACACACACACCCCACACACACACAACCCTCCCACACACCCCACACACACACCCCCACACACAACCCCACACACACCCCCACCTACACACCCCACACACCCCCACACCCCACACAACCCCCCCACACACACCCCACACACAACCCAACACACACAACCCCACACACACCCCATACCCCCCCACACCCCACCTGCACAACCACCCCCACACACCCCCTACACACAACCCAACACACACCACCCCACAGACACACACCCACACACACAACCCCACACACTCCCCACACACCCTCACACACACGCCTCCCACACACACACCCCACACACACACACCCACACACCCATTCCCCCACTCCCCCACATTCACCCACACGGACCACCCCGAGCGCCCAGGAGGAGGCATTGCAATTGTCTAAAAAAGCACACTCCGACTGACCACGCACTCTAATGACCCTATGGCTACCATGAACCAACTCCACTTCCAGATCCGGACCAACCTCAACAACACCGCCCGGCCCATGAACCCCCATTCATCAATGCCATTGTAGACCTCATCACACCCGACACTCTTCCTTCCACTGACTACATCCTACTTGGACACCTCAACTTCCACCTGGACAACTCCTGTGACCAGAACACCATCACCCTACTGGCGAACCGCAACAACATCGGACTCAAGACGCTAGTCACTGCACCAATCCACATAGCTGGACACACGACTGACCCCATCTTCTCTCTAGCGCATAGCTTTCCAAACTTTTCATGTTGGTGACACACCTTTTTGTGAAAAAAATTTCAGGGACACGATAACGTGAGGAAGCACAGCGAGCGAGCCCGAACCACCTATGGTGGGTTCGGGCCCCACACACACATACCCCACCCCACACACATCCCACACACAACCCCCCACAGACACAACCACCCCATAAACACACCCCACACAACCCCCCCACACACAACCCCACACACACACCCATTCACACACCCCACACACACACCCCACACACCCCCACCCCCCACACACACCCCACACACAACCCAACACAAACCACCCCACAGACACACCACCCCACACACCACACCAACACCCCCACACACACCCCACACCCCACTCACACCCCCCCCCTGCAAACACACACCCCACACACAACCCAACCCCAACCACCCCACAGACACAGCACCCCACCACAACCCAACACACACCACTCCACAGACACACCACCCCTCAGACACACACCCACACACACAACCCCACACACACCCCACACACCCTCACACACACACACGCCTCCCACACACGCACCCCACACATACACCCACACACCCCATACCCCCCACACCCACACACCCATACCCCCGCTCCCCCACATTCACCCACACGGACCACCCCGAGCGCCCAGGAGGAGGCATTGCAATTGTCTAAAAAAGCACACTCCGACTGACCACGCACTCTAATGACCCTATGGCTACCATGAACCAACTCCACTTCCAGATCTGGACCAACCCCAACAACACCGCCCGGCCCATGAACCCCCATTCATCAATGCCATTGTAGACCTCATCACAACCGACACTCTTCCTTCCACTGACTACATCCTACTTGGACACCTCAACTTCCACCTGGACAACTCCTGTGACCAGAACACCATCACCCTACTGGCGAACCGCAACAACATCGGACTCAAGACGCTAGTCACTGCACCAATCCACATAGCTGGACACACGACTGACCCCATCTTCTCTCTAGCGCATAGCTTTCCAAACTTTTCATGTTGGTGACACACTTTTTTGTGAAAAAAATATCAGGGGCACGATAACGTGAGGAAGTACAGCGAGCGAGCCCGAAACACCTATGGTGGGTTCGGGCCCCACAACCCACACACACATACCCCACCCCACACACATCCCACACAAGACCCCACACACAACCCCCTACAGACACACCACCCCACAAGCACACCCCACACAACCCCCCACACACAACCCCACACACACACCAATTCACACACCCCACACACATACCCCACAAACCCCCCACACAACCCCCCTCACACACCCCACACACAACCCAACACACACCACCCCACAGACACACCACCCCACACACACCACCCCACAAACACACCACACACCCCACACCCCACACCCCACTCACACAACCCCCTGGCAAACACACACCCACACACAACCCAACCCCAACCACCCCACAGACACAGCACCCCACACACACCCCACCACAACCCAACACCCCCCACCCCACAGACACACCACCCCCCACACACCCCCACACAAGCACACCTACCCACACACACCCCACACAATCCCACCCACACACCCCACACACAGCCCAACACACACCACCCCACAGACACCCCACCGCACACCCACACACCCACACACACAACCCCACAAACCCCCCACACACACCCCCCCCCCACACACACACACCCCTCACACACACACACACACCCCACACACACACACCCCACACACACACAACCCTCCCACACACCCCACACACACACCCCCACACACAACCCCACACACACCCCCACCTACACACCCCACACACCCCCACACCCCACACAACCCCCCCACACACACCCCACACACAACCCAACACACACAACCCCACACACACCCCATACCCCCCCACACCCCACCTGCACAACCACCCCCACACACCCCCTACACACAACCCAACACACACCACCCCACAGACACACACCCACACACACAACCCCACACACTCCCCACACACCCTCACACACACGCCTCCCACACACGCACCCCACACACACACACCCACACACCCATTCCCCCACTCCCCCACATTCACCCACACGGACCACCCCGAGCGCCCAGGAGGAGGCATTGCAATTGTCTAAAAAAGCACACTCCGACTGACCACGCACTCTAATGACCCTATGGCTACCATGAACCAACTCCACTTCCAGATCCGGACCAACCTCAACAACACCGCCCGGCCCATGAACCCCCATTCATCAATGCCATTGTAGACCTCATCACACCCGACACTCTTCCTTCCACTGACTACATCCTACTTGGACACCTCAACTTCCACCTGGACAACTCCTGTGACCAGAACACCATCACCCTACTGGCGAACCGCAACAACATCGGACTCAAGACGCTAGTCACTGCACCAATCCACATAGCTGGACACACGACTGACCCCATCTTCTCTCTAGCGCATAGCTTTCCAAACTTTTCATGTTGGTGACACACCTTTTTGTGAAAAAAATTTCAGGGACACGATAACGTGAGGAAGCACAGCGAGCGAGCCCGAACCACCTATGGTGGGTTCGGGCCCCACACACACATACCCCACCCCACACACATCCCACACACAACCCCCCACAGACACAACCACCCCATAAACACACCCCACACAACCCCCCCACACACAACCCCACACACACACCCATTCACACACCCCACACACACACCCCACACACCCCCACCCCCCACACACACCCCACACACAACCCAACACAAACCACCCCACAGACACACCACCCCACACACCACACCAACACCCCCACACACACCCCACACCCCACTCACACCCCCCCTGCAAACACACACCCCACACACAACCCAACCCCAACCACCCCACAGACACAGCACCCCACCACAACCCAACACACACCACTCCACAGACACACCACCCCTCAGACACACACCCACACACACAACCCCACACACACCCCACACACCCTCACACACACACACGCCTCCCACACACGCACCCCACACATACACCCACACACCCCATACCCCCCACACCCACACACCCATACCCCCGCTCCCCCACATTCACCCACACGGACCACCCCGAGCGCCCAGGAGGAGGCATTGCAATTGTCTAAAAAAGCACACTCCGACTGACCACGCACTCTAATGACCCTATGGCTACCATGAACCAACTCCACTTCCAGATCTGGACCAACCCCAACAACACCGCCCGGCCCATGAACCCCCATTCATCAATGCCATTGTAGACCTCATCACAACCGACACTCTTCCTTCCACTGACTACATCCTACTTGGACACCTCAACTTCCACCTGGACAACTCCTGTGACCAGAACACCATCACCCTACTGGCGAACCGCAACAACATCGGACTCAAGACGCTAGTCACTGCACCAATCCACATAGCTGGACACACAACTGACCCCATCTTCTCTCTAGCGCATAGCTTTCCAAACTTTTCATGTTGGTGTCACACCTTTTTGTGAAAAAAATTTCAGGGACACGATAACGTGAGGAAGGACAGCGAGCGAGCCCGAACCACCTATGGTGGGTTCGGGCCCCACACACACATACCCCACCCCACACACATCCCACACAAGACCCCACACACAACCCCCCACAGACACACCACCCCACAAACACACCGCACACAACCCCCCCACACACAACACCACACACACACCCATTCACACACCCCACACACACCCCGCACACACCCCCACCCCCCACACACACCCCACACACAACCCAACACAAACTACCCCACAGACACACCACCCCACACACCACACACACAACCCCACACACACCCCACACCCCACCCACACACCCCCCCTGCAAACACACACCCCACACACAACCCAACCCCAACCACCCCACAGACACAGCACCCCACCACAACCCAACACACACCACTCCACAGACACACCACCCCCCACACACCCCCACACACACACCTACCCACACGCACCCCAAACACACACCCCACACACCCCCACACCCCACCCACACACCCCCCACACAACCCCCCCCCCACACTCCACACACAACCCAACACACACCACCCCACAGACACCCCACACCACACACACACACCCACACACAACACCCCCCCACACACAACCCTCCCACACACCCCACACACCCACCTACACACACACCCCCACACGCACACTCAAAACACCCCCACATCCCACACAACCCCCCACACACAACCCAACACACACAACCCCACACACACCCCACCCACACAACCCCCCACACACAACCCAACACACACCACCCCACAGACACACCACCCCACAGACACACACCCACACACACAACCACACACACACCCCACACACCCTCACACACACACACGCCTCCCACACACGCACCCCACACACACCCACACACCCCACCCCCACCCCCCACACACACACACCGGGCCGGTTTGTTACTGGGGGCTGGGTATGCAGCTGTGCTGCAATAGTGCCCCCCAGGTTACAAAAGCAGCATACAAGCGTTTCCAGCCTGCCAGGGAAGGCAGTGCTTCCCCAGAGGCCAGGCAACCAGCCAACCCCAACACACCGCTACCCCCACTCCCCCAGGACCGGTTCGAGAAAATTGCCAGGGCTGCCTTCGGCTCCCAGTCTGGCCCTGTACACAGCTCTCAAAACATTGACAGCGCTCAAAAAGTATTGTGTGTTTGTGTACGTGGGAGAGGTGATGGTAAATTGGAGGGGACAAAAGGAAGTACTTGCACAAGAAGAGAGTGAAGTGACAGTAATGCGGAGGAAGGAGATGAAGCGTGATGTATTTAGATGCACAGAAAACACATACAGAAGATGCCAAAGTCCCATATGCAGGAACACAACTACTATTTAGAGGTAGAACAAAACTGTGGAAATAAAGGAACCTAAAAATGCAGCAACACTAATCATTTTTATAGAAATTAATATCTACAATCTTTTTAAAAAAGTGAGGAAAGCACGTGACTAGAAATGTTTTTCTTCAATAAAACGAGTACTCTTAAAAATAGAATTAGTTTCTCATTTTCGGTCATTCCTGTCATAGGGCACTTGGCCTAAACTCACCTTCTGCTTGACAAAGAGAATACCACAAATATTGACCTGAGCAGTGATGGTGTAAAATAAAAACAACGGGGGACCAAAAGACAGAAGAAAATGCACCATACATAACGTAAGCATATCTTCGTCTAAAAAAGCCAGTAACATCTAGGGCCTAAATGTTACTGGCTTTTTTATACAAATATATGCAGGATTGAAAAATAATGCATATGATGCAATGCCCTCCACCCCCATTGGCATCACAGGGCTTCAGCCCCCCTTAAACCATCCCCCCTCCCGTCGTGTGTGGCATCCCGGGCCCGCTCACAGCCGCACCGAGCACTTCACATGTCGTTAAAGACCTTGTGCATGTTAATGAGGCTGTGTTGTTGTTTCACCCCTTCTAAGAGCCCCTGCAGCTCGACTCTGCCGATTGCCGACAGAAGTCATCTCATCCCGCGACATACCTACGGCTGGGGCCACACAGTTTGGAAAGCTGTGATCTAGCAGGAACCTTAACTAAAGCCACACCACCAAACTCTTCTGGACCGACTGTCATAGTATACATCACGCATTCACCATGACCACCGTACACCATTGCTATCATCGCTGCCCCAGCTGGGTCAAGGCCATCAAAGAACTTTTTGGCAACTCCCACAGCACCACCACTCTGTTAACGCTTACAGATGCCAACACCGCAGCGCACAAACTCCACAGTTAGAGCTCCAACTGCGCCAACACCCTGGCAGCTCCTACGTGTTAATGGACCGAGCATCTGGGGGTCACTGGCCGCCGGGGAAGGTGACAGCAGACACCCTGGGTCTCAAACTAGACTCTGTACAAAGGGACGCATCTAGGCATATGTGTGACCTTGTGAACACCTGTGCCACATTATACCTGCGTCAGGTAGGATGTATGCAGGGTGGGCATTCCCCGCAACAAAGCCTCATAGGAGTGGTGCAGTGAAATTTATGTGATTTTACTGCGACAATACTAGAACATCACTGCATCAAAACCTTACACCTGCCTCATGGTGGGCATTTGGGTGACGCAGTGCCATAGTGATAGGCCTGCCCCATGCATTGCTGAAGTTACACTATAGTTGCGACTAAATTGCAGTAACGGTGACTTTAACGCCAACAGACAGGTCAGGAATACTGACATATCTGTAAATCCTTGCGACATGGAGCGCTGTACAGTAAATACGGCGCATCCAAGAAGGAGGGTGCAGGGAAAAGTGTGCCAACGAAGTTTGTTGCAGCGATTCATTACTTTTTATGAATGAGGCCCAGGACTGTGCCCTATCGTATTGTGGGGCTCATTCCAGAGCTTCAGTTTTCGCGCAGGGCAGCGCAGCAATCTTCTTTGCTGCTCTGTCCAGTATCAAAATCTCTGAAATGAGGCCCCAAGCACCAGCTTTAAGAACAGCTATTTTCTGGTTTTAAAAAACTGCTTCTACCTGAGCTTAGAGGTAGTTTTGGGGTTTTTGCACCATACAAGGAATTCCTTGTTAATATCACAAAGTGGGGTTAGCAGCAGTTTTCCCCAAGAATGCACACCTTGCATCTTATTTTCTTTAACTCTCGCTAACAGAAGTGGCGAAATTTAAAATTCAGGTTTTTGCCGGAAAGTGCAGCTAACTCCAGTTAGCTGCAAATTGTAAATAAGGCGATACAAAAATAGCCACCACAACGTCAAAAAATTGACACTAAGGCGGCCTTATGTTCTTGTAAATAATCCCGAAGTGTTTCCGCGGTAGCAGTCAAGAGATGTGTTGTGTAATGCGTCAATGTCAATCTCACAGTGGGGGTGATGCATCAGTTACGTAGGCGCAGTGCCAAAGCCGAGATTAATTGGATTTGAGTGCAATGTGCCAGGTTTCTCGAAGCAGTCAAAGGATGAGTCAATCTCTGTAGACTGCTGTGTAGTTTCTACAGGTGCTGCAGCGGTTCCGATGTGATTTGCTGGGTTTTGCTCCGGCCACAGTAACAATTCATCGATTTCTGCTCATGCAGTCACTGGATGAGTCGGTAGTTCAAGTTCAAGTTCAAGTTCAAGTTCTGGTATTTGTAAAGCGCACTACTCACCCAGAGGGTCTCAAGGCGCTGAGGGAAGGGGTTCATTATTTGTTGAAAAGCCAGGTTTTGAGTTCTTTTCTGAAGGAGATGTGGTTCTGAGTAAGGCAGAGGTGGGAGGGGAGTGAATTCCAGGTCTTGGCAGCCAGGAAGGAGAAGGATCTGCCACCCATGGTGGATTTCCGGATGCGCGGGACGGCGGAGAGGGCATGATTGGACGATCTTAGTTGGCGGGTGGGTTTGTAGAAGGACAGTCGAGTGCTGAGGCATTCGGGTCCTAGATTGTAGAGGGCTTTGTGTGCGTGGGTGAGAAGGCGGAAAGTAATTATTTTGTTAACGGGAAGCCAGTGGAGGTCTTTTAGGTGTCCGGTGATGTGATCTTGGTGTGGGATGTCTAATATGAGTCTCGCTGACGTGTTTTGGATGCGCTGGAGTTTTTTCTGTAATTTTGCTGTGGTTCCGGCGTAAAGTGTGTTACCATAATCTAGTCGGCTCGTGACCAGTGCGTGGCTGACAGTCTTTCTTGTCTCGAGGGGGATCCAGGGGAAGATCTTTTTGAGAATGCAAGTACGTTGAAGCAGGAGGACGAGACGGCGTTGACTTGTCTGGACATCGAGAGAGAGGAGTCAAGGACAAAGCCAAGGTTACGTGCATGGTCTGTGGGTGTGGGTGCTGCGCCCAGTGCGGGAGGCCACCAGGAGTCATCCCACGCTGAGGGGGAAGATCCTAGGATGAGTACCTCCGTTTTGTCTGAGTTGAGTTTTAGACGGCTATGTTTCATCCATTCCGCTACTTCTTGCATGCCTTCGTGAAGATTGGTTTTGGCGGTGTTGGGGTTTTTAGTGAGGGAGAGGATTAGCTGGGTGTCGTCGGCGTAAGAGATGATGTTGAGGTTGTGTTGACGCGTGATGGAGGCGAGAGGACTCATGTAGACGTTGAAGAGGGTGGGACTAAGTGAGGATCCTTGAGGTACGCCGCAGATGACTTCGGTGGCCTCGGAGTAGAATGGGGGAAGTCGGACTCTTTGAGTTCTCCCGGCGAGGAATGAGATGATCCAGTCCAAGGCTTTTCCTTGTATGCCAATTTTGCTGAGGCGATGTATAAGGGTGCTATGGCAGACTGTGTCGAAAGCGGAGGATAGGTCGAGTAAGATGAGGGCCGCTGTTTCTCCGTTGTCCAGGAGTGCTCGGATGTCATCGGTCGCTGCAATGAGGGCGGTTTCGGTGCTGTGTTTGGCTCGAAATCCAGATTGAGATGGATCAAGGGAGTTGTTGGATTCAAGGAAGGTGGCGAGCTGGCTGTTGACGGCTTTCTCGATGACTTTGGCCGGGAATGGGAGGAGGGATATGGGTCGGTAGTTTTTAAGTTCAGAGGGGTCTGCTGTGGGTTTCTTCAGAAGGGCGCTGAGTTCGGCGTGTTTCCAGCTTTCTGGGAAGGTGGCAGAGTTGAACGAGCAGTTGATGACATCACGTAGATGGGGTGCGATGATGGAGTCAGCTTTGTTGAAGATGTGGTGGGGGCAGGGGTCAGTGGGCGAGCCAGAGTGGATTGAGTTCATGAGGCGAATGGTGTCTTCAGTGGTAGATGGGTTCCAGGCGGTGAGGTTGTTAGTTGGCTGAGTAGGATCTGGGGGGGTGGGGAGGGTTGAACGCTGGGAGAATTCTCGAAGCTGTTGTGGATGTCGGCAATTTTGTTGTAGAAGAAGGAGGACAACGCGTCGCATAGGTCTTGGGAGGGAGTGATGTCGTTAGATGCTGCGGTGGGGTTGGTGAATTCTTTGACGATGTTGAAGAGTACCTTGCTGTTATGGGTGTTGTTGTCGAGAAGATCCTTGAATGCTGATTTCTTAGCGGATCAAATCAGTTGGTGGTGTTTGCGGGTGGCTAACTTGAGGGAGGTCATGTTGTCTGAGGTTGGGTTTTTTCTCCATATCTTCTCCAGAGTGCGGCATAGCTTCTTGGATTTTTTTAAGGTCATCATTGAACCAGGGAGCTTTTTTGCTGGCTGAATTGATCTGGTGCTTTTTCAGAGATGCTAATTCGTCAGCACTGTGGGTGATCCATTGCTTGAGATTGGTGGCCGCTTGGTTTGGGTCCGATGAGAGGGTGGGAGTGTTTTGGTTGAGTGATGTGAGGAGTTGGTCGGAGGTGATTTTGTTCCAGTTTCGTCGAGGAATAGGTTGAGGGCGAATGTGGGTTAGGGAGGTTTTGTAGCTGAAGTGAACACAGCTGTGGTCCGTCCAGTGGAGAGCTGTGGTGCGATCGAAGGAGATGTGCTTGCTGGAGGTGAAGATAGGGTCGAGCGTGTGTCCGGCTACATGGGTGGGGGTGTCAACAAGTTGTTTGAGTCCGAGATTGGCCAGGTTGTCCAGAAGGGAATTGGTGTTGCTGTCGTGTTTGTTTTCAAGGTGGTAGTTGAGGTCTCCTAGAAGAATGTAGTTCTCGGAGGCTAGGGCGTGTGGGCTGACGAAGTCCGTGATGTCATCGCTGAATTGAGTGCGGGTACCTGGAGGCCTGTAGATGAGGGTGGCTCTCAGTGTGGTCCTGGGGTCGGTGTGGATCTGGAAGTGGAGATGTTCGGCGGTTGCAAGATTGTCGTCGGAGCTGGTCGTGATTTTGATGGTGTTCCTGTGGATGATGGCAATGCCTCCTCCTGTTTGATTGTTGCGGTCTTTGCGGATAATCTTGTAAGCATCCGGTATGGCTATTGCGATGTCGGGAGTTGATGATGTGTTCATCCATGTTTCAGTAAGGAAGGCGATGTCAGGTGACGTAGTGTCGATTAGGTCCCAGAGTTCTGTTGCGTGTCTGTGGACCGAGCGGGTGTTGAGCAGGATGCACTTTAGGCGGTTTGAGTCGGAGTTGTGTTTGGAGGATGTGGAATTGGTGAGGGTCCTGAAGCAGTTGAACTTGCAAGAGAGGCAGGCGAATGGTCCGTGGGTACGTCCTGGGGTGGCTTTGCAGCATTGTGGTGCGCGTCCGGGATTGAGGGCAAGGAGAGTAGCGGCATCAAAGGGGATTCTAGAGGGTTGGGAGCGGCGGGGACAAGGGAGACAGGCGCTGGGCGCGGACCATGCGCAGACGGGCGTAGACGGGCTTACCTTTGGCGCACCTTCGGCGCGACTGGGGCGCGACCACTGCGCGTGGTCGCTGCGCGTTGGAGCATCTGTCATAAATGGCAAGTGGAGCAAGTGTCTGGGGCCACTTCCAGTAAACCAGGCAAAAGAGCTGCTGTAGGGACTTTTATAGCCATGCGTATCATGCAATAGAAGGCATGTCAAATGTCAACAAGCCCTTGGAAAACTCTTTGTGGTGCAAGGCAAAGTATAGTTCTCCCTCAGGAGGGTCAGAGAGCAGCAGGGTAGCACCTCAGAAAAGCAGGTCTTCAAGTTCAACTGTCTAGCAGTGTGTCAGTTCTTAATGCAGCAAAACAATTCCACTGACAGAGTTCAGTTAGTTGCAGATCTAGCATTGTCTGATTTGGTGGGGTCAGTGACTCAGTACTTATACAGAGTTGTGCCTTTGAAGTAGGGGTGACTTCAAAAAAGGATTTTGAAGTGCACAGAGGTTTTACCTTCCCAGCTCTGGCTCCGGACTATCGGTAGGGGTATTCAGCCCTTTGTGTGGGGACAGGGCACTGCCTATTCAGATGTAAGTGTCTTACTATAGTAGGGTAAATGTTCCTCTTCATTCACTGCTCTATTTCCCCTTGCTGTTCAGCCTGAGTATGTGTGGAATGTTGATTATGTCATGGAATGTTAAATGTCTGATGTGAGTCAGTTGGTGTCAGCAGGCTGAGCAGCTAGGAGGCTGCTCCTGGTGGGTCGTACATACAGGCCTACTTACAATCTTGGCTTCAACTTAAAGCTTATGTTACCTGTACCTGTATAAAGCTACTACTTGGAACCATAAACTGGCCTCCTGTGGACTTTCTTACTACAACAATTTGGCGACGATCTGGTCTTCAAACCCTGCATGAATTCAAATTCTATGGACTTACATTTCAAGTAACCTTTCTACAGCAACCAAGAAACCTACAAACACAGCAACTACATCATGAAATACTAGCTTCGTTGTTAGACCTGGCACCTTGGCGTGAGTCTCCCATCCACTTTTTGCTGATGTGCCTCAGATGTTTTGTTGGTGTTCGATGCTCAGGGCACTGCGCCACGGCCGATCTGTGCCGCAGTGCATGTGCTCCGAATGTAAAGTGTATGTGTAATTTGATTTCCACGATTGCAGTTTTTGGTTTACTGTCAGTCCCCAGTATAGTGCACGAGGCATGCCGGGGCTTGTAGATACAAATGCTGCTAGTGGGCCTGCAGCACTGGTTGCGCCACCCACAGAAGCGGCCTCGTAAGATATGTCTCGGGTCCGCCATTGCTGACCCCGCGTACAGTCCCGTACTGTCACGCTGACTGTGCAAGTGCCCACACTTGCCAGTCCCAGAACCTTCCCTCACCTTCATATCAGTCACCTCTATGGTAGGCCTACGGGCAGGGTGCATTGTAAGCGTAAGGTAGGACAAGCCTAGAGCGTGGCATGTCCTAGTAGTGAATTACCACCCTTTGTCGTTGTTCACTATTGAAGGGCTACCTGTCCTCTTAGGCCAGATGAGCTGTCAGAGCTATTACACGCTATAGTCTCGGCAGGCTCAGGGAACACGGTAGCAGGTCGAGTTTAGTATGCCTGAACTCAGAATAATAAAATACTTCCTTTAGTAAGGTTTATTTTAATATCCTGTGTTTGCAAATGATACTTTTAGAAAGTTGGCCTTTGCTCGCCTAACTGTTCAACCCGCCTCTGCCAGGATGTGTATCTGCTGTCTGGGTTTGTGTGAGTGGCAGGGCTGGGAGATTCCCGGGGGATAGTCGGGTGCTCAAGGGGGTGAATGAGATGCTTGCACCAGGATGGGTGGGAGGAGTAGTCCTTGACTCTGAATAGGGTTGTGCTCCACCACCACAATGCTGGCTCCACCTCCTGCGGAGCGTCTGATGTCTCTGCCCTGCACCCTGAAAGAAGACGGCAGCGTCCTGTCAGAACCGGGTTGAACCAGGCTCAGGCCCCCTGGCCTGCAAAGACAAAAGAAATGCAGTATAAATATAGGAGCTCCGCTCCTTACAAATCAGATCCAGTTTTGACCACGACAAACCTCTGCCTGACTAGAAGGACCAAGAGAAGCTGAAGGACAGGAGCCAGTCTGTATCCTGTAAGACTGGCTTGCAGTGGTGCTTTGCTGAGACCGGAGAGGAAAGGACCAGATAGGACTTTGTAGACTTGTGCCTGAAACAATCCCCAAGGGCTTGATCAAGAGCTTGCCTCCTGAACGGAACCCCAGGACCATTGGGTTCTATCTGCTTGTGCCCGTTTGCTGTTGGGCCTCAGTTCCTATTCCCTCGCCAGAGTTGTGACTCGGGTGCCTTCGCCCTCTCCCAGGTCTTGACAGCTCGGAGCGTGGTCGCCCCGCCGTAGAGAGCCCTGCTCATCCCTGAGCCTGCTACGAAGTAGTACGCCCCGCAGGCCTGAACGGCGCCTCGCCCGTGAGCTGCACCGATCCCGGATCGCCGCAACCCTCCACAGTCTAGCTCCTTCACCTCGCTCCTCGAGAGGGATTGAGCCGGAGAGATCCTCTGGAGAACCGTCGGCCTCGTTCGGGGCCCGCCCTCACAAGTAGCCGTGCCTGAAACGCCTCGGACTTCCACCAGCAAGGTACACTTGAACTCCGTCTCGAGTCCATATCGGATCCAGGGTCCGCAACGTTCTTATTTCCCTGTCATCGTACCTTGCTACACAACGAACATTGAAAGACAAAGTTTGCCTATTGTAATCTGGTGACCTCAACGTTATTCTGGTCCTGTGATAATTAGGGGTGGGCGGCCAGCTACGCTCCGTGCACGGAGTGTGCGTAGTGCCGCCTACTCCGCATTTTGCGGAGCTGGCGGAGCCAGGCGGCACTACGCACGCTCCGCAGACGGAGCGTAGCTGACCGCCACCCGCCTCCCTCCCGCCCTCCCTAAATACTTTCAAATAAAGGAATGCAATAATTTAAAAAGCACTTACCTTGCCGCCGCTGCCCGCTGCGTCCCCGGGGCTCGTTATCTTCCGTCTTCCGTCTTCTTCAGTAATGCGCATGCGCGGGCGGCCGCGCATGCGCATTTTCACGAGAAAATGCGCATGCGCGGCCGCCCGCGCATGCGCATTACTAAAGAAGACGGAAGATAGCGAGCCCCGGGGACGCGGCGGGCGGGCAGCGGCGGCAAGGTAAGTGCTTTTTAAATTATTTCATTCCTTTATTTGAAAGTATTTAGGGAGGGCGGGAGGGAGGCGGGTGGCGGGGCTGGCGGCCAGTGGTTTTGCGGAGTGGGGCTACGCGGAGTGCGGAGGTGGGCGTAGTTTCTCGCCCACTTCGCGTAGCTCCGCGAAGCCCCACTCCGCCAACTCCGCCCAGGGCTAGTGATAATCCTTCTTGAATCTATCTTTTATATAAAGTATACGTATTTTTGATACAACCATACGACTGGTGTCTATTTGTGGTGGGTCAGTGGGCTTACTGTGTGTGATCATGAATGCTTAACTTACTATCGCCCTGAGGATTAGCCTTGTCTGCTCGCGCCACACTACCTAGAGGGTGAGCAGGGGTTATTCAAAGGAGTAGTTCCCTTGCCCTGATGTGGAGCTGAGGGTCCTTGCTTGTCACAAGCGCATACCTGTGCCAACCAGAGTCCTCCGGTTCTAACATTCATACGTAAAGGAGAATTGTTGCAGCCTGCATCCTTCTAGCAATTTTTGCAAGCGCCATCCATACTAATTATTTTTGTGGAGCCAGTTACAAGACTTTGTTTACACGCTTATACACATTACCTCTGTGTGGTGGCAACACTCAGAACATTTGTGGTAGTTTTTTTGTATTAATTGTGGGCCTTGATTTCCCATCTACTTTGGGCAGTTCAACTTTCCTGATAAGATTTAAAAAACAGCGTACGCCATGCTTAGCATGCGCTCTTACCTTCTCATTTCAAGCCTCAGCCGCAGCAGTTCTTCCTTCTATGTCGTGCCTTCTCTTTGTCTATGATGCTGCCTCTGCGTCAGTGGAGCAATGTTTAGTGCAGTTTCCTGCCGTGAGCCATCCTGCGCAGTGTACCGTGCGTGCCGCCATCTTGTGGTTGGCGGCTGCATTAGTTAACATTGGATTATACCTAATTCTGCAACATGAGCCTTGCCAACCACGTTACCACTGCGTCTGTTGCCCCTTTGCGGCGCAAATATGTTTTCTTCAGTCTTTACCGGAGTCCTACATTGGAGACACGCTGCAGCTATTCAGTTTCACTGGTAAGAGTGCACAATACGACTGTAGCGAAGACAATACCATCGCCAAATGTTTGCTACTGGATCAGATACTAACGTATTCCTAGTTATATTTTCTTTATACTATTACTGTGTTTGTATCATTTCAACATCCAAGTATTTGACTTTGCTGCCTGAGTTCTTCCTTTCAACGACTTTATGTTATGGAACGAGGGATTTCTAAAAAGCTTTGCAGATACTTTCTTCATTTTATACTTCAGTTGGACCTTGATCTGCACGCAGTAATGACATCACTTATGACTACGGTGACTACGTTAATTATTTTTATTTAATTATTTTATTCTTACAGAATGTTAGTATTCAGTCTACTTTTCATAGTCAGAGCTACCTGTATTTATTAAGGTACTTTTTAATATTCTGTTTACGTGTATGTACACATATGTACTTTATTGTTATTAGGGTATGCTTACAATGTTGACCTTGCGTAATTTATTCCAGTACTTGTTTCTGCAGGATAGGTGCGTGTGTGTACCCCTTTACAATTGTTAGTGGGAGGTCACGCAAACTTAGATTTACTTGCTCTGAGATTCATACTACTTTTACCTCCTTTTCTTATATGTCTACCCAGCTATTATTCTTTAGCTGTTGTTTACATTAGGGTCACTTGCATGACTTCATATGTACTTTCTTTCCTGGTGTAGAATGTTTACACTTTACAGTTTTAGGCCTAGTTCCTCATTTACTTACTTCATTCTTTACTGACTTACTGCACAGTTTTTACATTTTTATTCTTACCCTTTATTTTGGGGTGTGAGTAGGCGTTCATGTTTGCTTTTACGTTGTTTTGGAGGGTTGCCTACTTTCTATTTCACACGTTCATTTTTCTTTTCTACGTTCTATGCTCTAGTATTTCTCTGCTTGTATCGCTGGCTCGTTGTTCTCTCCTTTTCCAGAACGTAGGGTTGCCTTGACATCAGGCGTACTAGTTTAATGCATATTCTTCTTGCATTGAGATTCTGTGTGCTTGCAGTTTCTTGTAATTTGCGTCGTATGCTCTTTCTCTGGCATGCGCTTTTCTTTTCTTCTCTCTCCTTGTGAGACTAGGGGATGGGTGTTGTTCTCTTCATTTTGTGGTTATGTTTGATTCTTATTTAGCACTTGTTCCCTCCATGTCATTTTGCTGCCTATTTTATAATATTGTTCCATTGTCATATGGGATGTTGTATCAGTTTTCAATTTACCTTTAACTGCACTTATTTGTTCAGGTGATGTATTTATTTCTTTGCATATCTTCTTTCTTTGCTTTTTAGTGTTAAGAAAGAGGATATGCAGTAGAGTGAATGTTCCCCTTCTTTCCCTCTCTCTCTTTCCCCTTGCTGTCCAGCCTGAGTATGTGTGGAATGTTAATTATGTCATGGAATGTTGAATGTCTGATGTTAGTCAGTTGGTGTCAGGAGGCTGCTCCTGGTGGGGCGTACATACAGGCCGTTTTACCATCTTGGCTTCAACTTAAAGCTTATGTAACCTGTACCTGAATAAAGCTACTACTTGGAACCAGAACCTGGCCTCCTGTGGACTTTCTTACTACAACATTTACCTTCACTCCCTCCCTGCACAGGAAAAGTCATCAGAATTTAGATGAGTTTTCAGACACACCAAACCTTCCTGGATTTGTGGCTTTCTAAAAGGAATGCACAAGGGTAGCTGTCATCCACCCCAGACATGTATTGGAGACAGGCTCCAGGCACACAGAGCTGTAAGAGCAGATAAAAGTCCACTTTCCCGAAGTGGCATTTCTAAAATAGTAATGTCACATCCAAATTTTCTAGTAAAGAGGATCCGGCATTACCATTCCAAAGATATAATACATGGCACAACTACTCTTTTCTAATCAGGAATTATAACCTAAAGATGTATTAAGAAATAGCCAATGTTAACCTGGGAGAGGAGTAGGCCTCACAGTAGTGAACAATGAATTAAGGTGTTTTTCACTACAGGGACATGCATCTCCTACCTTTCACTTACATAGCACCCTACACTAGATTAAGGCTTGGCACAGGGATTTAAATGCAAAGTCTGAATGGAAGTAAACTGCACACATAGGCTCTGTAGTGGAAGGCCTAAGACATGTTTAAAGGACTACTTATGTGAGTGGCACCACAGTGCTACAGACTCACTAGCAGCATTTAATTTACAGGCTCTGAGTATATGGTAGAGCACTTTACCATGGGACAAGTTAATGAAATTGGCCAATTGTGTATACATCAATGTAAACATGTTTTGGGGAGAAGCACATGCACTAAAGAACTGGTCAGTTGTAGTAAAGGGCTCAGAGTCCTAAGGCCAATAAAACGACATCCAAAACATAAAAGTACATCTCTTACCTTTCACTTACATAGCGCCCTGCACTCAGGGCTACCTAGGGCCTACCTTAATGGTGTCATGTTTGGACTAAAAGAGGAGATTAAGCCTTGGCAGACGGTTTTAAAATGCCAAGTCAAAGTGGAAGTAAACTGCACACATAGGCTCTGTAGTGGAAGGCCTGAGACTTGTTTAAAGGGCTACATATGTGGGTGGCACCACAGTGCTGCAGGCTTACTAGCGGTACAAAAGGGGGTGGTGATGGACGGAGCATCTGAATCAATCAAACACTCACACCCAATCAAAAGATCTGGGTTTAATCCATCACCGTTCTTTAGCCCACTCTGCCACCCCAGTTCAGACATGGCTATATGCAAATCAGTCTGACCCTGTGCCTCATGGGAACAGTCCAGCCCGAACTGCCAAGCCATGTCTTCCCTGGACCGGAAACAAGCTTCCGAGGACCGGTTTCTGGCATTCCAGCCGTCTTCAGCCCGGCTTGCTTGAATCCAGTGGCAAAGTGAGTAAGGGACTCACGTCTGAGCATATCCTGCCACATTTATGGCGGCCAAAAGCGGTAAAAAAGGGGGTGGTGATGGACGGAGCATCTGAATCAATCAAACACTCACACCCAATCAAAAGATCTGGGTTTAATCCATCACCGTTCTTTAGCCCACTCTGCCACCCCAGTTCAGACATGGCTACATGCAAATCAGTCTGACCCTGTGCCTCATGGGAACAGTCCAGCCCGAACTGCCAAGCCATGTCTTCCCTGGCAGGCTTACTAGCAGCATTTAATTTACATGCTCTGACAGGTCTAACAATTATTTATTAGTGTTTTAGTTTTATATTCTTCCACCTTGCTGGTTTGTCTACCTCATTCAGTGTCTAACCGCAAGAGAGCTATGTTCATGACAATTCATTTAGCATCGGACCAATTGTTGCCTGGAACTATTGCATTTTGTTGATCCACTTCAGGTCATCCTTTCTGGAATTAACCTCCCAGATGGATCTGCACACTGAGAATAGTTAAAGCGCCTATGCACCCATATTGTCCAAGGACCCAATCAGAAAAATTATCACTGGGCTCAATCCAAGATTCGGATGAGTTTTTACGTCAGTTCTGAAGAAGACCCACTGTGATGTTTTCATAATAGCACATGCATCCTGGGTCGAAACGTCAATGTACAGTTACTCAATGTCCTTAAGTTAGTGCTAAATGAAAATAGAGTGGAAGTTGAACTGTATCCATTTGGAGTGGGCCGCAACTCCATAAAAAACGTTTATGTCTATATGTTGGTGTAATGTATAAATTGTGATTTAAATTGTTATAAGTTTTGTATTGAATATTGTCACAATTTATGTCTTGTTTGTTGATTTTCTTTTGTGAATTTTATTGTGAAGCTGCCATATTTACCATGATACCGTCAATATAAATGTGATATTAAGTATATTATGTGTGCTGTGGATCTTTTACTTATCATTCAATGTTGAAATTACTGATGAGATCGATTATGAATGTCTATAATCTATACCAAACAATTGCATGTCCCAACAGAACACATTGTAGACTTATCTATATTCTTCCACCTCTTCAGGGTTGCAGGAAATACAATCATAAATCCTTCTTAATCACTTGATAATAAGATATCACTAAAATTCTAATATTACATATTACATATACCGCTTACCTCCCGAAGCTAGCTTAGACCGAGTATCAAGATGCTGCGGAGGGGGGCTACCTATCAGCATTACCTTTCGATACAAAGGAAATTGCATGATGTTAGGGAAGAAACTGGGTGCCTGTTGGCATGGCTGAGCTTGGTGGGTCAGGCAGTGACAACTGGTGCAGGGAAGAACGGTGGGGCGGGGTTGGAGGGTAGTCGACAGACAACAGCAAGGGAAAATAAACCTTAAAACAAAATAATTACCTTGGACTCAACGCATTGCCGACTCGGCAATGCGATGAGTGCAAGGTAAGTGGCTTTCTATTTATTTCATTTTATTTTCCCTCGTCATCTTTCGACTCCCCTATTGCCCCACCGCTCTTACCTACGCCTGCCATCACTGGGGTCAGGGTAGACAATGACGGCTACTGGGGAGCAGATCACCTTAGCGACTAGCATTGCTAAGGAGTTAGCTCAGTTTTAACATGATTTCTATGCCTGAAGGACGCAGAGAGATGAGGCAGGCATAACCAAGGTGTCTCGACTCCTTGAGCTTCCTTGTCCATGTTATGTAGAAAAACACCAGGCCTCAACTGATTTCCAACCGAACTCTTTAAGAGACTAGGGAAGCTTGTGAGTCCACCCATGCTGGGAAAGTTTGAGGACTCTCATGAATGAGGACTGCTCCTCCCAGACTATTGCACACAACCCTGACCCCATGGGGAAACTCCATCTGACCGTCCTGTGAAGAGCAGCCATCTTCAAAATTACAATCATCCGAAAGTTTCTATATATCTCGCAGAACATGCGCTACCTGTTAACGGACTCCTTCTTCGCCTGGTGGAAAGGGAGGTCCAGTGGTTACTTTGGGATGGGGAATCTCCTAGGAATGTGCTGGGAATGCTCTGCCTATTAGTATTTAATGGTAGGATTGCGCTCCCCCTTTTCCGGGCATATTACTGGGCCTCTTAGCTCCAGGTAATTAATGACTGGGTGTATGCCCAGAGGGATTACCCTGCTGTACGCCTGGAAAGATATACGCCTGGAAAGATATTCCATAGAGGCACCTTCCTGGGGACACTTCTTCCATGATGGCAGGGCAGGTCTGACCTCCTTTTACCGGCATAGATGGTCCCGGTTACATGAGATGTGATAGGAATCATGTGAGAGGAAGGGAATGATTGACTAAAGATACACCACTCTGGGAGGGTGACATACTACTAGAAGTGCCGAAATTCCCAGGCTTTGTCTGATGGAATATGTCCACCTTGGAGCATGATTGAGGGGGTACGGTTAAGCCCTTTGCAGAAATGCAGACTGCCATTTTATAAAAATATAGAAAGACATGCATTGATTGAGGCTGTGGACTCATCGGATATCCTGGGTTCATTCCTCCTGAGGAGGGATCTTGTGGAGGGCCAGCGTGGCTGTGGGGTGGTTTCCACCACATACTGAGTAATCATAAATAATATACCAGACATTCTAGAAAGTTTCAGGGGACAGTGGGAGAGAACCCTGGTAGAAATAGAGGATGTGGGCTGGGAGGCCGCCCTGATTTTTCCCCAAGAGTTGGCATCAGGGCTAGGATTTGGTTGATACGGCTTAATGTTCTCAACAGGGTGTATATTGCTAGAGATAAGCTGCACAAAATGGGGAAATCCCTAGGGTGGACTGTCTCCCCTGCAGGCCCAGAGTGGGCCCTTTTTTCACATGATATGGGAGTGCTCTGACATACATTCGCACATACTGTAGAACATACTCATAGAACTGGGGAACATACTAGAAGGAGATATTCCACTGAACCCCCATTTCATTCTCCTGAGTATCCCGGGGGTATAGATTTATCCCGTTGGAAACTGGTAATTTGCTCCCATGGTCTTGGGGTCGCAAAGAGTGATTTTGCACGGGTCTGGGGTGTACCAACAATGCCCACCAAGGCAAGGCCCAATGGATCAAAAAGGATGGACCTGTGTATGGGGGCAGAGAGAGTGGTGTATGCTGCCAGGCCATACCCCAAGAAAGTTTGAGATTGGAAGACATATTATTGGCTAGAACCGGATGATCCAGCACTATCCCAGTCAAAGATCCTGGAACTGGAACAGCCACAGGCGTAACTTGGGACTGGATGATGGTGTGCTTCCCCTCCCTACCACTCTCCGGACTATGGCCCCCCAGTGCCTTGCGTTGGGGGCTCCTCTTATAGTTTGTCCATGTCTACCACCTACTCCCACTAGAGAATGTTTGATACATACCAATTGTAAAAACTGCATTTTGAAAGTTCTGAATTGCAGTGGATTTGGTTCCTGGTGTTATAAACCCATCTCTTTCTGTTTCTGCCTTTTGTACATGACACTGTGCCCCTGTGGGTGTCTACATTGGTTTTCATTCTTTCCATATCCCATTAGTTTTCTTTCAATTGTCAAAAACGTTCTCTACATTTTTTGTCATAAGTCTCTTGTACCACAAATTAATCTTATAATCGACTTGGAGAAATGGCGAGAAAGCCTCTAGAGTTCTTGCCTTCGAGCCATTTCACTCACATTAAAATTGTGCAATGCAAGATATTTGCTTATTGAAATATTTCTGCGTACTGGGAGTCATGCTTTACCCCACCTGACGTAGCGGATTTCTGTGCCACCAACAGGATTTCTAGCAGGTGAAGTCCGGCTACGCCCCCACCGTGAGTCCCTTCCATTGGTAGAAGTGAAGGACTCAGACCACATAAATCCAGTAAGGATGAAGGAGGAAGAGTGCAGGCACCGGGGACCAGGTAAGACATCTTTCTTGTCTCTTTAAGGAATGAAACTGTATGTGTTCGAGGCAACATTAGCGCCATATTGGACAGTCTGTACACGCATAGGGCTTTTAGGCAGATTGATTGCCCCTTGTTTAATTGACCACAGCTCATTGGCCAATAAGGCGCTAGGGTGGCTAGAGCGCTATACTTTAATCAGATCGGTTTGGATTTGTCACTGACTCTGAATTATATTGAATGCAAATTTCAAAAAATGAAACAAATAAGAAAACCAGCGATACCCCTTTCATATGGTTATAGAAACAGAATGATATATACGTGGGCTTTGTATCTTACAGGACTATATTATTCAATCTGAGTGGAATGGGTAAAGACAAGCATTAAAAGTAAATGCCGATGCACGTGTGTAACCTCATATATAATGTTCATATAGCATGGAGCTTTTGTAGGCACAGAATGTAAGCCCATGGGTGACTGCAGAACTCTAAGAAAGGAAACGATTCGATATTTATTTTTTTAACACTATTTATTTTCATGCCTAAGTTAGAATTCTTATATAGGATTCAAACTGGGCAATCTGGTTTACTTAAAATCAAGTTCCTGATAAATAATGACTAAAAGATATGGCCAGTCTAAAAAACAAGATATGCAAAAAAGAAAAATGACCTTTTGATCTAAATCTGGAACAGTATCCTATGGATATTAGGCATGCTATGTTACCGCATCCACTGCTTCCTCGTCACAGGTCATAAATGCATGAGGTTTTCACCAAAGAGTTGGAATATGAATTTCCATGTACCACCGAGGTGAACATCTTAACAGTGGAAGTGATAGGTCAGTCTAACTCTGTGTAGAAGAAAAATATTTAAAAAAAAGTGATGGCTGGACTTCTTGAATTAATCCCAGCCATTGGTAATTACTTGGAGCCTCATCGCAGTCCATCGCTTTGTTTCCTACTATGCTACCTCCAACAGGAGCCAGCCATATGCAAACCAGACTTAGTCTTGCTCCATTAGGAACAGTCCAGCCTGAACTGGCAGGCCAAGCCCCTACTGAACTGGAACAACTGACCTCGACCAGTCTGGACCAGTTTCAGTGTATCTGAACCGACAGGGCAAGCCCCTCTGAACTGACACAAGCTGCCCTCGACCAGTTTCGACCAGTTTCAGTGTACCTGAACAGGCAGGGCAAGCCCCTCTGAACTGACACAAGCTGCCCTCGACCAGTTTCGACCAGTTTCAGTGTACCTGAACCGGCAAGCCAAGCACCTCTGAACTGACCCAAGCTGCCCTCGACCAATTCTCGACAAGTTTCAGTGTACCTGAACAGGCAGGGCAAGCCCCTCTGAACTGACACAAGCTGCCCTCGACCAGTTTCGACCAGTTTCAGTGTACCTGAACAGGCAGGGCAAGCCCCTCTGAACTGACACAAGCTGCCCTCGACCAGTTTTGACCAGTTTCAGTGTACCTGAACTGGCAGGGCAACCCCCTTTGAACTTACACAAACTGCCCTCGACTAGTCTCGACCAGTTTCAGTGCATCAAAAGAGGGTGGAAGGGACTGTGATGCTCAGCATGCAGAATCCATCTTCACCATCCACGCCCCTCCTTTGGTAGTGGCGAAATAGAAGTCTGTGAATCGGTCACATGTTGAAGGACTCGGCGTGATGTAGATTATCAGTAAGCGAACCCACCATTTTTCCTGTAAGTAAGAGAGAAATCTTAGAACCATCTTTCCAAAGATCAGTTCATCAACCACTAGGGGGAACTTCCCCACTCCTGGGCCATACTGCCCAAGGTAGAATATTCTGCCTTTAGGTTCATGCTCATGTTTGTAAACCATTAGTGTAACTGCTGCTCTCCAGCTAGAAAGTCTCTGATGCACAAATACCTACTAGTACATGCGTACTCCCACAGTGTATACATTACCTCCTCGTTAGTCTTCCTCGCCCCCTGAGTTACATGGTGAGCTTTAGCTCCACAACAGAACCCTCCAAAGCAAAAAGAAACCACCTCCCACCCCCTCCCAACATGGCCGACCGGTCCCACCTGACCTCTATAAGAGGCGGGCCGGCCCAACCAATCAGCCTGATCTAGCAAGCAAACAATGAAGCCGATAGCCAGACAGGGAGGGGGGGAGGGAACTCATGTGGCGAGGAAGACTATACTCGGAGTAATGAAGATTACCGGTAAGTAACCGGGGCATTAACTAGAATGTTGGAACATGAAGACTTCAAATGCCATGCACCAAGTGCAACCTGTACATTTTGGAAATATGCATCTTCATGGCGTGCGTTTTCCCAATAAGTGGCTGAGGTAAATCCGCCCGGTTTCCTTACATGAGAACCTATAATGTAAGCAATGCCCGCGCGTTGCAGAAAGGTGATCCTTGTAAGCACCGACTCCACAGTTTGCTGCTCTGCTGTCGAAGCATCAAAGGAAAGGAGGGAATTATGAATGTTCACTTTTTCTCTCCACATAAAAAGGGCATTGTTTCCTGCTAAGTCTTTAGTGGGAGTTGAAATAGTTTGAGAATATTATTTGTTAGTTAATCCTGCATGGGAAAATAAACCCAACTGGACCTAAAGAAATGCAGAGAAGTGATGCAGAGTATATCAGAGCTAGAGCCTAAGGGGCAGATTTACAAGCCCCTTGCGCCACTTTTGCGTCACTTTTAACATGGGAAAAGTGACGCAAAAGTGTTGCAAGGGGCTTGTAAATCTGCCCCTAAGTTTCAGTGGAATGGAAGAGTCATGTGTAGGAAGGCCAGGACGTGTGCCCAGTTTTGGTTGTATGACTTTACCACGCACGCCTTTACCAAGCGTTTGTTACAATGTATGCCTCTACCACTCATATGCCTTTACCACTAACGCGTCTGCCAAGTATATGCCTTTACCGCACAGGTAAGTATAAATAGGGTACGTACCATCTCTCAACTCTCACCCTGTACCCCTGCCCACCCCTTAAACATAAAAAATACCCTTAACACTTGACATCCTCAGTCACCCTAAATGCTAAAGATTCCCCTACTACCCTATGTTCCTACCCAACCCTTAACCCTAAAAGTACCCTTACCACCGGATTCCTTTACCCATTCCTAAATCATAAAAAGACACCTGACAACCATTACTTCTGCCCACACCTAAAATCCCTTAAAACTGTATGTCATAACTATCCTTAAAATCTAAAAAAAAATCCTATACTAAATCCTATAAAATCTAAAAAAAAAAACTATACCCCCTAATGCCGCTACCCACTCCTAAACCTTTTAAAATAACCTTACCCACCTTTAAACCCTAAAAAAATCACGCTTACCACTATGCCCTACACCCACCTCTAAAAATACCGGTACCACCCTGTGCCCCTAACCATCCCTAAATCCTAAAAATGCCCTTACAACCCTATGCCCCTGCCCACCCCAAACCACCACATATTCCTACCCACACCTAGGGCCAGATGTAGGTAAATCACATTTACCGATTTTGAAATACCGAATTTTACCGATTCGGTATTTCAAAATCGGTAAATGGGATGTAGGTACCAACATCTGGATTTTTTACCGATACCTTAAAACTCGGTATTTACCGATTCGGTAAATACCGAATCGGTATTTGCTATTGAATCCTATGGGCCTTGAATACCGAATTTGTCAAGGGTGCAGGGGGTGTCACTTTGACACCCTCTAGCACCCCCAAAACGGGCATGTGTGCAATGTGGCACACAGACATGCCCGTCTGTCTGTCTGTCACATGGCACATGTGTACATGCACAGATGTGCATGTCCACAGGAATCGATATTTTACCATGGATTTGTATTCCATGGTAAAATACAGATTCTGAAAGCAATGTGCCAATGGAAAATTGGCTACCCACATATCAATCTAGCATTTTCGGTAATATTTCTGAATAGGTAAATATTACCGATTCTGTAAATTTACCGATTCGGTAATAATACCGATTCGGTAAAATTACCTAATATGTGCACCTACATCTCCATAGCCCTTTACCGATCGGAAACGGCCGAAAATCGGTATTTTCGGCCGATTCCGATCGGTAAAGGGCTACCTACATCTGGCCCCTAATCCCTAAAACAAGCCTTACAATTCAATACACCTCGCCACTCCTAAACCATCATATACATAGATATTCGGTTACCTTAACTATTCTTACCAGTCCTGGGAAAGGCACCAAATAGTGCATGCGTGGTAAAGTTAAAACTAGGCTTGTAAAGGATGCCCCCCAGTTTTTGTGCCTCTGAGTGTGCAGGAATTTTACAATCTGCACAGCTTAGAGTGCAGCGTTGAGACACCCTCACACCAAAGGGATCGGCCAGTATCGTTTAGTAGACAAATAATTGTCGTCATTGTAGCAAGGAACTTTGCAAGAGACGTGGTAACAGTCATAGACATTTTTAATGAGTGGGAGGATAAGAAAGTCATTCTTATCCCAGTACTTCTTAAGTTCTTCGGGG
This sequence comes from Lissotriton vulgaris, assembly GCF_964263255.1. Classification (NCBI taxonomy): domain Eukaryota; kingdom Metazoa; phylum Chordata; class Amphibia; order Caudata; family Salamandridae; genus Lissotriton; species Lissotriton vulgaris. The sequence goes on from NC_141695.1 coordinate 222,514,875, forward strand.
CATATTTACAATAACTGATGCATCCCTGCAAATCAGCAGGGATGCGCCAGTTATTGTGCGCCACGGCTCCGCCATCATGGATGCGCCCCATTTACAATGCGGCGCACCATGGGGCAAAAACGGCACAGATGTGTGACACATCTGTGCTGTAAAAGTGGCGCATTGCTGGAGTTGCGTCGTAAGCGCGACGCAGCTCCAGCAATGCTCTGGGGGCCCTATCTAGTTAATGCTGCGTCGATCCTTACGCCTGCATCAGGCAGGCACAGGGTTTTGACGCAGTATGGGCCTAAAAGTGACTGAGTGAAATCTGCGCAGGAACGCCTACATGTGGTGCAAGGCTTTACAACGTGACGCATCTCCCAGATGCGTCACGTTGTAATTACCCCGCACCATGGCGCAGGATTTGCGTCACGGCTGTGTCGTAAAAGTGACGCAACGGCGGCGTAAATTATGTGAAAGGGGCTTGTAAATCTGCCCCTTCGTATTTAGACTTACTTAAATTTGACCAGTGACCTATGCACAAATGTTTGCTGTTGAACTGAAAATAGCACAGGAATATTTTAATTGGGCTGCTCAGTGACATCATGCTGAATCAGTTGGCCTGCGTTAATAGATTCGTAGAACTTGTGCCTGGAGCAGAGAGGCTGCAATTGCAAGGAAAAGACACAGGCTTCTTGCTGTCATGCACGCCTTGTACTATAGAGAAGCATCAGTGATGCTGATGACTCGAGCTTCATGTAGGGCTACCTCTGGCTTTCATCCTGAAGGATGCAATGCTAACTCAGATGACACATGTTATGTTACATGCACACCACTCAAATACCAATCACTTCACATAAACTGTACATATTAGTTAAACACACATCACTCGAATACCAATCACCTCACATAGACCGTGCATATTAGTTATACACACACCACTCGAATACCAATCACCTCAAATAAACCGTGCATATTAGTGATGTGCACACCACTCGAATACCAATCACCGCACATATATCGTACATAATAGTTATACACACACCACTCAAATACAAATCACCGCACTTATATCGTACATCATAGTTATACATACACCACTTGAATACCAACCACTTCACATAAACGCACCTATTATTTATACACACACCACTCGAATACCAATCACCGCACATAAACCATACATATTAAGTATACATACACCACTCGAATAACAACCACTTCACACAAACTGCCCATATTAGTTATACACACACCACTGGAATACCAGTCAACGCAAATAAACCGTATATATTAGTTATACACACATCACTCGAAAAACCAATCAACGCACATAAACCGTACATATTAGTGATTTGAGTACCACTCGCATACCAACCACTGCACATAAACCGCACATATTAGTTATACACACACCACTCGAATACCAACTACCTCACATAAACTGTACATATTAGTGATGTGCGCACCACTCGAATAGCAATCACCTCACATAAACTGCATATATTAGTGATGTGCGCACCACTTGAATACCAATCACCTCACATAAACCGTACTAAATAGTGATGTGCGCACCACTCGAATACCAACCACCTCACATAAACCGTACTTATTAGTGATGTGCACACCACTCGAATACCAACCACCTCACATAAACAGTACCTATTAGTGATGTGCGCAACACTCGAATACCAACCACCTCACATAAACTGCATATATTAGTGATATACGCACCACTCGCCTACCAACCACCTCACATAAACTGCATATACTAGTGATATACGCACCACTCGCCTACCAACCACCTCACATAAACTGCATATATTAGTGATATACGCACCACTCGCCTACCAACCACCTCACATAAACTGCGTATATTAGTGAAATGCGCACCACTCGAATACCAACCACCTCACATAAATCGTACATATTAGTGATGTGCTAACCACTCAAATACCAACCACTGCACATAAACCGTACATATTAGTGATATGCGCACCACTCAAATGCCCATCACCTCACATAAACTGCACTTATTAGTGATGTGCGCACCACTCGAATACCAACCACCTCACATAAACCGCATATATTAGTGATGTGCGCACCACTCGAATACCAACCACCTCACATAAAACGTACTTATTAGTGATGTGCGCACCACTCGAATACCAACCACCTCACATAAACCGTACTTATTAGTGATGTGCGCACCACTCGAATACCAACCACCTCACATAAACTGCATATTTTAGTGATATGCGCACCACTCGCATACCAATCACCTCACATAAACTGCATATATTAGTGATATTCGCATCACTCGAATACCAACCACCTCACATAAACCGTACTTATTAGTGATGTGCGCACCACTCGAATACCAACCACCTCACATAAACTGCATATTTTAGTGATATGCGCACCACTCGAATACCAACCACCTCACATAAACTGCATATATTAGTGATATTCGCACCACTCGAATACCAACCACCTCACATAAACCGCATATATTAGTGATGGGCGCACCACTCGAATACCAACCACCCCACATAAAACGTACTTATTAGTGATGTGCGCACCACTCGAATACCAACCACCTCACATAAACCGTACTTATTAGTGATGTGCGCACCACTCGAATACCAACCACCTCAAATAAACTGCATATTTTAGTGATATGCGCACCACTCGCATACCAATCACCTCACATAAACTGCATATATCAGTGATATTCGCACCACTCGAATACCAACCACCTCACATAAACCGTACATATTAGTGATGTGCCCACCACTCAAATACCAACCACTGCACATAAACCGTACATATTAGTGATATGCCCCCACTCAAATGCCAATCACCTCACATAAACTGCACTTATTAGTGATGTGTGCACCACTCGAATACCAACCACCTCACATAAACCGCATATGTTAGTGATGTGCGCACCACTCGAATGCCAACCGCCTCACATAAACCGTACTTATTAGTGATGTGCGCACCACTCGAATACCAACCACCTCACATAAACCGCATATATTAGTGATATGAGCACCACTCGCATACCAACCACCTCACATAAACCGCATATGTTAGTGATGTGTGCACCACTCGAATACCAATCACCTCACATAAACCGTACTTATTAGTGATGTGCGCACCACTCGAGTACCAACCACCTCACATAAACTGTAGATATTAGTGATGTGCGCACCACTCTAATACCAACCATTGCACATAAACCGTACATATTAGTGATATGCACACCACTCAAATGCCAATCACCTCACATAAACTGCACTTATTAGTGATGTGCGCACCACCCGAATACCAACCACCTCACATAAACCGCATATATTAGTGATGTGCGCACCACTCGAATACCAATCACCTCACATGAACCCTACTTATAAGTGATGTGCGCACCACTCGAATACCAACCACCTCACATAAACTGTACTTATTAGTGATGAGGGCACCACTCGCATACCAACCACTGCACATATTAGTTATACACACACCACTCGAATACCAACCACTTCACATAAATCGTATATATTAGTGATATGCGCATCACTCGAATACCAACCACCTCACATACACTAGTGGAGTGGTGTGGCTCACTGGTTAGAGGCGGCAGACCCGGAAGCAGAGGACGGCCCGGGACCACGGTTCAATTCCCGACACGGCAGGGTCGTGGACCAGGGTCAGGGGACTCGATAATTCTTGCCTCGGTGCCGACTCTAGCCAGGGATCACACTCGGCAACTCTGGACATTAGCTTGCCTCATCTCCACAACGGCCCCCCACATACAAGTGGAGAAGTGTGGCTCAATGGTTAGAGCGGCAGACCCTGATGCAGAGGTCTAACCCGGGACCAGGGTTCAATTCCCCGCCTTGGCGGGTCTTGGGCTCAAAAATTCCACGGACCTGATAATTCTCGCCTCAGTGCCTATTCCAATCATGGAGTCCCACTCTGCAACTCTGGGCAATAGCTTGCTTAATTTCCTCAACGGCCTCCACAATGCTAAGGATGCCTGGCCTCCACCTTGGGGGCGCCCAGGAGTGGATGCCTCACAGGGAAAGCCAGGATAGGTTCCACAGCAGTATTCGTACAAGCGCCTTGAGACCCTTGTGGGTGAGTAGTGCGCTATATATTGATATATATATATCGATTTACATTTATACGCCGGGGATGCCTGGTTTCACCTTGGAGATACCCAGTTGGTACCATCTCACAGGGAAAGCCAGGACGGGTTCCCCAGCGGTCTACAGCGCAGAGATACCCCATGTGGGGTGATTCATGCGCTTTACAAGACATCATTACATTACATTACACTTCATATATTAATGATAAGCACACCACTCGAATGCAAACCACCTCACATAAACCATACATATTATTAATATGAACACCTCTCAAATGTCACTCACCTCACATCTCACATGTTCCATAAATATTAATATTATGTACACCACTGAAATACCAATCAACTAATATGCATTTTTGTGTTTGCCTATGAGTTGCCCAAAGGCCAAGTAAGAATGATTAACATCTCATGCAGAAAGGAATGTAGACAAGGAATAAACACCACTCGACTGCGTGAACATATTGCTCTGTTTCAAGGCCTACTTCACTCAGATAAAAATAAAAGCATCTACACACTTAGGCATTGGGTCAACTAGCAGTGACTAGTAACCTCTTGACCATACCAAGTCCAAGGGGCTCACATGGGGCTAGAGCAGACCGGGTGCTATTCAATGATAAAAACACTACCTTGAAGCTATCATTGAAGTTCTAACCCAGAAGCGGTTGCACCAAATAGAAGCAGTTAAGATGCAGATGACCTCTTGTTCATTAAGGGCCACCTTGAGCTTAGAGTGAATGCAAGGCGGGTACAGATCTTATGCCAAATCAGGCAGGGTAGGACTAGAACAGAAAACGCAAAGAGCAGTTTTGAAGACACATTGTATAGGTGTTTTGCAAGGTATGGGAAACTGCATGCATTTGTGTTCACTACAGACAAGGTTTGAGATAATATCAGGGAAATAAACAGTTAAAACAACCCCAGAAAACCATAAACACGGCCCATAAACCTTTTAAAACCATCCCAGACAAACTTATCATACCAGCTGGTCTGGCATGGCCAGATTGCCCTATAGACCAGTCTAACACTGAATCCAACGGGTATTTAAAGTGGTATAAGGCAGGGACAAAAAGAAGAGCTAACATGTGTGCTCCAATAGCAGTCAAGCATAGTCTCTTATACGTTTTTTTATGTGGATCTAGTGGTTCGAACTTGTGCACTGAAGGTAGTTACAGCTTCTTTCTTTACGGTCATGCACTGTTGTTCCTTCTATACAGCCTGACATCCGACCTCCATTCCCCTACTTTAGTAATGAAATAAAATTAAGGAACGCTCTTGATAAACTTTACATAAAGCGTCTGAATATAAGAATTTTAGTCAGCTTTGGGATCACCAACTTTAGCTCCAGCCACAAGAGTTAATATGTCGACGCACTGAGATTTGGAGTCTGGGTTGGTGACCAGGGGCGGCTACTGTGTTATGGCAGAGGAACGTTGCCCCACTGAAAAATAAAATGATAATAAAACCATTTTATTATAATATTATTTTTCATTACTCTAAGACAAGGTTAGGGCGGGGCCATCCTTGCGAGCATTACGCAGCAGGATGGTTTTTGGGCACTTGCAAGTGATCATGTGTGCTGTACCACAGCTGGATGCACCCTGCCTCAGAGTCCACTCACACAAAGATGCACGGGACAAACACACAAGTGGCACTGGTGAACACTGTGCTTCCATTCTATTGACATAATCACATGGCAAAACATCTAGACTGTGTTGGGTTTGTGTGAGCACACATCTGATTAGGTATGTTGGTATAGAGAGAAGAGGTATTTGTATGTTGCACAACACAGGTGATGACCTAACCAATCTCCTTTCTCTTCTCCAGTGTCAAGATGGGGACGCCGGCATGCGCCCCACTGTTGGCAGTGGCTGCCCTGTTTTTTGGTAAGTTTTGTCTTTGTTGTCATTGCTATTGTGTTTTCTGTCACTAATCTAGGCTGACATGAACAACATTGGCTGGTTGATGGGTCCCATAGCGATTGACCAGTCCCTAGTGATCACACAATGACTATTAATGTGCAAGTGTGTTTATAGTAGATTTTCAAACATTTTGCACTATGTTATTGTCACATAAGTGACGCTAACCAGTACAAAATTATTTTTTACCAATTTACTTTCCCGCACAAAACTTGTTTCAGATTGGAAAGTACCCTACAAGTGAGGCAAAACATCACGAAGCATTGTTTTGCGTTACTTAGCACCAATGGGGCATTATATGGGTGCCACATGGGCTTTCCCATGCAATCACTCATGCCTTTTGACGCAAAACCCTACCTACAAACAATTGCAGACAGGGTTTAGTGCCAAAAGTTAATGCCATCTGAAAGGAGGCGTTAAGAGGAGAACTCTCCTCTGTCTCAACCTTAAGTCTCACGTCCTGGTTCCCACCCACAAATTCGGACACATCCTGGACCAAGTCTGGTCATCCCAGGACATAGTCTCCCCCCCCCCAGTATCCTCCCATGTACCTGGTCTGACCATTCCCTCATCTCTTTCTCTATCACCACTGGCTCCCCTCACAAGCCCCTTCGCCCCAAGAATGTTTTCTCCCGTAGCTGGAATCGTGTTGACTTGGCCTCCCTCTCTCACTCCCTTGCTTCTTCTTCTCCAGACCTCACTGGTATTCCCCTTGACTCACAGGCCGCTGCAGTTGGTAACTGGCTCTCTTCTGCATGTGATTTAGTAGCCCCCCTCAAGCTAGTCAAATCCATCCGCCCTCACGAGGCTCACCGTTGGTTCAGCCCGGAGCTCAAGACTCTTAAACTGGAGCTTAGACGCTCAGAGCGCCTTTGGCGCCGTAGCTACTGCCCTGACCATAAGGCCAAATACAAAACCCTTCTTAAGGAGTACAAGCAGGCCATTTTGGCCACTAAGACCAAGTACTTCTCTGAACAAGTGGCGCTCTCGGCCAACAAAGCTAAAGAAATTTTCTCTTTGGTAAACAACTTGGCCACCTCTGATCGTGCTTGCCCTCACTTCACTCCCTCCCAGGCCCTCTGCTCTTCTCTTAACAACTTCTTTATCGAGAAGATTGTAAAAATTAAATCTAACATCTTGGTCACTCCTTTTACTCCTCCTCACTCTGTTCCCCCTGTGCCTAAATCCTCCTTTTCCTCTTTCCCCCCCCTCCCCTTGGACTCTTTCCTAGCTCTGCTCACCAAAATCAAGTCTGGTTCCCCCACTGACTGTGCCCCTGCCCGTATTCTTAAAACCCTTTTTTCTTCCTGTCCTGATACCCCTCTCTCCTTTCTTAATGCCTCTCTTTCCACTGGTTTGGTCCCTTCTTCATTCAAATCTGCTATTGTCTCCCCCATTCTTAAAAAGCCTGGTCTCGACTCTTCTCTTCCCTCTAACTTCAGACCTATCTCTCTTCTCCCTTATCTTGCTAAAATTCTTGAATCTTACGTTACTTCCTGTCTCTCTGTTTATGTTGAACAGAACCAGCTTCTGGCTTCTCACCAAGCTGGTTTCCGTTCGGGTCATTCGACCGAAACCGTGGTGTTAGCCGTCCTCGACGAGCTTAAGGCCAAGGCCGACGTCAACTCCCCCCAAGCTTTGATCCTCCTCGACTTGTCCGCTGCGTTTGCCACGGTCGACCATAACATTCTTCTGGACCGTGTCAGCGCAGCGGGCATACGAGGTTCTGCCTTCTCCTGGATCACCTCCTTCCTGACAGGGCGTTCTCAAGCCGTTCACCTTCCCGGCTTCTCTGCTTCTCCCCTCCCGGTGCCCTGTGGGGTCCCCCAAGGTTCCTCTCTCTCTCCCCTTCTTTTCAATCTCTATATTCACCCTCTTATCTCTTCCCTTCTTGAGCTGGGGGTCTCTGTGTATAACTACGCTGACGACCTCCAGCTCGTCTTTGATCTTTCCTCTTCTTCTCACTCTCTATCCTTTTTTCACTCCACCATGGTCTTTATCTCTGGGTGGATGAGCGCCAATCACCTCAAGCTCAACCCAGATAAGACTGAGCTTGTCCTGATTGGCGGCTCATCCAGTCCCTGGTCCCCTGCTTTCTGGCCTCCCATCCTTGGCCCCCCTCCCACCCCCGTTCCCTCTGTTAAAACTTTGGGCATCAAGGTCAGACAGGACCTGTCCATGCATGGCCAGGTCAGTGCCGTGGTGTCCTCCTGTTTTCTTTCCCTCCGAATGATCCGGAAAATTTCTCGTTTCTTTTCTCTTGACTCCCTTAAAATCATTATTTCTGCCCTTATCACTTCCCGCCTTGATTATGGCAATAGCTTGTTCGCTGGCATCCCTGCCTATGAAACCCGCCGCTTACAAGCTATCCAGAATCAGGCCGCCCGTCTTATCTTTCACTTGCCCAAAACCCATCACAGCACTCCCGTCCTCAAATCCCTTCACTGGTTGCCCATTTTGCAGAGATCTCTGTTTAAACTAGGGTGCCTTGTTTATCGGGCCCTTGATCACTCTGCACCGGCTTTCATCAATTCTTTGATTTCCCGTCACACCCATGCCCGCACTCTCCGTTCATCATCTTCTGCCCTCCTCACTGTTCCCCGCTTTCACAAATCTCGCACTGGTGGAACCCGTTTTTCTGTTCTTGCTCCCCGGTTCTGGAACTCCCTTCCTCTTTCTATGCGTTCGATCCCTATTTTTTCTCATTTCCGTAAAGCGCTGAAAACTTTTCTGTTTGCCCTGGCCTACCCCTGCTAAACCTCCTGGCCCTGTCTGTTCGGTTCTTCAGAGCTCCCAGCGCCAGGAAGCCGTTTTGGCCATCGTGCGCTCTACAAATATTTTTCATTCATTCATTCATTCAACATTTTTAATTTTGCCTTTCTTTTCCTACTTTGTATGTGTGCTGCACTGTGCAGCACACATGCAAAGTAGGAAACATGTTTGAACTTGTTTAGGCATAGTATTTTGTAATGGAGTGTTATCCTTCCTGTACAAAACCTATGTTATAGCACTAAAGTGTGTGCCTGGTGCACAGCAGCTGAAATCAGCATCTGTGCTAGGCAGAGCGGAGGGGAGATATGGCTAAGCATGGGCGGAAAATCCGTTCCGCTCGCGGATTTTGCGGATTTTCGGTAAATTCGCAATCCGCGAACTCTCGCGAATTTACAGAAAATCCGCAAATTCACACGCAGCGGATTTTTTTGCTTGGTGATACAATATTGCGGCGTGCGGCGTTCACTTACCGTCATTCTGCGTTTGCCGAGTTGTTTTTCTCGATATTTTGCGAGTGCTGCACCATTTTGGATCTTGCTGCGGGATCCCGAGGGAGTTTGGCGACGCATCGCGAGAGTTCGCAATTGCGAACATGTAGATGCGGCGGGCAGCAACAATCTCGCACTCGCGAAATTACAAAATTTGCAATTCTGCACAAGAAATCCACCAGCAAGCAGGATAAACCTTCGGAAAATTATGATTTTTATCAGAATAACTCCTTAGATTGACATTTGCCTGCACTTTTTTGGATTTGAGGCCTTTTTGACTTTCTTTGGATCACTTTTGGATTAGAAATCAACTTTCACAAGTAAGTTTGTTTGGGGCATTACAGTTGCTGTTCTGCAGAAAAACGAGTTTTTCAAAACTGAAAGCACTCAGCAGGTGCGAAAGTTCACTCATCATTAGTAACCATTCCCTGTAGTGCTTCCTGAGGGGCCCCTCCAGAGTTCAGTTGCCTACGTTTGTTTGGGGCATTACAGTTGCTGTTCTACAGAAAAACGAGTTTTGCCAAACTGAAAGCACTCAGCAGGTGCAAAAGTTCAAAGTCATCATTAGTAACCATTCCTTGTAGTGCTTCCTGAGGGGCCCCTCCAGAGTTCAGTTGCCTACTTGCAACTATTCTATGACCCTGCGCTGACCCTCACAGCAGGGTCATAGAATAGCTACAAGTAGGCCACAAAGGTCCTGGGAAAAGAAATTGCACTGCAACAGAAAGCAAATTACAGATAAGGAAGCAGGTGCCAGACAGGAAGTTTAAATTCAGTGATACATTAATCAACCCCAAATTAATTAATGTCAGTTGAAGCAGGGCAGGTGGCATGGGTGAATCAGAGGGTGGCAGTGGTGAAACAGAGGGTGCTGTGAACCTGTGATGATGAACCAGACATAGAAACAACAAAGTCGCGACCGTTGCGAGCCGACACGTAAGTTCGCAATTGCGAACTGGTACAAAACCCTCGCGAACTGGCAGAAATCCTGGCGAACACACAAAAAAATCCACAAAATTGCGAGAATTTGCAGATTTTGCGGATTGCTCCTGTTCCCTACCTGTTACGCAGAGCAGCACTTATGGCTGTTGCACTACGTTGCGTGACTTCTTGGAAAATCTGCCCCGTAATTTTTTCTTTGAAGAGACACAGTTCCTCATGTATTAGCCCTTTGTGCCACCGGTGCATCACTTTTTTAGATGCACTGGTGGCGCAGCGAAATATAGCATGTTACTCCGCATGCTATTATATCGCGTTCTATTACTACGCGGTCATTACAACGACCGTTTTGCTAGAACGCGATACCTTTACATTGCAAGTCGTTAGAACGACTTGCTATAGGGTGCGCGCTGAACTTATGAATAGTATTATTTACTATTCCTACTCCAGTTTGCGCAACAGTAGGGAAGGGGTTGGATTTCATATCCAATCCCTTAGCACCCCCTACAGCCAGTCGTTCTAATGACTTGTGATGTAAAGATATCTAACAACGCGAACGGCCGTGTTGTAAAAGCACTCCGATGTAATAGCAGCATTGTAAATGCTGTTTCCTGGCACAGCGTGCCTGCCCATTTTTATAAGGCCACATAAAGTCACCCTGCATGCATTTTCATGGGCATATAAATATGGGTCCCTTTCACATAGAAATTTGCTTTGCAAGGGGCGTTCCATGGGTGTTCCCATGCAACATCCTTGGGACCCAACACATTCTCAGATTTACAAGGTGTCGTAAGCCTGGGAATGCGTCAGACTTCTTTGTCTCGCCAGTAGAGACATAGGAGTGGAGCCAAGAGGAGAAACTCTTATTTGTCCTCATTTTTTGTTCTTTTTATGTGTGCTGCATTTTGCATTCTGCAGCACACATAGAAGGAGCAAAACGCCATTAATGATTGTTTTTGTGCCGGAACGTGTCCCTCCCTTCACAACAACAATCATCCCTGCAATGCACATGGCACAAATGGTGTCTCTGTTGGTGCACGGCTGCTGTTTGTGCGCCGGAGCAGGGAAGGGCAGTAGTGTGTTGTGTCTTGTAAATACGGCACATTCCTGCCCTTTTATTTTGACGCACAACAGCGCAGCAAAAAGGCTTGCTGTTCAAAATATAATAAATGAGGCCCTCAATATGTTTTTTATATGTATCAAGCCTGCTTGGGTATCTGTTGACACCATGCTCTAGCATCGTCAGTTTCATGCCGGTAAATTGTCTGCCTAGGCTTTGGCCTTTACTATCGTTCACTCCTTGCAGCATGCCACGTAGTCCAAGCTACTCTTTCCTTGAATTATTGGGGACCCCAAACTTCCTATTTTTTAATGCAGTCCTCTAGTATTGATGAATGTCTGCCAACAATTGTATATATTTCCATATCCCTTACATCATATACATTTCTTACTGCAAATACTTTTTATTCTACACAAAGTCATTTACTTGATTGCCAACATTTGTCTGAAAATTGTTACCATCTTTTATTCTTCTCCATTGTAAAACGTTATGATGCGTAAATATTAATGTAATATGGTTATTGTGTGTCTGTAAATATGCCATGGCATTTGCTCTGGTATCTTAGGACAGAGGTTGTACTACAGACACACTGTAAACATAACATTAAAATTGAAATAACTGCGCCTGGGACACACTGAACAGTAAAACAGAGAGCAGCTCAACAGGATGACAGGAGTGAATCATCTTGCTAGCACGTGGGTTCCAAAAGTGTTGTCAAATACCTCACACCACACAAAATTGAAAATTAAAACAAGCAGAAGAAAATGTTTACAGAAAATAAAACACTGACACACTAATGATTCTCTGTTTCTTTCTTCCTCCAGCACTGGCGAATCTGCATACAAGTGCAGGACTAGTTGGTAAGTGCCCACGAGTATATTTTAGCTGTCCTTGTGTGGTCCTATTGCAGGTGGGTGTGTGTGAGCTATCCTCATCTCCAAGACTTCAGAACTGTCCCAAGCAGTGCCAATCATTACCAGGGGATTTACTAACGTAAATACAACACATAAAAAAATCCACCTTTTCAAAGATAATGTCCTTGTTAACCTTAGTTTCCCAATTTTCTGGCGGTGATGTGGGAAATGGGATATAAAAAACATTGGCAAAGCTAATAGGTTTTGCCTTTGGGACGTATTAGCTTTGCCAATACCTTTTGCAGTGCTTAATTTGTAAACAAATAAGTACCAGGCCCTCGTCAGTAGGCCACTGCAGCTTGAACCACTTCTTGCCCCTCCCAGCGCTCGTCATGACAGTATTAAAGCAACTACTTAGCATCACACTCCTTCAAGTGTGACAATTCATGTTATTCCAGCCCCCAAAGTTATAAAAATGGATTGGGCAGCAGATATTAATTTTTAATGTATATTGAATGAATAAACAATTGCTGTTTCTGCTTATCTCTAAATTAAACCAACAGCGCTACCATGTGGCAGACTGTCATATGAGCTAGTGTAAACAATTAGGTGTTAGTGGGGAGCACCACAAACCACCAGCTCAAATTAAGCACTGGCCTACTGGCAAAGCGGTACAGCATCAGCAAGATGTTGTGAAGCATGACCATTAGATAAAAAAAAGGTCTGTGCTTGCATGATAACATGTGCATGTGTAAAAATGCCTGTGCAAATACAAAATTATGTGGTACCATTTTTATATTTATCAATCACAATGTATTACTAAATTAAAAAAGATCAAAAAAAGAAGTAGCTCAAATGCGCTTTTTGAAAGTAGAGGAGTCAGGAGCATTTTACTACGTGCTCCACACCAAAAAAAAACTTTTTGGGGGTAATGCAGGAGCCGGTAGTAGGAGCAACAGGGAGAAGGTTGGGAGGGTAAACGTGGTAGACAAGGAAAAGCAACACAAAGAGTGGGGCAAAAGCACCTGAGGGGGCAGCAACACAAAGCACGGATGCCAGCAATTTGGTAGGGGGAGAAGCATGATGGAGAGAGCTGGGAAACACATGCGTTCTCATGAAGTGCTCATGTAACAAACAAAAAAATCACTAAAAGTCAGTAGTGGAAGGAAGGAATCCAATCAGAGAGATGGTAAAGAGCAAATGCTCCAGGCCAGGAACAAGGGGGACCAGGATAATCTCCAAATAAGAAGCAAGCAAATAACACTGACAAGCAAGTCGGGGTGCAGGCTGAAGCCCATGTCAGTTCTTGGTATGTCCACAATAGGTTTCTTGTAACCAGACAGCTTAAAATGTCTGGTAGGCTCGATCTAAAAGAAGCACATAAAGATAAAAAATACTTCTTACTATATTTATCTCCCAATCCACATGGATTCCTGTTTAACTGGTTGAGTGCTCATAGGATTCTCCCTTCCAATGAAACAATGCCTACTATTTCAGGATAGTCACTGTTCCATGGATACTCACGTTCCAACATTACTTTCTGCTCCTAGGGTGTGTACTATCTGAGAATACTTACTACTCCTATTATGCGTGTTGTTTTAATGAAATGCTCCAGTACTTATGCGCTAGATTATGTTTTAGTTTTATGTGGATTGCATTCTCATAATATACAGAATGTTTATAATTTGGTAAACTAGTTATGTCAGTATATTTTGCCATATATTTTCAGTTCAGTGTTACTAATATGTAAAAAAAAAAAGCATCTTGGTTATTAAAAAAAGAAGACTTAATTTAATAAAATGAAATTCAAAGCAAGCTGGCATGTTCATCCACCTTCTGACAACCTTAAAATAGTAATATGCAGATATTGTGCTAAATTGCAGCAAGTAGCCCCTTTATAAAATTGAACACAGGGGTGTAGTGAATGGTTGTCACCCTTCTAATGAAGCTCCACCACAAATAATGCAAAATACCGACATCTTTCATTATGCAGAGTTTTATACTTAAGTACTACATGGTCGACAGTCTCACAATGACTTGCACAAAGCCAACACCTGCATTGTCCCATAGGCACACCCTGTCATGTGCCATCCAGCACTAAAATGTGAGTTGATCCATGTGAAGCAGCATTTACAATCTTCTCTGTTTAGTCTCCTTGACTTGTAAGCATTATAAGGAAGATCATTAGACTGTTTAGCCATCAAGAACTTCAGAGTATCAAGTCTAGTGGCTCGGATAGTCTTATCTCAATCTTTGGACCACTGATATGCAGCAATTTTAAGGCTTGCTTGAGTTGTTCTCTAAAAACCAAGGAATTATTCAGAAACTTGTAGTTAATATTTCTGCAATCTTCGTGGCCATGCACTGCTCATGAATATTTTTCCGTCCTTGCTAAACATGTAAAGCAAAGTCCTCGTATCAGTGGTTTCACTTCCACAGATTTAGTGTAACATTACTTGGAGAGTTTGCTGCTTTGCGGAATTCCATGCAAGCTGCTTGGAAATCCCTGCCTCCTCAGCTCAGCTACCTCACCTCAGCTAGTGGCTGGTGTCACAAAAGATTAGTGTCAAATCCTTTGTGAGTGTGCTCAGGCAATGGCTTTGTGATGTGCAAGTGTGGTAGGTGACCGCTTGGCCTCCTATCAAGTCAGAGATGGCCCTTCCTGCCAGCACCTATTTTCCCTTTGTCTCACTGGAAGCAATACACAAAGGTCATCAGTAGTTATCTACACCTACTCATGTGACCCAGGGTACATGCTGCAGGCACTTACAGGCTGAGACAAGAAAATGGCATATTTATACAAGTGGCATTTTCCGAATTGTGACTTAAAATAGGACTCAACCATTAAAGATGGTTTTGAATTGCAATGCCATAAACACCAAACTTGACATTCCTATCTGCTTCCAATTGAAAGTCACCACGTATTAAATGTAATAAGGGAACCCAATGTTATACTATAGAAGAGGTATACCTCACAGTAGTGAAAAACGAATTTAGGAGGTTTTCACTACCAGAACACTTAAAAGTACATTGGACTATGTAGAGTACACCCTAAGGGTGACATATATGTATTAAAAGGGGAGATTTTAGCCTGGCAAGAGGATTTTCTTGCCAGGTTAAAATGGTAATTTAAAACTGCACATACAGGTTGCAGAGGCAGGCCTGAGACATGTTTAAAGGGCAACTTAAGTGGGTGGCACAAGATGTACTGAAGGCCTACTAGTAGCATTTAATTCATAAGCGGTGGGTTCACGTAGTGTGACTTTACTATTGGCTTACAAGTAAACTAAATCGGCCAATTGGTTGTAAGCCATTTGTACCATGCTTAAACAAGAGAGCACAGCCATTTGTACCATGCTTAAACAAGAGAGCACAAGCTCTTTAGCACTGGTTAGCAGTGGTAAAGTATTTAGAGTCCTTAGGCCAGCAAAAACAAATTCATGACAAACTGGAGGATTGAAGGCAAAAAGTTGGGAGAAAACTACACCAAGGATGTCAGGCTCAACAGTAATGATATAACTTATTGTCTCTCCAAGTGTACGTAGATTGCAGTATGTTTTAATTAGTAGTATTATTATCTCAGTAGTATGGAAACCATTCTCGAGGTCTACATGTGCACAGTAGAGAGGGGGTTAGACTTTTAAGTGCCAATGAGATTGAGTAATGTTTCAACTATTGAACTGACCTTTAGCGAATTTCTTTTAGGCAAGGGGTAAGATTTATTAACAGGTTTGTAAAGTTGTGAGTACTGCTGTGTTAGATATTTTGCTAGCTGGACACTGCTCTGGCAACAATCTATAGTTCTCAGTTTTCTTGGATTGTAGGTTTACTCTCCTCTTTACAGATATACTGATTTTTAAAATGGTGTCCCCCAACCTTAATCATCATACATTACTTGCATGGCCATGGCTACTTTCCAAGAGGCACTTTCAATAATACTTTGCCATTATATTCCTGAAGGACAGGATGAAAGAACTTTGAACATTAAGTCATTGCACCTTTTTTCGTCTATCTAGCTCTGCACTCTCTGGATCGGTTCTTCCACTAATAGTACTCAGGCTGTCATTCCTGTTATTTGTTGCAGTGTGTGCTGCTGCACATTGTTGAAAGTGTATCCTTTATTTATAATGTTGCAGTTATTGCTGCTATAAGCCTCCTTTTCCTGGTACTGAGGTTTGAATTTGGGCTTTCCAATGCTTTATATATAGTTTTAACAAGAAAACCCTATAAAAGATGGACTTTAATGAAACTAAGGGTCCCTTTAAAGACATGCATGCCACCAGATACTAATGCAATATTGTGGGAGATCTAACATGGTCGGTTTGGGTCTCCTGTAACCTAACAAGGTTCCTCTGAGCATGAACATGAACATGGGAGCACACTTTGCTCCTGAGTGCTCAGAAGTGGGCACCCAAGTTATTTACATTTGTTCGAGACTGCCCCATGCCTCCCCATGTTATATCAAAAAACATTTTTCCAGATCTTCATATGTATATGAAGCGTTGGGCTTAGTACTTTTTTTTCATTCTGAGTTGAATCGATAAGAGGTAGAAGCAACACAAAGGGCATGGTGATGGAGTAAGCAAGACAGAGAGTAGGTGGGATTAAGTAACCTAGATGGCGTGGGTGCTGGGTACAGCAAGAGCGGAAGCAAAACAGAGGGTGGGAGAAGTACACCACATGGGTGACAGAGCAACATTCAGCACATAGGCAGAAGAGGTAGAACCACATGCATGATAAAACAATGGGAAAGTAGCACACAAAGGCTAGCACAAAACAGAGAGGGGAAGAAAAAAACACATAGGCCAGAGAGCAAGATGGAAAACACATGCACTCTCATGAAGTGCTTAACAAAAAAGACCAAGTAGTGTCTGAAAAGTAAGAAGTTGAAGTACACAAATAATAAGGCCAATCATCCAGAAAGGGACAAACACAAGAAGAGAAAGGAAAGCCCTCACACAAGCACATGAGAGTGACAATAAAGCCAACCAATGGTAAGCAATAGGTGGGCTGTAAATTGAGACTCAGGGGCCGATTTATATCTTGGTGGTATAGGTACTCCATTGCCACAGAGACAGAGTATCTATACTGTCAAGAGAATGGTCCATCCACCCGATTTAGAAGCTGGAAGACCATAAGTTTAATGACGGTGAAGGCTACTCCATCTCAGCCAGGACTACGCAGCTCGGGCCATCAGAGGTTGAATGGAAATCACGCCCACCTAATTAAAATGGGCTGAATTACATGTCAGTTTTCACTTCCCATAATTGCGAGGAAAACCCAGGCTGAAATGAACAGTAAAAACTGCTAATCGCTCTCCTTGCTATGGAGAGGACTTCCACGGCACGTGGAGCATTTTCTTTGTCATTTTCAAAAAGAAAGTCCCACTTCGGATGGAGCCCGGCACCAAACTGCAAAAAGCATTGACAGGAACCACTGTGATGGCGTTTCATGGCAATGATTTATAAATGATAGCAAGCTTGGCAGGTTAACTCCAAGGTGTGGAATGCCTTATATCATACTTAAGGCAATCACACAGAAGTATGGAGAGGCTTTAAAGTTGGTTTTTAATTGACTCACTGTAAATTATCTTGTCCACCTCCTGGCCCCTCATTTCTGGAACTCTCTCCCGACTGGACTGAGATCCGTAACCTCTTACACCCAATTTTGAAACACTTCTCAAAACCCTTCTTTCCTCGCAAGCATACAAGTAAAGCTCCTGTCATCACTCTGCTGCCGCCCTCCCGTCCTCAGCACCATGAAATCACTTGGTGTAAGCGCGCTCTACAAATTATTTTAACATAACATAACATAACATAACACCTCAGAAGTATGAACTTTTTAAATGGCGTTTCTAAGGCTTGATTGTTTGATTTTTATTTTGTGCTTAGTTTTCTAAAGTAGGTTCTTTAACCCACAGAGCTGTATAACTCTCTATCTTATAGAAGGGACACATCATGGGTTTCTTTGCTGAGGACCTTACTTTAACCCACTGAGCTACATAAACATCTATCGTACGTCAGTGGACCGGTAATCACCAAGTGATGCTGTTGCCCAATATAAAGTCTCATAATTTTGTTCGTTTTTTATATTTTTGACACTTTTATGGCGATTCTTGGGCAATTTAATTCTCACCAGACCACTGAGAATTTGTGGGACATGTTCACCGGTGATGGAAAGACTAAGAGTGAATCTTTAGCCAAGACCTCTTGGAAAATAGATTACTCTTTCAATAAATATTCAGATTAGGCAACCATACCAGCGAATCTAATTGGCTGTAACTCATCCAGCTAGATTTACAAACACACCCAGGTGCAAAGACTGTGGGGAATTCTGCAGAAGGCCTAGCATAGACCAGTTAAAATGCTTGGAGCTCCTCTTCAATGCATGCTGTGCGCCTTTTTTGGAGTTCAGGGACAATCCGTAGTGCTCAAAAGCTTATTTTTTCTGGAAGACGATGTGAGGGCCTTGCTTTGTTTCACAGATGACTGATCCTGACTTTTGGATACATAGGCGCCATTTGGAGTTGCTGTCTAGGATTTGGCAGCCATTGTGTCCCTCTTCTCTTCTGATGCTCTAAATTTGGTGGAAAGTGAAAAAGGACTCTCCACATCTTACTACCTCGGTGGCCATCTTGAGATGCAATTCAGTTTAAAATGAACCTGAAGTTTTTACCGCCTTAATTTAATTCGTTCACCTCATTGTTTATTTATTTGTCTGTGTAAAGTACTTAATCCTACCACTTTATTTTACATTTTTAATTATTCTATTTTACTTTATTGTGCTTCATTCTATGCTTATATAACCTCTTTATAAATTACTAGCAGCCCGTCCCGACATTGTCCGGGTATGAATTGCTGCCGGCCAGTAGTATATTGTTTTGTAGGATTTCGTTTTGATAGCATTTCTTATCTGTGACAGGACTGTGAAACGCTCCGATTCATAGTGCACTGCTAATGCACTTAAGAGTGCGCATTCAGTAGTGTGTGAACTCGAGTTTCCCTTCTTTTTTTTTTCTTGCAATATTATATAGCGCGAATTCGACCACATGGCATGAGCACAATTAACATTACAGAAGAACACATTCATTTGTGGTTGGCACAGGAAGACAAAGCGATTTGCCTGGAATCACAAGATGTTGAGCTGATGCCGAGATTCGAACGTAGCTCCCCAGCTCTAAAGTTTGCAATTCTAGAACCTGTGGTGGGAGGTGTGTCTAAAAGTGTATGTCGGCGCTGGCCACCAATGAGAGAGACCTGTGCATTTTTCAAATGGGTGGTGAAAAAATATGAGTATGTTGCTGGAGATGTGGGCTGCCGTGCCACCAATGTACTTACCGGGGGAGGGTAAACACCCATTATTCCGCAACTTTCTTTCCGCATACCATTACTCCGCATACTTTCATTACGAAAGTACCATGACTCCGCAATGCCATTATAACGCATGGCATTACATTTTATATGCTTTTACCACGCATACATTTACAACGAAATTCGTTAAAAAAATGAATGGTAAAAGCATGTTTTTTTTAAGGTTTGAATAAGGTAAGTATGGGTATAGGGGTATATGTTTTGGGGTACTGAGGTATATGTTTTGGGGTGTTTGGGTATTTTAAGGGTTCAGATATAGTTTTGGGTTATGGGGTACAGGGGTAATTTTAGGGTTTAGGGATAGGTATGGGTTTTGGGGTACAGGGGTATTTTTAGGGTTCAGGGGTGGGTTTGGGTTTTGGGGTAGAGGGGTATTTTAAGGGTTCAGGGCTAGGTTTGGGTTTTGGGGTACAGGGGTATTTTTAGGGTTCAGGGCTAGGTTTGGGTTTTGGGGTCCAGGAGTATTGTAGGGTTCAGGGGTAGGTTTGGGTACAGGGGTACAGGGTTATTTTTAGGGTTCAGGGCTAGGTTTGGGTTTGGGGGTACAGGGGTATTTTTAGGGTTCAGGGGTAGGTTTGGGTACAGGGATACAGGGGTATTTTAAGGGTTCAGGGCTAGGTTTGGGTTTTGGGGTGCAGGGATATTTTAGGATTCAGGGGTAGGTTTGGGTTTTGGGGTACATGGGTACATGGGTATTTTTAGGGTTCAGGGCTAGGTTTGGGTTTTGGGGTACAGGGGTATTTTTAGGGTTCAGGGGTAGGTTTGGGTTTTGAGGTACAGGGGTATTTATAGGGTTCAGGGCTAGGTTTGGGATTTGAGGTACAGGGGTATTTTTAGGGTTCAGGGATAGGTTTGGGTTTTGGGGTGCAGGGTATATTTATAGGGTTAGGATGGGTTAGTGTTTAAGGGTGTTGGGGTATTTTAAGGAGTACGGGTGGGTTATGATTATGGGGTGCAGGGGTATTTAACACCTTGGCTGCTAGGTGTTCTCCCCCCCTGTGCTGGAAATTACTCTTCTCCTGTATTCATGACGAGCTCAGCTCGTCATCAGCACAGCTCAACTGTGCATCATGACGAGCTGAGCTCGTCATCAGCATCGAAAGGGTTAAAGGGAGCAGGGTGGGAGTAGTTTTTAGGGTGGCAAGGGTAATAAAATAAAATAATAAATAAAAATAATATGAATAATGCAATTTAAAAGAATAAATGTTTTAATTAAATGTGTATATATACATCTGTATTTATATATATATATATATATATATATATATATATATATATATATATATATATATATATATATATATATATATACTCATATATACAAACATATATTTGATGTTTTAATATTTACTTTTACAATGTATATGACTTTACCATACATGCATTTGCGTTATATTGGCATGCGTGATACAGTCATATGCGTTGTAAAAGTTTTAGGAATGATGTCTTTGCGGAGTAATAGTCCCGCGTTATGAAAATTGCGGAGTAATGGTATGCGGGATGTTGGTTTGCGGAATATCATCACATATTCCCGGGGGAAGGATAGTCCCTTTCTTGCTATTTCCGTGGAGGCGGGCCTTGTGTCCGGATGTGCGTGGCGCGAGGCCTGTGCGCAACAGAAGTGGAAAATCTCCAGTGTGCGCTTCAGGCGCCACCGGAAGTTAAGGCTAGATTACATTTCCTGCAAAATGGCCCCTGTTTGCACTCCTTCCGGCCCTTGGGATTAGTGCCATGCCTGACCACCATACAGTAAAGAAGGTGCACGTCACTGGGAGCCTGGGGCAAGCACACCTGGAGCTGGAATGTACAGAACCTGGGAAGAAAAAACAATGAAATATTGGGCACAACGCTTGCTTTTTTTCCGTAATCCCGCACCCCGCACAAGCCCACGACCCCAGCACGCAATATGAGACATGGCATGAAGGGCGCAACCTACCACACGCTCCCAGCGTTTGTCACGCCCCCAGCACACGCCCACAGCACAACGCAGAAACGCCCACAAGGGACTACTTTGCTGTCACGGTTCTTTTACCTTTTAAATGTATATGGTGGGTGTCTGCATAGCCTATGTCCTTCTGCTGCAACTGCCCTTTCAGACGCTGTATTGGGTGTTGTGATTCGTTCTGTGGTTCCTGAGATTACCCGCCTCAAAGGTTTGGGCTCTCTTTTTATTATATTAGTATAGATATAGATATAGATTTGTATTGTGCAAATCACTATTTAATAATGCCCTATGTACACCTTCAGAGATCCACCTCATTTGACCTGTTAATTGGTGTAAATTTTTATTATTCTTTATCCTTATTCCACCTCACCTACATTGAATGACCACAACTTATCCTTATTCCACCTCACTTACACTTAATGATCTAGTGCACTCACAGCATTCTACCTCATTTATTCGGTGCTAAACTACCTATTTATCTTTACTCTCCCAACTTGCATATTGACATACCCCTTTTATATTTTTATCGCAATGTGAAATTCTAATTCTATTCTATTCTATCTTATCCAGATGCTCAATGGCAGTCTTATTCCTTCTTCCCGCCCTTCATTTATTTATCCACACCCTTTTTATCTCACTGACTTCTATATCGCATTCATCCCCTTTTAGTCCTACTCACCCGCCTTTTTTTCCCTTACTTTACTTCTCTCAACCATCTTATCTCCCCACTCCCATTCTCTCCATTCTCTTAGTTTGACCAGTCTACTATCTTTCCCTGACACCTCCCTCCTCCACTACCTTCCCCCCTATCCATTACCTCCCAAACTTATTAACACCTTCTTGGCTCATCTTTCCACAAGGAGATTTTCACATTTCATTGATATTCCCCTGCCCCCTGTTCATCGCTCACCCTCTCCCCTTTTCTCACATTGCAACTGATTGATTCATCGCGCATCCTCCCTCCCCCCACCACATTCACAGACTCATCATGCCTCCCCTTGATGATACCCATCTGACATCGGAATCACCCATTGCCAGACACAGCTCTTACGTTTGGTCTATCCTATACCCTTCATACCTTTTGAAAAACGGCAAAAAAAACCTTTAAATATGAACTTCTTATTCGCCACCATAAACCTTATTTGTTGACAACTACCATAGCCTAAACTCCATAGTAAAAACGAACTACATCTTCTTCACTATGCGCCCTTCCAAATGGAAAAGCATCTCCCTCCAACTCCTTCCTGTTACGAAGTCCTGCAAAATTCCTTATGGCTTGAAACTTTCCACCACATTTCCTGTTGAAATTGACATTTCTATATTTAAATCTGGGAATATCCTTATACAAGCTTCCGAACACCACCTCTCCATTTTTGAACACCACTTTAGCTCCCTATCCCAAGCTTTAATTCCCACTACTGCCATCAACTGTCAAGCACCCCAACTGCATGGTACCTTCTTATCTCAACACACACTGACCCTTTCCTTGCCTTCCCCTATTTCTCCAACCTCAAATGAAACACTCAATTCTCTGTTGCCCACCCCCACATCACCATTAGCTTCCACCTCATATATCCCTCCTCCTACCCCCACTTTCTCCCAAACTTCCTGCCCTTCGATACCCACTTCCCCTGAGCCTTCAAATGCTCCTCGAATATCTCCAATATCCATCCCTCCTAATAACTGTACTACCTCACCATCAGTCACACAAATCCTCACCTCTCCTCATGTAACCCCCCCCCTTTATCCCACAATGGCACTACCAATATCTTTCACTTTTTCTCCTGACAACCATCCTCCCTTTTATTCTTTTAGCAGTACCCAACTTCCCTCACAGACCCTTAGTTCCTCCTATGACACCATGTTGACTCCTGGTTATACCTTCTCTCACAATTCTACTCCCACCACACCCTGTAACCTTAACACCCCTCTCATTCCTCCGCCTGGTTTCCCACCTCTTTCACACCCTATATCTTCAACCACGAATAACATGGACGACTCCCCACTCACATCCAATCTCCCTGCCTCCCTCCCGGTCTCACTTCTTTCTCAAACACTCCCTAATATTGAACTCCATCGCTCAACCCTTGTGTTAGAACTCTCTTTACTCAGAAATGAAGTCTACTGCCTCTCCACAATAAACCAGCTCAATTACACCTATCCACCAGATCCAACAATAACGTACCCTACGCTCCTTAACTTAGTGAATTCTGCCCCTAATGACAACTCTCCTCATAGTCCTCTAAGCAAAAATAGCTCACTTAGTTTGCCCTCCTCCCCGCTCTTTCTCCCCTTACATGTCTTCCCCATCTCAATAAAGTCCATCCCCTCACCACCACACCCGCCACGAATTCCCCTCCTCCTCCTTCATCCATCCCAGTGATTGTGGGAACTAGTAGGATCCCATCCTCCCCAGTTCCACGAGACCCCCTCAGCAACTCACCAATATCCACTCCTGCCCCCCCACAACACCTAATGACCCTAAACTTCTCAACTGAATGCTGATAAACTGTCAATCGGCGTCATGTCATGCTACTGAAATTGCAGAAACCATCCTCAGTGAATACATTGACATCGCCTTCCTGACAGAAACCTGGCTTAATACTCATTCCACCTCAACCATTGACTTGCTCTTACCCCCTGACTACTCCATCCTCAGAAAAGACAGGCCTGGAAAAATTGGAGGGGGCCTTGCCATAATTTATGAAGCTGATTTCAACTCTCTCCTATTAATCACCCTGAACGCACCACTTTTGAATATCTAGGTGCAGAGCTTACAGTACAGGGATCCCCCCCTATCTGTCTACATAACATCTATCACCCACCTGGCGAACCTCTTCTCTTTCCTGAAGAGCTTTCTGACCTTCTTGTTCAATCACCTATCTGCACATTTAGAAATCTCTTCCTCTGTGACTATAACCTCCATTTCAACAAAAAAGATGACCCCTCGGTCATTCTTATCAACGACTTACTAGACATCAATGATTTTAAACAACTTTGTAACTCTCCTACACACTCTAAAGGAGCCACCCTCGACGCTATAATTACTAGCAAGGATCTGGCTTCTCTTTCTCACATTATTCCTATTGATTGGTCTGACCACCACCTCATCCTCTTTATGATCAATAGCTTGTTGCCCACCCTTCTTTCAAATTTAATCAGACAAAAGAAAATAATTAGAAATCTGCACTCTATCGTTGTCCTTGATTTAATAGCCCCAGCTAAACTAAAACTTCAAACAAATAAACCCTCCAGATCCTCTTTCAATACTGACCTTAATAATGAGAGACGTCCTCTCAGACAGACTTAATGCACTTGGAGACAACAGCCTTCCGCCTCAAATCTTACTCTCCTCAAAACTGCAAGGGCTAACTATAAAAAACATATCTTTAATGAGAAAGCAACTTTCGTCCGCGCTCAACTAGATCGGGCAAGAAACCGACCCAAGGAATTATTTAACATCATCAAAACCCAAACTTCCTCAGCCCCCGCCCCCCAACTACTAGCTACGGTCGAAAGATGCGAAGATATTGCTAGCTTTTTTTCCGATAAAATTTCAAAAGTGGATCATTCCTTTGCCTTTACCCCCCCTCTAGTTAACCACCATCTCTTCCCTTATTCCCTCTCCGTATCTCCATCCTCTCCCATTATTGCTCCTGATCCCGCACAACCCCCTCCAGCTGCTACTCCGTTTGAAGCCTCCCACTCCGTCCCCCAACTTAAAAACAAGGCTCTCTGGAACAACTTCAGCCCAGTTTCTGAACATGATGTCCTGAACATCATCGCCAAGCTCAAACCATTCTCACATACAAAAGATCCCTTTCCATCCTACCTGGTACAAGATCTTAAACACATAATTGCTCTGTACTGGACTACTATTATTGGACAAACATATCGAATCATTCAATCTCCTGAACGCCCTACAATCAGGCTTTAGGAAGGGCTGTAGCACTGAAACTGCAATGCTCAACATCATCGATGACATCCATCTCTCCTTAGATATGGGTGAATCTTCCCTCCTCATTCTTCTTGACCTCTCAGCTGTCTTCGATACCGTTACTCACACTGCTTTACTCAATATCCTCAAAAATCATTTTGGCTTGGATGGTGCCCTCCTCAAGTGGTTCACCTCATACTTCCAATATAGAACCCAACAAATTAAAATCTCTAACTGCTTCTCTACACCCCAACCTGTTTATGTGGGTGTCTCCCAGGGCTCCATTCTCTCTCCTACTCTATTCAACCTCTTTATGGAACCTCTCACTCTCATTCTTAAACAAGCAGGAGTCAGTTACCACCTATATGCAGATGATAACCAACTTGACTGTAAGATCAAATCGCATGATGACATCTTACATCTAAATGACACATTGACTAAGATTCAATTGTGGTTCCATTATAATTACCTAAAATTAAACCCCCAAAAAACTGAAATTGTCCTTTTTTCCCCTAAAAACCACGCGCTCCCTATCCAAAACTGGATCTCAGACATTAAAGCTCTTAATTGTTCTCTCTCCATCACTCGCTCAGTAAAGTCCCTTGGCATTAGCGTTGACCATAGCCTCAGTCTTACTCCCCATATAAAAAACTCTGTTAAATTTGCTCTCTTTACACTACATCATCTTAAAAAAATTAAACCCTTTATTCCTGCGGATGACTTTAAATCAGTTGTTCAATCACTGGTCCTGTCCACAATTGATTACGGTAATGCGAATCTTGTAGGAACACCTAAAGTCCTACCCCCTATCAAATCTGTTCTCAACCTCCCTGCCAGGGTAGTTTCTGACTGCAGACGCTTTGAGCGCATCTCCCCCGTTCTCAAAAACCTTAAATGGCTTCTGATTGAAGGCAGAGCTACCTACAAGACCGCTTGCATCACTCACAAAGCCCTCTACCAAAATACCCCTTCTTACCTCTCCAACAAACTACACAAAGCGGGCTGCACTAGAACTATGAGGAGGACCAACGCTCTTGTACTTGTTCCCCTCTGTTAAAAAAGTGATCAAAGCAGTCTCGCTCTTTCTCTGGAAATGCGCCATCTATCTGGAATGCCCTTCCCAAAGATTTACGTTGCAACTCTTCCTATTCTTGTTTCAAAAAAGAACTTAAGCTGCTCCTTCTTAAAAAATACTCGGGTCCTTAAGCTATAGCTCAATGACTACCTATCCCTTCCACCTTACATTGTCTTTAGCGGTTTCCTTACCTGTTTTTCTTTCTTCCTCTCCCATTCACTCCCTCGTTTTTCTGTATTTTCTCAGACTTTCACCCACCCCCTACCACCTGCGCTCCCCTTATTCCCTTCTCCCCACTCTTGCTCTTCACTTTCTTACTTGACCCCCTCACTAAATTTTTCTCTGCTCTCCTCCAGCTCCTCCTGCTCCAATCTGTTCTCTCTTAGATCCTCCTAGTTATTGTACCCTTCCTCAAATTTATTAAATTGCATTGCTTCAATATTTAAATGTGCTAAATATTTACTGTAACTCTGTTATTTCTAAATGTTGTAAAGCGCTCTGATACTCCCGGGTCAAGTCAGCGCTATATAAAACCCTTTAAATAAATAAATAAATAAATAAAATAGGATTCTCTATGTTGGTAGTGAGTTCCTCCCTTTAGACATTTGACTCTTGCATATTTTCCATGTCATTCCCGTCTTACACTTACCCAGGCACTCCAAGTTGCATGAAACATAGCATGAGCCGACCCCTATGCATTCATGATTACATGCTTGCGGGCCGGTGGTGGAAGTGGGCTGCCTCCGTGGCGGAAGTAGAAGGTGGCCTCCTTAGAAAAACTTTGGGCATACTATTTATTTATTTACTTTATGAACTAAGCACTGCACAAGGATAAAGTGAAATACTTGTGAAGGCCATTGAGTGGCGGTCGGTAGTGGGGCGGTGAGTGCCACAGTTAAAATGAAGTCAAGGAATTGCTTCATTGATGAGACAGATGTTGATTTAGCTAAATTACAGGGGTGAGGAAGTGAAACTAGTCACTCTTTGAGCCTGATATATTATAGAGTTGCCCCGCACTCCAGCCTTTCCCCCACTCTGGTGCCTTTCATTCATTACCGAGAGAAAGGCAATGAGAGATCCCTATAGAACTTTTATAGCCATTTGTACCTTCTCGTCCTCCTGCTGCCTTCATGACCCCTAAGAGCTGGGGTAACACAGGTAGTGCCGGGAGCATCAAAGAGCTAGCCGAGGATAGCAACGCCTACATCTGGCTACGACTAATTGACATCCATGACTGAGGAGATAACGCTGAACATCCGTCTTGGAATATCACTCACATATATTCTCTGTGGGCAATGTCTCGGGTAGATGAGGTCAATGCTGCATGGTCTTCAACACTGGCAATATGCAATTGAAAGATTTCAGCATACATGCGAGTAAATTAGCTCTTGTCTCACATGTAAATTATCTACAGGTAGTTTGATACATATAAATAAGAATAAATGTCATGGAAACGTAAGAGGTGGTTACACCAAGAAAATACAATTGTCCATGAATACTCAGTAACTTGTGTATTGCTTCTGATTTTTTTAGGTAACAAACCCTTTGGCCCCCTGGGCAAAGAATTTATCACTGCCTGTCTGAAAAATCACAACAAACCTGGGCCAGCACGTTTCGAGGTCTTTGTCACTGCGTACCATGATTCCACCACTGTTTCCATCATCGTCAACAAGTCCAACTTCCGTAAAGAATTCAACGTCAGGAAGGGTGAGACGTTGATAATTCCCATTTCTAAGCATCTGGAGATGTTAAACGGGGACATCTATGACTCCACCGTCATCATCAGATCAAATAAGGTAATATCAGTGTTGGCGCTCAACTCTCGCGAGGACAGCAGTGATACTATTCTGGTGCTTCCTGTCAACGAGGTGGGAAAGGAGTATTACGTAGTCACCCCACCATCTGGGGGTCAAGGGCAAAGCAAGGAACTTTTTGTGGCAAACTACGACTATTCCAACACAGTAGACATCCTCCTCCAAGGAACTGTAACCTTTAAAGGGCAGAATTACAAACCAGGGGACACGCTCACAGTCAGCCTGCAGCCCTACCAGGTCATTCAGGTTTTAAGCAACGATGACTTGTCTGTCACCAAAATAGTGTCTAACAGACCTGTTGCCGTAGCAAGTGGACACAGCTGTGCGGGAAAAAAAGGATTATGCAGCCATATTGCTGAGCAGCTTCTGCCTGTTCCTCGCTGGGGGACAACATTTGTGGTCCCACCGATGAATGTGGGCGGCAACACTGACATTGTATATGTGACTGCATCCCAAAATACAGATGTGGAGTATCAGTTGGGTGGAAGCAAGAAATCGAAGAATATGGTAGCCGGACAGATTTTGCAGATTGAGATTTCAGGTGGAAACACTCTCTTCGTGTCTGCTAGCGCTGGCGTCCAAACCCACTATTACAACACAGGTGGCAAAGAAGGAGACAAGTCATTCAGACCCTACTTTGTTGGCGTCCCCAGTGTTAAGAATTACGGTACATCCTACAAAGTACTTGGGCTGCCCCACTTCGAAAATAACATTGCAGTCCTCACTTCAAAAACCTCTTCTGTCTCTGGAATAACCCTTGATCAAAAAAGACTCTCTAATCTCCAATGGAATCCTGTGGCAGGATGCGACTATTCTTGGGCAAAATATGACTTTGGACCTGGGTTCAGCTGCCACACACTGGACCTCGCCGATATTCCTTTCGGACTCCAGAGCATTGGATACAGGGATGGCAGCTCTTACGGATTTCCTGGAATCCGCATTAGTGGTGAGTTTTCTCTTGGAAATGTTTGCAATACCCACTATATAAATGGGGGACATAGTTTGCAATCTGTTGTAACATTACTTAGCACAGAAGAATGTTGGGAGCACCACTGAAGACAATGAAGTGGCAGAGGGCTATTAATTTCTGGTACAGCCTTATTCTTCAACATTCAATATTTGTCTTTCTATTTCTAGAACATTCTGCCCTCATTGGGTGACATACTCTAACAGCCTTATAGCCCATTTGCCTTTGGCTATACCAGTTGTTAAGTACCCTCTCTCTAGTTATAGGCCCGAGCCGCAACTCGAGTTCAGGGTCTTTACCAACTGGTATAGCCTTCTGCAACAGTTTATATAAGTCTATAGTAGAGTTTGCATGCATTTTAGGGAATGGCTCTATTCTACTCTTCACTTCAAGAAAGTTTGACAGTCAATATACAAACCATTACAGTTGGGGCAAGTCTGGTGGTGCAATGGAAGTCCATTTTGCTATCATGCTTCATACATAGGAATCTGAGGCTATGGGCTTCAAAGGAAGGAGGATTGGTGCCCTGCTGCACCAAATTCCAAAATATCTGACCACTTACATATTTTCCATATTGTCAGGTAACTGATGGAGCTGTGAAAAATGCCAAAATCAAGCAAACATGTCTCCTGCTTGTCAATCCAATGCATTGGAACAGGGTTGCTTGTTTTTATGGTCCAATCCCTCTCCTTTGGGGTGTCTTGCTGCTGTAATAATGCTTTTTGTCTTGGACCTCAGTGATACCCTACTCTCTGAGCTTCATCACTTTAGGGGGATACATGGGGGAAGTGTCATCATTCAACTTCCCGTTATCCTCCTGGTGATTCATGTGTCTAATGACGAAATGACGTGTTGCTAAAAGAACAGTCATAAACAGTGACTATACTGCAGTGCTATCTTAAGGATTTTGGGGGCCAGCAATCATTTGGGTCCTTGTTAGGAACAACTTTGAATTTTACTATCCATTTTCTGATATCTCAAGCCCCAAGATTCCAAACAATATTGAATTATATGTTCAAGGTTGAGCCTGAGAAACAGACTTAAGTCAGGCAAAGTAAAAGTTTGCTTTCCCAGGAGGCCTCCTAAAAGATGGGGCCTTGGGCAATTGCCCACTTTGTCCTTGCCTTAAAACGTCTCTGCTGTTCTGTCCATTCTTGAACTGCCATTTCTGCAGCCACTGGTTATCTCAGGGAAGCAGGCCTGAGTCACACTCAAGCCAACAACATGCTAGGCACCCATGCGACTAGCATCCGCACTTTGAGTATTAGTAATATAGAAAATATGGGCTGCGGGAGGGAAGCGCTGGAAGGAAACTCTTGCCACTCTGAACCTTATATTCACTTTTTGTCCGGCCTCTCCTTTCAGCTCCCGCACTGGCAGTACCCCAGCTTCCACCTTCAAGAAGTGAGTATTGCTTTGCATTTGCTTTTGTGAGAGATGTGGGGCATCTTTGTG
Source organism: Lissotriton vulgaris (assembly GCF_964263255.1). Lineage (NCBI taxonomy): Eukaryota > Metazoa > Chordata > Amphibia > Caudata > Salamandridae > Lissotriton > Lissotriton vulgaris. Next base: position 222,545,599 of record NC_141695.1, read on the forward strand.
GGATTGTGAGTTTACAACACTGAAAAACATATGTTCAAGTTGTGTTTGCATATGCAGTAAAATTGCTATGTTTATTGAGGTTAAAGTGCAGGCACCTCAAAACAAGTGCAAGTGGCAGCATTAATGTTGAGCAGCACTCAAATCTACTCAATCTTATTACATGGCCTTTACCCTACGATGTAGAACACAGAAATGTTTAAGGGTCATGCCACCAAGTGTTGGTTCACAGGTTCACAGGTGACTTTCTCTCTTCCTCTTGTTTAGGTACCCAGCCATCAGGAGTACTAGGTCTGGAATTTGTCACTTCTTTTCTACAAAATCAGAACAAAGCTGAAGCTCTGGTGTTTGAACTTCTCATCACAGCTTACTTTCCATCAACCACTGTCTCCATCATCATCAACAAATCCAAGTTCAGGAAAGAATTCAGTGTGGAGCAAGGAGAGACAATTTCCGTACCTCTTCCCAAAGCTGTTGAGTTGCATGGAAGCAATACCTTTGATTCTTCTGTTATTATAAAAGCAGACAAAGTTATATCAGTCATTACAAAGAACTATAAAGGCAATAGTGGAGCCATAATGGTCATCCTCCCAATGAATGTCTTAGGAAAGGAATATTATGTGGTAACGCCACCATGGGGACCAGCAGGCGAATACAAGGAGTTCTCCATCACAAACCACAAGGACACTAATAAGGTGGGCATCCACCTGGCCGGAGCTGTGAAATTCCAAGGCAAGACCTACAGAGCAGGCAGCATATTGACTGTTACTCTTGAACCCTTCCAAGTGTTGCAGATTCAAAGCAGTGACGACCTGTCTGGAACCAGGGTAGAATCTATGAGCCCCCTGGCTGTAGTCAGTGGGCACAGCTGTTCTGGACCAGAAAACGATTGCAGTCATGTCTCTCAGCAGCTTTCACCTGTCTCTCGATGGGCCACAAGGTTCCTTGTTCCAGTCGTGTGCCCAGAAGACGGCACTGCTATTGTTTTTGTGGTAGCATCCAAAAATACTCATTTGGAGTATGAGAAGATGGGGAAAAAGTATAGAGATGACTTGAAAGCTGGGCAGGTGTTACAGATTGACACTAGCGCAGGAATCGTGGACATCACAAGTAGTAATGGAATCCAGGTCTTCTCCTACATCAAAGGGGGGAAAAGAGGAGCAGATGTATTCTACCCAGTCTTCATATACATTCCTTCCATTGCAAGCTCCGGCACATCCTACAAAATCCTGGGACACGATAAAATTGATACAAACATTGCTGTTTTCATAGCCAAGACTTCATCAACCTCTGGGATCACATTTGATGGACAACCACTTTCTAATGTTGTATGGAGAGCTATTCCTGGAAGTGACTATTCTTGGGCACAATTTGCCTATGGCAGTGGGTTCAGCTGTCACAATGTGGACAGCCCAAGCAGTCCCTTCTATCTCCAAAACATAGGATATGGGAATCACAGAGCCTATGGAACGCCTGCCATTCGCATCAGTGGTGAGTCTCTTTGTTAATCTGTTGTCTTGTTCAATCAAAAAGTGGCGGGTGGTGTCCAGTGTTTCATGGGCCAGCTGAGGTTGTCACTAAGGCAGAGCATATTTGGAAATGCAATTGGAGACAAATCTTCACATTAGTCGGACTGTCACTAGGCTTAAACAGTTCCGTCTAATTCTCCACTAATCAAGAGATATAAAGACATGTTCACTTTCACACATATTCTACTTTTTTTTAACCCCTTGTTACCACTATATAGAAAAAGTAAGTAAGGTTTTGGGGAAAAAAAGTTCAGCATTCATATTGGAGCAATGTGTTCAGCTGAGTAAACTAAGTTAAAAAAAACTACGCTTACATAAGCTGATTTGAAATAGCCATTGAAAATGTGCCTATTATAAAAGAGTGATCTGGCGCCTCTCTTTGTTAAAAGGTTGATCAGGCGTAAATATTGACTGTTGTCTCCTGTAAAAATGCTGACATGAGATGGTTAAGGACTCTTGCCATAGGTACTGATATAATATGCATAAATACGAGATGCTGTTCATGATGTCATCAGTGATATCATTAAATGCTGGAAGGTGGATTATTAGTAGGGGTAAGTAGGCACCCATCACTAGCAATAAGGCCATCAACGCATTATAAGGTCCAGACAAGGTCTCAATAAAGTATTCCCTTTCTCAACCATTCTTAGCTGACATCGAGCAGGCGGGCTTAACTTATGACACAAGCAATGACACCCTTTGTCCTTCAGTCCTTGGTAAGAAAGTCCAATTTAGTCATAGATGATGATAAGTTCTTCCCTTTTAATTCATAGACAGGTTCTCTATATGTTATGTTCCAACAGAAAGCAGCCAACACGTGTTTTTTCTACCCTTAACTTATGAGATAGGTGTGTGAAGCCGTTAAAAACACAAATACATTAAATAAGTAAAACACAACACGCAATATAAATCCACAACCAATTTATAAAAATAGTAATATTTGTATGATTAAAATGACCCCAAAACAACAGAAATCCATTTGTGAACCGGAGATATGATTTTAAAAAAAATAAACACATTCAATCAATCAATCAGAGTACTTGTAAAGCGCTCTACTTACCCATGAGTGTCTGAAGGCGCTGAGGGGAGGGGGTGCCACTAGATTCTCGTGCTTAAAAATATATAGTGCAAACTTGGGAAATCTGGTCGTGCTTGACAAGGACAAGGACAAAGTCAAAGTTTGAGATTAACTGTGATAGAGCCCTGGTCGGATACACTAACCGAGAGGCCTCGGTCAAAATTTTACCTTCACACATAGAATTTTCTGGATGATTTTTTCTTGAAGTCGATCGAGCCTATGCAGCAAGCTGGCTTTACAGCAACTTCGCTGGCTTGGTTCAGTGGGAGCTCCCGGTCAACTCCTGAAAGTCTTGAGATCTGGAGCGTTCAGCGGGGCGAACCTGAAATCCAGGCTGGGTCGCCGTGTGAGGTTGTCAGCTTGGCTTTCAACATTGGATTTGGTTTCCTTATGGAGATTTTTCCAAAAGTTGCAACAAACTTCTGGAACTACTTCCTGAAGTTCCTTTGAGGGTTCAAAATGTCCACAACATAAATCCAAGGTCCAGTGTCTCTGAGTTGCTCCTCAAAAGTTGGGACTAAAATTCCAACAATGCACCTGGTAAAATCCTTAAAAGTCCACTGGACGCACTCCAGGACGCACCCCACTCTGGGAGTTTTTAGGGGAGATGATGCAGGTGAGCTCTGCTAACCTGTTGCTTTCAGGAAGTCCACTCCTTAATGCTTTTTGAAGCAAGGCAAAGTCCTAAGGGCTGCAGTTCCAAATGCGCAGCAGAGGCAGTCCTTCAGGGTGGACTCCTGTGGGGTGCAGACCAGGGATCCAGCAGGGCAGTCCTTTTCCTTGTAGTATCCGGCACCAGATCTGAGTTGCTAGCTCATATATTCATTTAGTTCTGGGGCGATAAGCAAGGGGGCACCACCGACCAATAGGATACAGGGCGCCACCGAAAAGTATGACAGCTTCCTCCAAATTGTGGCATATTCTTGTCCCACAAAGCACTGTACTTTAAAATTCAAGATAGATCATTCTTCTCCTTGGCAGTAGGGCCTGGCTATGGCAACCCACTGGTGTGGCTCATTTTCCTTTAACACTCCCATTCCAGACCTCCTGCAAATTCCACTCTTGGGGATCTCTCTGACTGGGGGTACAGGAAGAGGGGGTAGACCCGGCTGGCCTTCCTTACTGTCTACTCTCTTTGAAGCCCAGTTTGATTCACCCAGCCCCCGCCCTAGCCTGATCTCTGCAGCTGCAGAAGTCCCCCATCAGATAACCTCTGTCTCTGTGCAGGAATCTTATCACCTCCTGAAAGTAGTTAAGTTAACCCGATTAAGGGCTAGCTGATCAGGAAAGGCTGCTAGAACCTGGATTTTGGCTCACAGAAAATAAAGGTTTATAGCTTCTTTTTGGTATTAGTTATGCTAAATTGAACTGTGGCAAGTTGTTGGACTTATCATTATCAATCTTTTAAGTTCTTGAAGTATTATGTTAGCTCATTACTGTCAATCGATACACTCTATTACAGTATTCCCATGGTAGCCTAAGGAGCTAAAAGTGCTACAATGGGGAAAAACAAAATTGCAGTTATTCCCTCACCTGGGCATATAAAACATCGTTTAAAATGTCCCTGCTTACTTTTACATGCCACACTACCCTGGGCGCACCTAGGGTCCACCTTAGGTGTGACTTATATCTACAAATAAGGTTGTTTAATACTTTGGATGTACCTTTAGATCCAAAGTCGAATTTGCATGTAATTTAAATTTGAAGCAGCTTGCAAAGCACGGCTGACTTTAAAATGACATCAGGCAACACAAAAGTGAACAGTTAAGTGACTCAAAGTAGCTGGACCTCTACAACTACATGCCCTACTATATACTATGTACTTACAGGTATGTTTCAGTGCCAATTGTTATTACATCTAATTACCATATACCTTTTTAATCAGAGCACTGGCCCTGGCTAGCAGAGCCTAGGGCGCAGTCAGAGTCAGTTACCACCTCTATCAGTCATAAAATGGGGTGACCAGGGCAAAAAGAATAACCTTTTCACATGGACCCCTCAGCCCCAGACGAAAGGGGATGGGTAACTAGCCTACACTCTGGTAGTCCTCATCATCTAAGTGGAAAAGCCTGGAAAGTCCATCCACATTAGCATGAGCAGTCCCAGGTCTGTTTTCCACTGTGAAGTCTATCCCCTGTAGAGAAATGGACCACCTCAATAGCTTTGGATTCTCCCCTCTCCCCCTCATCTGCATTAGCCATCTGAGAGGGCTGTGGTCAGTTTGAAAAAGTGAGTAGTAAACAGGTATGGTCTCAGCTTTTCAGGGGAACAAACCACAGCAAAGGCCTCCCTCTCAATGGCACTCCACCTTTGTTCGCTGGGGAGAAGTCGCCTGCTAATGAAGGCAATTGGCTGATCAAGGCTATCCACATTTGCTTGTGCCAACACTGCCCCAATCCCTTGCTCTGAAGCATCCGTCTGAAACACAAACTCCTTTCTGTAGTCAGGGACCAGTAGCACGGGAGCTGAACTCATAGCCTCTTTCAGAGTGTCATGGGCCTTCTAACACTCTGGGGTTCACATGACTTTCTTTGGCTGCTTTTTAGAAGTGAGTTCTGCTAGAGGAGCCATAGTGGTCCCATAGTTCTGAACACATCTTCTATAATACCCAATCAGACCAAGGGAGGCCTTGACTTGTGTCTAGGTTGTAGGAGCTGTTCTGTTCAAAATGGTTTGAACATGCCCTCTACCTAGAACTGAACTCTGCCCCATTTGTAACATGCTGACCTTAATAGTCAGGCCTGCCTGTTGCAAGTCCTGATGCACTTCCTTCAGGTGGCTTAAGTGATCCTCCCAGGTGGAACTGTACTCAGCTATATTGGCCAGATAAGGTGCACTGAACTACACCAGCCAGATAATACCCGGTTCACCAACCTTTGGAAGGTGTCAGGTGCATTCTTTAAGCCAAAGGGCATTACTCTAAAATGATAACGTCCCTCTGGAGTAGAGAATGCTTACCTCTTCTTTGCTCCTTCACTGCGGGCAATCTGCCAGAAGCCTGAGGTCTAATCCAATGTACTCAGGTATTTACTAGATCCTAAAATATCAATGAGCTCATCAGCTCTAGGTATAGGGTGAGCATCAGTCCACATGGAATCTCAACTCCTTCTTTCCCCCTGGGGTAGGTATGCGTACCAGAATGACTGGGCTGGCCCAAAGACTGTCAGAGGGCTCACTTACGCCCAATTCCAGGATCTGAGCTAATTCAGCCTTGATGCATGCTCTGACCTGGTCAGACTACCTGCACAACTTGTTCTTGACAAGTAGGCTGTTAACGGTCTCAATGTTGTGTACACACCAGCTGGTGATACCTGTTCACTCATAAGAGAACCACTGGACCCCTTCCACAATATAACTCATTTTGATGTACCATATAAAGAGCCAGCTTCCTACAGTCATGGAGTGCATCTTCCTTTATATCCAATGCGTGCTGCAATGCTGCTTCTAATGTGTATTGTAATATATAATTTTGTGATGATTTTTATTAATTAGACAATAAATATTATTCTATTCTAAAATGCTAAGTCTCTTCCCCGTAGCTCAGCACAGACTGTCATGGAGAGCATCTTCCTTTATATTCAATGCAATGCTACTTAATCTTAATGCGCTAAGGCCTCTCACCGTAACTCTGCACAGACTGTCATGGAGTTCATCTTCCTTCATATCCAATGTGATGCTGCTCCTAATGTGCTATGTCTCTTCACCGTATGTACATTTACCTTGAATCCTATTCTACGCATACCAATGGCTTGCATTGGCGTGTGATCGACATGTACCTTGAATCCTATTCTACGCATACCAATGGCTTGCATTGGCGTGTGATCGACATGTACCTTGAATCCTATTCTACGCATACCAATGGCTTGCATTGGCGTGTCATGTACATTTACCTTGAATCCTATTCTACGCATACCAATGGCTTGCATTGGCGTGTGATCCACATGTACCTTGAATCCTATTCTACGCATACCAATGGCTTGCATTGGCGTGTCATGTACATGTACCTTGAATGCTATTCTACGCATACCAATGGCTTCCATTGGCGTGTGATCGACATGTACCTTGAATCCTATTCTACGCATACCAATGGCTTGCATTGGCGTGTGATTGACATGTACCTTGAATCCTATTCTACGCATACCAATGGCTTGCATTGGCGTGTGATCGACATGTACCTTGAATCCTATTCTACGCATACGAATGGCTTGCATTGGCACGGCATATACATGTACCTTGAATCCTATTCTACGCATACCAATGGCTTGCATTGGCGTGTGATCGACATGTACCTTGAATCCTATTCTACGCATACCAATGGCTTGCATTGGCGTGTCATGTACATTTACCTTGAATCCTATTCTACGCATACCAATGGCTTGCATTGGCGTGTGATCCACATGTACCTTGAATCCTATTCTACGCATACCAATGGCTTGCATTGGCGTGTCATGTACATGTACCTTGAATGCTATTCTACGCATACCAATGGCTTGCATTGGCGTGTGATCGACATGTACCTTGAATCCTATTCTACGCATACCAATGGCTTGCATTGGCCTGAGATTGACATGTACCTTGAATCCTATTCTACGCATGCCAATGGCTTGCATTGGCGTGTGATCGACATGTACCTTGAATCCTATTCTACGCATGCCAATGGCTTGCATTGGCCTGAGATTGACATGTACCTTGAATCCTATTCTACGCATGCCAATGGCTTGCATTGGCGTGTGATCGACATGTACCTTGAATCCTATTCTACGCATGCCAATGGCTTGCATTGGCCTGAGATTGACATGTACCTTGAATCCAATTCTACGCATACCAATGGCTTGCATTGGCGTGTGATCGACATGTACCTCGAATCCTATTCTACACGTGACATTGGCTTGCATTGGCGTGTGATCGACATGTACCTTGAATCCTATTCTACGCATACCAATGGCTTGCATTGGCACGGCATATACATGTACCTTGAATCCTATTCTACGCATACGAATGGCTTGCATTGGCACGGCATATACATGTACCTTGAATCCTATTCTACGCATGCCAATGGCTTGCATTGGCCTGAGATTGACATGTACCCTGAATCCTATTCTACGCATGCCAATGGCTTGCATTGGCGTGTGATCGACATGTACCTTGAATCCTATTCTACGCATGCCAATGGCTTGCATTGGCGTGTGATCGACATGTACCTTGAATCCTATTCTACGCATACCATTGGCTTGCATTGGCGTGTGATCGACATGTACCTTGAATCCTATTCTACGCATACCAATGGCTTGCATTGGCACGGCATATACATGTACCTTGAATCCTATTCTACGCATACGAATGGCTTGCATTGGCACGGCATATACATGTACCTTGAATCCTATTCTACGCATGCCAATGGCTTGCATTGGCCTGAGATTGACATGTACCTTGAATCCTATTCTACGCATGCCAATGGCTTGCATTGGCGTGTGATCGACATGTACCTTGAATCCTATTCTACGCATGCCAATGGCTTGCATTGGCCTGAGATTGACATGTACCTTGAATCCTATTCTACGCATGCCAATGGCTTGCATTGGCGTGTGATCGACATGTACCTTGAATCCTATTCTACGCATGCCAATGGCTTGCATTGGCCTGAGATTGACATGTACCTTGAATCCTATTCTACGCATACCAATGGCTTGCATTGGCGTGTCATGTACATGTACCTTGAATGCTATTCTACGCATACCAATGGCTTGCATTGGCGTGTGATCGACATGTACCTCGAATCCTATTCTACACGTGACATTGGCTTGCATTGGCAAGTCCTTGGCTTCTATGATACCACAAACACTGCTCTACGCATATGAATGGGTCGCACTGCATGCTCCTCGCAGTCCTGCTACCTCAGGTCTTGTTTCAAGTGCTTGTTATTTTCCTTCCTTGACAGTTGAGCTCCCTCAAACACCAGTCCAAGCGCACGGATAGTCCGTGTCGGCGGCGAGTGTTTGAATCCTGCTAGCTCGTATTCTATTCCATGCGTATGATGGTTTCACTTGACATGTTTTTCGCAGCACTGCTGCCCTGAATGCTTTTCTAAGCGTCCTTCTGTTCTTTCAGGACCATCGGCCGAGACCCCCGAGGACAGGCTCTTCATAGACCTCGACGGTGAGTACAATTCTCAAAACATTTTACTACTGTTGGAAGCAGAGAGGTGGTGTAGTGTGCCATCATAGCCGGTTAGTGAATATGGAACGGTGTCAGAATCCAGAGTGCTGGGGGCAATGCCAATGCAGAATCCTCAAATGCAACTATTTACCTACATACACTTGAGGTAGAACCCTTTATCTAATCAGAGAATCAAAGCAGCCACACACTTCCACACCTGGCTGCAGGCCCACGCCACATATCCGGGAGGGCTCTGGTGGCACCTTTTGTATTGATGTTATGTATGCAGTATGACGCAACAGAGCACTTTGGAGAATATGAGACAGGACATATCATTGAAGGCGAGGGGAGGGGCTGCACTAAAGCTGGTTCAGGAAGAGGCAGAATGGCAGGGAGGGGGTTGGGGCATTAGAGCAGGGGTGGAATGGACCATAGTTTTTAGGAGCTGGTGAAAAGTTGGCAGGGGAGAGGCAGAAGCTTTAGGGGGTGCAGAATAGAGCCGGTGAAGCGCTGACAGAGAAGAGGTGGAAGGTTTAAAGGCTGTGCAGAATGGAAGTGGGAAACAGCTGGCCGGGAATTGGAGGGAGGTTTAATGAGTGGGCAGAATGGAGCTGGGGCACAGCTGGAAGGGATAGGAGGAAGGTTTAAGGAGTGGGCAGAATGGAGCAGAGGCACAGCTGGAAGGGAATAGGAGGGAGGTTTAAAGAGTGGACAGAATGGAGCAGGGGCACAGCTGGAAGTGAATAGGAGGGAGGTTTAATGAGTGGGCAGAATGGAGCTGGGGCACAGCTGGAAGGGATAGGAGGAAGGTTTAAGGAGTGGGCAGAATGGAGCAGAGGCACAGCTGGAAGGGAATAGGAGGGATGTTTAAGGAGTGGGCAGAATGGAGCAGGGGCACAGCTGGAAGGGAATAGGAGGGATGTTTAAGGAGTGGGCAGAATGGAGCAGGGGCACAGCTGGAAGGGAATAGGAGGGAGGTTTAAAGAGTGGACAGAATGGAGCAGGGGCACAGCTGGAAGGGAATAGGAGGGAGGTTTAAAGAGTGGGCAGAATGGAGCAGGGGCACAGCTGGAAGGGAATAGGAGGGAGGTTTAAAGAGTGGACAGAATGGAGCAGGGGCACAGCTGGAAGGGAATAGGAGGGAGGTTTAAGGAGTGGGCAGAATGGAGCAGAGGCACCGCTGGAAGGGAATAGGAGGGATGTTTAAGGAGTGGGCAGAATGGAGCAGGGGCACAGCTGGAAGGGAATAGGAGGAAGGTTTAAGGAGTGGGCAGAATGGAGCAGAGGCACCGCTGGAAGGGAATAGGAGGGATGTTTAAGGAGTGAGCAGAATGGAGCAGGGGCACAGCTGGAAGGGAATAGGAGGGAGGTTTAAAGAGTGGACAGAATGGAGCAGGGGCACAGCTGGAAGGGAATAGGAGGGAGGTTTAAGGAGTGGGCAGAATGGAGCAGAGGCACCGCTGGAAGGGAATAGGAGGGATGTTTAAGGAGTGGGCAGAATGGAGCAGGGGCACAGCTGGAAGGGAATAGGAGGAAGGTTTAAGGAGTGGGCAGAATGGAGCAGAGGCACCGCTGGAAGGGAATAGGAGGGATGTTTAAGGAGTGGGCAGAATGGAGCAGGGGCACAGCTGGAAGGGAATAGGAGGGAGGTTTAAAGAGTGGACAGAATGGAGCAGGGGCACAGCTGGAAGAGAATAGGAGGGAGGTTTAAAGAGTGGACAGAATGGAGCAGGGGCACAGCTGGAAGGGAATAGGAGGGAGGTTTAAGGAGTGGGCAGAATGGAGCAGGGGCACAGCTGGAAGGGAATAGGAGGGAGGTTTAAAGAGTGGACAGAATGGAGCAGGGGCACAGCTGGAAGGAAATAGGAGGGAGGTTTAAAGAGTGGACAGAATGGAGCTGGGAAACAGATGGCAGGGAATAGGAGGGAAGTTTAAGGAGTGGGCAGAATGGATCTGGAGAACAGCTAGCAGGGAATGGATAGGAGCTAGAACATCAATTTGACCGTGAGATGCTGTTGTAAGGTTCACTAAAGTCTTAGAATACAAATGGATGAACAGTGTAATTTTTGCAACTGGACACAAGACTGCTTTGTAGGTTACAATGAAGCCTTGCTAGAGAGTGGTGAACAAAAATGTGACAAAGAAAGTCCCAGTGCACCACATCTGACCTTTTTTTCTGATTGTATTAGGAACCCAACCCTTAAGTCACCTGGGGAAATACTTCATCATTCCAAGCCCCAAGAGCACAAGCGGAGAGCGGACAACCGTGCACCTCCACATTACAGTCTACTTTGACAGAACAACCGTCATCCTTACGTTTGCGAAGATGAACTACAGGAAGGAACTCCACCTTTTAAAGGGGCAGACAGTCACCATCTCATTTACCATCCCTTCAGAATTACTGTCATATCAAACTCCTGGATATTCCATTGTGGTTAGCTCAAATAATGTCATCTCACTTGAAAGCGCAACACAGCAGGGTGAGCGTTCGACAATCATCAGTGTTCTCCCCGTGACACTACTGGGGATTGAGTACTATGTTGTGACCCCACCTGCAGAACAGGGAACTACCAAAGAATTTTCAATTTCTAATAATGAGAGTCCCAATAGGGTAGATATTTACCCAACTGTAACTGTAAATTTCCAAGGGAAGACATACCCAGCGGGCAGCAAGTTCACTATCGACCTTGAACCTTTCCATGTAGTTTACGTACAAAGTAGCGATGACCTCTCGGGCACGAAAATCACAGCGAAAAGCTCAGTCTACGTAGTGAGCACATGCAGCTATTCTAGGCCAGATCCCAAATCCATCAGTGTGACCACACCCCTCTTGCCAGTTATCCTTTGGGGGAAAGCATTCCTGGTCCCTGCCCTGTCTTCGCCCGACAGTCCAGGCATTATCACCATTGTCGCTTCTAAAAGCAACACTCGCCTACATTATGAATGGAGGTCCTCCAGGAAGACGCAAACCCTGGATGCCGGAGAGGTGGTCAGGATACAAATGGACGACAAATATCCTGTGTTCATCACATCGAATCATGCAATCCAGGTGACATATTATAACCACGGGGGCCAAAGGGAAGGCAAGCCCGTGAAACCCTACATAGTGAACATCTATGATGTCACAAAGTATGACACCACTTACAAAATCATTGGGAGCAACAAATTTGACAGGAACTTTGCAATCATTACAATAAGGACCTCTGCTGTGTCTTTGATCACTTTGGATGGGAAGCCGCTCACAGGCATTCAGTGGAACCCTATCCCTGGCACGGCGTACTCATGGGCACTGTACGACCTCGTCAAACTTTCTGGCAGCTACACTGTGCGCGTTCCCCACATTCCATTTGGACTGCTGATTGTCAGATTCAGCGACAATAGTGTCCGCGTATCTCCTGCTACAGCCGTCAGTGGTGAGTCCTTTCTTTTCATTGGAGGTGCATTACTAATTGAGACATTTTTTGTGTACTTTTTTGCATGCTGCCACTTTGGTGGCCATTGTGTACATATTCACTCGTTAAAAAACATTCCCTCAATGTGAAAAAAACTGCTAAACCGAACAAACTACACGACGCAGGGCATGCTGAAAAAAGATAATACACTGAAATGGTGAAGGCACAACAGCACAACACAATCATAGTCCACATCATTCATGGTGATGGTAACTGTATAATCTGCACTGAAAAAACAAATGAAAAGGCAACAACAACAACATGGGCCTCATTTATGAAAAGTGACGCATCGCTGTGTGAAAACTTCGATGCGTCACTTTTCAATGCGCACTCCTTGCGACACCAATGATGCGTCATATTTAATGTATGACGCATCATGTCGCAAGGACTTACAGATACGTCAGTATTTCTGACGCATCTGTAAGCGCAAAAGTGATGCATTGCTGGAGTGTGTCACAAAAGTGACGCAACCTCAGCAATGCGTCCTTTCACATGGGGAAAGCCCCATGTGAAAGGGCTTGCGTCAGTCTTACGCCTGCTGTGAGGCAGGCGCAAGATTTTGACGCAACAGCATCCTTAAAGTGACGCAGTGAAATCTCATAGATTTCACTGCTTCACTATTACGAGGCTATTTGCGGGGGAACGCCCCCTCTGCATACATTATACCTGACGCAGGTATAATGTGGCGCAGGGGTTTAAAAAGTGACGCATCTACCTAGATGCATCACTTTTAAAATATGGCGCAACAAGGCGCATTTTGTTCGCCGCTGGTGCGTCACAAAAAGTGACGCAAAGGCGGCGGCGCAAAACTGACTCAAGGCCTCATAAATAAGGGCCCATGTGTTTTGAATGAAATTTACACCTGCACAAACTCTTAATAACACAAACATCTCACCAAAATGCTTGGAGCCCATTGCATCTCACACCATGCTAAGAGTCAATGACACAAATGGAGCTCACACAAGAGATACATTGTGATATGATGAAAATGCAAACCAAATTACACATTTCTACTGTACAGAACCCAGTCCACCATTTAACAAACAGAACAAGTTCATCGGCATATGAAAAGCAGCATTATCTTAGCGACATTCAGAATCCATTTACAGCAGGCAAATACATGCAAAAACATTTCAAGCAAAGCTTTTGCTTTTAATGAAGAAAAGGCCGCCCCCACAGGAGATCACTGACATTTAAAAACAAGCATTTACAATGCAATACGTTTCGCAATTGCTTGATTTTGAGATATTGGCATTGTAAATAGCAATATCTTTTATAATATAAAAAAAGGCATTGTCATTTACAACACCAATAGTTCATACTTTGCAAAAGCGATACCTATTGCAGAGCGCTGTGTCCGTTTTATCAGGTGCTGCGCTCACTATTAAAGTAAAAAAAAGAAACAAAGGGTATATGTAGAATGAAGTGGCGGAGCGTGTGTTGTTAGCCTCCTTGGCTTAACGACACGCTCCACCACTTCGGAAATGCAAGGTTTCACCAAATTTACAAGAATGTGGTGCAGCCTTACGTTCCCCCTGCGATGACGCTAAGTTTAACAACTTAGCGCCAACGCAGGCACCCTTGCGCCAGAGTACAAGGAAGTCCACGTGCAGGGAAGGATTGGTTATGTGTCGGAAGGTGTCCCTTCCTGCACATAAACAAGCCTAAAATGCCATTTTGTAACTTTCATGTGTGCTGCTTCATGCGGCAAACATAAAAGTTACAAAATGGCATTTTTTTTAAATGTATGTTCATGTACAGGGAGGCACACCTTCCTGTACATAAACAAACCAAGGCATTTTGCTTTTTCCATGTGTGCTGCACAAGGCAGCATACATGGAATAAGTAAAAACGAGGAGAAATAATGCATATCTTCTTGTTTCGCCAACATAAGACCAGGATTTTCCTGGGCTACATTTTGGCGCCGCCTCCTATGTATGCCATCCTTGTACGTAGGGGGCAGCATAAAATACAATGGGTGTTGTGGTGGAACACCCCCACGACACCCACTGCACATCCCTTTCACGCTAACCATAACGTGAAAGGGTACCTTATGTACAAGGCAACTTTAAGTGGCTTAAAGCTTCCTTGTACATAAGGCGCAGCCACTATCGCCGCCACAACGTCCGCAAAAGAGATGTTGTGGGGCGATAGGGGCTTGTACATATGCCCCAGAGTGTGGTGTATGTTCTGCTTCCCAAGAAATAGAGGTAAAATACCAACTGGGAGAAATTAAGGAAGAAAAGACCCTTCCTGCAGGCTACTTGCTCAAGATTGAACTGAAAGGCTCCGACCCGTTCGTCCTCACTGCCGACAGGCCAACTGAGGTTCTGTATCACAGCTTCGAGGGTAAGATAGGGGTCCGATCATTAGGATCTTACATGGTCAGAGTTCCCAAAGTCAGAGATTATGGCACCAGGTACAAATTTACAGCCCAACCCAACTTTGACAAAAGCCTTGCTTTTTTCATCGCAAAGGCAGAGTCAGTGCCTCAAATCACCTTCGATGGGAAATCACTTCCCGACATACAGTGGAAACCAATATAAGGAACAGAGGGGCATATTACCAAGCAATAGCGATAATTATCGCTATTGCTTGGTTAGAGACAAAAATTTACCCCTGAGCTGCGGTGATTTTTACCGCAAATAAACCTTGGTATTACCAAGGTTTATCGCAAATGCGATAAAAATCGCCGCAATGCATGAATATCGCTTTAAAGTCAGCGATATTCATGCATTACCGAGCTAATGCTCTTAGCCATGTTATCCACCTCCCATTGGATAACATGGCTAAGAACTGCTCAGGGCAGGTGTTAGCTTTTGGAGATATTTGCGCTTAGCGCGAATATCTCCAAAAGTTGGTAATCGGAGATAGCGATGTTAGCGACTGTTTTCAGTCTCTAACATCTTGGCACGCCCACTTTGCATATCATTAGTGATAAATATCACTGACATGCAAAGTGGGGCCCAAGATGGTCGCTATCTCCTACTAGCTGTCGCTAACTGGTGTTAGCGACAGCTAGGTAATAGGGAGATAATTTTATCTCCGCTTTCTTGGCTTTTAAAGCCAAAAAAGCGGAGATAAACCCCCTTGATAATATGCCCCAGAGTACTCCTGGGGGACATACGACTATGGTATCATGCAATGTCTTTTGGCAATGAAGAGTGAAAGAGGCAACTGCATTTCCAGTGGCAAGCTTCCCAAGACCCCTATATAAACAAATAAATATTTATACAGGGTTAAAATGATGTTTGTATATAAAACGATAACATTTGAAAATTCAAGCTCAAAAATTAAAGACGCAAAGGCATCAGGTACATACTCATGCTTTACCTCTAGGAAGTACAAAATCTCAAGTCACAAATTATGTTTTTTTTAAATATTTACTTTGATTATTATAAATGATTCCTAAAACTAGATTTCAGTACGGTGATACCCCCAGTTACCCCACTCCCACTTTTCTCCTTGCCTCTGACCCCTACTCCATTGCTCTCAATAATCTCATTGACTGGTCAACAGCAAGATACCACTGCTACATTTTAACCTGGACAAATCCCCTGATGTCACGGCAACTCCTAACCTCTGACCTCTAACCCCTGATTAATTGCTTCCTATCCCTTAAGTGTTAAAGGCATCCCCAGCAGGACCGCAGAGACCTTGGCCCTCCCCCAGAAGCTGTGACATCTTTGCACAACCCATGGCGTCTGACCCTTGACTGCGCCTAACTCAAGCCCAGCCTCCTAATCTGCAAACCCTTAAACATTGCGGTCCTCATTTAAGAAATTCTGACATAGGGCAGCGCCGCAAGGAATCTTACTGCGCTGTCCTATGTCAAAACAAAAGGGCAGGAATGGGCTGTATCTATGAGCTATGGTGCATTCCTCACCTTTTCCCCTGCGCTGGCACACAATGGGCTGCCATCCGCCAATGCAGGCATCCTTGCACCATGGTGCATGGGTGCCTGTGTTGCAGGGCTGATTGATTTTGTGCAGGGAGGGACATCTTCTTGCACAAAATCAAACAATTCAGGAGATTCCCTCTTTGTGTGCTGCAGAATGCAGCACAGATAGAAAAAGGAAAGAAATGAGGAGAAATGAAATACTTTCTTCTCGTTGTGCCTGCCTAGCGCCACCCCCGGAATGGCATTAAATTCTGACGCATCCCCAGGTTTATAATTTCTTGTAAATCTGGGAAAGTTTCAGATTCCATGGGTGTAGCGTGGGAACGGCCAAAGCAACACCCATGGAACGCCCCTTTCACGCACCGTTCTACGTGAAAGGAACACATATTTAAAAGGCCATGAAAAGACACATAAAGTGGCATTACTTGGCCTTCTAAATATGCCAGAGCACATAGGGCCACCGGAACATCAAGAAAGTGTCCTATGGTATCAGCATAATTATGTACCAGTATTCATATACCCATCCTAATTGTCACAAATACCTTAAAAACCGTTGTCGATAGAACTACACACTTTTCCACTTTTGCCGCAACCATTCCCACCACAGTTTGTGTTTCACAAAATGCATCCTTACCAATAATATTAAAGAATTGTATAAGATTTTTAAATAAACAGCTGTTCCTACTACCAATAATAATAAAGAATTGTATAATATTTTTAAATAAACAGCCGTTCCTACTACCAATAATAATAAAGAATTGTATAATATATTTGAATAAACAGCCCTTCCTGCTTATTACCTGACAAACTCAAGAACTCTGGTAGGTATTTACTATTTGTAGCAAAGCAGACAAGTGTGCTTGCAATGCATTATTTTACTGCGAGATATAAGCTTGGACCTTAACTCAAATGTCCCACCCAACACAGATACTGATTCAAAAAGGGAGTAGTAAATTTTAATGAAATGTGTAAATGTGAAATATTGATGGCTAAGCAAAGGGCTCCAATAACTCTGGGATTACTTGTGTGCATTCTTCTCGTTTTAGAGCTGAAGCCGAAAGGGCCTTTCGGAACGGAGTTCGTCATCCCCACCCCAAGAAACTCAAACTCAAATGAGCCAACAAGGATCACGCTGATGATCATTGCCTACTACGAATTCACTAGAGTTACCATCTTCTTGAAGCCAGCTAACTTCAGGAAAGAAGTCACTATTGAGAAGGGACAGACCATCACTGTAGAAATTCCCATCCCGAAGGAGATGCTGGGAGAGGTCCCCATCACCTCGTCGGTCATCGTTCAATCTGAGAAGCCAGTCACTGTTACATCGGTGACCCACAAGGGCAAGCAGGAGAAGGTCAATGAGGTCCTCCCGCTCTATGACTTGGGAGTCGAATACATTGTGGTGACCCCATCTGGAAAACCGAGTGGTGGATACCCAGGCTTTTCTGTTACAAATTACAAAGGTTTCAACCCGGTAGATATCTACCTGAACGCAACTGTGAAGTTCGAAGGGCAAGATTACAAAAAAGGGAGCAAAATCTCCCTTACACTCAAACCCTTCGAGCAGGCTTATATACGGAGCAAGGATTACTTATCGGGCACCAAAATTGTCTCCGCTAGGCCGGTTGCTGTGATGAATGTGTACAGCTGCTCTCGGACTGACACTGAATGTCAGGATGTTGCCACACAGTTCCTTCCCGTGTCTCGTTGGGGAACAACGTTTTTCGTCCCAGCCCCTGCTCTCCCAGATGAGAAGGTGAATGTCTATGTTGTTACTTCCCAAGAAACAGAGGTAAAATACCAACGGGGAGAGATTAAGGAAGAAAAGACCCTTCCCGCAAACTACTTGCTCAAGATTGAAATGAGAGGCTCCAACGCACTTGTTCTCACTGCCGACAGGCCAATTGAGGTTCTGTATCACAGCTTTGAGGGTAAAATAGGGGACCGATCATTAGCACCCTACATGGGCATAGTCCCCAGAGTCAGGGATTATGGAACCAGGTACAAAATCACAGCCCAACCCAACTTTAACAAAAACCTTGCTGTTTTCATAGCGAAGGCAGTGTCAGTGCCTCAAATCACCTTTGATGGGAAATCACTCCCCGACATACAGTGGAAACCAATTTTAGGAACAGAGTACTCCTGGGGGATATACGACTATGGTACCACGCCTGGCAGCCATGTCGTGGAGCATCCCCAGATTTCATTTGGACTAATTAACTTGGGTTACAATGACTTCAGCTCTTCGGCCAATCCAGCGATACCCACCAGTGGTAAGTTCCCAATTTATAACGTCTTCTTTTGTTCAATGTTTTGATGCTTGAGCCATTTTGCACTGTGTTCATTTTCAATTAAACAAGAAGATCTGGCTCAGTCATAGAATACAAGAATGCTGATTAATCGCAGAGAATCTGAGTCCATATGGATTGAGACAGAGAACATATATAAGGGTTGACCTTCTACTGGGATTATAGAGATCTACTAATATCCAGGACACTACACGCCTCATTAACGCTGTCTTCAAAACCCCTTTTTCCTTTTCCTGGCATCTCTAACCATACTTCCAAACATCAAGCAGTTAAAATGTTGGATTTTTCCAGCAGAGATACTCAACAAGATGTGCTTTGGTTGCATGCAATGTTTATGGATATATTGATTGTTGGGGGGCATTATTCCCAGCACATTAAACCAAGAGTAGTCATATTTTGCGGTCGGGGGTGGTCGCGAAACATAAAAAGACAAAAGGTAATTTCAAAAGGGCATCCCCTACATGGATAACTGGCTTTGTAGGTAGTCCTGGAGGTGTTATATTTCAGGGGAAAAAAATGACATGAACAAAGCTAAATTGTAAACGTAAACAAGAACCATCCAGACACAAGCAAATAACATCCCTTTACTAAAGTAGATGCTGTAATTTAAAGGAACACAGGGTTTCATAATGATAAAATAGCTTGAGAGACTGGAATATTGTTACTCCTGTAGATGGCTCCAGTTGCCCTGTACCAATGACTGACAACATATGGGGCCTTGTGCTAAGAATTGATTGGGTAAAAGTGGTTACAATTTGAACACCAAACTGACCTATTTGCAAATTCACAATTAGTAGTGGGTTGCAATCCGACATACCAGATTACTATGCATGAGGTAGGTCACAAATACTTGATTACGGCAATGCACTATACCTCGGCTTGCCACAGAAACTGTTTAGGAAGCTGCAGGTAGTACAGAACGATGCCACAAGGCTGATCCACTCCCTGCCTAGAAACTCTCACGCCACCCCCCTGCTCCAAAAGTTGCACTGGCTACCGGTCATGTATAGAGTACAATTCAAATGTCTCTGTGTGGCCCACAAGGCTCTCTTTGGTAAATCACCAGAGTACATAAAACAATGTCTCATGAGATACGTTCCCGGTAGACCTCTGCGCTCAGGGAAGACCTCTAATCTGATCCAACCCAGATTTAAGCTAAAAACCAGAGGAGGCAGAGCCCTGTCTGTTCTTCTCCCACAGTTGTGGAATGCACTTCCGACTACTTTGAAGGAAGAATCTCAGTTACTGCCCTTCAGAAAGAAATTAAAAACCCATCTATTTAAAAGGGCGATGAATCCAGCATAGTCGATGGGTAGCCTGAAGGATTTGGGTTAACAGTGTGTTGTGTTGTTCTGTTTCTAAGCACTTACAGACCGGCGGTGATAGGCTCTATACAAATAAGCAATAACATAACATAACATAACAAATAGCGAACCACTACAATTGGTTAAAATCACAGGGATGGTGGCCTGCTGGGATCAACAGACCACCATGTCTGTGGATGGCTTTTTAATAAAGTAATCTTTTTTTTTTTTATACAGCCCGTTTTGGGATGGGTTTTAAAAAAAACGAAAAACTTTTACAAACGTTTTAATGTAAAGGAATGCGAATGAGGTGCCACCTCTTTGAGGTGTCAGTGAAATATGAATGTATTAAGAATATATTTTGGTTGCAAAATATTAAGGCACTGGAATCAGTATTTGGAAGGGATGCCTTTGACATGCCCCTTCCAAATGCTTATTCGTAAGAGTTTCCTGACTCATTTAACAGTTTGGAATTTTTTTTTCTACATTGTCACATGGGTTTATGCATTTCAAAAAAGGTTTTATTTAGCATTTGCAAACCTCCTGATTTACCAAATCAGAGGGTTTGCAAACACGAACACCCCATGCACATGAGTCTAGGGTTCTGGCAGGGAATTTTGTGCAGCGGTATGACCCGCATACAGCTCCTGAAAAGCTGCAACGAGGGGTCACGCCCAACATCTACAGCAAAGTGGGAAGGCACTCGCCCTGGCCACTCACAACGCTTCAGTCCGGGGATGTGTGGAGAAAGTTCCTTAGAGCGCAGTCCAATGCAGGTGAAGATCTGTTTCTTGTAGTCCAGGAAACTTCATGGATATTCAGTGAGAACAAGTTGGAGGGTCCAGCAAGGATGACTTAGAATGACTATTCAGCTCTAATGCAAATAAGGGGTCAGGGGCGGCTCTAGGCTCATGGTGGCTCTGTGCAGGGAGTGTAGGTAGGGGGCCCTGGAAGAGGGGGGGGCGGCGTGGGGTCAAGGTGTTTGGAAGTGGAACAGAGCCGGAGGCCACCAAATCCCTGCCTGGGGCCGCCACGCAAATATATTTCCATCCTCAGAGGATTATAATATTAAGGATATATATTGGCGTGGTGGCCCCTGGGGTTTGGTGGCCCTGTGCAGGTGCACAGCTTGCACATGCCTAAGGCTGCCCCTGAAGGGGTCACTCCCATTAGAATTCAGACTTGAGCGTGGATAATCCTTGGACTTTGGAAATGCCGGGTGTAAAACGCACTGGGAGCAAACTGTAACAGGGCCAGGTGTTTTTTTTCTTCTGGGACTATTTTAACCTTTCAATTTTTAGATTCGCTTTTCAGAATTGCGGGTTCTCTTGCTGCAAACTTTTACCACACAAGTGAACAGTGCATGGTTCTTCCCTATTCCACCTGCCAAACTAGGAATGCGCAACTCATTATTCAACCCAAATTCCTCTAGGGCATACCTGGAGAAATTTGTGTGGTGAAAAAAACATTGGATCGGAGCACAATGGCTGCCCAACTTGCAATGGTAAATGGAGTATAAATATGCTCGCACAGTGGCACAAAACTGGAAGCATAGAATCTGGAAGAAAAAACTTAGAAGAGCGGGTGTGACGTGGATGCAGTTTCAGTGATGCTGCACGAACTATGCATCTGATTTAGAGTTTGGTGAAGAAGATACTCCATCACAAACATGACATATATCCCATCCACCTTATTAAAAGTGCCATTGGATATAATGCACTTGTAATAAGGCGTGCGGGATGGCTGCCACATTTGTGACAGGGTAACCTGTTTGTCAAATTCTAAATCAGTCCCTAAGTATCCTATGAGCCCGGGGCTTCCTGTGAAGACCCTGTCACAAAAATAACAAGAGGCAGAAGAGTTAATGATTGCATGAACAGAGCCCGGCCTAGCAACACACAATTTTATTATACCCTCCACTGATGCTAAGAAGGGATTTTGGGTCTCGTTTTAAATTTAGGTTCAGTACTCCATCACACACATGATGACTACACCTTATTCCAGGTGTCACAGGATATAATGCACTTGTAATAAGGCAAACAGGATATCCGTAATATTTGCGCCATAGTAATCCATTCATCAAACTATAAATCAGGCCCTTATTTTAAATTTACAGCGATAAAGGCCAGTGTCAATGACATAATTACACCTTCGACAACAGGGTTGGTGCTGATGCAAGTTAAAATGCTTGTAGATTAAAAAACATCAGAAATCAGCTCAGGGGCAGATTGAAAACGCTAGAAAATAAAATATTACATTTTTAATGCAGTACTGCCCAAAAAGGCCCTATGGCTCAATGATGCAAGTATTTCTACCTCTTGAACAGACTAATAACTCCTGTGTTGTTTTAGCCCTACAGGTCATACAGACCCCAGAGGAGATGCCCATCAGTGAGTATTTTGTAACTCTTACTTTAACAGAATGTGTAAATAATTAATAATGAACTCATACTATGCCATGGTTTGAGCTTATAAATTGCTTGTTCCAAGTCTTCAGTCTTATCTCTTCTACCACTCTAATCCCTAATGGACAACTGGAATTTTGGGAGCATTTAGTTATTTCAGTGTTTCTTCCGCTTCTGTGTAGGGAGCGGTACAGACTCTTCAATGTTAGAAAAAGCTAGTTTTAGTAGTGGATACAAACCGCTCATTCCTGCCCTTTCGCTGTTACGCACGGCAACGCAGCAAGGTGACTTGTTGAGCTGCTCTAAGCCACAAATATAATAAATATGGCCCTGTGTGTGGAAGCTTGGGGGTCTGATTCACAGAACTAACTTAAGACAAAATCCTAAACTTACTACCATTTTGGTATTAACAAAACGCACACTCATTTCGGTATTCACAGAAGTTAGGAGTCCTAACTTTAGGACTCCTAAATGCCTTCTGTGAATACCAAAAGTCTTAAAGTTAGGATTTTTCTCAGTTTAAGAGTCCTACAGATAGGAGTCCTAATTTTACTACTCGTAAACTGAGAAAAATCCTAACTTTAAGACTTTGGGTATTCACAGAAGGCATTTAAGAGTCCTAAAGTTTTGTGAACACCGAAATGAGTAAGTGCCTTCTGTGAATACCAAAATGAGTAAGTGCCTTCTATGAATACCAAAATGGTAGTAAGGTTAGGATTTTGTCTTAAGTTAGTTCTGTGAATTTGGCCCTCAGACAAGAAGCCAGTCAGGGGAACAAAGACTGGGGGCAATCAATTTATGGGGTTGTTCCTCAAGGAAAAAGGTTTTCGTGGGTTTGACTCCACCTCACAAATAGAGGAATTGCATTTTGCACAGTTTTCTGCTGCAAACCACAACCTACCATGGTCTGGCTTTTCAAGATAACACTTGGGCACTCATTTATGAGTAAATCACCTTGCTCTGCTGCATTGCATGAGAGGCGAAAGGCAGTGATAAACTGTATTTGAGGCAATACGGTGCATTCCTGTCCTTTCCCATGTACTGGTGCCCTCTTTGCAGCCTAGCACCAAAGCAGACACCCTTGCACCATGCTGCAAGGGTTCTTGTGTTGCATACAGGATTCTTTCTGTGCATGAAGGGATATCTTCCTGAACAAAACAATTCTTGGGAGGCATACTCCACTTTCTATGTGTGCTCCTCGTTACGTCTCACATGGGAAGGTGCAGGTTTTTGCCACATCCCCAGTAGTTGCAGCGATGTGCACTGCTTTGTGTTACTTCAGATTGTTGAAGCCACTTAGAGCCATGCAAAGTGGCATAAAATGGCTTAAAAAACTTGATGTAGAGGTGTGGGTCACGCAAGTACCACGTTGCGTGGTGCAAATGTGACGCAAGCCTCCCATAAATGAGGCCCTTGGTGTTTTGCATCCTTTCCTGTGCCATAAAAGTTGGTAATGCATCTACATTTCTTAGTGCTTTCGATAGAGTAATTGGAAGCCTCCAGGTAATCCAGTACTTTTTCTGCTGTTGTTGCAGCCGGAAAGTGCAGGTAATGCAACCATCCTGTTAATGGAAACCCTAAAAGTAACCAGGGAATAGGCTTACATTGAGTTCATTGGAGCACACACATTTTTCTGTTCTACAGAAAACATTTGCAAATCCCTCACTTCCCAGTTTATATTAAAGTGTCCAAAAATTGATTAAGCCCTCGATGGGTTTAATTTTTAAAGAGATTTAAATTTTCTCAGAATATATCAGCTAATTCACTCTACTTCTTTTCATTTATTCAACACAAGATCCCAACCTGGATCTTATTGTAGCGTAGATATATAGTCTGACACCGGAGCACTACGAGGACCACAAAGCTGTGCAAGCAGCCACGCCCACTGGGGCAGGTCCAGTTGAAATCAAGTGCAAGGAATCGCCGTTTTCAGCAGAAAGCCATTGAGGAAGGGAAGATGCCCGAAACCGGTCTGGCTGGCTAATACTTTGGTGACTGTTGCCCTGTGATCCCTGCTTGTAGCAGCCTTTCAATAAACGAAGGAATGCTGTACCAACCTTGTGGCTTCTTCCACCGGGGCTAAAAACTGTGTTTGTATATATATATATATATATATATATATATATATATATATATATATATATATATATATATATATATATATATATATATATATATATATATATATATATATATATATATATATATATATATATCCTTCCCACGAGTGCTGGTAGTGGAGAAGCACTGTCAGCGGGTGGTCCGTGCCGGGCACCAGCGGTCCCGATAAATTCTTTCCACAAATCACCTCAATACGAAATGATAGCACGGACACCTCTTCTGTGCAATAAATGATGGATTTAATGGCAAATAGCAACGCGTTTCGGCGATTAAGCCTTGATCACGCTCAGGAGCGTGATCAAGGCTTAATCGCCGAAACGCGTTGCTATTTGCCATTAAATCCATCATTTATTGCACAGAAGAGGTGTCCGTGCTATCATTTCGTATTGAGGTGATTTGTGGAAAGAATATATATATATATATATATATATATATATTTATTTTTTTTTACTGCACGCAACGCCGCAAACAAATGCCAGAAGAAAAAGAAAACATGATACCGCCTAAAGGTGGCGGTAATATGTTTCGATATGATTGTAATAAATACTAGCATTACAATAATACCCAATGTTGATGCATTTAATTTTAATAGAAAGTTACGGTTATTGCTCGCAAACCCTTTATAGTTTTAATACTCTTCACCGGAAATATGATTGTCCTTGGCACAATTAAAATATACTATCACCTTTCATTTATTGTAACCAAAGCCATAGCTGAACTACACAAGGATGAAATACAGAAAACAAAGTAACAGTTCATTCTAACTCTGTAAATTAAGACTGGAAAAGTGTCACTTCATTTGCATGCCTCATGTTGAATATAGGTAGGTAAACTCTTGAAGCAAATATTGTCCATTATCCCTTGAAGACGGACTGGAAACCATCTCACAGCTCATTAAAAGACCAACAGGATTCTTCTTTTGGGGCAGCCTCACTGTTGGGGGGGGCAGCCTCACTGTTGGGGGGGGGGGCGATGCTCAGCATCAAGGGCCATGTAGGGTTTGGAGTTCAGATACAGTTAGCATAAAAAATAGTAGGGGACGCCTGAGATGGACCAAAGTACAGTGACCCGGTGCTTTGGGACACCCCAGGTGTCCCCTATTTTCTGAACTGAGTTGCAAAGGCGAAGTGAATCTTGCAACCCTACAAGCCGAGCAGCGATTTGTCTGAGGCTTCCTGAGCTCTACTGTTGGTCACAAACTCTTGACAAAAATGAGAGAAAGAGCAAGAAGTTACCCCCCGAAAGGAGAGACAGTTAGAGAAGCATGGTTCGGCACTACCAGCAAGAGTACAACTGTTGCAGGTGGAATCGACATGGGCACCAGCACCAGTGGCGGTTGGCAACCTGAGGGAGGTGGGGAGAGCAAATGGTGGGGGTAATAGCATTCACGAGCGCTGGATGCGAGTCGCTATGAAATCTAATGAAAAAATAACTTACCTTGCTTGCTGCAGCCTGCACGACAACACGCCTTCCTGCTCTGGTACTCTTCTGCTCTCCTTGAGGCTCTAGTCAACTCCCATAACCAATCCAGGCACTGCACTGATGCTGTTAACAAGCATGAGATCAGTGCCAGGATTGGATAGAGCAGGCTCTCTCAGCACTCCTAAGAGCACTGGATGCCTGCACTTCCTGTAACCCAGCTGTCACAGACAGCTGGGTTAGAAAGTTTTTAAGCTTGCATGTCATGTTGGCTGTCACAAGACGGCCGGCAAAAGAGACATGTGCACTCTAAACTTTAAGTGCCCTCACCATCACTGCTCTCTACTGCTGCCAGTCAGCTTGGCTCCACCCCCGTCCTGACGCTTGGTTCGGGACAGGGTTATTGAAAAATAAAATGGTAATAAATGACCTGATTAGCAAGCAAAAGGTGAAGTGCTGCTCTAAGTGTGGAGAAGAAAAGGCTGCCAACATACCCATGTTTTGGCAGTGCCCCCAGTTCCAAGGCTCCTGGCGAGATGTGGGTAAAACACTTACAGATATGATGGGCCACAGCATAGAGGTAAGCACAGAGCTAATTATATTTGGGGTACTCAGTAGTAGTGAAAATTAGGGTAAATTAAGTAACAAGCACAATAATTTACTTTTCATTGTGATCCTATAGGCTAGGAGAGATATCTGCATCAAGTAGATATCTAATATCTCGCCCACACAGCAAGAATGGGTAACTTCAGTCCAAAGAATAAACAAAATGGACAGCGGGGGGGCGCCAAGCAAGAGGGCAGGTTTTTGGCATATTTGAGAAAGGGAATATGATATGGATCTAACGGTCCAAAGGGCAATATATTGTCCAATGATTATGCAATACAGCAATAATCCGCAAATAAGGTACTCGCATTGGTGGCCCCAGAAAGCAGCCCCCCTTTTGATAGATCCAATGGGACAGGATGGAAGGTGTCTATCAGAGTAAAGGGCTCCCAGAAACAGAATCAAACTCAAGACAGCACAGAGAGAAACAAAATCCCTGATATCTCCTTTATCCCTAGTGATTGCACAAATGAGGACAAATGCATAAATAAATAAATGAACTAATTGCCATTATATTTTTAATCTCTGGTGGCTATTTAGATAGTGGGGCAACGCTCCTTAGCCTTAAAGGAGGAACCGCCCCTGATCAGCCTTCCAGTCTCAGCATTAGATCGCTCTCAAAGCTGTGGGTTCTCTCAAGTCTCAGGGCACCAGGGCCAATTCTCTACAAGCGTGACAGTCTATGGGGACTCAAGGGGCCACAGCACAGCACCAATAGGCTTTCCTCCGGGTTGCAGTCTATCCCTGGTTTGCAAGCAGACTTAGCCTGGAGTCATGCCCCAGCTCCAATCTTACCTTTGCCCTGGTGCAAGATGTCCATGCCAAACATATATTCTGAGTACCTCAAATGCTAAGGTGCCCTAAATCATTTGGAGTGAGCCAACCAGTTTCAAATGCATCTTTCTGTGTGAAGTGTCCAGTTCACACCAGCGCAAGGATGTGAATTTTTAATCCAGACCGGCCTCAGTCAAGTTGGTGTAATGTTGGGTTAGCGATTCACCTTTCAGAGCTGTAAAGAGTACTTTGACAAAGCACATCTCTTTTTATGTCTGTCTTGACAGCGCAGCTTGTTTCCAGACTTAGTGTTCCCAATTCTTTGGCTCCACCTAGAGGATTAGTTCTCTCTCACCTCATACTATTGGCAGTTGGGTATATCAATTCACCTCCTATGGAGTGCTTACATTGCACTGCATGAGGGGCTATTTCATACCTCAGAAGTACACTCATTAAAATAGTTGTCATTCAGAAGTATTGTGTAGAGAAAGCTATTGCTTTTGCAATGCTGATGGATTTTTTAAAATTTCTGTCAGGACTCAAAATCCCAGCCAGACCTATTGGCATTGCAAGATTTCTTTTTTGGTCTGAGCACATAAGCCGTGACTTACCTTTTCACAAATGTCAAATTCTTCCAGGCCAGAGGCTGATTACGTGGATCGATGCAGTGGGGGTATACACAAATGTCCAGTAGCGTAGCTAGAGGGATTGGCGGTCTGCCCAGGGCAGTACTTTTTGGGGGGGGCGGCAGGTGAGGTGAGCAATTTTGGCGAGCGGAAGGTAAGTGTTTTTCTTTTTTATTACTTTATTTTCCCTCGTTGTCGTCAGTTGACTCCCCCCAACCCTGCTCTTACCTACACTGACCGTAACTGGGTAGCAAACTCAGGTACTGCCCCGGGTGACAAAAGCTCTACATACGCCACTGCAAACATCTTCAATCAACTTCATTGTAATGATCTCTGATGCTACCCAGATAGATCAATCTGGCCTGCACTGGCTTGAGCAAGGACGAAGAAAGGAGAGAATTTATGCAGTAGTGGTATGCGGAGGTAGACAGAGAAGGTAGTTACCAGAAAGGTTGGATTTTCTTCAATGGTATCCCTCTATCTTGCGGCATACGAGCAAGGAGCCGGGAGTATCCCAATTCCTCATACCCTTCTAAACATTTGACCTAAGTGCATACTGTGCCTGATGGAAGACATGAAGTCTTTCAGTCATTATAGATTGAGCATATTTTCCAATGGAGAGCCAGTAGGCAGCCTCCACTTTGTGGGCATTGGAAAAAAGACATACAGGCATCAAACTATAATCATTTGCCTCCATCTGCCCACTGTGTCACAGCATTGCCATGGGGAAGGTGGACTTTACTGCCTAAAGGAGGTGCAATGGTGGATGCTCAGATCTCTAGCAGATTTGAGTACTTTTGTGCAGAGCAACATACAAAAGAACTGGTGGGAGCCTGTGAACTAGTGATAAACATCTGTCGAGCAGGAACACGCCAGGTTTGGCAGAAATGTTGAAATTATTTGCAGAGGAACACAGGGGCAGTGTGTTAGAGACTTGTGGGTCCACGGCTTGGCTTTCTACTAGGTCTTAAATAGGCGACGCTGACGAAAGTGCAATGACACAAAAATTGAGCAGGGCGATAAAAGGTCTGTGGTCACACCAAGCAAAGCTTGGGACCACTGAAACCAAATAAGGATGGGATGTCCATTGCTATGGTGGTGCTGCCAAGGGCAGTAAGAGAGTGGGTGGGTTCCTGCAGATTGTTCTTACCAGACAGTCAGAACCTTGCAAAGTCATACAGACAGGATGTTGCTCCACTTGTTTTGTGACTTTGTGAATTTACTAGTAAAAGTGTCACCTGTCAGGATGGGAGTGATTTGACATTACAGGTAAGACTGATTTCAAACTCTGTGATTAAATGCCAGGCAACCGATCCCACCAGAAGACACACTAACACCCAGAAGATATCTGAACTTTGTTCCACTGACATCTGGTTTGAAATCTGCTAAAAAAAAGTACAGTGGTGAAACCATCACACTTTCAAGGATAAAGGGCCATATGTATCATTAACCTGATTTGCGATTCCCAAATAGCGATTTTTAAGAAATCGCTATTAGGTATGTATGTACAAAATCGCATTTTTTATGCAATTTCTTAAAATTCCTTAATTGCGATTAGCAAATTGCGAATCGCAATTAAGGAATACTTTCCCATTCATTTCTATGGGCCAGAAGGCCCATAGGAATGAATGGGAAGTTATTCTCAATTTGCGATTCGCAATTTGCTAAAATCGCAAATTGAGAATAATTTCAAGGGAGCAGGGGTGTCCAAAGGACACCCTGTGGCACCCCTGAAATATGCATGGGTGAACATTTTGTGCACATACATGCCCTAAGGGCATGTATGTGCGTCACATGGCACTTTGAAAAATGCAAAAATGTGCTTTTTTTCAAGGAATTCGCAACTTACCACCAACTAGAAGTTGGTGGTAATTTGCGATTCCTTAAGGGCATTTTGCAAATATTATTTGCTTCATACATTGCATTTAAGGAATCGCAATATTTGCGATTCCTTAAATGCAATTGCAAAATAAGGAATTGCAAATTTTGCGATTCCTTGTTTAGCACCACATTTTGCTTCATGAATGCGAATTTGCTTGATACATATGGCCCAGAACCTCTACCATGGTATTAACAAATAGAAACCAGTCTTTACCAGATGAAACTCGGGTTGCCAAATGTTAAACTATAACTTTTAAAAGGAAAACATCAAGTGTGATAAAAATGGAGGCCCTGCTCAAGTCTGCCCTCACAGAGTAAATAAATGGCCTGTAAGAACTAGTTAAATTGTAACTGAGTAGAGTGCTAGACTGATGACATATCTTTCAATTGTTTTCTAGGTGTAAATCCCTCAAATCCTGTTGGGCAAGACTTCATCATCATCACCCCAGTAAACGTTCACCACACTAAACTAATAAAGTTTCAGTTCATCATTACGGCTTACTTCGATGCAACCACTGTGACCATCACGTTTGTTTTCGGCAACATCAAGAAAGAAATCACGTTGGTGAAGGGTCAGATAGAGACCATTACAATTCCTATCACTGTAGAGATGCTGCAGTCGGGCACACCTGGGGCTCCAGTTTCAATTACATCAGACAAGCCAATATCAGTTGCATCTACCATCTACTTGGACAACAGAGTACAAGTCGCTGAAGTTGTTCCTTTGCAAAAACTGGGAGTTGAGTATTATGTGCTGACACCTCCTGGGAAATCAGATGATGATAACAAAGACATTTCAATTGCCAATTTCCTAGTACCAAACATAGTTGAGATCTACCCCACTGCACCTGTAAATTTCCAAGGAAAAACTTACCAACCAGGAAGTAAAATCACTATCGAATTTAAACCTTTTGAGGTGATCCTTTTAAAGAGCAAAGGCAACCCGTCTGGCACCAGAGTGTTAGCCACTCATCCTGTTGTTGTTACCTGCGGATATAGCAGCGTGGATACTGTCTTCCCAACGTACCAGGTCTCAACTCAGCTTCTTCCAGTCTCACGGTGGGGAAAAGAATATCTCTTCCCATCCTTGGCATCCCAAGGAAGTACTGACGTGGTCTTCATTGTTGCTTCCCGACCCTCCAAAGTAGAATACCAGGTTGATGACCAGAAGCAAAGTCGAAAAATGAAGGCTGGGGAGGTGATCCAGATTGTAGTCCCGGAATCCTCTACCGTCTCCATCACAGCCGACATGAAAGTCCAAGTCCTATATTTCAGGAAAGGGGATAAAACACATGAACCCTCCTTTATCAATGTCCCAGACAAAAAGCAATATAGCACTATTTATGCAGTTGTTGTTTATCCCAACTTTGAGAAGACTGTCTTAGTCATCACAGTAGAGACTTCCGCGGTGCATGAAATTACCATTGATGGGAACCCTGTTCCAAATATTGAGTGGAAACCAATCCCTGGAACTGTTTACTCCACAGCAATATATAATTTGGGCAAGGAGCCTGGCACCCACATTGTGGAAGCCCCCGACTCGCCATTTGGGCTTGTGACTCTTGGATATCCAAAGACGTCGACTATAGTTGGTGAGTTTACACTCTTTTTGGGGGTCTTGTTTCTCATACCTGTGCTGTGGTAGATCCAGTTCATGATATCTAGAAAGAGGTATTGGGATCTGTGAAAGATTACTTCAAGAAGTGACTTAGTCATGACATTCAAATTGTTTTTACAAGTGAATTTCATTTAAAGATATATAATGTAATATCCTGAGTTGACAATTTGAAAGGGGTGCTGATATTTTATTCAGACTCACAACCACTGCAAATTGTTAATCAGATGCCATAGAGAACCCACATCTGGCAACCTCTGGTGCGATCCACCTTTCTGTATTGATAATCTGGCAAAGGCAGTGGAGAATCAGGGTTGACAGCAGTTTTGTAAACTCACAGAAAGAGAGGCTATGTTATGTTATTCAGATGTATTTAATCCGACGGTGATTCATTACAAGTAGTTTGCTGTTGAGATATCAATGTTCAATAGCAATGACAACATTGCTGTCCTACTCTCTTTCAATATGTGTACCAATCATAGTATCCTTCTTGCCTGCATCTTCTGAGACATTAGCTGCTGGGGGTCTATTGTGCACTCAGCAAAGCACTCACAGCACTCCCCAATATGTTTCTATTTATGTGTTGCTAAGATTTCAAGATTCACAACTTCTAGTCATTGCAACAAAAGCCATATGTAACAAGAGAATAAGAAAATATGATACAGGGCATCCACAGCCATAGTCACATGTGTCCTGCTGCAAAGTGCTGATTATCCCAGTTGCCTTCCATGCCCCCAAGAAAGTTCTGCCTGTGGCAGAATCAAGATTTGTGTCTCTTAACTCCTAGACCCACTGTGTCCTGTAGTAAATTCTTTAATTGTTTTGATTAGGTGTCTCCTTGGCTTTGAAGGTATTCTGTCCTTAATCCAGACCACACCTTACTATGCTTGTCTTCATTGAATGCCCAAAATTAGCACCCACCGTCTTTATTTTGGGTGTGTGGGCAATCTTGGTGCAAAGTTCTGTACTGGTACTTGTCACATTTACAAATATCTCCACAAGTGAACCTCGTTTGACTACCTCAAAGTTCTGGGTGTGACAGATGAGTGGAAAAGAGATGCCAGGAAAAATAAGGCAAGCAGAGTAACCTTATCCACTTACCAAACACAAACAAAACACACACAGGCACACAAGCAGCCCAACAAAACAGCAATGCTGTTAGCACACA
Organism: Lissotriton vulgaris; assembly: GCF_964263255.1. Taxonomy (NCBI): domain Eukaryota; kingdom Metazoa; phylum Chordata; class Amphibia; order Caudata; family Salamandridae; genus Lissotriton; species Lissotriton vulgaris. The sequence goes on from NC_141695.1 coordinate 222,577,939, forward strand.
AGAAGGACCACATACATGAACAGGGATCCAAACATACAGGAAAATGGATGGAACAATTCGTACATGTAGATTTCATGACTACTTACACTATAGAGAATTTGCTGATGGAAGGACATTTGAGGAAGAGTAAAAGCAGTGCTAGTGCCTAATCAGTGGTTGGATTCCGTGTGATGATCACCTGTAGTAACAACGTGGTTGCAAATTTAAGATGCATTCCGCTCACATTCTGTGCAACTTTGTAATAATCCTTCACCTGCTGCACTACAATTAGGTCCCTACTTTACTTAATTCAAATTTATGACACCAGTTTTAATGTTTGGCACATAAACAAATTTTCCCTCAAAAATAAGCTAGTAATCATTTTCTCAAGACCATATTAAAACAATCTTAATATTGAGCAAAAGAAAGAGATAGACTTTCAGGTGGATCCAAAGTAGGTGACTTTTCAAGCCGCAGTGAAGAACATGCATGCCGATGTTTAGCTGGTGATGGGTCGGTAAGCAGTTTCGTAGCATTGGGGCGTTGCAAGCAAAGGTTCTGTATAGTAGGCTTTGATACAGTGTACCCATTACATGCCAGGAATCCCTGCTAGAAACTATGAGTGGGCAACATTAGGCAGGGCTGTCGCCTGATTCCAATACTAGCACACATATGTAGAGATACCTACCAGATTCGTGGGTAATTGGTTAAGGGATTTGGAAGCCCCACGCGGGCAACAACCACAATCCTTTTCAGGGTGAACCACAATCTCACTAAATTAGCCCGTGCCTAATCCTCTAGTATCGTTGCACAAAAACAGTCAGGATGAATTTAGAGGCAATGTGTGAATTATTTATGCAGCACACAAACAGTATTAAAAAATAAAACAAGACCCATGAAAAAATCCAAACCAATTTAGAAAGATAAAGTGAATTAAAAAAAATAACATGATACCAGAACAGTGCACCCTGCCCAATAAGCCTTTAGGACCTACCATAGAGGTGACTTTTAAGTAATAAAATGGAAGATTTAGACCTGGCATAAAGTTTATATTGCCAGGTAGCAGTGGCAGTTTTGAACTGCATACACAGGCTGCAGAGGCAGGCCTGCGACATGTTTTACAGTGCTACTTTAGTGGGTGGTACAATAACTGCTACTGCTCAGAAGCATAATTTACTGTACAGGCCATGGGTACAGATAGTACCATTTAATACAGACCTAAAAGTAAATTAAAGGCTCCAATTGTAGTCCAAATTTACCATGTTTAAAAAAGAGAGCAGAAGCACGTTAGCACAGGCTGGCAGGGGTAAAGTGCACCGAGTCCTAATGCCAACTAAAAAAATTCAGCAAAAAAAATCAAGCAGTGAAGGCATAAGATGTGGGAGAATACCTTGCTAAGGATGTCAGGCCTAACAGCCAGCTTGTGTCAGGTATGGCCATCTTATGCTCAACTGTGATAGAAGTTTTCCCGTATATCATGAATGCTACCAGATGCCAAGGGTTGCCACAATACACTAGTGATTGACAGCTATCAGGTGGGTGACTGCCAAGCACCTGTAAGGCAAGCTTAAACTGAGGATGCATCCTGTCTCAAGTTGCAAAGGCATCAACTAGATGACAGGTGGTGACCACCGAACGCCGGGGTTCGCCACCAAAACATCAGAGATTGATATTACCACCACAGGGATATATGTCACTACAATGCATACTTTTACAACGCATGCCATTACAACAAAACTTTTACAACGCAACATCCATTACAACGCATTCCATTACAACGCATGCCATTACAACGCATTTTACAAAGCTACCATTACAACACATTCCATTACAACGCATAATACCTTTACAACGCACACCATTACAACGCATACCATTACATAGCATATATGGTAAGTATTGGATAGTGTAGGGGTAAAATTTACTATTCTAACTCCAGGGCAGTGCAACAGTAGGGTAAGTGTTGGATAGTGTAGGGGTAAAAATTACTATTCTAACTCCAGGGGCTGCAACAGTAGGGTAAGTGTTGGGTAGTGCAGGGGTAAAAATTACTATTCTAACTCCAGGGTGTGCAACAGTAGGGTAAGTGTTGGATAGTGTAAGGGTACTATGCGTTGTAATGGTATGCGTTGTAATGGTATGCGTTGTAGTGTCATGCGTTGTAATGGTTGCGTTGTAATGGCATGCTTTGTAATGGATATTGCGTTGTAAAAGTTTTGTTGTAATGGTAGTGCGTTGTAAAAGTTGCGTTGTAAAGGTTGTTTCCCCCACCACAGTATGGGCCTAGATATATTCAAGAATCACCATCAGATGCAAAGGTAGGTGATGCCAGTCAATGCATATCTGGGCATTCATGCAGATGTCCCATACACAAATATAGAAGCACGGAGATAAGCCCACAGTGTTACACAGACATGCACGCACGAGCACCTACAACAACACACACAGATGAATCCTGATACACAGGTTCACACACACAGTATTACAGAGCATAGTCATTCCTCTTCAGGGCTCTTTCTTATTGTTACCAACTAATGCTGCTGTCACTTTGTGACGTCACTTTGCCCCTGCTTTGTAGATACCAATGGCTGGATGGCCACTGGGGAAATCCAGCAGCTACCAAGGCTCCAACTCTCTCCAGCCTCATGCTGATCACAATCAGAAGGCCCAAGACTGCAGCACTATTGTAGGAAGGAAGGTAGCATGTCAATGTGCACTTGCTGTAAATGATATGGTCGGCATTAGGAATAGTGACAAAGGCAGGGGGAAGGCGCTGATTCCCTTGGGTGCTTAGGTTTTCTGACAGCGCCATGTCTTCTCTGTGTTTCTAACTGGGGAAGCCACTGCCAAGCATAGCCCATGGGGGGACAGGACTCTCTTTCGACCTCACACTGAATAGTCTAGCATCTGAGGAAAGATGACAGTAGGTAGGACTAGCATTTTAAATCATGGATGTTGGCTGGGAATATTGTACAAGGGGGTACAATATACCTGTTTGACATATGATCTGTCATCCTTCCAGCACCTGAAGCTTGTGCGCTGTAATTTTACTTTCTCCTACCTGACCTCTCTGTGTTTACCTGCATGTCTAGTGGTATTCCAGACATCTGTTTTATACATTTAGGAGATTATTTACAAGGCCCTTGAGCCACCCGTATGTCACTTTTCCCATGGTAAAAATTGTGCAAAAGTGGCGCAAGTGGCTTGTAAATAAGCCCCTTAAAGTTCAAGCATGACTTTTTTACCGAGTTCGTAGCTGTAAAACATGCCTTTAGTCACATCATAAGCACATAAAGTGGAGAAAGATTGTCATAGACCATGTGCTGCACACAGTGCAGGTTGTTCTGAGATTCTCTTCATCCACAAACTGACCCGGCAACCCACGTCAGTTGACACCAGACTCTCCCCTTCACAGGCGACATCCTGTTCTGCCCTACAGGCAGAATGTGCAAGAAATATATCATCGTGGACGTGAAATCCCAAGCATCACGCTTTTTAGGATGTTAGGTGACCACTGAGACCTGTATTTTCAATCAATCAATCAATCAGAACTTTTATAGTGTGTCTAATCACCCGTGAGAGTTTCCAGGCACTGCGTAGCTGGTCTTAGTCACAAAGCCAGGTCTTGAGTCTCTTCTTGAAGTCCGTCAATGAGGCTGACGTTCGGAGCTGGAGGGTGTCCAGGACTTGGTGGTGAAGGTGGGAGAAGGAAGAGCCTCTGCTGAGGCTACGGCAGATGTGCAGGGTTTGTGCAAGGACAATGGAGGTGGAACAGAGGTTTCTGGATGGTTGGTGGAAGTTCAGTCAGTGGTTCATATATGCTGGTCCTTGGTCATGAAGGAGTTTGTAGGCGTACGTCTGTAGTTTCAATTGTCATCATTTCTGGATGGGGAGCAAGTGGAGGTTCTTTAGGTGTTGGGTGATGTGGGACCGTTTGGAAAGTTTGATGCTCAATCTGGCCACTGAATTCTGTATTGTCTGGAGCCTTTCATGAGTTCAGTGGTGGTTCCTGCGTACAGTGCGTCATCGTAATTCAGTCGGCTAGTGATGAGGCCCTGCATGACTGAGCCATTTAAAGATTTTTCAGACCATGCGAAGAGTGTGGAAGCAGGCACAGGTGACTGTGTTGGTCTGTCGTTTCATGGAGAGTTTGCTGTCGAGAATGAAGCCGAGATTGTGGGTGTGCTCCTTTGGTGTGAGGGTGGGTCCGAGCTCCACAGGCCACCAGGTGTCATTCCAGAGTGAGGCCTGGTTGCCAAAGATCAGTACTTCGGTCTTGTCCATGTTAAGCTTCAGACAGATGTCTTTCATCCAGGCTGTGATGTTCTTCATGCAGTTGTGGAATTTGGTCCTGGGTGTAGCAGGGTCTCCTGAGAGCGAAAGGATGAGCTGGGTGTCGCCGGCATATGATGTGATGTTTATATTGTGGGTTCTGACAATGTCGGCTAGAGGCGCCTTATAATGGTTGAAGAGGGTGGGGCTGAGGGATGAGCTTTGTGGGACACCGCAAATGGTGCTCAAGGGTTCCGAGGTGAAGGGGGAGGAGGATTCTGTGTGCATATCATGAAAGTGCATCTCCAACAATTCCGTACTGATGCAGTCTCTTGAAGAGTGTATGGTGGTCTCGGCCGTCTGATATCCCAAGTGCTTGCGCACATAGGCATCATAAAAAGTGTTTCTGTGTCTGCAAGAAAGCACAAAGTTATTTGTTCAAGTGGTCACAAAGATAAATGTTCTTTCCCCCCTCCATGTGCCTTGCATTCCAGAATCTGGGTGCACTTATGCAAGCTGGCCTTGGGTCGGATAACCCCACCAAATAAATATAGGGCACACTTGTCTTTCCAGATATCTGGCTGTCACATTGTTAAAATTTCTACGGGAGTGGTTTTACCTGTATCTCTGAACCAATGAAGATGAAGAATCTGAAAACCAAGGCAAGCAGATAACTCCTGCCTCCATAGATGACGAGAAGAGATGTTTTGTTTGGGGCCCAAGGCCCTGCTTGGTTTAACTGCATACACAAATGTGGAAGTGAGGGACAATTAGCCTCTGTACCTCTGGAGTACCAGTAGCCATGGCTTTAGTAGCTAAGGATTCCAGATATTAGCAGAAGACACATTGCTCTGATGGTCATTATAACATCCTCATAAGTATGAAAAAACAAGGGGTTCCTTTGTGGTCATTTGGCCACATGTTATGTTATATTGCATTTGTAGAGCGCACTGTTACTCTAGAGATACCTGGCGCGAGGGAGATCAGGGGTAGAAGCCAGAATCAAATTAGCGAATCATGCTGAACAAATGTGTTTTAAGCTGCTTCTTAAATAGCTGAAACTCTGAGGTGAATTGGAGATCAGCAGGAAGCGCATTCCATTTCTCAGCAGCCTTGACAGAGACAGAATTGACCCCCAACCGCACTCTGCGGAAGCGAGGAACGACCATCCGGCGTTGCCCCACTGAGCGCAGAGGGCAATTAGGCACATAGAAAGCGAAACGCTTATAAGGTAAGAAGGGCCCAGACCATGAAGAGCCCTATGGGCCAGAGTGATCGCTTTAAACTGCACGCTCTGAGCCAACCGAAGCCAGTGTAACTCACAAAGATACTGTTGCGCGCTGGATCTCGTTGGGGCATTGAAGAGAAGCCTGGCTGCAGCGTTCTGAATAATTTGGAGCTTGCGCAGCAGATATCCCGGCAACCCCAAGAACAGAGCATTAGCATAGTCCAGCCTAGACAGGATTAGAGCTCGGGTGACCGTCTCCTTGGCTGGTCTCGGGAGAAAAGGAAAGATTTTTCTGAGTGCTTTGAGAGTGCCAAAGCAAACCCTGTCAGTTTTTTATATGGTCGCAGAATCGTAGGTCCTCATTAAACCAGATTCCCAGGTTTTATGCTGGCCCTCCTTCGCTTCGGACTGCGGGCTGGGGTGACCCAGAGGCCACACGTGGGCTCTGAAGTCATCAGGGAACTGGCCATAGAGGAGGACCTCCGATTTATCCTTGTTACATTTGAGGGAAGCCTGGGCCAGCCATTGTAAAACTAAGGCTAGACACGTCTGAGCCGCACCAGTATTCAAGTCAGAGCCACCCCAGGTAAAGAGCAGCTGCGTGTCATTAGCATACACTATCACTTTAGCACCAAGCTCCTCTGAAAGATATACCAGCGGGGGCAGGTAGATATGCCTTTGCTTTGGTGGTCAAATGAGTTGCGCCCAGTCATGACCAGAAGCAGAAACGGGAACCCAAGGAGGGCGGTGATTTCAGAGCACAAGTGACAGCTTTAAAAAAAATAATTCAAGTTCCAGCAGTAACCGAGTATCAGCAAGCATCTCATGGTAGATAAGCTGCCCGTTCGGCCTGCAGTTACAAGCAAGTAACGGGTGCGCTAGTGCAGCAAAGTGGTCAATATTCAAGGTTAGTAGCCACCTCTTTGCATGTAGCTTCAGTTACTGCCTGTGAGATATCAAATGGAACACATGTACCAAGAGGTTCCCCCCCCCACTGCTTTGTCATCACACATATGGGCACTTCCTGCACAGCCACATGACTAGGTGCTTTTATAAGCCAGTGTCTTTGCAGGAGGCCATCACTAGGATGGGACAGCCTCTATCCTATGTATTCAAGCCATCTCACATCTTGCAGGCACGTCATGCACTGCGCGTTCTGCAGCATTACTTTTCTGATGTGTGTATGCAGGTGCTTGTCCTTATTTTCTGCAGTCACTCAATGTTTCTAGAGCAAGCTTTTCCAAAACCTATGTGGTGCCACTGCGTCATATGCGGTCTACTTTCCTCTTTGCTTTCCACTGGGATTAACTTGTAAGCTGTTCTTCATAAATGAAGCAAAACGTTTCTCTCAATTCCAGTCAAGCAGATTGTGTTCAGAAACATATTCCTACGTTTTAAAGCAATAAGTTAAGAGTTGAGCATTATATTGTGTCTTTATATTTCTCACATTTACATTCTTGCCCTACATTAGTGAAAGGTGCCCTACATTCTTGCCCTACATTAGTGAAAGATGCTATTCATTCTCCCTTTTAGGTCTCGGCTCTTGAGGGCGCGCATGTGCTGTCTCGAACCATATATGATGTATCGACATCTGGGGTTACAGCCCGCCCATAGGCTTCCAATTGCTTCACACCACTGTGGCTCCATATTCCCTTCTTCCCATTTGTGAGGGCATGCATACGTCATGCCTCTTCTGGTATTTAGCACTCCCCGAGCGCATTGTCCAACTACAATAAATCTGAGCAGAGACCATTGTAATTTATATGACATTTTTCAAACTGGGTGACTTGTCCCGCGACACTTCGTTTTCGATCAATTTTGTGTGCTCCCGTTCTTGTTCTCCTCCTCTTCTAGGGCACGGTTCTCCCTCTGGGTTCCTCCTTTAGCGTTCCCCTTTGTCTGCTTCTCCTCTAGCATATGTTTCATTCCTCTACCCTGGGCTCCCCTTCCCCCCTTCTTGTACTTTTCCCTGAGCTCTTCTTCTTCTACTCCTTGAACGTCCTGCTCTGCCCCTCTCCTTTTCGCCTCAACCCTCAGTGAAGAAAGCATCGAGGCACTCCGAGGACAGGCTGCAGCACTTATCTTGCTTAGATTCACCTTTAAGATAGGCATGGGCGGAAAATCCGTTCCGCTCGCGGATTTTGCGGATTTTCGGGAAATCCGCAATCCGCGAGATTCGCGAATCTCCCGCAAAATCCGCAAATCCGCGAGCAGCGGATTTTGCTCGCACTGTTCGCGTGAGTTCGCGTCAGTTCGCGCCCCGCGAATAAGTGCAAAATTGCAGAAATACGATCTTAGCAAAACTGAAAGTAACTACTTACCAGGTTCAAAAGTTCAGGCTCATCATTAGTAGCCATTTCCTGTAGTGCTTCCTGAGGGGCCCCTCCAGAGTTCAGTTGCCAGTTGAAACTATTATGTGACCCTGCTCTGAACCTCAGAATAGTTACACATATGCCACAAAGGTCCTGAATTACAGCTAAGGGAGACAAGCAGGAGCCAGGCTGGAAGTTAAAATCCATTAATCAGCCCCTAATTCATTATTGTCAGTTGGGGCAGGGCAGGTGTTGTAACTAATTTTGCAACAATGAAAGCACTTAGCAAGTGCAAAAGATCACTAATCAGGGCGCACTAAGGAAGCAGGTGCCAGCTAAAAAAATATTCTGTGACACATTAATCAGCCCCAAATTAATTCAGGTCACTTGAGGCAGGGAAGGTGTGCTTTGCTTTGCCGAAAATAATGTACACTGGACAACCAGAGGGTGTGGTGATGAAACAGAGGGTGGCATGGGTGGGCCAGAGGGTGGCATGAGTAGTCAGAGAGTGGCAGTGGTGACAGAGAGTGGCAGTGATGAAGAAGAGTGTCCCAAACAGGCTGGACACGTAGAAACAACAAGTTCGCGAAACTTGCGACCCGACAGGTAAGTTCGCAATTTGCGAAAGTGTACAAAACCCTCGCGAACTGGCAGAAACACGGGCGAACACAAAAAAAATAAAAATCTGCAAATTCGCGGGAATTCGCGGATTTTGCGGATTGCGAATCCGCAAATCCGCAAAATTCGCGAACGCGAGATCCGCAAAATTCGCTCATGCTTACTTTAAGATGCTTCAGCAGCCGGGGTAGCCTTTCTCAAAAATATATCTCTGAGTAAGTTATTATGGAGAAAGGTCGCCGGTTGGGACTCCACTTTCTACCCAATCAGGATTAGAGTGGAAAAAACACTCGTGGCTGGCGCTGGCCGCCAGCCTTAGCTGCAGGCAGGTAGTGGCTAGGGCTTTTTAGGGAGGCATCTGCCCCACATTCCTGCCCGCCATCTGTGGAAGCAGGTCGCCCACATTTTTGCAAGATGCCATGTCTCTTAATGGCCCAACAAACTGCCTTCCACCTGACGTGTGTGGCGACCTTCACTGTTCGATGAGGAGGCGCAAAGCACTCTCTAGTGTGGGGCTGTGCCTTGCCCCCTTCCGCGCAAATTGCAGCCTGCACTTTTTACTCTATGAGCAAAGTACCGTGCCCCCCTCCCCTGCAGTGGGAGAGCACCCCAAAACGTTTCTAGTACATCTAGCAAGCATGGGTATCTGCTGGAGGGCTGCAAATAGCATACATGTCTCTAGCTTTGTGCAGTGGGCACTGCTGCAACTTCTTACAGCATGTAAACTTTACGTGGGCAGCATGAGAGGGCAGCTGTGTCAGTTAAAAGTCCCCTGGGTGAACAAGTGTATATGCAGGTCCTTCTGTGGTGTTCACATATAACTTTTAGGTCTCAGCTGTAGACGGCGCACATGCGCTGACCGAGCAGAGACAGCTTGTATTTACATCTGGGGTTATAGCCCGCCCTTCGGCTTCCCATTGCTTCGCACTGCTGTGTTTGGAGAGGAAAGTGGGCTATTGCTTTTGATGCTGAAATAATTTTGCTATGTCCACTTCAAAAGTTATCACAAAAGAACAGGGATTAAGGCTACTATTGCCCGCACCGGTACTGCAGTCCTTAACCCCTTCTGTGCTGATGACGAGCCCAGGCTCGTCATGCAGCACGGTGCTCGTGTGCTGGTGACGAGCCTGGGCTCGTCATGAGCCGTGGAACGCTCACACGCGGGGCTAATTTCCCCGCTGTGCTGAGCGTTCCATTGCGCGGGCGTGGTCATGACGAGCCCAGGCTCGTCACCAGCACACGAGCACCGTGCTGCATGACGAGCCTGGGCTCGCCATGAGCACAGCGGCGCCGTGCGCGGCCCCCCTCCCCACCGTGCCGTGGGGAAATTAGCCCCGCAGCGAAGGGGTTAAAGTTGATATCTACTGAGTTGAAGGTGCAAATGGTCTGGGACACAGTCCCCTAGGTCCCATTGGTTAAAAGACAGGAAACCTTAACTTTCAACAAGAACTGCACAAAAAAATGACCCTGCACCCTTCAACTATTATTACAGTACTTAATCCAAATCACAACATTGTTTGTTTATCTCATTAATGATTCCGAAAGTTCTCCCAAGAATTTCAAAGACAGTTTCATCAGTTTAAATAGATTCTTTATTCACAACGGTGTTTTAAAATGAATAGCCAAGGCGTTTCATCCGTTACCGGACTTCTTCAGGGCTATAAAAATACAAAACATAAAAAATTGCTATTTACAACGAGTACTATACTCATGTCAACACAAATGTATTTACAATAGAAAAAAACAGATTTGCATACAATAATATATAACCAGTGTCTCATATATACAATATAGGCCTTCTCATGGGAGAACGATCTAAAAAAACAGATTTAATCATTGCATGATGTTAACACGCATGTCACAGTATACTTATTTTCATATTCTCGGTAATGCTTTCATCAATACCTATATACGTCAAAAAATGGCCAGTCTATGAGTCATATACAGTTCATTTCCAATTTCACATGTCATTCATTAAAGCATCACCACAATTCAATATAAAAAGTTGTCTTATGTACATCAAAATACCTTTTTAGACTTCCTTATAGAAATCAGTTCATAGAAATCTTCACACATTGATGAAGGTCAAGTAATCTGCAAACAGAATAATATGTACGGTTTACGCCAGAGTTAAGTGAACGTCAACAACAAGGTTAATCTGAAGCCCACTGGTGTCCCTTCCTATATCAAAGCTATGGCCGTCTTACAAACATCTAAATATTTTCTAGCAAATATTTAGTCATTAAGGTTTCCTCCAATTCAGTTTGGTCAGATACCTTGTTTTTACATTCCTATTAACAAATTCCCAATCTTTATATAATGACACATGTGCGCCATATGCATGTACATGTCAAATTCAGGGGTGCAGCAGGGTGTCCTTAAGACACCCTTGCACCCTTGAAATTATTCTCAATTTGCGATTAGCTAATTGCTAATCGCAAATTGAGTATAATTTTACATTCATTCCTATGGGCCTCCTGGCCCATAGAAATGAATGGGAAATTATTCCTTAATTGCGATTAGCAATTTGCTAATCGCAATTAAGGAATTCTAAGGAATCGCTAAAAAATAGCGAAATTCTACATACATACCATTTTGCACTTCTCAAATAGCGATTCCTTAACAATCGCTATTTGAGAAGTGCAAAATGGAATCTTGATACATCTGCCCCATAGTTGCTAGCATATTTATTAGTTATTACTCTATCATAGTGGTCTTGTGCCACTTAAATATGCCATTAGCAATATAGTGGTTTTATTATAAAGAAAATTTTTTCTTAATGAGAGAAGATTCTGTGAAATTTGTTTAAATGTCATTCATGTTTAAATTACATATATCCAAGCCTTATCAATTGTGTGGGGGCATTTGTTCCCAAAAATATCATATTCAAGACGCACTGTAGCTATCCTACATTTAAACAAATTTCTCAGAATCTCTTCTCATTAAGATATTTTTTTCTTTATAATAAAACCACTATATAGCTAATGGCATATTTAAGTGGCTATGCCAATCATGTTCAAAATTAGTCCCTAGGCTTGTCTCCCCTTTCATTTGATGTGGCCTGCCTAGATGCTCGAGATTCCGACTTTGGAACAAAAGCATCCATGTTCCAGTCCGAACTTCAGTTCAGCACCCTGTGATTCTAAGCAAATTACAAACTATGTGCTACCTAGGCAGGTTCTGTTGTAAAGTGGTCGCGTTTAGATCTGCACCGCTGGTTTGCTGGTGCACTTGTTAGTGCTAGTACTTATTACAATTTACCACACGGTGGCGGTGTCTACTTTTGGACTCTGTGCATCAGTTTTACAATGAAATAGTTCACAAAAATAATTCTGGAGCGTCCAGGGCATTCTTACTGCTTTGGGTCGGCAGGCAGTGCTTTAAACGGGCCGCTACTGTCCGGAATACCGGCACTTTTTAATTTTGAGAGGGAGGGTACCAGCACTTCTGAAGAGAAATGTAATACTTTTAATCGGAGAGTACCGGCTCTTCTCAGAAACAGCGGTACCTACACTTCTATTTTTCCATTTCAAGCATTGTTTGTAGATAGAGTCACTCGATACAAATAGATGTGTTTTTAATTACCACATTGCTTTAATATATATATTGCACTGTTAATATTTGCACATCGAAGATATTTATGCACTTGCACTTTATATCAGACTATTCTTTTATTATATGTGCCGTTGTCATGGAGAATAACCAAAGATTCCAGATTAACACTAATTCCTCTAATCTTTCAATAACTAAGCCATGGCATGGCTTAACGCAATTTTGTACCATTCCAAAATGGCGGAACCAATATTTACGTGTATTGAGAATGGGTCCTTGCTATAGTCCTCTTTTGAGTGCACAGAATTGCATGAGGAACTTTTGGCGCGTTGTTGCAATTAACTGATGTATTTAAATGAATGCTGTACCGTTTACCCGCTGACAGTGAGCAAGGGCGTTCACGCCCGAAACGCGTCTGTTTGGCAGTGTGTTGCACCTCTGCACTTTATATGCAATAAAGGAAGAGTATCCGAAGTAAGTCTGGCTTGGATTTATTTAACTGTGTCTGCGCACTGGGTTTGGTGCGAAAGGCGTCGCACTAACCTTCCGGTTGGAATTCATATATATATATATATATATATATGATCAAGCTTTGTAAAGGCGAAACGCGTAATGGGGGCGGCAGGCTTGCTGGCAATAAATCACCTCGATTAAGCACCAAGAATTGGGTCTGTTCTTTCGTCATTTCTGGATGGTTTGGGCTGAAGCGGCTGCTTTAGTCATTGGCGAATTTGCGTGCATATATATATATATATATATATATATATATATATATATATATATATATATATATATATACGCCAAAACCCTGCGCCTGCTTGAAGCAGGCGTAAGGCTTGACGCACCACGTTAGAGATAGGGCAAGTTGAAATAGTGCTGGAGTTGCGTGCCGCACGCAACACAAATCCAGCACTGCGCCAACTTCACCCCCTAGATGCGACACGCGTCTGTTCATTCATGCGCCATGCGGCGCATCATGGGTGGCGCAAGGATAAACTTGCGTGCCGTATCTTTCCTGGCGCATCTCTGCCGATTTGCAGAGATGCGCCAGGCAACATAAATCTGCCCCTAAGTATTTTTATTACCTATTTTCTTCTAAAGCTGTTTCTAGCCGGACTCAAAAGCAGGTCTGGATGACGTACTTATGCATGATCTATGGCTCAAGGAGTCTGATAACCCTGATTAAGATTCGGATACATCGCTGCCCAATTAGGTATGTTTGACTATGGAGTATAGACTGAAATGTTAAAAGTTCATCTTGAAAGGGGGTGGAGCATGAGACATTGTCAAAAGACCAAAACAATACAATACCCGTTCTCATGAGCTACGCAAACCAACCCAGTTAACACCTCAGATACATTTGGATATAAGTTAGCGGGGGGTGGGGGTGTAAATAATGCCCAGGTCCTCCCTCAGTCTGCATAATCGCGGATGGTCCATTCAGAACGTACAGTAAATGCACCTTTGCTTCTCTTTGCCCCGTGGCTTTTTTTCTTTGGGAATGGGCTAAGGATGGCCAGACATTTAACAGGCTGCACCTGGGAGCTGTGCACAGCATTTCCGAGGCCGGCACCAATGCCCCCTGGGCAACTAAAAAAACAGACTAAATAACATTACAGTTAGGGAAGTGCTAAAAGGAATCCTGGAGCTATTTGCTGCTGGTGCTGCAGTAAGGACAGCGCAGGAAGATGGCGGCTGGGCTAAGAGTGAACAGTAGTGACCGGGGGGCATATTACCAAGCAATAGCGATAATTATCGCTATTGCTTGGTTAGAGACAAAAATTTACCGTTGAGCTGCGGCGATTTTTATCGCAGATAAACCTTGGTATTACCAAGGTTTATCGCAAATGCGATAAAAATCGGCCGCAATGCATGAATATCGCTGAAAAGTCCGCGATATTCATGCATTACCGAGCTGATGCTCTTAGCCATGTTATCCACCTCCCATTGGATAACATGGCTAAGTACTACTCAGGGCAAGTGTTAGATTTTGGAGATATTCGCGCTTAGCGCGAATATCTCCAAAAGTTGGTAATAGGAGATAGCGATGTTAGCGACTGTTTCCAGTTGCTAACATCTTGGCACGCCCACTTTGCATGTCATTAGTGATAAATATCACTGACATGCAAAGTGGGGCCCAAGATGGTCGCTATCTCCTACTAGCTGTCGCTAACTGGTGTTAGCGACAGCTAGGTAATAGGGAGATAATTTTATCTCCGCTTTCTTGGCTTTTATAGTCAAAAAAGTGGATATAAACCCCCTTGATAATATGCCCCCGGGACCTTTAGGCGGAGTTCAAAAGATTGTGGCGGCTGAGTGTGACAAGCAGTGACTGCGACTTTCCGGGACGGTCACGGTGAAACCGTAAGATGGCAGCCGTGCTTAGTGTGAACAGCAGTGATCAAGACCTTCACCAGGAGGCCGGAAGATTGCGGCTGGGCTGAGGGTGAACAGCAGTGACCAGGACCTTCATGAGGAGGCCGGAAGATGGCGGCTGTGCTGAGGGTACACAGCAGTAACTGGGACCTTCAGGAAGAGGCCTGCGGGTCTGTGACGTGCATAGGGTGGCCGAACATGGAGCAGGCTGCACCTGGGAGCTGTGTACAGTATTTCAGAGGCCGGCACCCCCGTAATGCCCTCTGGGCTTTGCGTGAATAAAGCTGAGGGTGCCGCCATGCACAGCGCCCACATGTCCGACACTAAATTCAAAGTGACGATGTTGCTTAGGTCGGATCTCTTTCTCTGTATGTGCATGAGCACAAAATGAACCGCACTGAGCAAGGGAAAAAGCAGAGGAAACATACCTTACAACCAAAAGGAGAAACACGGACAAATAGTATCTAATAATAGCGGACGTCCACTAATGAAAAGAAACAAATCTGTACTTGTGCGGTGCTCCTGAGTAACAAAACAGAAGTGAGGTATCGGGTTGGCAACCAATTAGAAGGCTGCAAAGATCTGCTCTGAAATAATCCTATGGTAAGCAAGAGGCAGGATTACAGTCAGTATAGTGTTTACAACATGTCTTGCAAACAGCGCATGCGCGTTGATGCTAGACCTAAAAGGAGCAACTCAGACCAACTCTTAAGTACACACTGCTACCTGTGGACACTGCAGAAGGACTGTCCTGATGCCAGAGGACTGTACTTTTGTTTGATGCATACCCTACTGTCTGAGAAGCAAAACTTGACCTGCTACCTTAATGCCTGGCTCCCTGTGTGACTCCAAGGGCTTGTTCTGAGCTACAGGGACACAACAAGCTCCAGATCACTCTACAACTGCCCAGCTGGTGACCTCATGCACTGGAATTGCCTGGAACTGCAGATGGGCTTTCCTGATCTCTGGTCTCTGCTGGAGTAAACTAATAATCTCCAAGAGGTGCCTCCCAGTCCCCTTGGAGTGACATCATTTTTGTCTTTTTTTAAGTGATTTTTTATTTATTTTAACAAAGTTTGTAATGAACACTTTAGTTCAGCAAGTTAACATTCCCTGCATGGTGGTACACAACACATTTAGCTTTTCCTTGGAAATGTTGGCATTTCCTATTCCGAACTAGGCATGCCATCATTTAACACATATGCATCATCAACATGCCTCGCTGCTTCTCCTTACATCCTCAGTTTCGGTCTCAGGTACAATTATCGTGGTGTGCGAGAGGGTGGTGCAAGTGTCAGTCCACTATCTGTGTCTGTCTTTCACTAATGTTGCGGCGTGGGGGCCGTTATGTCACATGCCATTTGGCTGATCGGGTGTTGGTAAGGCCCACTCTCTTGGTCACGGACACTGGCAGTACCCATGGCTGTCCTACTGTCCCATCGCTTCCAGGGACCCAGTCACCACCAGTGGCATCCTACAGAGCCCTCCACACTGTTCGTTCCTCAGAGCAACACCCTCTGCTTGTGCCCTGCTCACAACTTCTGCCTTCCGCCTGCTATGGGGCAGCAATTCAGGGATTTCCAGTGGCGCACAATGTCTTTATGTATCACTCCCATGACTAAGTCCAGAAATTCATTACCTTCTGCCTCTCAGATTGTCTACTGTATAACCCCAGAATGCATTTCTCTAACTTAAGCAGCTGGTGTATGCCCAAGGTGTTCCCTAGGACCTCTGTAACTTACATCCAGAACCTCACTATAATTGGGCATTTTAAGACCATTTGGAGAAAGTTAGCATCGGCCGGACATCACTGGTCGGTAGTGTGCAGCATCATTTAGCCTGTGTGGTGTAAGATAGGAGCATTGCAGATAGTTAAACTGTGTAAATTTTAATCGGGTCCATGGTTTAACATCAGTTGAACTCCCCCTGGAACAGAGAAAGAAATCCTGATGTCTTTGGCTCTTCGCCACTGTGAACGGGCATTTTTGGGCAAAATCATGCTGCCCACGCCAACTGCCCACACAAAGCTCAGATGAACCAGTCTATTTGCGATATTGTTATGGCCAGCAACAGCCGGCAATGCAAGATCTACGCTGAGTGGTACATCGTCAACAACCCGCGGTGACTGCCAATGCAAAGCAGCAACCATATGCAGAGCCCATAAGGATCTTCCCATTACAGCAATGACCATCCACACACCTAGATGGTCTTCTTGCTACAGCAGCGACCATCCACAACACTCTCCCTGTGGCAAAACGGAACTCTTCATGCTGGACTTAATAAGGTAACAACATTAGCAGGAATAACCTGGTCCCTGTGTCCGGCCTGCCCTCCATCACAGTCGCCCTGATCTTGTGATTTTCTCCCAGTCTCACACGACCAGATAACGTGAGTTGCACTTTGTGCTTTTAGGTGCTATACTTAACTTAAATCTTCAAAATTGCATATCTTGTGTTCTACTGATTGCATTTTTGTAATTTGGGTGCCAGATAATTTATTACATTTTACTTAATTTTCCTAAATTAGTGTGGGATTTTTCATGTGCTGTGTTTTACCTTTTTTACTGTTTGAGTGCTGCATACAAACTTTACCTTTTCCTCTGAAGACCATTATTTACTACCCCTCCCCCTGGCTCTGGCACTACTATGCACAGCACCTTCTCCTCCTAGAAGGGCTCCTTAACGCCCAGGGTTCATTTTCACCCCTTCAAAGCAGCCTGGCTTATAAGCCTAACTCTGGTCAATCAGGTCAGAGCACTAGAAGGCTGAATTTTGGCTTACAGACACGAAATGTTTATCACTTCTTGTCAATACATTTTAGGATAAACTCAACAAAAGCATATCGTTTGATTTATCAATACTATTCTACTAAGTCCACGAATTATATTTTTAGGCCACCACTTTCTTTAGTTATCAATCAATAACTTTTTGCCATGTTAACCTATGTGCTCTGGATCTGCAATGGGGAAATTGAACTGGGTAACTCCTACATCACTAGGGCTTATAAAACATCTTTTATACGGACCATGTCTGTATCTACAGGACCCACCACCCCAGGAAGACCTAAGGGAGGCTTTAGGGGTTCTGAATATGTCCAAATATGGCAGATCCTCACTCCAACATGCGCCTAGCACTAAAGTCGATATGGGGAAGCAGTACACTTCAATGTGGGGAGTGAAATATGCAATGTCACTAAACCCAAGGGATATTAATCTCATTTAAAAAGGGTCCTCCTTATAACAACCTGAACCCCACCTTTAGGACACATAGGGGAGACCCTAGGGGTACCAATTAAAAGGTTATACATTTTTAAGTGCCCAAAACACCAAAGTCGAGTTTGGGCATAATTAGCATTACCACAGGCACGCCATAGGCAAGCCTGTCTGCATCCGTCTGCGCCTGAACCTCTCCCAGCTCCACCGACCTTGGTCCATTGACTATTCACCGATATGACTCCAGCACCTTCCATACACTCAACTCCGAATGGTCCACCGACTGCCTCCTCGCGTCACTGAAGAGCACCCAAGACCCAATCACCTGCCGCATCTGTGCCTTCTCCTCCCTCCACACACCTGACTGCACGACCCTCAAGAACCAGACACTACCACCTCAGATGCATGCTACTCAACACCAGCTACCTCAAAAAACACTCCATAGAGATCTGGGACACCAATGTCGGCCTTCTTGACGGAAACCTGGATGAACACCACCTCAGTCCCGGACATTGCAACCACCATCCCCTATGGATGCGAAATCATCCAGGAGGACCACGTAAACTGACTGGGAGGAGGCATCACCATCGTACACAAAAAACATCATCCCCTTCACAACAAGCTCCAATGACCACTCACCTGACACTTCCAGATCCAGACCAACCCTAATGCCACCCTTCGCAGCGCCCTCATCTACAGACCTCCCGGACCCTGCTCCTCTTCAGCAAAGTCATAGCAGACTTCTACGCTCACCCCGCTCTCGCCTCAAAGGACTACATCCTGCTTGCCGGCCTAAATTTCCACCTGGACAACCTTGACAACCACAACACCTCATCCTTACTGGAGAACCTCACCACCATCGGACTCAAACAGCCTGTCACATCTCCAACCTTCTCAGCAGGACACACACTTGACCCCTTCTTCTCTGCAAGCAACAACATCTCCATCAGCCGCACCTCTGAGCCACAATGGACCGACCACTGCAATGTCCACTTCCCATTTAAAAATCCACCGTACGCCATCACACCCACCAGCTCACCGCCTTCCCCATCAACTTTCACGGATGCCAATGCCTCAGCATGCAACCTCCACCATTGGATCTCCGAATACGCCAACACACTGGCACCCCTAAGAAACCTCTCAGGCAAGCAGCCCTCCAAGAATGCCAGCTGGTTCTTCCCTGCCCTCCAAGAGTCCAGGTGCACCCGCAGATGGCCTGAGAAAAGATGGAGGGCTAGCAAAATCATAGCAGACCATACAGCCTTCACCACACACCACCACCTCATCAGAACAACAAAGAAAGCAGCCGTACAGGAATGCATCAACACCAACACACACAACAGCAAAGAACTATTCACCATGGGCAAAGAATTAATCAAACCCAGCACACAGACAGCAGACATTACCCCCTCTGAAGGCCTCTGCCACAACCTCGCCACCTTCTTTCACCACTAGATCAATGAGATCTATTACAGCTTCATAACCCAAGAACCTCCCACCCCACCCCACCCGCAACCACAGCACCCAATGGCTCCAGACCCCAGCAGACATTGTTCAACTGGACCACCCTCACCTCTGATGACACCCTCAGGATGATGAAGAGCATCCACTCCTGTGCCCCTCAGATCTCAGCCCTCACCACATCTTCATTAGGTCTGGCACCTCCACCGCACTCGAACTCTGCCGCACCATCATCTGCTTCCTCAAGTATGCCACCTTCCCTGAAGACTTGAAACATGCAGGGATCAATCTCCTACTGAAGAAACCCTCTGCCAACCAGGTGAACCTCAAGAACTACAGACCCATCTCTCTGCTCCGCTTCCCAGCCAAATTCATCAAGAACGCCAAGTTCATCAAAACTAACCACATCCTGGAACTCTCCCAGTCAGCAACCTCAGCACCAAGACAACTCCCCTACCCGCTACAGACGACATACGCACCCTCCTCAACTGAGGTGAAACTGCTGCCCGCATCCTCATGGGCATCTTGGCCTCCTTAGACACAGTCTCAGACCATACCCTCTATGCAGGACTCCACAAAGCTGGTATTCGTGACAAAGCCCTAGAATGGATCAGTTCCTTCCTCACTGGCCAAACACAGAGAGTCAGACTTCCACGGTTCAACTCAGAGCTCACAGAGATCACCTGCTAAGTGCCTAAGAAATCCTCCCTGAGCCCCACCTTCTACAACATCTACATGGCCCCACTTGCAGCCATCGATAGAAGCCAAAGACTCAAGAACGTCACTACACCTAGCTGATTCTTTCCCTCACAGATGAACCCACAGCCGCGAAGAGCAACTTTGACAACGGGATGAAGGCAGTCGCCACCTGGATGAAGTACAGCTGCCTCAATCTTAACTCCAACTAGTATGAAGTCCTCATCATGGGCTCCACACCCTCTGCCTGGAAAGACTCCTGGTGGCCCGCAGTGCTCATAACCCCACCCACACCCACTGACCATGTACAAAATCTCTGTATCATCCTGGACTCCTTGCTCTCAATGCTCGCCTGCTTCCACACACTCCTCCTGCTTCATAAGATCTTCAAGTGGATTTCTATCATGTCCAGAAAAATAGTCACCCATGCCCGCGTCAGCAGCAGTTTCTACTATAGCAAAGCACTCTATGCCAGCACCACCCAGAAACTCCTAAAGAAATTTCAGAACATCCACCCCTCTGCCAGACTCATCCTGAACATTCAATCACCGGCAACCCTGAAAGACCTTCACTTGCTACCTATCAACCTAATAATTTCCTTCAAGCTCCTCATGCACACCTACAAAGCCCTCCATAATGCCGGACCTGCATATCTCAACAACTGCACAAAATGAAGAGGATAGCACTCCTATAAAGTAACAGTTGTAAGGTTTGGAGTAAGTGAGACTCTAGTATTTGTAGAGTAAGCACAAAAACAGGTTATGAAGTAACATTCAATGGTAATGATAGAGTTCTAGGATATAGTCCACTTGTTTTTATTTTCAATCTTTATTCTTGTGATTCCAAAGCACAGATTATTCCAGCAGGATAAAACATCACCAACACGTGTTTCGTCCTACACAAGGACTTTTTCAAGGCTAATAGTCAGGTGAGCTGAATTGTCCAATAGATGTCCAGAATGAAGTGATAGGCCACAGTTGGTAGAAAAGAAATAGGATTTCTGAGAAAAAGAGGAGGTGTCATGAGTAAAGGATTTTTGGAGTCTAAATGTAAACGGTAGAGATTAATATTGTACGGTAACATTCAGCAACTTTAGGTCCATGGAAACAGTATCAAAGGTCACGTGAGACCTAGCTAGTACGCAAACTGCACAATAAAGCAGGAGTTATATGTTGGTCAGGTTCTCATAGCTGAACACACGAGCATGGACCGTAAAGGATTCAATAAAGTACAACGACAACCATGATAAGCTGGGACGCCTAAATTTAGGACCGTTACATGACCGTTACATGGCCTCAAGTGAACAGTGTCTGGAGCTCTCTCATGCCGTTTCAATCTTAAAACGTGGTAAAGCCCCTGGCCCCGATGGATTTACCATAGAATTTGATACTCATTTTTCACAACTTCTTCTTCCTCACCTTCTTTCTCTCTTTAATTTTTTCATTTCGAACGGTTATTCCCAAGGAACTTTCCAAGAAGCTATGGTTTGTTTAATCCCTAAAGATAACAAAGATCCCTCCTTTTGCAAAAACGATCGTCCTATTTCTCTTGTAAACACGGATTTTAAGATCTTTGCAATACTACTCGCACTGCGTATTGATCCCATTTTACCCGAGCTTATTGAACCAGAGGAATCTGGTTTTGTCAAAGGACGTTTATCCTCTGACAATTCTAGTAAAGCATCCTCCTTACATTATCCCTTGGCGGCCATTACCCTTGACGCAGAGAAAGCCTTTGATAGGATTGGTTGGGACTTAATGTTTCACGCTCTCAAATGGATAGGCTTTCCACCCAAATTAATCTCGCTTATTACTTTACTGTATTCTGGCCCTGATGCTTCTATTTTTGCCAAAGGTAAAATCTCAAATTACTTCTCTCTTTCCAGAGGTGTTCGTCAAGGCTGTCCATTGTCCCCCTTGTTGTTTATAGTGGCAATGGAACCCTTTCTCACGAAAATAGGACAAGATGCTCAAATTTCCGGGTTTTAACTAGGCTCAGACAATGTTAAATTATCTGTCTATGCTGACGATAGTCTATTATACTGTTCTCATCCAGATACTTCTCTCCCTTCCTTTCTTAAACAAGTTGATCTTTTCTCGAAAAATCTCAGGTTATTGCCTCAATCGGGACAAATGCAAGGTTTTACCCCTCAACTTTTTATGTCTCCGCCATTACTTTGATCAAACGGGCTTTTCCTGGCAACCAGTTAAATTATAATATTTAGGTTTATGGTTCTCCGCTAATATTTCTGACACTTTAAAATTCAATTTTGAATACATTACCAAGAAATTGACAGACCTAATTACCAAATGGTATCCCCTTTTTCTTTCATGGTGGGGCAGATTAGACTCTATTAAAATTATGTTGGCCCCTATAATTCTATATTCTCTTTCTTTGATTCCTGTTCGTATACCAGGTTATAAATCCCCTCGGATAGTCTTATCAAGTCTTAAGAAAGATAAAATGAATGGAGGTCACAAGTTTCCTGACTTTAAATGTTATCATCTTGCTTTCTCTCTTAAGCAAGCTTTCAGGTGGTTGTCTACTGAACTCCCCTCCCATCCTCTCATCCTCCAGTATGGCTGTCCATTGAAAAATCCTTTGTTTCTCCTTTTGATTTACCTGAATCACTTGCATTTTCTGCCAACTCTTCTTTTTTGCAATCTTCGGTTATTGCTCAAACTCCCCTTTTACCATCCTCTTATCCTTCTTTAGTCTCGCTGCCTCAACAGCCTATTTGGCACAACAACCTACTACGCATTAAGAATCGTACCTTTTATTGGAAATTATGGAGAACTAGGGGTTTACTATGGATTTCTCAACTTCTGCATGCACATATACCTTTATCTTTTTCTGATCTTTAATCTCTTTTTCATCTTCCTCACTCTTGTAAGAAACAATATGAGCTTCTATTACCAGCCCTTCAGCATTATCATCAATCACTACCTTCTTCTCCTGTTCTTCCTCCTTCATGCTCCACTATTTTCCTCTTCTCACAACTGTTTCTTCTGCTTCTAGTATATACAAATGTCTTTTATCTCCTTCAGAACGGCTCAAGACAAAGACTGAATTGGCTTGGGAACGGGATTTGTCATCTTCCTGGTCGGTTTCCCTTTGGGACAAATTCTGGTTAAAAATTCATAAAACTTCAAAGCAGCTAATACTACTCAAACCCTTTATTTCATTTACCAACGCCTACTATACTCCCCTGCAAGACTTGCATCCTTTTCCCCCAGACCTCTCATCTACATGCTGGTCTTGCTCATGCCCTAATGCCAATTTACTACACATGCTTTTTCTATGTCCTAACATATCTACTTTTTGGAAATGTATTTGGTTTCGTATAAACGTTATTTTTAAAACAAAATTCCCCTTCTCCCTTTCAACTGTTTTCTTAAGTTCCTTTTCTCCCTGGCCTCAATCCCCTTCCCACTTTAAACATATTGATATTCTGATAGCTATAGCATTACACTTGATAACCTCCAACTGGTATGACTCATCAAAAGTTACGTATTCAGCCTGGTGGAATGCCATATGCTTTCATCACAGACTAGATACAAATTACGTCACCCCTATTTCCCTGGCAATTAAGAGAGATTCGCTCTGGATCCCTCTTACTTCATATCTGTCCACTCTCTCTTCCTCACGTCTCTCCACTAATACACAGGCTAATAAATCTGATGAGGTTCATAAACCGCCATGATCACTCCCTTGTTGTCTCCTTCTTCACATTCTTTACAATATTATTGTTTCCTCTATTTTCGTAGTTGCTTACATATCTTTATTGTTATGTATACGCATACAATGTATATTTTTTGAAAAATTATTACTTTATTTTCTGCATTTCGGCAATTTGTCATTTCCCTTTCTCTTCCCCTTTTTCCCCTTTTCTTCGCTCAGACATTATTGTTTATTTATTCCTTTTATTCATGCATTTTTAATATGTATTTTTTATGTTTATGTTTACATTATTTTATATGATGCTCCCCTGTTGTACTTCTCTTTGTACTTGGTTTTAATAAACTGGAACTTAAAAAAAAACAATGGCCTCAAATGTGCCCTAGCAAGATAAAATATTTGGGAATATGGTTCACCCAAAACCTCAAAGAATCCATGGACCTTAACTAAAAAAATAACCTAGACAAAATTAAAGACAGCTTCGACAAGTGGTCAATAAAATCCATCAAAACAATGATCATTTCCCCTAATAATTGTTAATTGCCATGTCCCCATATACCTTTTTGATACCTTTTTTGCAAATATAGATGCAATACTCACTGAGTTCCTATGGTGTTTCAAAAACCCAGAATTACTCTAAAGAAACGAAGGATTCCCCCAAAACTTGGGGGGTTAAACCTACCAGACTACAGGAGATACCAAAATGCTTTCCTGGCAAAACAGGGAAGCCATTGGTTTCTGCCTACTGTTAACACCTCCCACTTCTGGCTCACCATTGAAAAAGAACTCGGTAAACCACTATCCCTTACATCCCTTATAATTATCAAGAGAATTAAAACAGACCATTCTGAAAACATTCTCTCAAGTATAGACCCAACGCAAAATTGACAACAGACTTCCCTAACAATATGTAATACTCACACTTAGCCTCCATATGGCACAGCCAAAACCTGAAATTAGAATGAAGAATGTTGTTTATAGAGAAATGGGCACAAAATTACATACTCTTGGTAGGAGATCTCTGTACCCCCTCAGAACCCATATACTTTTCACAACTCAAACCTCAGTTCGATCTCAATGATCTAGACTTCTTCCTAAAAAGAAAGCACTTATAGCTAAACATACATCACCAAGCTCTCCCGACCTACCTAACACTCTAAAATCCTACTGCAAAGGCAGACATCTAGCATCCAAACTATACTCTCTCCTTTCCCCCACTAAATCATCGCTAGCCAACCAATCCAAGATAAATGGAAAACCCTTATTTCCGACTCCAACTACACCCAGTAGGACATACCAAAGTGGCCATCCATGGGGGAAAACCTCACTACTAGCAAGTTAACCCCATCACTTGCACAATGCCGATACAGGATTGCCAATATGGCCCACTGAACTACAGCCAAACTTTGAAAACTGGGTTTTTGGACATCTGGCACCTGCTGGAGCTGCAAGAAGGATGCAGGAGACTTGAAGCACATGCTTTTGGCGTGTTCCTTCACTAAAAGGTTCTGTCTAGAATTCAGCAGTACCATATCACAAATCCTCAACATAAATTGGACTCCAGCCTAGCGGCCGTTACACTAGGTATATCCCCCTCTCCGGACATTAAACATGCGCGAAAGAAAAATGGACCAACTCTATGAGACATATTGGTTGCATCAGGCCTCAAAGTTATCCTCTCTGAATGGAAAAATTCATACAAACTCTCCTCCCATACCTGATGAGAATGGGTTTAATTTACCAGAGCTGCAATGAATTCACAAAAAACAGAGGAACTTTCCCGCGCTTCCCCCAACATAGGACAGATGTGTCAAGCATTCGCGCAGCAGAACCTGGAAAGGCTGCCGGACGGTAATACACTCTGGGCGCTGTTCATCCCGCCTCAACTAAAGACTTAAGTTGAACTGCTTTTACCGAATCGGCATTTTTAAATAAATGTATCATTAAATCCTTTAAAAAACGTATTTTAAGCTCATTGATTTTATAATTCTCCTTTCACTTACTTGCTTTAGCCCTCACTCCTCATCTGAATGCAGGCGGCACCCGGTTTCCCCGCCCTGGTCCACTGCAGCTGTGTGTCGTTTGTGAGGAGGGCGGGGGAGGTAGCATGAGGGGCTCCGGTAACTCACTTCCGGTCCAAGAGGGGGCGGAGGAACTTTCCTGCGCTGCCCCCTACATAGGACAGATGTGTCAGCGTTCGCTCAGCTGGTGCACCGAAGGCACCCCTAAGGCCCGCCCGTCTGCGCCCATCTGAGCCCGGCCGGGGACAGGGGCCACGAGCCACGACCCCTGCCACCCTTGATCCCATCGAAACAGACATAAGCACCGTACAACACTATTCAAGGGAGTCTTTGTTAGCGATATCTCTACATCTGAGAAATAACAATATGCAGTGCATGAAAGCCCATTCTGGAAACACTGAGGGCCCGTTTTTTTGCCGTGGCTGTATGTGGCATAGCTTTGTGTTTTCCGACCGCCCCCACACAGAGACAGACGATCAGCTAACACCTAGATGTTTATATTTTAATGCCAGATCGCTACCTAGACACACTTTCGATATCTGGGACACCTTAAACGAGAGAAACCCTGACCTGGTTTTCATAGCTGAAACTTGGTTGGGCGATAACAATCTCACGGTCATCGTTAATGCTCTACCCCTCAAATATAAAATATTGAAACAAGATAGGCAGAAACGAAGATAAGGGGGGCTGGCTGTCCTGTTTAAAGACAACCTCGCCTGTCTCCACCCTGAAATGGTGCCATTTGGAGAGCACGAAGTTCTAACGTTTCAGATAACCAGTGAAGGTCCCATTTTGCTTGGGGGAGCTGTAATCTATAACCCCCCGGGCCACCAAACTGAACTTAGTGCTGAACTTTTTACTCAACTTTTCACTTTATGCCTGAAATATAAACATTACCTAGTTATAGGAAACTTTAATTTACACTTCGAGGAAGCACTCAGTACCGCAGCAAGGCACCTCGAAAGAGTTATGCAGATCCTCCCGCTCAAGCAATGGGTCAAAGGTCCCACACATAGTCCAGGGGAGGAGCTCAAAAGGCAAACACACTACATTAATTTCATTGTCCAACATATCACAACCGTGAGAGTTTAATATTGCAATGCAACCTAAGGTAAAAGCTTCCGTTGATTTATCCAGAAGGCAAATAGGAAACAGCAAAAACTATTGGCCCCGGTACGTCTGATTTTAAGATTCTGTATGCAGTCTGATATTGCCTGATTCCAAGGTTTAAGCAAATTGATCTTATCCACCTCTTGTGTATCTGTTGGTATTTAGGGCAAAAGAAAAGTACATGTTCTTCAGTCTCTTTGGCTCTAGTGCAGGCAGGACAAGAATCTATTAGTAAACCAACAGCCTCTTTTCCAGGAAACTTTAAGAGCAGGTTGCAATATCTGAATCTGACATATAAACTTTGAGCAAGTGGGGGGCCAGATTTTGTCCAAAAGGGTTCAAATTGCAGACATGATTTAATATCTAAAAATGTTGATGTTAGCTGACTATTAGCAGATTTAATAGCATAATGGTTCTCCACCACCGCCCATTTGCCTTGCTTTTAGTCTCAGTTAATCACATCTTGTGGCCTTGTCTGGGCATTCCCAGAGATCCAACATATTCATCAATTTGTACCAATCTGCAACATTTTTAAACTACAGTAGTTTTTTGCACCACTGATCATCAGTACCTTCCTCATAGAGTTACGGTAGTCAGTGAGCTGAGGGGTTGTCCAAAACCGCAACCAATAGGTTAGGGGTTTCAAGGCAGCCATATTGCCTATTCTCTTCATCCCTAGATCACAAAATAGGGGAATCATTGGGGTGGTGATGGGTATCGAAATGAGTGACCCGGAAAAGATATTTTCACAGATTGTTAATTAATTTACACTAGTATGGCCCCATATCTTTGCTCCATACAGCACTCAACTTTGGGATTTGGCACGATAAACTTCCAGTACAGGGGTTAGGGATTGAGCGTATGACTGTTTATGGAATCTTAGTATTGAGTTAGACCTATGACATAAGACAAGGTAGCTCTTGTCTAACTGATGTACCCATCTAAGTGACTCACTCAGTCTTATGCCAAGTTAATCAAAATGCTTTACCAGCTCAAGAGGTTCACATGCAATCCTGATCTCACATAGTCCTCCCATCACTTTCCCGAACACCATATATTTTGTTTTAGCAGTGTTGAGTTCCAAACTACTGTCCCTGAAAAAGTTTAAAAATGCATCCAATAAAATTTGCAGACCTGTGGGTGTTGTGGATATTAGTAAAGAATCATCTGCAAAGAGCAGGATTGGGACTTTTGCACCATTCAGTAATACTTTCACAACCCCTTAAATATAAGTATGAAGCCCCATATCGTATTTAATAATTGAAAGCAAACACATGGAATTTATTTTCACACACTTAGCAGAGAGTGATATACCATAATGAGATGATGAATTAAAAAATCGTATTCAAAGAAGCCAAAAGGTACACAATCATCTGCTTAAAATTGAATGTTTCCTGAATGCATTACTATTTTTACATCGACCCCAGAGAATCTCAGATGATTGAAAGAAAAAAGGGTCTAATGCTGTCATTCAGTGGCATACCTTGAGTTGTACATACATTTTGTTTAATATTGTCAAAGAAGTAAAGAAATATATTAAGTGTTTACAAAAACCAAAAAATATACATCAACACACATATCATGTATCATGTCTTATTCAATGCAGAATTACCCTCTGTTGCCAAGCGGTAAGATTAAAGTAATATTGTATAGTATGACCTGGATGTGAACAGCATTTCCAGTATGTTACATTGGAATAGCTTGAATAATTTTTTCACTCATGAATACAGTTCTAATGAAAAGTTACTGCATATTAAATACAAACTCAGTTTAAGCAGTAGCTATAAAAATACATTTTATTTTTTTATTTCTATTTTTATTAGGATTCAGGTATTGCAGTATCATAGACATAACATATAGTGCATATTCATCAACATGACACATAGGAATCTTCCATACAAATATGAATTTCATATTACATAAATAAAGTAAATACACGTGGTATACAACATACAATGAGAAGATAACATCATCACAAAAAATACTATAAATACTATAAATGCAGTTGACTTAAAACCAGATAAAAAAAGAATATCTCATACAGTGCCTACAATAGGATAAGGGAGAATAGCTTAACTAATGTAATCAGCCACTTTCAAACTGCGCCTACATCTTAAGATGGGACATATTGTCCCCAGTGCTTCTCGAATCTCCTCACTCCCCCAGTGCGTATTGCATATCACTGATCACTGGTTATGACTTGTCTCATTTTCTGTAGCCAGTCCTTTATTGAGGGAATTACCTGAGTACGCCAATTTTGAAGTAAACAGAATCGAGCTCTAGCTGTTGCAAAATATATTCTAATTTTACGCACTTGTTGGACAGGCCCAAAATCAGGTCATACCTCAAGACTCTCAGCCAAGTAGTTGAAGCCAAATTGACCCTCCATTCACTTACAAGGTACTTTAATATTTCAATTGAGAATCCCTGTATGGATGAGCAATGGCTGATTACATGCTTCCAGTTTGCTGGGCAATGCCCTATACATCAGGAACAGGTACCTGGGAGGGTAGGATTAATATATTTTTTAAAAGCTGTGGTTCTATGTAGAAGCCATTTAGAAGATAACGTATCCAAAACCAATTGGCCCCTCTTAACACACAGTAATAGAATATATTAACTTCCTTCCACATCATATTTGTCCTTTCAAGACCCATTTTATTATTGCTTTTTGGGCGGATTCAGGGCCTTTACACACTAAAAGCATTCTGTTCTACTCCCCTATCTTTTTCTAAACCCCGACATACCTTAGATTAGATGCCACTTCTCTGCTACTAAGGATTTGAGCAAGATCCCAATCCAGAAAAACTTTATTGAGTATTCTAAATGAGCCAGAGAGGAGAAAGACCTCCTGTATAGGCGTTCTTACTTCCACTGCGTTTTGCCATCTAGCCCTCATAAGGAAGTTCAGTACTTTTCAATATCCTCATTTACCCTACTTTTGAACAATTTTGGGTGAAAGCTCCCCCCCTAGACCTATATCAACCACGTCCAAGGGTGTCGCCGCAATGATCTGGGGAATGGACTATCTCCTACAGAGATCCCCACATTTCCGAAAGAGCCAATACAAGCTCTTATAGTGCATTCTTTTAGGAAGCTTAGCCGTCTTTAGTACGTCGCAGATATTAAACTCTTTCAAAATCAACCACATAACATTTTCATAAAAGCCCCCTGAGTATTTTTGTATTAAACCTAAACATATATTGTGCAAAATAGGCAGAATAGTAATCTCTGAGATTGTGGAGCGCCAACCGTCTGTTCTCCTGTGATTCATATAAAGTGCTTTGTGCAATTCTGGGTGATAAAAGATAAGAACATGGACTCAACAGATTTAAAAAAAGAGGTAGTTAACACGAATGGGATATTAGAGAATAAGAAATTAGTTAAAAAAGGACCAACATTTTGATTATGAAACTCTTCCTAAGACAGTCAAAGGGAGAGAATTCCACCAAGAGAATTCATTGTCTAATTTTTTTAATTTCGGAACCCCAGTGTACCCCACTATTGCCATATTCGTGTTATCATTGTTCCACATAACAGGTTTGGTGCTGACCTTTTACCCAGTTCGGTGCTGCATAAATATCGTGTGGTTTTCTACAAAAACTAACATAATTTATTATGCATGAGGATTCTCACTATCACAGCAGGATTACCATCTTCTGCATCATAGCACTGTATAGGAATCATCACTATCGCCATTTAAAATTTATATTCACTTTGTGTTGCCAAACCTACCTCATCACTCCACTATGCGCCCCTCTTCCTGTTAGGAGCACTTCCAGTTGGTTCCCGGTCTGGTGCAGAGAATAGACAGCCGCTGTACAGCAGGGCTGATTGGCGGGTGGGTGGAGCCTGAGGCTACTTCCACGCTGAAGCTAGCGCACAGATCAGAGAGCCCTGCCCAGGTCGTGGTGGGTCTATCCTAACGCTGCTGCGCTCTATGCCTGCTTAGAAATCGAAATATTGCTCTTTAACACTGTGTTTGATTATTTCAAAAAAAGGAAAAGTTTTAAAATGTATAATCACTTTGTGTTGCC
Source organism: Lissotriton vulgaris (assembly GCF_964263255.1). NCBI lineage: Eukaryota > Metazoa > Chordata > Amphibia > Caudata > Salamandridae > Lissotriton > Lissotriton vulgaris. The sequence continues at coordinate 222,608,490 of NC_141695.1, forward strand.
AAACCTACCTCATCACTCCAATACGCGCCTCTCTTCCTCTTAGGAGCACTTCCGGATGGTTCCCGGTCTAGTGCAGAGAACAGACAGCCGCTGCACAGCAGGACTGATTGGCGGGTGGGTGGAGCCTCAGGCTACTTCTTCCACGCTGAAGCTAGAGCGCAGATCAGAGAGCCCTGCCCAGGTCGTGGTGGGTCTATCGTAACGCTGCTGCGCTCGCGGCCTGCTTTTTGGTTCCCGGTCTAGTGCAGAAAACAGACAGCCGCTGCACAGCAGGGCTGATTGGTGGGTGGGTGGAGCCTCAGGCTACTTACTCCATGCTGGAGCTAGTGCGCATCGAGCGCGCAGCGGGCGCGCGAAAGGCATGCCTGTCTGCGTCCGTCCGCGCCCTGCCGGGACCAGGAGCCAAAACCCCTGGTCCGGGCCTTACATACCCCCTGGTCAGGGCTTTAAGTGGGCCGGGTCTCAAGAGGTCTGAGCACCGGCAGTTTTTCCAGGGGGCCTCGAAACGGGTCTCTATCGGGCTCTGTTTTGTGCCCTGGCACAGGCGGTCCGTATTTTTTCCCGGAGAGCAGTGACAGCAGCCCGGAAAAAAAAAGTGCCAGGGCGCAAAACAGAGCCTGATACAGACCCGTTTCGAGACAGCAGGCACATCGATGTGCGCTGCCCACATGGCTCACTTCTCACTAGTGGAGAAGTTATGGCATGACTTCATGCCAGGTGAGTTGTGGGGGAAGGGAAATCCTTTAAAGAGTCAATTTCTTTCTGGGTTTCCCTTCTCTTTCTGAAAGGCAAGAGCAGCAACATTGTTGTGTTGTCACCAGGGCTTTCATTGGAAGCTTTTTCAATATTATATGTAACAAGCCATAGTTGCTGCTTACTTATCTTATGCAATTAATAACCAATGACAAAGCCAATAGTACCTACTTGTTGTAGGTATGATGTTACTTGTTGTATCACATAGCAGGATGCAATGACAGAAACAGCAAAATACAAGTGGGGCGGCACACTATGCTAAACACAGATTTTGAACGTAAGTGTTTTAAAGCCACACCCCTCATTACACTGGCCACGTCCTTTTAAGAGACCCCCTAGTTTTTTCATCCCACTTAAAGCCCTGCCACTGGTAGAACTTAACCAACTAAATTGTGACTTAGCGCCGCTTGACAAGAAGGTAGCAGCCATACTCAAATCGGAAGGGCTGCTAAGGCCATCTACCCATAGGGCCTACGGCAACCTTCTTAATCCCCCACTGAGATCTCTTAGGCCCCTTAACCCCCCGGTTCTCAGTTTTGCCACCCTGAACACTCGATCACTGCAAAAACACCACCTTGAGGTCTTTTCACTACTACAAGAGGAAACCACAGACATTCTAGGCATCACCGAGACCTGGCTTGAGGAATCCTCAACACCGGATCTAGTAGCAGCAATGCCCCCCAACTACGCTGCCCTTTACCACAAAAGGCCGGCCAACACCCGAGGGGGAGGGGGTGCTCTCCTCTATAAAAACACCCTGAAGGCTGAGACACTTCTCGCAGAGAGCATCGAAGGGGTGGAGGTACTAGGGGTGAAATTTCACTCCTCTTTAGCTTGTGTCATCATTTTGAATGTGTACCGCCCTACCGAGAACGCTGCCTAAGCTCATTGAATATCTGACGGAACGGACACATGATATGCGCTCACTGTATCAAAGCCTACTAATATGTTGAGACTTTAACTTCCATTGGAAGCTATCCCCCAAAGAGATCCAAGGCAATCTAATGGACGAAGCTCTGACTGCATTAGAACTACAACAAACAGTGACAGGCCCTACCCATGAAAAAGGACATACACTCGACCTAGTCTGGTCCACCCAGCCACTTACAGACCCCCAGTCACGAGACCCTGCCCATGGTCAGAACATTATATCATCAGTGGCACTGTACAACTCTTAGAGCAAGGAGCCCCTCCACCTCCAAAATGGAAAACCATTAGGAGCTGGAATAAAATCAGGGCTGAGGACCTGGTCTCAGCTTTACGAAAATCCAGCCCCCATGGTCGCCCTCCTGGAGATCCCGATGTACAAAATAGCGCCCTCACGCTAAGGCTAAATATCGCCATCAATACCCTAACACCCGCTCGCAGGGAAAAGATAAGAGATAAAGGGAAGGGGGCGTCATGGTCCAGTGATAACCTACGAAGCATGAAACAACTGCTTCGCCAAAGCGAAAGAGCCTGGCGAAAAGCCTACGACTTCGATGCCCTCTTAAAATATCGTGAAACATTTGCCACATACAAAAAAGCAATCCAAACAAAAAAAGCAGAATTCTATGAAGCCAAAATTGCGTCCGCACATAACACACAGAAAGAAACCTTCAACATTTTAAAAGAACTAAGACAGGTACAGGAACAGAAGCCCTCTTTTGGTATGGAAGACAGTGACAAATTTCAAACCTTCTTCTCCTCCAAAGTAGAGGATCTCTGACCACAATAAAGGACACCCCTATGCTTCCATGCCTTCTCGAACCCACACCCATACGCCCCTCCTTCGATCACCCTCTCACCTCTTTCCCCACGCTCATGCCCGAAGCTTTGGCCTTACTTATAGGGCGCGTGAAATCAGGCTCACCGGCGGATCCCTGCCCCCAAGGATTTTTAAGATGGCTCTCCCAGGGATAGAATCTGACATCATGTCACTCCTCAACTCCTCCCTTGAAACAGGACAAGTCCCCAGAGACTTCAAGGAGGCAAGCGTGATCCCATTCTTAAAAAAACTTGGGGCTGACATCAAAAACCTGAAGAATTTCCAGCCAATCTCCCAGCTCCCTTTTCTCTGAAAGGTCCTAGAACAGCATGTGTTCTCCTCACTTTCGCATCACCTGGAAGCCAACTATCTCCTACAAACCAACCAGACAGGATTCCGAGCACACCATAGCACAGAACTAGTCATGGTATCAGTACTAGACGGTCTTAGATTGAGGGAAGACTCCAAGAAACCCTGCGCCCTGATCCTATTAGATCTATCCGCGGCATTCGACACCGTAAATCATGACCAACTTCTGTCGCGGATTTCAGATCTTAGGATTCAGGGCATGGCGCTCACATGGCTCACATCCTTTTTGAAGGGTCGCTCCCAGCAAGTGCAGCTAGCTGACGCGGTGTCCAGGCCGGGCACACTTTCATGCAGGGTCCCTCAGGGGTCTGCAATGTCACCCCTCTTGTTCAATGCCTATATGCAACCCTTGATAGCGACATTGAATCAACTGGAGTGCCAGATCTACAACTATGCAGACGATACCCAAATTATAATCCAGATTGATAACTCTCCAGTAGCCCATGCCAGAGTCCAGAACATCTTTAAATTCACCATCAACTGGATGTCGGCCAACTCCCTCAAAATCCACCCAGATAAGACAGAGGTGTTGGCCGTCACCACAGACACCAACCCGTGGCCACAAGGCCTAGGCAAATACCCTGAGCCAGTTGTGGCGGTATAAAGCCTTGGCATCAAGATTGATAACAAACTGTCCATGACACAACAGGTGTCAGCAATAGTGGGCATCTGCTCAAGCCTACTGAGACAGTTGCAGAAATTATCCCCCCTCCTTACCTTTGACACCTTTAAACGAGTGGTAGTAGCACTAATAATATCAAGATTAGATTATGGGAACTCGCTCTACCTAGGACTCCCAGAAAAACAACTGGCCAGACTTCAGATAATAATGAATGATGACGCCAGACTGGTGTTCAAAGTACCCAGACACACGCACGCCACACCTCTCCTACGCCAGCTCCACTGGCTCCCGATCAGGCAGAGGACGAAGTTCAAAAGCCTCTGCATTACACACAAATCCATCCTTGGCCAGGCCCCCAGCTACATCAAAAACAGCCTAGTTAACTACATCCCACGCAGAACGCTCCGCTCTCTTAGAGGCCAGCTTCCTGGTCTGTCCCCGCTCCCATCTGGCCTCCCTCGGAGGTAGAGCTTTCTCCACTATCATCCCACAAATCTGGAACAAGGTGCCTGACAACATACGAAATGAACACTCCCTACTTCCGTTCAGAAAAAAACTCAAGACCATACTCTTCCAGGAGGCATGGGGCACATGGTAACTTACCATTCTTCCCATCAGTGACTAAAGCAGAATCCCTCTCACAGTGCTAAGAGACCGTTGGTGATAATGCGCTTTACAAATAGAAATTACAATTAAAATTGGCTGATAATCCCACAGTACCATGTAAAACCCCTCGGTGTAACATTTGGGCATTTAAGCACCACATCATCGCAGGGCAAAGGAGAGGAGAAAGACTTCCATGCTGACACTCTGACACGGGGCGTTGAAGTCCCTGCATGCAGATACTCCAGCACGCATTGGTCTGACATCCCTCATGGCGTGTCCAACTAGAGATCAACACGGGGTCCTTAATTCTGTCACATCAGGTAATGTTGTGGCTCTTTCCCAAGGTAAGTGAGTAAGTAAGTACATTTTTACTATGCTTGATTAATTAAAACCTTGCATATAATACATGAACAATAAAATCAAAATTACGATAAATGACGAGTTTACAAGGCTAAAATGGCTGCATTGTGTTATCCATAAAAAAAATGTTTTTTAAAATTACATTACTAATTGAATCATATGTGCTAAAATCACTGATGCAATTAATGCTCAGTCTATAAAAAGTCAGTTTGATAAGGGTTATCACTTTAAACTGATGGGATGCTCCTGCACAGCGTGAGACGACTGGCTGGTGCACCTGGTTGTAGTTTCACAATGTCAAGTTGGGAAGCCATAAGGTAGCATTACTGGGCAAGATCTTGAGGAGCCCGGGCCATTAAGCGGTTCTAGTCCATGACAACTGAAGATAGATTTTTCAGCCTTTTTCCTTTTTTCGAAGGAATTTGCAAGAGGGCAATTAAGCTGTACTAAAGTTGGATTAAAGCACAGCATCACCGCCTGTCTACAAGACCTAACGGCATGCAGATTAAAGAAGGGTTTCAACAAGGAGATCCGTATGTCCTTTAAGTTCTTGCAGATACTTATGATGAGAATAAGACTCTCCGTGCCTCGGGTGCACAGGCGGTAAAGCTGGTCACCTCCTTTTCTTTCCCAAGGCGGTAGGAATGGATTAATCAGGCCGACTCCCAACCGAAGGCTTAAGAACTTTTCCTTGGTCGCAATCTTTGTATATGCCGTAAGGTAGGGTTGGGGTTTAAGGATATCGTAATTATTGAGCACAGCCCAGCCGTGTGCACGTTTCGACAATGCATTCTTGTCCTCTATTGATGATATTAATCTTGTTGTCTTTGTTACTAGTTTTTTAAACTCCAAGTGACCAATTGAGATGTTCCAGGCGTCTGTCAAGCCTAGGGTTTTAATTGATTCTTGGAGGTACACGTAGGCTGGCAATTTTATGGTGCGGTGCAGTTCTACCCAGAGATGGTTATTTAAGGACCCTATTTCAGCAGCTCTCTTTTTATGCCGGCTTTGTATGAAGGCTCCCTTTCTTTCTTCTTCCTGTTTCTGAAGGCCAAATTCCAGCCTAATTTGAGCTGGTGAGGCGTATTTGGGACGGTGGAAAATTTCTCTGTAGGAGGATACCATTATGTTATCAAGAGTTTCAGCGTCTCTACTGGCCAAGGATTCACTTCCGTATGTGATTGTAGGTTTCAGTTTGGCTCAGAGGACTTTTTAAAAAGGGTCGAGAGTTAGATCCAGCATCTTCTTCAGGGGTTTCAGTGCTAGATAAATCGTGACTCGATTCCTTCGCAAGGATTTCAATTGCAGCTTAACCGCATCGCTGCTGCGGTCATTTTTGCGCTGCGTGGCATTTTTTACAAAAGCCGCGTTACATGACGAGCTCAGCTCGTCATCAGCATCGAAGGGGTTAAATGAGTTGTGATTTAAAAACACGCCCATATACTTGTAGCTTGCTACTTGGTCTAGACGTTTGCCGGCCAGATACCAACTAGGATTTGCCTTCTTATGATGATTTACTGCCATGGTTTTAGTTTTTTGAAAATTTATTTTTAGGCCATTCTGTTTTGAGAATTTGTGAGTCGCATCTAGGAGGCGCTGAAGTCCGATGGGGGTCCTGCTGATCAAGACTAGATAAACGGCATATAACAAGTTTGTCAATGTTATGCCGCCTAATTTCAGAGCATGTGAAGAGCAACTGTTGAGCTTGCCCGGTAGATCCGCCAGGAAAAGACTGAATAACAGGGGGGCCAAAAAGCATCCTTGCTTTAGGCCCTTTGTTGAAGTAATTCTAGTTGAAAGTGGGTCCCAGCGCCTAACTTAATTCTTACCTACGTATTAGTGTGCAATTTGATGAGCTGGTCTAAGAGGGGTACTGGTATACCCCATCTGTCCAGCTTATGCCAGAGCTTCTTACGGTCAACGTGGACAAAAGCCGCTGAGTAGTCTTTGAAGCAGAGGTATAGAGGATATTTCCCTGCTTCTCAGCATCCATAAGCATGCTTGAGGCCATAATGTTAGTGGTGGTGCTGTGCCCTTGGCGGAAACCTGTTTGAGCTATTGGTATGATGTTGATCACAGAGGACCAGCTAGCCAGATCGTTTAAGATGATGCCCACATAGTATTTGGCCTCAGTGTCTATGAGAGCTATTAGTCGATAATTGTTTGGGGCAGTCCTTGTCCCATGCTTATGTATTGGGCTAATGATTGAGCCTCTCCATGACTCTGGAAATGCAGAGGTTCTTAAAGCATGTCCTATTACTGGTGCTAGTGCTTTGCTCCAAAATTCAGGGTCCTGCTTGTACAGCATTGGAGGTATACAGTTTGGACCAGGTGCACTCGCCCTTCTACCTCTGGCTATTTATTTCCTTATCGCCAAAGCCAGGGGGCCATTTTGCTTGTCTACTGTGCTAAATTGGTTGTATAGGTCTGATAGCAATGCTATCTCCTGCTGCATGGGCTCTAATTGTATGCTATCGCCATTACTTAAGTCCTGATGGATTGCTACTGCCCCTGTTGAATTATCAGCGCTGACGTTTCCAGGATTGACCAGAGAGGTGACAAGGACTGGTTCCAGGTCATTAAAAGTGTTTGGAAAGATAATCAGCCCAAGTTGCCGCTGTAATATTGGAGTCTATGCCAAGGTGGTTAGGCCGCTGCAGTTTGTTTACTGATTGCCAACATTTGGCACTATTTCGCTGTTTTGCATCATGAAGAAGTTGTGCCCATAGTACATTATCCTTTGCTCTTTTGTTCACCAATCTCCGCCGTTTTAGCGATGTCCTTAGTTACTGGAGGGTACCTTGCAGACCCCGGTTGCTTGGAAATTTGCATTGTTGATTTATAGATTGCTTGAATTTTTTAGAAACAGGGCTCTTTACCACTTTAATAGTTGTTGCTGCGGCTTTCCTCTGATTTGGGTCTTGCCTTGATGTGAATTTACCTCTTAAAGATGTAACAAATTCTACCCAACTTCCCATGGGCTGTTCCATATTTGCTCCAACCTGGTTGTATACGGCTTTAGCTGTTGTTGTTATTTCGTCTATGTTACTGGAGTTACACCTTATTCTTTTAAGATTACTGCTGTCGTCCTGCACAATTGATCGACTAATTTCTGGTGGATGGCATGTTTTTGTCTGAAGACACAGTTCTTGTGGGAGATGGTCGCCGAATTCATTGTTGCCGATCTTGAAAGTTGCAATTTTGTTGAACAGAGTCAGAGTCGTGAAGATATAATCTAGATGAGATGATGCTGTGGTCGAATGATACGTTGCAGCTGGGGGATATCCTCCTGAAACCAGCTGTTTAAAGCTCTCATTTTTAAGTGCTCCAATTCCTGGAGCAAGGTGTTTGCTGTTCTTGAGGCCTTGCTGGTCTCTGATTGACCCTGTGTTGGAATTTCCCAAGCATCCGAAAGGGCCTGTGTTATAACATCGGCCAGGGTGGACCCTAGAAGCTGCATGTTGAAATCTCCGACCAGGATAAAGAGGTCTGTTGTCTCCTCATCCATTATTCTCTTCAGCTCCATTATCAACTCCTTCGCTGCCTTTGAGTTTTGTTTGGGGTGCACATAAATGTGAATTGTGATAGGAAGAAGGTCCCCTATTTCTGTTATTGAAGCTAGGAACAGTAACCCCCCGAGTGACTGCCATAGTCCGATCCCTTGATTGCAGGTAGTGAGTAGGAGGTATAGCCCTGCAGATCGTAAGGCTTATCTTCCCATGTTTCCTGAAGCAAAATCATATCAAAAGATTTCAGGTAGTTTAGAATCTCTTGGTCACTCATTTTAGAAGCCAAGCCATTAATGTTCCAGATGCAAATTGAGGTGTCATGTTGTGCTGTATGAATTGGAGCCACTGCAGCCTTCTGTTGTCAATTTAGTCGTGCAGAGGTTATTAATCGTTGGGTGCCTGTCCATTTATCAGTTGTTAAAGTATGAATTGGAGCAGGCCGACCTTGAGTTGAAAGTACTGCAATTGTCAAATTTGCGGCAGTAGTTGTGCCTGGTGTTCTGCTCCTTGCTCCTTTCAGAACTGAAAAGGTAGTCTGTTGTAGGTTGCTGGCATCTATTTTAAGAAAAGGAGTTGGATATAGTGGCTTTGGAATTGTTTTCAAAATTATTCCCCAATTTTGAAATCTATTTCTTTCCCACAAGATTCTGCCTGCTGCAACCTCTGGGGTTTGCCATCCTGTTTTGGTCACTTCACAGCTCTGGCTGTTGTTGGATGGCATAAATTCAACTGACAGTAAGTCTGAGGTAGTAATGTTGGCTACAGATGTGATGGATTGTAAGAGCCGTAGAACGTTCCCTCTGTTTAACGTGTCCTCACGCCCCCGTGTTTCATATTGAGGGATGAATATTATGGTATCAATATCATCTTCCTTTATTATCTTAATGCATTGTGCCTTCACGGTTAGTTGCTGTACAGGCAGATATTTCATGATGGTGGTGGTGCGAGGCAGGACTGTTGTATACTGTGTGTGCGAGGGCCCCTTGATGTAGAGGATTAACTTTATCTCTTCCTTGATTGTAACTGTTGTGGGAAGATATGGGTTGACCAGAAGAGGACCGAGCTTTGTCTTGCATGCTGACGGCATGCTCACGATTTTGGCTTAACAATAATGGCGGCTTAACACAACTGTCCTGCAAGTCTAGGCCTTTCAAATCTGTTACTTGTGAATCTTCAGCAGGTGCCTCTCTGTCTAAAGTAGTTGTGAATGACTCTTAGCTTGGATTGGTGCTTGCCTGGTTGGTGCCTTGGGTAGAAGGGCTAAGAAGGGAGATGCTGCCAGATAACTTCCCGGTTGAATCATAGTCGACTTCAAGATAGGCACTGGCACTATCTGGGAGGCAGGAAGACCTATGCTGTGTTTTTGTGAGGTTGGGTCTTTCTTTCATTGGGTCCTTTGTCTCAGTGGCCGGCACTCCAGCCGCTGAATCTGAAATTTCCTCTCTTATTCGGTTTGTTAAGGCTAGAGCCGGCTGGAGATGGATAGCCGGATACCGAACCTGTATAGTTGGTGTCTTTTCCCTGCCTTTCCTTTTATTGCTTGTGGCCTGTTTTTAATGGGAAATCATTTCCGTTTTGTAATCCGGTTTTAGAGACTTGCAAGGGAGCACTTCCTCCTATTAGGTAATTGCTGCTTAATGTTGATGGCCCTGTCAATTGTGGGCCCAGTGTTGTATTATCTACAGTCATTTTATCCTTGCTAGCAGGATTCAAGGTTATAGCTGTTGGTTTCAAAGCAGTTAGTAGGTCTCCCTAAATTTTCAGGAGCATTAGTAGTTTATCCACAATTGGGGTGCAAGAACATTCTTGTTGCATGGGCAGTGTGTTAAAGGCCGATTCTTGCCCTATCCTTATTAGGCCGTTCAAATCGGCTAACTTCCTAACAATCCCAGAGGTGAAGTCAGCTAGTGTTTGGAGAACTGTAAGCTGAAGATCCAGTTTGTGAAAATGGTATTGTAAAGCGGCAGTTGAATATTGCATAGTACTTAATAATGATTCCCATATTAGGTTTTTGTTACTATGGTTAATATTGGTTCTATCTGTCTGTACTGTTTTTGGAAGGGTATTGGAGTCCTGACTATGAGAGGCAACTAAGTCCTCCCATTCTTGGGAAGCTAAAAAGGATATGTCTCTGTTGGAAGGGGGCGGATCTTCATTGGGGAGCGATTGTCCATTCCCTATTTGTCCATTGGCGACAGGCCTGCCTGACACCCTAGTGCTGCTGCGTCTAGGCTAATAGTTGCCAAAATTTGAAGGGGGGAGGTTTTTAAGTGTGGTCCATGATCCTTTGGTCTTGGTTCAGAGTCTATTTGTTGTGGGGGATTTTGAATTTCCTCGATTGGAGTTGTCGCAGCTGCAGAAGGAGTCTCACGAGGATGCAGAGGATCTGGCAGATCTGAACCTGATGTTAAGCCCTCCTGCCGCTGGGGTATTGAAGTTGCTAGAACTGATGAATCCATTGAGTTCTCAGGTGCGGGCCTGCACAAATGAGGATCCAGAGTAGAGTTTGAAGCATTACTTAAGCTGTCCAGTGATGTGTTTTGTAAGGAGGTGACTTGCTCTATATTGTTGTCCGTCTGGTGGGCGGATTAATATTTCAGTTGTTCATGGCTATGTTCCTTGTTTGTGCAAAGTGCTGCAGTGTCGTCGGCTGCTTGCATTGGGTCGACTTTTACGCCATGTGTTTGTTCATGATTTACTTGGTAAAACGACTTTTCTACCCTGGAAGACCCCTTGGCATTATTTTCAGTAGTTGCTTGATACCTGCCATTAGAGTGAATCATTGCTGCAGTATCCTTCGTTGTTGTTCTATGGTCCCACTTTTTGAGAATATTGCTGAGCCTGGATCTTTCAGAAAGGAGAATTTTGAGTGTATCTTGGGCTGCGAGGAGTACTGATTTTTCCTTAATAGATACACATCTGGTCTAATTATATCCTGATCCTGATCTTCTGGGTCCAACCTTATGTTAACTGCTTTATCCTTTGGTCCGGCCACAACATTTGAAGAGAAGCTACCTTCCTGGAGTGAAAAAGCGTAGTTGATTGTGGCGTTGGGGTACAGACTACCACAGGGGCTGAAGGTTGCTTTGGCCATCATTGTTTCTTGGGTTTCTTCGACCTTTCCACATTTTGTTTTGTGGCAAACTAGACCAAGATCCTGTAGGGTAGTATCTCTTGACCCTCTCGTTTCCTCATTCTTCTGTTTGGTGGCTTTGGTTTGTAACTGTTGCTTTGTTTTTGTTGGTTATGCCTTGCGGCCCCACTCAGCTTCCCAGTAATCACACCACCCTGCTCGCCTAATGCACTGTGACCAAGGGGGTGCCAGAAAGGTGGCTGGTAAGTTGGTCAGTCAAGCTGACCACGCAGGGGCTAGAATGGAATAGAAGGGGTAGATCAAGCAAGACTTCCAAGGCAGGATTGCGAGATTACAAACTACCTTCGTGGTACACCTCCAAGAGCCAAACACCACTCAGCTGAAGGTGGCCACTCTACCCGAGTTCTTTGCACTCGAATGCTGCAGCTCAGGTGCTGTGCAGTTCATAAAAGTCACTGAAATCACTAGAACCCTCCCCCACACCAGGTGGGGTAAGGTTGAGAGATCGAGAGGAGAGAGGAGAGAGGATTCACAACTGGGAGGCTGGCAGCAGAGCAGGAGAATCGCTGCTACTCCGCTGCCTTTTCTGCATAGGCTACCCGCTACCCGCTCACCTCGGCTGGGGTTGTAGTCCAAGCAGCTGTCCGAGCAGGCGGGCAGGCACCCCCACTCTGTCCGGTGCAAAATCCTTCGGAACGGTGTGAGCCAGGTCAATCAGTTGCTAGAGGGGCCTAGAGGGGCCTGGTGTGGTCCTTGCGGGGTTCGTGCCTCCTGCTTGTCTACCACTTGTAAGCTCTTCCGCTTATCGGCACTGCGCTGCACGCTGCTCTCTGGCCAGTTGCCAGGTGAAGGGGGTTGAAGGGCCCTTGACTCCTGCCACCCGCCTCCTTGTCACCACCTCCGCCGCTCGGTACACTCTCCTCTGCTCTCCTCTCCGGGCGCGCCTGGAAATCTGGAAAACACAGCCTGGATCAGGTAGTTAATGGGTAATCTGAATACTGTATCACCCAACAGTAAAACTGTAGGGTCCATGGTTAAACATCTACATACATGCTAGGTACACGTAGGTACAACTAGTTAGGGATTGCAACATAGGAGTACGCTTTATTACTGTCATGTACCTATATGCCTGCATATATTCATTGTTTTAGCACTATGGTAGAATTCTATCTTTTATTTACTCTACTGGTGCTTGTAATCGTATATATCTGTTTCTGCCTCATGGTTATTTCAGCACACGTATTTTACACTAGCATGACGCTAGTCCCCACCATTTATTTTGTGTATCTCTCTGAGACAAAGGGAGCAGGAGTAACTGAGCAAAAAGTACCATAATGTTTCCCTGATCCCTGAGGGGTCAGGGTTGTTATGTTCTGTGGTTGCCAGAAACGTTTTGCTCCTTGGTAAGAGGGGCACATAGTGGTACTGTGAGCTAGCTGGTCTACCGATGAATATATCCTTTGGAGGTGTCTGGAATCAGTCTGGACACCAATTCCTGAATGTTTGTTCCCTAAACGTGCAGATCCTATTTATAGAGGGGCGAGAAATTGAGGTCATACAAATCTTCGATCTTAGAAGAAAACTGTATGCCTATATAGCGCTTCGGTTAGTAATTACCACATACAGCACTATCTGAAAGTTAAACATCAGGATTACAGCCACAGAGTATTATATATGTCTTCCTCTTGTTGATTCTATACCTTCCCAGTGCCTCATACTGAGCAAAAACCTCAAAAAGCTTTTCCTGAGTCTCCCTCCGACTGTCTAAAATTAACATGATGTCATCAGCAGCATATAGGGGCATATTACCAAACAATAGCGATAATTATCGCTATTGCTTGGTAAGCGGGAAAAAAATATCGCCGAGGATTTTTACAGCTGAGATACCTTGATATAATCAAGGTTTATCTCAAAAGCGGTAAAAATCCTGCGAAATGCATGAATATCGCTGAAAAATCAGCGATATTCATGCATTATCGTGACAATGCTCTTAGCCATGTTATCCACCTTCCATTGGATAACATGGCTAAGAACTGCTTTTAGCGCGAATATTTCCAAAAAGTTGTTAATAGGAGTTAGAGATGTTAGCGACTGTTTTCAGTCGCTAAAATCTTGGCACGCCCACTTTGCATGTCATTAGCGATAATTATCGCTGACATGCAAAGTGGGCCCCTAAATGCCCGCTATCGCCTACAAGCTGTCGCTAACTGGTGTTAGCGACAGCTTGGTAATAGGGCGATAAAATTATCGCCACATTAGAGGGAAAAAGTCTTGCTAATGCGGTGATAATGCCCTTGGTAATATGCCCCATAGTTTTATATTGTGCATTTGTGGGAATGGTTCAATGAAGAACGCAAATAAAATCAGGGAAATGAACACGCCTTTATTTGCCCCACTTCTATTGAGTTAATTGTGATACCTGCTTACAATCAATCAATCAGTGGATTTGTAAAGCGCACTACTTACCCGCTAGGGTCTCAAGGCGCTGGGGTGGAGGGGGGAGGGTGGGGGGATGCTGCTAGTGGTCGAAGAGCCAGGTCTTGAGCAGTTTCCTGAAGGCCGGGAGGTCTGCGGTCTGTCAAAGGTGGAGGGGGATCTGCGGGAGAAGGATCTGCCCCCGGAAGTGGTTCTGTGGATGCGCCAAACGGCGGCCAGGGACAGGTCGGCGGAGCGAAGTTTCCTATTGGGTATGTAGAAGGAGACTCTATTGTTGAGATAGGCTGGGCCGGTCTTGTGGAGTGCCTTGTGTGCGTGGATCATGAATTTGAAAGTGATTCTTTTGTCAACGAGGAGCCAGTGCAGGTCTCTCAGGTGTTGGGTGATGTGGTCTCGGCATGGGATGTCTAGGACCAGGCGTGCAGAGGCGTTCTGGTTTCTTTGGAGTCTGCTGATGAGTATGGACGGGGCACCAGCGTAGAGGGCGTTTCCGTAGTCGAGTCGACTGCTGACGAGGGCGTGGGTGACGGTCTTTCGTGTGTCCGCCGGGATCCATCTGTAGATCTTGCGGAGGATACAGAGGGTGCGGAAGCAGGAGGAGGAGACTGCGTTGACTTGGTTGGTCATGCAGAGCTTTGAGTCGAGGATGAATTCTAGGTTGCGTGCATGGTTGGTAGGTGCCGGGGGGGTTCCCAGTGATGCTGGCCACCAGGAATCATCACACGCTGAGGGGTTGGGCCGAAGGATGAGTATCTCCGTCTTGTCCGTGTTCAGCTTGAGCCTGCTTGCCTCCATCCAATCGGCGACAGCCTTCATGCCCTGGTGAAGGTTGGATTTGGCAGTGAGGGGGTCCTTGGTGAGGGGGAGGATCAGCTGGGTGTCATCAGAGTAGGAGATTATGTTGAGGTCGTGTAGTCTGGTGATGCGAGCGAGTGGAGCCATATGGACGTTGAACAGTGTCGGGCTGAGGGATGATTCCTGCGGGACACCACAGACGTTTTTGGTGGTTCCGGATTGGAACGGGGGGAGGCGGACTCTCTGCGTTCTGTCAGGGAGGAAGGAAGTGGTCCAATCGAGGGCCTTGTCTCGGATCCCTGCGTCATAGAGGCGAGTGCGCAGTGTTTGGTAGCAGACTGTGTCGAAGGCGGGGGAGAGGTCCAGGAGGATGAGGGCCGCTGTCTCGCCGTTGTCGAGTAGGATTCTGATGTCGTCTGTTGTGGCGATGAGGGCGGTCTCGGTGCTGTGGTTGCTGTGGAAGCCTGACTGGGAGGGGTCCAGGATGCTGTTGTCTTCTAAGTAGCGGGTGAGCTGGGTGTTGACGATCTTTTCGAGGACTTTCGCTGGGAACGGAAGCAGGGAGATGAGACAGAAGTTCTTGAGGTCGCTTGGGGCTGCCTTGGGTTTCTTCAGTAGGTCGTTGATCTCGGCATGCTTCCAGCTCTCAGGAAAGGTCGCGGTCTCGAAGGAGAGGTTGATGACGTTATGCAGGTGGGGTGCAATGAGGCTGTCAGCTTTGTTGACGATGTGGTGGGGAAGAGGATCAGACGGGGAGCCTGAGTGGATGGTGCTCATGGTCTTGATTATGTCTTCAGTGCTCACGTTGGTCCATGTGGTAAGGAGGTCGTGGTCGGTGGGGTTCCAAGTGTTCGTCGTGGCGGGGTCCGAAGGGTTCAGCCGGGGGTTGAAGCTGTTTTGGATGTCAGTGATCTTGCGGTGGAAGAAGGCAGCGAGGGTGTCGCACAGGGCTAGCCGACGGCGGGATGTCGTTGGTGCAGGAGCTAGGATTGGAGAGTTCTTTCACGATGTTGAAGAGCTCTTTGTTGTTGTGGGCGTTGTTGTCCAGGCGGGTTTTGAACAAGGCTCTTTTAGTGGTCTTGATGAGGTGGTGATGATTGCGAATGGCGGATTTGTGGGCTGCGTGGTTGCCGGGCGTTCTGTCACTGAGCCAGATGTTTTCAAGTTTCCGGCAGGTGCGCTAGGAGGCTAGGAGCTCCGGGGTGAACCAGCTGGCTCTCTGGCTGGTGTCTCTGTTGGTGGGTGTCTCACTGGGGCTAAGGTGTTGACGCAGTCCGTGGGCCCCATCCTCGGGGTCGGTGGGGCTGGTCGGAGGGCTGAGTGCAAGGTGTGTTTCTAGTAGTTCCTTGGTGACTTTGCCCCAGCATCGGCGTGGGATCTGTAGGGTGCGGTGATGTGTGACGCGTTTCTGGAAGATGAAGTGGACGCAGTGGTGGTCGGTCCAGGTGAGCTTGGAAGCATGGCTGAAGGCAACGTGGGGGCTGGAAGAGGAGATGGCATCGATCATGTGGCCAGCGATGTGGGTCAAGGAGGTGATGAGCTGTTTCAGTCCGAGGGTGGTGAGGTTGTCCATCAGGGTGGAGGAGTTGCTGTCGTTTTCCAGATGGTAGTTCAGGTCTATATTATATTATATATGGACCCAGTGATTGGGTGGTATTAACATACATGATAGGAAGTAAAACAAATTAAGCATAGCAGCCTGTGGCCATCTTTGAACAGTATTGTGCATCATGCATTGTTTTTTCATAGCTTCAAAATACCAGACTGATTTAGAAACAATGTGCCTGCTATCTTGGAATGGTAAATCAACAATACTTTATGTACGACTGTAATACTGAAACACTGGGTGTATTATAGCCTTAACTTGAAAAGAAATTCACTTCTCTATTTTAGACTGAGATCATGCTGCAGTACTACTATTTCATGCCCACAGGTCGAATGAATAGGTCCTGCAATACAATACAAAATCATTATGTGCTAAACATAAAAACATGAGCTCGAAACAAACAAGATTAGGGACTGGAATGCTCTTATTAGAAAAGGCCAAGACATATTTGCTATGGTTGGCACCAGTCTTTAGTGGGACAGTAAGAAAAATAAATATAGATTGCTGGCCTTAATAATTGGAGATGGCCGAGATTTAATCAAGAATTCTGCCCATCATTTATGTGTTTTTCTGAGAGATTTGAAAGGTGAATCATACATTCTTACTTCATGAACTAGCAATCCCACAGTGCTTCAGCTCACCTTCTCAACATACTTTTATATAGAGCAAACTCAAACATTTATAGGTATGGATTACATAAATTTGCACTCTCTTCCACCATTGAAGGCACTTGAAGTATCACAAGCATGCCAGGCAGTGCATTCTTTGCCCATAATTCATTGAAAATATTGCTCATGACAATTTATATACACTATGAGCTACTTTCCTTCCCGAAGTGCCTTTTGAGGTGAAGTTTAGACAACTTGTGTGAGCCATTGATTTTTTCTCTTCACAAAAACCCCGTCCAGTAATAGAGAAGGGCGAAATAAAAGAGGATCTATGAAAAGGAGATTCCAAAACTAAACAACTGGACTACCAGTTGTGGCAATGAAACACACTTGTTTTGAGGTAGATGTGCCCATGTGATTATATGAAATGCCCTCA
Organism: Lissotriton vulgaris; assembly: GCF_964263255.1. Classification (NCBI taxonomy): domain Eukaryota; kingdom Metazoa; phylum Chordata; class Amphibia; order Caudata; family Salamandridae; genus Lissotriton; species Lissotriton vulgaris. The sequence continues at coordinate 222,625,431 of NC_141695.1, forward strand.
CTAACAGGGCAATGGAACTCATTAACCACGACGTCATTGGTAGAAGCAGAATATGACTACAGGCATTAACAAAGTGAAATAACAATCCACCAAAAAAGTTATATAGGCTGTGATTAACATATAAGATTTTCACAAAAAAGGTTGCTTCCACTGCCTTTGGCATTACGTTTTATTATGGAAAGTTGAGACCTACAGCATCTGACATTTCCAAGTGAACTAATCAGGCCTTCAAAGTGGAATAAGAACTCTCTTTTTTAATGAAAGCACATGCCTTGTCTCCAATCTAGAGCTGCTAGCAAATAAAACTAACATGGTGGTGGTCTCTAAACCTCATCTCAACAATGCTTCTCAAAGCAATGTTTATGGTTATCTCATACAGTCAAGTGACACCTGTCATGTAAAGCAAAAAATGATGAACATGTAAACTAATAAAGCTATTGACTAAAAGATGATATAAGCAAAACATACAAATGTGCTCGGATAAAGTGGGTGTGGTATGTTTTATTCATTGTAACTTCATCTCCTTCGTTGAGCACTACAATGCATCATTTCAGCAGGGGCGGCTCTAGGCTCATGGTGGCCCTGGGCAGGTAGTGAAGGTAGGGGGCCCCAGAAGAGGAGGTCCAGGGTGGGGCGGAGCACGGAGGCCAGTGAAGAGGGGGGGTCAGGTGTTTGGAAGTGGAACAGAGCCAGAGGCCCCCAAATCCCTGCCAGGGGCCACCACACAAATATGTATCCATCCTCAAAGGATCATTATATTAAGGATATATATTGGCGTGGTGGCCCCTGGGGTTTGGTGGCCCTGTGCAGGTGCACAGCTTGCACATGCCTAAGGCCGCCCCTGATTTCAGTAACATCTGGAATTGAAAAGATATAGGATGTGCTAAAATGATTGTACTACTAAAATGTTGGTGTACAATAAAAACTTGAGATGAACAGAAATTCACTTCCAGATTGCACACTACTGGTTTGTCGCACAAATAATATGTATTGCCCACATGTCAAACAAAAAGGTCCAGCAATAAAATGCAGTCAATCAATGCTAAAAACTTGAAAATAACAAAATTTGGAGATACAATATCATTGGCAAACGCAAAGACATATTTGCTATGTGGTTAGTTCCAGTCTTCAGGGGAACAAAGAGACAAAGAACTATTGACCTAAATGCAACCCCGCATAATTAGAGGTGGCTAAGATTTATTCATGCATTCAATCTATTACTTTTATGTTTATCTGAAAGAGTTGCTTGGTAAATCCTACTCTATATTTTACAATTCAGAGGGATAGGCTAGTGATGATGTGATTTTTTTATCTAGGTGAAAAGTCGCCAACCCCTGTGGGGAAGGACTTTGTTATTCCCACCCCAACAATCCATGATGAGAAGAATCCAGTGAAGTTTGAGTTCCAAATCACGGCCCGAGAGCCAACCACTGTCACCATCATCTATGAACCTGCCAATTTAAAGAAAGAGGTGACCCTACTAAAGGGGCAGACAACCACCATCACAATCAATATTCCTCCTGGGATGCTGCTGAAACATACTGGAGCTTCACCATTCATCATTACATCGGAAAGTCCAATATCACTCACAGTTATTATCCACGTAGGCTCCCGTGTTGAGACCATTGAACCTGTTCCTCTGCAACAAACAGGAGTTGAATATTATGTGATAACACCTCCTGGGAAATCAGGCGATGATGACAAAGAATTTTCAATTGGAAACTTCCAAAAACCAAACAGTGTTGACATCATCCCGACTGGGACTGTGGTTTTCCAAGGACAAACTTATAAACCAGGAAGGAAAATCACTATCACCCTGAAACCTTTTGAGGTAATCCTCATAGAAAGCAAAGACAATTTGTCAGGCACCTCAATCAAAGCCACAACCCCCATTGCAGTAGTCAGCGGCTACAGCAGTCCTGAGACAGTCAGTCCATCGTACCAAGTCTCTACTCCACTGCATCCAGTCACCCGATGGGGGAAAGAATTCTTCTTCCTTTCATTGGCAAAACCGGGAAATACTGACAAGGTGTTTGTTGTTGCATCACAGCCTACCAATATACAGTATCAAGTAGGAGACCATAAACAAAGCCTAAGCATGAAGGCCGGGCAGGTTACTGAGATTGAAATACCAGAATTCACCACTATCTCCATCACAGCCAATGAACCTGTCCAGGTGACATATTACAGCACACCAGGCAAAACTGGGGACAGGTTGTATGAACCCTACTCGATCAACATCCCCGACAGTACGTACTACGCCCCAAAGTATACAGTTACAAGTAACCCAGATTTTGAAAAGAATCGGGCAATCCTCATAGTAAAAACATCTGCAGTGCCTCTAATTACCTTCGATGGAAAATCACTTTCTAAGATTGAGTGGAAACCTATCCCTGGAACTGGGTACTCCATAGCAATATATGATTTTGGCAACAAGCCTTCCACCCACATGGTGGAAGCACCTGGTATGCCCTTTGGATTACTGATTATCCGTTATCCAAAGCAGCCTGCCATTGAAAAGCCAGAAGGACCCAGTGACGGTAAACACATTTTTTTATATCATGCTTTTTTCTGTATTCTATGATATGTCTAGTTTACCAAGTAGCATTTAAGCCACTTAGCCTCGAATGTAATTTTAGAAAAGCAATAGTGGTCATGATGTGTGCTTATCATTTAAGTGTTTCTAAGAAAATGTCAGTCACAGCACTGAATAGCGAGGTATAAGCTAAAATCAAATTCTGATGTGAAAATGGAACAGTGCTTCTACTGTATACAGAAATATTGGTTTTAACTAACATACTAGGCATTTCTGTGGGGTACAGGAAATTAAATCAGTGCAGAAGATATATCATTTTTTTCAGATGGAAGGTTTATTACCTCTGATAATACATACAAACTGTGCTAGAGGCTTCTCCGAGAAACATTGGATGTACACACCTCATTTAGACTTGAGATCTATTGATATATATATGTTAGTTATTATTAGACCAATCATCCTTAGGGTGGTCTTTACCCAAATAGTTTGCCTGCCTACCTTCTCTTTTTTGCTGATTCTCTTTGTTGGCCTTAGGACTCTGAGCACTTTACCTCTGCTGACCAAGGCTAAAGTGCATGTGCCTGTTTCCTCAATATGGTAATATTGGTGTATAAACAGTTGGCATATTTAGGTTACTTGCCAGTCCCTTGTAGAGTGTAATACCATGTACCCTGGGCCCGTACCCTAAATGCTACTAGTGGGCCTGCAGCACTGATTGTGCCACCCACACAACAAGACTTTCAAACCTATCCCATGCCTGCCACTGAGGGCCTGTGTGTGCAGTTTACTGCCCCTTTGACCTGGCATTTAAAAACCCTTTGCCAAGCCTAAACCTCCCCTTTTATTACACATAAGTCACCTCAAAGATAGGCCATTGGTAACCCATAAGGGAGTGTGCTGTGTAACTAAAAGGTAGGACATGTGCTTTTAAGTTTTCTGTGTCCTTGAGTGAAAAATGCCTACGTTCATTTTTCACTTCTCTGAGGACTACTCATCTAATAGGTTAACATTGAGAATGTATTTATACTCTTTTAAGTTGTAATTCCTGTTTAGAAATGATGCCTCATATTTTTTAACTTTGGAATGGTAATGATAAATCATCTTTACCGGTAAAGTTGGATTTAACATTACTGTTTTAGAAATGCCACTTTTAGAAAGTGGACATTTCTCTGCTCTCACTGCTCTGTGTGACTGCAGCCTGACTTCAACACACATTTGGGGTGGTTGACAGCGACATTTTGTGCATTTCCTCTAGACAGCCACAAACAAAGAACAGTTAGGTGCGTCTGAATTCTCATCTGCATTCGGAAGGCTCTTCTTGGGTAGGGAGGGAGCGGGGAGCCTACGCTTACACCTGAATAGGCAGTGTCCTGTTAGATCACAAAGGGGCTGAGTACCCCCTACTGATAGTCTGGGGACCGGGGCTGGGATGAAAGGACCTCTGTGCACTTCAAAGACACTTGATGGAAGTATTGTGCAGATTGTCTTTTTTTTTATAGCTTCAAAATAACAGACTGATTTAGAAACAATGTGCTTGCTATCTGAATGGTAAATCAACAATACTTTATGTACGACTGTAGTACTGAACAACCAGGTGTATTAAAGCCTTGACTTGACCATAAATTCACTTCTATATTGTAGACTAATGGTTTGCTGCACTACTACTAATATATGCTCACAGGTCGAATGAAAAGGTCCTGCAATACAATACAAAATCATTCTGTTCTAACCACAAAATCGAAAAAAATAACCTTAGGGACCGGAATGCCCTTATTAGCAGAGGCCAAGACATATTTACTATGGTAGGCACCAGTCTTTAGTGGAACAGTGAGACAAATAAGTATGAGTTCGAGTGCTGCCCTTAATAAGTGGAGATGGTCGAGATTGAATCAGGTATTCCGCTCATAATTTATGTGTTTGTATGAGTGATTTGCCAGGTGAATCACACATACTTACTTCATGAATATTTGCCTGTTGAGAAGATGGATCATAACGAGAAATCCCACAGTGCTTCAGCTCACACTCTCAACATACTTTTATATAGAACACACTCAAATATTTACAGATATTGATTGCATACATGTGCACTCTCTTCCACCATTGAAGGAATCTGAAGTATCCCAAGCAAGCAAGGCCGTTTATTCTTTGCCCCTGCTTTATTGACATAATCTCAGATGACAAATTATACACTAACAGCTAATTTCCTTCCAGAAGGGCCTTTGCTCACACTTACTCTCGACCCCCGAGGCTGATACCGGGTGGCTACATCTTGCTCTTAGCAAAATTTTAATACTGTACACATTTTCCCTCTGTGTCCGTCCCCACCTACCACTCTAGCTCTATTATACTTCGTTCACTCGTTTTTTTAAACAGTAGTGCAGAATTGTCAGAAATAGTTGTACCTGCTCTCCAAGCAGTTTATTGAATTTACCTGCTCCCTAGTGGGGCGAGGACGATCTTGAGGAGGTCCCCGGGTCTCGAACCCGCGTTTCGTGGCGGCCGTTTTGGCTTGGGCGCCGGTATAAAACCAGCATAGCTGAGCAGCAAACTGATTTGCTCACACTTACTCTCGACCCCCGAGGCTGATACCGGGTGGCTACATCTTGCTCTTAGCAAAATTTTAATACTGTACACATTTTCCCACTGTGTCCGTCCCCACCTACCACTCTAGCGCTATTTTACTTCGTTCACTCGTTTTTTTAAACTGTAGTGCAGAATTGTCAGAAATAGTTGTACCTGCTCTCCAAGCAGTTTATTGAATTTACCTGCTCCCTAGTGGGGCGAGGACGATCTTGAGGGGGTCCCCGGGTCTCGAACCCGCGTTTCGTGGCAGCCATTTTGGCTTGGGCGCCGGTATAAAACCATACGGCCATGCCTCCGAGCAGCGGACGCGCCGCATCAGCGCCGGAGTCGAGCCAGAGCCCAGCCCGTCTGCAACCGTCAGCGCTAAGGAGGCGCGGGAGACGGGATACTCTATGCAATCGATGACACACCTAACCCCCCATACAGGTATGTCCAGGGAGTTCTTGCTCTCCCACAATGCGCCTCATACACTATGTCGCAACCTTTTAATCCCAGGGAAATGGCATGGACCAGTTTGCTGTGGTCAATGTAAAATTACGTTTACCCCAGAGCCTCTTTGGGGAACATCCTTACACCCTCCTGTCCTACGGGGAGGGCTGATCAATGCACGATCGCTCTCCAAGAATGCTCAGAACATTCAAGAATTGATTGTGGAATCCAACCTAGATTGGCTTCTCATAACTGAAACCTGGTTAAAACCATGGTGCAACCCTGACCTAGCTATAGCCCTCCCACCAAATTTCCTCATTCAGCGTCTGGATAGACCCGAACAACGTGGAGGAGGCTTGGCCATAATCCATCATAAAGCCCTGAAATGTTCCACTCAGGAACTGACAGACATTAAAGAAGCAGAAGCACTTGCCTTCTCCCTGAGCATCCACGACACGTTCACTTTTTCTGGGGCTCTTATTTATCGGCCACCTGGTCCTCCTACTAAATTTCTGGAATCTGTGGGAGATGTACTGAGTGACCTAGCCCTCAGATCCTCCCACTTTACTGTTCTGGGTGATTTAAACCTGCATCTAGAATCTCCCAATGAACCAGGTGTGAGATGTTTCCTGGACATCATTGATGTACTTGGTCTCTCCCTCCTGAACCACGAACCCACACACTTAGCAGGACATCTTTTGGACTGTGTCTGCTCTAACTCCTCCAGACTGATAGTAAAGACTCCCAGCCCCCAGATCTGGTCTGATCACTTTTTCATTCCCTTTCATATTACACGTCTAACAAATCGAAAAGGAACGATAACAAAAAATAACAAACATCCCAAGGACAATCATGTCCCTAACTGGAAGGAACTGCATACCAGACCTGAGGTGGCAGGGAAATTAGCTTGCAGCACTCCGATTCTCACAGGTTACACCTCCACTGACAATCAGAATTTTGGCAAGTGGATAGCCAGTGCAGGGGCACTATTGGGATCAGTCGGCAAAAAGAACCCTAACGCCACTAAAACCAAAAAAAGTGCCCCATGGTTCACATTGGCCCTGAAACTTGAACTCGGAGCAGTCAGAGTTCTGGAACGGAAGTGGCGTAGGAATTATGATGCCACCGCCCGCAACGCTTATCGAGTGGCTAGGAGGAACTACCACTCAGGAATAAAGTCAGCTAAGAAAGCTCACTTTCTTCAGGCCATTTCCATCGCAGGCCAAGGACAAAAAGAGATCTTTAGGGTAGTTCAAAAATTCATGAATCCTTCAGCTCTTTCGCAGGAGATCCCTCCCTCTCAAGATCTCTGTCATGCGATATCTGACTATTTCGATAAAAAGATCTCCGACATCGTGAACACTTTTCCACCAATACCCACTACTCAGCTGTTAGCTGTACAAACTGAAGAGAAATGGACCAACGCCCGCCTGGAGAAATTTGCAGCTATCCCCCTTGAAGACACTCACAAAGCCATTATGGCCATCAAATCCGGATCCCCCTTCGACCCATGTCCCCCTTCTGTGCTCCACACCTTAGTAGAGGTGGTCAATCCCATCATCAACAGGATTATCAACACCTCCTTGGCCACAGGAGATATACCTAGTGATTGGAAGCTGGCAGCGGTTAAGCCTTTACAGAAGAAGGCACTGGCTGACCCTACCACCCTTTCCAATCTGCGTCCTATCTCCCTGCTCCCAGTGCTGTTCAAACTGGCGGAAAAATTTGCCAACATTCAACTAACGAACTTCCTGGAGGGGAATAACATTCTAGACCCCAACCAGTCAGGGTTTCGATCATATCACTCTACTGAGTCAGCCCTACTTTTCACAGCAGAGACCCTAAGAGCAGCCATGGACCAGGGAAAAGAGGCCGTCCTAATCCTACTTGACCTGTCGGCAGCCTTCGATACGGTTTCACACCATATCTTAGTGAACCGGTTGGATGCCGCAGGGGTAGGGGGACAAGCCCTGGTATGGCTTAGGAATTTCCTCAGCAACAGATGTCAGGTCACTGTGCTGGGCCCTTTCCAGTCGGAAGCAAAGGTCGTCAGCTCTGGGGTACCACAGGGCTCTAGTTTAAGCCCTGTACTTTTTAATCTGTACATGGTCCCACTTATGGAACTGATCGCATCTTTTAAGATCAGTACAATTTCTTATGCTGACGACACCCAGCTAATCCTGGTGCTGGACAGGGACAGGCCAGGTGCTGAAGAAAATCTAAAGGAATGCCTAACAGCGACATTCAACTGGATGACCAACAACCATTTGAAATGTAATGCCGGGAAGACAGAGATCATGCCGTTTGGGAAACACAATCTGTTCTCCCCAAAGAGGTGTTGGCCTGCTGAAGCAGAAGCGCCACCCAACACCTTCACATCGGCTCGGAACTTGGGTATCAAGTTCGACGACCAACTGTCTTTTAAAAATCAAGCAGTAACTATAGCTGGGACCTGCTTTCAGATTATAAAGGCACTGAGGAAATTCTTCGATCTCCTCCCGCTGCCAGCCAGAAAAACGGTGGCAGTGGCTTTAATTACCTCCAGGTTGGACTACTGCAACGGCCTGTATGCTGGAGCTAACAAGTCAGTCCTGCACCGACTGCAGATGGTCCAACATGCCACTGCGCGCCTAGTACTACGCTGGCCACGTAGATCCTCAGCCTCAGCGGCCCTGAAGGCGCTGCATTGGCTGCCTATTAGTAAAAGGATCTTATTTAAGATACTTGTCATCACGTTCAGGGCGTTCCAACAGCAAGGACCTAAATACCTCTGCAACGGGTTTAAGAAATATCACCCAACCCGCTGTCTGAGATCTGCTAGCCAGAACTTGCTTACTAGCCCTCGCTTTAAGCTGACTACAAGAGGTGGCAGATCCCTCTTCTTTCTGGGCGCTAAGGCCTGGAATCAGTTACCACCCTCCCTAAGAGCATTATCCCAGGAGACCCACTTCAGGAAAGCATTAAAAACTTGGGTCTTCTCTTTAACTGATGTAGCCTGCAGAGCCTTGATCTAATAGTGTGATGTAATAGGATACTCATCATCTTGCCCCCTACCCGTCCACCTGGGTTAGTTAAGCGCCAAGATACTCCCTGGAGTGATAGGAGCGCTATAGAAATGTGCTTTACATTACATTACATTCTGTGGTGAAGGTTAGATAACTTGCGGGACCACTCGATTTTTTCTCTTCGTACAAACTCCTTCTAGTGGACCTAGTACAAAAGTTCTGGAAAAGGCAGAGCTGCCCCATTAAAGTTAAAATCATGCTCATTCCATCTTGCAACAGCATTCTGAATACAGCCTCATTGTTTTATACCTTAAAAAGTGCCCCATACAGGTACAATGTGCTTGCCAACTTGGAATTGTAAAACAAGGATGCTCTGTGCACAATGCTTTTGAATGAGGATCACTGTAAACATTGAGGGGGGGGGCCGCCTTGGAATGGAACGGTGCCTAGTGCCTCACTGTTGAGCGATCCAGGCATGCTGCTTCGAAATGCTGCAGCCATCATGGGATGAGCGCTGTTAGGACACTTGAAGACCATCTGCAGTTACAACATTTGCAGTGTTCATGATTCGACAGCTTTTCCTTCGAGTCTCCTACCAGAATAGTCTGTCTGTGAAGTGCAATCATTTGTTTATGGTGCACCTTTCCGATTTGACTTTTAGGGTTAACTAGTTCGTATTCAGGTGGTCGCTGTTCTTTTAGGATCACCAGTTGCGTCACTATTATTGGAACCATCCAAGAGTTATGTTGTATTCTCTGCACTTATGTTTCTCTGTACCTCTTTAAGTCCTGCATTCCATTTTCCCTGATGTCATCTTCTCCTATGTTCTGCCCTGTCAGTTAGCTCCCTGCTTTCTGATGGGAACACCAGCTATTCTCTATGGTGCTTAATAAATAAGTATTAAGCTTTACTTCTGTCTACTGGCTTCATTTACAACACATGGCGACGATGAGCAGAAGGAGCTGAACAACCATAGAGGGAGGAGAACTCCACTGGTGAAAAGAACCACGCGGATTTTTGAAGAAAAAGAAAAAAAAAGAAAAAAGCTCTTCCATTCCGAAGAACCACGCAAGTTTTGAAACAAACAAGAAAGATATATTTGCTACCCTGGAAAAAAAACGTTTTGAATTGAAGCCTGCAAAAGTTTACGTTTTGAACTGAAGCCTGCAAAGTCTCCAGAACAACTGGTGAGTTTGGGAGAACATTTGCATATCTATGCCGTGTGTCTGGTTGTGACTTTGTCGAGTTTTGATTACAAAGAGGTGCACCCTGCCAAAGGAACCCTATTCAACGTTACATTTCGGAAAGCTGAACTTAAAAAGAAAGAGAAATTCCTGTGCACGTTTAAAATTTAAGGAGAATGTGAGCGCAACTTCTTGAGAGAAAACGGAGTAACTTGTGTTGTATTCATGCCTTTCAGTGAATATTTGACTTTTTAACCTCGTCTAAACCGACAACTCCGGCACAAACATACAAGTTGCATCTTTCAAAAGTCTCCTCGAGCAGACACACGAGCACACTTCTCGAGCGGAGAAGCACAAGTGACTCACCGTTCGATTTCCCTGCCATTGTTTGTCTTTAACGGAGCCGCGTCAACAAGGAAGCACCCGACGGAGTAGGTGACGTGCCGGCAGTGACGCGACTCGAGCAAGTGACGTGCCAGCAGTGACGCGACTGCGCAACGCAACGTACCCGGCGGCCATTTTAGGATTATCGGGTATCCTAGCAACGGACATCGCTCACATCGCAAGTGGAGACTGATACTTCAAACAGCTCACTGGGTGAATAGAAAAAAGCCTCTTCAAACAGAAACGAGTGTCAGCAAGAGAAATTAAAGGGTGAGAGCCTCATTTACCAATCGAATCCATATTTTTTTTTTATCTATTCGTTTTTGAGACTTTAGGCAGCGCACAGTGAAAGTTACCACAGACACTATTCCCTACATTGGAGAAGCAGAGAAAGAGTAGAGAAGCACATATATTGCACATGTTAAAAAGGTGACATTTCATTCCAGTTTGACTATCTCCCTATTAAAAAAAAAATAGTGCTTCTTTAAAAATGGAGAATCTGAATATTATCGCACCTCCATTGTTCTTACAAGCCACTGGGGATCCACCCATTGAATGGGATGAATGGATAGACATTTTCGAGAATTACATCGAGGCACTTGATGGGAAAGATTTCAGTGCAATTAGGAAGAAAGCCCTCTTGTTAAGTGCTTTGGGCAAGGAGGGTCAGCATTCCTTTAAATACCTTCCCGTGGCAGTGAACCAAGATGGTAGGGCAATAACCAATGTATACACAGAAGCCAAAGCTCGTATGAAAAAACAATATGCTAAAGAAGTAAATATTGTTATGGCGAGGCACAAATTTTACACCCAACCCCAAAGGAATGAGGAGTCTGTAGATCAGTTTGTGGCTAGGTTACGTGAGTTGTCAATAAAATGTAGTTTTGGTTAAATAAGGGACGAAATGATAAGAGACCAGCTGATAGTACAGTGCCGAAACAAAAAGATGCAAGAAAAACTGTGGGCGGCAAAAAACCCAACCCTACAAATGGCCATTGACATAGCAAAAGTAGTTGAGGAATCGAATGCATGCATGAAAGAGATGGAAAAGAAAGATAACACAAAAGAAAATGTTCAAGGCAATGGTGTTTCTTGTGTTGATCATGATGAAGTTGCTGTTGTGAATAAGAAAAGTGTAGATCTGGGAGGAAGTAGTCAGAAGAGATTTAACAATGCGTTCTCAGGCAATGACAGGAATAGATTCCAAGGAAGAATGTGCAGTAGGTGTGGGAGTACTTTTCACAATTCGGACTTCAGGAGATGTTTTGCAATTGACAAGATGTGTAGGAAATGTGGGCGGAAAGGACATTTTGCAAAGATGTGTAGAGGTACAAACGTTGATAAAGTAGCCGTTGTTGAAAACAGGGATGAAGTAAGAGACATCATTAGTGTTGAGGGTGCCAACAAGATATTATGTTTAGGTGGGGATGGTGTGAATGAGGGTGAGCCTGGGAGGAGATTCAGACCAAAAGCCCTGTTCCTTATTGATAAAATTGAGGTTCAGCTGATGGTTGACCCTGGATCCTTATGGACCATTATTCCCAAGGATATGTTTCTAACAAATTGGAAAGATGTGCAGTTATCTGCTAGTGACATTAATGCCTGTGGTTTTCAGGGTGAAAGCATAGATGTGATTGGGTTTATGGTGTGTGTAATATCATTCAAGGATCGTTCAGCCGAAGGGAAGGTGTATGTAGCCAAATCTGGTCCTGCAATTTTGGGATGGGGGCAACAGTATGACCTCGGGATAATAATAAATCCTAGAGCAGCACAACAGGTGATGGTGGTAGATAGCATAACCACGGATTCGATAGTTGAAGGGATGAATGGTTTGTTTGATGAGCATATAGGAGAGTTAAGGGGTTATGTGCATAAAATTGTTTTGCGAGACGATGCCATACCCATGCAACACAAAGTCAGAAAGGTTCCATTCATCGCACGTGAGGAAGTGAAGAAGATGTTGGGAGAAATGCTAGATCAGGGTGTGATAGAGCAGATCGAAACGTCACCTTGGATTTCCCCCGTAGTTATTACGACCAAATCCGATGGAAAATTTCGTTTTTGTGTGGACCTTCGCACCCTGAACCAAAACATTGTAGTAGACAACTTTCCCTTACCGAACATCAATGAGTTGGTTCTATCACTAAAAGGTGGGAAGTATTTTTCCAAGTTGGACCTTCGCAGCGCCTATCATCAAATAAAAGTACACCAAGACTCAAAAGCACTGACAGCGTTCATAACAACCGAAGGAATATACCAATTCACACGAATGCCTTTTGGACTCGCCTCTGCAGCTGGGGTATTTCAAAGGATGATGGGTGCTGTACTAAAAGGCGTGAACAATGTTGTGTATTTTCAGGACGATGTCCTGATATTTGGGGCGACTGTTGAAGAACACAATGTGATCTTGAAGACCGTTTTGGAGAGGATGGAACAGGCAGGATTGACTCTCAAGAAAGAGAAATGTAAATTTGCAGTGGAGGAAGTTGAATATCTTGGGTATACATTGTCTGTTGACGGAGTAAAACCTAAGAGAGACTTATTAGACTCCATTAGAAATGCACCATCTCCGTGCGATAAAGATCAGTTGAGGTCTTTCCTCGGCCTCATCGAGTACTACGCTAAGTTTGTAAGGGATTTTGCAGAGAAAACCGAAAAGATCAAGGTGCTGTTGAGGAGTGGATGTAAGTTTGTGTGGGGTGTGGAACAAGATGAGTGTTTTAAAAGAATCAAGGTGGAAATTTGCGAGGCAGGCATTTTGACACCGTTCGACACCAACCGTAAGTCAGTTTTGACAGTGGATGCAAGTGCTGTAGGTGTTGGTGCGGTTCTGGCTCAAGTACACGATTCTGGTCTTAAAACTGTAGCGTTTGCCTCAAGGACACTCACTACAGCCGAGAGGAATTACTCTATTATCGAGCGTGAGGCTTTGGCCGCAGCATGGGGTTGCGAGTATTATAGGATGTACCTGTGGGGGTTCAAGTTCACGTTATTGACAGATCACAAACCCCTGGTTAAAATACTTTCGCCTGGCGGCGCTGGCAAAGGCTCTGCCAGGTTAGCTAGACTCGCTGCCAGGATCCAAGAGTACTTGTACACTGTGGAATATATTCCCGGTTGGAAGAATTGCCAAGCGGATGGACTCTCTAGACTTCCACTACCTTGGGAGAGGGTAGACAAGTTAGGGGTAGAATCTCTCAACTCAGAGGGTTCTGTTGCCGCTGTGGATGAAGTTGTAGATATGTGTGCTGGGGCAATTAGTAGAAGTTTGTGGAACACATCAATGGCTAAAGATGTGGTGTTGTGTGAAGTCAAAGACCTGATAGCGAAGGGTCCAAGGAGAGAGAGTTGCTTATCTCCCGCACTTCGTCCTTATTTGAAGGTTCTGGAACAATTGTCTATCTTGGACAAAGATGGATTCATGATTTTAATGGATGACAAATTCATTCCTCCACAAGATGTGCGATTTACCTTATTTAAGCTGGGTCATGAGGGTCATTTAGGGCAGTCCCTTACCAAGAGGAGAATTAGGGAGAATTTTTGGTGGCCCGGAATGGACTCCGAAATCTCGCAGTGGGTGGAGAGATGTACCGATTGCTTGGAAAGTGAGAAGAGACTTAAAGTGGGTAGCCATACTGGTTGTGGCTCAATAGTAGATCCCAGGTGTCCTTGGCACACCATATGTCTCGACTTTATTGGCCCGTTCCACCAGTTGAACCAAGATATGAGGTTTGGGCTGGTAGTAGTTGATGTCTCTTCCAAGTGGTTGGTAGTCAAATTCATGAAGGAGATCACTACGAGCAGCACTATTGCTGTGCTGAGTGAGATCTTTAGAGAGGAAGGTTTCCCCACAAGGATCATTACCGATAATGGGACGCAACTCACCTCCCTAGAGATGGCTAATTTCTTGGGAAGGTGCGGTATTATTCACTCAAGGACCTCACTTTACAACCCCCAGGGAAATGGCATAGTGGAGAGGGCCAACCGAATGGTTAAAGGTGCCATTCAAATGGCGATTTCTTCCAGAATGGATGTGAAGAGTTTGGTTAATGACCTGGTTTGGGCCTACAGGACTACTGAAAATGGTGTGACCGGTTTGGTCCCGTTTTCTGTCATGAGGGGACGTTCAGCGGGTACTAAACTAGTGGCTGCGTGGATGAAAGAATATCTGAACGCTGACCTTCCTGCTGGTCCTGGTGAGCCTGACACTGTACGTGAATCAGATGGCGCGTGTAAATTTGCTGTGAATGATTGGGTGAAAGTCAAACCTGGTCGAGTGGGTGTCGGACTGACGAAGTTCAGGGGACCATTTAAGGTCAAGTCTGTCCACAAAAGATTTGTCACTTTATTTAATGGTGAGAGTTGGAACTTGAGGCGTGTGGCACTGTATAAAAGAGCCGAGCGAGAACCGGTGAGAACCAATGAGCCTAGTGCCAGTAGTACCAATGAGTTTTGTGCTAGTAGAATTCAGAGAGTGAGAAGACCCCCAGGTTATTTACGTGACTTTGTTTGTAAGTAAGGTCTCTCTCTGTAACGAAGAGCATGGTCTTATCATGTTTTTTTTTTACTCACTTTCGTTTTTTGGTGTTCCTTCATATGAAGGGAAGAGGATATGTTGTATTCTCTGCACTTATGTTTCTCTGTACCTCTTTAAGTCCTGCATTCCATTTTCCCTGATGTCATCTTCTCCTATGTTCTGCCCTGTCAGTTAGCTCCCTGCTTTCTGATGGGAACACCAGCTATTCTCTATGGTGCTTAATAAATAAGTATTAAGCTTTACTTCTGTCTACTGGCTTCATTTACAACAAGTTACGTTGCCATTTGTTCCAAACTTGGTCGCAACCACGATGTCCCTGTTAGAAAGCTGTCTCTATTCAAGTGCACGTTACATAACTAGTTATTACTCAATCCTTTTGCCTGCACGCTATGAGTCTTGAGTGCTCTTTCAAAAAATTTTATGAATTGGTCATAGATAGATATTTAGCTGCCAAACCAAAACAGATGTAAAGTTCTGAATAGATTTCTTTTCGTCTTTTTCTATACAGAGCTTAATGTTCCAGATCTCAGCAACACAGAGGACTTGAGCTCTGAAAAGCCCACTTCAGGTAAGTCAGGTGACTTGAAGACATTTGGGTGGAAAGATGTATGTGAGGCCTCTCTTGTGCTAGGTATAGGAAGCCAAGCACCTGTAGTATGTTTGAGAGTGAGTAATGTCCCCCACACTCAAAGATGGCTGCCGTGCCGTGTGAATTCGACAATTCTCACTCCCACTCTCAAAACAGTTGGAAGCAAGCATTTACATGGAAGGATCTGGAGCAGGAGAATATAGTCAGGTGGGGTCAGCTGATGATGTGGACACTGAGCTGGCAAGCAGGAATATGTGGGCATGAGACACAGTTCAAGGGGCAAAGGTGGTACATCATGGAACTCCATGCCAGCGGGCAAAAGTGATGAGACACAGTAAGTGTAGTACCCGACAAATACCTTTCCTACAAAAAAATTAAATAAGTAATAGAGAAGGGTGAAATAAAAGGATCTATGAAAAGAAAAATCCAAACCTAAACAACTGGACTACAAGTTGTGCCATTGAAACACACTTGTTTTCAGGCAGATGTGCACATGTGATTGTATGGAATGCTGTCACTCACAGCGCTCATGACAGAGTGGGCTATACCTCTGTAACCATGGTGTCATTGGTAGAAGTAGAATATGACTACAGGCTTTAACAAAGTGAAATAAACAGCCACCCAAAGGGTTAGGCTGAGATTAACATATACGCTATTCACAACAACATGGTTTCATCCTCTGCATTTGGCATTAGTTCTTATTACGATTAGTTCAATATCACTCACAGTTATCATCTACATAGGCTCCCGTGTTGAGACAATTAAACCTGTTCCTCTGCAACAACAAGGAGTTGAGTATTATGTGCTGACACCTCCTGGGAAATTAGGCGATGATGACAAAGAATTTTCAATTGGCAACTTCCAAAAACCAAACCGTGTTGACATCTATCCGACTGAAACAATGGTTTTTGAAGGCCAAACTTACAAACCTGGACGTAAAATCGCTGTCTCCCTCAAACGTTTTGAGGTAATCCGCTTGAAAAGCAAAGACAATTTGTCAGGCACCCGAATCATTGCCACAAAACCCATTACAGTACTCAGTGGCTATAGCAGTCCTGATTCAGTCACGCCATAGTGGAGAAGTGTAGCTCAGGGGTTAGAGGCGGCAGACCCGGAAGCTGAGATCGGCCATGGACCAGGGTTCAATTCCCCGCCTCGGCGGGTCTTGGGCTCAAAAATTCCACGGACTCGATAATTCTCGCTCCGGTGCCTTCTCGACTCACGGGTTCACACTCTGCGACTCTGGGCAATAGCTTGCTTAATCTCCACAACGGCCCCTCGCGGCGGGATGCCTGGCTTTGACCTTGTGGATACCCTGCCGGGGTTATCTCACAGGGGAATACCAGGATGAGTTCCCTAAGCAAGCGCCGGGAAACCCTTTGTGGGTAGTTGTGCGCTATATAAGCTCAAATACGTTTACATTTACATCCTACCAAGTCTCCACCCCTCTGTATCCCGTCACCCAATGGGGCAGAATTTCTACTTCACTTCATTGGCAATTACGGGAAATACTGACATGGTGTTTGATGTCGCGTCCAAGACTACTAATATACAGTTTTAAGTAGGAGACCACAAGCAAAGTCAAACTTTGAAGGCAGAGGGGTAACCCAGATTGGAATACCAGAATTCACCACTATCTTCATCACAGCCAATCAACCGGTCCAGGTGACATATTACTGCACAGCAGGGAAAATTGGAGCCAGGTTTTATGAAAGCTTCTTGCTCAACATTCCAAACAAATCGGAATATGGCCCCAAGTATACATTTACAAGTAACCCCACTTTGGAAAAGAATCGGGCAATCCTCACAGTAAAAACATCTGCAGTGCCTTTAATTACCTTTGATGGAGAATCACTTTCTAATATTGAGTGGAAACCAATCCCTGGAACGCAATACTCCATAGCAATATATGATTTTGGCAACAAGCCTACCACCCACGTGGTGGAAGCTCCTGGAAATCATTTTGGACTTGTGATTATCGGTTTTCCTAGGCAGCCTGCCATTGAAGAGCCAGAAAGACCCACTAGTGGTAAATTCATTTTTATATTATAATTTTTTCAGTATTTTATGATCAGTATTGTTCACCAAGTAGTATTCTTACCACTATCCTGGAATGTAGTTTTAGAAAAGCAATAGCGCTAATGGTGTGTTTTTATCATTAATTGTTTCTGCTGTAATGTCTCATCAAAAGCACTGCATAGTGACCTTTGAGCTAAATAGAACTGTTTGATGGGAAAACAACATAGTGCTACTACTATATACAGCCAGATTGGCTTTAACTAACATACTAGGGCATTCCATTGGGGTACAGTAAATTAAATCAGTGCTGATGAAATACCCATTTGTTTCGGATGGAAAGTTTATAACTGCTGGTATACATAGCAAAAAGTACTAGAGGCTTCTCTGAGAAACATGGGATTTGCATGCCTCATTTAGACTTGAGAACTATAGTTATATATGTATGTTATTATTAGACCGGTTATCATTAGAGTGGTCTTGCCCTAAACAGGTTGCCTGCTTACCTCCTCTTTCTACTGATTATCTTTGTTGGCCTTAAAAGTCAGAGGACCTTACCTTTGCTGAGCAGGGCTAAAGTGCATGTGCTTCTTTCCTCAACATGGTAATAATGGTATATAAACAACAGGCATATTTAAGTTACATGTAAGTCCCTTGTAGAGTGGAATACCATACACTAAGGGCCTGCACCCTAAATGCCACTAGTGGTCCTACAGCACTGATTGTGCCACCCAAAAAACTAGCCTTTCAAACCTATCTCAGGACTGCCACTGCAGGGCCTTTGTGTGCAGTTTACTTCCACTTAGAATTGGCAATGAAAAACCCTTTGCCAAGCCTAAACCTCCCCTTTAATTAAACATAGGTCACCTATAAGGTAGGCAATAGGTGACCCATAGGGCAGTGCACTGTGTAACTAAAAGGTAGGACATGTGCTTTTACCTTTTCCATGTCCTGGAGTGAAAATCAACTCATTTTATGTTTCACTACTGTGAGTGAGGTCTACTTCTCTCGTAGTTAACATTGAGACTTTCTCAATACACTTTTAAGTTGTAATTCCTGATTTGAAAGGATGAATCATGTTTTATAAATTTGGAATGGTAATGATTAATCCTCATTATAAATCCTCTTTACTGGTAAAGTTGGCTTTATGCTTCTTGGAAGGTGACAGTCCCTGACTGAAACGCTGCGTGCTAGTTGTGCTTGCACGAGCTTTACGCTGGATTTTTAATGACAAATATCTTGTTGCTGCTAAAATAGTACTGTTACCATTAGGGACAAGATTTTAAAATTTACAGGAGGAAATTGAGTATTGTGTTTGTTTTAATATAAAATACCTTCTGCGTCCGGTAGAACTTACGACCTCTCACCCGCACTATAAAAGCACTTAAAACGCACGCCGCTGCTTTAGCGGGGCTCGGGACTCGGGACTCGGGGAAAACTACTTACCGCTGCGCCATCTTTGTTAGCGCTCTAGTGGTTGGCCTGCCTGCAACTGCCTGTCTATTTAGGGAGGGCAGTGCCGGCGCGCGATCATCTTGGAAGGTGACAGTCCCTGACTGAAACGCTGCGTGCTAGTTGTGCTCGCACGAGCTTTACGCTAGATTTTTAATGACAAAAATGTTGTTGCTGCTTAAATAGTACTGTTACCATTAGTGACAAGATTTTAAAATTTACAGGAGGAAATTGAGTATTGTGTTGTTTTAATATAAAATACCTTCTGCGTCTGGTAGAACTTACGCCCTCTCACCCGCACTATAAAAGCACTTAAAACGCACTCCGCTGCTTTAGCGGGACTCGGGGAAAACTATTTACCACTGCGCCATCTTTGTTAGCGCTCTAGTGGTTGGCCTGCCTGCAACTGCCTGTCTATTTAAACAGACCAATGCAGGCGTGCAGCCAAGCTCCGTAGATGCGCCAGAGATAAGCCCGTCTGCGCCTGTCCGCGTATCGGACGCGCTCAGCGCTAAGAATGCTGTTGGCTTAAGGTATTCCAGGGAGTCCCTGCTGAGTATAGGAGAGAGGATAAAGGGTGGGCCTCAAAAAGATGGGCCACAGCCCTCCGTTACCCTGGGGTGTGGGCTGATTAATAGCCGATCCCTGGTTAAACACCACCAGGAGGTGGCAAACCTGTTAGAAAACATGGATTTAGACGTCCTTTTTATCACCGAGACATGGACGAGTGTGAACTCCTCGCTGGAGCTGGGCCTTGCTTGCCCGGACGGATATAAGATGTTTCACAAACCCAGGTCCCAGGGAAGAGGAGGAGGGGTTGGGGTGATATTCAAGGATAAGTGGGACCTTTCCCCCCTACAGGTTGATGATGTTGTAGGGATAGAACTACTGGGCTTCTCCCTACAAACACCTAAAGGAAGGATGCTTACTGGCATGATCTGCTATAGGCCACCAGGCCTGGATACACAGTACCAAGCACTCTATGACACTATCGCCGCCCTCGCACTGACCCACTCTAGATTGCTACTCCAAGGGGATTTTAACCTATGGGACAATGGGCCCCTAGGGAATCACCTGAAGGACTTACAGCATATATGTGGGAACTGGGGTCTAGACCAGCTGATACTGGAACCAACTCACTCAGGTGGACATGCACTGGATTTGGTATTCGCAACCCGGTGAGTTGATACCTTACCTCAAAGCTGGAACGACCACTTCCTGATCCATTTTCAGATCACTGTACCTATTCAAGGGAATGGAAACACCTGCCCTGTAACCTATCACAAGGGACGGGACTGATCTAAACTATCTATAAATAAAATAAATCCCACTTTTACCAGTAAAACTCTCTTTGACTCCGAGGACTCTGTGGACCAGAACTATCAGGTCTACTGCAATCATATCATAGACACCCTGGATAAGATTGCTCCTCTGAAAAATATAAAGAACAGAAGGAAACCCTCAGCCCCTTGGTTTAGCGAGGAGCTGAAAACCCTGCGCAATCGGTGCAGACAGGCAGAAAGGAAGTGGCGAAGACTCTATTTAGAGTCTGATAAACGCTTGCTAAAGATAGAGCAGGCTATATATACCATTCATCATTACATCAGCAAGTCCAATATCACTCATAGTTATCTTCCACAGAGGTTCCCGTGTTGAGACCATTGAACCTGTTCCTTTGCAACAACAGGGAGTTGAATATTATGTGCTAACACCTCCTGGGAAATCAGGCGATGATGACAAAGAATTTTCAATTGGCAACTTCCAAAAACCAAACAGTGTTGCTATCATCCCGACTGGAACTGTAGTTTTCCAAGGAAAAACTTATAAACCAGGAAGGAAAATCACTATCACCCTGAAACCTTTTGAGGTAATCCTCATAGAAAGCAAAGACAATTTGTCAGGCACCTCAATCGAAGCTACAACGCCCATTGCAGTAGCCAGCGGCTACAGCAGTCCTGAGACAGTCAGGCCATCGTACCAAGTCTCTACTCCACTGAATCCAGTCACCAAATGGGGGAAAGAATTCTTCTTCGTTTCATTGGCAAGACCGGGAAATACTGACAAGGTGTTTGTTGTTGCATCACAGCCTACTAATATACAAAAAAGTTTCAAAATGCTTTATTCGCTTTGTACAAGTACAACCATATAGCAACATTCGTAATGCAGTTGAAATCACATTTATAAAAAGAAAAAAGAATAATGAAACTTTTCTAAAAACAATTACATCGGTATCCAAGCCAATCTAATTAAGACCTACAAGATATATCGCATTTATACACAGAAAAAAAGTTAATCACTATATTTAGCAGCAATTTAAAAGTTTTGTGCAAAACATGCCAAGAGGGATAGTACTAATCAGAAAAGGCCTATGCTGGGCATAAAGTGCAGTAGTATGTGCAAAATATGCAAAGATATAACTAAAGTGCAGTGTCTTTATAGTCTCTTACGTATGTTAGCAGCAGTTTGTATACGGAAAATTTAAAAAGCGGACGACAAACATTACCAGGATACACAGCAAGTAAGAGGTATAAAATATCCAAAATTCATATATAAGAGAAATGCATGTGGTTTAACAGTAGCTCACAGTTAGTCATTGGGTGTATTTACCAACAGGAAAAACAGCGGGAATCATATAATAATTGATTTCCTGTGCCCGATGCATTTAAGAACATAGATGGCTACACGATAACACACATTCGGGGAGGACAAGTCAAACAACAATTGCATTGCAGCTCTTATATTACACGTACTGTATTCTAAAAATAGTTGCTTTAGATAAAACTTTCTAAAACCAGTATAAAAATTAAAAAATAGTAAAAAGTGGCAGATACTCTGTTTAGATTTCCCATCGCATGGGCACGGACATGACCCGGGCTTTTTTACAGTGGGGAAAGCCACCAAATGGTGAACTATGCCCAGCCTCAAGCGTGCTAGAACAAAGCGATGGGAGTTAATATTAACAAATGTAAGGTATGATGGGAATCCTGTGCTTAAATTATACTCCAAGTACAATTTGAATGTACTTTGTATAGCATACCCCTTCATTCTGGTCCCCTTTGCATGATCCATATAGGTGGTTTTGAGGTCACGCTTCGTTAAAACTGATTCTGTTGGGATATCTTTAAAAATATCCTGACCAAAAAGGATCTTGTACCAGTGGGAAATATGTTTTAGCCAAGGGATTTTTGAGTGCTGATCCAATTTAATACAGTCTGAAATTACTTCCTGGGTAAACTTGGTTTCATCTTTAGCCCAAATGGATCGCCAAAGGGAAAGGGGGCATAGTGCAATCAAATCTATGACGTAGTGTAAGCCCAGCTCCCTATGGGTAATTTCGTTTGACGCTGAAGCAGGGAGACATAATAAGCGCTTCAGGTACTTGTTTTCCTCCTGTTGAATGGATAGGGCAATCTGCGAGTTATATCCCCATATCCCTGCTCCATATAGAGCAGAGGACATGCACCTTGAGTTATAGATGGAGATCATCTCTCTTATTCTGCGCCCCCCCAGTTTGGAAGCGAATCTGAAGATACAGTTTGTATTTCTAGTCATCTTCATGCCTACACAGGATTGCTCGTTTACCCATCTCCCATCTCCTGAGAAAGTAATGCCCAGATAACAGAAGTGTTGCACAGACTCAAGTTTATCCCCATCAAGGAAAAATGACTTACTTTTCTTTAATTTCTTTCCACAGGTCATGGTCATAGTCTTACCCTTGTTAATTTTAAGCATTCTGCCTTTAATAAAAATGTTAAATTTATCAATTAGCTTTTGGAGCCCATTCGCGGTCCTTGAGATCAGGACCGCGTCGTCCGCATATAGGAGGACGGGTATTTGTTTTCCAGTAATCATGGGGGCATCAGAAAAAGATTCTTGTAGGAACCGGTCAACCTGATTTATAAAAAGGGAGAATAACAAGGGAGCAAGAACACACCCTTGTCTAATTCCTCTGCCAATTTTAAAAAAGGGGGTGCATTCTCCATTCGGTCCGAATCTGACTTTACTTGATAAGCTGCTATACATTCTGGCCAATAAATGGATAATTTCTGGGGGTGCGCCCATAGCAAGTAATGTTGGCCAGAGCAGTGTGTGTTCCACTAGGTCGAACGCTGAGCTTAGATCGGCAAAGCACTTGAACAAATTCCCTTCCTTGGCTTTTGTGTACTTGCCGATAATAAGCTCAAGGTTCACACACTGCTCCATGGTTCCTGTGCCCCTTCGGAACCCATACTGTATTGGTGACAGAACATTTTTGTCTTCAACCCAGGACTCTAATCTTACCAGAAGCACGCGACTCAGTATCTTCAGTGACGAGTCCAAAAGGGAAATTGGGCGATAGTTTCGTGCTTCGGCCCTTGAACCTTTTTTGAAAAGTGGCACCAAGATAGATTGACCCCATGAGGTAGGTAACACGTCCTCAATAGCAGCATTAAAGTAGCGTGTTAAAATAGGGCCCATAAATCAATCTCGGATTTAAAAAAGTCCACGGGAACCCCATCTGGGCCCGGGGCTTTCCCCCCCTTGCTTTTCTCAATTGCATCTCGTACCTCATTTAAAGATACCGAAAACAATAATTTCTCCCATTTAAAACAGGTTGGCATCACAGTTAAAACATTAAGATTTGGAACCGAAATAGAATCAAAAGTACAATCGGAGTTAAAAATCCCAGTAAAGTGTACAATCCAGGCTTGGCAACTGACATGCGACGTTAGTTCAGGGATATTGTCGTTCTTTAAGTATGGGCTGTTTACAGTGTCCCAGAAAAGTTTATGATCTTTTGTTTCTGCAGCCTGATCTAATTTAGCCCATGCCTCGTCCTGTAATTCTCTCTTCCGAGTGGCTAGTGCAGCTTTGTAGTTGTAACGCTCTTCCCTGATCTTACAGAGGTCTCTTGGTTTGGTGTCAAGCGAGATTTTTAACCTTTTTAATGACTGGGCACAATTGTCACCAAACCACGCTGTCTTGACTTTTCTTGGATTCCGAGTTTTGCGTGTCGGTGATTTCTCGATAGCTTGCGTAATGATTAAAAAATTGGATAGCAAAGTTCCTGGGCATGGTGTTGGGGATAAACAGTACTCCACCTCTCCATGGCATTTTATGATTACATTAGTAATAATTTTAGCGGGGTCGGCTTTTGTCCACTTCACCCTTGTCCCGTTCGGTCTTACTACGGAGATGTCCTGAATGGGTTGACCATAGGAATTCCTTTTTGACCCCCAGCCCAGTAATTCAGCAGATACACTATTGTGGTCACTGACCGTTTGTTCAATTACCCAGACATTAATATAAGTTATAGAACAGGATACGATGATATGGTCAATAAAAGATTGGCTATTCCTTCCATGGAATGTTGGACATCTAGCATTGTTTACATTCATATTACATTCGAGGAGTTCCAGATCATATTTGGCCAATAAGTTATTCAAAGCGCTGCCAAGGTTGTTGTGCGGGAAATGGTTATATACGCATGTTGTTTCCCTTCCAGAGTATTCCTCCCTATGGCCGCACGCCCCCTTTAATGCATAAGTGCATGTTTTGATGTTAAAATCTCCGGCCCACAAAATTGCAGCTGGTTTGGATGTACTTAACAACATTGCATCGATGGCCTGCTCGATATCAGAAATGAACATCCCCTGTTTGTGCCCGGCAATGTTGTTGTAAAAATTCACTATTATCAAGCCTCTGTATCCACTGTGGGCCAAACGCAGAACAGAAGCATGTTCTCCTAAGATTGCCTGGTCACTAACCCAAAACTCAGTCAATGTTGTAGATAACAGAGTCACTAGCCCCCCCTTGGCTCGACCAGCCTGGGAAGCCACAGCCAGCACATTAAAAGAGGTATATCCCTCAACATGTACTTCGGCCCTATCCCAAGTTTCTTGTAGGCATATTATATCATAGCCCTGTTTGAGAAAGTCATCCCATGCGGGTGTGTTTACCTTAGAGGCTAGCCCGGCTATGTTCCACGTAATAACCCTCAATGACTCTTCCCTGAATACTTGTGGTGGAACAGTAACTGTTGTGACTGGCGGTAGTATTTGGTTACCCAGATGATTTTCAACAGTACAAGTGATGTTATCTGTCATAGTCAAATCGTTTAAATTTGTTACGGGATATCTATGTGAGGATCACTTGCAGGAGGGATTTCAACAGTACCAGTGGTATTGTCTATCATGGTTAGATCGTTTGTGCTTATTGCAAAAATGTCTGTATGAGGTTCACTTTCATCGAGAACAGTATTCATGAGTCAATCGTTTTTGTCTAGGGAATTAAATATCTGAAATCTATTTGATGTTGGGACTGTGAATTGACCATAGATGTTGTTTCCAGGCCCAGTGGCATTGTGGTAATTACGGTAATTGGGGTTAGGCATTCTGTACAAATTCATAGGAGGTTGTGGGACATGCTGGTTACTAAAGTCGTAAAGGGGCGAGGGGTACCCAGCTGATTGTACTGGTACCTGCTGTACTAGTGGGTAAGGTGTATTAATTGCTCTGGGATGTTTAAAATTCTGCACCGGGATCTTGAACCCCACCAGATTTCTGTAAAAGTAGTCCAATGGGAACAGGGTTGTATTGTAATCATTGTCTGAAGGGATGGGCGCGTTCAGGATGGAATCTCTTGCCCATTAGGTGGTTTTGTAGTTTATGATTACACAGTCCCCATTTATTTCCTTTTTGCTTGGGCCCACCCATCCTACCCTTTGGGTTGAAATGATCTGGCCTGCCCCACTTAAGGGGAATCCACAGTTATGGACAAGCCAATGTAAAATTTTGTTTTTAAGGGTTTCACTATTTTCAAATTGGGAGGGTTTAAGTTTTGGTACATTGGCAAGGATTGCTACGTATGGCCTGCTTTCTGGTGGGAGATTGATCACAGCGGGAATATTAT
Source organism: Lissotriton vulgaris (assembly GCF_964263255.1). Classification (NCBI taxonomy): domain Eukaryota; kingdom Metazoa; phylum Chordata; class Amphibia; order Caudata; family Salamandridae; genus Lissotriton; species Lissotriton vulgaris. Next base: position 222,651,037 of record NC_141695.1, read on the forward strand.
TGTTGTTGTAGCTACGCGCTGGTGGGTTCCTGCTTACTGAAGGGTGGTCCATGGGCACCTCACCCGGTGCTGTGAGGGAAGAGGATGTAGAAGGACCGTTGGTGGCATTGCTTGGTATGTTGGTATGTGAATTTGCAGTTTTACCAGTAGCTGCTGTGGGGTTCGTATTTCTGGCTGGTGGAACGTGTGGTTTAGATGTAGTATGGGCAGTGGTGTTGGCCTTATTCACAGTCGGTACATTTGAGGTGGGTTGGGTGATTTGTGGGCCTAGATGTTCGAGAATGTCTAATTTGGCTAAGCCCAATTTTTCCAGGTTTTCCACCTTTTTACCTATTTGCTCAAGTTTGTCGTTTAGGGGAGCAATGAGGAGCTTCATAGCGTCCATGATTTGAACCATTATAGACTCCATATTAACTGCGGCTCCCGGGTTTGGCAATGGTGGTTCACTTCCGTTAGTTTGTTCTATGGGAGGTGATGGTAAAGTTGCCTTCTTTCTTCTACCCCTTTGTTTCATGCGACCCCTAATAAGAGCTGGTAATTTTCTATTATGGGTGCGTCTAGATCTACGATGGGCAGTGCCAAGGTTGATCGTACTATTGACGCTGCTATTATTAGGTGGGTCTATTGTATGGGTGGTATCCTCATTGTCGCAGGATATCAATATTGCGCTAGGCGCGTTGCTAGGGCCCAGATCCTCAGATGGTGTTACATTAATCTGCAAATTAGGTGTTAGGGACAGACGGCTGTCCCTGTCTTGGAATATTGTTGGGAGTGTAGGAGAGTCTTCTATGGGAGGTGGCACAGTCCCGGGAAGGCCTGCGTAAGATTGCATTAAAATAGAGTCATTTGATAATGCAGTCATATTTATGTTATGTACAGTACTGTCAACAGGTTGTGGTGTGCGGTAAATTAGACAAGCGCTGGGTGGTAGGGACAATCGTCTCTCGGTGTTTTCAATGGCATTTGCTACCACTACGATTGTCTGTTGAAGCATACGGTCAATAGCAGTTAGCGTTGGTAACGGTGTTTTAGTTTGGGCGGTGATCCTTGCAACAGAACTTGTGTTAATGGGCGTTTTTTTGACCGTGTTTTTAGTGGTGGATTTGGATACAGTAGGAGCCATTTGCAATATGTTTTGAGTCACAATAATGTAATACCTTGGTGAACAGTGCAGAATTGGCCAGGGGGTAGTGCCCAGCCCAGTCTCCTCAGGCCTCTGAGGGCCACAGAGGGCCCGCCCTTTGCCCGGGCTTAGCCCCGGGCAAGGCCCCGCGCGCGGTCCCGCGACGCGGGAGGGCCAGCCCCATAAGCAGCGCCTCCGGGCGCCAAGCCTCTACGCGACTTCCGCTCGTGTCGCGGAGGCTGCTGGGAGTTGAAGTCTCTACTCCCCCTGCTCAGCTGCAGGCCCGGTGGTGGAGGGCTGCAGCGGGGGGAGGAGACAGCAGGAGCAGGCGCGGTGAAGGAGGCACTGGATCCCCGTTCCGTGAGGCAGATGAAGGACCTGGGTCCCTGGACGTTGACAGGCAGGCTGATGGGCGATCCGGCGAGCAGGTAGGCTCACGTGCTGTTGCGCTGTAACGCTGTGACCGACACCCGCTCCCCAGCAAGGCCAGCCCCTTAAGCAGCGCCTCCGGGCGCCAAGCCTCTACGCGACTTCCGCTCGTGTCGCGGAGGCTGCTGGGAGTTGAAGTCTCTACTCCCCCTGCTCAGCTGCAGGCCCGGTGGTGGAGGGCTGCAGCGGGGGGAGGAGACAGCAGGCAGCAGGCGCGGTGAAGGAGGCACTGGATCCCCGTTCCGTGAGGCAGATGAAGGACCTGGGTCCCTGGACGCTGACAGGCAGGCTGATGGGCGATCCGGCGAGCAGGTAGGCTCACGTGCTGTTGCGCTGTAATGCTGTGACCGACACCCGCTCCCCAGCAAGGCCAGCCCCTTAAGCAGCGCCTCCGGGCGCCAAGCCTCTACGCGACTTCCGCTCGTGTCGCGGAGGCTGCTGGGAGTTGAAGTCTCTACTCCCCCTGCTCAGCTGCAGGCCCGGTGGTGGAGGGCTGCAGCGGGGGGAGGAGACAGCAGGCAGCAGGCGCGGTGAAGGAGGCACTGGATCCCCGTTCCGTGAGGCAGATGAAGGACCTGGGTCCCTGGACACTGACAGGCAGGCTGATGGGCGATCCGGCGAGCAGGTAGGCTCGCGTGCTGTTGCGCTGTAACGCTGTGACCGACACCCGCTCCCCAGCAGGGCCAGCCCCTTAAGCAGCGCCTCCGGGCGCCAAGCCTCTACGCGACTTCCGCTCGTGTCGCGGAGGCTGCTGGGAGTTGAAGTCTCTACTCCCCCTGCTCAGCTGCAGGCCCGGTGGTGGAGGGCTGCAGCGGGGGGAGGAGACAGCAGGCGCGGTGAAGGAGGCACTGGATCCCCGTTCCGTGAGGCAGATGAAGGACCTGGGTCCCTGGACGCTGACAGGCAAGCTGATGGGCGATCCGGCGAGCAGGTAGGCTCGCGTGCTGTTGCGCTGTAACGCTGTGACCGACCAGGCAAAACTGGGGACAGGTTATATGAAACCTACTTGATCAACATCCCCGACAGTACAAACTACGCTCCAAAGTATACAGTTACAAGTAACCCGGATTTTGAAAAGAATCGGGCAATTCTCATAGTAAAAACATCTGCAGTGCCTCTAATTACCTTCGATGGAAAATCACTTTCTAAGATTGAGTGGAAACCAATCCCTGGAACTGGGTACTCCATAGCAATATATGATTTTGGCAACAAGCCTTCCACCCACGTGGTGGAAGCACCTGGTATGCCCTTTGGATTACTGATTATCCGTTATCCAAAGCAGCCTGCCATTGAAAAGCCAGAAGGACCCAGTGACGGTAAACACATTTTTTTATATAATGCTTTTTTCTGTATTCTATGATATGTCTAGTTTACCAAGTAAAATTTTAACCACTTGGTCTGGAATGTAATTTTAGAAAAGCAATAGTGGTAATGATGTGTGCTTATCATTTAAGTGTTTCTAAGAAAATGTCTGTCACAGCACTGAATAGCGATGTTTAGGGTAAAATAAAATTCTGATGAGAAAATGGAACAGTGCTTCTACTTCATACAGAAATATTGGTTTTAACTAACATACTACGGCATTTCTGTGGGGTACAGGAAATTAAATCAGTGCAGAAGATATATAATTTTTTTTTTCAGATGGAAGGTTTATTACCTCTGATAATACATACAAAAAAGTGTTAGAGGCTTCTCCCAGAAACATTGGATGTACACACCTCATTTAGACTTGAGATCTATTGATATATATATATGTTAGTTATTATTAGACCACTCATCCTTAGGGTGGTCTTTACCCAAATAGTTTGCCTGCCTACCTTCTCTTTTTTGCTGATTCTCTTTGTTGGCCTTAGGACTCTGAGCACCTTACCTCTGCTGACCAAGGCTAAAGTGCATGCGCATGTTTCCTCAATATGGTAATATTGGTGTATAACCAGTTGGCATATTTAGGTTACTTGCCAGTCGCTTGTAGAGTGTGATACCATGTACCCTGGGCCCGTACCCTAAATGCTACTAGTGGGCCTGCAGCACTGATTGTGCCACCCACACAACAAGACTTTGCTGCCTACCTTCTCTTTTTTGCTGATTCTCTTTGTTGGCCTTAGGACTCTGAGCACCTTACCTCTGCTGACCAAGGCTAAAGTGCATGCGCATGTTTCCTCAATATGGTAATATTGGTGTATAACCAGTTGGCATATTTAGGTTACTTGCCAGTCCCTTGTAGAGTGTAATACCATATACCCTGGGCCCGTACCCTAAATGCTACTAGTGGGCCTGCAGCACTGATTGTGCCACCCACACAACAAGACTTTCAAACCTATCCCATGCCTGCCACTGCGGGCCTGTGTGTGCAGTTTACTGCCCCTTTGACCTGGTATTTAAAAACCCTATGCCAAGCCTAAACCTCCCCTTTTATTACATATAAGTCACCTCGAAGATAGGCCATTGGTAACCCATAAGGGAGTGTGCTGTGTAACTAAAAGATAGGACATGTGCTTTTAAGTTTTCTGTGTCCTTGAGTGAAAAATGCCTACGTTAATTTTTCACTACTCTGAGGACTACTCATCTAATAGGTTAACATTGAGAATGTATTTATACTCTTTTAAGTTGTAATTCCTGTTTAGAAATGATGCCTCATAATTTTTAACTTTGGAATGGTAATGATAAATCATCTTTACCGGTAAAGTTGGATTTAACATTACTGTTTTAGAAATGCCACTTTTAGAAAGTGGACATTTCTCTGCTCTCACTGCTCTGTGTGACTGCAGCCTGACTTCAACACACATTTGGGGTGGTTGACAGCTACATTTTGTGCATTTCCTCTAGACAGCCACAAACAAAGAACAGTTAGGTGCGTCTGAATTCTCATTTGCATTCGGAAGGCTCTTCTTGGGTAGGGAGGGAGCGGGGAGCCTACGCTTACACCTGAATAGGCAGTGTCCTGTTAGATCACAAAGGGGCTGAGTACCCCCTACTGATAGTCTGGGACCGGGGCTGGGACGAAAGGACCTCTGTGCACTTCAAAGACACTTGATGGAAGTATTGTGCAGATTGTCTTGTTTTTTTATAGCTTCAAAATAACAGACTGATTTATAAACTATGTGCTTGCTATCTAAATGGTAAATCAATAATACTTTATGTACGACTGTAGTAGTGAACAATCAGGTGTTTTATAGCCGTGACTTGACCTGAAATTCACTTCTATATTGTAGACTAATGTCTTGCTGCACTACTACTAATACATGCCCACAGGTCGAATGAAAAGATCCAGCAAACAAATGCAGTCATTCAATGCTAAAAATTGAAAAAATAGAAAAACATGATGGAAAATAACACAATTTGGAGATAGAATACCATTGGAACATGGCAAGACATATTTGCTAATGTTAGTTCCAGTCTTCAGGGGAACAAAGAGAAAAAGAACTATTGACTTAAGTGCAACCCCGCATAATTAGAGGTGGCTAAGATTTATTCATGCATTCAATCAATTACTTTTTTGTTTTTCTGAAAGAGTTGCTTGGTAAATCATACTCTATATTTTACAATTCAGAGGGATAGGCTAGTGATGATGTGATCTCTTTCTTCTAGATGAAAAGTCATCAGCTCCTGTGGGGACCGACTTTGTTATTCCCACCCCGACAATTCATGATGAGAAGAATCCTGTGAAGTTTGAGTTCCAAGTCACAGCCAAAGAGCCAACCACTGTCACCATCAACTATGAACCTGCCAAATTAAAGAAAGAGTTGACGCTACAAAGGGGGCAGACTACCACCATCACAATCAATATTCCTGCTGGGATGCTGCTGAAACATACTGGAGCTTCACCATTCATCATTACATCAGCAAGTCCAATATCACTCATAGTTATCTTCCACATAGGTTCCCGTGTTGAGACCATTGAACCTGTTCCTTTGCAACAACAGGGAGTTCAATATTATGTGCTAACACCTCCTGGGAAATCAGGCGATGATGACAAAGAATTTTCAATTGGCAACTTCCAAAAACCAAACAGTGTTGCTATCATCCCGACTGGAACTGTGGTTTTCCAAGGACAAACTTATAAACCAGGAAGGAAAATCACTATCACCCTGAAACCCTTTGAAGTAATCCTCATAGAAAGCAAAGACAATTTGTCAGGCACATCAATCGAAGCCACAACGCCCATTGCAGTAGCCAGCGGCTACAGCAGTCCCGAGACAGTCAGTCCATCGTACCAAGTCTCTACTCCACTGCATCCAGTCACCAAATGGGGGAAAGAATTCTTCTTCCTTTCATTGGCAAGACCGGGAAATACTGACAAGGTGTTTGTTGTTGCATCACAGCCTACTAATATACAGTATCAAGTAGGAGACCATAAACAAAGCCTAAGCATGAAGGTCGGGCAGGTTACTGAAATTGAAATACCAGAATTCACCACTATCTCCATCACAGCCAATAAACCTGTCCAGGTGACATATTACAGCACACCAGGCAAAACTGGGGACAGGTCGTATGAACCCTACTTGATCAACATCCCCGACAGAACGTACTACGCCCCAAAGTATACAGTTACAAGTAACCCAGATTTTGAAAAGAATCGGGCAATCCTCATAGTAAAAACATCTGCAGTGCCTCTAATTACCTTCGATGGAAAATCACTTTCTAAGATTGAGTGGAAACCTATCCCTGGAACTGGGTACTCCATAGCAATATATGATTTTGGCAACAAGCCTTCCACTCACGTGGTGGAAGCACCTGGTATGCCCTTTGGATTACTGATTATCCGTTATCCAAAGCAGCCTGCCATTGAAAAGCCAGAAGGACCCAGTGACGGTAAACACATTTTTCTATATAATGCTTTTTTCTGTATTCTATGATATGTCTAGTTTACCAAGTAGCAATTTAGCCAATTAGCCTGGAATGCAATTTTAGAAAAGCAATAGTGGTAATGATGTGTTCTTATCATTTAATTGTGTCTAAGAAAATGTCCGTCACAGCCCTGAATAGCGACGTTGAAGCTAAAATCAAATTCTGATCGGAAAATGGAACAGTGCTTCTACTTTATACAGAAATATTGGTTTTAACTAACATATTAGGGCATTTCTGGGGGGTACAGGAAATTAAATCAGTGCAGAAGATATATCGCTTTTTTTCAGGTGGAAAGTTTATGACCTCCGATAATACATACCAAAAAGTACTAGAGGCTTCTCTGAGAAACATTGGATGTACACACCTCATTTAGACTTGAGATCTATTGATATATATATGTTAGTGATTAGTAGACCAATCATCCTTTGGGTGGTCTTTACCCAAATAGTTTGCCTGCCTACCTTCTCTTTTTTGCTGATTCTTTTTGTTGGCCTTAGGACTCTGAGCACCTTACCTCTGCTGACCAAGGCTAAAGTGCATGTGCCTGTTTCCTCAATATGGTAATATTGGTGTATAAAGAGTTGGCATATTTAGGTTACTTGCCAGTCCCTTGTAGAGTGTAATACCATATACCCTGGGCCTGTACCCTAAATGCTACTAGTGGGTCTGCAGCACTGATTGTGCCACCCCCACACCAAGACTTTCAAACCTATCTCAGGCCTGCCACTGTAGGGCCTGCAGTTTACTACCACTTTGACATGGCATTTAAAAACCCTTTGCCAAGCCTAAGCCTCCCTTTTTATTACACATAAGTTACCTCGAAGGTAGGCCATAGGTAACCCGTAAGGGAGTGTGTGGTGTAACTAAAAGGTAGGACATGTGCTTTTAAGTTTTCCATGTCCTTGAGTGAAAAATGCCTACATTCATTTTTCACAACTCCGAGGCCTACTCATCTAATAGGTTAACATTGGCAGTTTCTGTATACTCTTTTAAGTTGTAATTCCTGATTAGAAATGATGCCTCATAATTTTTAACTTTGGAATGGTAATGATAAATCATCTTTACCGGTAAAGTTGGATTTAACATTACTGTTTTAGAAATGCCACTTTTAGAAAGTGGACATTTCTCTGCTCTCACTGCTCTGTGTGACTGCAGCCTGACTTCAACACACATTTGGGGTGGTTGACAGCTACATTTTGTGCATTTCCTCTAGACAGCCACAAACAAAGAACAGTTAGGTGCGTCTGAATTCTCATCTGCATTCGGAAGGCTCTTCTTGGGTAGGGAGGGAGCGGGGAGCCTACGCTTACACCTGAATAGGCAGTGTCCTGTTAGATCACAAAGAGGCTGAGTACCCCCTACTGATAGTCTGGGACCGGGGCTGGGACGAAAGGACCTCTGTGCACTTCAAAGACACTTGATGGAAGTATTGTGCATATTGTCTTGTTTTTTTATAGCTTCAAAATAACAGACTGATTTATAAACTATGTGCTTGCTATCTAAATGGTAAATCAATAATACTTTATGTACGACTGTAGTAGTGAACAATCAGGTGTTTTATAGCCGTGACTTGACCTGAAATTCACTTCTATATTGTAGACTAATGTCTTGCTGCACTACTACTAATACATGCCCACAGGTCGAATGAAAAGATCCAGCAAACAAATGCAGTCATTCAATGCTAAAAATTGAACAATTGAAAAACATGATGGAAAATGACACAATTTGGAGATAGAATACCATTGGAACATGGCAAGACATATTTGCTAATGTTAGTTCCAGTCTTCAGGGGAACAAAGAGAAAAAGAACTATTGACTTAAGTGCAACCCCGCATAATTAGAGGTGGCTAAGATTTATTCATGCATTCAATCAATTACTTTTTTGTTTTTCTGAAAGAGTTGCTTGGTAAATCATACTCTATATTTTACAATTCAGAGGGATAGGCTAATGATGATGTGATCTCTTTCTTCTAGATGAAAAGTCATCAGCTCCTGTGGGGACCGACTTTGTTATTCCCACCCCGACAATTCATGATGAGAAGAATCCTGTGAAGTTTGAGTTCCAAGTCACAGCCAAAGAGCCAACCACTGTCACCATCAACTATGAACCTGCCAAATTAAAGAAAGAGTTGACGCTACAAAGGGGGCAGACTACCACCATCACAATCAATATTCCTGCTGGGATGCTGCTGAAACATACTGGAGCTTCACCATTCATCATTACATCAGCAAGTCCAATATCACTCATAGTTATCTTCCACATAGGTTCCCGTGTTGAGACCATTGAACCTGTTCCTTTGCAACAACAGGGAGTTCAATATTATGTGCTAACACCTCCTGGGAAATCAGGCGATGATGACAAAGAATTTTCAATTGGCAACTTCCAAAAACCAAACAGTGTTGCTATCATCCCGACTGGAACTGTGGTTTTCCAAGGACAAACTTATAAACCAGGAAGGAAAATCACTATCACCCTGAAACCTTTTGAAGTAATCCTCATAGAAAGCAAAGACAATTTGTCAGGCACATCAATCGAAGCCACAACGCCCATTGCAGTAGCCAGCGGCTACAGCAGTCCTGAGACAGTCAGTCCATCGTACCAAGTCTCTACTCCACTGCATCCAGTCACCAAATGGGGGAAAGAATTCTTCTTCCTTTCATTGGCAAGACCGGGAAATACTGACAAGGTGTTTGTTGTTGCATCACAGCCTACTAATATACAGTATCAAGTAGGAGACCATAAACAAAGCCTAAGCATGAAGGTCGGGCAGGTTACTGAAATTGAAATACCAGAATTCACCACTATCTCCATCACAGCCAATAAACCTGTCCAGGTGACATATTACAGCACACCAGGCAAAACTGGGGACAGGTCGTATGAACCCTACTTGATCAACATCCCCGACAGTACGTACTACGCCCCAAAGTATACAGTTACAAGTAACCCGGATTTTGAAAAGAATCGGGCAATCCTCATAGTAAAAACATCTGCAGTGCCTCTAATTACCATCGATGGAAAATCACTTTCTAAGATTGAGTGGAAACCTATCCCTGGAACTGGGTACTCCATAGCAATATATGATTTTGGCAACAAGCCTTCCACTCACGTGGTGGAAGCACCTGGTATGCCCTTTGGATTACTGATTATCCGTTATCCAAAGCAGCCTGCCATTGAAAAGCCAGAAGGACCCAGTGACGGTAAACACATTTTTCTATATAATGCTTTTTTCTGTATTCTATGATATGTCTAGTTTACCAAGTAGCAATTTAGCCAATTAGCCTGGAATGCAATTTTAGAAAAGCAATAGTGGTAATGATGTGTTCTTATCATTTAATTGTGTCTAAGAAAATGTCCGTCACAGCCCTGAATAGCGACGTTGAAGCTAAAATCAAATTCTGATCGGAAAATGGAACAGTGCTTCTACTTTATACAGAAATATTGGTTTTAACTAACATATTAGGGCATTTCTGGGGGGTACAGGAAATTAAATCAGTGCAGAAGATATATCGCTTTTTTTCAGGTGGAAAGTTTATGACCTCCGATAATACATACCAAAAAGTACTAGAGGCTTCTCTGAGAAACATTGGATGTACACACCTCATTTAGACTTGAGATCTATTGATATATATATGTTAGTGATTAGTAGACCAATCATCCTTTGGGTGGTCTTTACCCAAATAGTTTGCCTGCCTACCTTCTCTTTTTTGCTGATTCTCTTTGTTGGCCTTAGGACTCTGAGCACCTTACCTCTGCTGACCAAGGCTAAAGTGCATGTGCCTGTTTCCTCAATATGGTAATATTGGTGTATAAAGAGTTGGCATATTTAGGTTACTTGCCAGTCCCTTGTAGAGTGTAATACCATATACCCTGGGCCTGTACCCTAAATGCTACTAGTGGGTCTGCAGCACTGATTGTGCCACCCCCACAACAGGACTTTCAAACCTATCTCAGGCCTGCCACTGTAGGGCCTGTGTGTGCAGTTTACTACCACTTTGACATGGCATTTAAAAACCCTTTGCCAAGCCTAAGCCTCCCTTTTTATTACACATAAGTTACCTCGAAGGTAGGCCATAGGTAACCCGTAAGGGAGTGTGTGGTGTAACTAAAAGGTAGGACATGTGCTTTTAAGTTTTCCATGTCCTTGAGTGAAAAATGCCTACATTCATTTTTCACAACTCCGAGGCCTACTCATCTAATAGGTTAACATTGGCAGTTTCTGTATACTCTTTTAAGTTGTAATTCCTGATTAGAAATGGTGCTGCATGTTTTTTAACTTTGGAATGGTAAAGATAAATCATCTTTACTGGTAAAGTTGGATCTAACATTACTGTTTTAGAAATGCCACATTTAGAAAGTGGACATTTCTCGGCTCTCACTGCTCTGTGTTACTGCAGCCTTCAATACATATTTGGGGTGGTTAACAGCTACATTTTGTGCATTTCCTCTAGACAGCCACAAACAAACAACGGTTAGGTGCGTCGGAAGTCTCATCTGCATTCAGAAGGTTCTTCTTGGGTAGGGAGGGGGGAGCTGACACTTACACCTGAATAGGCAGTGTCCTGTTAGATCACAAAGGGTTGAGTACCCCCTACTGCTAGACTGGGGCCGGGGCTAGAATGAAAGGACCTCTATGCACTTCAAAGACACTTGATGAAAGTATTGTGCATGTTATCTTGTTTTTTTATAGCTTCAAAATAACAGACTGATTAAGAAAAAATGTGCTTGCTACCTTGGAATGGTAAATCAATAATACTTCATGTACTACTGTAGTACTGAACAACCAGGTGTATTAATCCCTTCGCTGCGGGGGTAATTCCCCTGCTGTGCCGGGGGGCAGGAGGGCGTGCACAGCACCCGCAAGCTCATGACAAGCTCAGCTAGTCATGAGGCACGGCACTCCTGTGCTCATGACGAGCTGAGCTCGTCACAGGTGCACCGGCTCCTGTGGAACGCTCAGCACAGCGGTGGAATTCTCCCTGCACCTGAGCGTTCCATGGCTCATGACGAGCTGAGCTCGTCATGAGCATGGAAAATGTTATAGCCTTGACTTGACCAGAAATTCACTTCTATATTGTAGACTAATGTATTGCTGCACTACTACTATTTACCATTAATACATGCTCACAGGTGGAATTAAAAGGTCCTGCAATACAATACAAAATCATTCTGTTCTAACCATAACATCGAAAAATATAACCTTAGGGACCGGAATGGCCTTATTAGCAGAGGTAAAGACATATTTACTATGGTAGGCACCAGTCTTTAGTGGATCAGTGAGCCAAATAAATATGAACTCGAGTGCTGCCCTTAATAATTAGAGATGGCCGAGATTTAATCAAGTATTCCGCTCATAATTTATTTGTTTGAATGAGTGATTTGCCAGGTGAATCACACATACTTACTTCATGAATATTTGCCTGTTGAGAAGATGGATCAAAACGAGAAATCCCACAGTGCTTCAGCTCACACTCTCAACATACTTTTATATAGAACACACTCAAATATTGACAGATGTTGATCGCATACATTTGCACTCTCTTCCACCATTGAAGGAATCTGAAGTATCCCAAGCAAGCAAGGCCGTTTATTCTTTGCCCCTGCTTTATTGACACAATCTCACATGACAAATTATACACTAACAGCTCATTTCCTTCCAGAAGGGCCTTCTGTGGTGAAGGTTAGATAACTTGCGGGACCACTTGATTTTTTCTCTTCGCACAAACTCCTTCTAGTGGACCTAGTACAAAAGTTCTGGGAAAGGCAGAGCTGCCCCATTAAAGTTAAGATCATGCTCATTCCATCTTGGAACAGCATTCTGAATATAGCCTCATTGTTTTATACCTTAAAAAGTGCCCCACACAGGAACAATGTGCTTGCCAACTTGGAATTGTAAAACAGGGATGCTCTGTGCACAATGCTTTTCAATGAGGATCACTGTAAACATTGAGGGGGGGCCGCCTTGGAATGGAACGGTGCCTGGTGCCTCACTGTTGAGCGATCCAGGCATGCTGCTTCGAAATGCTGCAGCCATCATGGGATGAGCGCTGTTAGGACACTTGAAGACCATCTGCAGTTACATCATTTGCAGTGTTCGTGATTCGACAGCTTTTCCTTCGAGTCTCCTACCAGAATAGTCTGTCTGTGAAGTGCAATCATTTGTTTATGGTGCACCTTTCCCATTTGACTTTTAGGGTTAACTAGTTCGTATTCAGGTGGTCGCTGTTCTTTTTAGATCACCAGTTGCGTCACTATTATTGGAACCATCCAAGAGTTACCTTGCCATTTGTTCCAAACTTGGTCACAACCACGATGTCCCTGTTAGAAAGCTGTCTCTATTCAAGTGCACGTTACAAAACTAGCTATTACTCAATCCTTTTGCCTGCACGCTATGAGTCTTCAGTGTTCTTTCGAAAAATGTTGTGAATTGGTCATAAGTAGATATTTAGCTGCCAAACCAAAACATATGTAAAGTTCTGACTAGATTCCTTTTCGTCTTTTTCTATACAGAGCTTAATGTTCCAGATCTCAGCAACACAGAGGACTTGAGCGCTGAAAAGCCCACTTCAGGTAAGTCTGGTGACTTGAAGGCATTTGGGTGGAAAGATGTATGTGAGGCCTCTCTTGTGCTAGATACAGGAAGCCAAGCACCTGTAGTATATTTGAGAGCGAGTAATGCCCCCCACACTCAAAGATGGCTGCTGTGCCATGTGAATTCGACAATTCTCACTCCAACTCTCAAAACAGTTGGAAGCAAGCATTTACATGGAAGGATCAGGAGCAGGCGAATATAGTCAGGTGGGGGCAGCTGATGATGTGAACACGGAGCTGGCAAGCAGGCAGGCGTGAATATGTGGGCATGAGACACAGTTCAAGGGGCAAAGGTGTTACCTCATGGAACTCCATGCCAGCGGGCAAAAGTGATGAGACACAGTAAGTGTAGTACCCAACAAATACCTTTCCTACAAAAAAATAAAATAAGAAATAGAGAAGGGTGAAAAAAAAGGATCTATGAAAAGAAAAATCCAAACCTAAACAACTGGACTACAAGTTGTGCCATTGAAACACACTTGTTTTAAGGCAGATGTGCACATGTGATTGTATGAAATGCTGTCACTCACAGCGCTCATGACAGAGTGGACTATACCTCTGGAACCATGGTGTCATTGGTAGAAGTAGAATATGACTACAGGCTTTAACAAAGTGAAATAAACAGCCACCCAAAGGGTTAGGCTGAGATTAACATATACACTATTCACAACAAAATGGTTGCATCCTCTGCATTTGGCATTACTTCTTATTACGATTAGTTCAATATCACTCACAGTTCTCATCTACACAGGCTCCCGTGTTGAGACCATTAAACCTGTTCCTCTGCAACAACAAGGAGTTGAGTATTATGTGCTGACACCTCCTGGGAAATCAGGCGATGATGACAAAGAATTTTCAATTGGCAACTTCCAAAATCCAAACAATGTTGACATCTACCCGACTGAAACTGTGGGTTTTGAAGGCCAAACTTACAAACCATGAAGTAAAATCGCTGTCTCCCTCAACCCTTTTGAGGTAATCCGCTTGAAAAGCAAAGACAATTTGTCAGGCACCCGAATCAATGCCACAAAACCCATTACAGTACTCAGTGGCTATAGCAGTCCTGAGTCAGTCACGCCATCCTACCAAGTCTCTACCCCTCTGCATCCCGTCACCCAATGGGGGCAAAATTTCTACTTCACTTCATTGGCAATTACGGGAAATACTGACATGGTGTTTGTTGTCGCGTCCAAGCCTACTAATATACAGTTTCAAGTAGGAGACCACAAGCAAAGTCAAACTTTGAAGGCAGGAGAGGTAACCCAGATTGGAATACCAGAATTCACCACTATCTTCATCACAGCCAATCAACCGGTCCAGGTGACATATTACTGCACAGCAGGGAAAATTGGAGCCAGGTTTTATGAAAGCTTCTTGCTCAAAATTCCAGACGAATCGGAATATGGCCCCAAGTATATATTTACAAGTAACCCCACTTTGGAAAAGAATCGGGCAATCCTCATAGTAAAAAAATCTGCAGTGCCTCTAATTACCTTAGATGGAGAATCACTTTCTAATATTGAGTGGAAACCAATCCCTGGAACGCAATACTCCATAGCAATATATGATTTTGGCAACAAGCCTACCACCCACGTGGTGGAAGCTCCTGGAATGCATTTTGGACTTGTGATTATTGGTTTTCCAAAGCAGCCTGCCATTGAAGAGCCAGAAAGACCCACTAGTGGTAAATTCATTTTTATATTATCATTATTTCAGTGTTTTATGATAAGTATTGTTCACCAAGTGGTATTCTAACCACTATCCTGGAATGTAGTTCTAGAAAAGCAATAGTGCTAATGGTGTGTTTCTATCATTAATTGTTTCTGCTGTAATGTCTCATCAAAAGCACTGCATAGTGACCTTTGAGCTAAATAGAACTGTTTGATGGGAAAACAAAACAGTGCTACTACTATATACAGCCAGATTGGCTTTAACTAACATACTAGGGCATTCCATTGGGGTACGGTAAATTAAATCAGTGCTGATGAAATACCCATTTGTTTCGGATGGAAAGTTTATAACTGCTGGTATACATAGCAAAAAGTACTAGAGGCTTCTCTGAGAAACATGGGATTTGCATGCCTCATTTAGACTTGAGAACTATAGTTATATATGTATGTTATTATTAGACCGGTTATCATTAGAGTGGTCTTGCCCTAAACAGGTTGCCTGCTTACCTCCTCTTTCTACTGATTATCTTTGTTGGCCTTAAAACTCAGAGGACCTTACCTTTGCTGAGCAGGGCTAAAGTGCATGTGCTTCTTTCCTCAATATGGTAATAATGGTATATAAACAACAGGCATATTTAAGTTACATGTAAGTCCCTTGTAGAGTGGAATACCATACACTAAGGGCCTGCACCCTAAATGCCACTAGTGGTCCTACAGCACTGATTGTGCCACCCAAAAAACTAGCCTTTCAAACCTATCTCAGGACTGCCACTGCAGGGCCTTTGTGTGCAGTTTACTTCCACTTAGAATTGGCAATGAAAAACCCTTTGCCAAGCCTAAACCTCCCCTTTAATTAAACATAGGTCACCTATAAGGTAGGCAACAGGTGACCCATAGGGCAGTGCACTGTGTAACTAAAAGGTAGGACATGTGCTTTTACCTTTTCCATGTCCTGGAGTGAAAATCAACTCATTTTATGTTTCACTACTGTGAGTGAGGTCTACTTCTCTCGTAGTTAACATTGAGACTTTCTCAATACACTTTTAAGTTGTAATTCCTGATTTGAAAGGATGAATCATGTTTTATAAATTTGGAATGGTAATGATTAATCCTCATTATAAATCCTCTTTACTGGTAAAGTTGGCTTTAGGCTTCTTGGAAGGTGACAGTCCCTGACTGAAACGCTGCGTGCTAGTTGTGCTTGCACGAGCTTTACGCTGGATTTTTAATGACAAATATCTTGTTGCTGCTAAAATAGTACTGCTACCATTAGGGACAGGATTTTAAAATTTACAGGAGGAAATTGAGTATTGTGTTTGTTTTAATATAAAATACCTTCTGCGTCCGGTAGAACTTACGACCTCTCACCCGCACTATAAAAGCACTTAAAACGCACGCCGCTGCTTTAGCGGGGCTCGGGACTCGGGACTCGGGGAAAACTACTTACCGCTGCGCCATCTTTGTTAGCGCTCTAGTGGTTGGCCTGCCTGCAACTGCCTGTCTATTTAGGGAGGGCAGTGCCGGCGCGCGATCATCTTGGAAGGTGACAGTCCCTGACTGAAATGCTGCGTGCTAGTTGTGCTCGCACGAGCTTTACGCTACATTTTTAATGACAAATATCTTGTTGCTGCTAAAATAGTACTGTTACCATTAGGGACAGGATTTTAAAATTTACAGGAGGAAATTGAATATTGTGTTTGTTTTAATATAAAATACCTTCTGCGTCTGGTAGAACTTATGCCCTCTCACCCGCACTATAAAAGCACTTAAAACGCACTCCGCTGCTTTAGCGGGACTCGGGACTCGGGGAAAACTATTTACCACTGCGCCATCTTTGTTAGCGCTCTAGTGGTTGGCCTGCCTGCAACTGCCTGTCTATTTAAACAGACAAATGCAGGCGCGCAGCGAATGCGCGCAGCGAAGCGCCGGAGATGCGCCAGAGATAAGCCCGTCTGCGCCCGTCCGCGTATCGGACGCGCTTAGCGCTAAGAATGCTGCTGGCTTAAGGTATTCCAGGGAGTCCCTGCTGAGTATAGGAGAGAGGATAAAGGGTGGGTCTCAAAAAGATGGGCCACAGCCCTCCGTTACCTTGGGGTGTGGGCTGATTAATAGCCTATCCCTGGTTAAACACCACCAGGAGGTGGCAAACCTGTTAGAAAACATGGATTTAGACGTCCTTTTTATCACGGAGACATGGACGAGTGTGAACTCCTCGGTGGAGCTGGGCCTTGCTTGCCCGGACGGGTATAAGATATTTCACAAACCCAGGTCCCAGGGAAGAGGAGGAGGGGTTGGGGTGATATTCAAGGATAAGTGGGACCTTTCCCCCCTACAGGTTGATGATGTTGTAGGGATAGAACTTCTGGGCTTCTCCCTACAAACACCTAAAGGAAGGATGCTTACTGGCATGATCTGCTATAGGCCACCAGGCCTGGATACACAGTACCAAGCACTCTATGACACTATCGCCGCCCTCGCACTGACCCACTCTAGATTGCTGCTCCAAGGGGATTTTAACCTATGGGACAATGGGCCCCTAGGGAATCACCTGAAGGACTTACAGCATATATGTGGGAACTGGGGTCTAGACCAGCTGATACTGGAACCAACTCACTCAGGTGGACATGCACTGGATTTGGTATTCGCAAACCGGACGGAGACTAAGGTGATTGATACCTTACCTCAAAGCTGGAACGACCACTTCCTGATCCATTTTCAGATCACTGTACCTATTCAAGGGAATGGAAACACCTGCCCTGTAACCTATCACAAGGGACGGGACTGATCTAAACTATCTATAAATAAAATAAATCCCACTTTTACCAGTAAAACTCTCTTTGACTCCGAGGACTCTGTGGACCAGAACTATCAGGTCTACTGCAATCATATCATAGACACCCTGGATAAGATTGCTCCTCTGAAAAATATAAAGAACAGAAGGAAACCCTCAGCCCCTTGGTTTAGCGAGGAGCTGAAAACCCTGCGCAATCGGTGCAGACAGGCAGAAAGGAAGTGGCGAAGACTCTATTTAGAGTCTGATAAACGCTTGCTAAAGATAGAGCAGGCTATATATACCATTCATCATTACATCAGCAAGTCCAATATCACTCATAGTTATCTTCCACAGAGGTTCCCGTGTTGAGACCATTGAACCTGTTCCTTTGCAACAACAGGGAGTTGAATATTATGTGCTAACACCTCCTGGGAAATCAGGCGATGATGACAAAGAATTTTCAATTGGCAACTTCCAAAAACCAAACAGTGTTGCTATCATCCCGACTGGAACTGTGGTTTTCCAAGGAAAAACTTATAAACCAGGAAGGAAAATCACTATCACCCTGAAACCTTTTGAGGTAATCCTCATAGAAAGCAAAGACAATTTGTCAGGCACCTCAATCGAAGCTACAACGCCCATTGCAGTAGCCAGCGGCTACAGCAGTCCTGAGACAGTCAGTCCATCGTACCAAGTCTCTACTCCACTGCATCCAGTCACCAAATGGGGGAAAGAATTCTTCTTCGTTTCATTGGCAAGACCGGGAAATACTGACAAGGTGTTTGTTGTTGCATCACAGCCTACTAATATACAAAAAAGTTTCAAAATGCTTTATTCGCTTTGTACAAGTACAACCATATAGCAACATTCGTAATGCAGTTGAAATCACATTTATAAAAAGAAAAAAGAATAATGAAACTTTTCTAAAAACAATTACATCGGTATCCAAGCCAATCTAATTAAGACCTACAAGATATATCGCATTTATACACAGAAAAAAAGTTAATCACTATATTTAGCAGCAATTTAAAAGTTTTGTGCAAAACATGCCAAGAGGGATAGTACTAATCAGAAAAGGCCTATGCTGGGCATAAAGTGCAATAGTATGTGCAAAATATGGCAAAATTGGACACTATATTTAGCAGCAATTTAGAAATTTAGTGCAAAACATGCCAAGTGGAATAGTGCAAATCAGAGAAAGGCCTATGCTGGGCATAAAGTGCAGTAGTATGTGCAAAATATGCAAAGATATAACTAAAGTGCAGTGTCTTTATAGTCTCTTACGTATGTTAGCAGCAGTTTGTATACGGAAAATTTAAAAAGCGTTAGTGCAAAAAAGGGTACAAAGCCGGACGACAAACATTACCAGGATACACAGCAAGTAAGAGGTATAAAATATCCAAAATTCATATATAAGAGAAATGCATGTGGTTTAATAGTAGCTCACAGTTAGTCATTGGGTGTATTTACCAACAGGAAAAACAGCGGGAATCATATAATAATTGATTTCCTGTGCCCGATGCATTTAAGAACATAGATGGCTACACGATAACACACATTCGGGGAGGACAAGTCAAACAACAATTGCATTGCAGCTCTTATATTACACGTACTGTATTCTAAAAATAGTTGCTTTAGATAAAACTTTCTAAAACCAGTATAAAAATTACAAAATAGTAAAAAGTGGCAGATACTCTGTTTAGATTTCCCATCGCATGGGCACGGACATGACCCGGGCTTTTTTACAGTGGGGAAAGCCACCAAATGGTGAACTATGCCCAGCCTCAGGCGTGCTAGAACAAAGCGATGGGAGTTAATATTAACAAATGTAAGGTATGATGGGAATCCTGTGCTTAAATTATACTCCAAGTACAATTTGAATGTAATTTGTATAGCATACCCCTTCATTCTGGTCCCCTTTGCATGATCCATATAGGTGGTTTTGAGGTCACGCTTCATTAAAACTGATTCTGTTGGGATATCTTTAAAAATATCCTGACCAAAAAGGATCTTGTACCAGTGGGAAATATGTTTTAGCCAAGGGATTTTTGAGTGCTGATCCAATTTAATACAGTCTGAAATTACTTCCTGGGTAAACTTGGTTTCATCTTTAGCCCAAATGGATCGCCAAAGGGAAAGGGGGCGTAGTGCAATCAAATCTATGACGTAGTGTAAGCCCAGCTCCCTATGGGTAATTTCGTTTGACGCTGAAGCAGGGAGACATAATAAGCGCTTCAGGTACTTGTTTTCCTCCTGTTGAATGGATAGGGCAATCTGCGAGTTATATCCCCATATCCCTGCTCCATATAGAGCAGAGGACATGCACCTTGAGTTATAGATGGAGATCATCTCTCTTATTCTGCGCCCCCCAGTTTGGAAGCGAATCTGAAGATACAGTTTGTATTTCTAGTCATCTTCATGCCTACACAGGATTGCTCGTTTACCCATCTCCCATCTCCTGAGAAAGTAATGCCCAGATAACAGAAGTGTTGCACAGACTCAAGTTTATCCCCATCAAGGAAAAATGACTTACTTTTCTTTAATTTCTTTCCACAGGTCATGGTCATAGTCTTACCCTTGTTAATTTTAAGCATTCTGCCTTTAATAAAAATGTTAAATTTATCAATTAGCTTTTGGAGCCCATTCGCGGTCCTTGAGATCAGGACCGCGTCGTCCGCATATAGGAGGACGGGTATTTGTTTTCCAGTAATCATGGGGGCATCAGAAAAAGATTCTTGTAGGAACCGGTCAACCTGATTTATAAAAAGGGAGAATAACAAGGGAGCAAGAACACACCCTTGTCTAATTCCTCTGCCAATTTTAAAAAAGGGGGTGCATTCTCCATTCGGTCCGAATCTGACTTTACTTGATAAGCTGCTATACATTCTGGCCAATAAATGGATAATTTCTGGGGGTGCGCCCATAGCAAGTAATGTTGGCCAGAGCAGTGTGTGTTCCACTAGGTCGAACGCTGAGCTTAGATCGGCAAAGCACTTGAACAAATTCCCTTCCTTGGCTTTTGTGTACTTGCTGATAATAAGCTCAAGGTTCACACACTGCTCCATGGTTCCTGTGCCCCTTCGGAACCCATACTGTATTGGTGACAGAACATTTTTGTCTTCAACCCAGGACTCCAATCTTACCAGAAGCACGCGACTCAGTATCTTCAGTGACGAGTCCAAAAGGGAAATTGGGCGATAGTTTCGTGCTTCGGCCCTTGAACCTTTTTTGAAAAGTGGCACCAAGATAGATTGACCCCATGAGGTAGGTAACTCGTCCTCAATAGCAGCATTAAAGTAGCGTGTTAAAATAGGGGCCCATAAATCAATCTCGGATTTAAAAAAGTCCACGGGAACCCCATCTGGGCCCGGGGCTTTCCCCCCCTTGCTTTTCTCAATTGCATCCCGTACCTCATTTAAAGATACCGAAAACAATAATTTCTCCCATTTAAAACAGGTTGGCATCACAGTTAAAACATTAAGATTTGGAACCGAAATAGAATCAAAAGTACAATCGGAGTTAAAAATCCCAGTAAAGTGTACAATCCAGGCTTGGCAACTGACATGCGACGTTAGTTCAGGGATATTGTCGTTCTTTAAGTATGGGCTGTTTACAGTGTCCCAGAAAAGTTTATGATCTTTTGTTTCTGCAGCCTGATCTAATTTAGCCCATGCCTCGTCCTGTAATTCTCTCTTCCGAGTGGCTAGTGCAGCTTTGTAGTTGTAACGCTCTTCCCTGATCTTACAGAGGTCTCTTGGTTTGGTGTCAAGCGAGATTTTTAACCTTTTTAATGACTGGGCACAATTGTCACCAAACCACGCTGTCTTGACTTTTCTTGGATTCCGAGTTTTGCGTGTCGGTGATTTCTCGATAGCTTGCGTAATGATTAAAAAATTGGATAGCAAAGTTCCTGGGCATGGTGTTGGGGATAAACAGTACTCCACCTCTCCATGGCATTTTATGATTACATTAGTAATAATTTTAGCGGGGTCGGCTTTTGTCCACTTCACCCTTGTCCCGTTCGGTCTTACTACGGAGATGTCCTGAATGGGTTGACCATAGGAATTCCTTTTTGACCCCCAGCCCAGTAATTCAGCAGATACACTATTGTGGTCACTGACCGTTTGTTCAATTACCCAGACATTAATATAAGTTATAGAACAGGATACGATGATATGGTCAATAAAAGATTGGCTATTCCTTCCATGGAATGTTGGACATCTAGCATTGTTTACATTCATATTACATTCGAGGAGTTCCAGATCATATTTGGCCAATAAGTTATTCAAAGCGCTGCCAAGGTTGTTGTGCGGGAAATGGTTATATACGCATGTTGTTTCCCTTCCAGAGTATTCCTCCCTATGGCCGCACGCCCCCTTTAATGCATAAGTGCATGTTTTGATGTTAAAATCTCCGGCCCACAAAATTGCAGCTGGTTTGGATGTACTTAACAACATTGCATCGATGGCCTGCTCGATATCAGAAATGAACATCCCCTGTTTGTGCCCGGCAATGTTGTTGTAAAAATTCACTATTATCAAGCCTCTGTATCCACTGTGGGCCAAACGCAGAACAGAAGCATGTTCTCCTAAGATTGCCTGGTCACTAACCCAAAACTCAGTCAATGTTGTAGATAACAGAGTCACTAGCCCCCCCTTGGCTCGACCAGCCTGGGAAGCCACAGCCAGCACATTAAAAGAGGTATATCCCTCAACATGTACTTCGGCCCTATCCCAAGTTTCTTGTAGGCATATTATATCATAGCCCTGTTTGAGAAAGTCATCCCATGCGGGTGTGTTTACCTTAGAGGCTAGCCCGGCTATGTTCCACGTAATAACCCTCAATGACTCTTCCCTGAATACTTGTGGTGGAACAGTAACTGTTGTGACTGGCGGTAGTATTTGGTTACCCAGATGATTTTCAACAGTACAAGTGATGTTATCTGTCATAGTCAAATCGTTTAAATTTGTTACGGGATATCTATGTGAGGATCACTTGCAGGAGGGATTTCAACAGTACCAGTGGTATTGTCTATCATGGTTAGATCGTTTGTGCTTATTGCAAAAATGTCTGTATGAGGTTCACTTTCATCGAGAACAGTATTCATGAGTCAATCGTTTTCGTCTAGGGAATTAAATATCTGAGATCTATTTGATGTTGGGACTGTGAATTGACCATAGATGTTGTTTCCAGGCCCTGTGGCATTGTGGTAATTACGGTAATTGGGGTTAGGCATTCTGTACAAATTCATAGGAGGTTGTGGGACATGCTGCTTACTAAAGTCGTAAAGGGGCGAGGGGTACCCAGCTGATTGTACTGGTACCTGCTGTACTAGTGGGTAAGGTGTATTAATTGCTCTGGGATGTTTAAAATTCTGCACCGGGATCTTGAACCCCACCAGATTTCTGTAAAAGTAGTCCAATGGGAACAGGGTTGTATTGTAATCATTGTCTGAAGGGATGGGCGCGTTCAGGATGGAATCTCTTGCCCATTAGGTGGTTTTGTAGTTTATGATTACACAGTCCCCATTTATTTCCTTTTTGCTTGGGCCCACCCATCCTACCCTTTGGGTTGAAATGATCTGGCCTGCCCCACTTAAGGGGAATCCACAGTTATGGACAAGCCAATGTAAAATTTTGTTTTTAAGGGTTTCACTATTTTCAAATTGGGAGGGTTTAAGTTTTGGTACATTGGCAAGGATTGCTACGTATGGCCTGCTTTCTGGTGGGAGATTGATCACAGCTGGAATATTATTGTTGTTGTAGCTACGCGCTGGTGGGTTCCTGCTTACTGAAGGGTGGTCCATGGGCACCTCACCCGGTGCTGTGAGGGAAGAGGATGTAGAAGGACCGTTGGTGGCATTGCTTGGTATGTTGGTATGTGAATTTGCAGTTTTACCAGTAGCTGCTGTGGGGTTCGTATTTCTGGCTGGTGGAACGTGTGGTTTAGATGTAGTATGGGCAGTGGTGTTGGCCTTATTCACAGTCGGTACATTTGAGGTGGGTTGGGTGATTTGTGGGCCTAGATGTTCGAGAATGTCTAATTTGGCTAAGCCCAATTTTTCCAGGTTTTCCACCTTTTTACCTATTTGCTCAAGTTTGTCGTTTAGGGGAGCAATGAGGAGCTTCATAGCGTCCATGATTTGAACCATTATAGACTCCATATTAACTGCGGCTCCCGGGTTTGGCAATGGTGGTTCACTTCCGTTAGTTTGTTCTATGGGAGGTGATGGTAAAGTTGCCTTCTTTCTTCTACCCCTTTGTTTCATGCGACCCCTAATAAGAGCTGGTAATTTTCTATTATGGGTGCGTCTAGATCTACGATGGGCAGTGCCAAGGTTGATCGTACTATTGACACTGCTATTATTAGGTGGGTCTATTGTATGGGTGGTATCCTCATTGTCGCAGGATATCAATATTGCGCTAGGCGCGTTGCTAGGGCCCAGATCCTCAGATGGTGTTACATTAATCTGCAAATTAGGTGTTAGGGACAGACGGCTGTCCCTGTCTTGGAATATTGTTGGGAGTGTAGGAGAGTCTTCTATGGGAGGTGGCACAGTCCCGGGAAGGCCTGCGTAAGATTGCATTAAAATAGAGTCATTTGATAATGCAGTCATATTTATGTTATGTACAGTACTGTCAACAGGTTGTGGTGTGCGGTAAATTAGACAAGCGCTGGGTGGTAGGGACAATCGTCTCTCGGTGTTTTCAATGGCATTTGCTACCACTACGATTGTCTGTTGAAGCATACGGTCAATAGCAGTTAGCGTTGGTAACGGTGTTTTAGTTTGGGCGGTGATCCTTGCAACAGAACTTGTGTTAATGGGCGTTTTTTTGACCGTGTTTTTAGTGGTGGATTTGGATACAGTAGGAGCCATTTGCAATATGTTTTGAGTCACAATAATGTAATATGTAAAATGTAATGTAAAAATTATTTATAAAGCGCGGCATTCACCGGACGGTTTCTTGGCGCTGATCACTTGTTTGGTAGAGGCAGAGGGCGGGAGGGGGAAGGCTTATGTGTAGATGCTACGGAAGAGATGAGTTTTTAGGAGAGACCTAAAGTGAAGGTAGGAAGGAGAGAGTCTCAGTTCCAGCGGGAGAGAGTTCCAGAATGAAGGTGCCAGAAAGGAGAATCTGAGGCCTCCGTGTTTTTTGCGTCTAAAACGGGGAGTCTGGAGGAGCGCAAGATGAGAAGAGCGGAGGAGCCTAGAGGGAGCATAAGGATGCAGGAGAGAGGAAATAAAGGAGGGACCAATGCCGGCCAAAGATTTATGAGTCAGGCAGCCCAGTTTGAACTTACAGCGCTCTGAGACTGGAAGCCAGTGTAGGGCTTTGAGGAGGGGACGGACGTGGTGGTGTTTAGGTTGGTGATAAATCAGGCGAGCTGCCTGATTCTGTATCAGTTGTAGTCTATTAATTTGATATTGTGGGATGCCAGCGTACAGGGCATTGGCGTAGTCAATCCGAGAGATGACTAATGCCAACAATGCTAGGGTGAGGGCCTCAGTAGTCAGAAAGTGGGCGATTTTCCGGATCTTCCTAAGCTGGAAAAAACAGGAAGACACAGTGGCACTAACCTGGTGCTTCATTGATAGGTCCTGGGAGATGTAAACCCCCAGGCTTTTCACTTTGTCAGCAGGGAGGGGGGGGGGACCAAGGGAAAGGGGCCAAAAAGTGGAGTTCCAGGGATTGGATGGGCCTCCGACAAGAACGAGCTCCGTCTTGTCGGGATTAAGTTTAAGATGATGAACGCCCATCCAATTACTGATGAATACCTTGGTGAACAGTGCAGAATTGGCCAGGGGGTAGTGCCCAGCCCAGTCTCCTCAGGCCTCTGAGGGCCACAGAGGGCCCGCCCTTTGCCCGGGCTTAGCCCCGGGCAAGGCCCCGCGCGCGGTCCCGCGACGCGGGAGGGCCAGCCCCATAAGCAGCGCCTCCGGGCGCCAAGCCTCTACGCGACTTCCGCTCGTGTCGCGGAGGCTGCTGGGAGTTGAAGTCTCTACTCCCCCTGCTCAGCTGCAGGCCCGGTGGTGGAGGGCTGCAGCGGGGGGAGGAGACAGCAGGAGCAGGCGCGGTGAAGGAGGCACTGGATCCCCGTTCCGTGAGGCAGATGAAGGACCTGGGTCCCTGGACGCTGACAGGCAGGCTGATGGGCGATCCGGCGAGCAGGTAGGCTCACGTGCTGTTGCGCTGTAACGCTGTGACCGACACCCGCTCCCCAGCAAGGCCAGCCCCTTAAGCAGCGCCTCCGGGCGCCAAGCCTCTACGCGACTTCCGCTCGTGTCGCGGAGGCTGCTGGGAGTTGAAGTCTCTACTCCCCCTGCTCAGCTGCAGGCCCGGTGGTGGAGGGCTGCAGCGGGGGGAGGAGACAGCAGGCAGCAGGCGCGGTGAAGGAGGCACTGGATCCCCGTTCCGTGAGGCAGATGAAGGACCTGGGTCCCTGGACGCTGACAGGCAGGCTGATGGGCGATCCGGCGAGCAGGTAGGCTCACGTGCTGTTGCGCTGTAACGCTGTGACCGACACCCGCTCCCCAGCAAGGCCAGCCCCTTAAGCAGCGCCTCCGGGCGCCAAGCCTCTACGCGACTTCCGCTCGTGTCGCGGAGGCTGCTGGGAGTTGAAGTCTCTACTCCCCCTGCTCAGCTGCAGGCCCGGTGGTGGAGGGCTGCAGCGGGGGGAGGAGACAGCAGGCAGCAGGCGCGGTGAAGGAGGCACTGGATCCCCGTTCCGTGAGGCAGATGAAGGACCTGGGTCCCTGGACACTGACAGGCAGGCTGATGGGCGATCCGGCGAGCAGGTAGGCTCGCGTGCTGTTGCGCTGTAACGCTGTGACCGACACCCGCTCCCCAGCAGGGACAGCCCCTTAAGCAGCGCCTCCGGGCGCCAAGCCTCTACGCGACTTCCGCTCGTGTCGCGGAGGCTGCTGGGAGTTGAAGTCTCTACTCCCCCTGCTCAGCTGCAGGCCCGGTGGTGGAGGGCTGCAGCGGGGGGAGGAGACAGCAGGAGCAGGCGCGGTGAAGGAGGCACTGGATCCCCGTTCCGTGAGGCAGATGAAGGACCTGGGTCCCTGGACGCTGACAGGCAGGCTGATGGGCGATCCGGCGAGCAGGTAGGCTCATGTGCTGTTGCGCTGTAACGCTGTGACCGACACCCGCTCCCCAGCAAGGCCAGCCCCTTAAGCAGCGCCTCCGGGCGCCAAGCCTCTACGCGACTTCCGCTCGTGTCGCGGAGGCTGCTGGGAGTTGAAGTCTCTACTCCCCCTGCTCAGCTGCAGGCCCGGTGGTGGAGGGCTGCAGCGGGGGGAGGAGACAGCAGGCAGCAGGCGCGGTGAAGGAGGCACTGGATCCCCGTTCCGTGAGGCAGATGAAGGACCTGGGTCCCTGGACGCTGACAGGCAGGCTGATGGGCGATCCGGCGAGCAGGTAGGCTCACGTGCTGTTGCGCTGTAACGCTGTGACCGACACCCGCTCCCCAGCAAGGCCAGCCCCTTAAGCAGCGCCTCCGGGCGCCAAGCCTCTACCCGACTTCCGCTCGTGTCGCGGAGGCTGCTGGGAGTTGAAGTCTCTACTCCCCCTGCTCAGCTGCAGGCCCGGTGGTGGAGGGCTGCAGCGGGGGGAGGAGACAGCAGGCAGCAGGCGCGGTGAAGGAGGCACTGGATCCCCGTTCCGTGAGGCAGATGAAGGACCTGGGTCCCTGGACACTGACAGGCAGGCTGATGGGCGATCCGGCGAGCAGGTAGGCTCGCGTGCTGTTGCGCTGTAACGCTGTGACCGACACCCGCTCCCCAGCAGGGCCAGCCCCTTAAGCAGCGCCTCCGGGCGCCAAGCCTCTACGCGACTTCCGCTCGTGTCGCGGAGGCTGCTGGGAGTTGAAGTCTCTACTCCCCCTGCTCAGCTGCAGGCCCGGTGGTGGAGGGCTGCAGCGGGGGGAGGAGACAGCAGGCGCGGTGAAGGAGGCACTGGATCCCCGTTCCGTGAGGCAGATGAAGGACCTGGGTCCCTGGACGCTGACAGGCAAGCTGATGGGCGATCCGGCGAGCAGGTAGGCTCGCGTGCTGTTGCGCTGTAACGCTGTGACCGACCAGGCAAAACTGGGGACAGGTTATATGAAACCTACTTGATCAACATCCCCGACAGTACAAACTACGCTCCAAAGTATACAGTTACAAGTAACCCGGATTTTGAAAAGAATCGGGCAATTCTCATAGTAAAAACATCTGCAGTGCCTCTAATAACCTTCGATGGAAAATCACTTTCTAAGATTGAGTGGAAACCAATCCCTGGAACTGGGTACTCCATAGCAATATATGATTTTGGCAACAAGCCTTCCACCCACGTGGTGGAAGCACCTGGTATGCCCTTTGGATTACTGATTATCCGTTATCCAAAGCAGCCTGCCATTGAAAAGCCAGAAGGACCCAGTGACGGTAAACACATTTTTTTATATAATGCTTTTTTCTGTATTCTATGATATGTCTAGTTTACCAAGTAAAATTTTAACCACTTGGTCTGGAATGTAATTTTAGAAAAGCAATAGTGGTAATGATGTGTGCTTATCATTTAAGTGTTTCTAAGAAAATGTCTGTCACAGCACTGAATAGCGATGTTTAGGGTAAAATAAAATTCTGATGAGAAAATGGAACAGTGCTTCTACTTCATACAGAAATATTGGTTTTAACTAACATACTACGGCATTTCTGTGGGGTACAGGAAATTAAATCAGTGCAGAAGATATATCATTTTTCTTTTCAGATGGAAGGTTTATTACCTCTGATAATACATGCAAAAAAGTGTTAGAGGCTTCTCCCAGAAACATTGGATGTACACACCTCATTTAGACTTGAGATCTATTGATATATATATATGTTAGTTATTATTAGACCACTCATCCTTAGGGTGGTCTTTACCCAAATAGTTTGCCTGCCTACCTTCTCTTTTTTGCTGATTCTCTTTGTTGGCCTTAGGACTCTGAGCACCTTACCTCTGCTGACCAAGGCTAAAGTGCATGCGCATGTTTCCTCAATATGGTAATATTGGTGTATAACCAGTTGGCATATTTAGGTTACTTGCCAGTCGCTTGTAGAGTGTGATACCATGTACCCTGGGCCCGTACCCTAAATGCTACTAGTGGGCCTGCAGCACTGATTGTGCCACCCACACAACAAGACTTTGCTGCCTACCTTCTCTTTTTTGCTGATTCTCTTTGTTGGCCTTAGGACTCTGAGCACCTTACCTCTGCTGACCAAGGCTAAAGTGCATGCGCATGTTTCCTCAATATGGTAATATTGGTGTATAACCAGTTGGCATATTTAGGTTACTTGCCAGTCCCTTGTAGAGTGTAATACCATATACCCTGGGCCCGTACCCTAAATGCTACTAGTGGGCCTGCAGCACTGATTGTGCCACCCACACAACAAGACTTTCAAACCTATCCCATGCCTGCCACTGCGGGCCTGTGTGTGCAGTTTACTGCCCCTTTGACCTGGTATTTAAAAACCCTATGCCAAGCCTAAACCTCCCCTTTTATTACATATAAGTCACCTCGAAGATAGGCCATTGGTAACCCATAAGGGAGTGTGCTGTGTAACTAAAAGATAGGACATGTGCTTTTAAGTTTTCTGTGTCCTTGAGTGAAAAATGCCTACGTTAATTTTTCACTACTCTGAGGACTACTCATCTAATAGGTTAACATTGAGAATGTATTTATACTCTTTTAAGTTGTAATTCCTGTTTAGAAATGATGCCTCATAATTTTTAACTTTGGAATGGTAATGATAAATCATCTTTACCGGTAAAGTTGGATTTAACATTACTGTTTTAGAAATGCCACTTTTAGAAAGTGGACATTTCTCTGCTCTCACTGCTCTGTGTGACTGCAGCCTGACTTCAACACACATTTGGGGTGGTTGACAGCTACATTTTGTGCATTTCCTCTAGACAGCCACAAACAAAGAACAGTTAGGTGCATCTGAATTCTCATCTGCATTCGGAAGGCTCTTCTTGGGTAGGGAGGGAGCGGGGAGCCTACGCTTACACCTGAATAGGCAGTGTCCTGTTAGATCACAAAGAGGCTGAGTACCCCCTACTGATAGTCTGGGACCGGGGCTGGGACGAAAGGACCTCTGTGCACTTCAAAGACACTTGATGGAAGTATTGTGCATATTGTCTTGTTTTTTTATAGCTTCAAAATAACAGACTGATTTATAAACTATGTGCTTGCTATCTAAATGGTAAATCAATAATACTTTATGTACGACTGTAGTAGTGAACAATCAGGTGTTTTATAGCCGTGACTTGACCTGAAATTCACTTCTATATTGTAGACTAATGTCTTGCTGCACTACTACTAATACATGCCCACAGGTCGAATGAAAAGATCCAGCAAACAAATGCAGTCATTCAATGCTAAAAATTGAACAATTGAAAAACATGATGGAAAATGACACAATTTGGAGATAGAATACCATTGGAACATGGCAAGACATATTTGCTAATGTTAGTTCCAGTCTTCAGGGGAACAAAGAGAAAAAGAACTATTGACTTAAGTGCAACCCCGCATAATTAGAGGTGGCTAAGATTTATTCATGCATTCAATCAATTACTTTTTTGTTTTTCTGAAAGAGTTGCTTGGTAAATCATACTCTATATTTCACAATTCAGAGGGATAGGCTAATGATGATGTGATCTCTTTCTTCTAGATGAAAAGTCATCAGCTCCTGTGGGGACCGACTTTGTTATTCCCACCCCGACAATTCATGATGAGAAGAATCCTGTGAAGTTTGAGTTCCAAGTCACAGCCAAAGAGCCAACCACTGTCACCATCAACTATGAACCTGCCAAATTAAAGAAAGAGTTGACGCTACAAAGGGGCCAGACTACCACCATCACAATCAATATTCCTGCTGGGATGCTGCTGAAACATACTGGAGCTTCACCATTCATCATTACATCAGCAAGTCCAATATCACTCATAGTTATCTTCCACATAGGTTCCCGTGTTGAGACCATTGAACCTGTTCCTTTGCAACAACAGGGAGTTCAATATTATGTGCTAACACCTCCTGGGAAATCAGGCGATGATGACAAAGAATTTTCAATTGGCAACTTCCAAAAACCAAACAGTGTTGCTATCATCCCGACTGGAACTGTGGTTTTCCAAGGACAAACTTATAAACCAGGAAGGAAAATCACTATCACCCTGAAACCTTTTGAAGTAATCCTCATAGAAAGCAAAGACAATTTGTCAGGCACATCAATCGAAGCCACAACGCCCATTGCAGTAGCCAGCGGC
Organism: Lissotriton vulgaris; assembly: GCF_964263255.1. Classification (NCBI taxonomy): domain Eukaryota; kingdom Metazoa; phylum Chordata; class Amphibia; order Caudata; family Salamandridae; genus Lissotriton; species Lissotriton vulgaris. The sequence continues at coordinate 222,681,759 of NC_141695.1, forward strand.
TACAGCAGTCCTGAGACAGTCAGTCCATCGTACCAAGTCTCTACTCCACTGCATCCAGTCACCAAATGGGGGAAAGAATTCTTCTTCCTTTCATTGGCAAGACCGGGAAATACTGACAAGGTGTTTGTTGTTGCATCACAGCCTACTAATATACAGTATCAAGTAGGAGACCATAAACAAAGCCTAAGCATGAAGGTCGGGCAGGTTACTGAAATTGAAATACCAGAATTCACCACTATCTCCATCACAGCCAATAAACCTGTCCAGGTGACATATTACAGCACACCAGGCAAAACTGGGGACAGGTCGTATGAACCCTACTTGATCAACATCCCCGACAGAACGTACTACGCCCCAAAGTATACAGTTACAAGTAACCCAGATTTTGAAAAGAATCGGGCAATCCTCATAGTAAAAACATCTGCAGTGCCTCTAATTACCTTCGATGGAAAATCACTTTCTAAGATTGAGTGGAAACCTATCCCTGGAACTGGGTACTCCATAGCAATATATGATTTTGGCAACAAGCCTTCCACTCACGTGGTGGAAGCACCTGGTATGCCCTTTGGATTACTGATTATCCGTTATCCAAAGCAGCCTGCCATTGAAAAGCCAGAAGGACCCAGTGACGGTAAACACATTTTTCTATATAATGCTTTTTTCTGTATTCTATGATATGTCTAGTTTACCAAGTAGCAATTTAGCCAATTAGCCTGGAATGCAATTTTAGAAAAGCAATAGTGGTAATGATGTGTTCTTATCATTTAATTGTGTCTAAGAAAATGTCCGTCACAGCCCTGAATAGCGACGTTGAAGCTAAAATCAAATTCTGATCGGAAAATGGAACAGTGCTTCTACTTTATACAGAAATATTGGTTTTAACTAACATATTAGGGCATTTCTGGGGGGTACAGGAAATTAAATCAGTGCAGAAGATATATCGCTTTTTTTCAGGTGGAAAGTTTATGACCTCCGATAATACATACCAAAAAGTACTAGAGGCTTCTCTGAGAAACATTGGATGTACACACCTCATTTAGACTTGAGATCTATTGATATATATATATGTTAGTGATTAGTAGACCAATCATCCTTTGGGTGGTCTTTACCCAAATAGTTTGCCTGCCTACCTTCTCTTTTTTGCTGATTCTCTTTGTTGGCCTTAGGACTCTGAGCACCTTACCTCTGCTGACCAAGGCTAAAGTGCATGTGCCTGTTTCCTCAATATGGTAATATTGGTGTATAAAGAGTTGGCATATTTAGGTTACTTGCCAGTCCCTTGTAGAGTGTAATACCATATACCCTGGGCCTGTACCCTAAATGCTACTAGTGGGTCTGCAGCACTGATTGTGCCACCCCCACAACAAGACTTTCAAACCTATCTCAGGCCTGCCACTGTAGGGCCTGCAGTTTACTACCACTTTGACATGGCATTTAAAAACCCTTTGCCAAGCCTAAGCCTCCCTTTTTATTACACATAAGTTACCTCGAAGGTAGGCCATAGGTAACCCGTAAGGGAGTGTGTGGTGTAACTAAAAGGTAGGACATGTGCTTTTAAGTTTTCCATGTCCTTGAGTGAAAAATGCCTACATTCATTTTTCACAACTCCGAGGCCTACTCATCTAATAGGTTAACATTGGCAGTTTCTGTATACTCTTTTAAGTTGTAATTCCTGATTAGAAATGATGCCTCATAATTTTTAACTTTGGAATGGTAATGATAAATCATCTTTACCGGTAAAGTTGGATTTAACATTACTGTTTTAGAAATGCCACTTTTAGAAAGTGGACATTTCTCTGCTCTCACTGCTCTGTGTGACTGCAGCCTGACTTCAACACACATTTGGGGTGGTTGACAGCTACATTTTGTGCATTTCCTCTAGACAGTAACAAACAAAGAACAGTTAGGTGCGTCTGAATTCTCATCTGCATTCGGAAGGCTCTTCTTGGGTAGGGAGGGAGCGGGGAGCATACGCTTACACCTGAATAGGCAGTGTCCTGTTAGATCACAAAGGGGCTGAGTACCCCCTACTGATAGTCTGGGACCGGGGCTGGGACGAAAGGACCTCTGTGCACTTCAAAGACACTTGATGGAAGTATTGTGCATATTGTCTTGTTTTTTTATAGCTTCAAAATAACAGACTGATTTATAAACTATGTGCTTGCTATCTAAATGGTAAATCAATAATACTTTATGTACGACTGTAGTAGTGAACAATCAGGTGTTTTATAGCCGTGACTTGACCTGAAATTCACTTCTATATTGTAGACTAATGTCTTGCTGCACTACTACTAATACATGCCCACAGGTCGAATGAAAAGATCCAGCAAACAAATGCAGTCATTCAATGCTAAAAATTGAACAATTGAAAAACATGATGGAAAATGACACAATTTGGAGATAGAATACCATTGGAACATGGCAAGACATATTTGCTAATGTTAGTTCCAGTCTTCAGGGGAACAAAGAGAAAAAGAACTATTGACTTAAGTGCAACCCCGCATAATTAGAGGTGGCTAAGATTTATTCATGCATTCAATCAATTACTTTTTTGTTTTTCTGAAAGAGTTGCTTGGTAAATCATACTCTATATTTTACAATTCAGAGGGATAGGCTAATGATGATGTGATCTCTTTCTTCTAGATGAAAAGTCATCAGCTCCTGTGGGGACCGACTTTGTTATTCCCACCCCGACAATTCATGATGAGAAGAATCCTGTGAAGTTTGAGTTCCAAGTCACAGCCAAAGAGCCAACCACTGTCACCATCAACTATGAACCTGCCAAATTAAAGAAAGAGTTGACGCTACAAAGGGGGCAGACTACCACCATCACAATCAATATTCCTGCTGGGATGCTGCTGAAACATACTGGAGCTTCACCATTCATCATTACATCAGCAAGTCCAATATCACTCATAGTTATCTTCCACATAGGTTCCCGTGTTGAGACCATTGAACCTGTTCCTTTGCAACAACAGGGAGTTCAATATTATGTGCTAACACCTCCTGGGAAATCAGGCGATGATGACAAAGAATTTTCAATTGGCAACTTCCAAAAACCAAACAGTGTTGCTATCATCCCGACTGGAACTGTGGTTTTCCAAGGACAAACTTATAAACCAGGAAGGAAAATCACTATCACCCTGAAACCTTTTGAAGTAATCCTCATAGAGAGCAAAGACAATTTGTCAGGCACATCAATCGAAGCCACAACGCCCATTGCAGTAGCCAGCGGCTACAGCAGTCCTGAGACAGTCAGTCCATCGTACCAAGTCTCTACTCCACTGCATCCAGTCACCAAATGGGGGAAAGAATTCTTCTTCCTTTCATTGGCAAGACCGGGAAATACTGACAAGGTGTTTGTTGTTGCATCACAGCCTACTAATATACAGTATCAAGTAGGAGACCATAAACAAAGCCTAAGCATGAAGGTCGGGCAGGTTACTGAAATTGAAATACCAGAATTCACCACTATCTCCATCACAGCCAATAAACCTGTCCAGGTGACATATTACAGCACACCAGGCAAAACTGGGGACAGGTCGTATGAACCCTACTTGATCAACATTCCCGACAGAACGTACTACGCCCCAAAGTATACAGTTACGAGTAACCCAGATTTTGAAAAGAATCGGGCAATCTTCATAGTAAAAACATCTGCAGTGCCTCTAATTACCTTCGATGGAAAATCACTTTCTAAGATTGAGTGGAAACCTATCCCTGGAACTGGGTACTCCATAGCAATATATGATTTTGGCAACAAGCCTTCCACTCACGTGGTGGAAGCACCTGGTATGCCCTTTGGATTACTGATTATCCGTTATCCAAAGCAGCCTGCCATTGAAAAGCCAGAAGGACCCAGTGACGGTAAACACATTTTTCTATATAATGCTTTTTTCTGTATTCTATGATATGTCTAGTTTACCAAGTAGCAATTTAGCCAATTAGCCTGGAATGCAATTTTAGAAAAGCAATAGTGGTAATGATGTGTTCTTATCATTTAATTGTGTCTAAGAAAATGTCCGTCACAGCCCTGAATAGCGACGTTGAAGCTAAAATCAAATTCTGATCGGAAAATGGAACAGTGCTTCTACTTTATACAGAAATATTGGTTTTAACTAACATATTAGGGCATTTCTGGGGGGTACAGGAAATTAAATCAGTGCAGAAGATATATCGCTTTTTTTCAGGTGGAAAGTTTATGACCTCCGATAATACATACCAAAAAGTACTAGAGGCTTCTCTGAGAAACATTGGATGTACACACCTCATTTAGACTTGAGATCTATTGATATATATATGTTAGTGATTAGTAGACCAATCATCCTTTGGGTGGTCTTTACCCAAATAGTTTGCCTGCCTACCTTCTCTTTTTTGCTGATTCTCTTTGTTGGCCTTAGGACTCTGAGCACCTTACCTCTGCTGACCAAGGCTAAAGTGCATGTGCCTGTTTCCTCAATATGGTAATATTGGTGTATAAAGAGTTGGCATATTTAGGTTACTTGCCAGTCCCTTGTAGAGTGTAATACCATATACCCTGGGCCTGTACCCTAAATGCTACTAGTGGGTCTGCAGCACTGATTGTGCCACCCCCACAACAAGACTTTCAAACCTATCTCAGGCCTGCCACTGTAGGGCCTGCAGTTTACTACCACTTTGACATGGCATTTAAAAACCCTTTGCCAAGCCTAAGCCTCCCTTTTTATTACACATAAGTTACCTCGAAGGTAGGCCATAGGTAACCCGTAAGGGAGTGTGTGGTGTAACTAAAAGGTAGGACATGTGCTTTTAAGTTTTCCATGTCCTTGAGTGAAAAATGCCTACATTCATTTTTCACAACTCCGAGGCCTACTCATCTAATAGGTTAACATTGGCAGTTTCTGTATACTCTTTTAAGTTGTTATTCCTGATTAGAAATGGTGCTGCATGTTTTTTAACTTTGGAATGGTAAAGATAAATCATCTTTACTGGTAAAGTTGGATCTAACATTACTGTTTTAGAAAAGCCACATTTAGAAAGTGGACATTTCTCGGCTCTCACTGCTCTGTGTTACTGCAGCCTTCAATACATGTAAATGTGTAAATGTATTTGAGCTTATATAGCGCACAGCTACCCACAAAGGGTTTCCCGGCGCTTGCTTAGGGAACCCGTCCCGGTATTCCCCTGTGAAATAACCCCGGCAGGGTATCCACAAGGTGAAAGCCAGGCATCCCGCCGCGAGGGGCCGTTGTGGAGATTAAGCAAGCTATTGCCCAGAGTCGCAGAGTGTGAACACGTGAGTTGAGAAGGCACCGGAGCGAGAATTATCGAGTCCGTGGAATTTTTTGAGCCCAAGACCCACCGAGGCGGGGAATTGAACCCTGGTCCAGGGCCGATTTCAGCTTCCGGGTCTGCCGCCTCTAACCCCTGAGCCACACTTCTTATTTGGGGTGGTTAACAGCTACATTTTGTGCATTTCCTCTAGACAATTTAGAAAAGGGGGTGGTGATGAACAGAGTGTCTGAGTTAAACAGACCACTCTTACCCAGTCCAAAGATCAGGGCTTGATCCATCACCGTTATTTATCTCACTGCCCCATCCCAGCTCAGAACCTGGCTATATGCAAATCAGTCTGTCCCTGGCCCAGTGCATCATGGGAACAGGGCAGACTAAACTACCAAGCCAATTCTTCACCAGAAAGGAGACAAGCTACCGAAGACGGCTGTAATGCCAGAAACCAGTCCCCGGGAGCTTGTTTCCTTCCCAGTGTAAGAATTGGCTTCTGTAGTTTGGTTTGTCCTGTTCCCATCATGCACTGGGACAGGAACAGACTAATTTGCATACAGCCAGGTTCTGTAACTGGGATGGTGCAGTGAGCTAAAAAACGGTGTTGGATCTAGCCCTGATCTTTTGACTGGGTGAGAGCTTTCTGCTTAATTCAGAGACTCTGTCCCTCACCACTCCTTTTTGTAAATATTTTTGTCCACCCTAAGCGTGGAAGGGTATTCTCAGATGTGAGACCCTTGCTCATTGCACCATCAGGATTCAAGCAAACCGGGCCGAAGACGGCTGTAATGCCAGAAACCGGTCCCCGGGAGCTTGTTTCCTTCCCAGTGTAAGAATTGGCTTCTGTAGTTTGGTTTGTCCTGTTCCCATCATGCACTGGGACAGGAACAGACTAATTTGCATACAGCCAGGTTCTGAAACTGGGATGGTGCAGTGAGCTAAAAAACGGTGTTGGATCTAGCCCTGATCTTTTGACTGGGTGAGAGCTTTCTGCTTAATTCAGAGACTCTGTCCCTCACCACCCCTTTTTGTAAATATTTTTGTCCACCCTAAGCGTGGAAGGGTATTCTCAGATGTGAGACCCTTGCTCATTGCACCATCAGGATTCAAGCAAACCGGGCCGAAGACGGCTGTAATGCCAGAAACCGGTCCCCGGGAGCTTGTTTCCTTCCCAGTGTAAGAATTGGCTTCTGTAGTTTGGTTTGTCCTGTTCCCATCATGCACTGGGACAGGAACAGACTAATTTGCATACAGCCAGGTTCTGAAACTGGGATGGTGCAGTGAGATAAAAAACGGTGTTGGATCTAGCCCTGATCTTTTGACTGGGTGAGAGCTTTCTGCTTAATTCAGAGACTCTGTCCCTCACCACCCCTTTTTGTAAATATTTTTGTCCACCCTAAGCGTGGAAGGGTATTCTCAGATGTGAGACCCTTGCTCATTGCACCATCAGGATTCAAGCAAACCGGGCCGAAGACGGCTGTAATGCCAGAAACCGGTCCCCGGGAGCTTGTTTCCTTCCCAGTGTAAGAATTGGCTTCTGTAGTTTGGTTTGTCCTGTTCCCATCATGCACTGGGACAGGAACAGACTAATTTGCATACAGCCAGGTTCTGAAACTGGGATGGTGCAGTGAGCTAAAAAACGGTGTTGGATCTAGCCCTGATCTTTTGACTGGGTGAGAGCTTTCTGCTTAATTCAGAGACTCTGTCCCTCACCACCCCTTTTTGTAAATATTTTTGTCCACCCTAAGCGTGGAAGGGTATTCTCAGATGTGAGACCCTTGCTCATTGCACCATCAGGATTCAAGCAAACCGGGCCGAAGACGGCTGTAATGCCAGAAACCGGTCCCCGGGAGCTTGTTTCCTTCCCAGTGTAAGAATTGGCTTCTGTAGTTTGGTTTGTCCTGTTCCCATCATGCACTGGGACAGGAACAGACTAATTTGCATACAGCCAGGTTCTGAAACTGGGATGGTGCAGTGAGCTAAAAAACGGTGTTGGATCTAGCCCTGATCTTTTGACTGGGTGAGAGCTTTCTGCTTAATTCAGAGACTCTGTCCCTCACCACCCCTTTTTGTAAATATTTTTGTCCACCCTAAGCGTGGAAGGGTATTCTCAGATGTGAGACCCTTGCTCATTGCACCATCAGGATTCAAGCAAACCGGGCCGAAGACGGCTGTAATGCCAGAAACCGGTCCCCGGGAGCTTGTTTCCTTCCCAGTGTAAGAATTGGCTTCTGTAGTTTGGTTTGTCCTGTTCCCATCATGCACTGGGACAGGAACAGACTAATTTGCATACAGCCAGGTTCTGAAACTGGGATGGTGCAGTGAGCTAAAAAACGGTGTTGGATCTAGCCCTGATCTTTTGACTGGGTGAGAGCTTTCTGCTTAATTCAGAGACTCTGTCCCTCACCACCCCTTTTTGTAAATATTTTTGTCCACCCTAAGCGTGGAAGGGTATTCTCAGATGTGAGACCCTTGCTCATTGCACCATCAGGATTCAAGCAAACCGGGCCGAAGACGGCTGTAATGCCAGAAACCGGTCCCCGGGAGCTTGTTTCCTTCCCAGTGTAAGAATTGGCTTCTGTAGTTTGGTTTGTCCTGTTCCCATCATGCACTGGGACAGGAACAGACTAATTTGCATACAGCCAGGTTCTGAAACTGGGATGGTGCAGTGAGCTAAAAAACGGTGTTGGATCTAGCCCTGATCTTTTGACTGGGTGAGAGCTTTCTGCTTAATTCAGAGACTCTGTCCCTCACCACCCCTTTTTGTAAATATTTTTGTCCACCCTAAGCGTGGAAGGGTATTCTCAGATGTGAGACCCTTGCTCATTGCACCATCAGGATTCAAGCAAACCGGGCCGAAGACGGCTGTAATGCCAGAAACCGGTCCCCGGGAGCTTGTTTCCTTCCCAGTGTAAGAATTGGCTTCTGTAGTTTGGTTTGTCCTGTTCCCATCATGCACTGGGACAGGAACAGACTAATTTGCATACAGCCAGGTTCTGAAACTGGGATGGTGCAGTGAGCTAAAAAACGGTGTTGGATCTAGCCCTGATCTTTTGACTGGGTGAGAGCTTTCTGCTTAATTCAGAGACTCTGTCCCTCACCACCCCTTTTTGAAAATATTTTTGTCCACCCTAAGCGTGGAAGGGTATTCTCAGATGTGAGACCCTTGCTCATTGCACCATCAGGATTCAAGCAAACCGGGCCGAAGACGGCTGTAATGCCAGAAACCGGTCCCCGGGAGCTTGTTTCCTTCCCAGTGTAAGAATTGGCTTCTGTAGTTTGGTTTGTCCTGTTCCCATCATGCACTGGGACAGGAACAGACTAATTTGCATACAGCCAGGTTCTGAAACTGGGATGGTGCAGTGAGCTAAAAAACGGTGTTGGATCTAGCCCTGATCTTTTGACTGGGTGAGATCTTTCTGCTTAATTCAGAGACTCTGTCCCTCACCACCCCTTTTTGTAAATATTTTTTCCACCCTAAGCGTGGAAGGGTATTCTCAGATGTGAGACCCTTGCTCATTGCACCATCAGGATTCAAGCAAACCGGGCCGAAGACGGCTGTAATGCCAGAAACCGGTCCCCGGGAGCTTGTTTCCTTCCCAGTGTAAGAATTGGCTTCTGTAGTTTGGTTTGTCCTGTTCCCATCATGCACTGGGACAGGAACAGACTAATTTGCATACAGCCAGGTTCTGAAACTGGGATGGTGCAGTGAGCTAAAAAACGGTGTTGGATCTAGCCCTGATCTTTTGACTGGGTGAGAGCTTTCTGCTTAATTCAGAGACTCTGTCCCTCACCACCCCTTTTTGTAAATATTTCCTCTAGACAGCCACAAACAAACAACGGTTAGGTGCGTTGGAAGTCTCATCTGCATTCAGAAGGTTCTTCTTGGGTAGGGAGGGGGGAGCTGACACTTACACCTGAATAGGCAGTGTCCTGTTAGATCACAAAGGGTTGAGTACCCCCTACTGCTAGACTGGGGCCGGGGCTAGAATGAAAGGACCTCTATGCACTTCAAAGACACTTGATGAAAGTATTGTGCATGTTATCTTGTTTTTTTATAGCTTCAAAATAACAGACTGATTAAGAAAAAATGTGCTTGCTACCTTGGAATGGTAAATCAATAATACTTCATGTACTACTGTAGTACTGAACAACCAGGTGTATTAATCCCTTCGCTGCGGGGGTAATTCCCCTGCTGTGCCGGGGGGCAGGAGGGCGTGCACAGCACCCGCAAGCTCATGACAAGCTCAGCTAGTCATGAGGCACGGCACTCCTGTGCTCATGACGAGCTGAGCTCGTCACAGGTGCACCGGCTCCTGTGGAACGCTCAGCACAGCGGTGGAATTCTCCCTGCACCTGAGCGTTCCATGGCTCATGACGAGCTGAGCTCGTCATGAGCATGGAAAATGTTATAGCCTTGACTTGACCAGAAATTCACTTCTATATTGTAGACTAATGTATTGCTGCACTACTACTATTTACCATTAATACATGCTCACAGGTGGAATTAAAAGGTCCTGCAATACAATACAAAATCATTCTGTTCTAACCATAACATCGAAAAATATAACCTTAGGGACCGGAATGGCCTTATTAGCAGAGGTAAAGACATATTTACTATGGTAGGCACCAGTCTTTAGTGGATCAGTGAGCCAAATAAATATGAACTCGAGTGCTGCCCTTAATAATTAGAGATGGCCGAGATTTAATCAAGTATTCCGCTCATAATTTATTTGTTTGTATGAGTGATTTGCCAGGTGAATCACACATACTTACTTCATGAATATTTGCCTGTTGAGAAGATGGATCAAAACGAGAAATCCCACAGTGCTTCAGCTCACACTCTCAACATACTTTTATATAGAACACACTCAAATATTGACAGATGTTGATCGCATACATTTGCACTCTCTTCCACCATTGAAGGAATCTGAAGTATCCCAAGCAAGCAAGGCCGTGTATTCTTTGCCCCTGCTTTATTGACACAATCTCACATGACAAATTATACACTAACAGCTCATTTCCTTCCAGAAGGGCCTTCTGTGGTGAAGGTTAGATAACTTGCGGGACCACTTGATTTTTTCTCTTCGCACAAACTCCTTCTAGTGGACCTAGTACAAAAGTTCTGGGAAAGGCAGAGCTGCCCCATTAAAGTTAAGATCATGCTCATTCCATCTTGGAACAGCATTCTGAATATAGCCTCATTGTTTTATACCTTAAAAAGTGCCCCACACAGGAACAATGTGCTTGCCAACTTGGAATTGTAAAACAAGGATGCTCTGTGCACAATGCTTTTCAATGAGGATCACTGTAAACATTGAGGGGGGGCCGCCTTGGAATGGAACGGTGCCTGGTGCCTCACTGTTGAGCGATCCAGGCATGCTGCTTCGAAATGCTGCAGCCATCATGGGATGAGCGCTGTTAGGACACTTGAAGACCATCTGCAGTTACATCATTTGCAGTGTTCGTGATTCGACTCCTTTTCCTTCGAGTCTCCTACCAGAATAGTCTGTCTGTGAAGTGCAATCATTTGTTTATGGTGCACCTTTCCCATTTGACTTTTAGGGTTAACTAGTTCGTATTCAGGTGGTCGCTGTTCTTTTTAGATCACCAGTTGCGTCACTATTATTGGAACCATCCAAGAGTTACGTTGCCATTTGTTCCAAACTTGGTCGCAACCACGATGTCCCTGTTAGAAAGCTGTCTCTATTCAAGTGCACGTTACAAAACTAGTTATTACTCAATCCTTTTGCCTGCACGCTATGAGTCTTGAGTGTTCTTTCGAAAAATGTTGTGAATTGGTCATAAGTAGATATTTAGCTGCCAAACCAAAACATATGTAAAGTTCTGACTAGATTCCTTTTCGTCTTTTTCTATACAGAGCTTAATGTTCCAGATCTCAGCAACACAGAGGACTTGAGCGCTGAAAAGCCCACTTCAGGTAAGTCTGGTGACTTGAAGGCATTTGGGTGGAAAGATGTATGTGAGGCCTCTCTTGTGCTAGATACAGGAAGCCAAGCACCTGTAGTATATTTGAGAGCGAGTAATGCCCCCCACACTCAAAGATGGCTGCTGTGCCATGTGAATTCGACAATTCTCACTCCAACTCTCAAAACAGTTGGAAGCAAGCATTTACATGGAAGGATCAGGAGCAGGCGAATATAGTCAGGTGGGGGCAGCTGATGATGTGAACACGGAGCTGGCAAGCAGGCAGGCGTGAATATGTGGGCATGAGACACAGTTCAAGGGGCAAAGGTGTTACCTCATGGAACTCCATGCCAGCGGGCAAAAGTGATGAGACACAGTAAGTGTAGTACCCAACAAATACCTTTCCTACAAAAAAATAAAATAAGAAATAGAGCAGGGTGAAAAAAAAGGATCTATGAAAAGAAAAATCCAAACCTAAACAACTGGACTACAAGTTGTGCCATTGAAACACACTTGTTTTAAGGCAGATGTGCACATGTGATTGTATGAAATGCTGACACTCACAGCGCTCATGACAGAGTGGACTATACCTCTGGAACCATGGTGTCATTGGTAGAAGTAGAATATGACTACAGGCTTTAACAAAGTGAAATAAACAGCCACCCAAAGGGTTAGGCTGAGATTAACATATACACTATTCACAACAAAATGGTTGCATCCTCTGCATTTGGCATTACTTCTTATTACGATTAGTTCAATATCACTCACAGTTCTCATCTACACAGGCTCCCGTGTTGAGACCATTAAACCTGTTCCTCTGCAACAACAAGGAGTTGAGTATTATGTGCTGACACCTCCTGGGAAATCAGGCGATGATGACAAAGAATTTTCAATTGGCAACTTCCAAAATCCAAACAATGTTGACATCTACCCGACTGAAACTGTGGGTTTTGAAGGCCAAACTTACAAACCATGAAGTAAAATCGCTGTCTCCCTCAACCCTTTTGAGGTAATCCGCTTGAAAAGCAAAGACAATTTGTCAGGCACCCGAATCAATGCCACAAAACCCATTCCAGTACTCAGTGGCTATTGCAGTCCTGAGTCAGTCACGCCATCCTAAAAAGTCTCAACCCCTCTGTATCCCGTCACCCAATGGGGGCAAAATTTCTACTTCACTTCATTGGCAATTACGGGAAATACTGACATGGTGTTTGTTGTCGCGTCCAAGGCTACTAATATACAGTTTCAAGTAGGAGACCACAAGCAAAAAGTCAAACTTTGAAGGCAGGAGAGGTAACCCAGATTGGAATACCAGAATTCACCACTATCTTCATCACAGCCAATCAACCGGTCCAGGTGACATATTACTGCACAGCAGGGAAAATTGGAGCCAGGTTTTATAAAAGCGTCTTGCTCCACATTCCAGACGAATCGGAATATGGCCCCAAGTATATATTTACAAGTAACCCCACTTTGGAAAAGAATCGGGCAATCCTCATAGTAAAAAAATCTGCAGTGCCTCTAATTACCTTAGATGGAGAATCACTTTCTAATATTGAGTGGAAACCAATCCCTGGAACGCAATACTCCATAGCAATATATGATTTTGGCAACAAGCCTACCACCCACGTGGTGGAAGCTCCTGGAATGCATTTTGGACTTGTGATTATTGGTTTTCCAAAGCAGCCTGCCATTGAAGAGCCAGAAAGACCCACTAGTGGTAAATTCATTTTTATATTATCATTTTTTCAGTGTTTTATGATAAGTATTGTTCACCAAGTGGTATTCTAACCACTATCCTGGAATGTACTTCTAGAAAAGCAATAGTGCTAATGGTGTGTTTTTATCATTAATTGTTTCTGCTGTAATGTCTCATCAAAAGCACTGCATAGTGACCTTTGAGCTAAATAGAACTGTTTGATGGGAAAACAAAACAGTGCTACTACTATATACAGCCAGATTGGCTTTAACTAACATACTAGGGCATTCCATTGGGGTACAGTAAATTAAATCAGTGCTGATGAAATACCCATTTGTTTCGGATGGAAAGTTTATAACTGCTGGTATACATAGCAAAAAGTACTAGAGGCTTCTCTGAGAAACATGGGATTTGCATGCCTCATTTAGACATGAGAACTATAGTTATATATGTATGTTATTATTAGACCGGTTACCATTAGAGTGGTCTTGCCCTAAACAGGTTGCCTGCTTACCTCCTCTTTCTACTGATTATCTTTGTTGGCCTTAAAACTCAGAGGACCTTACCTTTGCTGAGCAGGGCTAAAGTGCATGTGCTTCTTTCCTCAATATGGTAATAATGGTATACAAACAACAGGCATATTTAAGTTACATGTAAGTCCCTTGTAGAGTGGAATACCATACACTAAGGGCCTGCACCCTAAATGCCACTAGTGGTCCTACAGCACTGATTGTGCCACCCAAAAAACTAGCCTTTCAAACCTATCTCAGGACTGCCACTGCAGGGCCTTTGTGTGCAGTTTACTTCCACTTAGAATTGGCAATGAAAAACCCTTTGCCAAGCCTAAACCTCCCCTTTAATTAAACATAGGTCACCTATAAGGTAGGCAATAGGTGACCCATAGGGCAGTGCACTGTGTAACTAAAAGGTAGGACATGTGCTTTTACCTTTTCCATGTCCTGGAGTGAAAATCAACTCATTTTATGTTTCACTACTGTGAGTGAGGTCTACTTCTCTCGTAGTTAACATTGAGACTTTCTCAATACACTTTTAAGTTGTAATTCCTGATTTGAAAGGATGAATCATGTTTTATAAATTTGGAATGGTAATGATTAATCCTCATTATAAATCCTCTTTACTGGTAAAGTTGGCTTTAGGCTTCTTGGAAGGTGACAGTCCCTGACTGAAACGCTGCGTGCTAGTTGTGCTTGCACGAGCTTTACGCTGGATTTTTAATGACAAATATCTTGTTGCTGCTAAAATAGTACTGCTACCATTAGGGACAGGATTTTAAAATTTACAGGAGGAAATTGAGTATTGTGTTTGTTTTAATATAAAATACCTTCTGCGTCCGGTAGAACTTACGACCTCTCACCCGCACTATAAAAGCACTTAAAACGCACGCCGCTGCTTTAGCGGGGCTCGGGGCTCGGGACTCGGGACTCGGGGAAAACTACTTACCGCTGCGCCATCTTTGTTAGCGCTCTAGTGGTTGGCCTGCCTGCAACTGCCTGTCTATTTAGGGAGGGCAGTGCCGGCGCGCGATCATCTTGGAAGGTGACAGTCCCTGACTGAAATGCTGCGTGCTAGTTGTGCTCGCACGAGCTTTACGCTACATTTTTAATGACAAATATCTTGTCGCTGCTAAAATAGTACTGTTACCATTAGGGACAGGATTTTAAAATTTACAGGAGGAAATTGAATATTGTGTTTGTTTTAATATAAAATACCTTCTGCGTCTGGTAGAACTTATGCCCTCTCACCCGCACTATAAAAGCACTTAAAACGCACTCCGCTGCTTTACCGGGACTCGGGACTCGGGGAAAACTATTTACCACTGCACCATCTTTGTTAGCGCTCTAGTGGTTGGCCTGCCTGCAACTGCCTGTCTATTTAAACAGACAAATGCAGGCGCGCAGCGAATGCGCGCAGCGAAGCGCCGGAGATGCGCCAGAGATAAGCCCGTCTGCGCCCGTCCGCGTATCGGACGCGCTTAGCGCTAAGAATGCTGCTGGCTTAAGGTATTCCAGGGAGTCCCTGCTGAGTATAGGAGAGAGGATAAAGGGTGGGTCTCAAAAAGATGGGCCACAGCCCTCCGTTACCTTGGGGTGTGGGCTGATTAATAGCCTATCCCTGGTTAAACACCACCAGGAGGTGGCAAACCTGTTAGAAAACATGGATTTAGACGTCCTTTTTATCACGGAGACATGGACGAGTGTGAACTCCTCGGTGGAGCTGGGCCTTGCTTGCCCGGACGGGTATAAGATATTTCACAAACCCAGGTCCCAGGGAAGAGGAGGAGGGGTTGGGGTGATATTCAAGGATAAGTGGGACCTTTCCCCCCTACAGGTTGATGATGTTGTAGGGATAGAACTTCTGGGCTTCTCCCTACAAACACCTAAAGGAAGGATGCTTACTGGCATGATCTGCTATAGGCCACCAGGCCTGGATACACAGTACCAAGCACTCTATGACACTATCGCCGCCCTCGCACTGACCCACTCTAGATTGCTGCTCCAAGGGGATTTTAACCTATGGGACAATGGGCCCCTAGGGAATCACCTGAAGGACTTACAGCATATATGTGGGAACTGGGGTCTAGACCAGCTGATACTGGAACCAACTCACTCAGGTGGACATGCACTGGATTTGGTATTCGCAAACCGGACGGAGACTAAGGTGATTGATACCTTACCTCAAAGCTGG
Source organism: Lissotriton vulgaris (assembly GCF_964263255.1). Taxonomy (NCBI): domain Eukaryota; kingdom Metazoa; phylum Chordata; class Amphibia; order Caudata; family Salamandridae; genus Lissotriton; species Lissotriton vulgaris. Next base: position 222,697,357 of record NC_141695.1, read on the forward strand.
AACGACCACTTCCTGATCCATTTTCAGATCACTGTACCTATTCAAGGGAATGGAAACACCTGCCCTGTAACCTATCACAAGGGACGGGACTGATCTAAACTATCTATAAATAAAATAAATCCCACTTTTACCAGTAAAACTCTCTTTGACTCCGAGGACTCTGTGGACCAGAACTATCAGGTCTACTGCAATCATATCATAGACGCCCTGGATAAGATTGCTCCTCTGAAAAATATAAAGAACAGAAGGAAACCCTCAGCCCCTTGGTTTAGCGAGGAGCTGAAAACCCTGCGCAATCGGTGCAGACAGGCAGAAAGGAAGTGGCGAAGACTCTATTTAGAGTCTGATAAACGCTTGCTAAAGATAGAGCAGGCTATATATACCATTCATCATTACATCAGCAAGTCCAATATCACTCATAGTTATCTTCCACAGAGGTTCCCGTGTTGAGACCATTGAACCTGTTCCTTTGCAACAACAGGGAGTTGAATATTATGTGCTAACACCTCCTGGGAAATCAGGCGATGATGACAAAGAATTTTCAATTGGCAACTTCCAAAAACCAAACAGTGTTGCTATCATCCCGACTGAACTGTGGTTTTCCAAGGAAAAACTTATAAACCAGGAAGGAAAATCACTATCACCCTGAAACCTTTTGAGGTAATCCTCATAGAAAGCAAAGACAATTTGTCAGGCACCTCAATCGAAGCTACAACGCCCATTGCAGTAGCCAGCGGCTACAGCAGTCCTGAGACAGTCAGTCCATCGTACCAAGTCTCTACTCCACTGCATCCAGTCACCAAATGGGGGAAAGAATTCTTCTTCGTTTCATTGGCAAGGCCGGGAAATACTGACAAGGTGTTTGTTGTTGCATCACAGCCTACTAATATACAAAAAAGTTTCAAAATGCTTTATTCGCTTTGTACAAGTACAACCATATAGCAACATTCGTAATGCAGTTGAAATCACATTTATAAAAAGAAAAAAGAATAATGAAACTTTTCTAAAAACAATTACATCGGTATCCAAGCCAATCTAATTAAGACCTACAAGATATATCGCATTTATACACAGAAAAAAAGTTAATCACTATATTTAGCAGCAATTTAAAAGTTTTGTGCAAAACATGCCAAGAGGGATAGTACTAATCAGAAAAGGCCTATGCTGGGCATAAAGTGCAATAGTATGTGCAAAATATGGCAAAATTGGACACTATATTTAGCAGCAATTTAGAAATTTAGTGCAAAACATGCCAAGTGGAATAGTGCAAATCAGAGAAAGGCCTATGCTGGGCATAAAGTGCAGTAGTATGTGCAAAATATGCAAAGATATAACTAAAGTGCAGTGTCTTTATAGTCTCTTACGTATGTTAGCAGCAGTTTGTATACGGAAAATTTAAAAAGCGTTAGTGCAAAAAAGGGTACAAAGCCGGACGACAAACATTACCAGGATACACAGCAAGTAAGAGGTATAAAATATCCAAAATTCATATATAAGAGAAATGCATGTGGTTTAACAGTAGCTCACAGTTAGTCATTGGGTGTATTTACCAACAGGAAAAACAGCGGGAATCATATAATAATTGATTTCCTGTGCCCGATGCATTTAAGAACATAGATGGCTACACGATAACACACATTCGGGGAGGACAAGTCAAACAACAATTGCATTGCAGCTCTTATATTACACGTACAGTATTCTAAAAATAGTTGCTTTAGATAAAACTTTCTAAAACCAGTATAAAAATTACAAAATAGTAAAAAGTGGCAGATACTCTGTTTAGATTTCCCATCGCCCTGGGCATGGACATGACCCGGGCTTTTTTACAGTGGGGAAAGCCACCAAATGGTGAACTATGCCCAGCCTCAGGCGTGCTAGAACAAAGCGATGGGAGTTAATATTAACAAATGTAAGGTATGATGGGAATCCTGTGCTTAAATTATACTCCAAGTACAATTTGAATGTACTTTGTATAGCATACCCCTTCATTCTGGTCCCCTTTGCATGATCCATATAGGTGGTTTTGAGGTCACGCTTCGTTAAAACTGATTCTGTTGGGATATCTTTAAAAATATCCTGACCAAAAAGGATCTTGTACCAGTGGGAAATATGTTTTAGCCAAGGGATTTTTGAGTGCTGATCCAATTTAATACAGTCTGAAATTACTTCCTGGGTAAACTTGGTTTCATCTTTAGCCCAAATGGATCGCCAAAGGGAAAGGGGGCGTAGTGCAATCAAATCTATGACGTAGTGTAAGCCCAGCTCCCTATGGGTAATTTCGTTTGACGCTGAAGCAGGGAGACATAATAAGCGCTTCAGGTACTTGTTTTCCTCCTGTTGAATGGATAGGGCAATCTGCGAGTTATATCCCCATATCCCTGCTCCATATAGAGCAGAGGACATGCACCTTGAGTTATAGATGGAGATCATCTCTCTTATTCTGCGCCCCCCCAGTTTGGAAGCGAATCTGAAGATACAGTTTGTATTTCTAGTCATCTTCATGCCTACACAGGATTGCTCGTTTACCCATCTCCCATCTCCTGAGAAAGTAATGCCCAGATAACAGAAGTGTTGCACAGACTCAAGTTTATCCCCATCAAGGAAAAATGACTTACTTTTCTTTAATTTCTTTCCACAGGTCATGGTCATAGTCTTACCCTTGTTAATTTTAAGCATTCTGCCTTTAATAAAAATGTTAAATTTATCAATTAGCTTTTGGAGCCCATTCGCGGTCCTTGAGATCAGGACCGCGTCGTACGCATTTAGGAGGACGGGTATTTGTTTTCCAGTAATCATGGGGGCATCAGAAAAAGATTCTTGTAGGAACCGGTCAACCTGATTTATAAAAAGGGAGAATAACAAGGGAGCAAGAACACACCCTTGTCTAATTCCTCTGCCAATTTTAAAAAAGGGGGTGCATTCTCCATTCGGTCCGAATCTGACTTTACTTGATAAGCTGCTATACATTCTGGCCAATAAATGGATAATTTCTGGGGGTGCGCCCATAGCAAGTAATGTTGGCCAGAGCAGTGTGTGTTCCACTAGGTCGAACGCTGAGCTTAGATCGGCAAAGCACTTGAACAAATTCCCTTCCTTGGCTTTTGTGTACTTGCCGATAATAAGCTCAAGGTTCACACACTGCTCCATGGTTCCTGTGCCCCTTCGGAACCCATACTGTATTGGTGACAGAACATTTTTGTCTTCAACCCAGGACTCCAATCTTACCAGAAGCACGCGACTCAGTATCTTTAGTGACGAGTCCAAAAGGGAAATTGGGCGATAGTTTCGTGCTTCGGCCCTTGAACCTTTTTTGAAAAGTGGCACCAAGATAGATTGACCCCATGAGGTAGGTAACTCGTCCTCAATAGCAGCATTAAAGTAGCGTGTTAAAATAGGGGCCCATAAATCAATCTCGGATTTAAAAAAGTCATCGGGAACCCCATCTGGGCCCGGGGCTTTCCCCCCCTTGCTTTTCTCAATTGCATCCCGTACCTCATTTAAAGATACCGAAAACAATAATTTCTCCCATTTAAAACAGGTTGGCATCACAGTTAAAACATTAAGATTTGGAACCGAAATAGAATCAAAAGTACAATCGGAGTTAAAAATCCCAGTAAAGTGTACAATCCAGGCTTGGCAACTGACATGCGACGTTAGTTCAGGGATATTGTCGTTCTTTAAGTATGGGCTGTTTACAGTGTCCCAGAAAAGTTTATGATCTTTTGTTTCTGCAGCCTGATCTAATTTAGCCCATGCCTCGTCCTGTAATTCTCTCTTCCGAGTGGCTAGTGCAGCTTTGTAGTTGTAACGCTCTTCCCTGATCTTACAGAGGTCTCTTGGTTTGGTGTCAAGCGAGATTTTTAACCTTTTTAATGACTGGGCACAATTGTCATCAAACCACGCTGTCTTGACTTTTCTTGGATTCCGAGTTTTGCGTGTCGGTGATTTCTCGATAGCTTGCGTAATGATTAAAAAATTGGATAGCAAAGTTCCTGGGCATGGTGTTGGGGATAAACAGTACTCCACCTCTCCATGGCATTTTAAGATTACATTAGTAATAATTTTAGCGGGGTCGGCTTTTGTCCACTTCACCCTTGTCCCGTTCGGTCTTACTACGGAGATGTCCTGAATGGGTTGACCATAGGAATTCCTTTTTGACCCCCAGCCCAGTAATTCAGCAGATACACTATTGTGGTCACTGACCGTTTGTTCAATTACCCAGACATTAATATAAGTTATAGAACAGGATACGATGATATGGTCAATAAAAGATTGGCTATTCCTTCCATGGAATGTTGGACATCTAGCATTGTTTACATTCATATTACATTCGAGGAGTTCCAGATCATATTTGGCCAATAAGTTATTCAAAGCGCTGCCAAGGTTGTTGTGCGGGAAATGGTTATATACGCATGTTGTTTCCCTTCCAGAGTATTCCTCCCTATGGCCGCACGCCCCCTTTAATGCATAAGTGCATGTTTTGATGTTAAAATCTCCGGCCCACAAAATTGCAGCTGGTTTGGATGTACTTAACAACATTGCATCGATGGCCTGCTCGATATCAGAAATGAACATCCCCTGTTTGTGCCCGGCAATGTTGTTGTAAAAATTCACTATTATCAAGCCTCTGTATCCACTGTGGGCCAAATGCAGAACAGAAGCATGTTCTCCTAAGATTGCCTGGTCACTAACCCAAAACTCAGTCAATGTTGTAGATAACAGAGTCACTAGCCCCCCCTTGGCTCGACCAGCCTGGGAAGCCACAGCCAGCACATTAAAAGAGGTATATCCCTCAACATGTACTTCGGCCCTATCCCAAGTTTCTTGTAGGCATATTATATCATAGCCCTGTTTGAGAAAGTCATCCCATGCGGGTGTGTTTACCTTAGAGGCTAGCCCGGCTATGTTCCACGTAATAACCCTCAATGACTCTTCCCTGAATACTTGTGGTGGAACAGTAACTGTTGTGACTGGCGGTAGTATTTGGTTACCCAGATGATTTTCAACAGTACAAGTGATGTTATCTGTCATAGTCAAATCGTTTAAATTTGTTACGGGGATATCTATGTGAGGATCACTTGCAGGAGGGATTTCAACAGTACCAGTGGTATTGTCTATCATGGTTAGATCGTTTGTGCTTATTGCAAAAATGTCTGTATGAGGTTCACTTTCATCGAGAACAGTATTCATGAGTCAATCGTTTTCGTCTAGGGAATTAAATATCTGAAATCTATTTGATGTTGGGACTGTGAATTGACCATAGATGTTGTTTCCAGGCCCAGTGGCATTGTGGTAATTACGGTAATTGGGGTTAGGCATTCTGTACAAATTCATAGGAGGTTGTGGGACATGCTGGTTACTAAAGTCGTAAAGGGGCGAGGGGTACCCAGCTGATTGTACTGGTACCTGCTGTACTAGTGGGTAAGGTGTATTAATTGCTCTGGGATGTTTAAAATTCTGCACCGGGATCTTGAACCCCACCAGATTTCTGTAAAAGTAGTCCAATGGGAACAGGGTTGTATTGTAATCATTGTCTGAAGGGATGGGCGCGTTCAGGATGGAATCTCTTGCCCATTAGGTGGTTTTGTAGTTTATGATTACACAGTCCCCATTTATTTCCTTTTTGCTTGGGCCCACCCATCCTACCCTTTGGGTTGAAATGATCTGGCCTGCCCCACTTAAGGGGAATCCACAGTTATGGACAAGCCAATGTAAAATTTTGTTTTTAAGGGTTTCACTATTTTCAAATTGGCAGGGTTTAAGTTTTGGTACATTGGCAAGGATTGCTACGTATGGCCTGCTTTCTGGTGGGAGATTGATCACAGCGGGAATATTATTGTTGTTGTAGCTACGCGCTGGTGGGTTCCTGCTTACTGAAGGGTGGTCCATGGGCACCTCACCCGGTGCTGTGAGGGAAGAGGATGTAGAAGGACCGTTGGTGGCATTGCTTGGTATGTTGGTATGTGAATTTGCAGTTTTACCAGTAGCTGCTGTGGGGTTCGTATTTCTGGCTGGTGGAACGTGTGGTTTAGATGTAGTATGGGCAGTGGTGTTGGCCTTATTCACAGTCGGTACATTTGAGGTGGGTTGGGTGATTTGTGGGCCTAGATGTTCGAGAATGTCTAATTTGGCTAAGCCCAATTTTTCCAGGTTTTCCACCTTTTTACCTATTTGCTCAAGTTTGTCGTTTAGGGGAGCAATGAGGAGCTTCATAGCGTCCATGATTTGAACCATTATAGACTCCATATTAACTGCGGCTCCCGGGTTTGGCAATGGTGGTTCACTTCCGTTAGTTTGTTCTATGGGAGGTGATGGTAAAGTTGCCTTCTTTCTTCTACCCCTTTGTTTCATGCGACCCCTAATAAGAGCTGGTAATTTTCTATTATGGGTGCGTCTAGATCTACGATGGGCAGTGCCAAGGTTGATCGTACTATTGACGCTGCTATTATTAGGTGGGTCTATTGTATGGGTGGTATCCTCATTGTCGCAGGATATCAATATTGCGCTAGGCGCGTTGCTAGGGCCCAGATCCTCAGATGGTGTTACATTAATCTGCAAATTAGGTGTTAGGGACAGACGGCTGTCCCTGTCTTGGAATATTGTTGGGAGTGTAGGAGAGTCTTCTATGGGAGGTGGCACAGTCCCGGGAAGGCCTGCGTAAGATTGCATTAAAATAGAGTCATTTGATAATGCAGTCATATTTATGTTATGTACAGTACTGTCAACAGGTTGTGGTGTGCGGTAAATTAGACAAGCGCTGGGTGGTAGGGACAATCGTCTCTCGGTGTTTTCAATGGCATTTGCTACCACTACGATTGTCTGTTGAAGCATACGGTCAATAGCAGTTAGCGTTGGTAACGGTGTTTTAGTTTGGGCGGTGATCCTTGCAACAGAACTTGTGTTAATGGGCGTTTTTTTGACCGTGTTTTTAGTGGTGGATTTGGATACAGTAGGAGCCATTTGCAATATGTTTTGAGTCACAATAATGTAATACCTTGGTGAACAGTGCAGAATTGGCCAGGGGGTAGTGCCCAGCCCAGTCTCCTCAGGCCTCTGAGGGCCACAGTGGGCCCGCCCTTTGCCCGGGCTTAGCCCCGGGCACGGCCCCGCGCGCGGTCCCGCGACGCGGGAGGGCCAGCCCCATAAGCAGCGCCTCCGGGCGCCAAGCCTCTACGCGACTTCCGCTCGTGTCGCGGAGGCTGCTGGGAGTTGAAGTCTCTACTCCCCCTGCTCAGCTGCAGGCCCGGTGGTGGAGGGCTGCAGCGGGGGGAGGAGACAGCAGGAGCAGGTGCGGTGAAGGAGGCACTGGATCCCCGTTCCGTGAGGCAGATGAAGGACCTGGGTCCCTGGACGCTGACAGGCAGGCTGATGGGCGATCCGGCGAGCAGGTAGGCTCGCGTGCTGTTGCGCTGTAACGCTGTGACCGACACCCGCTCCCCAGCAAGGCCAGCCCCTTAAGCAGCGCCTCCGGGCGCCAAGCCTCTACGCGACTTCCGCTCGTGTCGCGGAGGCTGCTGGGAGTTGAAGTCTCTACTCCCCCTGCTCAGCTGCAGGCCCGGTGGTGGAGGGCTGCAGCGGGGGGAAGAGACAGCAGGCAGCAGGCGCGGTGAAGGAGGCACTGGATCCCCGTTCCGTGAGGCAGATGAAGGACCTGGGTCCCTGGACGCTGACAGGCAGGCTGATGGGCGATCCGGCGAGCAGGTAGGCTCGCGTGCTGTTGCGCTGTAACGCTGTGACCGACACCCGCTCCCCAGCAAGGCTAGCCCCTTAAGCAGCGCCTCCGGGCGCCAAGCCTCTACGCGACTTCCGCTCGTGTCGCGGAGGCTGCTGGGAGTTGAAGTCTCTACTCCCCCTGCTCAGCTGCAGGCCCGGTGGTGGAGGGCTGCAGCGGGGGGAGGAGACAGCAGGCAGCAGGCGCGGTGAAGGAGGCACTGGATCCCCGTTCCGTGAGGCAGATGAAGGACCTGGGTCCCTGGACACTGACAGGCAGGCTGATGGGCGATCCGGCGAGCAGGTAGGCTCGCGTGCTGTTGCGCTGTAACGCTGTGACCGACCAGGCAAAACTGGGGACAGGTTATATGAAACCTACTTGATCAACATCCCCGACAGTACAAACTACGCTCCAAAGTATACAGTTACAAGTAACCCGGATTTTGAAAAGAATCGGGCAATTCTCATAGTAAAAACATCTGCAGTGCCTCTAATTACCTTCGATGGAAAATCACTTTCTAAGATTGAGTGGAAACCAATTCCTGGAACTGGGTACTCCATAGCAATATATGATTTTGGCAACAAGCCTTCCACCCACGTGGTGGAAGCACCTGGTATGCCCTTTGGATTACTGATTATCCGTTATCCAAAGCAGCCTGCCATTGAAAAGCCAGAAGGACCCAGTGACGGTAAACACATTTTTTTATATAATGCTTTTTTCTGTATTCTATGATATGTCTAGTTTACCAAGTAAAATTTTAACCACTTGGTCTGGAATGTAATTTTAGAAAAGCAATAGTGGTAATGATGTGTGCTTATCATTTAAGTGTTTCTAAGAAAATGTCCGTCACAGCACTGAATAGCGATGTTTAGGGTAAAATAAAATTCTGATGAGAAAATGGAACAGTGCTTCTACTTCATACAGAAATATTGGTTTTAACTAACATACTACGGCATTTCTGTGGGGTACAGGAAATTAAATCAGTGCAGAAGATATATCATTTTTCTTTTCAGATGGAAGGTTTATTACCTCTGATAATACATACAAAAAAGTGTTAGAGGCTTCTCCCAGAAACATTGGATGTACACACCTCATTTAGACTTGAGATCTATTGATATATATATATGTTAGTTATTATTAGACCACTCATCCTTAGGGTGGTCTTTACCCAAATAGTTTGCCTGCCTACCTTCTCTTTTTTGCTGATTCTCTTTGTTGGCCTTAGGACTCTGAGCACCTTACCTCTGCTGACCAAGGCTAAAGTGCATGCGCATGTTTCCTCAATATGGTAATATTGGTGTATAACCAGTTGGCATATTTAGGTTACTTGCCAGTCGCTTGTAGAGTGTGATACCATGTACCCTGGGCCCGTACCCTAAATGCTACTAGTGGGCCTGCAGCACTGATTGTGCCACCCACACAACAAGACTTTGCTGCCTACCTTCTCTTTTTTGCTGATTCTCTTTGTTGGCCTTAGGACTCTGAGCACCTTACCTCTGCTGACCAAGGCTAAAGTGCATGCGCATGTTTCCTCAATATGGTAATATTGGGGTATAACCAGTTGGCATATTTAGGTTACTTGCCAGTCCCTTGTAGAGTGTAATACCATATACCCTGGGCCCGTACCCTAAATGCTACTAGTGGGCCTGCAGCACTGATTGTGCCACCCACACAACAAGACTTTCAAACCTATCCCATGCCTGCCACTGAGGGCCTGTGTGTGCAGTTTACTGCCCCTTTGACCTGGTATTTAAAAACCCTATGCCAAGCCTAAACCTCCCCTTTTATTACATATAAGTCACCTCGAAGATAGGCCATTGGTAACCCATAAGGGAGTGTGCTGTGTAACTAAAAGATAGGACATGTGCTTTTAAGTTTTCTGTGTCCTTGAGTGAAAAATGCCTACGTTAATTTTTCACTACTCTGAGGACTACTCATCTAATAGGTTAACATTGAGAATGTATTTATACTCTTTTAAGTTGTAATTCCTGTTTAGAAATGATGCCTCATAATTTTTAACTTTGGAATGGTAATGATAAATCATCTTTACCGGTAAAGTTGGATTTAACATTACTGTTTTAGAAATGCCACTTTTAGAAAGTGGACATTTCTCTGCTCTCACTGCTCTGTGTGACTGCAGCCTGACTTCAACACACATTTGGGGTGGTTGACAGCTACATTTTGTGCATTTCCTCTAGACAGCCACAAACAAAGAACACTTAGGTGCGTCTGAATTCTCATCTGCATTCGGAAGGCTCTTCTTGGGTAGGGAGGGAGCGGGGAGCCTACGCTTACACCTGAATAGGCAGTGTCCTGTTAGATCACAAAGAGGCTGAGTACCCCCTACTGATAGTCTGGGACCGGGGCTGGGACGAAAGGACCTCTGTGCACTTCAAAGACACTTGATGGAAGTATTGTGCATATTGTCTTGTTTTTTTATAGCTTCAAAATAACAGACTGATTTATAAACTATGTGCTTGCTATCTAAATGGTAAATCAATAATACTTTATGTACGACTGTAGTAGTGAACAATCAGGTGTTTTATAGCCGTGACTTGACCTGAAATTCACTTCTATATTGTAGACTAATGTCTTGCTGCACTACTACTAATACATGCCCACAGGTCGAATGAAAAGATCCAGCAAACAAATGCAGTCATTCAATGCTAAAAATTGAACAATTGAAAAACATGATGGAAAATGACACAATTTGGAGATAGAATACCATTGGAACTTGGCAAGACATATTTGCTAATGTTAGTTCCAGTCTTCAGGGGAACAAAGAGAAAAAGAACTATTGACTTAAGTGCAACCCCGCATAATTAGAGGTGGCTAAGATTTATTCATGCATTCAATCAATTACTTTTTTGTTTTTCTGAAAGAGTTGCTTGGTAAATCATACTCTATATTTTACAATTCAGAGGGATAGGCTAGTGATGATGTGATCTCTTTCTTCTAGATGAAAAGTCATCAGCTCCTGTGGGGACCGACTTTGTTATTCCCACCCCGACAATTCATGATGAGAAGAATCCTGTGAAGTTTGAGTTCCAAGTCACAGCCAAAGAGCCAACCACTGTCACCATCAACTATGAACCTGCCAAATTAAAGAAAGAGTTGACGCTACAAAGGGGGCAGACTACCACCATCACAATCAATATTCCTGCTGGGATGCTGCTGAAACATACTGGAGCTTCACCATTCATCATTACATCAGCAAGTCCAATATCACTCATAGTTATCTTCCACATAGGTTCCCGTGTTGAGACCATTGAACCTGTTCCTTTGCAACAACAGGGAGTTCAATATTATGTGCTAACACCTCCTGGGAAATCAGGCGATGATGACAAAGAATTTTCAATTGGCAACTTCCAAAAACCAAACAGTGTTGCTATCATCCCGACTGGAACTGTGGTTTTCCAAGGACAAACTTATAAACCAGGAAGGAAAATCACTATCACCCTGAAACCTTTTGAAGTAATCCTCATAGAAAGCAAAGACAATTTGTCAGGCACATCAATCGAAGCCACAACGCCCATTGCAGTAGCCAGCGGCTACAGCAGTCCTGAGACAGTCAGTCCATCGTACCAAGTCTCTACTCCACTGCATCCAGTCACCAAATGGGGGAAAGAATTCTTCTTCCTTTCATTGGCAAGACCGGGAAATACTGACAAGGTGTTTGTTGTTGCATCACAGCCTACTAATATACAGTATCAAGTAGGAGACCATAAACAAAGCCTAAGCATGAAGGTCGGGCAGGTTACTGAAATTGAAATACCAGAATTCACCACTATCTCCATCACAGCCAATAAACCTGTCCAGGTGACATATTACAGCACACCAGGCAAAACTGGGGACAGGTCGTATGAACCCTACTTGATCAACATCCCCGACAGTACGTACTACGCCCCAAAGTATACAGTTACAAGTAACCCGGATTTTGAAAAGAATCGGGCAATCCTCATAGTAAAAACATCTGCAGTGCCTCTAATTACCTTCGATGGAAAATCACTTTCTAAGATTGAGTGGAAACCTATCCCTGGAACTGGGTACTCCATAGCAATATATGATATTGGCAACAAGCCTTCCACTCACGTGGTGGAAGCACCTGGTATGCCCTTTGGATTACTGATTATCCGTTATCCAAAGCAGCCTGCCATTGAAAAGCCAGAAGGACCCAGTGACGGTAAACACATTTTTCTATATAATGCTTTTTTCTGTATTCTATGATATGTCTAGTTTACCAAGTAGCAATTTAGCCAATTAGCCTGGAATGCAATTTTAGAAAAGCAATAGTGGTAATGATGTGTTCTTATCATTTAATTGTGTCTAAGAAAATGTCCGTCACAGCCCTGAATAGCGACGTTGAAGCTAAAATCAAATTCTGATCGGAAAATGGAACAGTGCTTCTACTTTATACAGAAATATTGGTTTTAACTAACATATTAGGGCATTTCTGGGGGGTACAGGAAATTAAATCAGTGCAGAAGATATATCGCTTTTTTTCAGGTGGAAAGTTTATGACCTCCCATAATACATACCAAAAAGTACTAGAGGCTTCTCTGAGAAACATTGGATGTACACACCTCATTTAGACTTGAGATCTATTGATATATATATGTTAGTGATTAGTAGACCAATCATCCTTTGGGTGGTCTTTACCCAAATAGTTTGCCTGCCTACCTTCTCTTTTTTGCTGATTCTCTTTGTTGGCCTTAGGACTCTGAGCACCTTACCTCTGCTGACCAAGGCTAAAGTGCATGTGCCTGTTTCCTCAATATGGTAATATTGGTGTATAAAGAGTTGGCATATTTAGGTTACTTGCCAGTCCCTTGTAGAGTGTAATACCATATACCCTGGCCCTGTACCCTAAATGCTAGACTTTCAAACCTATCTCAGGCCTGCCACTGTAGGGCCTGTGTGTGCAGTTTACTACCACTTTGACATGGCATTTAAAAACCCTTTGCCAAGCCTAAGCCTCCCTTTTTATTACACATAAGTTACCTCGAAGGTAGGCCATAGGTAACCCGTAAGGGAGTGTGTGGTGTAACTAAAAGGTAGGACATGTGCTTTTAAGTTTTCCATGTCCTTGAGTGAAAAATGCCTACATTCATTTTTCACAACTCCGAGGCCTACTCATCTAATAGGTTAACATTGGCAGTTTCTGTATACTCTTTTAAGTTGTAATTCCTGATTAGAAATGGTGCTGCATGTTTTTTAACTTTGGAATGGTAAAGATAAATCATCTTTACTGGTAAAGTTGGATCTAACATTACTGTTTTAGAAATGCCACATTTAGAAAGTGGACATTTCTCGGCTCTCACTGCTCTGTGTTACTGCAGCCTCCAATACATATTTGGGGTGGTTAACAGCTACATTTTGTGCATTTCCTCTAGACAGCCACAAACAAACAACGGTTAGGTGCGTCGGAAGTCTCATCTGCATTCAGAAGGTTCTTCTTGGGTAGGGAGGGGGGAGCTGACACTTACACCTGAATAGGCAGTGTCCTGTTAGATCACAAAGGGTTGAGTACCCCCTACTGCTAGACTGGGGCCGGGGCTAGAATGAAAGGACCTCTATGCACTTCAAAGACACTTGATGAAAGTATTGTGCATGTTATCTTGTTTTTTTATAGCTTCAAAATAACAGACTGATTAAGAAAAAATGTGCTTGCTACCTTGGAATGGTAAATCAATAATACTTCATGTACTACTGTAGTACTGAACAACCAGGTGTATTAATCCCTTCGCTGCGGGGGTAATTCCCCTGCTGTGCCGGGGGGCAGGAGGGCGTGCACAGCACCCGCAAGCTCATGACAAGCTCAGCTAGTCATGAGGCACGGCACTCCTGTGCTCATGACGAGCTGAGCTCGTCACAGGTGCACCGGCTCCTGTGGAACGCTCAGCACAGCGGTGGAATTCTCCCTGCACCTGAGCGTTCCATGGCTCATGACGAGCTGAGCTCGTCATGAGCATGGAAAATGTTATAGCCTTGACTTGACCAGAAATTCACTTCTATATTGTAGACTAATGTATTGCTGCACTACTACTATTTACCATTAATACATGCTCACAGGTGGAATTAAAAGGTCCTGCAATACAATACAAAATCATTCTGTTCTAAACATAAAATCGAAAAATATAACCTTAGGGACCGGAATGGCCTTATTAGCAGAGGTAAAGACATATTTACTATGGTAGGCACCAGTCTTTAGTGGATCAGTGAGCCAAATAAATATGAACTCGAGTGCTGCCCTTAATAATTAGAGATGGCCGAGATTTAATCAAGTATTCCGCTCATAATTTATTTGTTTGTATGAGTGATTTGCCAGGTGAATCACACATACTTACTTCATGAATATTTGCCTGTTGAGAAGATGGATCAAAACGAGAAATCCCACAGTGCTTCAGCTCACACTCTCAACATACTTTTATATAGAACACACTCAAATATTGACAGATGTTGATCGCATACATTTGCACTCTCTTCCACCATTGAAGGAATCTGAAGTATCCCAAGCAAGCAAGGCCGTTTATTCTTTGCCCCTGCTTTATTGACACAATCTCACATGACAAATTATACACTAACAGCTCATTTCCTTCCAGAAGGGCCTTCTGTGGTGAAGGTTAGATAACTTGCGGGACCACTTGATTTTTTCTCTTCGCACAAACTCCTTCTAGTGGACCTAGTACAAAAGTTCTGGGAAAGGCAGAGCTGCCCCATTAAAGTTAAGATCATGCTCATTCCATCTTGGAACAGCATTCTGAATACAGCCTCATTGTTTTATACCTTAAAAAGTGCCCCACACAGGAACAATGTGCTTGCCAACTTGGAATTGTAAAACAAGGATGCTCTGTGCACAATGCTTTTCAATGAGGATCACTGTAAACATTGAGGGGGGGCCGCCTTGGAATGGAACGGTGCCTGGTGCCTCACTGTTGAGCGATCCAGGCATGCTGCTTCGAAATGCTGCAGCCATCATGGGATGAGCGCTGTTAGGACACTTGAAGACCATCTGCAGTTACATCATTTGCAGTGTTCGTGATTCGACTCCTTTTCCTTCGAGTCTCCTACCAGAATAGTCTGTCTGTGAAGTGCAATCATTTGTTTATGGTGCACCTTTCCCATTTGACTTTTAGGGTTAACTAGTTCGTATTCAGGTGGTCGCTGTTCTTTTTAGATCACCAGTTGCGTCACTATTATTGGAACCATCCAAGAGTTACCTTGCCATTTGTTCCAAACTTGGTCACAACCACGATGTCCCTGTTAGAAAGCTGTCTCAATTCAAGTGCACGTTACAAAACTAGTTATTACTCAATCCTTTTGCCTGCACGCTATGAGTCTTCAGTGTTCTTTCGAAAAATGTTGTGAATTGGTCATAAGTAGATATTTAGCTGCCAAACCAAAACATATGTAAAGTTCTGACTAGATTCCTTTTCGTCTTTTTCTATACAGAGCTTAATGTTCCAGATCTCAGCAACACAGAGGACTTGAGCGCTGAAAAGCCCACTTCAGGTAAGTCTGGTGACTTGAAGGCATTTGGGTGGAAAGATGTATGTGAGGCCTCTCTTGTGCTAGATACAGGAAGCCAAGCACCTGTAGTATATTTGAGAGCGAGTAATGCCCCCCACACTCAAAGATGGCTGCTGTGCCATGTGAATTCGACAATTCTCACTCCAACTCTCAAAACAGTTGGAAGCAAGCATTTACATGGAAGGATCAGGAGCAGGCGAATATAGTCAGGTGGGGGCAGCTGATGATGTGAACACGGAGCTGGCAAGCAGGCAGGCGTGTGAATATGTGGGCATGAGACACAGTTCAAGGGGCAAAGGTGTTACCTCATGGAACTCCATGCCAGCGGGCAAAAGTGATGAGACACAGTAAGTGTAGTACCCAACAAATACCTTTCCTACAAAAAAATAAAATAAGAAATAGAGAAGGGTGAAAAAAAAGGATCTATGAAAAGAAAAATCCAAACCTAAACAACTGGACTACAAGTTGTGCCATTGAAACACACTTGTTTTAAGGCAGATGTGCACATGTGATTGTATGAAATGCTGTCACTCACAGCGCTCATGACAGAGTGGACTATACCTCTGGAACCATGGTGTCATTGGTAGAAGTAGAATATGACTACAGGCTTTAACAAAGTGAAATAAACAGCCACCCAAAGGGTTAGGCTGAGATTAACATATACACTATTCACAACAAAATGGTTGCATCCTCTGCATTTGGCATTACTTCTTATTACGATTAGTTCAATATCACTCACAGTTCTCATCTACACAGGCTCCCGTGTTGAGACCATTAAACCTGTTCCTCTGCAACAACAAGGAGTTGAGTATTATGTGCTGACACCTCCTGGGAAATCAGGCGATGATGACAAAGAATTTTCAATTGGCAACTTCCAAAATCCAAACAATGTTGACATCTACCCGACTGAAACTGTGGGTTTTGAAGGCCAAACTTACAAACCATGAAGTAAAATCGCTGTCTCCCTCAACCCTTTTGAGGTAATCCGCTTGAAAAGCAAAGACAATTTGTCAGGCACCGGAATCAATGCCACAAAACCCATTACAGTACTCAGTGGCTATAGCAGTCCTGAGTCAGTCACGCCATCCTACCAAGTCTCTACCCCTCTGCATCCCGTCACCCAATGGGGGCAAAATTTCTACTTCACTTTATTGGCAATTACGGGAAATACTGACATGGTGTTTGTTGTCGCGTCCAAGCCTACTAATATACAGTTTCAAGTAGGAGACCACAAGCAAAGTCAAACTTTGAAGGCAGGAGAGGTAACCCAGATTGGAATACCAGAATTCACCACTATCTTCATCACAGCCAATCAACCGGTCCAGGTGACATATTACTGCACAGCAGGGAAAATTGGAGCCAGGTTTTATGAAAGCTTCTTGCTCAAAATTCCAGACGAATCGGAATATGGCCCCAAGTATATATTTACAAGTAACCCCACTTTGGAAAAGAATCGGGCAATCCTCATAGTAAAAAAATCTGCAGTGCCTCTAATTACCTTAGATGGAGAATCACTTTCTAATATTGAGTGGAAACCAATCCCTGGAACGCAATACTCCATAGCAATATATGATTTTGGCAACAAGCCTACCACCCACGTGGTGGAAGCTCCTGGAATGCATTTTGGACTTGTGATTATTGGTTTTCCAAAGCAGCCTGCCATTGAAGAGCCAGAAAGACCCACTAGTGGTAAATTCCTTTTTATATTATCATTTTTTCAGTGTTTTATGATAAGTATTGTTCACCAAGTGGTATTCTAACCACTATCCTGGAATGTAGTTCTAGAAAAGCAATAGTGCTAATGGTGTGTTTCTATCATTAATTGTTTCTGCTGTAATGTCTCATCAAAAGCACTGCATAGTGACCTTTGAGCTAAATAGAACTGTTTGATGGGAAAACAAAACAGTGCTACTACTATATACAGCCAGATTGGCTTTAACTAACATACTAGGGCATTCCATTGGGGTACGGTAAATTAAATCAGTGCTGATGAAATACCCATTTGTTTCGGATGGAAAGTTTATAACTGCTGGTATACATAGCAAAAAGTACTAGAGGCTTCTCTGAGAAACATGGGATTTGCATGCCTCATTTAGACTTGAGAACTATAGTTATATATGTATGTTATTATTAGACCGGTTATCATTAGAGTGGTCTTGCCCTAAACAGGTTGCCTGCTTACCTCCTCTTTCTACTGATTATCTTTGTTGGCCTTAAAACTCAGAGGACCTTACCTTTGCTGAGCAGGGCTAAAGTGCATGTGCTTCTTTCCTCAATATGGTAATAATGGTATATAAACAACAGGCATATTTAAGTTACATGTAAGTCCCTTGTAGAGTGGAATACCATACACTAAGGGCCTGCACCCTAAATGCCACTAGTGGCCCTACAGCACTGATTGTGCCACCCAAAAAACTAGCCTTTCAAACCTATCTCAGGACTGCCACTGCAGGGCCTTTGTGTGCAGTTTACTTCCACTTAGAATTGGCAATGAAAAACCCTTTGCCAAGCCTAAACCTCCCCTTTAATTAAACATAGGTCACCTATAAGGTAGGCAATAGGTGACCCATAGGGCAGTGCACTGTGTAACTAAAAGGTAGGACATGTGCTTTTACCTTTTCCATGTCCCGGAGTGAAAATCAACTCATTTTATGTTTCACTACTGTGAGTGAGGTCTACTTCTCTCGTAGTTAACATTGAGACTTTCTCAATACACTTTTAAGTTGTAATTCCTGATTTGAAAGGATGAATCATGTTTTATAAATTTGGAATGGTAATGATTAATCCTCATTATAAATCCTCTTTACTGGTAAAGTTGGCTTTAGGCTTCTTGGAAGGTGACAGTCCCTGACTGAAACGCTGCGTGCTAGTTGTGCTTGCACGAGCTTTACGCTGGATTTTTAATGACAAATATCTTGTTGCTGCTAAAATAGTACTGCTACCATTAGGGACAGGATTTTAAAATTTACAGGAGGAAATTGAGTATTGTGTTTGTTTTAATATAAAATACCTTCTGCGTCCGGTAGAACTTACGACCTCTCACCCGCACTATAAAAGCACTTAAAACGCACGCCGCTGCTTTAGCGGGGCTCGGGACTCGGGACTCGGGGAAAACTACTTACCGCTGCGCCATCTTTGTTAGCGCTCTAGTGGTTGGCCTGCCTGCAACTGCCTGTCTATTTAGGGAGGGCAGTGCCGGCGCGCGATCATCTTGGAAGGTGACAGTCCCTGACTGAAATGCTGCGTGCTAGTTGTGCTCGCACGAGCTTTACGCTACATTTTTAATGACAAATATCTTGTTGCTGCTAAAATAGTACTGTTACCATTAGGGACAGGATTTTAAAATTTACAGGAGGAAATTGAATATTGTGTTTGTTTTAATATAAAATACCTTCTGCGTCTGGTAGAACTTATGCCCTCTCACCCGCACTATAAAAGCACTTAAAACGCACTCCGCTGCTTTAGCGGGACTCGGGACTCGGGGAAAACTATTTACCACTGCGCCATCTTTGTTAGCGCTCTAGTGGTTGGCCTGCCTGCAACTGCCTGTCTATTTAAACAGACAAATGCAGGCACGCAGCGAATGCGCGCAGCGAAGCGCCGGAGATGCGCCAGAGATAAGCCCGTCTGCGCCCGTCCGCGTATCGGACGCGCTTAGCGCTAAGAATGCTGCTGGCTTAAGGTATTCCAGGGAGTCCCTGCTGAGTATAGGAGAGAGGATAAAGGGTGGGTCTCAAAAAGATGGGCCACAGCCCTCCGTTACCTTGGGGTGTGGGCTGATTAATAGCCTATCCCTGGTTAAACACCACCAGGAGGTGGCAAACCTGTTAGAAAACATGGATTTAGACGTCCTTTTTATCACGGAGACATGGACGAGTGTGAACTCCTCGGTGGAGCTGGGCCTTGCTTGCCCGGACGGGTATAAGATATTTCACAAACCCAGGTCCCAGGGAAGAGGAGGAGGGGTTGGGGTGATATTCAAGGATAAGTGGGACCTTTCCCCCCTACAGGTTGATGATGTTGTAGGGATAGAACTTCTGGGCTTCTCCCTACAAACACCTAAAGGAAGGATGCTTACTGGCATGATCTGCTATAGGCCACCAGGCCTGGATACACAGTACCAAGCACTCTATGGCACTATCGCCGCCCTCGCACTGACCCACTCTAGATTGCTGCTCCAAGGGGATTTTAACCTATGGGACAATGGGCCCCTAGGGAATCACCTGAAGGACTTACAGCATATATGTGGGAACTGGGGTCTAGACCAGCTGATACTGGAACCAACTCACTCAGGTGGACATGCACTGGATTTGGTATTCGCAAACCGGACGGAGACTAAGGTGATTGATACCTTACCTCAAAGCTGGAACGACCACTTCCTGATCCATTTTCAGATCACTGTACCTATTCAAGGGAATGGAAACACCTGCCCTGTAACCTATCACAAGGGACGGGACTGATCTAAACTATCTATAAATAAAATAAATCCCACTTTTACCAGTAAAACTCTCTTTGACTCCGAGGACTCTGTGGACCAGAACTATCAGGTCTACTGCAATCATATCATAGACACCCTGGATAAGATTGCTCCTCTGAAAAATATAAAGAACAGAAGGAAACCCTCAGCCCCTTGGTTTAGCGAGGAGCTGAAAACCCTGCGCAATCGGTGCAGACAGGCAGAAAGGAAGTGGCGAAGACTCTATTTAGAGTCTGATAAACGCTTGCTAAAGATAGAGCAGGCTATATATACCATTCATCATTACATCAGCAAGTCCAATATCACTCATAGTTATCTTGCACAGAGGTTCCCGTGTTGAGACCATTGAACCTGTTCCTTTGCAACAACAGGGAGTTGAATATTATGTGCTAACACCTCCTGGGAAATCAGGCGATGATGACAAAGAATTTTCAATTGGCAACTTCCAAAAACCAAACAGTGATGCTATCATCCCGACTGGAACTGTGGTTTTCCAAGGAAAAACTTATAAACCAGGAAGGAAAATCACTATCACCCTGAAACCTTTTGAGGTAATCCTCATAGAAAGCAAAGACAATTTGTCAGGCACCTCAATCGAAGCTACAACGCCCATTGCAGTAGCCAGCGGCTACAGCAGTCCTGAGACAGTCAGTCCATCGTACCAAGTCTCTACTCCACTGCATCCAGTCACCAAATGGGGGAAAGAATTCTTCTTCGTTTCATTGGCAAGACCGGGAAATACTGACAAGGTGTTTGTTGTTGCATCACAGCCTACTAATATACAAAAAAGTTTCAAAATGCTTTATTCGCTTTGTACAAGTACAACCATATAGCAACATTCGTAATGCAGTTGAAATCACATTTGTAAAAAGAAAAAAGAATAATGAAACTTTTCTAAAAACAATTACATCGGTATCCAAGCCAATCTAATTAAGACCTACAAGATATTTTGCATTTATACACAGAAAAAAAGTTAATCACTATATTTAGCAGCAATTTAAAAGTTTTGTGCAAAACATGCCAAGAGGGATACTACTAATCAGAAAAGGCCTATGCTGGGCATAAAGTGCAATAGTATGTGCAAAATATGGCAAAATTGGACACTATATTTAGCAGCAATTTAGAAATTTAGTGCAAAACATGCCAAGTGGAATAGTGCAAATCAGAGAAAGGCCTATGCTGGGCATAAAGTGCAGTAGTATGTGCAAAATATGCAAAGATATAACTAAAGTGCAGTGTCTTTATAGTCTCTTACGTATGTTAGCAGCAGTTTGTATACGGAAAATTTAAAAAGCGTTAGTGCAAAAAAGGGTACAAAGCCGGACGACAAACATTACCAGGATACACAGCAAGTAAGAGGTATAAAATATCCAAAATTCATATATAAGAGAAATGCATGTGGTTTAACAGTAGCTCACAGTTAGTCATTGGGTGTATTTACCAACAGGAAAAACAGCGGGAATCATATAATAATTGATTTCCTGTGCCCGATGCATTTAAGAACATAGATGGCTACACGATAACACACATTCGGGGAGGACAAGTCAAACAACAATTGCATTGCAGCTCTTATATTACACGTACTGTATTCTAAAAATAGTTGCTTTAGATAAAACTTTCTAAAACCAGTATAAAAATTACAAAATAGTAAAAAGTGGCAGATACTCTGTTTAGATTTCCCATCGCATGGGCACGGACATGACCCGGGCTTTTTTACAGTGGGGAAAGCCACCAAATGGTGAACTATGCCCAGCCTCAGGCGTGCTAGAACAAAGCGATGGGAGTTAATATTAACAAATGTAAGGTATGATGGGAATCCTGTGCTTAAATTATACTCCAAGTACAATTTGAATGTACTTTGTATAGCATACCCCTTCATTCTGGTCCCCTTTGCATGATCCATATAGGTGGTTTTGAGGTCACGCTTCGTTAAAACTGATTCTGTTGGGATATCTTTAAAAATATCCTGACCAAAAAGGATCTTGTACCAGTGGGAAATATGTTTTAGCCAAGGGATTTTTGAGTGCTGATCCAATTTAATACAGTCTGAAATTACTTCCTGGGTAAACTTGGTTTCATCTTTAGCCCAAATGGATCGCCAAAGGGAAAGGGGGCGTAGTGCAATCAAATCTATGACGTAGTGTAAGCCCAGCTCCCTATGGGTAATTTCGTTTGACGCTGAAGCAGGGAGACATAATAAGCGCTTCAGGTACTTGTTTTCCTCCTGTTGAATGGATAGGGCAATCTGCGAGTTATATCCCCATATCCCTGCTCCATATAGAGCAGAGGACATGCACCTTGAGTTATAGATGGAGATCATCTCTCTTATTCTGCGCCCCCCCAGTTTGGAAGCGAATCTGAAGATACAGTTTGTATTTCTAGTCATCTTCATGCCTACACAGGATTGCTCGTTTACCCATCTCCCATCTCCTGAGAAAGTAATGCCCAGATAACAGAAGTGTTGCACAGACTCAAGTTTATCCCCATCAAGGAAAAATGACTTACTTTTCTTTAATTTCTTTCCACAGGTCATGGTCATAGTCTTACCCTTGTTAATTTTAAGCATTCTGCCTTTAATAAAAATGTTAAATTTATCAATTAGCTTTTGGAGCCCATTCGCGGTCCTTGAGCTCAGGACCGCGTCGTCCGCATATAGGAGGACGGGTATTTGTTTTCCAGTAATCATGGGGGCATCAGAAAAAGATTCTTGTAGGAACCGGTCAACCTGATTTATAAAAAGGGAGAATAACAAGGGAGCAAGAACACACCCTTGTCTAATTCCTCTGCCAATTTTAAAAAAGGGGGTGCATTCTCCATTCGGTCCGAATCTGACTTTACTTGATAAGCTGCTATACATTCTGGCCAATAAATGGATAATTTCTGGGGGTGCGCCCATAGCAAGTAATGTTGGCCAGAGCAGTGTGTGTTCCACTAGGTCGAACGCTGAGCTTAGATCGGCAAAGCACTTGAATAAATTCCCTTCCTTGGCTTTTGTGTACTTGCCGATAATAAGCTCAAGGTTCACACACTGCTCCATGGTTCCTGTGCCCCTTCGGAACCCATACTGTATTGGTGACAGAACATTTTTGTCTTCAACCCAGGACTCCAATCTTACCAGAAGCACGCGACTCAGTATCTTCAGTGACGAGTCCAAAAGGGAAATTGGGCGATAGTTTCGTGCTTCGGCCCTTGAACCTTTTTTGAAAAGTGGCACCAAGATAGATTGACCCCATGAGGTAGGTAACTCGTCCTCAATAGCAGCATTAAAGTAGCGTGTTAAAATAGGGGCCCATAAATCAATCTCGGATTTAAAAAAGTCCACGGGAACCCCATCTGGGCCCGGGGCTTTCCCCCCCTTGCTTTTCTCAATTGCATCCCGTACCTCATTTAAAGATACCGAAAACAATAATTTCTCCCATTTAAAACAGGTTGGCATCACAGTTAAAACATTAAGATTTGGAACCGAAATAGAATCAAAAGTACAATCGGAGTTAAAAATCCCAGTAAAGTGTACAATCCAGGCTTGGCAACTGACATGCGACGTTAGTTCAGGGATATTGTCGTTCTTTAAGTATGGGCTGTTTACAGTGTCCCAGAAAAGTTTATGATCTTTTGTTTCTGCAGCCTGATCTAATTTAGCCCATGCCTCGTCCTGTAATTCTCTCTTCCGAGTGGCTAGTGCAGCTTTGTAGTTGTAACGCTCTTCCCTGATCTTACAGAGGTCTCTTGGTTTGGTGTCAAGCGAGATTTTTAACCTTTTTAATGACTGGGCACAATTGTCATCAAACCACGCTGTCTTGACTTTTCTTGGATTCCGAGTTTTGCGTGTCGGTGATTTCTCGATAGCTTGCGTAATGATTAAAAAATTGGATAGCAAAGTTCCTGGGCATGGTGTTGGGGATTAACAGTACTCCACCTCTCCATGGCATTTTATGATTACATTAGTAATAATTTTAGCGGGGTCGGCTTTTGTCCACTTCACCCTTGTCCCGTTCGGTCTTACTACGGAGATGTCCTGAATGGGTTGACCATAGGAATTCCTTTTTGACCCCCAGCCCAGTAATTCAGCAGATACACTATTGTGGTCACTGACCGTTTGTTCAATTACCCAGGCATTAATATAAGTTATAGAACAGGATACGATGATATGGTCAATAAAAGATTGGCTATTCCTTCCATGGAATGTTGGACATCTAGCATTGTTTACATTCATATTACATTCGAGGAGTTCCAGATCATATTTGGCCAATAAGTTATTCAAAGCGCTGCCAAGGTTGTTGTGCGGGAAATGGTTATATACGCATGTTGTTTCCCTTCCAGAGTATTCCTCCCTATGGCCGCACGCCCCCTTTAATGCATAAGTGCATGTTTTGATGTTAAAATCTCCGGCCCACAAAATTGCAGCTGGTTTGGATGTACTTAACAACATTGCATCGATGGCCTGCTCGATATCAGAAATGAATATCCCCTGTTTGTGCCCGGCAATGTTGTTGTAAAAATTCACTATTATCAAGCCTCTGTATCCACTGTGGGCCAAACGCAGAACAGAAGCATGTTCTCCTAAGATTGCCTGGTCACTAACCCAAAACTCAGTCAATGTTGTAGATAACAGAGTCACTAGCCCCCCCTTGGCTCGACCAGCCTGGGAAGCCACAGCCAGCACATTAAAAGAGGTATATCCCTCAACATGTACTTCGGCCCTATCCCAAGTTTCTTGTAGGCATATTATATCATAGCCCTGTTTGAGAAAGTCATCCCATGCGGGTGTGTTTACCTTAGAGGCTAGCCCGGCTATGTTCCACGTAATAACCCTCAATGACTCTTCCCTGAATACTTGTGGTGGAACAGTAACTGTTGTGACTGGCGGTAGTATTTGGTTACCCAGATGATTTTCAACAGTACAAGTGATGTTATCTGTCATAGTCAAATCGTTTAAATTTGTTACGGGGATATCTATGTGAGGATCACTTGCAGGAGGGATTTCAACAGTACCAGTGGTATTGTCTATCATGGTTAGATCGTTTGTGCTTATTGCAAAAATGTCTGTATGAGGTTCACTTTCATCGAGAACAGTATTCATGAGTCAATCCTTTTCGTCTAGGGAATTAAATATCTGAAATCTATTTGATGTTGGGACTGTGAATTGACCATAGATGTTGTTTCCAGGCCCAGTGGCATTGTTGTAATTACGGTAATTGGGGTTAGGCATTCTGTACAAATTCATAGGAGGTTGTGGGACATGCTGGTTACTAAAGTCGTAAAGGGGCGAGGGGTACCCAGCTGATTGTACTGGTACCTGCTGTACTAGTGGGTAAGGTGTATTAATTGCTCTGGGATGTTTAAAATTCTGCACCGGGATCTTGAACCCCACCAGATTTCTGTAAAAGTAGTCCAATGGGAACAGGGTTGTATTGTAATCATTGTCTGAAGGGATGGGCGCGTTCAGGATGGAATCTCTTGCCCATTAGGTGGTTTTGTAGTTTATGATTACACAGTCTCCATTTATTTCCTTTTTGCTTGGGCCCACCCATCCTACCCTTTGGGTTGAAATGATCTGGCCTGCCCCACTTAAGGGGAATCCACAGTTATGGACAAGCCAATGTAAAATTTTGTTTTTAAGGGTTTCACTATTTTCAAATTGGCAGGGTTTAAGTTTTGGTACATTGGCAAGGATTGCTACGTATGGCCTGCTTTCTGGTGGGAGATTGATCACAGCGGGAATATTATTGTTGTTGTAGCTACGCGCTGGTGGGTTCCTGCTTACTGAAGGGTGGTCCATGGGCACCTCACCCGGTGCTGTGAGGGAAGAGGATGTAGAAGGACCGTTGGTGGCATTGCTTGGTATGTTGGTATGTGAATTTGCAGTTTTACCAGTAGCTGCTGTGGGGTTCGTATTTCTGGCTGGTGGAACGTGTGGTTTAGATGTAGTATGGGCAGTGGTGTTGGCCTTATTCACAGTCGGTACATTTGAGGTGGGTTGGGTGATTTGTGGGCCTAGATGTTCGAGAATGTCTAATTTGGCTAAGCCCAATTTTTCCAGGTTTTCCACCTTTTTACCTATTTGCTCAAGTTTGTCGTTTAGGGGAGCAATGAGGAGCTTCATAGCGTCCATGATTTGAACCATTATAGACTCCATATTAACTGCGGCTCCCGGGTTTGGCAATGGTGGTTCACTTCCGTTAGTTTGTTCTATGGGAGGTGATGGTAAAGTTGCCTTCTTTCTTCTACCCCTTTGTTTCATGCGACCCCTAATAGGAGCTGGTAATTTTCTATTATGGGTGCGTCTAGATCTACGATGGGCAGTGCCAAGGTTGATCGTACTATTGACGCTGCTATTATTAGGTGGGTCTATTGTATGGGTGGTATCCTCATTGTCGCAGGATATCAATATTGCGCTAGGCGCGTTGCTAGGGCCCAGATCCTCAGATGGTGTTACATTAATCTGCAAATTAGGTGTTAGGGACAGACGGCTGTCCCTGTCTTGGAATATTGTTGGGAGTGTAGGAGAGTCTTCTATGGGAGGTGGCACAGTCCCGGGAAGGCCTGCGTAAGATTGCATTAAAATAGAGTCATTTGATAATGCAGTCATATTTATGTTATGTACAGTACTGTCAACAGGTTGTGGTGTGCGGTAAATTAGACAAGCGCTGGGTGGTAGGGACAATCGTCTCTCGGTGTTTTCAATGGCATTTGCTACCACTACGATTGTCTGTTGAAGCATACGGTCAATAGCAGTTAGCGTTGGTAACGGTGTTTTAGTTTGGGCGGTGATCCTTGCAACAGAACTTGTGTTAATGGGCGTTTTTTTGACCGTGTTTTTAGTGGTGGATTTGGATACAGTAGGAGCCATTTGCAATATGTTTTGAGTCACAATAATGTAATACCTTGGTGAACAGTGCAGAATTGGCCAGGGGGTAGTGCCCAGCCCAGTCTCCTCAGGCCTCTGAGGGCCACAGAGGGCCCGCCCTTTGCCCGGGCTTAGCCCCGGGCAAGGCCCCGCGCGCGGTCCCGCGACGCGGGAGGGCCAGCCCCATAAGCAGCGCCTCCGGGCGCCAAGCCTCTACGCGACTTCCGCTCGTGTCGCGGAGGCTGCTGGGAGTTGAAGTCTCTACTCCCCCTGCTCAGCTGCAGGCCCGGTGGTGGAGGGCTGCAGCGGGGGGAGGAGACAGCAGGCAGCAGGCGCGGTGAAGGAGGCACTGGATCCCCGTTCCGTGAGGCAGATGAAGGACCTGGGTCCCTGGACGCTGACATGCAGGCTGATGGGCGATCCGGCGAGCAGGTAGGCTCACATGCTGTTGCGCTGTAACGCTGTGACCGACACCCGCTCCCCAGCAAGGCCAGCCCCTTAAGCAGCGCCTCCGGGCGCCAAGCCTCTACGCGACTTCCGCTCGTGTCGCGGAGGCTGCTGGGAGTTGAAGTCTCTACTCCCCCTGCTCAGCTGCAGGCCCGGTGGTGGAGGGCTGCAGCGGGGGGAGGAGACAGCAGGCAGCAGGCGCGGTGAAGGAGGCACTGGATCCCCGTTCCGTGAGGCAGATGAAGGACCTGGGTCCCTGGACACTGACAGGCAGGCTGATGGGCGATCCGGCGAGCAGGTAGACTCGCGTGCTGTTGCGCTGTAACGCTGTGACCGACACCCGCTCCCCAGCAGGGCCAGCCCCTTAAGCAGCGCCTCCGGGCGCCAAGCCTCTACGCGACTTCCGCTCGTGTCGCGGAGGCTGCTGGGAGTTGAAGTCTCTACTCCCCCTGCTCAGCTGCAGGCCCGGTGGTGGAGGGCTGCAGCGGGGGGAGGAGACAGCAGGCGCGGTGAAGGAGGCACTGGATCCCCGTTCCGTGAGGCAGATGAAGGACCTGGGTCCCTGGACGCTGACAGGCAGGCTGATGGGCGATCCGGCGAGCAGGTAGGCTCGCGTGCTGTTGCGCTGTAACGCTGTGACCGACCAGGCAAAACTGGGGACAGGTTATATGAAACCTACTTGATCAACATCCCCGACAGTACAAACTACGCTCCAAAGTATACAGTTACAAGTAACCCGGATTTTGAAAAGAATCGGGCAATTCTCATAGTAAAAACATCTGCAGTGCCTCTATGACCTTCGATGGAAAATCACTTTCTAAGATTGAGTGGAAACCAATCCCTGGAACTGGGTACTCCATAGCAATATATGATTTTGGCAACAAGCCTTCCACCCACGTGGTGGAAGCACCTGGGATGCCCTTTGGATTACTGATTATCCGTTATCCAAAGCAGCCTGCCATTGAAAAGCCAGAAGGACCCAGTGACGGTAAACACATTTTTTTATATAATGCTTTTTTCTGTATTCTATGATATGTCTAGTTTACCAAGTAAAATTTTAACCACTTGGTCTGGAATGTAATTTTAGAAAAGCAATAGTGGTAATGATGTGTGCTTATCATTTAAGTGTTTCTAAGAAAATGTCCGTCACAGCACTGAATAGCGATGTTTAGGGTAAAATAAAATTCTGATGAGAAAATGGAACAGTGCTTCTACTTCATACAGAAATATTGGTTTTAACTAACATACTACGGCATTTCTGTGGGGTACAGGAAATTAAATCAGTGCAGAAGATATATCATTTTTCTTTTCAGATGGAAGGTTTATTACCTCTGATAATACATACAAAAAAGTGTTAGAGGCTTCTCCCAGAAACATTGGATGTACACACCTCATTTAGACTTGAGATCTATTGATATATATATATGTTAGTTATTATTAGACCACTCATCCTTAGGGTGGTCTTTACCCAAATAGTTTGCCTGCCTACCTTCTCTTTTTTGCTGATTCTCTTTGTTGGCCTTAGGACTCTGAGCACCTTACCTCTGCTGACCAAGGCTAAAGTGCATGCGCATGTTTCCTCAATATGGTAATATTGGTGTATAACCAGTTGGCATATTTAGGTTACTTGCCAGTCGCTTGTAGAGTGTGATACCATGTACCCTGGGCCCGTACCCTAAATGCTACTAGTGGGCCTGCAGCACTGATTGTGCCACCCACACAACAAGACTTTGCTGCCTACCTTCTCTTTTTTGCTGATTCTCTTTGTTGGCCTTAGGACTCTGAGCACCTTACCTCTGCTGACCAAGGCTAAAGTGCATGCGCATGTTTCCTCAATATGGTAATATTGGTGTATAACCAGTTGGCATATTTAGGTTACTTGCCAGTCCCTTGTAGAGTGTAATACCATATACCCTGGGCCCGTACCCTAAATGCTACTAGTGGGCCTGCAGCACTGATTGTGCCACCCACACAACAAGACTTTCAAACCTATCCCATGCCTGCCACTGCGGGCCTGTGTGTGCAGTTTACTGCCCCCTTGACCTGGTATTTAAAAACCCTATGCCAAGCCTAAACCTCCCCTTTTATTACATATAAGTCACCTCGAAGATAGGCCATTGGTAACCCATAAGGGAGTGTGCTGTGTAACTAAAAGATAGGACATGTGCTTTTAAGTTTTCTGTGTCCTTGAGTGAAAAATGCCTACGTTAATTTTTCACTACTCTGAGGACTACTCATCTAATAGGTTAACATTGAGAATGTATTTATACTCTTTTAAGTTGTAATTCCTGTTTAGAAATGATGCCTCATAATTTTTAACTTTGGAATGGTAATGATAAATCATCTTTACCGGTAAAGTTGGATTTAACATTACTGTTTTAGAAATGCCACTTTTAGAAAGTGGACATTTCTCTGCTCTCACTGCTCTGTGTGACTGCAGCCTGACTTCAACACACATTTGGGGTGGTTGACAGCTACATTTTGTGCATTTCCTCTAGACAGCCACAAACAAAGAACACTTAGGTGCGTCTGAATTCTCATCTGCATTCGGAAGGCTCTTCTTGGGTAGGGAGGGAGCGGGGAGCCTACGCTTACACCTGAATAGGCAGTGTCCTGTTAGATCACAAAGGGGCTGAGTACCCCCTACTGATAGTCTGGGACCGGGGCTGGGACGAAAGGACCTCTGTGCACTTCAAAGACACTTGATGGAAGTATTGTGCATATTGTCTTGTTTTTTTATAGCTTCAAAATAACAGACTGATTTATAAACTATGTGCTTGCTATCTAAATGGTAAATCAATAATACTTTATGTACGACTGTAGTAGTGAACAATCAGGTGTTTTATAGCCGTGACTTGACCTGAAATTCACTTCTATATTGTAGACTAATGTCTTGCTGCACTACTACTAATACATGCCCACAGGTCGAATGAAAAGATCCAGCAAACAAATGCAGTCATTCAATGCTAAAAATTGAACAATTGAAAAACATGATGGAAAATGACACAATTTGGAGATAGAATACCATTGGAACATGGCAAGACATATTTGCTAATGTTAGTTCCAGTCTTCAGGGGAACAAAGAGAAAAAGAACTATTGACTTAAGTGCAACCCCGCATAATTAGAGGTGGCTAAGATTTATTCATGCATTCAATCAATTACTTTTTTGTTTTTCTGAAAGAGTTGCTTGGTAAATCATACTCTATATTTTACAATTCAGAGGGATACGCTAATGATGATGTGATCTCTTTCTTCTAGATGAAAAGTCATCAGCTCCTGTGGGGACCGACTTTGTTATTCCCACCCCGACAATTCATGATGAGAAGAATCCTGTGAAGTTTGAGTTCCAAGTCACAGCCAAAGAGCCAACCACTGTCACCATCAACTATGAACCTGCCAAATTAAAGAAAGAGTTGACGCTACAAAGGGGGCAGACTACCACCATCACAATCAATATTCCTGCTGGGATGCTGCTGAAACATACTGGAGCTTCACCATTCATCATTACATCAGCAAGTCCAATATCACTCATAGTTATCTTCCACATAGGTTCCCGTGTTGAGACCATTGAACCTGTTCCTTTGCAACAACAGGGAGTTCAATATTATGTGCTAACACCTCCTGGGAAATCAGGCGATGATGACAAAGAATTTTCAATTGGCAACTTCCAAAAACCAAACAGTGTTGCTATCATCCCGACTGGAACTGTGGTTTTCCAAGGACAAACTTATAAACCAGGAAGGAAAATCACTATCACCCTGAAACCTTTTGAAGTAATCCTCATAGAAAGCAAAGACAATTTGTCAGGCACATCAATCGAAGCCACAACGCCCATTGCAGTAGCCAGCGGCTACAGCAGTCCTGAGACAGTCAGTCCATCGTACCAAGTCTCTACTCCACTGCATCCAGTCACCAAATGGGGGAAAGAATTCTTCTTCCTTTCATTGGCAAGACCGGGAAATACTGACAAGGTGTTTGTTGTTGCATCACAGCCTACTAATATACAGTATCAAGTAGGAGACCATAAACAAAGCCTAAGCATGAAGGTCGGGCAGGTTACTGAAATTGAAATACCAGAATTCACCACTATCTCCATCACAGCCAATAAACCTGTCCAGGTGACATATTACAGCACACCAGGCAAAACTGGGGACAGGTCGTATGAACCCTACTTGATCAACATTCCCGACAGAACGTACTACGCCCCAAAGTATACAGTTACAAGTAACCCAGATTTTGAAAAGAATCGGGCAATCCTCATAGTAAAAACATCTGCAGTGCCTCTAATTACCTTCGATGGAAAATCACTTTCTAAGATTGAGTGGAAACCTATCCCTGGAACTGGGTACTCCATAGCAATATATGATTTTGGCAACAAGCCTTCCACTCACGTGGTGGAAGCACCTGGTATGCCCTTTGGATTACTGATTATCCGTTATCCAAAGCAGCCTGCCATTGAAAAGCCAGAAGGACCCAGTGACGGTAAACACATTTTTCTATATAATGCTTTTTTCTGTATTCTATGATATGTCTAGTTTACCAAGTAGCAATTTAGCCAATTAGCCTGGAATGCAATTTTAGAAAAGCAATAGTGGTAATGATGTGTTCTTATCATTTAATTGTGTCTAAGAAAATGTCCGTCACAGCCCTGAATAGCGACGTTGAAACTAAAATCAAATTCTGATCGGAAAATGGAACAGTGCTTCTACTTTATACAGAAATATTGGTTTTAACTAACATATTAGGGCATTTCTGGGGGGTACAGGAAATTAAATCAGTGCAGAAGATATATCGCTTTTTTTTCAGGTGGAAAGTTTATGACCTCCGATAATACATACCAAAAAGTACTAGAGGCTTCTCTGAGAAACATTGGATGTACACACCTCATTTAGACTTGAGATCTATTGATATATATATATGTTAGTGATTAGTAGACCAATCATCCTTTGGGTGGTCTTTACCCAAATAGTTTGCCTGCCTACCTTCTCTTTTTTGCTGATTCTCTTTGTTGGCCTTAGGACTCTGAGCACCTTACCTCTGCTGACCAAGGCTAAAGTGCATGTGCCTGTTTCCTCAATATGGTAATATTGGTGTATAAAGAGTTGGCATATTTAGGTTACTTGCCAGTCCCTTGTAGAGTGTAATACCATATACCCTGGGCCTGTACCCTAAATGCTACTAGTGGGTCTGCAGCACTGATTGTGCCACCCCCACAACAAGACTTTCAAACCTATCTCAGGCCTGCCACTGTAGGGCCTGCAGTTTACTACCACTTTGACATGGCATTTAAAAACCCTTTGCCAAGCCTAAGCCTCCCTTTTTATTACACATAAGTTACCTCGAAGGTAAGCCATAGGTAACCCGTAAGGGAGTGTGTGGTGTAACTAAAAGGTAGGACATGTGCTTTTAAGTTTTCCATGTCCTTGAGTGAAAAATGCCTACATTCATTTTTCACAACTCCGAGGCCTACTCATCTAATAGGTTAACATTGGCAGTTTCTGTATACTCTTTTAAGTTGTAATTCCTGATTAGAAATGATGCCTCATAATTTTTAACTTTGGAATGGTAATGATAAATCATCTTTACCGGTAAAGTTGGATTTAACATTACTGTTTTAGAAATGCCACTTTTAGAAAGTGGACATTTCTCTGCTCTCACTGCTCTGTGTGACTGCAGCCTGACTTCAACACACATTTGGGGTGGTTGACAGCTACATTTTGTGCATTTCCTCTAGACAGCCACAAACAAAGAACAGTTAGGTGCGTCTGAATTCTCATCTGCATTCGGAAGGCTCTTCTTGGGTAGGGAGGGAGCGGGGAGCCTACGCTTACACCTGAATAGGCAGTGTCCTGTTAGATCACAAAGGGGCTGAGTACCCCCTACTGATAGTCTGGGACCGGGGCTGGGACGAAAGGACCTCTGTGCACTTCAAAGACACTTGATGGAAGTATTGTGCATATTGTCTTGTTTTTTTATAGCTTCAAAATAACAGACTGATTTATAAACTATGTGCTTGCTATCTAAATGGTAAATCAATAATACTTTATGTACGACTGTAGTAGTGAACAATCAGGTGTTTTATAGCCGTGACTTGACCTGAAATTCACTTCTATATTGTAGACTAATGTCTTGCTGCACTACTACTAATACATGCCCACAGGTCGAATAAAAAGATCCAGCAAACAAATGCAGTCATTCAATGCTAAAAATTGAACAATTGAAAAACATGATGGAAAATGACACAATTTGGAGATAGAATACCATAGGAACATGGCAAGACATATTTGCTAATGTTAGTTCCAGTCTTCAGGGGAACAAAGAGAAAAAGAACTATTGACTTAAGTGCAACCCCGCATAATTAGAGGTGGCTAAGATTTATTCATGCATTCAATCAATTACTTTTTTGTTTTTCTGAAAGAGTTGCTTGGTAAATCATACTCTATATTTTACAATTCAGAGGGATACGCTAATGATGATGTGATCTCTTTCTTCTAGATGAAAAGTCATCAGCTCCTGTGGGGACCGACTTTGTTATTCCCACCCCGACAATTCATGATGAGAAGAATCCTGTGAAGTTTGAGTTCCAAGTCACAGCCAAAGAGCCAACCACTGTCACCATCAACTATGAACCTGCCAAATTAAAGAAAGAGTTGACGCTACAAAGGGGGCAGACTACCACCATCACAATCAATATTCCTGCTGGGATGCTGCTGAAACATACTGGAGCTTCACCATTCATCATTACATCAGCAAGTCCAATATCACTCATAGTTATCTTCCACATAGGTTCCCGTGTTGAGACCATTGAACCTGTTCCTTTGCAACAACAGGGAGTTCAATATTATGTGCTAACACCTCCTGGGAAATCAGGCGATGATGACAAAGAATTTTCAATTGGCAACTTCCAAAAACCAAACAGTGTTGCTATCATCCCGACTGGAACTGTGGTTTTCCAAGGACAAACTTATAAACCAGGAAGGAAAATCACTATCACCCTGAAACCTTTTGAAGTAATCCTCATAGAAAGCAAAGACAATTTGTCAGGCACATCAATCGAAGCCACAACGCCCATTGCAGTAGCCAGCGGCTACAGCAGTCCTGAGACAGTCAGTCCATCGTACCAAGTCTCTACTCCACTGCATCCAGTCACCAAATGGGGGAAAGAATTCTTCTTCCTTTCATTGGCAAGACCGGGAAATACTGACAAGGTGTTTGTTGTTGCATCACAGCCTACTAATATACAGTATCAAGTAGGAGACCATAAACAAAGCCTAAGCATGAAGGTCGGGCAGGTTACTGAAATTGAAATACCAGAATTCACCACTATCTCCATCACAGCCAATAAACCTGTCCAGGTGACATATTACAGCACACCAGGCAAAACTGGGGACAGGTCGTATGAACCCTACTTGATCAACATCCCCGACAGAACGTACTACGCCCCAAAGTATACAGTTACAAGTAACCCAGATTTTGAAAAGAATCGGGCAATCCTCATAGTAAAAACATCTGCAGTGCCTCTAATTACCTTCGATGGAAAATCACTTTCTAAGATTGAGTGGAAACCTATCCCTGGAACTGGGTACTCCATAGCAATATATGATTTTGGCAACAAGCCTTCCACTCACGTGGTGGAAGCACCTGGTATGCCCTTTGGATTACTGATTATCCGTTATCCAAAGCAGCCTGCCATTGAAAAGCCAGAAGGACCCAGTGACGGTAAACACATTTTTCTATATAATGCTTTTTTCTGTATTCTATGATATGTCTAGTTTACCAAGTAGCAATTTAGCCAATTAGCCTGGAATGCAATTTTAGAAAAGCAATAGTGGTAATGATGTGTTCTTATCATTTAATTGTGTCTAAGAAAATGTCCGTCACAGCCCTGAATAGCGACGTTGAAGCTAAAATCAAATTCTGATCGGAAAATGGAACAGTGCTTCTACTTTATACAGAAATATTGGTTTTAACTAATATATTAGGGCATTTCTGGGGGGTACAGGAAATTAAATCAGTGCAGAAGATATATCGCTTTTTTTCAGGTGGAAAGTTTATGACCTCCGATAATACATACCAAAAAGTACTAGAGGCTTCTCTGAGAAACATTGGATGTACACACCTCATTTAGACTTGAGATCTATTGATATATATATGTTAGTTATTAGTAGACCAATCATCCTTTGGGTGGTCTTTACCCAAATAGTTTGCCTGCCTACCTTCTCTTTTTTGCTGATTCTCTTTGTTGGCCTTAGGACTCTGAGCACCTTACCTCTGCTGACCAAGGCTAAAGTGCATGTGCCTGTTTCCTCAATATGGTAATATTGGTGTATAAAGAGTTGGCATATTTAGGTTACTTGCCAGTCCCTTGTAGAGTGTAATACCATATACCCTGGGCCTGTACCCTAAATGCTACTAGTGGGTCTGCAGCACTGATTGTGCCACCCCCACAACAAGACTTTCAAACCTATCTCAGGCCTGCCACTGTAGGGCCTGCAGTTTACTACCACTTTGACATGGCATTTAAAAACCCTTTGCCAAGCCTAAGCCTCCCTTTTTATTACACATAAGTTACCTCGAAGGTAGGCCATAGGTAACCCGTAAGGGAGTGTGTGGTGTAACTAAAAGGTAGGACATGTGCTTTTAAGTTTTCCATGTCCTTGAGTGAAAAATGCCTACATTCATTTTTCACAACTCCGAGGCCTACTCATCTAATAGGTTAACATTGGCAGTTTCTGTATACTCTTTTAAGTTGTAATTCCTGATTAGAAATGGTGCTGCATGTTTTTTAACTTTGGAATGGTAAAGATAAATCATCTTTACTGGTAAAGTTGGATCTAACATTACTGTTTTAGAAAAGCCACATTTAGAAAGTGGACATTTCTCGGCTCTCACTGCTCTGTGTTACTGCAGCCTTCAATACATGTAAATGTGTAAATGTATTTGAGCTTATATAGCGCACAGCTACCCACAAAGGGTTTCCCGGCGCTTGCTTAGGGAACCCGTCCCGGTATTCCCCTGTGAAATAACCCCGGCAGGGTATCCACAAGGTGAAAGCCAGGCATCCCGCCGCGAGGGGCCGTTGTGGAGATTAAGCAAGCTATTGCCCAGAGTCGCAGAGTGTGAACACGTGAGTTGAGAAGGCACCGGAGCGAGAATTATCGAGTCCGTGGAATTTTTTGAGCCCAAGACCCGCCGAGGCGGGGAATTGAACCCTGGTCCAGGGCCGATTTCAGCTTCCGGGTCTGCCGCCTCTAACCCCTGAGCCACACTTCTTATTTGGGGTGGTTAACAGCTACATTTTGTGCATTTCCTCTAGACAATTTAGAAAAGGGGGTGGTGATGAACAGAGTGTCTGAGTTAAACAGACCACTCTTACCCAGTCCAAAGATCAGGGCTTGATCCATCACCGTTATTTATCTCACTGCCCCATCCCAGCTCAGAACCTGGCTATATGCAAATCAGTCTGTCCCTGGCCCAGTGCATCATGGGAACAGGGCAGACTAAACTACCAAGCCAATTCTTCACCAGAAAGGAGACAAGCTACCGAAGACGGCTGTAATGCCAGAAACCGGTCCCCGGGAGCTTGTTTCCTTCCCAGTGTAAGAATTGGCTTCTGTAGTTTGGTTTGTCCTGTTCCCATCATGCACTGGGACAGGAACAGACTAATTTGCATACAGCCAGGTTCTGAAACTGGGATGGTGCAGTGAGCTAAAAAACGGTGTTGGATCTAGCCCTGATCTTTTGACTGGGTGAGAGCTTTCTGCTTAATTCAGAGACTCTGTCCCTCACCACTCCTTTTTGTAAATATTTTTGTCCACCCTAAGCGTGGAAGGGTATTCTCAGATGTGAGACCCTTGCTCATTGCACCATCAGGATTCAAGCAAACCGGGCCGAAGACGGCTGTAATGCCAGAAACCGGTCCCCGGGAGCTTGTTTCCTTCCCAGTGTAAGAATTGGCTTCTGTAGTTTGGTTTGTCCTGTTCCCATCATTCACTGGGACAGGAACAGACTAATTTGCATACAGCCAGGTTCTGAAACTGGGATGGTGCAGTGAGCTAAAAAATGGTGTTGGATCTAGCCCTGATCTTTTGACTGGGTGAGAGCTTTCTGCTTAATTCAGAGACTCTGTCCCTCACCACCCCTTTTTGTAAATATTTTTGTCCACCCTAAGCGTGGAAGGGTATTCTCAGATGTGAGACCCTTGCTCATTGCACCATCAGGATTCAAGCAAACCGGGCCGAAGACGGCTGTAATGCCAGAAACCGGTCCCCGGGAGCTTGTTTCCTTCCCAGTGTAAGAATTGGCTTCTGTAGTTTGGTTTGTCCTGTTCCCATCATGCACTGGGACAGGAACAGACTAATTTGCATACAGCCAGGTTCTGAAACTGGGATGGTGCAGTGAGCTAAAAAACGGTGTTGGATCTAGCCCTGATCTTTTGACTGGGTGAGAGCTTTCTGCTTAATTCAGAGACTCTGTCCCTCACCACCCCTTTTTGTAAATATTTTTGTCCACCCTAAGCGTGGAAGGGTATTCTCAGATGTGAGACCCTTGCTCATTGCACCATCAGGATTCAAGCAAACCGGGCCGAAGACGGCTGTAATGCCAGAAACCGGTCCCCGGGAGCTTGTTTCCTTCCCAGTGTAAGAATTGGCTTCTGTAGTTTGGTTTGTCCTGTTCCCATCATGCACTGGGACAGGAACAGACTAATTTGCATACAGCCAGGTTCTGAAACTGGGATGGTGCAGTGAGCTAAAAAACGGTGTTGGATCTAGCCCTGATCTTTTGACTGGGTGAGAGCTTTCTGCTTAATTCAGAGACTCTGTCCCTCACCACCCCTTTTTGTAAATATTTTTGTCCACCCTAAGCGTGGAAGGGTATTCTCAGATGTGAGACCCTTGCTCATTGCACCATCAGGATTCAAGCAAACCGGGCCGAAGACGGCTGTAATGCCAGAAACCGGTCCCCGGGAGCTTGTTTCCTTCCCAGTGTAAGAATTGGCTTCTGTAGTTTGGTTTGTCCTGTTCCCATCATGCACTGGGACAGGAACAGACTAATTTGCATACAGCCAGGTTCTGAAACTGGGATGGTGCAGTGAGCTAAAAAACGGTGTTGGATCTAGCCCTGATCTTTTGACTGGGTGAGAGCTTTCTGCTTAATTCAGAGACTCTGTCCCTCACCACCCCTTTTTGTAAATATTTTTGTCCACCCTAAGCGTGGAAGGGTATTCTCAGATGTGAGACCCTTGCTCATTGCACCATCAGGATTCAAGCAAACCGGGCCGAAGACGGCTGTAATGCCAGAAACCGGTCCCCGGGAGCTTGTTTCCTTCCCAGTGTAAGAATTGGCTTCTGTAGTTTGGTTTGTCCTGTTCCCATCATGCACTGGGACAGGAACAGACTAATTTGCATACAGCCAGGTTCTGAAACTGGGATGGTGCAGTGAGCTAAAAAACGGTGTTGGATCTACCCCTGATCTTTCGTCTGGGTGAGAGCTTTCTGCTTAATTCAGAGACTCTGTCCCTCACCACCCCTTTTTGTAAATATTTTTGTCCACCCTAAGCGTGGAAGGGTATTCTCAGATGTGAGACCCTTGCTCATTGCACCATCAGGATTCAAGCAAACCGGGCCGAAGACGGCTGTAATGCCAGAAACCGGTCCCCGGGAGCTTGTTTCCTTCCCAGTGTAAGAATTGGCTTCTGTAGTTTGGTTTGTCCTGTTCCCATCATGCACTGGGACAGGAACAGACTAATTTGCATACAGCCAGGTTCTGAAACTGGGATGGTGCAGTGAGCTAAAAAACGGTGTTGGATCTAGCCCTGATCTTTTGACTGGGTGAGAGCTTTCTGCTTAATTCAGAGACTCTGTCCCTCACCACCCCTTTTTGTAAATATTTTTGTCCACCCTAAGCGTGGAAGGGTATTCTCAGATGTGAGACCCTTGCTCATTGCACCATCAGGATTCAAGCAAACCGGGCCGAAGACGGCTGTAATGCCAGAAACCGGACCCCGGGAGCTTGTTTCCTTCCCAGTGTAAGAATTGGCTTCTGTAGTTTGGTTTGTCCTGTTCCCATCATGCACTGGGACAGGAACAGACTAATTTGCATACAGCCAGGTTCTGAAACTGGGATGGTGCAGTGAGCTAAAAAACGGTGTTGGATCTAGCCCTGATCTTTTGACTGGGTGAGAGCTTTCTGCTTAATTCAGAGACTCTGTCCCTCACCACCCCTTTTTGTAAATATTTTTGTCCACCCTAAGCGTGGAAGGGTATTCTCAGATGTGAGACCCTTGCTCATTGCACCATCAGGATTCAAGCAAACCAGGCCGAAGACGGCTGTAATGCCAGAAACCGGTCCCCGGGAGCTTGTTTCCTTCCCAGTGTAAGAATTGGCTTCTGTAGTTTGGTTTGTCCTGTTCCCATCATGCACTGGGACAGGAACAGACTAATTTGCATACAGCCAGGTTCTGAAACTGGGATGGTGCAGTGAGCTAAAAAACGGTGTTGGATCTAGCCCTGATCTTTTGACTGGGTGAGAGCTTTCTGCTTAATTCAGAGACTCTGTCCCTCACCACCCCTTTTTGTAAATATTTTTGTCCACCCTAAGCGTGGAAGGGTATTCTCAGATGTGAGACCCTTGCTCATTGCACCATCAGGATTCAAGCAAACCGGGCCGAAGACGGCTGTAATGCCAGAAACCGGTCCCCGGGAGCTTGTTTCCTTCCCAGTGTAAGAATTGGCTTCTGTAGTTTGGTTTGTCCTGTTCCCATCATGCACTGGGACAGGAACAGACTAATTTGCATACAGCCAGGTTCTGAAACTGGGATGGTGCAGTGAGCTAAAAAACGGTGTTGGATCTAGCCCTGATCTTTTGACTGGGTGAGAGCTTTCTGCTTAATTCAGAGACTCTGTCCCTCACCACCCCTTTTTGTAAATATTTTTGTCCACCCTAAGCGTGGAAGGGTATTCTCAGATGTGAGACCCTTGCTCATTGCACCATCAGGATTCAAGCAAACCGGGCCGAAGACGGCTGTAATGCCAGAAACCGGTCCCCGGGAGCTTGTTTCCTTCCCAGTGTAAGAATTGGCTTCTGTAGTTTGGTTTGTCCTGTTCCCATCATGCACTGGGACAGGAACAGACTAATTTGCATACAGCCAGGTTCTGAAACTGGGATGGTGCAGTGAGCTAAAAAACGGTGTTGGATCTAGCCCTGATCTTTTGACTGGGTGAGAGCTTTCTGCTTAATTCAGAGACTCTGT
Organism: Lissotriton vulgaris; assembly: GCF_964263255.1. Lineage (NCBI taxonomy): Eukaryota > Metazoa > Chordata > Amphibia > Caudata > Salamandridae > Lissotriton > Lissotriton vulgaris. The sequence goes on from NC_141695.1 coordinate 222,737,622, forward strand.
CCCTCACCACCCCTTTTTGTAAATATTTTTGTCCACCCTAAGCGTGGAAGGGTATTCTCAGATGTGAGACCCTTGCTCATTGCACCATCAGGATTCAAGCAAACCGGGCCGAAGACGGCTGTAATGCCAGAAACCGGTCCCCGGGAGCTTGTTTCCTTCCCAGTGTAAGAATTGGCTTCTGTAGTTTGGTTTGTCCTGTTCCCATCATGCACTGGGACAGGAACAGACTAATTTGCATACAGCCAGGTTCTGAAACTGGGATGGTGCAGTGAGCTAAAAAACGGTGTTGGATCTAGCCCTGATCTTTTGACTGGGTGAGAGCTTTCTGCTTAATTCAGAGACTCTGTCCCTCACCACCCCTTTTTGTAAATATTTTTGTCCACCCTAAGCGTGGAAGGGTATTCTCAGATGTGAGACCCTTGCTCATTGCACCATCAGGATTCAAGCAAACCGGGCCGAAGACGGCTGTAATGCCAGAAACCGGTCCCCGGGAGCTTGTTTCCTTCCCAGTGTAAGAATTGGCTTCTGTAGTTTGGTTTGTCCTGTTCCCATCATGCACTGGGACAGGAACAGACTAATTTGCATACAGCCAGGTTCTGAAACTGGGATGGTGCAGTGAGCTAAAAAACGGTGTTGGATCTAGCCCTGATCTTTTGACTGGGTGAGAGCTTTCTGCTTAATTCAGAGACTCTGTCCCTCACCACCCCTTTTTGTAAGTATTTCCTCTAGACAGCCACAAACAAACAACGGTTAGGTGCGTTGGAAGTCTCATCTGCATTCAGAAGGTTCTTCTTGGGTAGGGAGGGGGGAGCTGACACTTACACCTGAATAGGCAGTGTCCTGTTAGATCACAAAGGGTTGAGTACCCCCTACTGCTAGACTGGGGCCGGGGCTAGAATGAAAGGACCTCTATGCACTTCAAAGACACTTGATGAAAGTATTGTGCATGTTATCTTGTTTTTTTATAGCTTCAAAATAACAGACTGATTAAGAAAAAATGTGCTTGCTACCTTGGAATGGTAAATCAATAATACTTCATGTACTACTGTAGTACTGAACAACCAGGTGTATTAATCCCTTCGCTGCGGGGGTAATTCCCCTGCTGTGCCGGGGGGCAGGAGGGCGTGCACAGCACCCGCAAGCTCATGACAAGCTCAGCTAGTCATGAGGCACGGCACTCCTGTGCTCATGACGAGCTGAGCTCGTCACAGGTGCACCGGCTCCTGTGGAACGCTCAGCACAGCGGTGGAATTCTCCCTGCACCTGAGCGTTCCATGGCTCATGACGAGCTGAGCTCGTCATGAGCATGGAAAATGTTATAGCCTTGACTTGACCAGAAATTCACTTCTATATTGTAGACTAATGTATTGCTGCACTACTACTATTTACCATTAATACATGCTCACAGGTGGAATTAAAAGGTCCTGCAATACAATACAAAATCATTCTGTTCTAACCATAAAATCGAAAAATATAACCTTAGGGACCGGAATGGCCTCATTAGCAGAGGTAAAGACATATTTACTATGGTAGGCACCAGTCTTTAGTGGATCAGTGAGCCAAATAAATATGAACTCGAGTGCTGCCCTTAATAATTAGAGATGGCCGAGATTTAATCAAGTATTCCGCTCATAATTTATTTGTTTGTATGAGTGATTTGCCAGGTGAATCACACATACTTACTTCATGAATATTTGCCTGTTGAGAAGATGGATCAAAACGAGAAATCCCACAGTGCTTCAGCTCACACTCTCAACATACTTTTATATAGAACACACTCAAATATTGACAGATGTTGATCGCATACATTGGCACTCTCTTCCACCATTGAAGGAATCTGAAGTATCCCAAGCAAGCAAGGCCGTTTATTCTTTGCCCCTGCTTTATTGACACAATCTCACATGACAAATTATACACTAACAGCTCATTTCCTTCCAGAAGGGCCTTCTGTGGTGAAGGTTAGATAACTTGCGGGACCACTTGATTTTTTCTCTTCGCACAAACTCCTTCTAGTGGACCTAGTACAAAAGTTCTGGGAAAGGCAGAGCTGCCCCATTAAAGTTAAGATCATGCTCATTCCATCTTGGAACAGCATTCTGAATATAGCCTCATTGTTTTATACCTTAAAAAGTGCCCCACACAGGAACAATGTGCTTGCCAACTTGGAATTGTAAAACAAGGATGCTCTGTGCACAATGCTTTTCAATGAGGATCACTGTAAACATTGAGGGGGGGCCGCCTTGGAATGGAACGGTGCCTGGTGCCTCACTGTTGAGCGATCCAGGCATGCTGCTTCGAAATGCTGCAGCCATCATGGGATGAGCGCTGTTAGGACACTTGAAGACCATCTGCAGTTACATCATTTGCAGTGTTCGTGATTCGACTCCTTTTCCTTCGAGTCTCCTACCAGAATAGTCTGTCTGTGAAGTGCAATCATTTGTTTATGGTGCACCTTTCCCATTTGACTTTTAGGGTTAACTAGTTCGTATTCAGGTGGTCGCTGTTCTTTTTAGATCACCAGTTGCGTCACTATTATTGGAACCATCCAAGAGTTACGTTGCCATTTGTTCCAAACTTGGTCGCAACCACGATGTCCCTGTTAGAAAGCTGTCTCTATTCAAGTGCACGTTACAAAACTAGTTATTACTCAATCCTTTTGCCTGCACGCTATGAGTCTTGAGTGTTCTTTCGAAAAATGTTGTGAATTGGTCATAAGTAGATATTTAGCTGCCAAACCAAAACATATGTAAAGTTCTGACTAGATTCCTTTTCGTCTTTTTCTATACAGAGCTTAATGTTCCAGATCTCAGCAACACAGAGGACTTGAGCGCTGAAAAGCCCACTTCAGGTAAGTCTGGTGACTTGAAGGCATTTGGGTGGAAAGATGTATGTGAGGCCTCTCTTGTGCTAGATATAGGAAGCCAAGCAACTGTAGTATATTTGAGAGCGAGTAATGCCCCCCACACTCAAAGATGGCTGCTGTGCCATGTGAATTCGACAATTCTCACTCCAACTCTCAAAACAGTTGGAAGCAAGCATTTACATGGAAGGATCAGGAGCAGGCGAATATAGTCAGGTGGGGGCAGCTGATGATGTGAACACGGAGCTGGCAAGCAGGCAGGCATGAATATGTGGGCATGAGACACAGTTCAAGGGGCAAAGGTGGTACATCATGGAACTCCATGCCAGCGGGCAAAAGTGATGAGACACAGTAAGTTTAGTACCCGACAAATACCTTTCCTACAAAAAAATAAAATAAGAAATAGAGAAGGGTGAAAAAAAAAGGATCTATGAAAAGAAAAATCCAAACCTAAACAACTGGACTACAAGTTGTGCCATTGAAACACACTTGTTTTAAGGCAGATGTGCACATGTGATTGTATGAAATGCTGTCACTCACAGCGGTCATGACAGAGTGGACTATACCTCTGGAACCATGGTGTCATTGGTAGAAGTAGAATATGACTACAGGCTTTAACAAAGTGAAATAAACAGCCACCCAAAGGGTTAGGCTGAGATTAACATATACACTATTCACAACAAAATGGTTGCATCCTCTGCATTTGGCATTACTTCTTATTACGATTAGTTCAATATCACTCACAGTTCTCATCTACACAGGCTCCCGTGTTGAGACCATTAAACCTGTTCCTCTGCAACAACAAGGAGTTGAGTATTATGTGCTGACACCTCCTGGGAAATCAGGTGATGATGACAAAGAATTTTCAATTGGCAACTTCCAAAAACCAAACCGTGTTGACATCTACCCGACTGAAACTGTGGTTTTTGAAGGCCAAACTTACAAACCAGGACGTAAAATCGCTGTCTCCCTCAAACCTTATGAGGTAATACGCTTGAAAAGCAAAGACAATTTGTCAGGCACCCGAATCAATGCCACAAAACCCATTACAGTACTCAGTGGCTATTGCAGTCCTGAGTCAGTCACGCCATCCTACCAAGTCTCAACCCCTCTGTATCCCGTCACCCAATGGGGGCAAAATTTCTACTTCACTTCATTGGCAATTACGGGAAATACTGACATGGTGTTTGTTGTCGCGTCCAAGCCTACTAATATACAGTTTCAAGTAGGAGACCACAAGCAAAGTCAAACTTTGAAGGCAGGAGAGGTAACCCAGATTGGAATACCAGAATTCACCACTATCTGGAGAAGTGTGGCTCAGGGGTTAGAGGCGGCAGACCTGGAGCTTGAGTTCGGCCCGGGACCAGGGTTCAATTCCCCGCCTCGGCGGGTCTTGGGCTCAAAATTCCACGGACTCGATAATTCTCGCTCCGGTGCCTTCTCAACTCACGGGTTCACACTCTGCGACTCTGGGCAATAGCTTGCTTAATCTCCACAACGGCCCCTCGCGTTGGGATGCCTGGCTTTCACCTTGTGGATACCCTGCCAGGGTTATCTCACAGGGGAATACCAGGACGGGTTCCCTAAGCAAGCGCTGAGATGCCCCAGGGTAAGTCGTGCGCTATATAAGTCTCATTCATTTCATTTCATTTCATTTCATCTTCATCACAGCCAATCAACCGGTCCAGGTGACATATTACTGCACAGCAGGGAAAATTGGAGCCAGGTTTTATGAAAGCTTCTTGCTCCACATTCCAGACGAATCGGAATATGGTCCCAAGTATAGATTTACAAGTAACCCCACTTTGGAAAAGAATCGGGCAATCCTCATAGTAAAAACATCTGCAGTGCCTCTAATTACCTTTGATGGAGAATCACTTTCTAATATTGAGTGGGAACCAATCCCTTGAACTCAGTACTCCATAGCAATATATGATTTTGGCAACAAGCCTACCACCCACGTGGTGGAATCTCCTGGAATGCATTTTGGACTTGTGATTATTGGTTTTCCAAAGCAGCCTGCCATTGAAGAGCCTTTTAAGTTGTAATTCCTGATTTGAAAGGATGAATCATGTTTTATAAATTTGGAATGGTAATGATAAATCCTCATTATAAATCCTCTTTACTGGTAAAGTTGGCTTTAGGCTTCTTGGAAGGCGACAGTCCCTGACTGAAACGCTGCGTGCTAGTTGTGCTCGCACAAGCTTTACGCCGGATTTTTAATGACAAATATCTTGTTGCTGCTAAAATAGTATTGTTACCATTAGGGACAGGATTTTAAAATTAACAGGAGGAAATTGAGTATTGTGTTTGTTTTAATATAAAATACCTTCTGCGTCTGGTAGAACTTACGCCCTCTGACCCGCACTATAAAAGCACTTAAAACGCACTCCGCTGCTTTAGCGGGACTCGGGGAAAACTATTTACCACTGCGCCATCTTTGTTAGCGCTCTAGTGGTTGGCCTGCCTGCAACTGCCTGTCTATTTAAACAGACAAATGCAGGCGCGCAGCGAATGCGCGCAGCGAATGCGCGCAGCGAATCGCCGGAGATGCACCAGAGATAAGCCTGTCTGTGCCCGTCCGCGTATCGGATGCGCTCTGCGCTAAGAATGCTGCTGGCTTAAGGTATTCCAGGGAATCCCTGCTGAGTATAGGAGAGAGGATAAAGGGTGGGCCTCAAAAAGATGGGCCACAGCCCTCCGTTACCCTGGGGTGTGGGCTGATTAATAGCCGATCCCTGGTTAAACACACCTGGGAGTGTTACTTGATCAGCAACTTACATTTAAAGATCATGTTAATCAAGTAGCCGGTACCTGCTTTCGAGCTATAGGGATGTTAAGACGAGTCTTCCCCTACCTACCGGACCACTATAGGAAAACGCTGGTACAGGCTCTTGTTATCAGTAGGGTGGATTACTGCAATGGTTTGCTCCTTGGAGCAAACGAGGAGCAACTCAAGAAATTGCAGGTAATCCAAAATACAGCAGCAAGGATTGTCCTGAATGCTCCACCAAGGACTCCCTCCTGTCCCCTACTGACCAAACTTCACTGGCTCCCAGTAAAGAAACGAGTCCAGTTTAAAACTCTATGTACTATGCACAAGAGCTTGATAGGGGAGGGCCCTAAATTTCTGACTGACATTTTCCAGCCCTACACCCCTGGGCGCTCCTTGCGCTCCAGTAACCAACAGTTACTGAAGGTACCCAGAGTTAAGAAGACCAGGCAAGGTGGCCGTGCGCTGGCTCATGCCGGACCAACACTCTGGAACTCATTGCCTCCGGAACTAAGGTCCCTCACCAGCCACCTGATTTTTCGGAAAAACTTAAAAACCTACCAGTTCCCCAGTAACGAACTGTCTCTTTTCCACCACCGGACACACTATTATACTCCACTTCCTTTGCAGCTACAGCGCGGAGATACCCCTTCGGGGGTCTATTCTAGCGCTTTATAAGCATATAAAATAAAATAAATAAAATAAAACACCACCAGGAGGTGGCAAACCCGTTAGAAAACATGGATTTAGATGTCCTTTTTATCACGGAGACATGGACGAGTGTGAACTCCTTGGTGGAGCTGGGCCTTGCTTGCCCGGACGGGTATAAGATGTTTCCCAAACCCAGGTCCCAGGGAAGAGGAGGAGGTGTTGGGGTGATATTCAAGGATAAGTGGGACCTTTCCCCCCAACAGGTTGATGATGTTGTGGGGATAGAACTACTGGGCCTCTCCCTACAAACACCTAAAGGAAGGATGCTTACTGGCATGATCTGCTATAGGCCACCAGGCCTGGATACACAGTACCAAGCACTCTATGACACTATCGCCGCCCTCGCGCTGACCCACTCTAGATTGCTGCTCCTAGGGGATTTTAACCTATGGGACAATGGGCCCCTAGGGAATCACCTGAAGGACTTACAGCATATATGTGGGAACTGGGGTCTAGACCAGCTGATACTGGAACCAACTCACTCAGGTGGACATGCACTGGATTTGGTATTCGCAAACCGGACGGAGACTAAGGTGATTGATACCTTACCTCAAAGCTGGAACGACCACTTCCTGATCCATTTTCAGATCACTGTACCTATTCAAGGGAATGGAAACACCTGCCCTGTAACCTATCGCAAGGGACGGGACTGATCTAAACTATCTATAAATAAAATAAATCCCACTTTACCCAGTAAAACTCTCTTTGACCTCGAGGGCTCTGTGGACCAGAACTATCAGGTCAACTGCAATCATATCATAGACACCCTGGATAAGATTGCTCCTCTGAAAAATATAAAGAACAGAGGAAAACCCTCAGCCCCTTGGTTTAGCGAGGAGCTGAAAACCCTGCGCAATTGGTGCAGACAGGCAGAAAGGAAGTGGCGAAGACTCTATTTAGAGTCTGATAAACGCTTGCTAAAGATAGAGCAGGCTATATATAAAGGGGCCATTGCTAAAACAAAGGCGCTCTTCTATGCCACTACCATACTCCAATCACCTAATAGCACCAAAACGCTCTTTAACATCATAAGAGACCTGTCTAACCCGGCCTGCATGAGCAATGAGGTGGTTGCAACTCAAAAACTGTGCGACAAAATCGCCGTCTTCTTTGAAGAAAAGATTGCTAAAATTGTGGGGGACTTGCCCAGGGTAAGGCTAGGAGCCACGATTTATCACCTCAGACGGTTGAGGAGGAACCACGGGTAGTACCATCTATGGAGAGCTTTCCATTTCTTACAGAGGAGCTCTTTACCAGCCTGGCGCTTGGTATATCCTCAGGGTCCCCGCTAGATCCGCTTCCCCATAGGATCTGGAAGGAGCATGGCCCGGAACTCTTCCCCTGGCTGCATTTGATCTGCCGCCAATCCCTGGAGGAAGGAGTAGTACCTGAGATATGGAAACAGGCAGTGGTAACCCCCTACTAAAGAAGCCCTCTCTGGACCCAACAATCCCGGCCCACTTTAGGCCCATATCTCTTCTGCCCTATCCCATAAAATTTTTGGAAAAGGCTGTCAGTAGGTCTCTGTCAAGCTATCTAGAAGATAACTTCCTACTGGATAAGGACCAGTTTGGATTCCGTCCAGGCCATGGGACAGAAACTGCATTGGCAACCATGTTGGACACCTTGAGAATGCGTGCCGACAGTGGCAATTCATCAGTACTAGTACTGCTGGATATGTCGACCGCATTCGACACGATTAGCCATGCAGTTTTGCTAAGGAGGTTGTGGAATCTGGGCGTGAAAGGTAAGGCCCAGCAATGGCTACAATCCTACCTGCTGGGCAGACAACAGGTAGTGACTTTGGCTCCGTTTGCTTCCCCTAAATCCCAGGTCCACCATGGAGTGCCACAGGGCTCGTCAATCAGCCCGATCCTTTTTAATATATATCTGCAGCCCCTGATCCCCATTATAAAATCGCACGGATCGATTTAATCAACTATGCTGATGACACCCAGTTGGTGTTCTCCCTGGAAGGGAAGCATGCGGTGACCATGGATACTCTCCAGCGATGCATGGGAAAGGTCTCTGGCTGGCTTAATGCAAATTCCCTCCAATTCAACGAGGGGAAAACTGAGGTAGTCTACTGCTCGCCGGCCAAATTGAGTCAGCAACTACCTTGTGAGATCAGGCTCTCGCCGGGAGCCGACCCCTGCATCCCAGTTAAGACCGTGCGGAACCTGGGAGTATTGTTTGACGAAAACCTTCAACTGGTATCGCAAACTGATAAAGCAATTAGTGTCTGATTTGGCCTTCTAAAAGCGCTCAGACAGATTCTCCCTCTTTTGCCTGAAGAGACCCGACCTCTGGTGGTAAGGAGTGTAATCTTGGCTAGACTCGATTACTGGGTGCCCCTTTATACATCTTGCAGAGGCTCCAGAGAGTTCAGTCGTTCGCGGCCAAGTTGGCACTCAACAGACCTCGTGGCTCTTCTTCCACAATGGCGTTAAGAGATCTACACTGGTTGCCAATAAGAGACAGAGTCACATTCAAATCCTTATGTATTGTTTATAGAGCGCTACATAGCATGGGTCCTCTTCCATTGCAGAAAAGACTCACATGGTATAAGCCCACTCGGTCTCTGCGCTCCTCCAGTCTAAGGCTGGCAGCCACCACCAGAGTCAGACGTTCCAGGATGGGAGGCAGAGCCTTCTGTACAGTAGCGTCCAGACTATGGAATGAGCTGCCCCAGAACATTAGGCAAGTTGACTCCTTGATAGGCTTCAGGAAGAGCCTAAAGACGTGGCTATTTGCAAAAGTCTGAAATCCCGGCGTCTATCATCCAGCTTTCTAATCTGTTAATTCCATCTGACTAGTTTTCTCTTCCAAAGCGCCAGGATACCCGCAGGGTGACAGTTGCGCTATATAGGAACTATATACAATACAATACAATACAATTTAGCATTACTGATTTAGACATGCAACATTTAAAAATTGGTCATTTCTCTGCTCTGACCTCTCACTGCTCTGTGTGCCTGCTGCCTGACTCCAATACACATCTGGGCTTGGTGACAGCTACACTTTGTGCATTCCCTCTAGACAGCCACAAACACAGGACGGTTAGGTGTGTCTGAATACTCTGCTGCAATTTTAAGACCCTTCTAGGGCAGGAGGTGAGGAGGGAGCCGGCACTTACAGCTGAATAGCAGTGTACTGTTTGAACACAAACGGCCGAGTAGACCCTACTGATAGTCTAGGGACAGGGGTGGGATGAAAGGACATCTGTGCACTTCAAAGACCCTTCATTGAAAAAAATCCACAATTTAGAGGCATTGCTCTGCCAACTAGGCACCCCATTTCTGACAGTTATATAACACTTTCCAAGTACTGCTCTGCTATTTATTAAATAACTGTATTAATAACTGTGTTAATCTTGACCTACATTAGGTGATCTCTTTACTCTCAGGTTTCTCTTAACCACAACTGCACTTCTGGTGCATGGGCTGCCCCCTTGTTAAATGAAGTGTCTCCGAATGAAACATGGAACTCTATTGCTTGATCTTGGATATAACTCAATAGACAAATGCTGCAATTCTCAATTTCCACCATGTCCGGTGTAAATAAGTAGAACATTTGGTAAACAGTGAGTCAGGATGGGTTTCTATTATGGTCCTTTATTTTTACCTCTCTTTCATATGTTTTAAAAACCAAGTGCACTATAGACTGAGCTGGAATCCCAATGATGTTGTCGTCAACAATCCTATCTAGCGCCCACCCTTGGTGATGCATATTCCTCAAGACATATCCATTGCTTGCTGGCTTCCTAACCTGAATCTAATTAGTCCTAACCTTGGTGTGTTTTAAAAGAAGACAAAAACAAGTTGATACACCTTAACTTTCCTGCTTTATGTTTTTTGGATACTTTGGCCTACTTGTAAAAGCATGAAAAGTATTATAATGGCAATGGTCAGCATAGTTGAGCTACCACCTTTTCGGATTAACGGTTTGGTCATTAAACATGCCTGTGCTTCTGTGTTGTTGCACCATTAACATTCTCATTAAAGTAATCATAAACTTGTGCCCACTCATGTGAAGTCACAAACACAAAATCAAAATAGCAATAATGTACATCCCACATTGTAGTGCCACTGGACATCATACAGAAAAAGTATTTATATGTATGTAACAGACTAACATATAGCTGAAGTTTATCATTTGATTCTGGGGCCTTTTTCCTTTTAACTTTCCAGGTTAAGTAGTTCGTATTTTTAGTTTGCATTTGGGTGAATAAAGTCCTTGTTTTGAAATCACTGGTTTTGTCACCTCTCAATACTATTACTTCGTAAACCTCTTTTTATGGTTATCTCTCACAGTCAAGAGATACTCGTCAAGCCTAAAAATAAAGAACAGACAAACTAGTAAAGAAATTAATTAAAAGATGATGTAATAAACAAGTAAGAAATGACCAGGACACAGTGCACGAGTCATGTTTTATTTATTGCGAATTCAACTCCTCTGCTGAGAACTAGGATGCATCATTTCAGCAAGGGTTGGAATTTCGAGGATATAGGTTGTGCTACAATGAATGTATCCCTAAGCAGTGCAGTTGGTTTCTTACAATAATACTGCTTCACACATACAGCTCGTATTGAAAGGTCCCGAAATAAAATGCAAAGTCATTCTATGCTAAACATGAAAAACATGATGGAAAAATTAAATGAGGGCATGGAATGCCATTATTGGCAAATGCCAAGACAGATATTCTATGGTTGGTATCAGTCTTCAGTACACAGTGAGGAAAATAACTTTGGACTCAAGTGCAGCCCAGAGTAATTAGAGGGGACTGAGTTTTCATCACTCATTCAATCCAGCACTTTTTTGTTTTTCTTAATAATTTTCCTGATAAATCATACTCTATATTTTACAATTGAGATGGATAGGCTAGTGATGATGTGATTTATTTTTTTCTAGGTGAAAAGTCGCCAACCCCTGTGGGGAAGGACTTTGTTATTCCCACCCCAACAATCCATGATGAGAAGAATCCAGTGAAGTTTGAGTTCCAAATCACGGCCCAAGAGCCAACCACTGTCACCATCATCTATGAACCTGCCAATTTAAAGAAAGAGGTGACCCTACAAAAGGGGCAGACAACCACCATCACAATCAATATTCCTCCTGGGATGCTGCTGAAACATACTGCCCCATTCATCATTACATCGGAAAGTTCAATATCACTCACAGTTATTATCCACGTAGGCTCCCGTGTTGAGACCATTAAACCTGTTCCTCTGCAAAAACAAGGAGTTGAGTATTATGTGCTGACACCTCCTGGGAAATCAGGCGATGATGATAAAGAATTTTCAATTGGCAACTTCCAAAATCCAAACAATGTTGACATCTACCCGACTGTAGCTGTGGTTTTTGAAGGCCAAACTTACAAACCTGGACGTAAAATTGCTGTCTCCCTCAAACGTTTTGAGGTAATCCGCTTGAAAAGCAAAGACAATTTGTCAGGCACCCGAATCATTGCCACAAAACCCATTACAGTACTCAGTGGCTATAGCAGTCCTGAGTCAGTCACGCCATCCTACCAAGTCTCCACCCCTCTATATCCCGTCACCCAATGGGGGCAAAATTTCTACTTCACTTCATTGGCAATTACGGGAAATACTGACATGGTGTTTGTTGTCGCGTCCAAGCCTACTAATATACAGTTTCAAGTAGGAGACCACAAGCAAAGTCAAACTTTGAAGGCAGGAGAGGTAATCCAGATTGGAATACCAGAATTCACCACTATCTTCATCACAGCCAATCAACCGGTCCAGGTGACATATTACTGCACAGCAGGGAAAATTGGAGCCAGGTTTTATGAAAGCTTCTTGCTCAACATTCCAGACGAATCGGAATATCGCCCCAAGTATACATTTACAAGTAACCCCACTTTGGAAAAGAATCGGGCAATCCTCATAGTAAAAATATCCGCAGTGCCTCTAATTACCTTTGATGGAAAATCACTTTCTAATATTGAGTGGAAACCAATCCCTGGAACACAATACTCCATAGCAATATATGATTTTGGCAACAAGCCTACCACCCACGTGGTGGAAGCTCCTGGAATGCATTTTGGACTTGTGATTATCGGTTTTCCAAAGCAGCCTGCCATTGAAGAGCCAGAAAGACCCACTAGTGGTAAATTCAATTTTATATTATCATTTTTTCAGTGTTTTATGATAAGTATTGTTCACCAAGTAGTATTCTAACCACTATCCTGGAATGTAATTTTAGAAAAGCAATAGTGCTAATGGTGTGTGTTTATCATTAATTGTTTCTGTTGTAATATCTCATCAAAAGCACTGCATAGTGACCTTTGAGCTAAATAGAACTGTTTGATGGGAAAACAACACAGTGCTACTACTATATACAGCCAGATAGGCTTTAACTAACATACTAAGCCATTCCATTGGGGTACAGTAAATTAAATCAGTGCTGATGAAATACCCATTTGTTTCGGATGGAAAGTTTATAACTGCTGGTATACATAGCAAAACGTACTAGAGGCTTCTCTGAGAAACATGGCATTTGCATGCTTCATTTAGACTTGAGAACTACACTTATGTATGTATGTTATTATTAGACCGGTTATCATTAGAGTGGTTTTGCCCTAAACAGGTTGCCTGCTTACCTCCTCTTTCTACTGATTATCTTTGCTGGCCTTAAAACTCAGAGGACCTTACCTTTGCTGAGCAGGGCTAAAGTGCATGTGCTTCTTTCCTCAATTTGGTAATATTGGTATATAAACAACAGGCATATTTAAGTTACTTGTAAGTCCCTTGTAGAGTGGAATACCATACACTAAGGGCCTGCACGCTAAATGCCACTAGTGGTCCTACAGCACTGATTGTGCCACCCACAAAACTAGCCTTTCAAACCTATCTCAGGCCTGCCACTGCAGGGCCTTTGTGTGCAGTTTACTTCCACTTAGAATTGGCAATGAAAAACCCTTTGCCAAGCCTAAACCTCCCCTTCAATTAAACATAAGTCACCTATAATGTAGGCAATAGGTGACCCATAGGGCAGTGCACTGTGTAACTAAAAGGTATGACATGTGCTTTTACGTTTTCCATGTCCTGGAGTGAAAATCAACTCATTTTTTTTCACTACCGTGAGTGAGGTCTACTTCTCTCGTAGTTTACATTGAGAATTTCTCAATACACTTTTAAGTTGTAATTCCTGATTTGAAAGGATGATTCATGTTTTATAAATTTGGAATGGTAATGATAAATCCTCATTATAAATCCTCTTTACTGGTAAAGTTGGCTTTAGGCTTCTTGGAAGGTGAAAGTCCCTGACTGAAACGCTGAGTGCTAGTTGTGCTCGCACAAGCTTTACGCTGGATTTTTAATGACAAATATCTTGTTGCTGCTAAAATAGTACTGTTACCATTAGGGACAGGATTTTAAAATTTACAGGAGGAAATTGAGTATTGTGGTTGTTTTAATATAAAATACCTTCTGCGTCTGGTAGAACTTACGCCCTCTCACCCGCACTATAAAAGCACTTAAAACGCACTCCGCTGCTTTAGTGGGATTTGGGACTCGGGGAAAACTACTTACCACTGCGCCATCTTTGTTAGCGCTCTAGTGGTTGGCCTGCCTGCAACTGCCTGTCTATTTAGGGAGGGTAGTGCCGGCGCGCGATCATCTTGGAAGGTGACAGTCCCTGACTGAAACGCTGCGTGCTAGTTGTGCTCGCACGAGCTTTACGCTAGATTTTTAATGTCAAATATCTTGTTGCTGCTAAAATAGTACTGTTACCATTAGGGACAGGATTTTAAAATTTACAGGAGGAAATTGAGTATTGTGTTTGTTTTCATATAAAATACCTTCTGCGTCTGGTAGAACTTACGCCCTCTCACCCGCACTATAAAAGCACTTAAAACGCACTCCACTGCTTTAGCGGGACACAGGACTCGGGGAAAACTGTTTACCACTGCGCCATCTTTGTTAGCGCTCTAGTGGTTGGCCTGCCTGCAACTGCTTGTCTATTTAAACAGACCAATACAGGCGCACAGCGAATGCGCACAGCGAAGCGCCGGAGATGCGCCAGAGATAAGCCCGTCTGCGCCCGTCCGCGTATCGGCCGAGCTCAGCGCTAAGAATGCTGCTGGCTTAAGGTATTCCAGGGAGTCCCTGCTGAGTATAGGAGAGAGGATAAAGGGTGGGCCTCAAAAAGATGGGCCACAGCCCTCCGTTACACTGGGGTGTGGGCTGATTAATAGCCGATCCCTGGTTAAACACCACCAGGAGGTGGCAAACATGTTAGAAAACATGGATTTAGACGTCCTTTTTATCACGGAGACATGGACGAGTGTGAACTCCTCGGTAGAGCTGGGCCTTGCTTGCCCGGACGGGTATAAGATGTTTCACAAACCCAGGTCCCAGGGAAGAGGAGGAGGGGTTGGGGTGATATTCAAGGATAAGTGGGACCTTTCTCCCTACAAGTTGATGATGTTGTAGGTATAGAACTACTGGGGTTCTCCCTACAAACACCTAAAGGAAGGATGCTTACTGGCATGATCTGCTATAGGCCACCAGGCCTGGCTACACAGTACCAAGCACTCTATGACACTATCGCTGCCCTCGCGCTGACCCACTCTAGATTGCTGCTCCTAGGGGATTTTAACCTATGGGACAATGGGCCCCTAGGGAATCACCTGAAGGACTTACAGCATATATGTGGGAACTGGGGTCTAGACCAGCTGATACTGGAACCAACTCACTCAGGTGGACATGCACTGGATTTGGTATTCGCAAACCGGACGGAGACTAAGGTGATTGATACCTTACCTCAAAGCTGGAACGACCACTTCCTGATCCATTTTCAGATCACTGTACCTATTCAAGGGAATGGAAACACCTGCCCTGTAACTTATCGCAAGCGACGGGACTGATCTAAACTATCTATAAATAAAATAAATCCCACTTTTACCAGTAAAACTCTCTTTGACCCCGGGGGCTCTGTGGACCGGAACTATCAGGTCTACTGCAATCATATCATAGACACCCTGGATAAGATTGCTCCTCTGAAAAATATAAAGAACAGAAGGAAACCCTCGGCCCCTTGGTTTAGCGAGGAGCTGAAAACCCTGCGCAATCGGTGCAGACAGGCAGAAAGGAAGTTGCGAAGACTGTGGGCCCGATTCACAGAATGATCTTAAGACTCAATCATAAACTTACTACTGGTTTGGTATTCACAGATTGCACTTACTACTTTTGGAATTCACAGAATGAACTTACTACTTTTGCCATTCACAGAATGCACTTACTACTTTTGGTATTCACAGAATGAACTTACTCATTTCGGTATTCACAGAAGTTAGGACTCCTAACTTTAGGACTCCTAAATGCATTCTGTGAATACCGAAAGTCTTAAAATTAGGATTTTTCTCAATTTAGTAGTAGTAAAGTTAGGACTCCTGACTTTAGGACTCCTAAATGCCTTCTGTGAATACCGAAAGTCCTAAAATTAGGATTTCTCTCAATTTAGTAGTAGTAAAGTTAGGACTCCTAACTTTAGGACTCCTAAATGCCTTCTGTGAATACCAAAAGTCGTAAAATTAGGATTTTTCTCAATTTAGTAATAGTAAAGTTAGGACTACTAACTTTAGGACTCCTAAATGCCTTCTGTAAATACCGAAAGTCTTAAAATTAGGATTTTTCTCAAAAACTTTACTACTACTAAATTGAGAAAAATCCTAATTTTAAGACTTTCGGTATTCACAGAAGGCATTTAGGCGTCCTAAAGTTAGTAGTCCTAACTTTACTACTACTAAATTGAGAAAAATCGTAATTTTAGGACTTTTGGTATTCACAGAAGGCATTTAGGAGTCCTAAAGTTAGGAGTCCTAACTTTACTACTACTAAATTGAGAAAAATCCTAATTTTAAGACTTTCGGTATTCACAGAAGGCATTTAGGAGTCCTAAAGTTAGGAGTCCTAACTTTACTACTACTAAATTGAGAAAAATCCTAATTTTAAGACTTTTGGTATTCACAGAAGGCATTTAGGAGTCCTAAAGTTAGGAGTTCTAACTTTACTACTACTAAATTGAGAGAAATCCTAATTTTAGGACTTTCGTTATTCACAGAAGGCATTTAGGAGTCCTAAAGTTAGGAGTCCTAACTTTACTACTACTAAATTGAGAGAAATCCTAATTTTAGGACTTTCGTTATTCACAGAAGGCATTTAGGAGTCCTAAAGTTAGGAGTCCTAACTTTACTACTACTAAATTGAAAAACATCCTAATTTTAGGACTTTTGGTATTCACAGAAGGCATTTAGGAGTCCTAAAGTTAGGAGTCCTAACTTTACTACTACTAAATTGAGAAAAATCCTAATTTTAAGACTTTCGGTATTCACAGAAGGCATTTAGGAGTCCTAAAGTTAGGAGTCCTAACTTCTGTGAATACCGAAATGAGTAAGTTCATTCTGTGAATACCAAAAGTAGTAAGTGCATTCTGTGAATGCCAAAAGTAGTAAGTTCATTCTGTGAATACCAAAAGTAGTAAGTGCAATCTGTGAATACCAAAACAGTAGTAAGTTTAGGATTGAGTCTTAAGTTCATTCTGTGAATCGGGCCCTGTATTTAGAGTCTGATAAACGGTTGCTAAAGATAGAGCAGGCTATATATAAAGGGGCCATTGCTAAAACAAAGTCGCTCTTCTATGCCACTACCATACTCCAATCACCTAATAGTACCAAAACACTCTTTAACATCATAAGAGACCTGTCTAACCCGGCCTGCATGAGCAATGAGGTGGTTGCAACTCAAAAACTGTGCGACGAAATCGCCGTCTTCTTTGAAGAAAAGATTGCTAAAATTGTGGGGGGACTTGCCCAGGGTAAGGCTAGCAGCCACGATTTATCACCTCAGACGGTTGAGGAGGAACCACGGGTAGTACCATCTATGGAGAGCTTTCCATCTCTTACAGAGGAGCTCTTTACCAGCCTGGCGCTTGGTATATCCTCAGGGTCCCTGCTAGATCCGCTTCCCCATAGGATCTGGAAGGAGCATGGCCCGGAACTCTTCCCCTGGCTGCATTTGATCTACCGCCAATCCCTGGAGTAAGAAGTAGTACCTGATATATGGAAACAGGCAGTGGTAACCCCCCTACTAAAGAAGCCCTCGCTGGACCCAACAATCCCGGCCCACTTTAGGCCCATATCTCTTCTGCCATATCCCATAAAAATTTTGGAAAAGGCTGTCAGTAGGTCTCTGTCAAGCTATCTAGAAGATAACTGCCTACTGGATAAGGACCAGTTTGGATTCCGTCCAGGCCATGGGACAGAAACTGCATTGGCAACCATGTTGGACACCTTGAGAATGCGTGCCGACAGTGGCAATTCATCAGTACTAGTACTGCTGGATATGTCAGCCGCATTTGACACGGTTAGCCATGCAGTTTTGCTAAGGAGGTTAGAGAATCTGGGCGTGAAAGGTAAGGCCCAGCAATGGCTACAATCCTACCTGCTGGGCAGACAACAGGTAGTGACTTTGGCTCCGTTTGCTTCCCCTAAATCCCAGGTCCACCATGGAGTGCCACAGGGCTCGTCGATCAGCCCAATCCTTTTTAATATATATCTGCAGCCCCTGATCCCCATTATAAAATCGTACAGGATCGATTTAATCAACTATGCTGATGAAACCCAGTTGGTGTTCTCCCTGGAAGGGAAGCATGCGGTGACCATGGATACTCTCCAGCGATGCATGGGAAACGTCTCTGGCTGGCTTAATGCAAATTCCCTCCAATTCAACAAGGGGAAAACGGAGGTAGTCAACTGCTCGCCGGCCAAATTGAGTCAGCAACTTCCTTGTGAGATCAGGCTCTCGCCGGCAGCCGACCCCTGCATCCCAGTTAAGACCGTGTGGAACCTGGGAGTATTGTTTGACGAAAACCATCAACTGGTATCCCAAACTAATAAAACAATTAGTGTCTGCTTTGGCCTGCTAAAAGCGCTCAGACAGATTCTCCCTCTTTTACCTGAAGAGACCCGATCTGTGGTGGCAAGGTGTGTAATCTTGGCTTGACTCGATTACTGGGTGCCCCTTTATACATCTTGCAGAGGCTCCAGAGAGTTCAGTCGTTCGCGGCCAAGTTGGCACTCAACAGACCTCGTGGCTCTTCTTCCGCAATGGCATTGAGAGATCTACACTGGTTGCCAATAAGAGACAGAGTCACATTCAAATCCTTATGTATTATTTATAGAGCGCTACATAGCATGGGTCCTCTTCCATTGCAGGAAAGACTCACATGGTATAAGCCCACTCGGTCTCTGCGCTCCTCCAGTCTAAGGCTGGAAGCCACCACCAGAGTCAGACGTTCCAGGATGGGAGGCAGAGCCTTCTGTACAATAGCGTCCCGACTATGGAATGAGCTGCCCCAGAACATTAGGCAAGCCGACTCCTTGATAGGCTTCAGGAAGAGCCTAAAGACGTGGCTATTTGCCAAAGTCTGAAATCCCGGCGTCTATCATCCAGATTTCTAATCTGTTAATTCCATCTGACTAGTTTTCTCTTCCAAAGCGCCAGGATACCCGCAGGGTGACAGTTGCGCTATATAGGAACTATATACAATACAATACAATACAATTTAGCATTACTGGTCTAGACATGCAACATTTAAAAATTGGTCATTTCTCTGCTCTGTCACTCACTGCTCTGTGTGCCTGCTGCCTGACTCCAATACACATCTGGGCTTGGTGACAGGTACACTTTGTGCGTTCCCTCTAGACAGCCACAAACACAGGACGGTTAGGTGTGTCTGAATACTCTGCTGCAATTTTAAGACCCTTCTAGGGCAGGAGGTGAGGAGGGAGCCGGCACTTACAGCTGAATTGGCAGTGTACTGTTTGAACACAAAGGGCCGAGTAGACCCTACTGATAGTCTAGGGACAGGGGTGGGATGAAAGGACATCTGTGCACTTCAAAGACCCTTCATTGAAGAAATCCACACTTTAGAGGCATTGCTCTGCCAACTAGGCACCCCATTTCTGACAGTTATATAACACTTTCCAAGTACTGCTCTGCTATTTATTAAATAACTGTGTTAATAACTGTGTTAACCTTGACCAACATTAGGTGATCTCTTTACTCTCAAGTTTCTCTTAACCACAACTGCACTTCTGGTGCATGGGCTGCCCCCTTGTTAAATGAAGTGTCTCCAAATGAAACATGGAACACTATTGCTTGATCTTGGATATAACTCAATAGACAAATGCTGCAATTCTCAATTTCCACCATGTCCGGGGTAAATAAGTAGGACATTTGGTAAGCAGTGAGTCAGGATGGGTTTATATTTATTTTTACCTCTCTTTCATATGTTTTAAAAACCAAGTGCACTATAGACTGAGCTGGAATCCCAATGATGTTGTCGTCAACAATCCTATCTAGCGCCCACCCTTGGTGATGCATATTCCTCAAGACATATCCATTGCTTGCTGGCTTCCTAACCTGAATCTAATTAGTCCTAACCTTGGTGTGTTTTAAAAGAAGACAAAAACAAGTTGATACACCTTAACTTTTCTGCTTTATGTTTTTTTGATAGTTTGGCCTACTTGTAAAAGCATGAAAAGTATTATAGTGGCAATGGTCAGCATAGTTGAGCTACCACCTTTTCGGATTAACGGTTTGGTCATTAAACATGCCTGTGCTTCTGTGTTGTTCCACCATTAACATTCTCATTAAAGTAATCATAAACTTGTGCCCACTCATGTGAAGTCACAAACACAAAATCAAAATAGCAATAATGTACATCCCACATTGTAGTGCCACTGGACATCATACAGAAAAAGTATTTATATGTATGTAACAGACTAACATATAGCTGAAGTTTATCATTTGATTCTGGGGCCTTTTTCCTTTTAACTTTCCAGGTTAAGTAGTTTGTATTTTTAGTTCGCATTTGGGTGAATAAAGTCCTTGTTTTGAAATCACTGGTTTTGTCACCTCTCAATACTACTACTTCGTAAACCTCTTTTTATGGTTATCTCTCACAGTCAAGAGATACTCGTCTAGCCTAAAAATAAAGAACAGACAAACTGGTAAAGAAATTAATTAAAAGAAGATGTAATAAACAAGTAAGAAATGACCAGGACACAGTGCACGAGTCATGTTTTATTTATTGCAAATTCAACTCCTCTGCTGAGAACTAGGATGCATCATTTCAGCAAGGGTTGGAATTTCGAGGATATAGGTTGTGCTACAATGAATGTATCCCTAAGCAGTGCAGTTGGTTTCTTACAATAATACTGCTTCACACATACAGCTCGTATTGAAAGGTCCCGAAATAAAATGCAAAGTCATTCTATGCTAAACATGAAAAACATGATGGAAAAATTAAATGAGGGCATGGAATGCCATTATTGGCAAATGCCAAGACAGATATTCTATGGTTGGTATCAGTCTTCAGTACACAGTGAGGAAAATAACTTTAGACTCAAGTGCAGCCCAGAGTAATTAGAGGGTACTGAGTTTTCATCACTCATTCAATCCAGCACTTTTTTGTTTTTCTTAATAATTTTCCTGATAAATCATACTCTATATAGTTTACAATTCAGATGGATAGGCTAGTGATGATGTGATTTTTTTTTTCTAGGTGAAAAGTCGCCAACCCCTGTGGGGAAGGACTTTGTTATTCCCACCCCAACAATCCATGATGAGAAGAATCCAGTGAAGTTTGAGTTCCAAATCACGGCCCAAGAGCCAACCACTGTCACCATCATCTATGAACCTGCCAATTTAAAGAAAGAGGTGACCCTACAAAAGGGGCAGACAACCACCATTGCAATCAATATTCCTCCTGGGATGCTGCTGAAACATACTGCCCCATTCATCATTACATCGGAAAGTTTAATATCACTCACAGTTCTCATCTACATAGGCTCCCGTGTTGAGACCATTAAACCTGTTCCTCTGCAACAACAAGGAGTTGAGTATTATGTGCTGACACCTCCTGGGAAATCAGGCGATGATGACAAAGAATTTTCAATTGGCAACTTCCAAAATCCAAACCGTGTTGACATCTACCCGACTGTAGCTGTGGTTTTTGAAGGCCAAACTTACAAACCTGGACGTAAAATTGCTGTCTCCCTCAAACGTTTTGAGGTAATCCGCTTGAAAAGCAAAGACAATTTGTCAGGCACCCGAATCATTGCCACAAAACCCATTACAGTACTCAGTGGCTATAGCAGTCCTGAGTCAGTCACGCCATCCTACCAAGTCTCCACCCCTCTGTATCCCGTCACCCAATGGGGGCAAAATTTCTACTTCACTTCATTGGCAATTACGGGAAATACTGACATGGTGTTTGTTGTCGCGTCCAAGCCTACTAATATACAGTTTCAAGTAGGAGACCACAAGCAAAGTCAAACTTTGAAGGCAGGAGAGGTAATCCAGATTGGAATACCAGAATTCACCACTATCTTCATCACAGCCAATCAACCGGTCCAGGTGACATATTACTGCACAGCAGGGAAAATTGGAGCCAGGTTTTATGAAAGCTTCTTGCTCAACATTCCAGACGAATCGGAATATCGCCCCAAGTATACATTTACAAGTAACCCCACTTTGGAAAAGAATCGGGCAATCCTCATAGTAAAAACATCCGCAGTGCCTCTAATTACCTTTGATGGAAAATCACTTTCTTATATTGAGTGGAAACCAATCCCTGGAACACAATACTCCATAGCAATATATGATTTTGGCAACAAGCCTACCACCCACGTGGTGGAAGCTCCTGGAATGCATTTTGGACTTGTGATTATCGGTTTTCCAAAGCAGCCTGCCATTGAAGAGCCAGAAAGACCCACTAGTGGTAAATTCAATTTTATATTATCATTTTTTCAGTGTTTTATGATAAGTATTGTTCACCAAGTAGTATTCTAACCACTATCCTGGAATGTAATTTTAGAAAAGCAATAGTGCTAATGGTGTGTGTTTATCATTAATTGTTTCTGTTGTAATGTCTCATCAAAAGCACTGCATAGTGACCTTTGAGCTAAATAGAACTGTTTGATGGGAAAACAACACAGTGCTACTACTATATACAGCCAGATTGGCTTTAACTAACATACTAAGCCATTCCATTGGGGTACAGTAAATTAAATCAGTGCTGATGAAATACCCATTTATTTCGGATGGAAAGTTTATAACTGCTGGTATACATAGCAAAAAGTACTAGAGGCTTCTCTGAGAAACATGGCATTTGCATGCTTCATTTAGACTTGAGAACTACACTTATATATGTATGTTATTATTAGACCGGTTATCATTAGAGTGGTTTTGCCCTAAACAGGTTGCCTGCTTACCTCCTCTTTCTACTGATTATCTTTGCTGGCCTTAAAACTCAGAGGACCTTACCTTTGCTAAGCAGGGCTAAAGTGCATGTGCTTCTTTCCTCAATTTGGTAATATTGGTATATAAACAACAGGCATATTTAAGTTACTTGTAAGTCCCTTGTAGAGTGGAATACCATACACTAAGGGCCTGCACGCTAAATGCCACTAGTGGTCCTACAGCACTGATTGTGCCACCCACAAAACTAGCCTTTCAAACCTATCTCAGGCCTGCCACTGCAGGGCCTTTGTGTGCAGTTTACTTCCACTTAGAATTGGCAATGAAAAACCCTTTGCCAAGCCTAAACCTCCCCTTCAATTAAACATAAGTCACCTATAATGTAGGCAATAGGTGACCCATAGGGCAGTGCACTGTGTAACTAAAAGGTATGACATGTGCTTTTACGTTTTCCATGTCCTGGAGTGAAAATCAACTCATTTTTTTTCACTACCGTGAGTGAGGTCTACTTCTCTCGTAGTTTACATTGAGAATTTCTCAATACACTTTTAAGTTGTAATTCCTGATTTGAAAGGATGATTCATGTTTTTTAAATTTGGAATGGTAATGATAAATCCTCATTATAAATCCTCTTTACTGGTAAAGTTGGCTTTAGGCTTCTTGGAAGGTGACAGTCCCTGACTGAAACGCTGAGTGCTAGTTGTGCTCGCACAAGCTTTACGCTGGATTTTTAATGACAAATATCTTGTTGCTGCTAAAATAGTACTGTTACCATTAGGGACAGGATTTTAAAATTTACAGGAGGAAATTGAGTATTGTGGTTGTTTTAATATAAAATACCTTCTGCGTCTGGTAGAACTTACGCCCTCTCACCCGCACTATAAAAGCACTTAAAACGCACTCCGCTGCTTTAGCGGGATTTGGGACTCGGGGAAAACTACTTACCACTGCGCCATCTTTGTTAGCGCTCTAGTGGTTGGCCTGCCTGCAACTGCCTGTCTATTTAGGGAGGGTAGTGCCGGCGCGCGATCATCTTGGAAGGTGACAGTCCCTGACTGAAACGCTGCGTGCTAGTTGTGCTCGCACGAGCTTTACGCTAGATTTTTAATGTCAAATATCTTGTTGTTGCTAAAATAGTACTGTTACCATTAGGGACAGGATTTTAAAATTTACAGGAGGAAATTGAGTATTGTGTTTGTTTTCATATAAAATACCTTCTGCGTCTGGTAGAACTTACGCCCTCTCACCCGCACTATAAAAGCACTTAAAACGCACTCCACTGCTTTAGCGGGACACGGGACTCGGGGAAAACTGTTTACCACTGCGCCATCTTTGTTAGCGCTCTAGTGGTTGGCCTGCCTGCAACTGCTTGTCTATTTAAACAGACCAATGCAGGCGCACAGCGAATGCGCACAGCGAAGCGCCGGAGATGCGCCAGAGATAAGCCCGTCTGCGCCCGTCCGCGTATCGGCCGAGCTCAGCGCTAAGAATGCTGCTGGCTTAAGGTATTCCAGGGAGTCCCTGCTGAGTATAGGAGAGAGGATAAAGGGTGGGCCTCAAAAAGATGGGCCACAGCCCTCCGTTACACTGGGGTGTGGGCTGATTAATAGCCGATCCCTGGTTAAACACCACCAGGAGGTGGCAAACATGTTAGAAAACATGGATTTAGACGTCCTTTTTATCACGGAGACATGGACGAGTGTGAACTCCTCGGTAGAGCTGGGCCTTGCTTGCCCGGACGGGTATAAGATGTTTCACAAACCCAGGTCCCAGGGAAGAGGAGGAGGGGTTGGGGTGATATTCAAGGATAAGTGGGACCTTTCCCCCTACAAGTTGATGATGTTGTAGGTATAGAACTACTGGGGTTCTCCCTACAAACACCTAAAGGAAGGATGCTTACTGGCATGATCTGCTATAGGCCACCAGGCCTGGCTACACAGTACCAAGCACTCTATGACACTATCGCTGCCCTCGCGCTGACCCACTCTAGATTGCTGCTCCTAGGGGATTTTAACCTATGGGACAATGGGCCCCTAGGGAATCACCTGAAGGACTTACAGCATATATGTGGGAACTGGGGTCTAGACCAGCTGATACTGGAACCAACTCACTCAGGTGGACATGCACTGGATTTGGTATTCGCAAACCGGACGGAGACTAAGGTGATTGATACCTTACCTCAAAGCTGGAACGACCACTTCCTGATCCATTTTCAGATCACTGTACCTATTCAAGGGAATGGAAACACCTGCCCTGTAACTTATCGCAAGCGACGGGACTGATCTAAACTATCTATAAATAAAATAAATCCCACTTTTACCAGTAAAACTCTCTTTGACCCCGGGGGCTCTGTGGACCGGAACTATCAGGTCTACTGCAATCATATCATAGACACCCTGGATAAGATTGCTCCTCTGAAAAATATAAAGAACAGAAGGAAACCCTCAGCCCCTTGGTTTAGCGAGGAGCTGAAAAGCCTGCGCAATCGGTGCAGACAGGCAGAAAGGAAGTTGCGAAGACTGTGGGCCCGATTCACAGAATGATCTTAAGACTCAATCATAAACTTACTACTGGTTTGGTATTCACAGATTGCACTTACTACTTTTGGTATTCACAGAATGAACTTACTCATTTCGGTATTCACAGAAGTTAGGACTCCTAACTTTAGGACTCCTAAATGCATTCTGTGAATACCGAAAGTCTTAAAATTAGGATTTTTCTCAATTTAGTAGTAGTAAAGTTAGGACTCCTGACTTTAGGACTCCTAAATGCCTTCTGTGAATACCGAAAGTCCTAAAATTAGGATTTCTCTCAATTTAGTAGTAGTAAAGTTAGGACTCCTAACTTTAGGACTCCTAAATGCCTTCTGTGAATACCAAAAGTCGTAAAATTAGGATTTTTCTCAATTTAGTAATAGTAAAGTTAGGACTACTAACTTTAGGACTCCTAAATGCCTTCTGTAAATACCGAAAGTCTTAAAATTAGGATTTTTCTCAAAAACTTTACTATCCTAAACTTAGGAGTCCTAACTTTACTACAACTAAATTGAGAGAAATCCTAATTTTAGGACTTTCGTTATTCACAGAAGGCATTTAGGAGTCCTAAAGTTAGGAGTCCTAACTTTACTACTACTAAATTGAAAAACATCCTAATTTTAGGACTTTTGGTATTCACAGAAGGCATTTAGGAGTCCTAAAGTTAGGAGTCCTAACTTTACTACTACTAAATTGAGAAAAATTCTAATTTTAAGACTTTCGGTATTCACAGAAGGCATTTAGGCGTCCTAAAGTTAGTAGTCCTAACTTTACTACTACTAAATTGAGAAAAATCGTAATTTTAGGACTTTTGGTATTCACAGAAGGCATTTAGGAGTCCTAAAGTTAGGAGTCCTAACTTTACTACTACTAAATTGAGAAAAATCCTAATTTTAAGACTTTCGGTATTCACAGAAGGCATTTAGGAGTCCTAAAGTTAGGAGTCCTAACTTTACTACTACTAAATTGAGAAAAATCCTAATTTTAAGACTTTCGGTATTTACAGAAGGCATTTAGGAGTCCTAAAGTTAGGAGTCCTAACTTTACTACTACTAAATTGAGAAAAATCCTAATTTTAAGACTTTCGGTATTTACAGAAGGCATTTAGGAGTCCTAAAGTTAGTAGTCCTAACTTTACTACTACTAAATTGAGAAAAATTGTAATTTTACGACTTTTGGTATTCACAGAAGGCATTTAGGAGTCCTAAAGTTAGGAGTTCTAACTTTACTACTACTAAATTGAGAGAAATCCTAATTTTAGGACTTTCGTTATTCACAGAAGGCATTTAGGAGTCCTAAACTTAGGAGTCCTAACTTTACTACAACTAAATTGAGAGAAATCCTAATTTTAGGACTTTCGTTATTCACAGAAGGCATTTAGGAGTCCTAAAGTTAGGAGTCCTAACTTTACTACTACTAAATTGAAAAACATCCTAATTTTAGGACTTTTGGTATTCACAGAAGGCATTTAGGAGTCCTAAAGTTAGGAGTCCTAACTTTACTACTACTAAATTGAGAAAAATCCTAATTTTAAGACTTTCGGTATTCACAGAAGGCATTTAGGAGTCCTAAAGTTAGGAGTCCTAACTTTACTACTACTAAATTGAGAGAAATCCTAATTTTAGGACTTTCGTTATTCACAGAAGGCATTTAGGAGTCCTAAAGTTAGGAGTCCTAACTTTACTACTACTAAATTGAAAAACATCCTAATTTTAGCACTTTTGGTATTCACAGAAGGCATTTAGGAGTCCTAAAGTTAGGAGTCCTAACTTTACTACTACTAAATTGAGAAAAATCCTAATTTTAAGACTTTCGGTATTCACAGAAGGCATTTAGGAGTCCTAAAGTTAGGAGTCCTAACTTCTGTGAATACCGAAATGAGTAAGTTCATTCTGTGAATACCAAAAGTAGTAAGTGCATTCTGTGAATGCCAAAAGTAGTAAGTTCATTCTGTGAATACCAAAAGTAGTAAGTGCAATCTGTGAATACCAAAACAGTAGTAAGTTTAGGATTGAGTCTTAAGTTCATTCTGTGAATCGGGCCCTGTATTTAGAGTCTGATAAACGGTTGCTAAAGATAGAGCAGGCTATATATAAAGGGGCCATTGCTAAAACAAAGTCGCTCTTCTATGCCACTACCATACTCCAATCACCTAATAGTACCAAAACACTCTTTAACATCATAAGAGACCTTTCTAACCCGGCCTGCATGAGCAATGAGGTGGTTGCAACTCAAAAACTGTGCGACGAAATCGCCGTCTTCTTTGAAGAAAAGATTACTAAAATTGTGGGGGGACTTGCCCAGGGTAAGGCTAGCAGCCACGATTTATCACCTCAGACGGTTGAGGAGGAACCACGGGTAGTACCATCTATGGAGAGCTTTCCATCTCTTACAGAGGAGCTCTTTACCAGCCTGGCGCTTGGTATATCCTCAGGGTCCCTGCTAGATCCGCTTCCCCATAGGATCTGGAAGGAGCATGGCCCGGAACTCTTCCCCTGGCTGCATTTGATCTACCGCCAATCCCTGGAGGAAGAAGTAGTACCTGATATATGGAAACAGGCAGTGGTAACCCCCCTACTAAAGAAGCCCTCGCTGGACCCAACAATCCCGGCCCACTTTAGGCCCATATCTCTTCTGCCATATCCCATAAAAATTTTGGAAAAGGCTGTCAGTAGGTTTCTGTCAAGCTATCTAGAAGATAACTGCCTACTGGATAAGGACCAGTTTGGATTCCGTCCAGGCCATGGGACAGAAACTGCATTGGCAACCATGTTGGACACCTTGAGAATGCGTGCCGACAGTGGCAATTCATCAGTACTAGTACTGCTGGATATGTCAGCCGCATTTGACACGGTTAGCCATGCAGTTTTGCTAAGGAGATTAGAGAATCTGGGCGTGAAAGGTAAGGCCCAGCAATGGCTACAATCCTACCTGCTGGGCAGACAACAGGTAGTGACTTTGGCTCCGTTTGCTTCCCCTAAATCCCAGGTCCACCATGGAGTGCCACAGGGCTCGTCGATCAGCCCAATCCTTTTTAATATATATCTGCAGCCCCTGATCCCCATTATAAAATCGTACAGGATCGATTTAATCAACTATGCTGATGAAACCCAGTTGGTGTTCTCCCTGGAAGGGAAGCATGCGGTGACCATGGATACTCTCCAGCGATGCATGGGAAACGTCTCTGGCTGGCTTAATGCAAATTCCCTCCAATTCAACAAGGGGAAAACGGAGGTAGTCAACTGCTCGCCGGCCAAATTGAGTCAGCAACTTCCTTGTGAGATCAGGCTCTCGCCGGCAGCCGACCCCTGCATCCCAGTTAAGACCGTGTGGAACCTGGGAGTATTGTTTGACGAAAACCATCAACTGGTATCCCAAACTAATAAAACAATTAGTGTCTGCTTTGGCCTGCTAAAAGCGCTCAGACAGATTCTCCCTCTTTTACCTGAAGAGACCCGATCTGTGGTGGCAAGGAGTGTAATCTTGGCTTGACTCGATTACTGGGTGCCCCTTTATACATCTTGCAGAGGCTCCAGAGAGTTCAGTCGTTCGCGGCCAAGTTGGCACTCAACAGACCTCGTGGCTCTTCTTCCACAATGGCGTTGAGAGATCTACACTGGTTGCCAATAAGAGACAGAGTCACATTCAAATCCTTATGTATTATTTATAGAGCGCTACATAGCATGGGTCCTCTTCCATTGCAGGAAAGACTCACATGGTATAAGCCCACTCGGTCTCTGCGCTCCTCCAGTCTAAGGCTGGAAGCCACCACCAGAGTCAGACGTTCCAGGATGGGAGGCAGAGCCTTCTGTACAATAGCGTCCCGACTATGGAATGAGCTGCCCCAGAACATTAGGCAAGCCGACTCCTTGATAGGCTTCAGGAAGAGCCTAAAGACGTGGCTATTTGCCAAAGTCTGAAATCCCGGCGTCTATCATCCAGATTTCTAATCTGTTAATTCCATCTGACTAGTTTTCTCTTCCAAAGCGCCAGGATACCCGCAGGGTGACAGTTGCGCTATATAGGAACTATATACAATACAATACAATACAATTTAGCATTACTGGTCTAGACATGCAACATTTAAAAATTGGTCATTTCTCTGCTCTGTCACTCACTGCTCTGTGTGCCTGCTGCCTGACTCCAATACACATCTGGGCTTGGTGACAGGTACACTTTGTGCGTTCCCTCTAGACAGCCACAAACACAGGACGGTTAGGTGTGTGAATACTCTGCTGCAATTTTAAGACCCTTCTAGGGCAGGAGGTGAGGAGGGAGCCGGCACTTACAGCTGAATTGGCAGTGTATTGTTTGAACACAAACGGCCGAGTAGACCCTACTGATAGTCTAGGGACAGGGGTGGGATGAAAGGACATCTGTGCACTTCAAAGACCCTTCATTGAAGAAATCCACACTTTAGAGGCATTGCTCTGCCAACTAGGCACCCCATTTCTGACAGTTATATAACACTTTCCAAGTACTGCTCTGCTATTTATTAAATAACTGTGTTAATAACTGTGTTAACCTTGACCAACATTAGGTGATCTCTTTACTCTCAGGTTTCTCTTAACCACAACTGCACTTCTGGTGCATGGGCTGCCCCCTTGTTAAATGAAGTGTCTCCAAATGAAACATGGAACACTATTGCTTGATCTTGGATATAACTCAATAGACAAATGCTGCAATTCTCAATTTCCACCATGTCCGGGGTAAATAAGTAGGACATTTGGTAAGCAGTGAGTCAGGATGGGTTTATATTA
This sequence comes from Lissotriton vulgaris, assembly GCF_964263255.1. Taxonomy (NCBI): domain Eukaryota; kingdom Metazoa; phylum Chordata; class Amphibia; order Caudata; family Salamandridae; genus Lissotriton; species Lissotriton vulgaris. The sequence goes on from NC_141695.1 coordinate 222,767,549, forward strand.
TGGTCCTTTATTTTTACCTCTCTTTCATATGTTTTAAAAACCAAGTGCACTATAGACTGAGCTGGAATCCCAATGATGTTGTTGTCAACAATCCTATCTAGCGCCCACCCTTGGTGATGCATATTACTCAAGACACATCCATTGCTTGCTGGCTTCCTAACCTGAATCTAACACCTAACCTTGGTGTTTTTTAAAAGAAGACAAAAACAAGTTGATACACCTTAACTTTCCTGGTTTATGTTTTTTGGATACTTTGGCCTACTTGTAAAAGCGTGAAAAATATTATTGTGGCAATGGTCAGCATAGTTGAGCTAGCACCTTTTCGGATTAACGGTTTGGTCATTAAACATGCCTGTGCTTCTGTGTTGTTCCACCATTAACATTCTCTTTAAAGTAATCATAAACTGGTGCCCACTCATGTGAAGTCACAAACACAAAATAAAAATAGCAATAATGTACATCCCACATTATAGTGCCACTGGACATCCTACAGAAAAAGTATTTATATGTATTTATATGTATAGCTGAAGTTTATCATTTGAATCTGGGGCCTTTTTGCTTTTAACTTTCTAGGTTAAGTAGTTTGTATTTTTAGTTCGCATTTGGGTGAATAAAGTCCTTGTTTTGAAATCACTGGTTTTGTCACCTCTCAATACTACTACTTCGTAAACCTCTTTTTATGGTTATCTCTCACAGTCAAGAGATACTCGTCTAGCCTAAAAATAAAGAACAGACAAACTGGTAAAGAAATTAATTAAAAGAAGATGTAATAAACAAGTAAGAAATGACCAGGACACAGTGCACGAGTCATGTTTTATTTATTGCGAATTCAACTCCTCTGCTGAGAACTAGGATGCATCATTTCAGCAAGGGTTGGAATTTCGAGGATATAGGTTGTGCTACAATGAATGTATCCCTAAGCAGTGCAGTTGGTTTCTTACAATAATACTGCTTCACACATACAGCTCGTATTGAAAGGTCCCGAAATAAAATGCAAAGTCATTCTATGCTAAACATGAAAAACATGATGGAAAAATTAAATGAGGGCATGGAATGCCATTATTGGCAAATGCCAAGACAGATATTCTATGGTTGGTATCAGTCTTCAGTACACAGTGAGGAAAATAACTTTAGACTCAAGTGCAGCCCAGAGTAATTAGAGGGACTGAGTTTTCATCACTCATTCAATCCAGCAGTTTTTTGTTTTTCTTAATAATTTTCCTGATAAATCATACTCTATATAGTTTACCATTCAGATGGATAGGCTAGTGATGATGTGATTTTTTTTTTTTCTAGGTGAAAAGTCGCCAACCCCTGTGGGGAAGGACTTTGTTATTCCCACCCCAACAATCCATGATGAGAAGAATCCAGTGAAGTTTGAGTTCCAAATCACGGCCCAAGAGCCAACCACTGTCACCATCATCTATGAACCTGCCAATTTAAAGAAAGAGGTGACCCTTCAAAAGGGGCAGACAACCACCATCGCAATCAATATTCCTCCTGGGATGCTGCTGAAACATACTGCCCCATTCATCATTACATCGGAAAGTTTAATATCACTCACAGTTCTCATCTACATAGGCTCCCGTGTTGAGACCATTAAACCTGTTCCTCTGCAACAACAAGGAGTTGAGTATTATGTGCTGACACCTCCTGGGAAATCAGGTGATGATGACAAAGAATTTTCAATTGGCAACTTCCAAAAACCAAACCGTGTTGACATATACCCGACTGAAACTGTGGTTTTTGAAGGCCAAACTTACAAACCAGGAAGTAAAATCGCTGTCTCCCTCAAACCTTTTGAGGTAATCCGCTTGAAAAGCAAAGACAATTTGTCAGGCACCCGAATCATTGCCACAAAACCCATTACAGTACTCAGTGGCTATAGCAGTCCTGAGTCAGTCACGCCATCCTACCAAGTCTCCACCCCTCTGTATCCCGTCACCCAATGGGGGCAAAACTTCTACTTCACTTCATTGGCAATAACGGGAAATACTGACATGGTGTTTGTTGTCGCGTCCAAGCCTACTAATATACAGTTTCAAGTAGGAGACCACAAGCAAAGTCAAACTTTGAAGGCAGGAGAGGTAACCCAGATTGGAATACCAGAATTCACCACTATCTTCATCACAGCGAATCAACCGGTCCAGGTGACATATTACTGCACAGCAGGGAAAATTGGAGCCAGGTTTTATGAAAGCTTCTTGCTCAAAATTCCAGACGAATCGGAATATGGCCCCAAGTATAGATTTACAAGTAACCCCACTTTGGAAAAGAATCGGGCAATCCTCATAGTAAAAACATCTGCAGTGCCTCTAATTACCTTTGATGGAGAATCACTTTCTAATATTGAGTGGAAACCAATCCCTGGAACTCAGTACTCCATAGCAATATATGATTTTGGCAACAAGCCTACCACCCACGTGGTGGAAGCTCCTGGAATGCATTTTGGACTTGTGATTATCGGTTTTCCAAAGCAGCCTGCCATTGAAGAGCCAGAAAGACCCACTAGTGGTAAATTCATTTTTATATTTCAGTTTTTTATGATAAGTATTGTTCACCAAGTAGTATTCTTACCACTATCCTGGAATGTAATTTTAGAAAAGCAATAGCGCTAATGGTGTGTGTTTATCATTAATTGTTTCTGCTGTAATGTCTCATCAAAAGCACTGCATAGTGACCTTTGAGCTAAATAGAACTGTTTGATGGGAAAACAACATAGTGCTACTTCTATATACAGCCAGATTGGCGTTAACTAACATACTAGGGCATTCCATTGGGGTACAGTAAATTAAATCAGTGCTGATGAAATACCCATTTGTTTCGGATGGAAAGTTTATAACTGCTGGTATACATAGCAAAAAGTACTAGAGGCTTCTCTGAGAAACATGGGATTTGCATGCCTCATTTAGACTTGAGAACTATAGTTATATATGTATGTTATTATTAGACCGGTTATCATTAGAGTGGTCTTGCCCTAAACAGAATGCCTGCTTACCTCCTCTTTCTACTGATTATCTTTGTTGGCTTTAAAACTCAGAGGACCTTACCTTTGCTGAGCAGGGCTAAAGTGCATGTGCTTCTTTCCTCAATATGGTAATATTGGTATATAAACAACAGGCATATTTAAGTTACTTGTAAGTCCCTTGTAGAGTGGAATACCATACACTAAGGGCCTGCACCCTAAATGCCACTAGTGGTCCTACAGCACTGATTATGCCACCCACAAAACTAGCCTTTCAAACCTATCTCAGGCCTGCCACTGCAGGGCCTTTGTGTGCAGTTTACTTCCACTTAGGATTGGCAATTGAAAACCCTTTTCCAAGCCTAAACCTCCCCTTTAATTAAACATAAGTCACCTATAAGGTAGGCAATAGGTGACCCATAGGGCAGTGCACTGTGTAACTAAAAGGAAGGACATGTGCTTTTACGTTTTCCATGTCCTGGAGTGAAAATCAACTCATTTTATGTTTCACTACTGTGAGTGAGGTCTACTTCTCTCGTAGTTAACATTGAGAATTTCTCAATACACTTTTTTTAAGTTGTAATTCCTGATTTGAAAGGATGAATCATGTTTTATAAATTTGGAATGGTAATGATAAATCCTCATTATAAATCCTCTTTACTGGTAAAGTTGGCTTTAGGCTTCTTGGAAGGTGACAGTCCCTGACTGAAACGCTGCGTGCTAGTTGTGCTCGCACGAGCTTTACGCTGGATTTTTAATGACAAATATCTTGTTGCTGCTAAAATAGTACTGTTACCATTAGGGACAGGATTTTAAAATTTACAGGAGGAAATTGAGTATTGTGTTTGTTTTAATATAAAATACCTTCTGCGTCTGGTAGAACTTACGCCCTCTCACCCGCACTATAAAAGCACTTAAAACGCACTCCGCTGCTTTAGCGGGATTTGGGACTCGGGGAAAACTACTTACCACTGCGCCATCTTTGTTAGCGCTCTAGTGGTTGGCCTGCCTGCAACTGCCTGTCTATTTAGGGAGGGCAGTGCCGGCGCGCGATCAACTTGGAAGGTGACAGTCCCTGACTGAAACGCTGCGTGCTAGTTGTGCTCGCACGAGCTTTACGCTAGATTTTTAATGTCAAATATCTTGTTGTTGCTAAAATAGTACTGTTACCATTAGGGACAGGATTTTAAAATTTACAGGAGGAAATTGAGTATTGTGTTTGTTTTCATATAAAATACCTTCTGCGTCTGGTAGAACTTACGCCCTCTCACCCGCACTATAAAAGCACTTAAAACGCACTCCACTGCTTTAGCGGGACACGGTACTCGGGGAAAACTATTTACCACTGCGCCATCTTTGTTAGCGCTCCAGTGGTTGGCCTGCCTGCAACTGCCTGTCTATTTAAACAGACCAATGCAGGTGCACAGCGAATGCGCACAGCGAATGTGCACAGCGAAGCGCCGGAGATGCGCCAGAGATAAGCCCGTCTGCGCCCGCCCGCGTATCGGCCGAGCTCAGCGCTAAGAATGCTCCTGGCTTAAGGTATTCCAGGGAGTCCCTGCTGAGTATAGGAGAGAGGATAAAGGGTGGGCCTCAAAAAGATGGGCCACAGCCCTCGGTTACCCTGGGGTGTGGGCTGATTAATAGCCGCTCCCTGGTTAAACACCACCAGGAGGTGGCAAACCTGTTAGAAAACATGGATTTAGACGTCCTTTTTATCACGGAGACATGGACGAGTGTGAACTCCTCGGTAGAGCTGGGCCTTGCTTGCCCGGACGGGTATAAGATGTTTCACAAACCCAGGTCCCAGGGAAGAGGAGGAGGGGTTGGGCTGATATTCAAGGATAAGTGGGACCTTTCCCCCTACAAGTTGATGATGTTGTAGGTATAGAACTACTGGGGTTCTCCCTACAAACACCTAAAGGAAGGATGCTTACTGGCATGATCTGCTATAGGCCACCAGGCCTGGCTACACAGTACCAAGCACTCTATGACACTATCGCTGCCCTCGCGCTGACCCACTCTAGATTGCTGCTCCTAGGGGATTTTAACCTATGGGACAATGGGCCCCTAGGGAATCACCTGAAGGACTTACAGCATATATGTGGGAACTGGGGTCTAGACCAGCTGATACTGGAACCAACTCACTCAGGTGGACATGCACTGGATTTGGTATTCGCAAACCGGACGGAGACTAAGGTGATTGATACCTTCCCTCAAAGCTGGAACGACCACTTCCTGATCCATTTTCAGATCACTGTACCTATTCAAGGGAATGGAAACACCTGCCCTGTAACCTATCGCAAGCGACGGGACTGATCTAAACTATCTATAAATAAAATAAATCCCACTTTTACCAGTAAAACTCTCTTTGACCCCGGGGGCTCTGTGGACCGGAACTATCAGGTCTACTGCAATCATATCATAGACACCCTGGATAAGATTGCTCCTCTGAAAAATATAAAGAACAGAAGGAAACCCTCAGCCCCTTGGTTTAGCGAGGAGCTGAAAACCCTGCGCAATCGGTGCAGACAGGCAGAAAGGAAGTGGCGAAGACTGTGGGCCCGATTCACAGAATGAACTTAAGACTCAATCCTAAACTTACTACTGGTTTGGCATTCACAGATTGCACTTACTACTTTTGGTATTCACAGAATGAACTTACTACTTTTGGCATTCACAGAATGCACTTACTACTTTTGGTATTCACAGAATGAACTTACTACTTTTGGCATTCACAGAACGAACTTACTACTTTTGGCATTCACAGAATGCACTTACTACTTTTGGTATTCACAGAATGAACTTACTCATTTCCGTATTCACAGAAGTTAGGACTCCTAACTTTAGGACTCCTAAATGCCTTCTGTGAATACCGAAAGTCTTAAAATTAGGATTTTTCTCAATTTAGTAGTAGTAAAGTTAGGACTCCTAACTTTAGGACTCCTAAATGCCTTCTGTGAATACCGAAAGTCCTAAAAGTAGGATTTTTTTCAATTTAGTAGTAGTAAAGTTAGGACTCCTAACTTTAGGACTCCTAAATGCCTTCTGTGAATACCGAAAGTCCTAAAATTAGGATTTCTCTCAATTTAGTAGTAGTAAAGTTAGGACTCCTAACTTTAGGACTCCTAAATGCCTTCTGTGAATACCAAAAGTCGTAAAAGTACGATTTTTCTCAATTTAGTAGTAGTAAAGTTAGGACTACTAACTTTAGGACTCCTAAATGCCTTCTGTAACAAAATCCTAATTTTAAGACTTTCGGTATTCACAGAAGGCATTTAGGCGTCCTAAAGTTAGTAGTCCTAACTTTACTACTACTAAATTGAGAAAAATCGTAATTTTAGGACAAAAAGCAAAGACAATTTGTCAGGCACCCGAATCATTGCCACAAAACCCATTACAGTACTCAGTGGCTATTGCAGTCCTGAGTCAGTCACGCCATCCTACCAAGTCTCCACCCCTCTGTATCCCGTCACCCAATGGGGGCAAAATTTCTACTTCACTTCATTGGCAATTACGGGAAATACTGACATGGTGTTTGTTGTCGCGTCCAAGCCTACTAAAATACAGTTTCAAGTAGGAGACCACAAGCAAAGTCAAACTTTGAAGGCAGGAGAGGTAACCCAGATTGGAATACCAGAATTCACCACTATCTTCATCACAGCCAATCAACCGGTCCAGGTGACATATTACTGCACAGCAGGGAAAATTGGAGCCAGGTTTTATGAAAGCTTCTTGCTCAAAATTCCAGACGAATCGGAATATGGCCCCAAGTATAGATTTACAAGTAACCCCACTTTGGAAAAGAATCGGGCAATCCTCATAGTAAAAACATCTGCAGTGCCTCTAATTACCTTTGATGGAGAATCACTTTCTAATATTGAGTGGAAACCAATCCCTGGAACTCAGTACTCCATAGCAATATATGATTTTGCCAACAAGCCTACCACCCACGTGGTGGAAGCTCCTGATATGCCCTTTGGACTAGTGATTATTGGTTTTCCAAAGCAGCCTGCCATTGAAGAGCCAGAAAGACCCACCACTGGTAAATTAATTTTAAAATATTCATTTGTTTCTTAGTATTCTAACCACTTATCATGGAATGTAATTTTAGAAAAGCAATAGTGCTAATGGTGTGTGTGTATCATTTAAGTAAGTGTTTCTGTTGTAATGTCTCATCAAAAACAGTGCTGCTACTATATACAGACATATTGGCTTTAACTAACATACTAGGGAGTTCTTTTAGGGTAAAATAAATTAAATCAGTGCTGATATAATAACCATTTGTTTCGTATGGAAATTTTATGGCCTCTGATATACACAGCAAAAAGTACTAGAGGCTTCTCCAAGAAACATGGGGTTTGCACGGCTTATTTACACTTGAGAACTATAGTTACTTATGTTAGATATTATTAGACTAGTCATCCTTAGGGTAGTCTTCACCCAAACGGTTTGCCTGCTTACCTCCTCCTTTTGCTGATTCCCTTTGTTGGCATTAGAACTCTGAGCACCTTACCTCTTCTGACCAGGGCTAAAGTGCATGTGCTGTGTGCAGTTTACTGCCACTTTGACTTGGCATTTAACAACCCTTTGCAAAGCCTAAACCTCCCCTTTTATTACACATAAGTCAACTCTAAGGTTGGCCACAGGTAGCCCATAGGGCAGCGTGCGGTGTTACTAAAAGGTAGGACATGTGCTTTTAAGTTTTCTGCGTCCTTGTATTGAAAACCATCTACATTAGTTTTTCACAACTGTGAGGCCTACTCCTCTCATTGGGTAACATTGATAAGTTCTGAATACACTTTTAAGTCGTAATTCCAGATTGGAAATGATGCATCATGTTTTATAACTTTGGAAAGGTAATGATGTATTATCATGAAAAATCCTCTTTACTGGTAATTTGGATTTAACATTACTGTTTTAGAAATGCCACATTGCGAAAGTAGACATTTCTCTGCTCGCACTGCTGTGTGTGCCTGTAGCCTAACTCCAATACACATCTGGGGTGTGTGAAAGCTACACTTTGTGCATTCCCTCTAGACAGCAAAAAACGCAGGACGGTTAGGTGTATCTGAATATTCATCTGCATTACGATCGCTCTTCCTTGGCAGGAAGGGAGGGGCGCGCTGACACACCGGAATAGTTAGTGTCCTGTTCCAACACAAAAGGCTGAGTACACCATTCATATAGCCTGCAGCTAGTGCTGGGATGGAAGGAGCTCTGAGCACCTAAATCAATCAATCAATCAGCGGATTGTAAGTGCGCTACTCACTCTTGGGGGTCTCGAGGCGCTATCGGTCCACAGGTTCATTTAGCAGAAGAGCCAGGTCTTGCGACTCTTCCTGAAAGTGTTCAGGGAGGGAGCGCGTCTGATGTATGCCAGTAGCTCATGCCCGCAATGTCAGAGAAGGATCTTCCGCCTACTCTGGCTCTGTGGATGCGCAGGGTTTTGGCCAGTGCGAGTTGGAAGATCGGAGGTTTCTTTTGGGTGTGTGGAAGTTGATTCTGTCCTTGAGGTATTTGGGTCCGTTGTTGTGTAGGCATTTGTAGGCGTGGGTGAGGATTTTGAAGGGGACTCTTTTCTTCACAGGGAGCCAGTGGAGTTTTCGTAGGTGGTAGCTGATGTGTTCATTCCGGGGGCTGCAGGAGACAAGTCTGGCGTCGGTGTTCTGTATAGACTAGAGTTTGCACAGTATGGACCTGTTGATGCCGGCGTAGAGTGTGTTTCCATAGTCAGATCTGCTGGTGATGAGTGCGTGGGTGACTGCCTTTCTTGACTCAGGGAGATTCCATTTGAAGGTCTTGCGAAGTATGCAGAGGGTGTTGATGCAGCTGAATGTGACAGCGTTGACTTGTCGGTTCATGGTGAGTGATGAGTCAAGGTTCTTGCCATGGTCTGAGGTGGTCGGTGGGCTTCAGAGGGCGGTCGGCCACCAGGTGTTGTCCCATGCTGAAGAGGTGGTTCCAAAGCAAAACCAAAGGGAATGATGGACGGAGTGTTGAATATTGCAAACACTCACCCCCAGTCAACTGATCTGGGTTTAATCCATTATCATTCTTTAGCTCACTCCGCCACCTCATTTCAGACATGGCCATATGCAAATCAGCCTGACCCTGTGCCTCATGGGAATAGTCCAACCCGAACTGCCAAGCCATGTCTTCCCTGGACCAGAAACAAGCATCCAGCGACCGGTTTCGGGTTCATAACCCTTCTCAGCCAGGCTATCTTGAATCCAGTGGTAATGTGATCAAGGGACCCACGTCTGGGCATACCCTGCCAACTTAGGGCGAACAAAGCAAAACCAAAGGGGATAATGGACGGAGTGTTGAACATTGCAAACACTCACCCTCAGTCAACTGATCTGGGTTTAATCCATCATCATTCTTTAGCTCACTCCGCCACCCCAGTTCAGACATGGCCATATGCAAATCAGTCTGACCCTGTGCCTCATGGGAACAGTCCAGCCAGAACTGCCAAGCCATGTTTTCCCTGAACCAGAAACAAGCATCCTGGGACCAGTTTCGGGTTTATAACCCTCATCAGCCAGGCTATCTTGAATCCAGTGGCAAAATGAGCAAGGTAACCACGTCTGGGCATACCCTGCCAGCTTAGGGTGAACAAAGCAAAACCAAAGAGGATGATGGACGGAGTGTTGAACATTGCAAACACTCACCCCCAGTCAACTGATCTGGGTTTAATCCATCATCATTCTTTAGCTCACTCTGCCACCCCAGGTCAGACATGGCCATATGCAAATCAGTCTGACCCTGTGCCTCATGGGAACTATGGTTCTCAGCACGAGGAATTCTGTCTTCTCTGTCTTCTCTGCGTTGAGTTTAAGGCAGCTGTTTGTCATCCAGACTGTGACATCTTTCACTCCTTTCTGGAAATTGAGTTTGGCGTTGGCGGAGTCTTGGGTTAGGTTGAGGATGAGTTGGGTGTTGTCAGTGTGAGATACGATGTTGAGACTGTGTTGTCAGACGATGGCTGTGAGGGGGCCATGTAGATGTTGAAGAGGGTCGGGCTAAGTGATGACCCCTGTGAGACTCCGCAGGTGATTTCAGTGGGGTCGTAGAGGAATGGTGGTAGTCTTATTCTCTGGCTTTTTCCGGTGTGGAACGATCGGATCCAGTCCTGGGCTGTTCCTTGTATGCCGGCATCGTGCAGTCTGGTGATTAGTGTGCGGTGAAAGATGGTGTCGAAGCTGGCTGACAGGTCGAGTAGAGTGAGGGCAGTAGAGTGGCCTTGGTCCTGGAGGGTGTGGATGTCGTCTTTGGCGCCAAGTAGGGTGGTCTCAGTGCTGTGGTTGTTTCGGAATCCGGATTGGGACGGGTCAGGGATGGTGTTGTCTTTGATGAATCGTGTCAGTTCCCTGTTGACAGTTTTCTCTGCGACTTTGGCTGCACAGGGGAGGAGCGAGATGGACTGGTAGTTCTTGAGGTTGGTGGGGTCCGCAGTGGGCTTCTTGAGCAGGGGCCTGACTACTGCGCACTTCCAGTCATCTGGGAAGGTGCCTGTTTTGAAGGTGGTGTTGATGGTGTGTTGCAGTTTGGGTGCGATGGCAGCTGCGGTAGATGTGGCTCTGTGGTAGATGTGAGGAGGGCAGGGGTCAGTAGGGGCTCCCCGAATGGTTGCCTTTCATGGTCGAGGCAGTGTTTTGGTCGTGATCGGTGTCCAGTTGGAGATGGTGGGTCGGCTGGTGTTCCTTGGGGGCGCGGGCCTGCTGTGGCATCTGGAGGATGGTCGATGAAGTTGTCATAGAGGGTTTTGATCTTGAGGTGGAAGTAGGTTTCAAGCTTGTGGCAGAGGTCTTGGGACGGGGTGATGTCTGTGGCTTCCCTGCGTGGGTTGGTAAATTCCTGAATGACACTAAAGAGTTTCCTGGAGTTGGTGAGCATTTTGTTGTGAAGTTCCTCTTGGTGGTTCTGATTTGTTTGTGGAGTAGTTTTCGGTTGTCTTGGTGTTTCTCCAGTTCTTCTCCAGGCATCTGCAGGTGCGCCTGGCTTCTTGGAGCACAGTGGTGTCCCAGGCAGCTTTCCTGAGGCGCTGTTTGTTGGCGTTGCATAGTGGGTCGAGCTCATCTGCGCAGTTGGAGATCCCAGTGTTTAGTTCTCTGGCTGCAATGTTTGCGTCAGATGTCCAGGTGTGGTTGTCTCGGGTGAGAGTGGAGTTAAGTTGCTCATCGGTGACCTTGCTCCAGTTCCTCCGTGGTGGGCATGGGGCTGGTTTGGGTGCCTTGGGTTTGTCGATGGTGAAGTGTACGCTGTGGTGGTCAGTCCATGGTGGTTGCGTTGTGTGGCTGAAGTGGATGTTGTTTCCTGTAGCAAAGATGGGGTAGAGGGTGTGTCCGGCTCTATGGGTCGATGTGGTGATGAGTTGTATAAGTCCGATGTTGGTGAGGTTGTCACGAAGGATGGTGGAGTTGGGGTTGCTGCGGTTGTCGAGGTGAAAGATGAGCATGCAGTTCATTGATGCGATGGCGTGGGCTGCGATGAAGCCGGTGATGGCGGTGGCGAAGGGAGTCCGAGGCCCAGGAGGTCTGTAGAGGAGAGTTTCTCAGAGTGTGGCGTTGGGGCTGGTCTGGATCTGGAAGTGCAGGTGTTCGGCAGAGAGGAAGGTTTCGCTGGAGATGGTGAGGCTGAGGGTGTCTTTGTGGGCGATGGTGAGACCCCATCCCGGGTGGTTGGGTGGTCTTTCCTCTAAATCTTGTATCCGCCCGTGATCCTGATGTTGATGTCGGGGTGGAGGAGGCACTGGTCCACGTCTCCGTGAGTAAGGGGATGTCGGACGAGAAGGACTCAAGTAGGTATCAGATTTCCATGGCGTGCTTGTGTACGGAGCATGCATTGAGGAGGATGCACTTAGGTTGTCACCGTTGCTGGGTTGGCGGTGTTGGAAGCAGAGGTTGAGGTGAGGGTCTGGTGGCAGTGGCGGCAGGAGAACTGACCATGGGTCTTGTTTGGCGAAGCCTCTTGGCAGTCTCTGTGACTCCTGGTGTTGAGTGCGAGGAGGGTGGTGGTGTCGTAGCGATGGATGGTAGGAGATCCGGGGTTACTAACGCTTGTGTTGGTCGGTTCACGGACAGGCTCAGACAGGCTTGCCATAGAGATGTGTGCGTCCACTGCACAACCGTGCAGCAGCTGCCATAAAGTAGAGGAGGGGGGAGGGACGTGCAGGTTGGAGGCAGGAGTGGGGGCGGTCAGGGGGCAGAGGTTTTGGCTGGAAAAACGGGTGGGAGGTGAACAGCAGACAGCATAGCAGAAAAAACGAAAGGGCACGAAGCGAGTCAACAGAAAGAGCACAACACAGGGGGGAACACAGTAAAAATATATCACCACAAAAAACTGAGAAAAATCAATACCAGCACAAGGACAAGAACGAAAAAAACCAATACCAGCACAACGAGAAGGGCAAGCGCAGGAACGGGCACCAGCAAGATGCACGGCGCAGTCTCAAACCCTGCCTGGGTGTGGTCAGAGGCAGAACATGGCACAGCGGAGCTACTGGGGAAGAGCAGATCTCAGATCAAGGGTCAGAGGTCTTGCTCGCGCTAGTGCAGTGGCCGCCATTAAGTAGGTGAGGGGGAGGGACGTGCATCTGGGAGGTGGAGGCGGTCTGGAGGCAGAGGTTTTGGCGGGAAAAACGAGGGGGAAGTGAACAGCAGACAACACAACAGAAAAAACGGGAGGGCGCTAAGCAAGTCAACAGAAAGGGCACAATGCAGGGGAGCACAGTAAAAATATAACACTGCAAAAAGCTAGGAATAATCAAAACCAGCACAAGAACGAAAAAAAACAATAACAGCACAATGAGAAGGGCAAGCACAGGAACAGGCTCCAGCAAGGTGAACAAGGTACGGGGCGGGCTCGAAGCCTGCCTGGGTAGGGTCAAAGGCACGGCACAGCAGAGCTGCTGAGGAAGAGATGATCTCAGACAAAGGGTCAGAGGTCAAAGACCCTTGTTTGAAGTAATCCCTACTTCAGAGGCACAACTGGGTATGAGTTTTGAGTCTCTGCCCCTACCAAGACAGTACACTACAGGACCTATTAAGAACTCTACCAGGAGGAAGGACTGCTGTGCTGCTACTAGGGCTGCCACTTTGCAGGACTGCTGATCTGGAACAACTGATTTTCTGCTCTAGTGTGCTGCCTGTTGCTTTTCTGTTCTGCTGTGTGGCCTGTTTCCCTCTGCTCTGATGAGCAAAGAACTGGACCCATCTCACCTGAGTCCAGAGTGACTCTAAGGGCCTGCTCGACAGCCCCCTTTTCCGGGGCAGGTCTAAGGGACAATAAAGACTCCCTACAACACTGCAATAGCACCTGGAACCTGTCATCTGTGACAATCCAATCCTGGGCCCTTGAAAGGGATCTTTTTAGTGCTGACCTAGCAGAATCCAAGCATCAGCGACCTTGCTCTGATTGGAACTGATGCATCTCACTCAAAGCAGTTGCTGGTCAAGGTAATCGCTTCATTTGACTGCACTGCTCTGCAGCGACAGACTGCGTGGCTCGATGACAACACATTGCCTGCATTGCAAAGGGGTTCATCGATGAAGCTTCACTGACTGGGCGGATCAGAACTGATGCATCGCCCACATCCCTGGGATCTACAATAATGCTTCACCTCCCCAGCTCCTCTCATTGGGTCTTCAAAGTCGACGCTTCCTCCATCAAAGGTATATTTACAACAGGAGCTGCTGAATCCTGTAGCCAGCCTGGGCTCCATCCTGGTTGGTCTGAACTTTTTATATTTACCCGGTCTAGCGCGGTTTGGGACTTTAGGACTCTAAGCACCATAGTTGCAAGCATTTAAAAAACATTCTACGTTTTGGATTTGTCTCATTTTGTTCTTGTTTAAGTCATAAAAATATCATCTATTTTCCTAACCGTGGATGGAGTATTTTTGTGGAGTTTTCAATGTTTTAGTGGGTGTGTTTGTGTGTTGCAAAATTGCACTACACAATACCTCTTTAGATAAGTCAGACATCACTGTACCAAGCTACCAGAGGGTGAGCACAGGGTATTTTCTAGAGTGCATCTAGCTTACCCTGACAATAGAGGTGTAAACTTCTGGCAAGTAAGGACCCCATTTCTGACAGTTATATAACACTTTCAAAGTATGGCTCTGCTATTTAATAAATGTGTTAACCTTGACCCACATTTAGTGAGATACTTCACCATCAGTTTCCTCTTAACCAGTACTGTATTTCTGGTGCATGGGTGGCACACGTATTAATTGAAGTTTCAATAAACTAAACATGCAACACTATTCCCTGATCTTGAATAGTTACTCATCAAATGCTGCAATTCTCAATTTTCTCAATGTCCGGGGTAAATAAGTGAGATATATAGTAAAAAATGAGTCAGGGTGGGTTTAGTTTATGTACTTTTATTTTTACCTCTCTTTCATATGGTGTAAAACCCAAGAGCACTATATACTAAGTTATGAGTCCCAATATTATCATCGTCAACATGTTTCAGTCCAATCTAGTGCACACTCTTGGTTATGCACATTTGTCAAGACATATCCATTGCTTGTTGGCTTCCTAACCTGAAACTAATTGGTCCTAAATTTGGTGTTTTTTTAAAAGAAGACAAAATCAAGTTGTAGCCCCTTATCTTTTGTGCTCTATGTCTATTGGATAGTATGGCCTACATGTAATAGCCTGAAAAAGATATAGTGGCACTGGTTGACATAGTTGAGCAGACACCTTTTTGGATTAACTGTTTGGCCATTAAAAGTGCCTTTCCTTCTGTTGTGTTTAACCATTAACAACATATTTAAAGTAATCATAAATGGGTGCCCACTTGTGAAGTCACAAAAATAAAAAAGCACACATACACATCCCACATGTAACAGACTAACATTTCTCTGAAGTTTAATAATTTGATTCTGTTTTTTTTTTCCTTTTGACTTACAAGGTTAAATAGTTGGGAACAGATTTACAGATGTTCCACCAGTACATCACTTTTTGTGACATACTGGTGGCGCATGTTACTGCTCCATATTTTTGTGACGTACTGGTTGCGCATGTTACTGCTCCATTTTTCCAAGGACAGGAAAAGCCACCCTGCGTGACTTTTCCTGTCCTTGTAAATATGGCCCCTTTAAATACAGCACTTTGCATGGAAGGGGCGTTCCATGGGTGTTGCTGTGGGTGTTCCCATGCAGCACCCATGGAACGAGTCACATTCCCAGATTTACGAGGAATCGTAAATTTGGAAATGTGTCTGAATGCTACGACACCCTAGGGGTGGCGTAGCAAGGTGCAACAAGGAGAAAGGTTTTAATTCATCCTCGTTTTTTAAGCTTTCAATGCGTGCTGCATTCTACTGCATGCGATATTAAAGTTAGCGGCTGAGCTATTCTCTCGAGTTTTGACACCCATTTTTAATTCAATGTATTCAGAGGGATACTTTCCATCAGACTGGAAAAAAACATCTATTCTGCCCCTTCTGAAGAAACCGAATCTCGATACAATAGACCAAAACAATTTTAGACCAATATCCAGACTTTCGAGGGGGCCACAGCACCGAAGCTGCTCGTTTGAAATCTACTGAAGAGATAAGGACAATTCTAGATGAAAGTGGGAAGGCTGCTCTGATCTTATTAGATCTCTCTGCAGCATTCAATACGGTCCACCACGATTTGTTGATGGACCAGCTGCAGAAGATTGGTGTACAGGGTTTGGCTTGGAGACTCCTAAGATCATTCTTGTCAAACCGGAGCCAGCTGGTGGCGCTGGGGGAATTTGTATCCAAACCTTTCTCTCTACCATGTGGTGTACCGCAAGGGTCCTCGCGTAGTCGGACACTATTTAATATATATGTGTCCTCTTTGGCGCCGCTCATTCTGTCATTTGGTTTCAGTTTGACTTTTTAGGCGGATGATACTCAAACTGTGGTGTCTCTTCTACCAGCTGAGTCAAAGAGAGCGGCACTCCATTTTAAAGATTGTATGAATGTCGTAGGGATCTGGAAGGCCCAAAACTGCCTTAAGTTAAACTCCAGTAAGACGGAATTGGTATGCTTTGGGAATGATCCTAACTTCTGGACTCCAGAATGGTGGCCAGACACCCTGGGCCCTCTTCCCGCACCCAACAGGAAGGTTAAAAAACTAGGGGGCATATTACCAAGGACCCTTATCGCCGCTTTAGCGGGACTTTTTCCCGGTAAAGCGGCGATAATTTGATCGCCCTATTACCAAGTTGTCGCTAACACCAGTTAGCGACAGCTAATCGGCGATAGTGAGCATCTTGGGGCCCGCTTTGCTTGTCAGCGATATTTATCGCTAATGACATGTAAAGTGGGCGTGCCAAGATGTTAGCGACTGAAAACAGTTGCTAACATCGCTATCTCCTATTACCTACAAAGGAGTAGTTTTGGAAATATTCACGCTAAGTGCGAAAATATCTCCAAAAGCTAACACCTGCCTAGAGCAGTTCTTAGCCATGTTATCCAATGGGAGGTGGATAACATGGCTAAGAGTACTGTCACAATAATGTGTGAATATCGCTGTATTTCCAGCGATATTCAGGCATTTAGAATGATTTTATCGTTTCTGAGATAAACCTTGATGATTGCAAGGTATCTCAGCGATAAAAATCGTCGTAGTGCGGCGATAAAATTATTCCCGCTAACGCTGCTTAGCGATAAATATCGGTATTTCTAGGTAATATGCCCCTAAGTGTGTGGGTGGACCAGAAACTCAATTTTAAAGACCAAGTTAACTCTGTGGCCTCTGCTACGTCTTTGTTACCTACAGAATGTCGTAAAACAGTTATCACAGGTCTTACTATGTTGAAGCTGGACTACTGTAATAGTCTGTATTTCAATATCCAGGAAGGTTTAATGCAGAAGTTGCAACTCCTGCAGAATGCGGCTGCTAGACTGGTGTCGGGCATCCCAAAATACGCTCCAATAGCTAAAGAAATGCAGAAACTGCACTGGCTGCCAGTTAAGAAGCGTACCATGTTCAAGGCGATGTGTCCGGTTCCCAAGGCACTTTATGGAGCAGGGTCGGCCTATTTAAAAGAGCGGTTGTATTGGTACAAGCCAAACAGACTATTACATCTGATGCCAAACTGGTTTATGGGCCGTTTGTAAAAAAAGGCCACCTAGGGTGGAAAAAGCTTTGTAGCTAATGCAGCCAAAGCTTGGAATAAGCTTCCCCTATATCTCGGAGGTATGTTGAGCCTCATGGCCTTTCGGAAAGCTTTAAATACCTGGCTGTTTACTGATTAGCATGACATTTGTTCGATCCTCAGGCAAGATTTAACATAGCGCCAGGACACCTACGGGTAACAGTAGCGCTCAACAAATGTTATAATAATAATAATAATAATAATGATATTATTGCTGTAAATATGTTGCATCCCCGTGCTTTGAAACTAATGCAGCACGGTGCAGCAAAATGAATTGCAGCACCGCACTGCGTTCGTTTCGTGTAGATCTTCCCCTTGATATTTTTTGTTAGTATTTGGGTAATTACTGTCTTTGTTTAAAATCACTGGTTTTGTCACCTCTCAATACCATTTCTTAAACCTCTTTTCTGGTTATCTCTCACAGTCAAATAATGCCTGTCCTGTCAAGCTTAAAAATAAAGAGCAGGCATACTAGTGAAGAAATAATTAAAAGATGATGTGAGAAACAGAAAATGATATTTATTGCAAATGTATCTCCTGTGCTGAGAACTAAGATGCATCATTTCAGCAAGTGATGGAGTTTCCAGGATATAGGTTGTGGTACAATGAATGTAGTACTAAGTAGTCTGGTTGCCTTCTTGTTATAACACAATTTCACACTTAGAGCTAAAAAAAAGGTCCCTCATAAAAATGTAAAGTCATTCTATGCTAAACATAAAATACATGATGGAAAAAATAAAATGAGGGCTTGGAATACCATTATTGGCAAAGGCCAAGACAGATTTTCTATGGTTAGAACTAATCTTCAGTGGCACAGTGAGGAAAATAGCTTTCGATCCATCACTTTTTTGTTTTTCTAATTAAGTTGCCTGGTAAATCATACTCTATATAGTTTACAAATCAGAGGGATAAGCTAGTGATAAAGTGATCTTTTTTCCTAGGTGAAAAGTCTCCAGCTCCTGTGGGGAAGGGCTTTGTTATTCCCAGCCCAACAATTCATGATGACTTCTCTGAGAAACATGGAATGTGCACGTATCATTTAGACTTGAGAACTATAGTTATTGCTATTAGTAATTATTAGACCGGTCAAATCAAATCAAATCAAATCAAATGTTTCTTTATTCAGCACTTAAAAAGATACCATAAAAGTACATAAAACCAGTTCAAAACACATTAAAAAGCAGTTCAATTCATAACATTTCATTTCATTTTGTCAAGAGTCTCTCTGTTAAAGGGCATTGCAATCAACTCATCTCTCTCGAATTCCTTATCCTCACCGCCATCTTAATAAAACTCGTGATACAGGACAAGGTATATGCGTCATTGGCCTTTTGCAAGAACAATAAAGCTACCTTGGCGTGTTTGAACTTAGCTCTTTTCAAGATTCCCACAAGGAGCTTGCACCTAGGTAATGTCTAAAATGAGCATAACATAACAAAATGAAGGGTATCCTGCGGAGGCCTATTGTCGCAGCCGCAGGTACCCTTCTGCTCAACCGTTAAGGTAAAACCAGGGGGATCGGACAATAAGTGATGCAAAAGGTTAAACCTAAAACGGGTCATATAAAATCTGTCCTGTGCATTATGGGTCAGTGAGAGATAGGGTTCCCTTCCACTCTCCATTTTCAATAATCTGTAAGCAACAACTGTGGATTTACGCTTTTCAGTGCCTGCCCTGCTTACAATTGTCCATTCCCCATACATTTTCTTGACTCTCATTTTATCCTGAGGAGTAACGGCTTCAGGCTTAGTGAAGAGGTTCTTACAGCCAATGTCCTCTAGAGTACACTTTACATATTTTAGCCAGGGGATAGAGCTCCCTTTGTCTCTATTCAGACAATCTGTGATAATTTGTCTACTAAGGCCTGCCTCGGGGTTAGACCAGATCTTCACCCAGGCCAAAAGCGGCCTGACCTTGATTTGATCTTCGATGTAGGGTTCACCCAGTTCTTCATGTGTAATATAGGTCGAAGTACTATGTGGGACTTTCAGTATCCTTCTAAAGAATGTATTTTCCTCTGCCTGAACCTGGTGGATGTTCGCGAAACCCCAAACTTCAGCCCCGTAGGCTGCCTTGGCGCAGCATATTGATCTATACAAATTCATCACTTGCTCGGGGGACCATCTTCCCAGCCTTCGCCCATAACTCATTATTGCCCCAGTTGAGGCCACCAGTTTTGAGCAGTGTTTATCCACAAGGAGTCTAAACTTTAAAAGCCCGTCAAATAATACACCCAAATAGGAGAAGGACTGAACTAGACCAATTTTATTAGACTGTCATTCTTAGGGTGGTCTTCCCCTAAATGTTTTGCCTGCTTACCTCCTCTTTTTTGCAGATTCCTTAGGACTCTGAGTACTTTGACCAGGGCTAAAGTGTAAGTGCTTTTCCCCTGAACATGGTAATATTGGTTTTAGACACAATTGGCATATTTAGGTTACTATTAAGTCCCTTGTAGAGTGGAATACCATATGCTCAGGGCCTGCCGTCTAAATGCTACTAGTGCCACCTACAAAATAGCCTGTCAAACCGGTCTCAGGCCTGCCACTGCAGAACCTGTTTGTGCATTTTACTGTCACTTTGACTTGATGTTTAAAAACCCTTTGCCAAGCCTAAACCTTCCATTTATTACACGTCACCCCTAAGGTAGATCTTAGGTAACCCAATGGGACAGTGTGCTGTGCAACTAAAAGGTAGGACATATGCTTTTAAGTTTTCAATGTCCTGGTAGTGAAAAACTCCTACATTTGTTTTCCACTGCTGTGAGACATACTCCTCTCACAGGTTAACATTGGGAATTTCTTAATACACTTCTAAGTTGTGATTCCTGATTCAAAAGGACTAGCTGCATCATATTTTTTTAAAAATTTGGAATAGTAATGATAATTCCTCCTTACTGGTAAAACTGTATTTAACATTACTGTTTCAGAAATGCAACTTTTAGAAAGTGGACATGTCTCTGCTCTTACTGTTCCATGTCTGGCGTGGATGACAGTAACACTTTGTGCATTCCCGCTAGACAGCCGCAAACACAGGACAGTTATATGTATTTGAATGCTCATCTGCATTCTGATGACTCCTTCTGGGCAGGAAGAGAGGGGGGAGCTGATACTTACACCTGAATAGGCAGTGTTCTGTTCCTCCAAAAGGGCTGATTACCGTCTACCAAAAGGGTGGAGCCAAGGCTGGGAAGGAAGGACCTCTGTGAACTTCAAAGACCCTTCTGTGATGTCATTCTGACTTCAAAGACACAACTGGGTGTAAGTACTGGATCTCTGACCCCACTAAGACAGTACACTACTGGACCTATGAAGAATTCTACCAGGAAGAACCACTGCTGTGCTTATACAATGACTGTCACTTTGCTCGACTGCTGCTCTGGAAAAACTGCTTTTCTGCTCTTCTGTGATGCTTGCTAATTTGCCCTGCTGGGGAAATGCCTGGACCCATCTCTCTTGATCCCAGGGTTACTCCAAGGGTTTGCCTGTTTGCCCCCATTCTGAAGTCTCAGGGACATCAAAGACGTCCTTCAACACCGCAGCAGCACCAGGACTCTGCCATCTGTAAGTCTCAACCTGCCAAGTGGTGCCAACCTTGTCCTGGGCCCTCAGAAGTGAGGTTTCTGTGATAACGCAACAGAATAGATGCATCATTTCTTTTGCGCCAGTCAGAACCCCAAAGCATTACTGCTCAAGAACATATGTTTGATGACTGTGTGGCCTCGATGTCAATGGACTGCATCGCAAAGGGGTTCCCCGGCAAAGCTTCTCCGACTGCATGGATCGGAAGTGACACGTCACCCACATCCAAGGGAGTGACTGCAATGATGCATCTTCCATCCAAAGTACTTTCTCAGCAGGCCAAGGATAGTCCTTGTATTCGACATGTGCTCCATTACGGTTGGCCTGAACTCTGGATTTACCCCGTTCAAACACAACCAGTTATCCCTGGTTGGCACGTTAGGACTACAATCACTATATTTTCAAATATCCTCAAAAAATTCATAACTGTGTTTCTACGTATTGGATTTTTGTTACATAGTTGTTGTTTTGTTTATAAAATTATAATCTATTTTTCTAACCCTGTGTGGAGTATGTTTGTGGTGTTTCCATTGTTTTGCTGTGTGTGTGTGTTGCACTAATACTTTATACATTGCCTCTTTAGATAAGCCTGACTGCTCTGTGCCAAGCTACCATAGGGTGAGCACAGGTTAGCTTTTAGTGGGTATCTAGCTTAACCTGACTATAGCGGTGTTCCTTACTTGGACAAAGTGCACACCATTGCCAACTAGAGACCCCATTTTTAACAATTCCAACGTGTACTCAGGATTTCATTTGTCCTAACTCTATGTTGTTATGCAGTCCCCTGTACGTGTTCAAAGATTGTCTAATTTTCTCATTTACAGTACTCTTCAGCTTGTTCCCTGAGCACACTTCCTCTCTGTAATGTTTCATGCTTATTCTTCCACAACAGATACCACTACAGTGCTCTGTTATTCTGATTGAAACTTTTATCATTGTCATCATAATGTATCTTAGATAACATGGACGCAGTCAGATAGTTCACAAACTCACTGATGCACTGATGGGTGAATTAAACGTTGACAAAGTGTATTCTGGGTCAAATCAATCTGATGGTCAACTGATATATCCCACAGCTCTCACTTGGGTATTGTCATCTTACTTTGTGGTAAATGATCTTTGATGAACAGACCTCAATAACTATATGTTCTGCTAAAATTACCAGTTACTATTCGGATTAGTAACTAATTGCAAGTCAGTTGCTCCTTTTACAACTATGAAGGAGATATATTTATTCCAACAGTCATGATATATGTCATGATATATGTCTTATTGCCTGATTTAAATTTCGCTTCATCACTCAGTCACAATGGAAACTGATATCCCGTCCGTTGAAATATAAATCCCATTTGATATGATGGGATTTATATTTCAGCGGATGCAATATCCATCCCCGTTGTGACGGAGTAACCTGTCCGCTCAAATCTAAATCGGCTCCTAAGTGGCTTGGAACTCTTCGTTATTCGCCAAAATCATAATAAACAGAAGCTCATTTTTTCTACAAAATTACTAAATCTGTGTTATCATTTTATGTCTAGCTATTATATATAATATCATTTTTACATCATAAGATTAGTATTGCCTAAAATCCACAAATTAAAATTTTGATTTCGTTTTTTCTTTCATGTACAGAAGATATGAGATGTAAGGTTTACAATGTTTTGCCAGTCCTGTGATTTTTGTTCATGATCAGGACTTCCTGCTTTTGGAAGATGTTCCTTTGAAGGGTTATTTTCCTTTTAAGAGTAATGGAGCTGAAACTCCATTTTGGATTACCAATTAAGTAGGAGCAGAGGAATCTGTTCCTTGTGAGAAGAATCTGATTCAAATGTCCCCTGTGTTCATTGTCTCACAGAACACCTGTCTTGAAGTTCTTTCCATTTGAGATTTGGCTGCAAATTGACATGCACTATGGTGAGGCTGCTTCAAGCCTCAGCAGCTTGACAATTTCTGGACCCATCCTGGCTTTGCTGAGGACTTTGGCCAAGTTTGTCTGTCCTCCTGGAAGCCTGTTTACGTAGATCCTCTTGTCCAACGTCTATGTAGACCCTTCAAGCGGCTCCAGCTGAAGAACTTTTCACTCCGCATACTTTTTGTAAGGACCAATGTAGAATCACTTACTGGGAAGAAACACTAACTTGAAAATGACCAGATACAAGATAGCTAAATGTGACTTAGAAATGGCAGAGGCAATGGTCAAGAACAACAACAAAGTTTATTGCAAGATCATTGCGTTACACGCAACAAACTAGCGTACAACAATACATGATACCATTTGCATGCAGAATATGGCTGAGCGCAGTGCAGCAGGATAGACAGGAGAGGAGTTTTCAAGGACTGAAGAGAGGACCAGCCTCTGTCTAATAAGGGCGAAGTCTTGGGAAAAGGGAAGGGAAAGAACAGGAAGTTATAACAGAGTTGCACACAGAGGCTCAGAGCCTGGCAGTAAATGGGAAGAGTCTGATCATAAATGATGTCCAGCTTGAGGGCCAGAGTGCAACAGGGAAGAAGCAAAGGGTGTGTCGTCTGTGTGAGTGTGCTTGAATTATATATAGTGCAAGGGTAAAAGCAAATGTAGATAGTTATGCAATCCGGATATATTTACAGTTTTTCCACAGATTTACTTTGTCTGGCTGTAGCAGATTCACCTTTATTGCATATTCTTCCTAGATTGGTTGCATATTTATGGACTGACTTTGACTGGTGTTATGGCATTGTGCCCCATGACAATACCATTCAGAATCACAGTGTGGGTTCTTTTTCCCGATATACATGTACTCTGAAATTGACAAACACACAGTCTAGGCAGCATACTCACGGTAGTGCAATAAGTGGAAAATGTGTTGCAGGGACCAGTAGCACCCTACGAGTTTCAGCTGAAAGCCTTGCTCATGGTAGTAGGTTGTAGGTTATTGGTCATTGCAAGTCCAAAACTAGCTTTTTGTTACATTTAATTCACCCCTAAGGTCTGGCCTAGATGCTCAAAGGGTGGGGTGCATTGTTATAACAAGCATTTACAATGCAATAGGTCTCGGGTTAATTACGTTTGAGCTATTGGCATTGCTAAATATTTCAACACCAACTGCAACAAAAGTCTAAATTATAGGCCAAAAAAATGTGTATTTATTTTTGAAGCAATGGTGACATGCTGTGCTTTAGATGAATATGTTTAAAAGTAAAGTGCGCCATACTGCGATTGCTGTGAAGTGACGGATAGTGTTGTGTGCCTGGTGAAAGTGGGCAGTGACGGCTGGAGGAGTGTGCCTCCTGAAAACGTGCACCGCCTACAGCAAAACTAACCCCTACATCACCACTCAATCCCCACCGCGTACAGCACCGCTCAACTCCCAACGCCTACAGCACCGCTCAACCCCCACCGCGTACAGCACCACTCAACCCCCAACGCCTACATCACCACTCAACCCGCAAAGCCTACATCGCCACTCAACCCGCAACGCCTACAGCACCACTCAATCCCCATCGCGTACAGCACCACTCAACCCGCAACGCCTACATCACCACTCAACCCGCAATGCCTACAGCACCACTCAACCCGCAACGCCTACAGCACCACTCAATCCCCACCGCGAACAGCACCACTCAACCCACAACGCCTATATCACCACTCAACCCGCAATGCCTAAAGCACCACTCAACCCGCAACGTCTACATCACCACTCAATCCCCACCGCGTACAGCACCACTCAACCTGCAACGCCTACATCACCACTCAACCTGCAACGCCTACAGCACCACTCAAACCCCACCGCGTACAGTACCACACAACCCGCAACGCCTACATCACCACGCAAACCACAATGCCTACATCACCACTCAACCCGCAACGCCTACATCACCACTCAAACCACAATGCCTACATCACCACTCAACCTGCAACGCCTACAGCACCACTCAATCCTCACCGCAAACAGCACCACTCAACCCGCAACGCCTACATCACCACTCAACGTGCAACGCCCACAGCACCACTCAATCCCCACTGCGTACTGCACCACTCAACCTGCAACGCCTACATCACCACTCAACCCACAACGCCTACATCACCACTCAACCTGCAACGCCTACAACACTTCAAATTTTTGGAACAAAACTGCTTCCTTATTGCTACAGTAGAAGATATACTTTAATACAATACTCATATGAAGTTGTCCTTTGTCGTGTCTGTGCGGAAGTATATCTACTATTTCGGATACGAGAGCTGGGTTCCCTTAAGAGAGAGATTATGTCGCTGTGTGTGTTACTGAAAATTCACACGGCGGTGCAGTTTTCAGAGCAGGCTGACTGCTTCCTCTCCGAACCCCGCCGCCCCCCTCTCTCTCCCACCCTCCCTTCCTCTACGGCTTTAGTGTCATGTTGCACAGCTTCCTTGCTGCTGATGCAGTCTTTCCCTACAAAACTGCTTTCATAAACCGTGGGTTGACATCTTGGAAACAGGACAAACTTTCCTTCCCGCGTCCTCAGTGCCCTGCCTGTCTGTGCACGCAGATTCACATATGCTCCCACCCCCTTTCGCTTGAGAGGAAAGCACAAAACATCAAAGCACATCTTTGCATTTCCCCGTAATTTCAGTTCTAAAACGAGTGCTATACAAATATTCAAAACAAAGATAACTTCAATTGAATGTGCGTTACATGCAAAAGATATACCGGAGAAGGAACACACGTGGTGATATTAGTGCAATCTCACACCCCTGGACTCATGCAATCAAAGATGCTTGTGACAGTTCTTGACTTAAAGCAAAAGATGAAAGAAGCCCAAATGTTCTCTGTTATCTCCCAAACTCTCTCCTTATCACTGCCTGTCACATTTATCAAAAATCATCACAATTCGGTAACTGTACTAATTCGTGACTGATTTTTAACTAGGCCTATTCTACTCTGTAGTGCCGAGAGGGTTGGCTTTCATATTCATGTGAGCTTTACAGGTATGATATCACGGTACTTAACAATTACATCCAAAAACGCTGAGCTGGAAAACGACGCATAAGACATTTCACAAATATTTTAGAGGTAAACTGCTCATAATTCTACAGGAACAAAAACAACCACTGGTCCTGCACATAAGCGCGCTGTGCGAACCACAAATGCGTCTAGTCGTCCTCACCAGATGACCTTTAACAAGCTTTGACCTAGAGGCGTTTTAGATTGGACTCTTTCAGAGCAGAAAACCAACCCAAGAAGTCACCATGCCTGCCCCTCCCCCACTCTCTGTTGAATACACACTCCCTACTGTACACACCTGTCTGGGTTAAACAAGGTAAGACAAAGGAAATGCGTCTAGGCCGCCTCCAGCAGAAATAAATTACAATGTGTTTTGGTTATGTAGCATGTACCAGCTTGTCCAGTCCAGTTCCAAGCATACATAATCTTGGCAGAAGTGTGTGTGTTTGGGGGGGAAGAGAGTGGGGGGCCGTGAGCGGCAAACTGCAGACAACGATTTTGTGATGATCATACGTTTTTTCCACTATGCAGCCAGGGATTAGAAGACTGATCTCCCGAATCCAGTTGGCAAAATGACCCATAGAACAGTGTTCTTTTCCGTTCAGGTATAATAAAAGTTGATCAGTGAAGTTGTGCCTGTCCCCTGCAATAAATCTTTGGTTGATAAGTGAGCCGACTAGCCGAGTGAAGCATGGAGGCTGTGAAGCATCGCAGTGCTGATAAAAGGCACGCAGATGCCCATGCAGAGCAAGGTACTAGCAATCACCGCAATAATTCGACCAACTATGACATACTCTTCACCAGTTTGGAGTGGCTGCCGCCCGCAGCTTCGGAAAGACCTAAAGAGACTACAGAGCAAGGCCTTCCGGATTGCAGCAGGTGCTCTTAGGTTCACACGAACAGCAGACCTCCACAGAGACCTAGGCATTGAGATGTTGGACGACCATCTCCTCAAACTCAACAGGACATTCTACAAAGGATTGGATCAAAAAGATAACCCACTGATCAGGAAACTCGCAGACATCTATACAAACCCATTTGACCGCTACCCGCGGCACATCGAAGCGCTAACCCTGTGAAACTGAAACAGCAACGCAGCATCGAAAAACTCATCACTGCCTGAAGGCATAATTGCCTCGGCAGGCAACCAAAACCCTTTCACTGTCTGACGGCATAATCGCCTCAGCAGGCAACCAAAATCCTTTCACTGTCTGCTGGCATAATCGCCTCGGCAGGCACCTAAAACTCAACACTAGCAGAGGGGAACAGTGTTTACAACACAACTTTTACAACGCAGTACCTTTACGACGCAACCATTACAATGCAAGTCATTACAACGACTTGCGCTGGGGGGTGCTCTAGGATAGGGAATACTTTTAATTTACTATCCAACACCTTCCCTACTATCCACGGGGACTGGAGTTGGAATAGTATATTAAACTATTCACTATCCATCGCCCCCCAACGCAAGTCGTTGTAACGACTTGGGTTGTAAAAGTTGTGTCGTAAAGGCATGTGTTGTAAAAGCATGCGTTGTAACGACGTACATCCCTATCAGAAGGTATCAGATAGACAAAGACAAGACTCTTTGAGTAAACATGCTGACAATTCTGCAAACTCAATTGACTGCTACACGCGGGCCCATAACTGAAGTTAACCTTGTGATAGAACCTCAACTGTGACAAAGTGTCACACATCAATAAGGCAACCTGAACAGCGACTACAAAATTCTAAATGAATGTGGAGTAATGAGGCTACTGCCTCGGTATCCAAAAACTCACCACTGTCAGAAGGAATCTGACAGACGAAAACAAGACAGATGACGGAAGCACCCAACAAAGTGCACCACGTAATAAACTACATTTGCAGTCGCCAAAAAAACAGTATTGCACGATGTTTTTTTCCGTTTTATATAGCGCAAATTCCACTCGAAGGTAGCAGTGCTTTAAATGAGCACCAGTTGCATTCCCCACGGACAGTCAGTTGTAGATACGGAAAGATTAAGTGCCAGATGGTCGTTTAGGGGCATCCAGATGCCGGAACTGGGAGTATGGTGATCCAAGTTAGCACAGCACGCCATGGCCAGCAGCTGCGACGCTGGTGAAGGCAGGAAAGCTGGCAGTTGTGGAAATGCGAGCAGCAAAGGAAACAAGTATTCCCTAACTAAAAAGATAACAGCCTTCAGCGTAACTAAACTGTAGTTGGTCAGTGCTGCTTCCTGCTAAAACGGAAGTGATGTATCAGATCTTCAGCCGACAATAAGACAGATAAGAAGAGCAATGCCACACTTAACCAATGGCAAGCTTTAAGACAAATTATCCTCCATGTTCTGTTTACAATAGGTCTTGCGACAGCTCAAGCGCTGTCTACTCGAGACCTAAAAAGCAGGGGCAATGTAATACATAGCTGCCAAGATTTCAGATTGCGATGTGTGACGTTTTCATAATTTTTGTGTAATTATGAGTGACATTTCACCGGCTATGAGTGACACTTTTACGGAAGCAAAATCAAGCAATAAAGACTGGGAAGTCATACATATCAGCAACTATACCCATTTGAGCAACAAGGCACTATAGGAAGATGTTAAAACTGATGAAAAGCACCAGAAACAGAAGCCCCTACTGCCCTCCTAAAGTGATCGTACTGTTAATAAGAAACGAGGACTCAGATGTGCACCACTCTCATTGACAGTCCAAGCTGCAACACTGCAAACAAAAGAACGTTTCTGCAAATGTCAGCAAATTCAGTTATTGTAGTAGGGTCAGATAGAAAACATGCGCAGTGTGCCTGCCACTAGCTCACCTCGAGTAGAGAAAATATCATAATGACTGCAATACTGGGGGCTACTGAATGTAGCCGAGGTTCAGACTCCATTTCTCATATTTTGGTGTTCCGCTTTATTTTCTTCTGCTGTGAGAACAAATGGAAAAAAAAGCTTTACCTGATGGCTTTCTTGACTGTTCGGCCGCTTCCCAGGTGACCTCTGAGAGGCAGAGGCAGGCTGCGGGGGTGCAAGAGGCGGCATGCTCGTCACCTCAGCTACCCGGACCTCATGTAATAACCATCTGCTCTTGCAGTGCCTCTGACATGACTGTAGGGCCCGCATCACCGTCCAGTGACCATTAGATCCAGGAGGCACCAACGTTACCCCTTAAAGCACAACTCCTGGAAGCCCGCCACAATACACTGTGTTTGCTCTGTTGTTCTTCTGCAGCCTCCAGGCTTAGGCAGCGTGACTCCCCCTCAGTGACGACCGGCCCTGTCACAGCTGTTGCATAATCATGCAGCACTATCCCTCACCAAGTGGCCCCGAGTCGGCTGCTCAGACGGTAATTCGCTGGCGGGCGGGGAGACCAATAATTCAGCTCCTGGGCCTGCCGTGCTCCACCGTGGGTAGCTCTGCAGGGCAGGACAGGTTCTGAGGTGCAAACAGCAGTGTGGGGTGAGCCAGTAGCCGAGCGCCATGATGCCCGGACCCCTGGCCAGGCCCGCAAACCAGTGAGGCTGAGTAAGCAGTCCAGCCACTCCGCAACAGTCTTTACAAAATATAATAACTCCCTGCGCCTTTTGTTAGCAGGATGTCACGTCACGTGCTCCTATGGCGTTACGGCAAGTCTGAGACTTGTGTCACTCAGCGCCATGGCGCCACGGAAATAAAAAAAGATACATTTTAGCAAAACTGCTGGCTCAGGCTGCCCCTGTGAGGGTGAGACTGCTCAGCTGCTGAGAGCGCCCAAAGCCTGTGCAGGCACTCAATCGCGTTGCCAGCTGCCACATACAGTTGTTTGCAGCGCGCTTTTTGTGACAGCAGAAACTACTGCATTATGCGTGACAATGCATTTCAGTATGGTGATGCGGACCACCACACTGAAATGCGTTAGTGTCACGTCTGATGCGTGATGCTTGGCAGGACTGGTAATATATGTTTTATATGCCCTGGGAATTTTTCTCTATTGTAATGCTGCTAGCTCCCTAGGCTGACATAGGAAATCTTTA
Organism: Lissotriton vulgaris; assembly: GCF_964263255.1. Taxonomy (NCBI): domain Eukaryota; kingdom Metazoa; phylum Chordata; class Amphibia; order Caudata; family Salamandridae; genus Lissotriton; species Lissotriton vulgaris. The sequence continues at coordinate 222,797,193 of NC_141695.1, forward strand.
TTAAACTTGATAAACCAATAAAGTCTAACTTTTGATTGAAGCTAGCTAGACCTGTCATTCAACATATCAAAATAATGGTTACAATAAATCCAACAACTTGTCACTGTCTAATTTGTTATAACTATTATAACAGGAAAGTGGTTTTAGAACGTACTTCCTGAAGTTACTTAATGAATCCATGTAGTACTCTCTGCTGATTGGTCAGCCCTTTTACAAGCTGAGCCAAGCTGATACCTGAGTAGGTGTGAGGAAGCTTGGGGCTGCAACAATAGCCCTTTTATGGACATGGACATTCCTGGAGACGCCAGGGAGCAGAAGGGGGCTAGGGATATAAGCTGGACTTCAAAGGCAGGAAAACAGATGTCATAGGAGCCAGGCCAACCCCACTTCCTTGATCTCCTGCCATATGAGAGCCCCCAACACCCCCCCCTATTATATTAGGAGATGGGCTGGAGGGTGCATGATGTTAGACATTATCTACACCTCCGGTTTGGGTTACACAGACACGCATACCAAGGAGAGAATTTGTTCATTATGATTTTTGGGAGAACAGTGTATTCTGGGTTGAAAATATGCCACACTTTGTAGGAAGTGGTCATAGAAGAGGGACGTAGCTTTACTCATACAGGTTGGGATGCCCCCCTCCCCTGCCATCCCAGAATAGAGGCCCCTAGACTGCACCACAGAAGACTTACACTCCCAAGGCTGTGCCTGACTTAACCAAAAAGGCATGGACTCCCTGACTGATCATAAACAGGTAAAACAGAGCTGGAAGTAGTCACCCTTCCCACCAAAGAGAGGATCACCCCAAATGACCAGTGCAACTGGATGTTTTCTGGACTGTGCAGGTACATTGTGGGAAAGTGAGTCCTAAGACCCCAAGAGGCAATCCGGGGTCTCTGAACCTTTGGCTAGTGCTACTGGACCCTTATTTTCCCCAAAAGAACTCAGAAACAACAAGCTCTGCAGCGTTTAACAGAAAAGCTCCAGGAGGCGACCGGCTCCGGAGATCCTTGCCGTTGAGGACAAAGACTTCTTGAGGCTCACCGAGGCATCGCATTGCAGCAGGCTGCAGTCATTGAATTGAACTCAATCACTAGTCATCAAGCGAAAAGCTCCAAGAAAAAGATTAAGTATCTGATTTAGATTTCGGCAGACAGGTTGCTCCGTCACAATAGAGATGGATGTCCCCTCCGCTGAAATATGAATCCCTTAGGAAATAATTACATTTTGAGTTCAGCAGATGGGATATCTGTCACGGTTGTGACAGAATAACAAATCTCCCAAAATCTAAATCAGGCCCTAAGTCCAAAGATACAGTTTTGACCGGGACCTAGCCCTCAGCCTATCCGACCCACACTCCTTTGCGGTCAGCCTAAAACTTTGACTTTATCTCGGTCTAGCCCGAACATATAGCTATGAGCGACGCTTTATGCTTTTTTCGCACTCAAATGCACAATTGTTTATTTAATCCAGGGGTCTCCAAACCGGTCCTGGAGGGCCGGATCCATGCCAGATTTTTAAAATAACTACATGTATCTCAATGGGCATATCCAAAAAATCTGGCATGGATCCGGCCCTCCAGGACCGGTTTGGAGACCCCTGATTTAATCCTTACACATTTATATTTCAGTGCCCCTATATTGGGTTTAGTCATTTAAAAAAAAATATTCTTTAGTGTGGCTGGATGTTTATTGTGCCTTGTTTTTTACATATTTACTGATTTGTTGGCATTAAATGCTTAAAATATACCTGTATCCTAAGTTAACGCTGACTGCTTGCTTGCTAAGCTACCAAGGGTTGAGCTAGGATTCATTTAGTGAGACTTGACTTGACCTATAAGTGATTGTGGAATTGTTACCAGCTGAGTGTGAATACCCTCACCTACTAATAACCAACCACTTCCCTACATTTCTATAAATTAGTATCCCATACTCACATATGTCGGTCATTGTCTATAACTACTTTTGTGAAGTACAGAAAGTAAATAAATACAACATAGACAAAGGGTAAATAATAGGGCATGCTACAATATTGGACACTGTCACCATGTTGGATAGAATAAGAGGCAGGTAACACCAATAATTAATAGTAAATACATGAAAATAGCATCACATTCAAGTGGGAATATTTAACAAAAAACTTTAATACCCCATAAAATATGAAGACCAGAAAAATCATGCCTATACCACATCACAAAACAAAAAGCATAACTAAACTTATCATGCCCATGTGGGCTTTACCACAAAGATAATTATCAATAAGTATTCTAACTAACAAAGTAGAAACTCAACTTATTCAATTGAAACTTTGTCACTGAGGTGTATCCAAACGTACAATGTTCTTGTTTTCTGAAAAACAAGTGTATTCTATTCTTACTTTCTCTAAATCCAAGTTTTAAAACATACAGAGCTGTAGCTGAAGCCAAGAGAAGCTACAGCCAAATCACAGTACCAAATGCATAGCATGAGTTCCTGTCTAAATGAACTAAGCCTAAGTGAGCATTTAACTCCTCATCTGGTTGAGTCCTTTTGAAAGTGTTGGCTTGAGATTAATTGCCTCAATCTGAGTTCTCTGTCAGTACCCCTATTAGTCTCCTTCATACTTTCTAAGACAAAGAACCTCAATATCCTAGGTTCACTGACATGTTGAACCTCAAAGGAATGGCCCACAGGGAATAAATGATTTTTACCCTGTATATCTCTTTTGTGTTCCAGTATACTCTTCTTCATCTGGTGGATAGGGCTACCAATGTATCATAATCCACAGGGACATAGTATGCAGACCACAAAATCTGATTTGCATGTTTAAACAAAATGAATATACTGAGGTTTATTTGAATATGGTACATCGTGCCTGGTCACATTTCTGCTAAATTTGCATGCGCTGCAATTTCCTCAAATGCAGAAGTCCTTCATGTCAATACCCTGTGTATCAAAAGGACTCAACCAGATGAGGAGTTAAATGTTCACTTAGGCTTAGCTCCTCTTGGCTTCAGCTACAGTCCTGTATGTTTTTAAACTTGGATTTCGAGAAAGAAAGAGTAGAATATACTTGTTTTGTATGTTTTTCAGAAAACAAGAACATTTAATTGTTGGATACACCTCAGTGACATAGTTGCCATTGAGTAAGTTAAGAGTTTCTACTTTGTTAGTGACAATACTTATTGATAATTATATGTTTGGTACAGTCCACATGGGCATGATAGGTTTAGTTATGCTTTTTGTTTTGTGATGTGGTATAGGCATGATTTTTCTGGTCTTCATAGTATATGGGGTATTAAACGTTTTTGTAATATATAGTCACTTGAATGTGATGCTATTTTCATGTTTTTAGTATTAATTATTGATTAACCTCTGATTTCGCAAGTAAATCTAACATTGATGATAAAAGAATATCAATAAATCTTATTCATGATATTACTTGGGAACTGAATTGTTCCATTTCTGGTGCCTAGATCACCTGCTCCTGCCAACAGCCCATTACTAAATAGGCATAGCTGGAACTGAAGCAGGTGTCTCTAACCGATCCCGGTCTCTGCAGGTCTATCTTCTAATCAACCAAAAACAGTTATTGTGCTGACAAAACAAGATCATGGTTAACATGGTCCATGCTATATACCATAGACCTAGCACGAAAAAATGTTTTGCAGACCTATACCCCCATGGTGTGTTCAATACTTGTATAGACTGCACATACTTCTATTGTGATCAACAAATATGCTTTTTTCCTAAGTTATGCATGATATATGTGCAAGGAAGTCTCAGGAATCGTTTAAATATGAGGGTAGAGCTTCAACAAAGGGAAGTAGAAAATAGTCATTTCCAGTGGTGGCCGGTACGGATTGTGGGTGGCGGGTGATAGGAGGGGGGCAGGGCACAACGTTAAATAAAACAAATACGCTTACCATTACGCCGGTACCACGTCTCCACCCCTGCTCTCCTTCGAGCTCCATTAAACACAGCCAGGATCACCTGACCAATCACAACGCTGCAGTGCAGCATTGTGATTAGTAAGCCCCCAGGCTCCACTGACCACTCACAATGCTGCAATGCAGCATTGTGATTGGTGTGAGCGCAGTAGTTCAGTGCTCAGCCAGGGATTGGGGGCCTGGGCATGTTCTCCATGCAGGCTGTAATGCAGCCTGCATGGAGAACAGGGAAAGTGTGCACAACTGGGCCGACCAAACAGTCATTGCTCACTTAGGAGTGTTCTACCACTCCTCTCTTGCTCTGCAGCCCCGAACCCCTCACATAAAGTTGATGCAAATCAAGCTGCTTCAAGGCAGTGGGGTAACGATCCTTCCGCTTATAGGAGGAGCCACCACTGGTCATTTCCATTGAAATATGTAGATTATTTTCAACTTCTCTTTGTCTATTCATATCCATTAACTGCAAATCAGATTAAGATCATATATAAAAGAACTTTACTTACAGAGAGGTAGCACTTTAATCTGGAAAATAGTGAAGCATGTAATAACCTTTATCCCTTAAATTGATTATTTCTAAAATGTAAAAATATAATAAATCAAAGAAGGTAGAAATAGGTACAAATTAATTGGAAGCCCGATTGAAGCATTCACGCGGTATACATTTTATGTGAAATATGCATCACAAAGTAATATGATTTTACATACCATACCACTATATTGATATGACTTCTCTTTATTTTGATGTTCTTAGGTGAACAGTCTACAGCTCCTGCTGGAAAAGAATTTGTTATCCCTAGCCCAACATTCCTTAACCAAAAGGAAGTTAAGTTGGAGTTCCGCGTCACTGCATATGAGGACCAAACCAAAGTCAGTCTTGTCTATGAGTTAATCAAATTGAAGAGGGCGTTTACCCTGAGCAAGAGACAGACAGCTGCTGTTTCAATAACCATTCCTGCGGAGATGTTGGCGAAGCGGAAAGACACCTCTTCTATTGTTATTAAGTCAGATAAACCAATTTCAGTTGTAACTGAAACTTTCAGAGGAACCCAGTCAGAAACATCTGAAATAATTCCTTTGCAAAAAGTGGGATCCGAATATTATGTGGTAACACCATCTGTAGGGGGAGAGGGCGTTAAGAAAGAGTTGTCTGTTACTAATTATGAAGGTAAAAATAAGGTTGTCATCTATCTAACTGGGCGTGTGGAACATCAGGGAAAGATATACACACCAGGAAACATACTTACTCTCAGCCTTGAATCTTTCCAAGAGGTTCGCTTACAAAGCAAGGACGATTTATCTGGCACCAGAATTGTATCAACTAAACCTGTTGCTGTTTCCAGTGGATATAGCTGTTCTGGGAAAGTAACCCCGTGTCATGTTTCCTTCCAGCTCCTTCCTACTTCTCGTTGGGGAACACAATTCTTTTTCCCGAGTTTAGCATTCCAAGGGAGGAGAGATATAGTGTTTATTGTTGCTTCACAATACACACAATTAAGTTATCAGGTGGGAGAACGCAAGTTAAGCCAATCATTAAAGGCCGGTCAAGTTTTGAGGATTGAATTAACAGAATCCGACACTGTCTCCATCACAGCCAGTGCAGGGGTCCTGGTCATGTACTATTGCACAGGGGGGAAAATCGGTGCACGCTCATATGAGCCATTCCTAATGAACATCCCAGACATGTCTCACTATGGCACCAGCTACCAGGTCATTGGCAATCCACACCTAGAGAAGAATATAGCAGTCCTGGTAGTAAAGACCTCAGCTCTCTCTCAAATTACATTTGATGGAAAATCTCTTTCAAATATTAGTTGGAAACGTTTCCCGGGCACTGAGTATTCCTGGGGGAAACATGATTTTGGCATTGATGGTGCCAGCCATACTGTGGAGCTTGGCAACACCCCATTCGGACTTATGATCATTGGGTACAGGAAAGGCAATGCCAAATGAGTTCTCATCTTTGATGTACCCTGTTCATATAACTAGCATGCTACCCAGTGGGCCATGTCGGCTCTCTGGTAATAGCTTATGCGCTTAAAGATGTGAAGCTTGCCATTTATTTTGCAATGTTAATCAATTTCTGAAAAGGTCTGCATGCAGTATGATTTGCTTTTCCACGTCTTTTGCCAAAGTGGAGTCACCCACTTTGCAGTACCTCTTTCTAACTTCCAGGGTGCCTTATCTTTTGTTAAACTGGCTTATTCTTTTTTTGAAAATGAAAGGTGCACCAAATGTGTTGTTTCAAATAAAAATATTTCTCGCTCTGGATTGTTGTGAAAGTTCATATTTACCTGGTCGCAGGCCCTCGTTGTCAACTGTATTGAAAAAAATATGAAGCTTCAAGGGAAGGTTTTAAATGAGTACTCAAATCATGTATGTGTTATTACAAATCTGTATATCAGGAGAATCTAGCCACTCGATTTCAAATTTAAAGCGGAACATGTTAGGTATAAGGATGAAGAGAAGTAAAGTAATTTTGATTGAAGGGCAAATTACTTTTTTGACCGATTCAGAGAATGCTTATCTAGTTTAATTGGCTTGCCTGTGTTCTCTGGCTGGGATCAAAAGCATCGACCTTTGTAATATAAAAGATGTATTTACGCATGTCCGCATTTATACACTGTGGTTGTGTCCAGAATCTATTCACTTTTTCTGGGTGAAAGGACTAACTTTCTATTACAACCCCCCAACCAACCCACAGACCAAAACATGGCCCCTTAATGGAAATCCAATATATGAAAGACTAGTAACATTGTCAGAGACTACATGCTAAGAACACGTACAGACAGTTTCCCTGGCCAAAGCTATAAAGGAATCACAAAGAAAGGTCACATGCATGACCCAAACCATGCAGAGGCTTGGCAGCAGCCAACAGTAGCATTATTGTCAAAAGTAAACAACTGCATCCCCTTCTTTATAGTGTTTTTTGTTCAATAATGTTATTGATTTTCAAAAAGGCATATAAATAATTAAATACAATAAAAAGGTGTATCACCCTTTGATGAAAGAGAAAGCAATACAATATAACAGTTGTGAACGTGTCACATAAATTTCCTCTAACAAATTTCATAAGTGTAGTACAAGAAATAAAGAATGGCACCAAGGAACCTGAATGAAAGTCAAAAATATCACCATGATAGAAGATTGATTACAGAAGAAGAGAAGAAGGAAGAGAAAAAGAAAAAGCAGAAAACAGAGAGACAGAGAAAAAGAAAGAAAAACTCGGGGGGAGAGGAAAAGGGGAAGGAAGGAGGGAAATAAGAAAGGGAGGAAGGAACGGAAGGATCTCCTGCATCACCACAAAAAGTAAGAAGAACAATAAACAGAATGACGCCACAAAGGGATATTGTTCAACCAACCCTTTTGACGCCAAATTAATATACTCATCCAAAGCCCTCCAAACACCACTAGAAATAGAAGGGGAGAGATGAGCCTCATCTATGCACACTTCGTAAAAAAGATACCCACGCCCACCAAGTATGAAAAGAGATGGAACTGAAAGATTTCCATTCCATGAGGACAACTTTCACCCCAATTGTCAACAACAGATCTAGTAATTGCAAATCTAAAGAGTCCAATGGTAATGGTATAGGGGACGCTAATGGGCACAACACAATCATGGGAAAGAAGAGCTGAAATTAAATCTTAAATATTAACAGAAGATGTTTATGGACCAAGTCCCAAAAGGCTGGAGTAGGGAGCACTCAAAAAACATATGTGGATAATCGCCTGCAGCCAAGCCACACCTCAAACGAAGATCGTCATCTTTAAGATTGAGCGAGTGTAAGCGTACTGCAGTCCAATGCAATAAATTAAGAGAGAAAAATTTAGATTGAATTAGAGGAGGGGCAATTTTATTGCGAAGAGAACGCCTCCCAATTAACTGCCAAGAGTCTGAGAAGATGTGTGCAGTAAGATCATGACCAAAATGATGTAACCATTTCTGTTGAGTAACAGTGGACAAGGCAGGTGGCGTGGAAAACAAAAATGTATAGATCCTAGAAGCCACATTTCCAGATCTAAGCCACATCTGCCATAAAGCAATAGTAGGAGAAACTGGAGCAAGACGCAGCTTAGCAAGAGCAACTTTTATTTTTAAAAAGGTATAAACATCCAAATTAGTAAGAGAAAATTGCTGAGCTAAGGAGGAAAAAGGTAATGGATCATTATTGTAATCATAAAGATGACGAACCAACGTAATTCCTTTATTAACCCAATAAATCATCAGTTTGGAATCAATTACAATTTTAAATTTAGAGTTGTGCAATTATTTTAACCGCTGCAATGGTGTCTAAGATAATAGTACGAGAGAACGGAATAGATAACGTGGATGTAGTTAAAAAACAGGAGGAAGGTAAAGGAAAAGAGAGTTCTTGTTCAATCCACACCCAAGAAGGTGTATGGCGAGGATCCGAGGAGAACCAAAGAGCCCCCTGAGAAGCTTAAAAAGCAACTTGATATTTCTCCCAATCGGGAAAATTACATCCACCCATATCATAGGCTTTCCTCAAAGACTTATAAGCAATTCTAGCTCTTTTATCGCTCCAGAGAAATTTAGAGGTGAGGGAATCAATTTCATGAAAAAAAGACGAAGAGAGCCTGATAGGAAGCAGAGAGGACACAAAATTAATAATGGGCGTTATCATCATTTTCAAAGATTGAAGGCGTCCCCACCAAGCGATATGCTTAGGAGACCACGTATCTAAAAGTTGACGAACCTTGAGTAAAGTCTGAGCTTTGTTAAAGGCTACTGTGTCATACAGAGTGCTACGAAACCAAATCCCCAATATTTAATCTTTTTTTATTGCCATTTAAATCCAGCATTCCCCATATGAGCTGGAAAGCAATAATCATTGAGGGGAAACATCTCCATTTTGTCATTGTTAAGGGAGTATCCAGAAACACTAGAAAAAAATTCATCATATCTGAAATGGCAGCAATGGCAAACACTATATCATCAGAGAAAATGAGGACATCATCTGCATGAGCAGCTGTTTTGATGCAGTGTGAGCCAAAAGTAAAACCTTTAATATCCTGATGCAGATCATTTAACCGAAGGAGCGGATCGATGGACAATAAAAACAAAAGCGGCGACATAGGACATCCTTGTGTAGTACCTTGACAAAGATTAAAAAATGAGGACGTAGCACCATTAACTCTAATATTCGCTCTAGGATGACATATAAGGGCATAACCATCTTAACAAAAAAGTCACCAAGACTGTGCGCACACAACACTGCATGTAAAAAAGACCAAGAGACCTTGTCGAAAGCCTTCTCGGCATTAAGGGCAAGAGCAGCCGCTGGAAGGGTAGACAATTTCGCTTTTCCTATGATATGGCAAAAGGTGCGGATGTTGTCTCTAGCCAATCTACCTTTGACAAAGCCTGTCTGAGATAGGTGAATAAGTAGTGGAATATAGGATTCCAAACGTTTGGATAAAGCTTTTGGCAAAAAGCTTTGCCTCCATGTTAAGGAGGGATATTGGACCTAAATTCTTAGGATCCGAATGGTCCTTACCTTCCTTTGGAATTACCACGATAGTAGCATCTGCAGCTGAACTCGAAACCGAACCTGATGAAATAATCAGTCTTAAGGCGAGGAACAACAGATGGGAAAAAGTCTTATAAAACATAATGGGAAATCCATCAGGTCCAGGAGCTTTACCAGAACGTTTGGCTTTGATGGCATTTATAATCTCTTCAGATGTAACCGGACCACCCAATTTCACACCATCATCATCCGACACAGTCTGGATAGGGATTGTCTTTAAAAACTGTTGACACTGGTTAAATGAGGATTGATGAAGGGGAGTATACAATTTACTGTAATATTCACGAAAAACCTCAAGAATCTCTTTTGTTTGAAATTTCTTAGAACCAGAGCTATCATTAATACAGGATATCTGAGATGACCTAAAATTAGATTCCTGAAACTTTAACGTTGCCGCCACAATCTAACCTGCGCATTTAACAGTAAACGTTCAGATTTCTGAGCTTGAACCCCAATATGAGCTCTTTTAGTGACAATAGTGTTGTAGGAATATTTTAAATTCTTAATGTTTTGCAGCAATTGTTTGTCTTTAGAATGTCAAAAGAGAAGCTCTTGTCTTTTGATATCCTCCGCTAAATCCGAAAGTTCCTTCTTGAAATCAGCATTCCTTTTTGCCATACTTATAATAACGTGTCCTCTAAGAGTACATTTAAAGGGCATCCCACAAAACTATTTGCGAATTGACTGAGCCTTCATTATCAGAAAAAAAAGTATAATGATCTCATCAGTCAAAGCCGTAACCTGAGTTTGATCATGCAGAATTTCGGTATTTAACCTCCAGGTACGAAGTTCTTTCTTATCAGCTAGATTTAAGAGAGAAAAGGATACAGCAGCGTGATCAGAAACAAGAATAGGATGGATGTAAGGGGATGACGAAAACTGTGAAAGAGCTGAGTGGACTGACTAAAAGATAATCAATACGAGAAAAGCTAGAATGAGGAGAGGAACAAAAGTCACTTCCGGTAGGATTATGAAGATGCCACAAATCTTGAAGATTAGCAGAAGCACACATATTGGTCATTTGCTTGTGAGCCCTAGGAGGACAGAATTTAAAAGCAGAATGCCTATCTAAAATCGGGTCCATTGGAAGATTAAAATCTACACCAACTATCAGATTACCCTTATGAGGAACCTCAGCAAGTTTTTGGGTGATCGAACACCAGAACAACTGATCATCACTGTTAGGAGCATAAATATTCATAACATAAAGATCAAGAGAACCATTAGAAAGTCTAGACAACAACCATCGTCCTTCAGAATCATGCTCTGCAGAAACCACAGATAACCCTGAATTTTTAGAGTAATGTTATCACTCCATTCTTTTTGCCAAGGGCATCAGAGCACACAACATCAAGGTCCCACTCTTTCCTCAACAACAAAGCTTCTCTGTAAGATATTTTCGTTTCTTGTAGTAACACTAAATCCGTAGAAAGACGCTTGCAATAATCCAAAATTTTCGCCCTTTTCACCGGGTGATTCAAACCTCGTACATTATGCGACAATACGTTCAAACCAGGCATAAAACCAGAAGAACATAAACCTCACGAGACACTGATAGCAAAGAAGATATTCCATAAAACAAAGCAATACATCCATATAAACAAAAAAGACACCACAAATAATACGCACCAGCAGGAGATCCAGGGAAAGAGAGAAAAAGAAAAGAGATAGAAAAGAGAATGAGAAAAAGAAATAAAAGCAAAAAAAAAAGGAAACAGAGAGACCAGAAGAAAGAAACCCACCAGGGGAGGTCTAGAGGAAACCAAATCCATACGAGGGGGGAACATGGAGAGGCAAGCAGAAAGGCCACCAAGGAAAAGAAAACGACAACCCATAAATCCATACTGTAGGGGGAGATATAAGAAGAACTATTAAAAAAAGGTAGGAGAAATTCGCAAACATACAATAATGTTATACAAAAGTATAACTAGTAAAAGGAGGGAAACAAACATGAACTATCAAATCAAGGATCATCTTACAATAAAGAAACCTATAGAATAAGTACATAGAACAGGCAAAGATTAAATCTCAATGTATAACAGAATAAGTGGTATCATATATCAAAGATAGCAATGAATAACAATAAATATAAATTCATCAAGAAGATTGAAAAAAACAAAGATATATTAATTCATAATTCACAAACTAATAACCAAATGTCATAATACAGTTAACATTCATTGGAATGATCAGAAAAAACAAAGATAATAATTCATAACACACAAACATTAAGCAAATATCATAATACAGTTGAGTAATATCTCAAAAGCAGTAAATCGGAAAAAGAATCAATAAAGAACAATAAATATAAAGCCAAAATCGATAAAAATATACAAGGTATAAAACGGAGACAAATGATATAAACACATCAACATATATAAAGGTAGAAAAAAAGGATCAACCCTAAAACGAGAAGAATATTAATACATAGCGCCCAGCCCAGAACAAATAGAAGAAAAAACAAACAATTGCAGGAAATTACAAAACAAAGAGAACAATCAAACAATAAAGCACAATAGACATGCAGCCTAAACAAAAAAGAATGAGATAAACATAAAGCGAAAACCAGATGATATATTCACAGAAAGAGAAATAAAGGCAGCTATGAAAAGATTAATCTATACTACTATTATATATATATATATTACTTTTGGCAAGGTAAACTCGGGAACCACAGCGCCAATCCACACACCCAATACATTGTTGTAATCCTCAGGGTGTGCAGATGGACATAGGCTATAGAAAATAAAAAAAAACGTACATTTAAAAATATAACTTCAAAAAAAATGTGCCCTGAAAGTAGCTCCTGGCCGCGACGCTGCGCTGGCCGCGACGTAGCGCTGGCCGCGACATAGTGCTGGCCGCAATGTACGTGATGACGAGAAGGAGCGGCAGTGAAGTGAGGAGCGCGGGGAGGAGTGGCAGCTCAGGTGCGTCATGATGAGGAGGAGCAGCGGTGAAGTGAGGAGCGCGGGGAGGAGCGGCGGCTAAGGTAGGGCTCTGGGACACGGGAAATGTCAGGGCGGGAGGGAGCCGGTGCGGGAGGTTGGCACTGAACAAATGCTGCTGAGGTAAGGCTCAGGCTCTGGGGGCAGCAATTCAGGCTTGCATACACTCCCATCCCGGCCCCCGCCCGCCACGACATTGTCTGGGACACAGACAATGTCTTGGAGGGCGGGGGCCGGGGCAGGAGTGCACGCAAGCCTGAAATGCTGCCCCCAGCCCCCTTCTGCCCTGGTCAACGCTGGGGCGGGCTGCTAGTAAATATATAAAATAAAAAACAGCAAACCACAAGAGTAACAAACTAAACATAAAGCAACCAAAAGAAGCAGTGAAACACCATCAGTACATACCAATGCATCCATTAAAAAAAAATGAGAAAGGAAAGAAACATATGAAGTGGAAGAAAAAATGAGAAGAGAAAAATTATTAAACATGAACAATGAACAACAAACTGGGAATAAGCTAAATAAAGCATAGAAACAAAATAAGAGAGAGAAAAACAAATAATACAAAACCTTCGCCTCAAAGATAGGTTACAACATGTTAACCACGGAGTTATCATAACACATATGTACATCTAGAAGTCTGGTATTCATAGCATGAGCCAACAGCAAGACTTACACTCCAAATAGATTATAAGAAAAATAACAGCATTTCAGAAATAACTCAAGAACCAGAGGGACCAGGAGCAGGTGAAGAATCCATCTGAGATTCCATTTGATTGTCCAGAAAGGTCGAAAGATCAGAGGGCTTGTAGAATATCTGGGGGCGACCTTTAAAAGTAATACGAAATCTTGAAGGACCAGCAAAGGAAAATGGAATGTTCATGTCGAGTAGTCGTCTTCGCATATTAAGAAAACCCTTCCTTCTAATGACAGTGTCTCTGGCAAAGTCTTGAGATATAGCAATCCTGTGACTCTCCCAAGTGACCGCCTTGATGTTCCTCATCTGAGCCAAAATTTGTTCAGAGTGCTGATGACGCAGAGGTTTAAAAATCACCGCCCTAGGACGAGGTGAAGACTTGTGTCGGAAAGTAGGGACTGGATGAGCACGTTCAATTTCAAAGTCTTTCTGAAAAGAAATCTGTAGAACAGACTGAATCCATTGATACAAAAAGTCTATCAAAGAGGGCGCTGACTTCTCCGCATCTTCGGGCAGACCAAAAATACGCAGATTACTCCTGCGATTACGATCTTCTTGTTCTGTAAGATCTCTCCGTAGTGCCGCCATGGAGTGTTCCATCTGCTGTAGTGTTTTAGAATGCTGTTGCGCAGTATCCTCCGTACCCCTAATCCGAGATTCAGCAGCCGAAACACAAAGTAATAAGGATTTTAAATCACTTCTGATGGCTGCAACCTCCACCTGAAGTAAGTCAGTGTTAGTTTTGGTCGATTGCGCAATATCATGAACAGCATTTAAACGTGACAAAATGGTGTCCAGCGAATAACCAGCATCTTTCTGAGCTGACTCTGGAGTAGGAGAGGTTTGTTTTGACCTTTTCAGATTACCTTTTGAGTCTTTGGTCTTGGGCGAGAGACCCATGTTGTCAGCCTTTACAGTGTGCAAGAAAAAACAAAAATACACACAATAGCAACCTATATGAGAGTAGTTAGGAAAAGGCTCCGGTACGTCAGGAACAAAAATAGCACTGAGGGTACCAGGAGCGTACTCAGAAAATTGTTAAAGACATCCGAATTTAACAGCAGGCAAAGCAATATAGTGAGAATATTGGTGTTCCACTTTGTGCTTACCGCTTTGAGCTTCCAGCTCACCTACAGCGTTGGAGCGGGTGCTCCGCTGTATTTCTTCTTTGCCGCCTGAGATCAGCAGAAAACCAATCTCTGCCCAGTTGCCGCTGGCCCTGCTTCGTAGTCCCCCCACCGCCGCTACTACAATCAAGCGGCAGCCGAGTGTGGGACTACCTTTCCCAGCAGGCAGTGCGGCAGTGACGTCAGCCACGCACCAGGAGGCGCAATATAACACTGTCATTGCCGGTGGAGCGGGTGTTCCGCTTTGTGCTTACCGCTTTGAGCTTCCAGCCCACCTACAGCGTTGGAGCGGGTGCTCCGCTGTATTTCTTCTATGCCGCCTGAGACCAGCAGAAAACCAATCTCTGCCCAGTTGTCGCTGGCCCTGCTTCGTAGTCCCCCCACCGCCGCTACTACAATCAAGCGGCCGCCGAGTGGGGGACTACCTTTCCCAGCAGGCAGTGCGGCAGTGACGTCAGCCACGCGCCAGGAGGCGCAATATAACACTGTCATCGCCCGCGTCGCGGGAGCGCCCGGGCAAAGCCTGGGCCAAAGGCGGGCCCGTTGTTGCCCGTTAGTGACCGATAAGGATCGGACCGGGCCACCCCCCTTAATTTCTCAGTATAAACTTTTCATTGGTTAGTTCCCAGTCTTACAAGCCGCTAAAAATGACTCGAGGAACCCGGAAAAATGAAGAACCCGTCCAAAGTGTAACACAACTCACAGGTCCGATAGACCAACTTATTTCGCGAACAAATGAGGTCATTGACCAGAGCATTTCCCTGCTGGAGCGGAGAGTATCTTTAGACCTTGCAAATGCCAAACGATCTTCTATGGGACTTTTGGCCACCGCGGCATCTCCTATCCAGCAAGACCCTATTATACCAATATTGACTCTCCCACCTACGATTTCTGCTGATATTCACACAGTTCCCTGCTTTGTGGACCTCTCAGCAACTCAATCTTCATCTGATTCAATCTTGTTGGAGGATCTAGAGACTACTCCTAACCTAGACATTTGCCAAACATTGGAAACATCATTAGACAAGCGACTTCGTGGGATGAGGGAGGGTGCTGTCCCAAAACGGGCAAATGGGAAACAGCAACATAGTAATTCAGCGAGTCTCGAGGCTCCACTGGAGTTAGAGGGGGCCCATTTACTCCAGATGGCCCAACCTACCTCCACTATTAACACTAGCATGTCAACTGCAAGTAAACCTATAATGGATAACACCAACATGGTGACTCAAACTATTACTCCACCTAGAAATCTGCAACCCGAAAGCCTCTGTACAGTTTGCAATACCACTCCATTTCTACTATCAACGATTAGGGAACTCCTTATTGAGCATCTAAAACCCTTAGAAACTAGTTTGAGAAACTTAGGTAAACAGATAGCACTACTATCAACCGAACCTCCCACCCAGCCTAAAGTCGTGCACACACTACAGGCAAAGGCTAAAACCAATCCACCTCCAAAAGTTCCACAAGTGATCCAACAGATTCCCGGTCGCAAATCAACATCACTACCAAACTCATCTGCTACAAAACCTATTCACTTAACTCTAACAGCACCTTCCCCGATTACTTCCAACACGGGAGTGCCCCCGACTGGATTGAGTGCCGGTCCGTCTCAGGCCCTCCAAGGTCCAACGACAAGTATCAAACAAGCCGATAACACAATACAGACTTCTCTACCTCCCAAAACGCAGGCAATTAAATTCTCAGAGTCAGCAAAAAGGGGAGCACGCCCAAGGTGCCCAGTATATCTCCCACCTGAAGCTTCCCCCTACACAGTCATTCTCACTGGCGTTCCCGAACTTTCAGAAGGCACAAATGAGTCCTCTTGGTCTCTCAAAAATAAAGTCATACAGTGGTTAAGCTTAAACAGACCATTACTGCCTCGTCATTCTAGCGGAATAACCACAGTCCGCAGAGTAACTTGGATTGGAGATGAACGAAAATCTATACAGGGCGACTGCATTATAGTGAACTGTGTAGATCCTACTACAGTTAACTATATTTGCTCTTGGCCGTCTTTGGAAAAAAAGGGAGGTATAGACGCCCACCACCTCTCTTTCTTCTATCCCCCGACGAACACCCATCAATACTTCCCTATTGACAATTGGCAACAACCCATTGATGGGCATTGGAATCAGGTGGCGTATACCCACAGAAACAGAAACAGAGACTGGCATTCACAAGACTGGCACTCACAGTTCAGGCCCCCTGTGAGGCCCTTTATTCCCATGGAGGGTTGGCAGGGCTTTCCAACCAGAAATCGTTATGATTGCCTTGAAATGGTAGATTGACCATCGGAAACCATATCAAGTACGCCCCAGGTATCACCAACCTCTGAAGCTTCCAATAGTCCTGGACCAATAGTAAACCAGTCTGTATATAAACTTTTCACACAACAATCAATATCCTCTCAAGTAATAGATAAAAATGATCCTTTGATAGAATCTTCCCATGACCCCATAAAAATAATGACAGACAATAACCCGGTGGCTTTCCTTGAACCTAACGTTACAAATCTACCCCAGATTAGAAACATTGTTAGTAAGAAGAATAACCATACGACCCCACCTGTGTGCCTGTCTAATCGACCTGTAATTCCTTTACCTCCTAAAAGTTTAACAACACAGCCACACGACCAGCTACAAAGCGCAGACCTGACCATCTCTATTTTGTATTGGAATGTTGCAGGTCTGCGAACTAAAACATCGCTGCAACCATGGCTGGATACAATTGCCAAACATCAGGTACTTTGTTTTCAGGAAACGTGGTCAATCATTCCCCATCATATAGTTGGTTATAAAACATTTCACATCCCAGCTACTCAGGGAGCCATGGGCAGACCAAAGGGGGGTTTGGCGGTATATATCGCCAATACCTTGCCTCCCCTAACAATACATAACCTTAAAGAAGATCCAAGCTATCAAATAATCCGAATACATTTTAACAAGAATAGTACTTTTATTCTGGTAAACTTCTATAAGAGCTCGAGTTTGCAAATTACCTATTAGAAACCCCAATAGACTTCTCTCCAACATTCCACGGCAGGGGATCTTCAACCAACATTGATTATATATTGACTTCGCAGAGCTTGAAGGGCCAAGTGACTAATTTTTACACAGGGTCAGATGTGAGCAGCGACCACTTTCCAATTTGTGTAACACTTTCACCTAAAAATGTTACCCTTTATCCCACTATCAACAGTCACCTAACGCAAAACTCCTTAATCATGAACAAGATAAATGGATATACTGTTAAGTGGGCTAAAGTCGACCCTCATGAAATCACGGAATGGGTCCTTGATAAAACCAGACCATGGATTCTTGATTGTCTATCTACCGACTCCTCTGCTCAAACAATTATGGCCAGTTTCCAGAAAATTTTACAGGTTATCAAGGAGGAATTTACTGGTAAATCTAGGAACAAAAAATCTAATTCCGAGCGATGGTTTAACGTAAAATGTCGCAAGGCTCTCTCGGACCTAAAAGCTGCTCTGTGTAGACCCCTGAGGGACACTCTGGAAATCTCTAAACTAAGAAAATTTTATAATGCAGCCAGAGTGGAATGCAAGAAAGAAATTAAGAACAATCTCTGGGCGCAGCTACATTTTAGCTGCCGTAACAAGGACAGTCTTTTCTTCTGGCAAGTAATTAGATCCCCGTTTTTGGCCGATACAACGAAGGACCAGCATCTAGACGTAGCTATCACGGCAGACGAATGGGTTTCCTACTTTTCCAAAATTTTTGGACTCCTCCAATCAGTCTCTAGAGAGAAACAGACAAATGACAACACTTCGGAGAATAACACCTACCCGATCAATATAACTTTCACGCACGCGGAGGTCGTAAAGGCCCTCAAGGCGTCCGAACTTGGAAAAGCACCTGGGCCAGATGGCGTTCCCCTGTATTTTTTCCTACATAACTTTGAACTCTGGTTGCCTCTCCTTACCCAAGTCCTCTCCGCTGCAACATCAGTTGGGCTGATAGAATCATGGTCAACGTCCATCCTGCTCCCGATCTTCAAAAAGGGAAATCGAAACGATCCTGCCTGTTATAGGCCTATTTCCCTTTTGGACTCCATGGGCAAAGTTGCGGGTCGGGTGGTACTGGATCGATTACAAACTTGGGCCCAGTCAAACAACATCATGACCGACCTGCAATATGGTTTCCAGAAGGGCCTTGGAACCGTGGAGCAGGCCTTGAATCTCGCCCTCTTGATCGGGAAGTATGTTTCAGCTAAAAGAGGTAACATCTTCCTTGTGTACGTTGATTTAAGTGCAGCCTTTGACTGCGTCCTGCACTCCAAACTCTGGGCAATCCTTAGCGACCTCAAGGTGGATCCTCCACTTATTACCTTCTTGCGAGAACTTTACTCGGATGCTACAGCATGTGTTAGATTTGGAGTCAACGGCGAGTTATCCCCATCTTTTTCCTTCCAAAAAGGGGTAAGACAGGAATGTGTACTGGCTCCCTTCCTGTTCAACCTTTACACCAATGGACTCGAGCTAGCTATGCTAGAAGGGAGCCAGGACCTACCCCAGATCAATCACCGCCCTATACCAACGCTGCTGTATGCAGATGACTCGGTCATTATTGCCAGGACACTTATCCAATTACAAAAGCAACTTAACAAATACTGTTCTTTTATGGGCTCTCTTGGCCTAAAAATCAACATCAAAAAGACGTTCACCATGCACGTTGGCCCAAAAGTCAAGAACCCTAAACCAATATATGTGGAACAGTCTAGACTGGAAAAAACCTCTGCTTACCCATATCTAGGAATCTTGGTGGATGACTCCCTGAGCTGGCGGCAGGCCACGGACAGTAGAAAATTCCTCTTTCAGCGAGCAACAACCGCTCTGACTTCCTTTTCTAGAAAATTGGCAAACCAGCTCCCCCAGAACTCCTAAAAATTTACTATGCAAAATGCCACAGTGTGGCCACTTATGGCGCGGGCATCTGGGGATATGGCCCAATAGACCCTATTCAAACAGTAGAGAACAGGTTTGTCAAATATTTGTTGGCCCTCCCACAAAGCGCTCCAATTTTTGCCTCCCATAAAAAGTTAGGTATGGATTACATTACTGATTATATACGTTCCCAACCAATCCTATTATGGCAACGTATATGGTCAAAACCAGAGTGCCATCTAACTCGGTCACTAATTACGGACAGTATGGCCTTAACAAACCAGAGAAAGATTCCCTGGTTAGCTTATGTGGAGAACTTTTTCAAAGACCTTGGCCGTAGCTCATACTTTGATGATCCTCCTAGTGTGGAGGATATTTCGAGAAAAGAGTTAAAGAAAATAAGCATGGCCCATTTGAGAGAACTTCGTAGCTCAATTGAGATTGTAAAACCGCTCAATACTCAAATCCAAGCAATCCAACCTGTTAGAAACATCCAACCTTATTTATCGTATTATTTGTCTAACCACGAAAAATATCTTCTGACAAGATTTTGTTTTAACACCTTTTTTCGTTTAGTTTCATTTCCACGGATACAGAATTGGTCGAGCAATATTTACGAACTGCCCATGCGATGAACAATCAACTCAGTCCACATTACATATTACTTTTTTCTGTACATATTATAAATCACCACGAAAAACCTGGATACTACCACTTCTTCGTTCCCTTGGTCTTAGGTCATGTCATCAAGCATATCTCTCTCTACAATTCTTGGACTCAACTCATTCCGAAAAATGCATAGCTACTTTTTTAAAAGCTGTTATCAAGATAAGACAAACTCTTGATTGAAAATATGTGATCATGTTTTGGCAAAAATATTTTTTCGTATTTATAATAATTTTTATTCTACTATTATTATAAATTGTACTTTTTATGGTTGCAAGCAAGTGGTAACGAATAAAAGATTATGAAACTAGTGAGAATATTAAAAATATATCAGTTGAAGAAAATTGGTTGCCACAAGCAAAGAGCAATCATCAGTACTGAAAGTCCAGAGACACAAATATAAATGTTGCATCTTCAAGAGAAATCAAAAAGAACGCCAAATACGTACAGCAGCTGAGGTTAAACAGTCTTCACTACCAGAGCACAAAATGGCCGCCGTTTGCAGAAAAGAAGAATATACAGAAGGGCTCTACAAGCGCAGGAGTATCTTGCCGGTCAACAAGCGCAGTAAAAATGATATAGTTATCTCACCATCTGGTCCATAGTAGGTTTCGCTGAATTACCACTAAAGACAGTCACTGAGACAAGGCACTAAAATTCTGCTTCGTAAAAGCTCCCAAAAACTGCGTATTACGAGGGAAAGGTAAGCTTGCAGAGGTAGAAATGGCCAATTTGGGCAAGTAGCACCTCATTCCCCACAGTCAGCGCAGGTTCCCGTTGAAATGCGCAGCATTTGAGGTGAAAAACGCAAGCGACGCCACCAATATACAAAATGGCAGATTCCCGCGAATTACAGAGAGAGAGGCTCTGTGATGGAAAAAAAAAAAAGAAGCCTTCCGAGCAACGTGAGTATAGAGAGCCACACACACTGCTCACGGCATGCTCGGACGTCAAAAGCGTTGATTCCGGATTAATTCCTTCGCATATGGGGATCAGAAATCTCCCAGTCGGCCTCCATTGCCCCTGAGCTCAAGCGCGGACCGCCATGTCGAAGCGGCGCGTAAGCTACGCCCCCACACATAGCAACACCTTTATCGTCAGTGGCAGACTACTAAGGAGACTTCCTATGAACTTTTTTACATCACTTCAGCCTTCCTGTTTCGTCGTGCTGATAATACTAAACAATTAGTAAAGTAATGGCTTTAGATTATGCTAAAAGTTCCTGGATACTTCGATTCATACAGTCACTCATCGTCCGTCCATACACTAAGTGGCTCATCATTTAGGCACTTAGTCAATCATGCATGCACTTATGCCTCTATTCATCTACCCATTACTCATTGTTCTTGTCACCTACTCATCCAACGATACTAATTCACACACAATCTCACCAATTGGCAAAGAGCTATTTACATTTAGCCAGGTTTTGCTGCTAATTTATGAGGGGCGTGGCACTGCTTTTACTTGTAGCAGGGGTGTCTGCTGCCAATCCAAGGTGGGGGGGGCACAAATATTAATACAAATCTAAACTTAACTTTCCTGCTGGCTGCCGCAATCTTCTGCTCCCGCGCAGCGCTGCTCCTCTGCTCCCATCCAGGCACTAAAACTCCCATGGACACAGGCTCCCAGACCCCACCCAATCCCATCACATCTCCCAGCATGAGAGAAGAGCTGGGCGGAGTGTGACGGTTTTGCACTCCAGCAGGGTCTGGGAGCATGTGCCCCTGAGAACTAGGGTATCTCCGAGGAGCAGCCTGGAGATATCCAAGTGAGCATGTTGGTTTGGCCAGAAGTGGATGGCAATCCAAACCGACCTCTGCACTTTTACTGCCTACCGCCACGGACTGGAAGTAAAAACCAACCGACAATAAAATCGTTTTATTGACATTTTATTTTTCTTCTGACTGCTGCATTTCAACAGTAGGGCGACACTCCTCCGCCATAACGGAGGAGTTCCCCCTGTCTTCTAATAGTCTGTAAAGGCGGAAGAGAGCGTTCGGTAAAGAGTTACGGTTAGTCTGTGAGGGGTCTGAGAGTGCTGTTGATGGCATGAAATTCCCACTCAGTTGGTAGTCTAGGAGTGCTGTAAGATTGCTGTAGATAGTGTTTGACTACTCGTCTTTGAGAGTGCTGCTGGTAGTATGTGACTTCTAGATTGCGAGGTGAGTATAAATACTGCTGGTAGTGTGTGACTGCTACTCTAATGTGTGCATGAGTTCTGAGTCTTGTGTACAGTTACAAACCCTCAAATTCAATAACCCTGAGGGGTTGCGACAGCTAAACACTTTTTGAAATTTTCCTAAACCAAATAACAATTCAGAAAAAGGTTTTGCATTGTTAAATGGGATTAGGAAACAATAAGAAACTGGTATTTCAAGGGGGCGAGATTAGGGCATCCAATTCCAAATACTGATGCCTTACGGTATGTATTAACGTTCTGCAACTGAAATCTAGTCCCAAAACATTAATATTTTACTAAAAACTCAAAGGAGTTTTAAACTCTTTCACAGATGGGACAGGGTTCCTAATGGACCTTTCTACTTTGCGAATGTTGAAAAAACCTTTTTTAGGAATAGGGAGTGGTCCATGGTTTTGACTGAAAGAAAACGGGCTGCATTAAAAAAAAAATGTTTTATTTAAAAGCAATCACAGACATGGAGATCTGCTGACTCCAGCAGGCCATATTGTGGCCAACAGTAGTGGGTCTCATTAATATAATGAGGTAGATCAAATGAAGTTTATGATTCTGGATTTTGTGACCCGAGCTATTAGTAAATAGGTCAGTTTGCTAAATCAAAGAAGGATTTGGTCAATTTGGTGCATAAATTGCAACATTATTTACTGAACAATTATTTGTATATGAGTCCCAAATTGGTAGTATTTGAGGGGTGCATAAATGCTTCTGGTAGTGTTCACGAGGATTTTGAGGAGGGAGAGTACTTCCAGTAGAATGTGACTGCTAACCCGTGAGGGGTTTGAGAGAGCTCTTGATGGTAGGAAATTGCTACTCTAATAGGGGTGTTAGAGCATTATCTGTCATTTATCTTTGGCAGCCACAGCTGGACTGGGAACAGAAACCCGACCTGGCAATTCCACTGGACTGGCCCAATGGGGTATAGGGGTGGTGGTTCCCAGCACTGCTGCTGCTTTTGTGAGAGGGGGACAATATTATTGCAGCACTGCTGCAAAACCGGCCCCCAGCAACAAAACCAGCCCCCATGGGTCAAAAATCAGCCCCCACCCTTCCAGCTCACTGGCAAAATGCCCAGTGCCACTACCTCCAGTCCGGCCCTGTTGGTAGCCTGCAGGTAGAGTGAGATTGCCGTTGATAGTATTTGACTGCTCGTCCTTGAGAGTGCTGCTGGTAGTGAGTGACTGCTAGAAAGTAAGGAGTGCTTATGGTACTATGTGACTGCTACTCTAATGCATGTGTCTGGGAGCTCTGCTGGTAGTATGTGAGGGTTGTAAAAATGGTTCTAGTATTGAGGAACTGGATCTTGAAGGGAGTGCCAGGGCTTTCGGTATTAGGATTTTGCTTTGTACAAAATGGGTGTTAACAACGCCCCTTGAGCCACTGGCTGAAGACATGCTGTCTACTAATTTAATGATGGCCAAGCATAACTTCTTCATGCTTCAGTAATCATTCTTAGGTGAGGTCCTCTCCCTCTGCTTGTGAGCCTTGATAGTCAGCGTTCTTTAAGGAGGCTTTCCACAGATTGGTGCAAATATGCATTAATGACGCAAGCTGTTCATTTAGTTACATTGCAGTGTGATTCCCACAGTTAGCCTTCACCTGCAAACCTCGACACAACCACACATCATATGCACAACTGGTTGTGTCCCGTACACTTTGGCTCCTAAGAGCTTGCAGACACTCACCCTCTAAAGCACTCATCTTCTGTTCTGCTCCATAATTCTGCCTCTGACCTCTCATGAACAGCTCCACAGCAATTTTTAGTAGCTGCTTTCCTTGGCTTACAATGGTCCTGCTGTACCATCCAGAACACACTGCAACATTCTGCCATCTAGCATTTAAATACAGATAAAGCGCTAGGCAGCAAAGTGCCTTCTACTCTTAGGATACATGCATGGTACAGTGAGCTAGACAGATCAGCTAGTAGTTATGTACTAGGCAGGATAAGGTAGTAAGCACAGGCCTAAATGTATGGACTCTGGCATGCACCAGGGAGCACCATTCTCATTAACTAGATAATCCAGCTTACTGCAGCTTAGACCCCACCCACCATTGTTATCACCCGCCAATGAAGACTTACACAATGAATACCAGACCTTTCCACCCCTTCTGAACTATGGTGGTTGTCAAACAGAACTATGACGGCTATCACAAAGTTAATTAAGGCAATTGTGAGAGTTAACAAACTAAGGGGCATATCAACAAGGTGGCGTTAAAATTTATCGCCGCTTTTGCGGCCGTTTTCGGCCGGAAATCGGGGATAATTTTATCGCAATATTAGCAAGGTCACGCTACCACGTGAATCTTAGCTGTAGCGCCCTTTGCTGTAATGCCCACCTTTGCATCTCTAATGAGATGCAAAGTGGGCATTCCAGCTCCAAATAACTGGAGAAATGTCGCTAACCGACATTTCTCCAATTATCAATGAGCACGCTAACAGGCATAGTGATAAGAAAATGTAGCGCTAACCTTGGTTATCGCTACTTTCCTTACGCCTGCTTTTCCTTTGACTAAACAATGTTAATCAATGGGTGGTGGATTATAGGGCTGAGACCACCCAGCCCTATTAACAAGGATATTGGCGTTTTCCATGGAACATTGCTGGAAAACCAGCGATTTTCCATGGAAAACATCGGTATCTCAGGAAAAATTTTCGCCATTGCGCTATGCGTTGGTAATACGGCGCTAGCATGGCGATAATTATCTGAGATAGCAGGCGATAAAATTCCTCACGCTAATTGCGGCCAGCGATAATTATCGCTGCGGCTTGTTGATATGCCCCTAACTCTCCATCCTTTTGCATTCTCAATTAAAAAAAACTTTGCCTATTGGATTTGCTACAGGATACTATGGAAATCCCCTTCATATTGTATTGAAGGTGTGCACTAAGTTATCTGTGGCTCAATCATTTATAAGCTTTGAGCTGATTCTTAGTTCAGAATTGGGATAACACACTTGCGCTGAATCAAATTCCAGTGAAATAAGATCATCAAAGCGGTGGAGCCAAATCAGAAGGTCCGATCTATTTTCGGGTCACAACTAAGCACCAAGCGCATACCTTGTGCACTTGAACTAACAGTTGAGTGGTAGAGCAGTTCAAAGCTTACTCAGGAAGTTGTGGAGGTTAGGAACCTAGAACTGTGCATTGGAAAACATTCTGGTCCATATGTACAAAACTTTCAGTTTACATTTCCTGACGTGCAAATCCTTAGAAATCACTATTTAAGAAATGCAAAATGGAAAGTACAAAAATTGGAATTTCCTAATATCGATTCCTACAGTCACAATCACTATAAGGAAATCTCTATTTAGGAAATGCTACACCATTCATTACCATAGGTATGAACGGTTTAGCATTTCCAAATTTGCTATTCCCTAGTAGGAAATTGTAAATTAGGAAATGTGAAACCAAGTGTGCCAATGGGCCTAAGGCCCCCTTGATGCACCCCCCAAAAGAAGTGGTGCAAATGTAAAGCACACAAATGCCCTAGGTGCCAGTGTGCACTTTATGGCATTACCAAAACTGCACTTTTGGGTGCCTTTTCCTAATTTTCCCATGGTTAACATTGACTTGAATTCGATCGTAATAGCATATTCTAAATTCCCATTCTGCATTTATGAAAATCTTTGTACATATGCCTAGGAAACCGCAAATAGGAAATTCCTATTTGCGATTTCCTACTAAGGGAATCGCAAATTGCGATTTCTACTGGACAGAAATCGCATTTTGGCCTATGTACATATGGAAAGGAAGTGATGCATTTCTTAACAGGCCAAAAATGCCATTCGGTCCATTAAGAAATGCAGTTTCCTTTCGTACATATGGCCCAAAGTTCCACCAAGAATTGTCTTCATTGTGTTTGAAACCCTTTTTATTGTATGTATAATGGGGTTCCAGCATTCAAAGCCCCTTCTTATTGTATCCATCAATTATGAAAAATTGTAATATTTCATAGGTGGTCTAACACAGCTGCTTCCCAATGTAATGTCCATAAAGAAGATCAAGCAAGGAATGAATGAACCATTTTTTAGGACTACACGAGCTCTTGCAGACATTTCGATCTATCTCTAGCCAGACCCAAACCTCCTGCAGGCCTTGTGAGTACTTGTGCACCAATTTATTTTAAACCACTTAAAGCCAGATTCTCAGCCAGCCAGTCACTCACTCTTCAACCACCAAACAAGCACCATGCCAACTCATCTTCACCAGACCTTTCTCCCTTCCAGGAGGCTGTAAGCGTGGTCCTTGGAGAGCCTTGATTGAATATAGTGATCAACAAGTAAATGAGAAGCAAAACATATTTTGATATTTTCATTATACATTGCCAATGCTAATGCACAGAGCTTCTCCTCCATGCTCCTTATTTTGTCTATTAGATTCATTTTTTTTATATTTCTTTTTATTGAAAACAAAGCAAGGCATGTACAAAACATAGGATTGCAATGACTCCACGAGGGCTGAGCAACATATCATCAAACATTACAATAAACAATGTATTGAGGGGGGAAAGAGGGGAGGAGAAGAGAACAGAGAAATCCTATGAAAGTTGTCAATAACAATTAGGGGTCAGGGGGAAAGCGGGACATCAAGGACCGCAGCCACAGGTGGTACGCATATGTCCCCTCTATATCGATTCCAAGAACCCCACGACTTCTGTGTTAAACTTAACTAACCATAAACGGAAATACAAAGCAAAGTGAGAGGGGCATAAGGTGGAACCACAAAAACTGCAATGGCACAGTGTATTGACATGCTCGCTCAATATGCACTTGACTGAATCAGCCCAAATACAACCAGTTAACCTATGTGGAGCTCCTCATGCCATTTGAAGATGTGACCATCCACAGGAATTCAGTTCAGGTGAATCCACCATGCTTCCTGCATCACCTCTGCTTTTTGGTTTCTGTAGTCCTTATTTCGAGTCTCTCTCTTTTTCACAAACTCCTCCATCAAACTGATTTACTTTCAGCTCATTAGCAGTCATCAACATCATTCCACTACATACAACTTCATCTCTTTCTGCTCCTGCACACTATTCCCCATTCTGGTATAAAGTGAGGTGTCCATTGTTCCATTTCTGCGCATTCTACACCTACACCACATGTCTTCTTACTACTCTTAGTCTCTATGATTCTTTTAATTGTGAGATTCCTGCACTCACTTAACCCGATTTCACTGTATCCTGTTGTCATACACTCACCAATTTATAGCAGTTCTCTCAATATTCCCTATCAGATACTTCATCAACACATTCCGTAGCAATACTGAGACTATCTTGGTGCCAACGTCTCTTCTCCACATCAGGAAAAATGGTGCACGCCCTGTCGATCAATTCAGTGGTTCCAAATGACCATATCATATCCAAAACAGCCCTTTCAACATACAATCTACATTTTTCAGCCATCTCTATTGTGCCCTTTTATCTGGGAGTGTTGGTACCCTGAAGAATATTCCAGGTAAAGTGCCCGAAACAGCATCAAAAGCATGAATAGCCTAGGCAGCAGTATCAGTTAAAGAAACCTTTTGGGGTTAGAGTTTAAGTTAGAGACAATGAAGGTTTAATATAGATAAGCAATGTCATTGAGAAGGCAAAAATAGTGTTACTAAGGCATTATAGGGCATTAGCATTAGGCCCAATCAAATGCAGCATTAAGTCTGACAAGTACTAAGTCCTAAGCATGGGACAAACTGAGGTAGGGCTGCGCTCTTAGGATCAGGCAATGATTAAAAGGCTCACTTCCAGATTGAGCCCTTTTTATAATAAAATACCCTGAGAAAATAACACTGTCAGTGTAAAGCGGCTGAACAGTCACAGATTTAACAAATCAGAATACAGAATATAATGCAGCATCATTTAACACAAACCTGACACCATCCCCTAAATACATTTTGATGACCTATTGTCATCTGATATGAAAGTTAAAACTAGTTCACTCTAAACATGACTAATTATATGAATGGACCACTGAATACAGGCAGGAAAAGGCCTTGAACAGTTTCCAGTTTAATCGAAGGAGCCCTCTGAAATTACAGAGAACATGTCACAAAAGCATTTCACTCATCCCAACCAGCTCCTCAGAAAAATCCAGACCATACAGAATGCTGCAGCCAGACTCATCCTGGACCCCCCCAAACTAACCCACATCACCCCCAACCTGCAAGCCCTCTACTGGCTCCTGATTCAGTAGTCATAGTCATAATCAAAATCCTTTATTCGATCAAATACAAAATGATCATAAAAGTACATATAAAAAAGAAATGAAAGGATTTTCAATATTCAATTTCATTTAAAATCCGAAATATAATAGTTCATTTTCATCTAACTAAAAAATTTTAAAATTGGATCTATAAAATATTGACCGTTTCCAAGGTTTTACTCCTATTACGTACTTTTCAAACCGTCACTGGGTCTAGTGCATGGTTTTTTATTTTTTTCATGCAGATCCAGAGAAACGAAGCTAGAGTAAAACAAGTCAAAGGATCTGATAGACTCCTTAAAAAATATAGTGCCACCCTACATTGTTTAAAATTCATTTTCTGAAGTATCGGTTTTAAATAACGTTATGTTAATGTTCCTCTCCTTCTTACACAGTTTGCAGAATAAAACAAGGTGCAGATCAGATTGTCTTGACAAGCCATCACAGAGGCACAAAGTTAAATCAGCATGGTTATAGATCATGTTCAGACGAAACCTAATCAATATAACTCTGTGATTTGCATTTGTAACGTCTGACAGATAGTAAACATATCCTCTCTCTATCACTGGGAGAATTGATCTATAGTTCACCATTGCCTGCTTCTTATCATGAGTTTCCCTTCTCTCATACTCTACCCTCATTCTAAACAATATGTTGACCTTTTCTTTAGAGATCTTTCTACATTTATCTGGATGATGAAACAATTCAGGTAGCCCAATCTTGTTTAGAAGTTTTTCTACGTAGCACAGCCATCTGGATCTCCTCCACGTATCCATATTTAAGCAATTCTTAATTATTGTGTGTGTCAGGGGGAGTGTATCCCTTCTCCAGATTGAGTGCCACAGAAGAACAGGGGCCAATTGTATTGAGTAGGTGATATATGGGAGTCCCAGTTCTAAATGTAAAATATAGTTAGGAGTCGAGGTGGGGAGGCCAGCTATAGATTTAAAAAACGTGTTTTCTATAGTTTACAGTGCACCCGTTTCGACAGTGCCCCATACTCCTGCCCCATACGTCACTGCTGATATAACTTCAGCCTGGTAAATTTGTTTTATTGGAAATAGTGGCCTATCACTCAGTTTTTTGGCAAAGTCTTTACTGCTGACAGGTTTTTACCCCTCCTCGTCCTTGCACTAATTTTGTCCATGCCAAATCCTTATCGATAAGAACCCCCAAATACAGAAAGGAATCCACCACCTCAAACCTCTTTTTCTCCACATGGGGGTACGGTGTTCTCTCTCTTTTTCTTGCCCCCACTATCACAGCAAAGGATTTTGAACCGTTCACCCTCAGATCAAGTGAGTCCATAAACGATACATACAAAGATATGAGGTGCTGAAGGCCAGACCCAGTTCTGGCCATCAACACCGCATCGTCCGCGTAAGCCAAGATAGGTAGAGGTTGTGAGTTAAAAACTGAAACATCTCTTGTGGACTTGATAAGGGCTTTTTCCACTCCATTTGTGTAAACGGAGAAGAGAAATGGCACAAGAACACAGCCCTGCCTAACTCCTCTGGCGATTTTAAATGGGCGTGTGCAGCCACCATTTTTTGTGTACCTTACCGAGGCCATAGCGTTGGAGTACATCTGTCTAATAAAATGTAAGATTAATAGATCGACTCCCATCTCCCCAGATTCAGTAAATATGCTAGTTCATGATCCTCACGCACACCTACATAGCACTCCATAACCTAAGACCAGCCTACCTCAGCCATCGAACTTTCACCAACCCGCTAGACACCTGCGCTACTCCTCTCTCACCATCGTACACACCATCCACATTCGTTGCAGCGGTGGCCGCTCCTTCTCCTACATCGCCACCAGCACCTGGAACGACATTCCCCTCCAGCTCCATACAGGCCCCTCGCTGACAGCCTTCAGAAAGAGACTTAAGACCTGGCTTTTCGATAGACACAACACCCAGATACCCCTTGGGGTGACAGTGCTGCGCTTTAAAAATGCTATTTGATTGATTGAGTGACTCGTGCACATTCTGCTGTGTGTGAAGACAACAGGAGATGAAAACATGGATTCTTAAAAATACAAGCTGGACTCTGGCTTAGTTTAGGTCTTGTTTGGCCAAATCTAGACAAAAACACAGTGTTGTAAAGTTCAAAATTCTCATTTTTAGTGCAAAATATTCATGTCACAAAAAAAAGAATTATTGATCAGAAAGATCTTCGGCACTTCATCAACACATTTCATAGCGATACTGGACCGACCTCTTTTTTCCCCTCACTTGGAAAAATGGTGTGTGACCCATTGATTTATTTATAGTAGTGCCAAATGAGCATATCTTGTTCAAAAGTGCCCTTTTAAAGTACAATCTACATTTTACTGTCAGATCCACCATGTCCTGATAACTCTGTGGGGGGCTTGATACTAAAACAAGCATTTACAATGCAATAGGTCTCGCAGCATTAAAGTTTGAGTTACTGGCATTGTAAATGTCAATGCTTTGCATTAATTATTTTTCTTTACTTTGCAATTGGTATATAAGCATTGTTTGTGAATGGTTAGTTGTTGCTTATGCTAAGCAAAGTTGGCAGGAATATAGAGTGCTAGTCTTGCTTGTTAAAAGCATGCTGATTTAAAGCGCTCGGATACCTGCGGGTAAAGTTTGCGCTATATAAAAGTGAAAACTAATAAATAAATTTAAAAAAGCCTACCTGTACCACGTCCATTCTTATTCTGCGAAGCCACATATCTTTGGGTCCCTGTACTTATTAAATGCACCAGGCTGTAGGAAACCTCCATGGCAGGAACACTGTGTTGCGGGGCAGACATGGGCAATGTAGCCAATGTTCTGTCGCTGCGCCACGGGGTAACAGTGTAGGGGCAGGAAGGCAGGCCGTTGGTAGTGCTGTGCCATAGCAGTGTAGTTCGCTGTGTATGCTGGGCATGGGGGTTGCTATTGGCTGACAAGAAGTGGTGAGGAGGTGCCTGTTCGGTGTGCCTGCTTACTGATCTTGGGCAGGCGACAGGTAAAACACGCAAGGACACTTCTGTTGTGGTGCTGACTGATGCTGTTGTTGGTGGTGGTGTGAGGCGTACAGCAGTGTGAGTCGTGCAGCAGTGTGAGGCGTGCAGCAGTGTGAGGCGTGCAGCAGTGGGAGGCGTGTAGCAGTGGGAGGCGTGCAGCAGTGGGAGGCGTGCAGCAGTGGAAGGCGTGCAGCAGTGTGAGGAGCGCAGCAGTGTGAGGCGTACAGCAGTGTAAGTTGTGCAGCAGTGTGAGGCGTGCAGCAGTGTGAGGCGTGCAGCAGTGGGAGGCGTGTAGCAGTGGGAGGCGTGCAGCAGTGGGAGCCGTGCAGCAGTGTGAGGCGTGCAGCAGTGTGAGGAGCGCAGCAGTGTGAGGCGTGCAGCAGTGTGTGGCGTGGTCGGTGTGAAAGGGGGCAGTGTGTGTGGTTTGTGTGAAAGGGGGGCAGTGTGTGTGGTCTGTGTGAAAGGGGGGCAGTGTGTGTGGTCTGTGTGAAAGGGTCTGTGTGAAAGGGGGGCAGTGTGTGTGGTCTGTGTGAAAGGGGGCAGTGTGTGTGGTCTGTGTGAAAGGGGGGCAGTGTGTGGTCTGTGTGAAAGGGGGCAGTGTGTGTGGTCTGTGTGAAAGGGGGGCAGTGTGTGTGGTCTGTGTGAAAGGGTCTGTGTGAAAGGGGGGCAGTGTGTGTGGTCTGTGTGAAAGGGGGCAGTGTGTGTGGTCTGTGTGAAAGGGGGGCAGTGTGTGGTCTGTGTGAAAGGGGGGCAGTGTGTGTGGTCTGTGTGAAAGGGGTGTAAGCAGGTAAAGACAGCCAGAGGCGAGACTGGATGAAAGTGCTGTTTGTGGAGAAAGTGGGTTTTTTTTGCATACAAAACATAAGAAGGAAAGGATAGCTGGAGGTAGATAATGCATTTTAATTTCACTAAAGGCAAAAATATCGTCTCTGAAATGTTAAGAGAAAATTACTTCTCCCCACCCCCTTATTTTTAGAAAAACTGCCAAGCCTGTTTAGGAACAATGGCCAATTAACCTCGACTCCATCTGTTATATGTAGATGTAATTGTTTACAGATATTTAGTCTGTGACCCAAACTGGAACCATGTGAGTCTTAGTTTACAAGTACTGGGGTTGGAAGGCTGATTAGCTAGTGAGAGCTTCGTAGAGGACTGAGACGT
The DNA here is from genome assembly GCF_964263255.1 of Lissotriton vulgaris. Taxonomy (NCBI): domain Eukaryota; kingdom Metazoa; phylum Chordata; class Amphibia; order Caudata; family Salamandridae; genus Lissotriton; species Lissotriton vulgaris. The sequence continues at coordinate 222,829,555 of NC_141695.1, forward strand.
CCTCTAGTGAGAGGGAATAGTTTGACTTATGGCGCCTACAAAGTTTTTAAGAGCTGCTTTGATGCTCCCCTGTCGGCGTTCAGCTCTGAATCATACAAACTGTATCTGACATGCTGTACTGTGTCCTGCTCAACACTGCTTGGTTGACGAGGGCAGACCAGGAAAGCAACCGAGAAAAATAATCTCAAAGTTTCTCCTGCAATAACAAGAGTATTTGATGTCTTCCCGCAGGCTTTCCACTACCCGACCAGAACTCTAAACAAAATCTCACCTCTCCAAAGCACGGGAGATATTGAGGACTGGTGATGAATAAAGGACCATTCTGTTTCTTTCATTATCATTGTGTCAATTTCTAAACAACCAGTTAGCCGTAACTACTGAGACTAGTCTCAATCGGACAATGTTTGCAATATTGCAGCAAGAACACATCATTGAATGGTAGGTACATTATCTTAGACGTTTGTAGCCAAACTCCTAAAGAGCTGAGGGCTTTAATATTGAGCGTCAGAAGTTCTGTAAACTTTATTATTCCTCTATATTACCAGACTATTCCCACAAATGGTTCGTATATCTATTTTTTCAGCTCTTTATCTGATAAGTAGTCGTTACATCCAAAAGGGGCAGCCCTATCAGCCAAACTTGGGGCAAATAAAGTTCAGAATAATAACAACGGTTCAAGCAAAAAAATACACCAAAAAGAATTTAAGTAAGAACCAAATACAATGAAAATACCCATGGACCAACAAACACTATAAATTTCAAAAAACGTATTTACTGAACCAGTAGAACAGTTACAATAAAGAAACAGGACAATAGACTCAACAGGTGCTCATACAGTTACCCAATCAACAATCCAGAAAGAACAATTGACAGTTTAAATAATAAAACAATGGCAGAGTCAAAATATATAAGGACAACTGAAGTGAACAATTGCAAACACAAATGGCAATAGATGCTTCCTCTTCATTGTATGCGAAAGATGAGCGTCAAAGGCGTTTCAACCAAAACAACTAGGTTGGTTATAATCGGGAGAGGCAAGACAAAGTTCAGAGCATCCAATATATAATTTTCTCCCGATGTCAGAAGTAAATCGAGACCTTCACTATGACTTGGAAGGACCCACGCAAGGCCAACTCAACAAGAATAAATTGAGAGTCCGCCTAACAATGTGGTGGGAGACTGTAAGCAAATCAGATGCGGACCGGTACAAGTTTAATGGCGGTACACTTTTGGTGATTCTATTGGTCGGGAGCCAGAATTGTTGAGCACGGTTACAGAAAATGTTTCCAGTACTCGCTTCGGTCCTGCCATTAAGCTTGTACTGTTCTGCATCTGACTTGCTTACAGTCTCCCATCACATTGTTGAGCGGGATTTCATTTTTTTCTTCTTTCTTTCCAATTGATTAAGTTTTGGAGCAATTGATTCTCTCTCTGCACTGTATTATTTAATAAGTGGTAAAGCAATTCTGTACCTGACAGAACCAACATTACTTTACATTCTACTGTTTCTGTGGCTCTCATTTGTTCATGGTCTAGTCCTATTTCAGTAGCTGTGATTGCATGTATAATAAGCTGATGCAGCAAGACGATGCTCATAGGAACAGGGTGACCTCTACATGCGAGGGGAAAGGTTGGGGCAGCCTCGAAAAATGACCATTGAGGTTCTAGGTTTTGGGTTTTGTTTTAGGTTCTGTGGCGATATGACTCAAGATATCTTCAACTGAATTTTAAAAATACTCCCCTGGTGTACTTGGACTTTGCGGGTCTCGTAGTGATCTCTTCTATTTACCATCCGCTTCCATACACACAAACCTCTGACTTTTTCTGGCTTAGTTTCTGCACACCATACATATGTATGCCATGCCAGCGAATATAAATGAGGCCCAATAGCTCGGTATTTACAGCACGTTTACTAATAAACGCATGTTATATGCAATCCCAAAAATGCATTTTCATTTGAAAGCACGGCTGAACTATCACCACATAGTTATTGCTCCAATAGATAATATCTGTTCAGAACGCTGGAGCAGTGTTTCACTATCTAGGTGCAGAGGACCCTGTATTCACAAGGCTGTTGCTTTGTTACATCACCTTTTATTGATTGGGTAGGGTTATTAGGATATCCTTAAAGATGAAGGATCGGCAAGTATATGCAGAAGCTAGTTCCAGAGAGTGAGAGTTTATTTCATGGTTCCCTTAACCCTTGACATGTGAAGTGGAGGTGGCATGACCCCGATTTGCTCAGTTTGAAAGGTATGAGTTTATCACTAGTGTCTGGGCCATCAGGTTTTTTTTTGGGGGGGGGGGAGTTTCATTTTATTGACACTCATTCACACTACACCCTGTATCGTTAATGAAGTAGTTTACATTACCTTTTTAGATGGTGTGTGTCTGTGTGTATACACACAAACACCATTTATTTGAATGCCTCAATTTACTAGTAAACAAAGAATGAGCAATCGACTGAGCTTCTTTCCATTTAGTACTTTATCGCTCCAGTTTCATACAGAGATTTTAAGGTCGAGCAATATAGCAGAAATCTATAAACTGACTTTTCCTTTCTGTCTTTTGGGATTCCAATGGGGCTGGAAATTCTGCACCTGAAAGCCAAGTTGCTGAGCTGCTAAAGGTGCGAAGAAAGTAATCCTATAAAGGGGCACTCTCTGCTTGCACCCTTGTTCTTGTTTGAGCGCAATAGCATATTAACACTTTGTTGCTACCCTGAAAAGGCATTTTGGTCTCACACTGACCATTTGAAGTTGATAGTCCGAGTGTCTTTCAAACTTCTTCCTTCATAGACCAACACACGTTCAATGTAATCTTATAATGCGTTATTCATTTTACCTGGTTATTGTCTGTAAATATGACGTGCCAGTTAATGCAGTTTAGAACCCGACTGGCTCCCTCTCGGCCAGCTGGCTGTGTCTTGTAATTCACAATGTGTTATGTGTTCCGGAAAACTGAGCGACTCGAAGAATTCACAGAACACGCCCAAACCTCTGTCACCTCTGGCTAGGCTTAAACTTTCTCAGGCTGTGCCAGTCTGACAGTTTTGGCACTGCCCACGCTTCGGCCGCGGCTAATGGCGGAGCTAAAGTGAGTGCTCTTTGCCCGGCGTGCAACTGACGGACAACACGCGGCCTCGAGCGCCTCGCCACATGTTCTGGGCCCAGAAGGCTCTGCTAATTTCCTGACGGGCTGGGAAGCTTGGCAGACGATTAAAGGCATGACTTCATATTTCCCATATTCATTTAACTAGGGGGGAAATGATGGCTTTTGCAGATATAAACATCCTGTCAGAAAGATAAACACTAGCGCCGGAGCTGCTTACGGTCTAGCCCACAGGGGTAGAACAAGGACGGGTTCACAAAACATTTTTCGTTGAGGATATGTGCGTTCAGTTCTGAGGCAGTGAAAAAAGGCTGCTTTGGCTGAAGCGTCTGGTCACTGCGCATGCGTATTTGAACCAGTTCCTTTGGGCGGGACATCCGGCTTCAGAAGTCCCACGCACGCGCCCAGGGAGTGCCTGAGAGCGGGGCACCCATGCCCGAGGGAGAGCCCCAGCTACAGAAGTCCCGAATGGCGGTAAGTGGGGATTAGCTCTAGGGGGGAGGCGGGTGCACTTGTGTGTGTGTGTGTGTATGTGTGCGATGGCGGCGGCGGGGGGAGGGGGAGGGGGTCTTTGTATGTGTGCGTGCGTGTGTGTAGGTGCGCTGGTGTGTGTGTGTGTGGGGGGGGTTTCTGTGTGTGGGTGTAGGTGCGCTAGTGTGTGTGTGTAGATGCGGCGGCGACGGGGGGGTGTGTGTGCCTGTGTATGCGTGTGGCTGTGTATGTGTGTGGCTGTGTATGTCCACATGCGTGAGTGTGGCTGCACGTGCACGCAGTCAAATCCAGCAAGAGAAGCGCGTGGCACCCTCTTGTCCCTGATTCCCATGAGCCGGGCGGCTAAAGTTGTCGAGACTGGATGCATCCTTCGGATGCTAACTCCAGCTCGACCTAAAAAGAACGATAGTTAGAGCAGGTGTTGTATTAAACTGTCCAAATGAATTGCTCAGAACTATAATGTGAAAACAGTAGGTTTAGAGATATCACAATTGAGGTTTAATCATTGGATAGAAAGACATTTCCAATACATTTGTGTCTTATTGATTAGTTTTCAAATCCTGTTGTTAACACAAGGCCTCCGATTTGACTTCAGAGCTCAGCCAACACGTATCTTGCCACCTGGATGTCTCACAGGCCTGGGATGTTTTCGAAACTAAAAAAGACAACGTCAAAGAAAGATGTACAATGTGCAATATTCAAAAACATTTTAAATTAAAAGTTAGAACAGAATTTTGAGCACAATCATGACATTGCAAAAATGAAAAGTAAACTAGTCTTCTAGAATATCACTTGCGAGCAAGTGTAAATTGAGCCCGGCCCACAATTTTTTCAACTAAAAAGTGTTGCATTAATAAGTCAAGATTGATGTACCACACAGCCATTTTAGCAAATCATAGTGAGCAACCATGCGGTAAGAGACTTTTACGAAGAATGGTAACTACAGTCATGTCACTGCTTAGTGTTTCATGGGCGGGGCTCAGGCAGATATATTATTATGGTAAGCATGGGACCTATACTTACAGGAATCCATTCCAGTAAGACAAATTTACAGGAGATAATATTGGGGTCTGAAACCATAGAAATAAAGAAAGAATCCAGAAAACACTGGGCCCAATTCACAGAGGTAAACTGAGACAAAAGTCCAACTTTACGACTTTCGGTATTCACAAAGAGCATTTACAAGTAGTAAAGTTAAACAGTTATTTAGATGAGATTGCTCGTGCTTGGATTGGGGTGGAATTAAGGGTAGCTCCAGTGCTTTCTGTCACAAGCAGTCGGGCTTATGATACAAATCCAACATACAGTTCTTCAAAGTACAAATAATGCAAAAATAGGGTTTATATTCAGTTTGTTGAAGTTGATCTCTCAATTCGGGGCTACTGTGGTTTCGTGAACACTAAAACCCAATGGTTCAGGGTGACAGCAGTAGTGTGGGCTAGCTGCAGTGTCGGAAGACCCTCAACACAATACTTTTGAATTCCAGCAGACCCTGGTGGTGCAAGCTGGCTGTGGTGGGCGTCAAGGCTGTGGTGTGAAGCGGATTGGTGCAGCGTGTGGTATCTCAGGTCGCAGTGCAGGCAGCGGCTTGATGGGGTTCGTCCTGCAGCATCGATGAGACCAGGGCCGGGGTGCGAAATGGAGTGGTGCCCTCTCCGGTGACTGCATGTTTTGGAACTGCCAATGTTCTTGTTGATGCCATCAGATTGCGGTTTCCCTCCATGGCAACTTAACCCCTTCGCTGCGGATGACAAAGCCAGCTTGTCATGGGCGTTACCTGCGCTGCGCGGATGACGAGCTGGCTTTGTCACAAACCGCACGATTTTCAAATGTCAGCGCACAGCGGGAAAACCCGTAGCGCGCATGCGATTAAACACACGGTTCCAGAGGCAGTAACCAGAGGAAGGCAACGTCTTTGCTGTTCCTGAGACTTTTTGAACAGGGGGCAAGCTGAACATCAAGCCCTTGCAGATACTTAGTATACAGAAAGAACAGTCCAGTCCTTTTAATGCCCAAGACAGAAGTAGCAACTGCAGGCCAGCCCAACACAGCAACAACAGCAATGTGGCAAGACCCCTCTGGGCTGTTCTTCCAGCCCTTCTTCCTGGCAGGTTCCTTAGACCAGCAGTAATCTAAAGTTCCAGGGTCAGGGCCCCAATATTTATACCACATTTGCCCTTGAGGTCGGTACAAACAAAGTTCCTCTGGCACACATAAACCAGTCCAGCCTGACTAAGGCCAGGTTTAGCACAGGAGGTGGAGATCGCTTTGTGAGAGGTAGCCACAATCCATTCAGGAAGGGCAGGGCACACCTCCCCCACAACCCTCTTTGTGTCTGTCTGGTGTGGATGCACAAACACACCCCTGTCAGTCTAAAACCCAGACAGCAATACACAAACAGGCAGAGGCACATAGATTGTTACGCAAGAAAATACCCACTTTCTAAAAGTGGTATTTTGTAAACACACAATATAAAAATAATTTTTACTGTATTTTTAAATCCGGAATTCAGGCATACTAAACGAAAATATTTCTATCAGCTCCCACTGTATATCTACATTTGTAAAGTATTATCAAGCAGCTCCCATGTTACCCTACAGGGGAGATAGCCTGTCAACAGTGAAAACGAAATACACAGTATTTTACAGTTGCGAAAATACACTACTACATGTCCTACCTTTTAAATACCATGTTATGTTATGTTATGTTAATAATCTTTTATATAACGCACGTACATCCAGACTTTTCATGGCTCCGACTAGCAGATGCTCGGGTAGATGGAGGATTATACCTGGACCTGAGTGAATAGCCAGGTTTTAAGCTGTCTCCTGAACATTAGGAGGTTAGTGCAGGAGCAGATTTCCAAAGGGAGGGAATTCCAGAATCTGGAAGCAAGAGTCGCAAACCTGCGTCCTCCCTGGCGTTGGAGTTTCAAAGAGGGGGTGGCCAGAAGGTGGAGATTGGCGGATCGAAGGTTGCGAGAAGAGGTATATCTGGGCAGAAGAATATTGATGAATTGGAGACTGCGGGCGTGAAGAGATTTGAAGATGATGCAGGCCGTTTTAAATACTACTAGTTGGAAAATAGGGAGCCAATGAAGTTTATTTAACAGGGGCCTGGCTGATGGCCAACGAGGCTGCAGGTGGATCAATCTGGCTGCTTGATTCTGCACCAATTGGAGACCTTTACTGAGGAAGAGGGGGAGGCCCAAATAGATGGAGTTGGCATAATCCAGGTGTGACAGTACTAAGGCTATCACCACCTGGATCAAGGCCGAATGGGTTAACATCCGGCTGATCTTCTTGATCCTGCGGAGCTGAAAAAACAGGAGGACACCACCGTGCCAACTTGGGTTTTCAATGACAGATCCATGTCGATGACCACCCCCAAGATCTTTGCCGAGGTGGAGGGATTATAGGACGACCAAGTTCTAGAGGCCAATAGTGTGGGCCCCAGAGTATTTCACTTTTGGCGTTAAGGACTAGTTCGGTCTTACCGGGGTTCAGCTTTAGATGATTGGAATCCATCCATTGACGGATGTGCAGCATGGTGCCCTGGAACTCCCGGATGGATTCAGGGGAGTTGTCTATTGTAAAAATAAGTTGAAGATCGTCTGCATAATTAAATGTGACGGCCTTGAACACTTTCACCATGCACCCTGTCAATGGGGCCATTGGGGTTACCTTGGGCCTACTTTAGGGGTGACTTAGATGTAAGAAAAAGGAAGGAAAATGAAGAGTCTGGCAAGTGGGTGCACTTGCCAGGTCGACATGGCAGTTAAAAACTGCACACAGACACTGCAGTGGCAGGTCTGAGACACCTTTGAAAAGATACTTGTGTGGGTGGCGCAGCCTGTGCTGCAGGTCAACTAGTAGCATTTGATTTACAGGCCCTCGGCACACACAGTGCACTGTGCAAGGGACCTAGTAGTAAATCAGATAAGCCGATTATAGAAACACCAATCCATAAACATAATTAACATGGAGAGTATATTCAATTTAGCACTGATTGGCAGTAGTAAAGTGTCCAGAGTCCAAAAACCAATGAAAAATAGGTAAGAAACAGGAGGTAAAAAATCAAAAAGTCTGGGAGGAAACCCACTAAAACAGCCAAGTCTAGCACAATCCCCTCCCAGCCTAAAGCAAGGGTAGACTAATCAATCCCTTGAGGGACTTCCCTGCTTGGGGCGATGCAACACAGATCTGGCTCACAGCACTGGGGGCATGTTCTGGCTTTATGCCTTTCTGAACCCAGTTGGATCCTTCTGTGGAGAGTGTCCAAAATGCTTGTCTGATAGTCTCGGGAAGGCTTTATGCCTTTCTGAACCCAGTTGGATCCTTCTGTGGAGAGTGTCCAAAATGCTTGTCTGATAGTCTCGGGAAGAGAAGCCTTTCAAGGATCAGGGTGTGCACGGAGAACAGGCTGTGGACCAGACACACACAGCGTTTCCCTTGCGGGAATAAGAAGGGACATCATCGGTTTACAAGATCATTACAAACAGATGGCGCTGATGCTCGCTCCTTCCTGTAAGGGAAACACCAAACGTGCACACAATGCAATTGAAAGTAATGCAAAACTTGCACGCTTTTAGGCAAAGTGCTGATCGACTGCAAAAGGTCCCCTCCTAAGCAGCACATGCACACTGCGTAGGAGAGACCTAAAAATGAATACTCTATAGAAAACATGAAACATGTAAATATAGTGCAACATCAAGCCTAAGCAGAAACCGCACATTGACCCCTAAATCCTGCATTGACACAAGCAAGGTGAAAAGTTCACTTAAGGATGTAGTACAATTGAAAACTTGAAAAAGCCTTCAGTTAAAGGCCAAATCATGCACAAGAGACTTATAAGCATTTGCAACATCAGCACACAGCGCCACAAGCACGCACCACGTCCTTACAACAAGATGGTGGCCTAATTAGACAACAGATTCATAACATTGAATTAGCCCAGAGCACACATGTACTTAATCAAATATTGGCCACAGGGAAATGACTATATTCTGAACATACAACCGTCTCAGGCACACAATGTTGCCAGCACCAGGGGTGGGTGGAGCTCGCGAAGTTTCACTAATAGGAGTCACCGAAAAAGTGGAATTCCGCGAGTTCTGCAGGCAGGCAGAGTATTGCTATTGCGCTGCCACCCCTAGCATTCAGCTATAAAAAAAAGTATGAGCACTGCAGCCACAACTAATAAAAGCGTGTCATGCACAGCGTTAGTCTGTAAAGAACAGAAGAGGCCCCACTTACCATTTTGTGGAAGAGGATGGGTGCCAGTCTGCACCGTTCACTTTGCCAACAGTCTGCTCTCCTCCCTAGGCCTATTAGATTGGTGGGATGATGACTCTGAGTGACTCCCGGACCTCTGTACCAGCCCCAGCCGGTATGGCATGGCAACGTCATGACAACGGATGGCTGGGAAGGACATGTTCCGACTTCCGAGTCCGACACATAGAGAAAAGGAGGAGGGAGGCAGGTAAAAGGGTAGGGGAGCCATGGACATAGAAAGGAGACTGCAGTGCATGCAGCATTACAGCAGGTGCAATCTTGATAGTCACGCCCTCAGGGGTTGGAGAGACCCACACACAGCCCTCAACTTGAGCCACGTCTTAAAGGTTAATGTGTTCGATTTCCTGATCCATGCCTCCGGAAGGGAAGATCTGTTTTAGGCTTACTCTTCTGTCACGACCACTCACCTGAAGCTCCAGGTCTTTCCCTTAAAAGATGCCAGGACCCAATACCTCCAGTTGCAATGTTTTCTGTGTTGAAACTGAGCTGTGAGTGGCACCGGGGAAGGGAGTTGGGAAGAGGGAAAGAGGGAGAAAGAGAGGGAGCGGGAGGGAGTGACGGAGAGGGGGAGGGAGAGAGAACACTGGAGCGCTGGAAACCTCTTTGTAACTGTTGGTACTAGATGTTCTAAGCTTTCTCTACTTCTGAATATATACCACTACAGGATCGAGGGTGCTGGCGTTCAAAACTGGGTCAAGGTGGGTACTAGGTCGTGATTGCGTTTTAAAAGAAAATACTGGTATATTCACCTTCATTATCACGCATTAATTATCAAACTAAGTGTAGCATAATACAGTGATATTGAATACGTGCCTAAAAGAACCTTGATGTACTCCTAACTCTTCAACATCTATCCAGGAACAGCATAGGAAGGCATATTCTCTGTAAGTGTTACATGTAGTGCCTAGACACCTACGGGTAGTAGTGCGCTTTAAAAATGTTATTTTCATTTCATGTAGGTAATCAATGTCACCAGAATTGTTATTCTTATTTTAGCTGTAAAATAACAACACTTATTATCAAACAAAAACTAGAACATGCATTCAGAAAACTGATAATGGTGGTAATGGAATGAATAATGACACGGGCACAACATTTCTATGAGCGTTAGTTAAATCACAATCATAAAAATGTGCATTAAGGATCCGAAGGAAATATAAAAAAAACACGAGGGGTTAAACGCAGGGGCGGCTGGTGACATTTGAAAATGGTGGGGGTAAAAGTGCTTGAGGAGTGTCCGGTCGGTGTCGAGCGAGCAATCAAAGTCGCAAAGAAAGAATAAAGTTTTAAAATATATTAACACGCATGAGACACCTTCGCTAGGTGAGCACCGAGCTGCTGTCCCACCTTCGGCCTTCTGTGGTGCAAATGCAGCACAGCGGGCACACATTACTTCAGCGTGCATTGTGTACCAGTTTTTGCAGGGATTAGCAATTACAGCGCTTTGTTTTGGCATCAGCCTTTGGCTGGTAGTAGTCTGGAGTGCTAAATTCAACAAGGTGCTAGTATTTAGCGCTCGAGTCCAAAATAGCGCCAGTGTTTAAACCGGGGCTATCATTGGCGCACATTTTACCACCATCTCCAACCTATGTGCAGCTCTCATAGAATTACAGTATCATGTTTGATGAACTCCACATTGACTCCCCCTGGAGAGCTATATTACCGCCCTGAAATACACATTTTGCTGCAGAATTTCATGCAATTTTCCCCCTCAAAAAATCGTAATTGCACAAAAATAAATTAAGCACATTTCGTGTTCCCTACATCCAGAATGCACAGTTTCCGTTCTCTCTTCTAAACAAACTTCATAAACTAAACCAGCCTGCCACACTCAACACTCCCTGCATGCAGGAATAAATAGAGATTAGTAAATAAAGAGTGACGACAACGGTGTTTCGCTTATAAATCCCCACAGCATCGGGACTCACAAAAGTTCCCATAGTAAGAAGAGACTCGCCCTCAGCCCTCCTCGGTTGCCAACAGAGCTCGGCGGAATGATGACGCTCTCAGTCAGCAGGAGCATCTACAGTGAAGTATCTGGAACTGACTTTAATAAAGTGAAAATTACTTCATTAAAGCCCGGGCGGTGGAACGGTGTTTTCACTTTAGGAGCCCCTAGCATGTGTGCCACTGGCACCCCCTGGTAATAACCTCTCCCTACCGCTACAGCGTGTGCCTTTCTAGAGAAGTTACACTTTAGGCGAGGACTTCCAGAAAAGAACATGTCTTCTCAACACCAGCATCCACATTCCTAGACAAATGATTCCTGTACTAAAAATGTTTTCCATAATAGCATCTCTCCACAGTCTCAGCATGACCCGCCGTAGCAACGTCTCCTACTGCTTGCAATAAAGTGCTGCATATAATCATTCCGCTCCCGCACTGAACATGTCGCACTAAAAAGTGCTCTGTGCCAGCAGGAGTAAAGTTATTGTCTATTTCCGTCACGTGGCTGGGCGCGCACTTGCTGGCAGACATCACATTATGTTGCGTTACTTATGTGCATTTGTATAGTGCATTTCCGACATTTGTATAGTGGTGAAGCGCTTGTGGAACCTGGGTGCATTTTACGCGTGACCTTTGGGTACTCGTTCACTGGAGTTTGCTAATTATAGAAAACTTACTTCAGAGCCGATCCGTCCAAGCCACCTCTGCTTCTGGTGGCGCCTTCACGTTGGCTCTGGAGTGGACTGGTAACCCCTCTCAGCCAATCCTGGCGCTGCCAGCAGCACCAGGCGTGGCTTAGGGCACGGTTACTACTCGCCCGCCTGCCCATTAGGAGACCCGAGGTTTGAGCCTTTGCTCAACCCTCGCTCTCCTAATGGGCATGCGCCAGCAGAGCAGACACTAGTGCGCATGAGTGGGCACGGTGCGAAAATTCGCCCTCCGTCCCCACTCATGCGCACTTGTGTTATGCTGCAGCCTGTTGCCCCTAATCTGACAATCATGTCAGTCAACATGACGCGAGACCACCCACCCCCTTCAGACTCTGGGCAGTCTGACGTCATGCTGGCTGACATGATTGTCAGTTCTCCCTCCTCGGTATCTTTGAACTTAAGTAAACTGATTCAGTTTACTGCAGTTCAAAGACGCCAGGGGAGCTGCGGGCGGGGGGGCTACGCCCCCACGCCCAAATGGATGCACTGCGCCTGGTTAAACGTCTCCTTTGTGAGTTTTTGAAAAGAAAAACCGTCAATGCAAATAACAGGAGATTGAGTCCCTTCCAAGTACAAAATTTAAAGATTGTTTCAGCAACATTACTGTTTCGAAATAAGGTTAAGTTCCTTTGTTGTGTAAAATCCAAAACAAAGTGAAGAAATACCTTTTCTCCTCTTGAGGAGCTCCTGATTTGCCTATAGCTGGGTCCAATCTGGGGTGCCGAGGTGAGCAAAAGAATGACGAATTAAACCCAGGTTTGTGTGACTGAGGGGAAATGTTTGAATTGTTCAGCATTCAATCCATCATTTCTTTTTTTTCTGTTGTCACCCTAAGTGGGAATGTTATGCCCAGATATGGGTCCCATGCTTTCTGCGCCACTGATTTCAAGCTAGCCTACCTGAGGTGTGATGCCCCGAAACCGGTCCCAGGATGCTTGTTTCTGGTCCTTGGAGGGCCTGGATAGGCACTTCTGGGTGGACTGTTCCCATGAGAAGCAGTGTCAAGACTGATCGCGCAAGAAATCACTGTCCACTACTTCTTAGTTAGCAAGAAAGGCCACTTTATTAAGACAGGTGCAAATAAAATCTGATCCAAACTATTTCAATTATTTATTTAATAAACCAAAATTCCTTCAGCGTAACTTAGCATCCTTACTAAAGGATAAACCCCCCACCAAGATAACTCGAACAAACCCAGAAGCAACTGACTGTTGTATATACCCCCCTCCTTTCCTTTAACTGCCCTTTGAGGATGGACCAACCCGCTCCAGGATGCCCACCCCCCATTAAAAACCCGCCTACCAGCTGAAATGAAGTGAAATGAACCTAAACCTGTCTTAACGTGGCAAGCCTACAGACATTTTTGTCAGTACCTAAAGCACCTAAATCTAAAACGACCTGACAGGGGAAATAGAGGGAAGGGTGGGTGGGGCAAAACAAATCTTCACTACCCGCCTCCCGCCGGCACACTTCCCTTCCCGCTCTCACTGCCTCTATTTATGCCCTCCGACCCTCACGTTATCTAATTGCCACCTGCCCCCCATGGCCAGCCCTCGCGCGAACCTACCCAGGGAGAGACAAGCTTGCGCACGGCTCTCCCTGGGACCCCCCTTGCGTAAGAAATCACTGTCCACTACTTCTTAGTAAGCAAGAAAGGCCACTTTATTAAGACAGGTGCAAATAAAATCTGATCCAAACTATTTCAATTATTTATTTAATGAACCAAAATTCCTTCAGCTTAACTTAGCATCCTTACTAAAGAGTAAACTCTCCGCCAAGATAACTCGAACAAACCCAGAAGCAACTGACTCTTGTAGATACCCCCCTTCTTTCCTTTAACTGCCCTTTGAGGATGGACCAACCCGCTCCAGGCTGCCCACCTCCCATTAAAAACCCACCAACCAGGAAAACCGAATAGAGTTTTCCTGCCCCACCCAGAACAGGAAGTCAAACACGACCCTGAGAGCACCACAGCTGAACATCCAGTACCTTAGAAATCAAATCCCGCAATTCTAGTAAATAGAAAGACTGCCCATCTGAGAAAGGTGGACCCCATCCTCACGAAAAAGGTACAGTTCAGTAATCTGTAAATGAGGGTGAGCCAAACTGTAAACACTGAATTCCTGACCAAAAAGTCTCATAGCTCTATTCAGTTTTCTCCTCGCTCTTTCCATAGCTGCTTGATTCCGTGCTCCTTTCCATTGCAGCCGCGGCACAAATTCCGTCCAGATCACCATGGTCCTCACCCAGGTGTCCTTGATGACCGCCAGATCCATCTTCATTAGTTTTATCAAAGTCAGGCCAGATAAAGATACCAGATCGTTCTCACTAAGGTGGAGTAGCAGCAGATCTGGTGGACCCCCCCATCCCACGCAGAGTGCAGACAACAAAGGAAACAATCGCCCCCAACGCATTCCCCCTTTATCATGCCAGAAAACCTCATGAGTAACACTGTTGAGTCCCAGTGATCACCCACAAATTTGCTGCTCTGCGGAGACCGCGGCCCATTTAACGAAGGAGTGTCCCACAATCCACGTCGTCCTTTTACCTGTGACAATCCTGTGCAATAGACATAGGTAGAAAAACAGGAATTAACGAGAGACAAAGAAAAGGGACTACTTCCTAACATACTTCTCGCAGCATCTCGACCTCCATCTCCCAATTCTGGAATTTGAGACCAGTCCCACCCTAATCTGGCAGCCTCAGTCGGTGCCCTAATACGAAAGGAATGCGTTCAAAAGTGCAAAGGATTCTGCCCCAAAGTCAACAACACCTTCCTTAAACAGCCAACAACTGGGCAATAGAAATTTGACTCCCATCAGCGTGACAAAATAAGACACCCGGCGTGAAAAAAGAAGAGTCCCCGAAAACCTCCCATTCCCAAACTGGGCAACAAGAATCCAAACCACTCCTGCCCAAGAAAACCCATTTACCCCTGCCCAACTGGTCCGTCTTAGAAACCTGCAGCCAAAGTCTCAACCTATCGCCCTCCACAAAGACCTCATTACTAGTCATGCCGGCCCTGTTCCTCAAACCCAAGAGCTCTGAAGCCCTGAATGCTCAAAAAAATAACCATAAAAAACACAAACTAAATTTTGCACACTCAAAAGCATCGTAGCAGCAAGAAGGCAACTTAATCAACATCTGCTGAAGTAAATCAAAAGACACAGGCTGCTGCAGTTGCTTAGAACCAGCCTGTTGCCTACCCAATCCCTTCAGAACCTTTTTCAACAAAACGGAACGGGGTGGAGGCGGACTCTCTGGGTTCTGCCGGCAAGGAACGAGATGATCAACTCCAGGGCCGTGCCTTGGATCCCGGTGTCGCTGAGGCCTTGTATCAGGGTGTGGTGGCATACGGTATTGAAGGCTGCTGAGAGATCCAGGAGGATGAATGCGGTGGTTTCCCCGTTGTCGAGCATGGACCTGTAGTCGTCGGTAGCTGCGATGAGGGCGGTCTTGGTGCTGTGGTTTGCTCGGAAACCGGACTGCGACGGGTCGAGGGCTTTGTTTGTCTCGAGGAAGGCGGAGAGTTGTTTATTGACCGTGTTCTCGATGACTTTGGCAGGTAAAGGGAGTAGCGAGATGGGTCAAAAGTTCTTGAGGTCCGTGGGGTCTGCGGTGGTTTTTTTCAGGAGGGCACTGAGCTCGGCATGCTTCCAACTCTCCGGGAAGGTGGCGGATGCGAAGGAGCTGTAGATGACATCCCGGAGTTGGGGTGCGATGATGGAGTCAGCTTTGTTGAAGATGTGGTGTGGGCATGGGTCGGTAGGGGAGCCGGAGTGGATGGTGCTCATAGTGCGGGCGGTGTCTTTGGTGCTGACTGGGGTCCCGGCGCTCAGGGTGGGGGTTGGGTACGCTTGTTCGGTGGTTGGTCTGTGCGCCGAAGTATGTCAGCGATCTTGCGGTGAAAGAAAGAGGTGAGTGAGTCGCAGAGGTCTTGCGAGGGTGTAATGTCGTTGTTGCAGGCGCTGGGGTTGGAGAGTTCTTTAACGATGATGAAGAGTTCCTTGCTGTTGTGGGTGTTGTTGTCCAGACGTTGTTTGTTAGTAGTTCTCTTGGTGGTACGGATCAGTTGGTGGTGCTTGCGGGTGGCGCTCTTGAGGGCTGTCATGTTCTCTGTCGTCTGGTCCTGGCGCCAGGTTTTCTCCAGGGAGCGGCAGGTTTTCTTTGAGTTTATGAGGTCGTCCGTGAACCACGAGGCTTTCTTGCTGTGGGGTCTGTTGGGTGGTTTCTTTAGTGGTGCGAGTTTGTCGGCGCAGGTGGCGAGCCATTGTGCGAGGTTGCGGGCTGCTTCGTTCTGGCCCGTCGTGGTGGGCGGAGGGTTCCAGCTGAGGGAGGTGGAGAGCTGGTCGGCAGTGATCTTGCTCCAGCTTCTGCGGAGGGCCTGTTGCGGGTGGTGGTGTTTCGTGGTGGGTGGGGGTGTTCACCAGTTGATTGAGTCCAAGGTTGGCGAGGTTGTCCAGCAGGGCAGTGGTGTTGCTGTCGTTGTTGTTCTCCAGGTGGAAGTTGAGGTCCCTTAGGAGAATGTAGTCAGTGGAGGTGAGGGCGTGCGGGCTTATGAAGTCTGTGATGGCTTCGGTGAATTGAGTGCGTGGTCCCTGGGGTCTGTAGATTAGGGTGCCTCTGAGGGTAGTCCTGGGGTCGGTGTGTATCTGGAAGTGCAGGTGTTCGGCGGCTGTGAGGGTGTCTTCCGCGTTGGTCGTGATGCGGATGGTGTTTCTGTGGATGATGGCCATGCCTCCTCCGGTTTGGTTGGTGCGGTCCCTCCGGATGATCTTGTAGCCGTCCGGGATGGGTATGGCGATGTCGGGGGCTGAGGAGGCGTTCGTCCAGGTTTCCGTGAGGAAGGCGACGTCAGGTGCTGTTGTATCCAGGAGGTTCCGGAGTTCGACTGCGTGTCTGTGGATGGAGCGGGTGTTGAGCAGGATGCACTTGAGGTGATTCTTGCTGATGGTAGGCTTGGTGGGTGCCGGCCCGGGATGGATGCAGGTGAATTTGCACTCTTGGCAGGTGAAAGGTCCGTGGATGCGTTTCGGGGTGGCCAGGTGGCAGGCGGGGTTCCGGCCGGTGTTGAGTATGCGGAGGGTGGCAGGGTCGTAGGTTCGTCGGGTACGTTGGCATCGTCGTGATCCAGGGTTCCTGGCGCTGGTGCGGTCCAGGCACGGACCGGCGCAGACGGGCGCAGATGGACGCAAACTGCTTGTTTCCAGTTCAGGGAAGACATGGCTTGGCAGTGCGGGCTGGACTGTTCCCATGAGGCACAGGGTCAGACTGATTTGCATATGGCCATGTCCGAACTGGGGTGGCTGAGTGAGCTAAAGAATGGTGATGGATTAAACCCAGATCAGTTGACTGGGGGTGAGTGTTTGATTTGCTCAAACGCTCCATCAATCATCCCCTTTTGTATCGCTTTGTTCGCCCTAAGGTGGCAGGGTATGCTCAGACGTGAGTCCTTTGCTCACTTGGCCACTGGATTTAAGATAGCCTGGCGGATGAGGATTATGAATCCGAAACCGGTGCCAGGATGCTTGTTTCCGGTCCAAGGAAGACATTGCTTGGCAGTTCAGGCTGGACTGTTCCCATGAGGCACAGGGTCAGACTGATTTGCATATGGCCATGTCTGAACTGGGGTGGCTGAGTGAGCTAAAGAATTGTGATGGATTAAACCCAGATCAGGTGACTGGGGGTGAGTGTTTGATTTGCTCAAACGCGCCATCCATCATCCCCTTTTGTATCGCTTTGTTCGCCCTAAATTGGCAGGGTATGCTCAGACGTGAGTCCCTTGCTCACTTGGCCACTGGATTCAAGATATCCTGGCTGATGAGGATTATGAATCTGAAACCGGTCCCAGGATATGCTTGTTTCCGGTCCAGGGAAGACATGGCTTGGCAGTTCGGGATGGACTGTTCCCATGAGGCACAGGGTCAGACTGAATGCGCACGCTTCAAGATTGCCACTTGCCCGCAATTCACTCTCTCTGGGCTTTACATCTACCGGCCACCAGGTCCTTCCGCCAGATTTATTGAGGAACTCCTGGAACTTGCTCACACCTTGGCAGTCTCTTCCCCCAACTTCACCATTTTGGGTGATCTCAATCTCCACTTCGACTCCACCACTGAGTCTATTATAAAAAACCTGCTAGCCGACATCACGGCCTTGCAGTTAAACTCCCTGGTTCACTCCCCCACCCACATTGCTGGGCACATATTAGATCCCGTGTTCACTAACTTATCGGAAGCCACGGCTGATCCCCCTGTACCCATGGGCTGGACTGATCACTTTCTTGTTAAATTAACCATTATGGCAAAAAAAACGCCCCCCAAAGCCGCGGCCAACTCCTGCCATAAACGACCATGGCACAAACTCATCTCCCGAGACCTTATCAACCACTTAGGTGAATTCCACCCCCCCGATGAGAATAGTGATATTAACACAGTATACGCCGCCTTCCACGAATGGATAGTCACAGGGCTTGACGCCTTAATTCCGGCCAAGTGGACCAAAACCCGCAGTTCCCCCTCTAAACCATGGTACAATGACTCTCTCAAGACATTACGGAAAGAGTGCAAAAAAGCCGAACGCGAGTGGAGGAAAAACTACTTAGACACTGACAAAACCCTCTACCTATCCAAACTTCGCACTTACCACAAGGCGATCCGCACCACTCGAGCTTCCTTCTACTCAAAGGAAATCGAACGCAGCTCCAACCCCACCAAAACCATCTTCAACTTAGTCCAAAGTCTCCAGAAAAACCCTAATCCAGGCTCTTGCATCACCTCCTTGAAACAATGCGAAGACCTCGCCACTTTTTTCATTGAAAAAGTGAGGAAGATCTACACGTCCTTCCCGCAAGACGATGCTACGCAGCTTAATATTCCCCACTCGGCGGCAGAGACATCAAAACTGCTAAGAATACCTGACATATCCCTCGACGACCTTTCTAAACTATGTAGACAGGTCAAGTCTGGTTCCCCAGCAGACCCCATGCGACCGTCCAAATTTTTGGAGTCGCTTGACTTCTTCCTCCCCCCGCTTGCCAAACTACTCAATCTCTCCTTTTCCTCTGCGGTGGTCCCCACCTGTTGGAAATCTGCGTGGGTTTCACCCATCATCAAAAAACCCACACTGGATCCCAATAAACCAGAAAATTTCCGACCCATTTCACTGCTCCCCTGGACGTCAAAACTGGCTGAAGCTCACGTTAACAAAATACTATCCCATCACATGCAGCAAAACCATGTCCTGGACCCTTCCCAAAACGGCTTCAGGCCAGGTCACAGCACTGAGTCGGCTCTGTTGACCACCACGGAGCACCTTCGAGGTATCCTGGACGCCGGTCAAAGTGCCGCGCTGATCCTGTTGGATCTCAGCGCGGCCTTTGACACGGTCTCACACAACATCTTGCTGAAACGACTTGAAGCCATTGGGATTGGCGAATTAGCTCTTGAATGGTTCCAATCCTTCTTAAAAGACAGGTCCTTTCAAGTTTCAGCCCCACCCTATATCTCTCAACCCCGTCCCATCGGACAAGGAGTCCCCCTGGGGTCGGCGCTTAGCCCATCCCTTTTTAATCTATACGTCCAGCCTCTCGCAGTGGTGGCAAAAGAGTGGGACCTCACGCTGGTGTCGTACGCTGACGACACACAGCTGGTCATCACACTCTCAGAAGGCCCATCACCTTCGGCAACCAAATTCAGAGATGGCCTCGCAGCAGTCGCACAGTGGATGACACTCAACTGCTTGCAGCTAAATGCCGGGAAAACGGAGGTCCTTCTACTGGGAAAAAACCCCAGCCTTTGGAGCGATCACTGGTGGCCCTCTGTGCTTGGCCCCACCCCCCTGCCAAAAGAAGTTGTTAAAAACCTAGGTGTCTGGCTTGACCCCTCACTTAACTTTCAGTCCCACACGAAGAAAGTGGCAGCTACATGTGTGGGTCTAATGAGGAGCCTCAACCCCATACTTGGATTCTTCGACTCCAAAACCCGCCAGCTCATCATACAATCTATGATCCTTGCCCGGCTGGACTATGCTAATGTCTTACTCTTGGGGGCTAACAAAGCTGAACTAGCAAGGCTGCAACGTATCCAGAACTCAGCCGCCAGAGCGGTAGTTGGTCTCCCACGTAGGTGCTCTGCCAGAGCTACCATCCGCAACCTACACTGGTTGCCTATTGAATCTCGTATTCACTTCAAGGCCCTGACCATGGCATTTAAAATTCTCAACTCCGACTGTCCTGAACTCCTACGCCCGCTTCTGGTACCCTGCACTCCCCAGCGCACCCTGCGCTCACTGGGACAGCACCTCGTGATGGTCCCCCGAACTAAGCTCTGTAGAACGGGTGGACGTTCCTTCAAAGTCTTAGGGGCCAAACTATGGAACTCCCTACCTCCACACATCCGTACCCAAACCAATCTTATCGCCTTCCGTAAGGAACTCAAAACCCATCTCTTCTCTGTCATCTAGTTCCTCTGTTGGTTCCCCCCTCCCCTTTGGTACTGGTTAGGTTAGCGCCGGGACGCTCCGTTGCTGGGGCAGCTGTTGCGCTTTAACAAATAAATAACATAACATAACATAACATAACATTTGCCTATGGCCATGTCTGAACTGGGGTGGCTGAGTGAGCTAAAGAATGGTGATGGATTAAACCCAGATCAGTTGACTGGGGTTGAGTGTTTGATTTGCTCAAACGCTCCATCCATCATCCCCTTTTGTATAGCTTTGTTTGGATAGAGGGGCACACAATCACTGTCACGGACCGGTTTCAGCCCTGGGGTCCCCATTCCCCTGTGCAATTTTGGTGGTGAAGGGAGCACAATTTTAGGCTCGGGGACCCCATTCCCCGGGGCCTGTCACAAAGTTTAAAGAGTGGGTGCCAACCCAGGGCACCCACCACACTGTCAATACCGTTTCCTGTGGGCTGGAGCAAGATTTAGAGATCCGTTTCCCTGATTGAATCATTCCAGGCAGTGACATAGATCTTAAGTCGTAGCAGCTGGAGCATTTTTGAAGCTCATGCAAGGTGTGGGTGAACTTGGTGTCTGCTCACACTTGATGGGAGTTGTTTAAAATGTCCCCCACACAGGAGCAAACTCATGTTTCCCTGCCCTCACAGTTGCGGACAGAGGAATGACTAGGTCCCAGGGTTGGGCAACCCCGGACATAGTTGCTTAGCTAGCTCCCGAGGGATGGCGTTCACAATGCCAATAATAGACCCCTCCCTTGAAGGAATCAGCTCGATAGTGGACTTCCTGGGACATTTTTAGGCTGAGGGTGGGCTAATGTTGGGCCCTGGGCCTCTTGCTGCATGGGAAGAGCCCCCCCCCCAAAAAAAAACGTAAGATCTGCCCATAGGTTGGTCCTGGGGGCCTCTAATGGCTCAGGGAGGGGGGCCTCTCATCCCCCTTCCCATAAAAACAGTTTTTTGCCAGTGGAGTGGGCTTTCCAGGGCTTCTGGAGGCTCGGGGGGGGGGGGCACAGTTCTCTGGGACATGTAATAAATAAATGCAACTGGCCTCCATTTTTGTATTCCACAAGTCTTGAAAACATTGTGGAATTGATGGGTTTGTGGCACAAGTTCATAACAAAAGAAACAAGCATCAGCAAATGCAATAGGTTTCGCCTATGTGAATAATAAAACATTTTTTGTAAGTGTGAGCAGTTGGGTGTCTGGGTTAAGGATGAGCGGTGTTTTTGTGCAGTGTCAGTGGTGAAGGAGTGTAAGTGGAGCACTAGTTGAGAGCAGAACTTCAAGAGTGCAAGAGACGCAGTGTGTAAATACAGGGTATATAGTGGGTGAGTCGTGGGTAAGAGGAGAATAAGGGAAGGGTACTAAGTTTGTGATTGCAGGTTGAGAGGCGAGTGGTGTGCCTGTGCTATTGCAGGATGAATAAGTGTTAAGGTGAGAGGTGTACCCATGTGAATTCAGAGTGAGTGGCATCTTTTGTTGAGTGCATTGTGTGGCACATTCAATTCAAACCTATTAGCATTGTCAGTGCTTGTTTTTAATGCACATCCACCACTACTGTATTCCTAGTTATATTTCAATTGCTGTGAAACAAATAGGCTTGCAATGTGTTAACAGATTTTACATCTGCAAACGGAGAGGCTTTACTGCGCTTGCAGAGTTGTAATGTGGCTGTTGCTAAGCAACACACATACAGACTCCACATGTTTACTGAGAAAGATGTCATCAAACTCGTTCCAGGTATAATCTCCGAACATCATGCAATGCATGTTAAGTAATTTTAAGACCTGGGCTTTCACATCATCTTTCTTGACAGCGCTACTAATTTCTGATAAACTTTGATGTGAATCTGCATATATTTGGCAACGCCTGTTTCAAACCACGGCCTGCGTCTTCCATGGTTAGTGCAATATTTGTGTTTGCCGCCGATATAAGTCCTCAATCAAGATCACTTTGCCTGATTGAAATGCAAAACAATTCTTGGGCAGAGGGAGTGAAACTAACCCATGCTGTATTTCCAGCGGTGACTGACAGGAACAGGTTGAAAGGGCGTTTCACCATATTATCCCAAGGCTTGACATGCCAAGAAAAAACAAAAACAAATAAGCGGACATATTATGGGACAGTGCACTTATGCAGTACATACAGTGCGAACACTGCAGGTGGCATTCTTTATGCACTGTGCTAGTGAGAGATCTTGCACCTGTAGAGGAAAACAACCCTGCATACACCCTGCATCAGGTACCAAGCAATATATTCATGTGGAATTTTAGTTTGCGATCTAAACATCATCTGCGCCAGCTTGTCACCTACGTACTACGTGCACGGCAGCCATTTTAGGTATCATGGTCTCCCTGTCCGCGATCTATCGTCAGCGCGCCCCTCTGACCCAGCAAGCATCCTCCGCGCACCCTGGCTCCCCCTCCCTCCCTCTCATGAGCATAACCCTTCTGCATGACCCTGTCCTTGGGAGTCACGCCTGCGCCTGACCAGCATCTCCTCTCCTCCCATGAATGCCCCTCTGTTGATAAACCTCCCCTCCACGCTCGATTGTCCACGCGGCATGAATACCACTCCTTTGATGACCCCTTCCCCCGTGTCCAGCTGTCCACACAGGTCCGAGGCCATCGCCTAAGCCGGGAGATATCATTTACTGCCCCTTATTGTATGAAGTCACTCTTCTTCAAAGGACCCTCTATTGATCAAGACCTCCCCACCCCCCCCGGGATATGATCAGGCGCACACATCCTAAGAATCGGCAGAACACTCAGCTGCGTGATGACCCCCTCCTCTTATCAGCATGTTGAGGATCTCTATTGTAGAGGCATGTGGGGTGGGATTGACACGAGGATTACGGGGATGTCTTTTTCCTTGTTGTTCACAATGTTCTGATTGTAATAGAGAAAGGTCACATGCCATAAACCAGTGTATAAGAGGCCAGGCCTCCGAGAGGCTGTTAGAGCACCTCGAGACGATACCTTGTTGTCTGATCTGATGTGTTCTGCTCCGTCGGAATAAAACTTCTGTTTCCTGCCTTCTGGTCTCCGGCGCCTGCCTCATTGCTTGGTAATTTGAATGGTACAAGGGTGGTTAGCGCCGGGCACATCTTGAAAAAGGTCTTAGCCCTACCTTTTTCCACAATTGGCGTCCCTGGGTGGGCCCATCAGCGACACGTGGATCCAGTGGGAGAGGTCCCAACGACAGAGTGAACGACTGCAACGATCGGGAGAGCTCGTGTCCGATAGACCCTCGTCTGACAGCCGATCATCCGACCTTCACTAGTTCCGAACAGACCTCTCTCGAGTGATCTACGGTCCTGACTGGGAACCATCAGGAGTGCCACGAACATCACGAAGAAGAGAGGACGATCGGGCGCTGGATTCAGAAGACAGGAAACCGTCCATGCGGTCCGGGTAAGGTCGTGTAGACACGACGAACTGAGAAAAGATTGTTTGGTTTGGATAATACTAGTATTACGCTTTGTTGAACCCTCTGGAGATTCACCGTCTGCAAACGGAGAAAATAACAGGCTCTCTCTTTGCAAGCAGTGAAGGATAGGTAACGCAGACTTTTGTCCCCATTGTAATCCGTCGTGCCTATCTTCCTCCCCCACTGTTGTCCCGAACTGTCGTTCGTGGATTATTGTCTGGAGATTCTTTGTCTGCAAACAGGGAAGAACAAGGTCTCTCTTTGCAGGTAGAGAAAGGGTGGGTAACGCAAACTTTTCGTACCCACTTATTCTCCCCACTGATTGTTTGATTGACCGAACACTGATTGTTCGGTATTGGTTCTTTTGAGGTATTCACCGCCGGCAAACAACGAAGAATAGAAATATTCTGTCTAGTCTTTGCCCGCCGTGATAAGATAGGTAGTGCAGACCTTTGTCCCCGTTGTAACCCGTCATGCCTATCTTCTCCCCACTGATTGGTAGCCTGTACAGCCCGGACCGCTTATTAGAGATGAACCATCCGGCTCCACTGGAGGGCACCCCTAATAAGGACATGTTCACTAAGCATGGACTAGTCGCTATAGCTTATACTAAGCTATGGCACAAATATACAAAGAAGAACCCTGAAAGTCAGTGGCCACTGATAGGTTCCTTCGATGAAAATAAAATAAAAACATTGGAAATAGCGCTCCAGAAAAATAAGACCACGCCCACTATGCTCGATAGTATAGGCATGTGGCGCAAAGAAACGGAACAACGAAAGAAAAGAGAAGAAGCAAAAATAGGGAGAGAATTACGAAAGGCAGCCCACCTAGCCGCTAAGCAACTAGAAGAAGAAATAAAAGAAAGAAAGGAAGCTACACAAAACCAAGAATCAGGGTCGACAGGTCAATGTCCTGTTAGGACCCCCTCTGCACTCTACCCTGAATTGCCCTCCAAACAACGGGCGAACGATGAGTTACTGCTAGGTCCCCCAATCATCTACATGCCCCCTCCATATGCCCCCTGCCAACGAAACTTGCAAGCCCCGAGTGCGAGCGAAAGTGACCTTAGTGCTAGTGCACCGGCCCTCACGGCCTCCGCACCAGCCACATTAACAACATCGTCAGACGACCCTGAGGCTAGCAAACGACCACCAGCCAGACCAAATAGGTTGAGCAAAGATGAGCGGGATGGGATCGACAAAATAGCAAAGACATTAGTAGAACGAAGGGAGAGCGAAGAATACACAATGAACATATATAATTCACATGCCGACAGCCACAGACGGCATTTCATTTTGCGATTCAGCTACCACATCCTGAACGCATATGAAGATAGGTATCAAAGTAAGGGTCCCGCTAAACTAACAACGCTGTATAGGAAGATTGATGTTGGAGATGGGACTGAATGTGAGGCGACGGAGCTCTTCATGCAGATGCTTGAGGTCCTCCGCCACCTCACAAAACAAAAACCAGAAGCCAAGGTTACAGACCCTGAAACGACCTCAGTAGAAGTAGCCAATACTATGATGCCCATCAGAGAGGCGGCCCCTTATTGGATCCCGCCACGTGGCCTGGGAACAAGCGATGATATTAATCACGCAGACGCAAAAGGGAGAGTTGTGTATAATTGGGTTTACCAACCATGGGACCGACAAGATATCCTAACCTTTAAACAAACTCTGCCCGATTTGAGAAAGAACCCGACAGCATTCTATACCGAATTGGGCACAGCCTTGGGTTCGACGATAATGACTTTAGCGGACATTGACTTGTTCTTCGGGTTATGCCTGCCAGCTGACGTGTGGAAGCAAATCCGGAAGGCTGACCACACGGATCTGTTTGGACATACCTGGGACCAACTCGGTAAACTAGATAGACAGCGAGAGCCAGGAAGGAAACCAGTAAAGGACATACTGGAACTCCCAGACAAACTAGTTCAGAAGTTAAAGACACTGATCCCAGAAAGAAAGGTAGACTGGTCGATAGTCACGGCCTGTCGACAGAAACCCCAGGAAGATGTGTCAGAATACTTCTCCCGATTCGAGACAGTGTTCTCCGACTACAGTGGCCAAGACATGACCACCGCAACCGGACAGCACCTGTTTGTACAAAATTATGTAAAGGGCCTAACACAAGAAGTCTCCCAAAAACTGCAGACGAGTGAGAGTAGTTGGGGGGCCTCCAAACCCGCAGCTATCCTTCAGATGGCTCAGTATTACGAGCACCAAAAGAATGAGAATGATAGGGCGTCTGAGAAAAAGAAGAAAGATTTAAAGGAAAGGGTAATGATAGCCCAGATACAAGGTATAGCAGTAGGACGGGAACACCAAAGAGGGAACTACCAATCGACCACCCCCAGAAATCTACCTCCTAAAGATCACTCCCCAACACCACACACTGGACGTAGAGACATTAGCAATGACCAATGCGCCTTCTGCAAAGGATTCGGCCACTGGAAATCCGAGTGTCCGGTTCTGCTAGAGATGAATAGAAATAGGGACCCCAGGGATGTGGCAGGTGGTCAGAGAAACAGAGGACAAGGACGAGGGCACACAAACGACACCAACAATGACAGATCAGGGAGATTGAACACATTTGACCGCCCCCGACAGAACCAATACCAACTATCTGATGGTGAGAATGCCCCCGATTTTGCATAGGACTGCCAGGGGCAAGGGAGGGATCCAGTCGAGCTCTGTGTTGACCAGCAAGGTCCTTATGTCACCGCTAAGGTCCTGGGTACAGAGTCTCCATTTTTGGTAGACACTGGGGCGACACGTAGTGTGTTATCGAAACGACTGATTCCAAGGGCACCCTTGTCTGGCTCACACATTACCTCGATAGGTTTCGATGGGACGCCCTCCACTAACCCCCTGTCCGTACCTATCACCTTTGACCTAGAAAGCAACACCAATGACACGACATTTCTGCTCTCCTCCAACTCCCCTGACGCCATTATGGGCATTGACTTACTGAAACATTTTCGAGCTACCATTAGGTGTTCCCCAGATGGAATCCGAGTCATCCTGTACGACAATCCAGGCATGCCCAGATCCTGCCCCTCACGACACATGTGCTCCATAACTGACGCTGACCTGTCCTTGCTTGACACCCTGCCTCCGTACCTGTGGGCCAAAAGTGACTCTGATGTGGGACGAATGATGATTGACCCTATTCACATAACTGTAAGACAGGACGCTATGCTCCCGAAACTCCCACAATATCGGATATCCCCAGAGGGCGAGAAGGCACTGGTAGCGATCATTCAGTCTCTGGTAGATGCAGGAGTGGTTGAAGAAGTGGTTAGCAACGTCTGCAACAGCCCAATCCTACCTATTGTTAAGAAGCAAGGCGAAGGAGATGAGAAAGCATACCGCTTCATCATCGATCTGCGAGAAATTAACAAAGTGGTTGTACCCCAATACCCTGTTGTCTCCGATATCACCACCATTCTGACCCTCATCCCGTCCACTGCCACCACCTTCACTGTTATCGACCTTAAGAATGCGTTTTTCTCTATCCCCATCCATCCAGACAGCCGTTATCTCTTCGGCTTCACTTTAAAATCCCGCTCGTACCGATTCTGTAGAGCTCCCCAGGGGTACACTGAAAGCCCCAGCATTTACAGCCAGGCCCTCAAAAGACAGCTGGATGCCTTCCAGCTACCAGATGGAGTGGTGTTGATCCAATATGTCGATGATATCCTTTTGGCGGCCGACACCACCCCACTTGCAATCACAGCCACTGTCCAACTCCTACACTTTCTTGCAGAGAATGGCCATAAAGTTTCCAAAAAGAAGTTACAGTTCTGCCAGCCACAAGTAACTTACCTAGGCCATCTCCTGTCCAAAGAAGGGAGGAAACTCACACCCGACCGGATCCAAACCATCCTAGACACCCCCGTCCCAAAAACACAAAAGCAAGTCCGCTCTTTGGTTGGCCTAACCTCTTTTTGCAGACAGTGGTTACCTAACTTCAGCCTCATTGTAAAACCCCTACTTGCCCTATTAACCAAAGATGCCTCCTTCCCGCTCCCTTGGACCCCTGAGTGTCAAGCATCCTTTAAGGAGTTACGAGATGCACTCTGTTCAGCACCCGTCCTGGGAACCCCGGATTACTCCAAACCCTTCTCCCTCTTCACCCACGAAAGGGAGGGGTGTGCATTGTCTGTCCTGACTCAATCAATTGGTCCTAAGCAGCGCCCTTGCGCCTACTTCTCCGCCACTCTTGATCCTGTAGCCAGAGCTTTGCCTGCTTGCCTTCGAGCAGTAGCTGCCGCTGCTGTCTCTATCCGTCAGAGCGAGGGAATCGTACTTTCCAACTCCCTCACTGTGCTAGTACCCCATGCTGTCGACACTCTCCTGAACCAAACCAAGACTCAACACCTGACTAGCGCACGACTGACAGGGTACGAACTAACGCTACTTGCACCCCACATCACACTAAAGAGATGCACGACTTTGAATCCTGCCACATTGTTGCCCTTGCCTGAAAATGACCCCGACGTTCCTCCCATACACGACTGTGTGACCCTCACGGACGAACAAACTAGGAGTAGAGTTGACCTCCGAGATACTGCTTTCACTGACCCCGATGGAGAGCTATGGGTAGACGGCTCATGCATCAAACTCCCAGATGGCACCACTTCAGCTGCCTATGCAGTCACGACAGCCCGAACAGTAGTTGAGACAGCCCGCATCACACAACGATCTGCCCAGGCAGCTGAACTGATAGCCCTCACACGAGCATGCATCATAGCCACGGGGACCACTGCGAACGTATATACAGACAGCCAGTATGCCTTCGGGGTGGTACACCATTTTGGGCTCCTGTGGAGGGAGAGGGGATTCCTGACGTCCCACGGCACCCCTATCCTCCACGGAGATCTAGTCTCCGCCCTGATTGAAGCAGTTCTCCTCCCCAAACGATTAGCGGTGATCAAATGTCAGGCACACAAGAGGGTGACAGACTTAGTCGGACAAGGGAATGCATTGGCCGACATCACTGCACGAACCACAGCTGAAAATAGGGCGGTGACACGCATGTATGTGACCAGGTCACAAGCAGAGAAATGGAATGACGCAAGGGTAATGATCAGAGACATCCAGTCGGCCAGCACCCCTCACGAACTGACTAAGTGGGCAGGGGTGGGTTTGAAGGACGATGAGGGCTGCTGGCGAACAAAAGATGCAAACAAATGGTTGCTGCCTGACTCATACCTGATCCCCATACTGACGATGGCTCATTCCCCCGCACACATAGGATCTGCACCCATGATCGAGCTCATTTCCAAGGTCTGGCACAACGACAAGACCCCCGACTCAGCCAGACGCCTAGTCCAACAGTGTCTTATCTGTCTGCAATACAACCCCGGGAAAGGAACTGTGGTACCCCGGGGAGGGTTTGGGATCCCCAATCACCCCTTTGAGGTCCTTCAGATGGACTACATCCAACTAGAGAGATGCCAAAGCTTGAAGTATGTACTAGTCATCGTATGTGCCTTCAGCAAATGGGTAGAGGCCTATCCAACCCGTGACAACACTGCCATGACTACTGCCAAAGTACTACTGAAAGAATTCTTCCCTCGCTATGGCCTTTGTAGAATTTTATGGAGCGACAATGGCCCCCACTTCATAGCTGAGGTTATCCAATTAATCTTAAAGGGGTTGGGGGTGAAGCAAAGGTTTCATGCGGTCTTCCACCCCCAATCCGCCGGCCTGGTGGAACGCCATAATGCCACACTGAAGCTGAAATTGTCAAAAATAGTGGCCACCACTGGACTTAAATGGCCGGATGCCCTCCCACTGGCATTGTTATCGATGCGCTCCACTCCCACCAAGCATCATTTGACCCCCTACGAGGTCGTATTTGGGCGATCGATGAATCTCTGGACTGCTCCCAAACCAACCTCCATTCATGACGTCCCGGACGTCCTAATATCTGATTATTTGTGCAAGTTAACTAAAACGTTGTCTGTCATTCATCAACAGGTGCAGCAGGCCATCCCCGATGCTTCCAGGGGCCCCGGCCACGACATCCAGCCGGGAGATTTCGTGCTGATACGAAATTTCCAGCAGACCAAGAGTCTGGAACCCCGGTGGACGGGCCCCTGGCAAGTGCTGATTACCACACGGACGGCGCTTCGAGTGGAGGGGAAGAGGCACTGGCTGCACGCGCATCACTGCCGGAAGGTCTCTGCAAACCTGGCCACGACAGAAAACGTCAACACCCAAGAAGAGCTCCTGAACAAAGACCGACCGACATTGAACTGTTATCCCGATACTGAGGCACTCGAACTTGCAAAATTCTCTGATCCCACTGTGCCATCCAGAGAAGGGTATTTCCTGCGTCGAAAGGAGGGAGCTTCGGCTAAGTAGGCCACGGACTAAGTTAAATCTCAGAACGGTGACCTAAGCACAACCAAGGGTTGCCGGGAGAGAAGCTAAACGAAGTCTGTGGTTCTGCCCGCTACCGAGCCCCTTGAAGGTGATGGAAGCGCCAGATAAGAAGATGATGGAAGCGCCAGATAAGAAGATGATGGAAGCAACAGGAAATACCCACTATAGAAACCCAAAGACTGACAATTTGCACAAATCAAAGACAATCGCCCTCTTTATCGTCTTCCTCTTCTGCCTCCTCCTCCTGACCTCCTTCTGGATTCTGGAGGAAGGCACACCGGCTCATGAGGCATTGCTACCTGCTGCACAACCAACACCCCTGAGAGAGCATCACCTAATCTCTCTGTCGCCTCAGCTCCGAGAAAGGCGCAGGGAATTTTGGAACAATTCTTTCGTGCAACTGTTGCACCAACACAACCTTGCCGCAAATGCTACGAACTGCTGGATCTGCGGGTTGCTCCCGCATGCCACTGGACACTCCATCCCCTTCATCCCTTCTCCTTTCTCAGTTCACGGCTCCTGCCTCGCCTGGTTGATCCTCATGCAAGAGAGCCACAAGGACAACGCCACCTCCAGCCAGACAGTGTCGCACTTCTACTCTGGTTTCTGGCTGAACAAAACCGGAAAGACCTCTGCTGCCCTGTGTCCTGCGCTCACGGGCGCCACCTTCCTTAAAGACATTCCAGCCAAGGAACGTGTCGAAGTACAGGTGCTCCACAATCCAGCTAGATCCACCTTCTCTCATCTGCAAAAACAAACCACCGCCACTCTGACTGTGGCTCTGTCTGTTATCAATGCTACAGGTCTTGTGTGTCTCGAAGGCCAGGGAACACAGCCGGTGGGTCGCAGTTCCTGCCGAATCATCAGAACATTGGACTCAGCCGACCCCCCTTCCTTTGTTGCTTCTCCAAACATGTACTTTGTGTGTGGCACCAAAGCTTACACCTGGCTCCCGAAAGGTTGGAAGGGCGTCTGTTACATTGCCTTTGTTCTTCCGCCCACGTATGTAGCCCCTGCCAACCATCACCGGCAGAGGCGTGCAGATGACATTGGACAAGCCGACTCCACTGGAGCACAGTTCCTAGATGCAGCAAAGGGACTTGTTCCTCTGTGGGGCCCAATGGCAAACAGCCGCGCTATCCGACACCTGACCCAGGCAGTAGAAACAACGATCAACATCACGGCTGGCATCCTCGCTAACAACACGGCTGAGCTTCAAGCGGTCCGCCTTGTGACACTTCAAAACCGCCTTGTCCTAGACGTGGTCCTAGCCGACCGAGGAGGAGCATGCCGCATCATCGGATCTAGCTGCTGCACCTACGTGCCTGACAACTCGCCTTCAGTCTACAAGGCAATTGAGCACCTACAGACTTTCCTCGGAGGTTCACCAAGAACAAGAAGGATGGTCGCTTGGAAGCTGGTTTTGGGACACTTTGAAGGGCTGGGGTTGGAAGTTGTTTTCCTTCATACTGATACCTGTTGTGATATTATGTGGGTGTTGCTTGGGTATTCAATGTCTACCCTCCTTGTGCAGCTTCGTTTCTAACTATATGTGCCCAAAGACTTTGGACTTCCGAACTGAGCACATGAGTCCCCTCTATGAAGTAGAAATACGTGGCCTTATGGGGGTAAATCCAAACTGACAAGTTGGCGAGACATGTTAAAAGGGAGGACTGTGGAATTTTAGTTTGCGATCTAAACATCATCTGCGCCAGCTTGTCACCTACGTACTACGTTCACGGCAGCCATTTTAGGTATCATGGTCTCCCTGTCCACGATCTATCGTCAGCGCGCCCCTCTGACCCAGCAAGCATCCTCCGCGCACCCTGGCTCCCCCTCCCTCCCTCTCATGAGCATAACCCTTCTGCATGACCCTGTCCTTGGGTGTCACGCCTAGCCTGACCAGCATCTCCTCTCCTCCCATGAATGCCCCTCTGTTGATAAACCTCCCCTCCACGCTCGATTGTCCACGCGGCATGAATACCACTCCTTTGATGACCCCTTCCCCCGTGTCCAGCTGTCCACACAGGTCCGAGGCCATCGCCTAAGCCGGGAGATATCATTTACTGCCCCTTATTGTATGAAGTCACTCTTCTTCAAAGGACCCTCTATTGATCAAGACCTCCCCACCCCCCCCGGGATATGATCAGGCGCACACATCCTAAGAATCGGCAGAACACTCAGCTGCGTGATGACCCCCTCCTCTTATCAGCATGTTGAGGATCTCTATTGTAGAGGCATGTGGGGTGGGATTGACATGAGGATTACGGGGATGTCTTTTTCCTTGTTGTTCACAATGTTCTGATTGTAATAGAGAAAGGTCACATGCCATAAACCAGTGTATAAGAGGCCAGGCCTCCGAGAGGCTGTTAGAGCACCTCGAGACGATACCTTGTTGTCTGATCTGATGTGTTCTGCTCCGTCGGAATAAAACTTCTGTTTCCTGCCTTCTGGTCTCCGGCGCCTGCCTCATTGCTTGGTAATTTGAATGGTACAAGGGTGGTTAGCGCCGGGCACATCTTGAAAAAGGTCTTAGCCCTACCTTTTTCCACATTCATGTAGATTGTTCGGCTATTTCGTCAAATTAAAAAACAAAAGTCTGGAAAATGCAGAAGAGGCCACTGGAGCCCTGAGGAAACACCCCGGGGCCTGTCCAGTCACCGGTTGTTAACACCTCTCATATCAATGTCAACTGTGGAATTACCTGGATGCTTTGGTTTGCAGGTGCTAGTGCTGTGTGCCACTCTGTGTGGTTACCCTTTAAGATGCCAAAGAAAAAGTTGGTAAAAAAAATGAAGAAAAAAAGCAATAAACAACACCTCCTAGATTGGCCATAATTTCGAAATTGCCCAGTGAATGCTTGAATCACTTCGTTCAAAACTGTTCTTGACTATAACTGTGCTCAGACTCACATTGGTAAAAGACAAATTGCTGGCCTTCACTGTTTTTAAAATCAAACAGCATTGTGATGTAAGTGACTAAGAAAAAAAACCCTGATATTTACAAAGAAGAACACGCAAACCTCTCAAAGGAGAGACTTTTTCAGTAATGCTGATGGGTATATTTATGTTTGAAACAACGCGTCGTAGCCACCGTCCAACAGCCACACCACCCCACGTCCACATATGTACACACTTTCCTTGTCACCTTACATGCACCGCTCCAAGTCGTTCCATGATTGTACGAAGTACAAACCCACTCGTGTACAGTGAAAGCTATGAACTTAATACCACCAAAATCAGATCGAATGTGCGGGGGAGCCTTACCATCCTGCATGGTGCAAGCACAATCGGCGACTGATAGAAATGTTGTGCAGCTGCCGCACAAACGTTTTTACATTTTGGAGAAAGTCTGCGAATGCCATTTGCTCCAGAGGCGGGTTCCCAATGCCAATACACTTCATGAATATCTTAAATAGTGAAATGTTCCCTAGGCAGCCAGAACCATGCCAAAATAGCTGTCAGAAGAGAGAAATCGTATAATAGGCTCAGCAGTATTTTACCCCGCCAACATGATCATACCATCTTGCATTATGTCGCCTTAAAGCTCTCTGATACCTTTGCATCGAGTTTGTACTAAAATTGCAAAAACAATAAAAACAAGTTAACATGTGAAGAAGTTCTTTGCTCAGGAGTACCTCGGTGTTTTTTGGCACTTTCTGCTCTGTTCGACTCTGTGTGACCCTGGGCATGAATTGGTTTGCTCTTTGAAAAGGTTCCTCTTCTAGTGCGGCTCGCACTGATTCACTTTGGTGAACCCAGTGAGGGGTCAAACACGAGGATTTATTTGTCTGCCTGTATGAAGGGCAGGTTTTGAAATATGCAACACTGTCGGACAGCGGGCGGGAGGGGGCAAAAACAAAGTCACAGACAGCGGGCGGGAGGGGGCGAAAACAATGACACGGACAGCGGGCGGGAGGGGGGGCAAAAACAATGACACGGACAGCGGGCGGGAGGGGGGGCAAAAACAAAGACACGGACAGCGGGCGAGAGGGGAGCAAAAACAAAGACACGGACAGCGGGCGGGAGGGGGCGAAAACAATGACACGGACAGCGGGCGGGAGGGGGGGCAAAAACAAAGACACGGACAGCGGGCGAGAGGGGGGCAAAAACAAAGACACGGACAGCGGGCGGGAGGGGGCGAAAACAATGACACGGACAGCGGGCGGGAGGGGGGGCAAAAACCATGAGACGGACAGCGGGCGGGAGGGGGGGCAAAAACAAAGACACAGACAGCGGGCGAGAGGGGGGCAAAAACAAAGACACAGACAGCGAGCGGGAGGGGGGTGAAAAAGACACGGACAGCGGGCGGGAGGGGGGTGAAAAAGACACGGACAGCAGGCAGGAGGGGGCACAACTTACCTCATAAAGGAGAGAACAAACAAACAAGTCAGGTCCCGGGCCGGCAGCCAATCACAGCGCGGCCCGGGAATGACGTCACGGGGGTGTCCCGGCCGGCAGATTCGGGGGCGTGTTTTTCGCGCTCTCCCCTTCCCATTGGCTGGAAGGTAAAATTCCAGCCAATGGGAAGAGGAGAGGGCGGTACTTAAAAAAAGACACAGAAACGCCCCCGAATCGCGTTTTCACGGGAAAGCGTGATTGACAGCCTCTGTCTCCCAATGGCTAGCGTCCATTTATGGAGCTAGCCAATGGGAAACAGAGGTGGTCCGAACATCCATACTGTTGACAAAAGTTTTCGATCTGGGCGGGGCACTGCGTGCCCTCGCCAGGTCGAAACCTAAAAACGATTCTATCCTGCTTAAGGTACCTGAGTTACCTTTGGGTTGAAGATGGAATTACGCAATGGGTTGGAGACATTGTGTGGATTAGTCATTCTAAAGCCCATAGAGAGCTTGAAGATGTTTGCCTCAATGATTTTTGTAGATTACGTGTTTACTTGCATGCTGTCATGATATCAATCATAGCATAATGGTTGATTGGAAACCACTACTTAATATATCAGAACTCCTCTGCAGCCTGAGGGTTGCAGGTTTTTGCATCACTTGACATCAATCAACATGTCATCCATGTGCCACCAGATTAAACTTTGTGAAGATTCCAAACATCTCACATCGTTCTTCAACAGTGACGGTGTGTTGTTTGGGCAAGCCCTCACATCCTACGTGTTCCAGCTTGCCATGAGAGTTTTGTTCAAGAGTACATGTAACATGATGTATTTTCATTATGGCATCTTGATATATTGTACAAACCCTAAAAATCATGATGAAAGATTGGAAAATGTGTTAAGGATACTATGAGATCATGGCCACTTCGGAAGCAGCAGTGCACATTTGCTGTGGATAATGTTGACTACTTGGGTCACCATGGTTTCAGGAAGGGTGTTGAGCCCAAGCTGAAAATCAAAAGTGCCATTAAAAAAGCTGTTTCCCAACAAGACACGGATCATTAAAGATTACTGCTAGCACAAGTGAAATATTTTTTTTAGTTTGTTCTGCATGTTTCTGCTGCAATGCCTAAATTGTCAAACAAAATGAAATGCTTGTCTGGGGAAATGTGTGTCAACCTAACTTTGCACAAATGAAATCTGAAATTGTCAATTCCTGGCTCCCAAATCCCAAAGCATAATAGTGAAGGATGTTAGAGATCATGTATTAGGAGCAGTGTTGCACCAAAGGAGTAGTGTCTTGAAAGAGGGAATAGTTGTCTTCACCACTATAGCAGTTCAGAGAGGAAAATGCACATTCTCCACCATTAAAAAAGATACAACACCATGGTAGGGCACACAATATTTCAGAACATATGTGTGGGGCAGGAAACTCAAATTAATGCCAACAATAAAACCCATGTGGAATTGTTCAGTACCAATGGTGTGGCAAGACCACACCTCACATTGCAAAATCACCCCCAGTATCACTATGAATTACCCTATTCCCCAGGAAAATCATGTGCAGTAAACTTTCTATCAAGATGAACATGAGGAAGGAGTTGACTTTGTGTGTGTAGTCAGTCAGAGTGGAACTATGTTAGATGTACCACTGGAGGAGGCTAAATGGAACTTGGTTTAAAAAATCATAAAGTCTTAAAGAAAGTTATGAGATATGTGCCATTTGGTGAAGTTGTTGGGTAATTATCATAGAGTAATAGTTTGCTGAGATGGACTTTTCTTGAAATGGGCATCTATTGTGGTCTACTGTGGCACAAATGGTCTGTTCAGGCAATTGCATATTTATATAAGTAGAACCCATGCAAAAGTAGATCTGGTATGTGTAGAAAGAGCAGGAAAGATCTTTCAAAGAAGGAAATTATATAGGAGAATGCTTTTCTTAGGACAAGAACCCTCACTTACACTTGGGTGGCATGCTTTATCTTAGGGTTCCCTCCTCACACCTGTACCGCAAGTTACCTGGTGTGGGCTTCAACTCTCCGATGGACAGTACCAGAGTTATTTTGTGAGGGGGAATGGATGAGCATGAGATGTAAAAGTGAGGGGCACAGTGCTAGCTGCTATCTCATTATTTAACGAAATAGTGAGGGAGTGATTAGGGTAAAACTGCCTCCTGGTATGTAAAAATCTCATTTTTATTCCAGTGCCCCCAGTGGACAGGATTAAAAAGCATAATAAACGTAAGTCTGGAAAGAGTACACTTTATACTGTCAAGGCCAACATGTTTATGCCCCTAATGGACCCCAACCAGGGTTCAGGGGCATTCATCAGGACCAAAGAAGACTATAATGTCACTCTGCAAATAGTCTTGTGCGAAAATAATATATACTGGCCTCATTATAGTAGGCCATATGATACAGACAAATGCCCCCCTGTGTCTCAATCAAGGGGTCAACAGGCGTGTTCTATTGTGCTTTACTCACTCTAAATACAAAAAGGCTGCTATCGCATAGGGCTCCACGGTCCACTATGTATGGCCGCTCATCCAGCCTGCCCAGTGAGAGTCATTATATAATTGCCATACAATACCATACTGTACCCAAAATCCAGAAACTTCATTCAACACTGTCGTACGGTTCTTACTTTCTCAGTTAATCCGTGCGTTTGGGCAACATAAGCGTCAAAACTGGGACTGCATGTGCACATACCATCAGAATATGCTGACCTAGTTACTGGATAGCTAACAGTGCGCTATCTGGGCAACTAATGTCTGCAACCGCATAACATGACAACCCTAAATTCCCCAAGGAAATTGTGGAAACAAGTCTTACCCTTTTGTTTGTAACTCAGGAATGCCCACAGAGTTACACAAGGGGCGTTTCAAATATCTATTGAGGCAACTGGAATCTTCTGTAAAATGTATGTGCTGCAATGATTAACAGAATGAAGCAGACCAATGTCACCTGCATGACAAGAATGGTAAACAGAATGATGAGTAATTCAACCATTGTACAAATGCATTAGATTATATGAAGACATGGAATGGTACTCCTATCTAGCTCTTCCTATCCTAATGAGCATAATTATGCTAATCTGCTAGATCCCATTGAGTGGTCTAACCCACTGTTTACCTATGTGTGTGTGTGTGTATGTGTGTCATCCGACAGCCAGGTCTAGTGTAGAGAAGGCAGCCGTCCTTCTCAGAAATGGGATGGAATCCAGGCGGGCTCAAATTCAGGCACAGTGTGTCCACGACAATCCTGTCAACACGCTCATCTGCCTAAGCAAGGACCCATGTGGTTTACATATTAAACTAAACCCACACATCCAGTTCATGAGCTCTAGTAAGGCTGCATCTTGTTTATTCTACCCACCTAAAAGATAACAATTCATAACATAGTTTGTGCAGAGTACCGTGGACCTTGTACAGAGTGTTGTAAGAGAAGGACATGAGTCTACGAAGAAATGTACTTGTAAGCAATTATTTTCTGAGTATACTGAGGTGCACACAAAATGTGTTACAAAAGACACTGTTAAAAAATATGTTAACTTTTAATCGTGAATATATGTAAAATGGAATTGGGTGTGCTCATGGCCTATGCAACCACACAACAATATGGCTGGGTTACTTTCCTAAATTTGTGCATGGTGTTGTGGATCATGTGAAGAAAATATTTCCTAATGCTCCTGACATATGCTAACATGCTTTAACATTGAACTCTTTGGTCTAGGTTTTGCGAATATTTTTAGATAAGAAAACCAAGAACTTTAACGTAAATTACATCCTATAAGGAAGCATTTGTTCAGCCAGCATCCAGCTCTCTTCTTCAGTTGGCCCAAATCAATGCCAGCTTCCGCAAAACAAACTGACAAACTCTTTTCCTCATCAGAATCACATTCCACATTATTACTACCCAAGAAGGAAGAGTTTGTTCTGCCAACATTTAGCATCAGTGCAGACACTTTGTTTTTTGCCACTATCACCAACTATGTTCTTTTCTTATGATGACAAATTTGCCCTAGTTATCAGTCTTACTTAGATGTACTGTTCTATGATTTATGTGACAGTTTTGTACACTGCCCAAAAACAGAATTTTTGCTTTCCCAAAGCTGTATTTCTAAGTCCTCCAATAGCATACAGCAGGGGTCTCCAACCTCTTCTGTAATGTTCATTGAAATTCATCCAAAATACTAATAATATTAGTGTTGAAATGATGACCACATCATACAAGATTATCAGAAGTGATGTCGGGCGTGAATCGGTCAGCGTTGACAGCAGTATTGCAGAAAAGGCTTTGTCAAAGTGGAACACCTCTATGTGGTCACATGCTACAATGCCCCGGCAAAAGGTCTCCCCAATGCCCCATGATTTATCAACCTAATATTACCTCCAAATATACTTTTCAAAATCAAAATTTTCTCAAACCATTAGTTTATGAGCTCAGAAAATACGCATATTTTTGTTTGTAATCATGTTTTATTTTTGGTATACATATATTAATTTCCCAAGCAAAAGCTACAAAGTTAGTATGCTGGGCTTCACACAGGCAACCTACTTACAGGTAGCTGGAGAAGCCTGGCATAGAACCACCAACTTCCTGTTCAAAACACCTTAAGTGAATCTATGCGTCTGCCTGTGTTGTAAAGAAGCACCTATATGTCTAATTCAAGGAGAAATGTGACTATCCACACTGGGGACTTTACTTTTTAATGTATTTTCTTTATTTCAAATATGGAGCAGGTTCATGCTAGATACCTTCAGCGACTGTTAAACAAAGATAATAACAGGATACAAATTTAAGATCAGCAGTAAATGCACAGATTGATATAATGCAGGTCAGTTTTGTGACTAGGTTACAGCCAGTCTGTCCATGTAGCTTACAAGGGTTCTAACTCTAGCTGACAGCTAGTCAGTGGTTCTGTAAGCCTATCTTAAACTCTTCAGGGACGTCATTTAAAATAGAAAAAGACACAGGTAGATGTAAATGGAGCAACTGAACAACATTTAGAGATGTGCCTTTTAGTACACTATGTAACTGCAAAACATACATAGATTACGTACGTTATACCAGATAAAGACATTCCCAGCACAAGCACACAAAGCATCTTTACATACAAAGAACTTTAGAAGCACAAATATGATTATGCAGAACAACACACAATAGGTTTTCGTGTGAAAGTAGGCATACTGTATTGATCTGCACCTCAGTGACCTCACACTCTAGAGGCACCACCTGAACGCAGGGGAAGGTGTACAACTATACAATTGCATGCATTAGTCATAGGCAATACAGGTAGATGTGCCTGGTACTCAATTGTCTTTTAAAGCCCAAATGCACAACCCACTGAGCCGGACAACCCTTTCATGGAACACATACACTTCAGTTTGCAAGCAAAGCAGTACAACTATGAGGGCCCCACCCGGTCTGTGAAGTAACTTCAGTGACCTCATCTCAAACTTCATCGCCCCATTCACCATTAACTTCAAGAAAGACCTTCTCTGCAACTTCAACTTCCACTTGAAAGACCCCTCTGACCACTGCTCTCCCAACCCCCTCGAGAGACCAGACAACAAAGCACCCAGCTCATTACAGATCCTACACACAACGCAGGACACACTTTAGAAGCAGTCTTCGCCTTCAGAAACAGCATCGGCTATCGTTACACCTCACCACTTACATGGACCGACCACGCATTATCCATTTCAATATCTCCATGACACAAGCCAAAGTTTTCATCAACACCAACCATCCCAGTCATAACTTGAGCAGAATAATGGTAAGATACTTGTGCTAACCTCTTGAAACAAACCAAACTGACACCATAAACCTAACCAAAGACATCACCAACTTCAACCAATGGATCTCCAACTACGCCGACGATCTTGCACCCATCAAAACTCATAAACATCACAGAACCGACAATGGGACTTCTTGATACACGGACGAACACCAGGACTCCAAAAGATACTGCAAACAACTGAATAGGAAAAGGAGAACCAACTACGACGCCAACTGCAATCAAGCAGCACCTCACCAACCGAGGCAAGACAAAGTGGGCACTCAAGATGGAGTGTTGTATCAACAATTCCTTTATTTACAGCAACAGGTCCAAACACCAACATGTTTCAGCTGCCTTCCGCCTTTCTCAAAGTGTACATGCCCCATCACCTTGTAAAACATTTTAAAAGCATTCCTCATAAATATAGAAGGAATACTATAATCCATCACAGCTTCCAAACAGAATCAGAAAACCGAGCCTTTCAATACACCTCTTTTGTTAAACATTTAAAATCAGAAATCAAAATATTTCTTTTTTCACTATTTATGATGGTAACATTTAATTTACTTTTATGCCATGGAAATTCAGTAGCAGGCGAGTAGTAACCATACTGTAAATTCATAGGCGACTCCTGATGGACTCTTATAAGCCCATGTCTGAAACGTGGAATGGCGAACAACTCAAAGGAAAGCCGTATTTTCAGTAACACCCGTCTGGTTGAAAGCTATGATAAGCCCATCTCTGTTATAGAAGACCGTCCGTAGTCGTGAACTTCAATGTGTCCGGACACATTCAAGTCCACAATTACAGGCTGCTATAATGGGCTTATAAGAATCCATCAGGAATCGCCTATGAATTTGCACTATGGTTACTACCCGCCTGCTATTGAATTTCCATGGGCATAAGATGCTAATTCCATCTCAAAGACCCTATTGAATTCACTATCTGGAATTTGCCTCAGGTCATTTAGGACTTTCATGGTGGAATTTTGAACCTTCAGACCTTACTTTGAATCTGAAGTGACATACCTACTGCATGAAATTATTGGTGAACCAGTGTCACCTAATGGCGCCATTATTTCTCCAGAGCCTTGAGGAAGTCACGGATGTGACGAAACATATGTTGGCTGTTCTCTTGTTCTGTTAAAAAGACTGATTCACGCCACTACTATTCAAGGAACGGTATTCTATCATCATTTGTCTGAATTTGAAGTGTGCTCAGTCCTGTCACATATTGTCATTTGAATGTTTTTAGCTGAAATGGAATTTCTGCATAGAATACATTGAGGAATACTTGTATGAACACATCTCTGGTGTTTTCCTGTGGTAAAGTATACTTCTGCTCTATTATTTCTGACTCAATAAGGTCACTTATCTGTAATTTAAATATCAGGAGTGCCGGGGTATATTTTGTTGTACATTACTTGACAGGTACTTTTGTGGGTACCTGTGTTTTCTACACCGAAGGTAGTGGGGTGTTTTTACCCTGAGTGGCCCGCTTCACATTTTCTTGCTTCTTGATTTGTCTAGATCACTTATTACTTAACAGCCCATTTTTACATGTTTAATCATTGATGAGTGACCCTTGCATCCACTACTACCGACCTCTGATTTGCATACCCCTATCTTCTACCCATCCCTGAACTTTCAAAAATCATTACCTGTATGTAAAATAAAAAATGAAAACCATCAAAACATGTATTTAATTTAAATTTACCTAATTACTTATGTTTAATTTAATATATTAGTAAATGATGCATGCTTAACAATATATATGCATGAGAGAGAGGGAGAGAATATACGTAACAGGTAACTTGCTATCAGTTGGTTCCGGTGACGTTATAAGCTATATGCCTGAAGGCAGAGTGTTTTGTAAATGACACTAGAATCCTGAGAAGACAGAATAGTACAATATTACACATAAGCCCTTTCTTTCTCTCTCTCTCTCTGTCTCTCTCTCTCTCTCTCTCTCTCTATATATATATATATATATATAAATATATATATATATAGAGATAGAGATATATATATATATATATATATATGTATCAAATCCGGTTTCCCCGTTAGAGGAGTTAAGTCTCCATGCACGCCCGGATATTCTCTCTAATTACAGCCATACACCAAAGTTGGTAGATCGGTTTAGATTTATTTTCATTTGTCAGCAAGCCAGCATCACCTAACGGGTTTCGGTCTCTACGGAGACCTTGCTCACAGGTTTTCCTTCTCGGATTCCCCTGAACAGAGAGAGCGTGTCTGCCTCCTGATCTCCGTGCGGGTTGCTGCTGGACTGCTCTATCTATTGAAAAAGCTCCTGGATTTGTGAGGCTACTTCTCGCAGTACCCGCTTCGCGGGTGCCGCTCGTGGAAAGAACTTTTGCAGCGGTGCCAAACTTGCATACCTGACCCTGCGGGATTGCGAGGACCAGCGGGCTGTGCGGATCCCAACTCGCTACAGCTGGTCCTCTTCCCGCCCTCACTTCTCTGACGTATTTAGGACAGCGGGGTCGCGCGCACGAGGAACGCGCGCAGGTCGCAGCCCGGGGCGAAGCCCGGGCAAAGGGCGGGCCCTCTGAGGCCCTCAGAGACCGGAAGAGCCCGACCCGGGTCCCCCCTCTTACCCGTGTGCGTTGGGGACTTTCACTGGGTTGCCCAAAAGTCGATCTAAGCCCTCCCGGCGATGCTCGCTTAGAAGGCACTCTTAAACAACCCATTGTTAAATTCACCCACAGGTAACGACTTTTGTGACCAATTTATAAATACATTGTGTTTGCTTTAGTGCATTTGTATATTAGGTGGTTGAAATGATCTCTCCTGTTCAATTAAATCCTAGCATGGAGGATGGTAGCGAAAAACAGGCAACCTTGGATAAGTTCTTCAAAAAGAGCTCAGTGGTAACAGAGAGAAATATTACCCTAGCTGAACGACGGGCTAACAGACGTCGTTCAATTGAATCAATAAAGAACAAGCGGTCCTCATTGGGCCCTATCCAACAGGCCCTGTCCCGACTACCCCCCACTGATTGTGTAATTGTTGGCAATGAAGTTTTTTTAGGACACAGTGGTTTCCAAAAAAATCACTATATGGTCCTCACTTGTTTTTAATGTGACCAGCTAACCCATGAATAAAATCATTTAAAGGTACTGCTGGGATCTTTTAACATTAGCACGCACCTCACTGAACACACACTGTCTGTTTCACAAAGAACCTGCTCCGCTGCAATTGCAGGCGTTGAAGCACATGGGGGGGACATTCGGTCTCCCTCGTGGGAACCCTATGATGAAGCATGTCACCACTAAGGTGAGTGAGGGTTCTTTTTACAAATAGAGTTCTTTCTTTTACCAATAGGTTTGTCTTTCTTTCGTTCCTGATCTTCACACTTATTTCCGAGTGTGTCTTGGTTTCGAAATTCACTGGTAGTCACTCTTTAGTTGTTGTAAGAATGAAGTTTCTTCCACTAATAGTAATGGTATCTCATTACTCCTACTAAACTCTCCCTCACCAATAGCCACAACCAACAACCTTCTTATAGATCTCTTGTTTTCCCCAGAACTCATGTCTCAAGCGGCTGGGGGTTTGTCAGTAACACCACCCCCGGAGGTTAATACTGCCAACAGTGACACACAAGCCCCGTCGCATCTCAGGCACAAAGGACCCCCCTCCAAAAAAAGAAAGAAAGGAGAAAATAGACCCCAAATTCATAAATCTAATTATACAGACAGCACTAAATCAAATAATTCTGCTCCCGCTATACCAGTGCCACCTGTTCTGTCCTCTGAAATACCTCCACCAACACTTGACCAATTAGGCACCCTCTTAATGGGAAATATTGAAAAACGAATTAGATCATTTATACTACCTTTGGCAGAGAGGCTACAAATAATAGGCCAACAGTTGGGCAACCGGGAACAATCTTTAGCTGACATCAAAGGAGGGACAAAGACTCTCTATCCCCCGCCCGTAGCACTGATTGCGAAGGAGGCACCGTCAAACAGTACAGACTCACTAGCTACCACAATTGCTAAGACCCCTACTTTAGTAGCTCAAAACCCAATATTAAGCGAAGCACCATCGACATCTGATAAAAGCAGCACTAGTGCAGTAGTACAAAAGTGTAAGCAAAACTCTCAAATTAATGCTGATAAAGCCACTGTCCGCGAAGCCCCTTTAAGGTCGACTGTCCCCAAGAGACCAAACGTAGACCTGCCTCCAGAGGCACTACCACTAGTGGTGGTACTTACTGGAGTCCCGCCCTTGGAGGAAGTGTTAGACGGTAGAAAGAACATAAGTGAAAACTATAGCCAATTAAAAAACAAGGTAATTTTTTGGCTAAGAAAAAAATCGATCACTTCCCCCACATGTAAACGGAGAAATCTTACATGTGAGGCGTCTTCCCTGGTTAGGTCCCAGCACAAAAAACATTATGGGGGATATTGTGATAATACATTTTAGGGACCCTAGGGCAGTTACACACATTCTTGAGTGGTCCTCCC
The DNA here is from genome assembly GCF_964263255.1 of Lissotriton vulgaris. Taxonomy (NCBI): domain Eukaryota; kingdom Metazoa; phylum Chordata; class Amphibia; order Caudata; family Salamandridae; genus Lissotriton; species Lissotriton vulgaris. Next base: position 222,874,020 of record NC_141695.1, read on the forward strand.
CAAACGGTGCAAATGAAATTATAGCGCATGACCTTATGTTTTTCTATCCCAAAAACCTGGTCTTCCCAACTAATACTAAGCCCCTCACTAAATTTCAGCCAGACGAAATAAGATCTATATTTGATGAGTTAAATCCGCCTAATAGATCATATCCTGATCTATTTACGGAGTATCCTAGACTTCCTCCATTACAGCAGCTCCAAAATCTCCGCCCAATCTCCCTTCTCCCATTCTGTGCTAAAATCATAGAAAAAATCGCTAACAAACATCTCATGGAGTACCTAGAAAGAGAAGCTCTCCTTCATCCCTCTCAGTCGGGATTTAGATCAGGCTACTCGACTGAGTCGGCAGTCCTATACTCGACTGAGTGTCTCCGGCAGATAGTGGACGAAGGCGAGACAGCGGTGTTGGTCCTGCTGGACCTTAGTGCAGCATTTGACACTGTGCTGCACTCAACGCTGCTTTCTCGTCTCTCGGACATGGGAGTAATGGGCCCAGCACTTGCTTGGCTGCGCTCCTTTCTGGCCGACAGAAGCTTCCAGCTACACTGCCCACCCTTCAGATCATTCCCTCGGAAGGTGAGCCATGGGGTTCCACAGGGCTCAAGCCTAAGCCCTACGTTATTTAACATCTATATGGAACCCCTGGCACACATCATAGAGGACTTCGGGGGTGGGCATTGTTAGCAACGCTGACGACACCCAGCTGGTGTTTAAGCTAACTCCTGACCGAAGAGAGTATGCCACCAATTTCTCGGACTGCATGTCTGCAGTAGCGGCTTGGATGAATAACAACTGTCTCCGTCTGAATGGCGACAAGACCGAACTACTGGTGGTCGGGAGAGAAACTTCTGTGTGGTCTCACTCATGGTGGCCCAGCGAGCTGGGTAACCTGCCAACTCCTGCTGAGTCGGTTAGAAACCTAGGCGTTATGCTGGACTCAGACCTCTCGGGCAAGACCCAAGTCAGTAGGGTAACGGGAAGGTGCTTTAGCATATTAAAAGTTCTGCGAAAGGTGTTGGATCTTCTTCCTACCGAAGCCAGAAAAACCATAGTCCATGCACTGGTGACACCCCATTTGGACTATGGAAACGCCCTCCTGATTGGGCTCAGTCAGAAGGGCCTACATCAACTGCAATGCGTGCAGAACGCTGCCGCACGCCTGGTGCTCGGACTCCCAAGAAGAACTTCTGCTAAAGCTGCCCTGACCAAACTCCATTGGCTGCCAGTTAAGGAGAGGATTAAGTTTAAGACCCTTTGTTATGCCCACCGCATCGCTCAGGACAAAGGTCCTGAATACTTAAAAAATCTCCTCATAATACACCGTCCGACCCGGAGCCTAAGATCATCTGGCATGATGCTATTCAAACTCCCTCGAATCATCAGGGCCAAAATGGGAGGAAGATCCTTCAGGTATTTAGCCTCCAAATACTGGAATGCGTTCCCGCTCCACCTGCGGATGGAGCCATCTGAACTGAGATTTCGGACAAAACTGAAAACTTATCTGTTCCCCAACATGTAATCCTCCCCTGAGCTTCCATTTCCACAGCTCCTCTGGATTTCTGCAATGTATTAGCAGTTAGCGCGGGGACACACAGTTTTGTGCAGCCAGGCGCTTTACAAATGTTTTATTATTATTATTTTTATTATTAGCAGGCAGTTCCATCTAGGCCTTTTTTATCTTATCAGACGAACGGGTATCGATCTACGCCTCTACAATTTACTGAACCGGTCAGGCCTTGTCAGGTTCCTTATCCTTCGCCATGGACAGGCACTCACACATGGGGACGGAGATATAATCACCCCCCGTCTACGAGACCCTTCATGATTCCCACCCAGAACCGCTATAGCACCCTATCAGGTTTAGACGATAATGAGTGGCTATTCACTCCAAACTCACCAAATTGTTACAACTTACATTATCAGGGTAAGGTGACTATGGCGGTAAAGCGTGATTTGAAGGAGGTTTACTGTAACATGCCTACTGTTGAAATGGACCCCTTAAATAGAGCTCCGGACAACTGTACCCTGACAACAGAGCCCAGCGGTCAAGTCCTGGCCCCCCTCATACCGACCGAAAGTCAGACCGCGGCCACGGTCTTTCCCTCTGTAGATCGTAATGCTAACTTAATATATAAAACAGTTGTCCAAAATAACATCAAGGATGCTGATTTCCATCCTGAAAGGCTACACATTTTACAACATGATGCCCCTCCACTTTTAAAAAAGCCAGCTGAAATCCAGACAACAAAGGGCCAAAACTCCACTAGGGTCTTAAAGCCGAGCACCCTGCCTCTTTCAATAATATTCTGGAACGTTGCAGGTCTGCGGACCAAGATTGAGCAACCTAATTGGCTGGAAATAGTCAAAAACCACACTATAGTATGCTGTCAGGAAACATGGTCTGAATCCGAACTTCAACTACAGGGTTAAAGACTGTATTTCTCGAGCGCTTGCCCATTGTCTTCAGGTAGACCAAAGGGTGGCTTATCAATCTACATAGCTAACACCCTTTTACTAATGAAAATTACTGTAATAACATCCGAAGAGAATTATCAAGTAATTGAATTGTCAGCGGAGCAAGGACCCAAGTACTTAGTGATACATTTTTATAATAATATGTTACCCCCTGAATTGGTGAAAACTGTTAATAAGATAGCTGTCATTGTAGAGCAGCAGTGGGAGCTTAGTCTCTCTCACCCAATTAAGTTAATTTGGGGTGGGGTTTTCAATACTCCCCTATGTAGCGAATACTCGAATTCTAAATGTGGCATTGTGGATGAGGAGGGGAGTCCCCTAACCCATTTTGCTCACTCAAATGTCCGAAATGCTTTAAATGAGAAACTTTTTATGCTAGGATTGGGTTTTGCAAATGAGTTGGTTGTTTCATCTATCAATTTCTCACCCACTTTTCTTGGTAGGGGTTGTAGTACAACAATTGATTTCATTCTAACTTCGATCTATATGAGGGATGATCTGCAATCGTTCTGTACAGGAGATGATGCGAGTAGTGATCACTTCCCAAACAGCCTGAGTATTAAAGCATCGTTTGGACCCCCCCCAGCTGACAACTTGGGCTTGTTGAATCAGAAAGCTCTAAACTTGAATAAAAGCAATGGGTACTCAGTAAAATGGGCAAAAGTTGATCCAGACATCATTACACAAAAAGTCATTATTAATTCCCTCCCTATGTTGGAAGTATGCCTAAACCCCTTCTCTACAGCTGAGGAAATTTTGGATAATTTTACAGACATAACTAATTTGATCAGTAAGGAACTCTTTCGTAAATACAAACAGATTGCCCAACAAGAAAAAGGATGGTTTAACTCAGACTGACGTAAAACTCTATCTGCCCTTAAATTAGCTTTACACAAAACAAAGAGGTATCTAGTAGAGATCAGCGGGCTGAGAAAACTCTATAATAAGGCGAAAAAAGAATGTAAAAAAGAGAGGAAAAAAGAGCTTTGGGAGAAGCTCTACGAGAGCTGTAATAGGAAAGACAGCATACAGTTCTGGAAAGTGGTTAATTCTCCCTTTCTTAACACAATTAGAAATGGCCCTAGTGTGGAAATAGCGATACCAGCAGAGGAATGGGTCTCCCACTTTTCTCAGATCTTTGAGGGTGAAACTACACAATTTTGTACCTTACCCTCCGCCTTACCCCATTGAACTTTCCTTTAGTCATGAGGAGGTAATTAAGGCTTTGTCTTCTTCAAAGACCGGGAAAGCACCTGGGCCAGACGGTGTGCCTTTGGACATCTACACGCACACCCAGGAGCTCTGGTCACTGGTACTAACTAGAGTAATTGAGGCTGCCTTAAAGGGAGGACTTATAGAAACCTGGTCTACTTCCATCCTGCTCCCTATCTTCAAGAAGGGAGACCGTAACAATCCAACAAGTTATAGGCCCATTTCCCTCCTGGATTCACTTGGCAAAGTGGCTTACTCGCCCGTTTGGAGTAACTAGGGGAGTAAGACAAGGGTGTGTCCTGGCTCCTTTTCTATTCAACCTATATACAAATGGCCTTGAGAAGGCCATGTTGGAAGGGAGCCAGGACCTTCCAACAATCGCCCGTCGTCCGATCCCTGTGTTACTCTATGCGGACGACGCAGTAGTTATGGCCCGAACCCCAGTCCAGCTTCAGATCCAATTAAATTCATACTGTAAATTCATGGCCTCGTTGGACCTTAAGGTCAATATAAAGAAAACATTGGTCATGCATTTTGGGAAAAAAAGATCTGAGCATAAGTTGATCTATATTGATAATGCAAAGTTGGATTGTACTAAGACTTATCCTTATTTAGGCATCCTTTTTGATAATACCTCCTGCTGGAAATCTGCGACTGATAGTAGACATCTCCTATTTCTAAGAGCCTCTTCCGCACTGATTGCCGTTTCCCGAAAAATAGGTAAGCCGCCCCCCAAAGAACTTTTGCAAATATACTACGCCAAATGCCACAGTGTAGCCATATACGGCGTTGGGGTGTGGGGCTATGTACCTGTGTCCAATTTACAAAGGGTTGAGAATACCTTTACCCGTTACCTCTTGGCTGTCCCCCAGTCCTCTCCAATTTACGCATGTCACATGGAATTAGGCATGGAATATATCGAAGATCACATAAAAATCCAGCCTATACTATTGTGGCATCGCATTTGGACGACGGAGCAGTGTCACCTGACCCGTTCATTAATCAAAGACTGTTTGGTTTTAGATAATTGGTTGAATGTCCCATGGTTATCATATGTTTATAACTTCCTAAAGGACTTGGACCTCTCTATATACTTCAATGACCCGGCTTCCTTAAATAATATTACTAAAAAGGCCTTACGGTTGTTCTGTTTGTCTCACCTGGGGGAAATCCGCCTGGCCCAAGAATCTCTAAAAGTCACAAACCATAACATTTTAACCATTCAAAGCTCTATGGGCATTCAGCCGTATCTTACTTTCTGTTTGACAATTTATGAAAAGTACCTGTTGACCCGGTTCAGATTTAATTTGTTTTTTCGTTCGATTATATTTCGAGGGAGACAGAATTGGTCAATTCCCATCACTCAGTGTCCATGTGATGGTACCTCTGAACAGTCAAACATACATGTACTGTTGTTTTGTAAATATTATGTAGTACCAGGCAAACGATGGATCATTCCTATCCTATCGTCCCTTGGTCTGAGAAGATGTCGTCCTGCCTTTTTGGCATTACAATTCCTAGATTCAGTATCAAGTGCCAAATGTATAGCTATGTACTTAAAAACCTGTCTGAAAATCCGAGCCACTTTGGAATCCAACGGTAACTTTATAGAATAACCAGACCATTGTTGACTGATATGCCCATTTTTGTATTTTTAGCTGCTAGAATTATAATATGGATGTAAAGCTTTGTTGTATGTGTGTTTACACTTCTGTTTAATACTTTTTTTATTGTGTAATATTTGATGCAGATGAAATTCTATATATCGACTGTCGCTTTTATGATTTTATATTTGTACTAAAATCGAATAAAGCTTTCTACTACTACTACTATATAATATTCTGATCATGTGCCTAAAGATCACACTGTGAGTGAAGCTTGATTCATCCATCAGTGTGATCTTAGCCAGAGACACACATACTATTGGCGAAGACAGACATGGTAGATTATATGGAACATTCTGATCATGTGCCTAAGATCACACTGTGAGTGAAGCTTGATTTACCCATCAGTGTGATCTTAGGCAGAGACACATATACTGTTTGCAGAGACAGACATGGTAGATTATATGTAAGATTCTGATCATGTGCCTAAGATCACACTTTGAGTGAAGCTTGATTCACACATCAGTGTGATCTTAGGCAGAGACACACATTCTATTGGCAGAGACAGACATGGTAGATTATATGTAAGATTCTGATCATGTGCCTAAGATCACACTGTGAGTGAAGCTTAATTCACCCATCAGTGTGATCTTAGGCAGAGACACACATACTATTGGCGAAGACAGACATGGTAGATTATATGGAACATTCTGATCATGTGCCTAAGATCACACTGTGAGTGAAGCTTGATTCACCCATCAGTGTGATCTTAGGCAGAGGCACACATACTATTGGCAAAGACAGACATGGTAGATTATATGGAACATTCTGATCATGTGCCTAAGATCACACTGTGAGTGAAGCTTGATTCACCCATCAGTGTGATCTTAGGCAGAGACACATATACTGTTTGCAGAGACAGACATGTAGATTATATGTAACATTCTGATCATGTGCCTAAGATCACACTGTGAGTGAAGCTTGATTCATCCATCAGTGTGATCTTAGGCAGAGACACTTATACTGTTTGCAGAGACAGACATGGTAGATTATGTGTAACATTCTGATCAGGTGCCTAAAATCACACTGTGATTGAAGCTTGATTCACCCATCAGTGTGATCTTAGTCATAGACACACATACTGTTTGCAGAGACAGACATGGTAGATTATATGAAACATTCTGATCATGTGCCTAAGATCACACTGTGAGTGAAGCTTGATTCACCCATCAGTGTGATCTTAGGCAGAGACACACATAATATTGTCAGAGACAGACATGGTAGATTATATGTAACATTCTGATCATGCCCCTAAGATCACACTGTGAGTGAAGCTTGATTCACCCATCAGTGTGATCTTAGGCCAAGACCCACATACTATTGGCAAAGACAGACATGGTAGATTATGTGTAACATTCTGATCATGTGCCTAAGATCACACTGTGAGTGAAGCTTGATTCACCCATCAGTGTGATCTTAGGCACAGACACACATACTGTTTGCAGAGACATACATGGTAGATTATATGTAACATTCTGATCATGTGAAGATCACACTGTGAGTGAAGCTTGATTCACCCATCAGTGTGATCTTAGGCATAGACACACATACTGTTTGCAGAGACAGACACCGTAGATTATGTGTAACATTCTGATCATGTGCCTAAGATCACACTGTAAGTGAAGCTTGATTCATCCATCAGTGTGATCTTAGCCAGAGACACACATACTATTGGCAGAGACTGACATGGTAGATTATGTGTAACATTCTGATCATGTGCCTAAGATCACACTTTGAGTGAAGCTTGATTCACACATCAGTGTGATCTTAGGCAGAGACACACATTCTATTGGCAGAGACAGACATGGTAGATTATATGTAAGATTCTGATCATGTGCCTAAGATCACACTGTGAGTGAAGCTTGATTCACCCATCAGTGTGATCTTAGGCAGAGACACACATACTATTGGCGAAGACAGACATGGTAGATTGTGATCATGTGCCTAAGATCACACTGTGAGTGAAGCTTGATTCACCCATCAGTGTGATCTTAGGCAGAGACACATATACTATTGGCAAAGACAGACATGGTAGATTATATGGAACATTCTGATCATGTGCCTAAGATCACACTGTGAGTGAAGCTTGATTCACCCATCCGTGTGATCTTAGGCAGAGACACATATACTGTTTGCAGAGACAGACATGGTAGATTATATGTAACATTCTGATCGTGTGCCTAAGATCACACTGTGAGTGAAGCTTGATTCACCCATCAGTGTGATCTTAGTCATAGACACACATACTGTTTGCAGAGACAGACATGGTAGATTATATGAAACATTCTGATCACGTGCCTAAGATCACACTGTGAGTGAAGCTTGATTCATCCATCAGTGTGATCTTAGCCAGAGACACACATAATATTGTCAGAGACAGACATGGTAGATTATATGTACATTCTGATCATGCGCCTAAGATCACACTGTGAGTGAAACTTGATTCACCCATCAGTGTGATCTTAGGCCAAGACCCACATACTATTGGCAAAGACAGACATGGTAGAATATGTGTAACATTCTGATCATGTGCCTAAGATCACACTGTGAGTGAAGCTTGATTCACCCATCAGTGTGATCTTAGGCACAGACACACATACTGTTTGCAGAGACATACATGGTAGATTATATGTAACATTCTAATCATGTGAAGATCACACTGTGAGTGAAGCTTGATTCACCCATCAGTGTGATCTTAGGCATAGACACACATACTGTTTGCAGAGACAGACATCATAGATTATGTGTAACATTCTGATCATGTGCCTAAGATCACACTGTGAATGAAGCTTGATTCATCCATAAGTGTGATCTTAGCCAGAGACACACATACTATTGGCAGAGACAGACATGGTAGATTATGTGTAACATTCTGATCATGCGCCTAAAATCACACTGTGAGTGAAGCTTGATTCACCCATCAGTGTGATCTTAGGAAGAGACACACATTCTATTGGCAGAGACAGACATGGTAGATTATATGTAACATTCTGATCATGTGCCTAAGATCACACTGTGAGTGAAGCTTGATTCACCCATCAGTGTGATCTTAGGCAGAGACACACATACTATTGGCGAAGACAGACATGGTAGATTATATGGAACATTCTGATCATGTGCCTAAGATCACACTGTGAGTGAAGCTTGATTCACCCATCAGTGTGATCTTAGGCAGAGACACTTATACTGTTTGCAGAGACAGACATGGTAGATTATATGTAACATTCTGATCATGTGCCTAAGATCACACTGTGAGTGAAGCTTGATTCATCCATCAGTGTGATCTTAGGCAGAGACACACATACTATTGGCAGAGACAGACATGGTAGAATATGTGTAACATTCTGATCATTGCCTAAGATCACACTTTGAGTGAAGCTTGATTCACCCATCAGTGTGATCTTAGGCAGAGACACACATTCTATTGGCAGAGACAGACTTGGTAGATTATATGTAAGATTCTGATCATGTGCCTAAGATCACACTGTGAGTGAAGCTTGATTCACCCATCAGTGTGATCTTAGGCAGAGACACACATACTATTGGCAAAGACAGACATTGTAGATTATATGGAACATTCTGATCATGTGCCTAAGATCACACTGTGAGTGAAGCTTGATTCACCCATCAGTGTGATCTTAGGCCGAGACACATATACTGTTTGCAGAGACAGACATGGTAGATTATATGTAACATTCTGATCATGTGCCTAAGATCACACTGTGAGTGAAGCTTGATTCATCCATCAGTGTGATCTTAGGCATAGACACACATACTGTTTGCAGAGACAGACATGGTAGATTATGTGTAACATTCTGATCATGTGCCTAAGATCACACTGTGAGTGAAGCTTGATTCACCCATCAGTGTGATCTTAGGCATAGACACACATACTGTTTGTAGAGACAGACATGGTAGATTATATGTATCATTCTGATCATATGCCTAAGATCACACTGTGAGTGAATCAAGCTTCACTCACAGTGTGATCTTAATCTTCCCTATACTGCATACAGCAGTATATCTTCATATATCTATATATATCTTCACCCTTCACTCTGCGACTCTCTCGCCTCGTTCTTCCACAGCAAGATTGCCGACATACACAACAGCTTCGGCACACAGCCCACGCACCCAACCACTGAACCGACGCCCCCCAGCACCACCCTCCGCGCCTGGACCCCGGTCAGCACCGAAGACACCATCCACACAATGAGCACCATCCTCACCGGATCACCAACAGACCCATGCCCCCACCACGTCTTCAACAAGGCCGCCCCCGTCATCGCACCCCAATTCCGAGACGTCATCAACTGCTCCTTCAACACCGCCACCTTCCCGGAGAGCTGGACGCATGCCGAACTCAGCGCCCTCCTGAAGAAACCATCCGCAGACCCCACCGAACTCAAGAACTACCGCCCCATCTCGCTCCTCCCATTTCCTGCTAAAGTCATCGAGAAGACCGTCAACCGACAGCTTGCCGCCTTCCTCGAGATGAACGGATCCCTCGACCCCTTGCAGTCCGGCTTCCGAGCCAACCACAGCACCGAGAGCGCCCTCATCGCAGCCACTGACGACATCCGAGCCGAGCTCGACAATGGGGAAACAGCGGCCCTCATCCTCCTGGACCTCTCATCAGCGTTCGACACTGTCTACCACCGCACCCTAGTACAACGCCTCAGCAACATCAGAATCCAAGAGAAGGCACTGGAGTGGATCCTCTCGTTTCTCGCCGGAAGAACCCAGAGAGTCAGCCTGCCCCCGTTCAGATCCGAGGCCACCGAAGTCATCTGCGGCGTACCACAAGGATCATCACTCAGCTCCACCCTCTTCAACATCTACATGAGCCCCTTCGCGGCCATCGCACGCCAACACAAACTCAACATCATCTCCTACGCCGACGACACTCTGCTGATCCTCTCCCTCACCAACGACCCAGCCACCGCCGGAACCAACCTTCACGAAGGGTTGAAAGAAGTAGCTGAGTGGATGAAGAACAGCCGTTTGAAACTCAACTCTTCCTGGGACCATCTTCCTCCGCCTGGGACGACTCCTGGTGGCCCCCTGCCCTGGGCAGCGCACCCAAACCAACGGACCACGCACGCAACCTGGGCTTCATCCTGGACTCCCCCCTCTCGATGACCAGACTAGTTAACGCCGTCTCGTCCTCATGCTTCAACATCCTACGCATGCTCTGGAAGATCTTCTGATGGATCCCCACCGAAACCAGGAAGACGGTCACACAGGCACTCGTCACCATCCGACTGGACTACGAAAACACCCTCTACACCAGAACCACAAAAGAGACTCCAACGCATCCAGAACGCCTCTGCACGACTCATCCTGGACATCCCCCGTCACAGCCACATCTCCGGACACCTGAGAGACCTGCACTGGCTCCCCGTCAACAAGAGAATCACGTCCGACTCCTCACCCACGCACACAAGGCCCTCCACGACCTGGGCCCCAGGTACCTCATCAACCGCCTGACCTTCTACACTCCCCCCCGCCAGCTCCGTTCGACCAGCCACGCCCTCGCCGCCGTTCCACGCATCCGAAGAGCCACCATGGGAGGAAGATCCTTCTCCTACCTTGCAGCCAAGACATGGAACTCCCTCCCTATCCACCTCCGTCAGACCCAAGACCACCTCTCCTTTAGTAAGAAACTCAAGACCAGGCTGTTCGAGCAGTAGCAGACCCCTCCTGCCCCAAGCACCTTGAGACCCTCCGGGTGAGTAGCGCGCTATATAAATTTCTTGATTGATTGACATTTCTTGATTGATTCATTAAATGAATCATATATCAGATAACACACAGGCACAGAGTAAAGTGAGACACAAGCAAAGAATACTCTTTAAGCTAATTGAGGCAAACTGTTACAAGGCATAGGTGACATTATTGAAAAATGTAAAAATGTTTTCTCTCATTTCAAACACAAAGTCAGTATGATGCTTCACCAAAATTTAAAAAGAAGACTTTTTTCCAGAAAATATTTTCCATACTAAATCGTTTTTGACACAAAGCACAGCTTATTTAAATGACCACTGCAGAAACAAAGCAGAAACCTAACTCATTTTCATAAATACATTTCCAATATGCACCATTCTATTTTTAAACAACATTACAAAAATACATGACACAAAATGCAAAAATAAAGAAGCACAATATGCTTCTTAATCTTCACCATAGTGCATACAGCAGTCTATCTTTATAAAAAGAATCATTACTCACCTTTATAAATGCTTTGAAAGATGTAGAACAGTGTCAGTCACACACAACAGATTTTCTTAAGCAGAATCTCTGAATAATGCTTGTGTTACTGGAGCCTCAGAATAATGGCACAGATCCTTTCTCAATACAGACCCATATTCTTGTACATAACCAATCAAAATTCTTCCCACACAAATTCAAAACCAAACTGCACATTTTAATTGGTTGTTCATTTGAACACTTTGAAACTCACATAATATTCACCCATCCCCCCAGTGCTCATTCACCCAGTTAACATGGTAACTCCCTCCTAACCCAGCACACTGTTCAAAGGTTCATGCAAAATAATCCAGCAAGGGTGATTGACTTCTCAATGTACTAGCTAATCAAGTACAATGTTTCCTAAAATGACTTTTTCTCAACCATTAAAATGACTTCTTTAAAAAAAAACATGTAACCTAATTTTCAGTGGTAAATTTTAATAAAGCACCAATCATTTCTTGTTTTTCAAGTGCACTGAATTTCAACCACTTTTTTTTCATAACTCCTACTTTCAATCTGCCATTTCATTTCCACAACTCATCTGAATACAAGCACATCTACCTTCAAAATGCGAAAAGTCTGGTTTGTGGGTCATAGCTATGTCTTCTGGAATGAAACATTTGCAAGTAACAGAGGTATTTACAACCTTGATTTACCAAATGTGGGCATTGTGTGGATTGGACAGAGAAGATTAAGAAGTCACCAATTGATACCATTGGTAAAATCCTTTATGTATCTACCACAACCTGACCTCATAATTGTGCACTGTGGTGGAAATGACCTGGGCACTTTGACTGGGGTAGGTCTGGAAATGCTTTTAAAGGACATCTTTGGGCAATTGATATCACTTTTTCCAAAAACTGCCTTGGTATTTTCTAATATATGCCAAAGGCAAAAATGGAACTGGTCCAACCAATTTTGTCCACAGAGTGAGAAAGCAAGGAAACATGTGAATAAATCTGTTTCTGCTTTCCTCAGAGACTATGGTATGGGTTCCATTTACCACAACAACTTGCGTTACAACATGCAAGGCATCTATAGGAGAGATGGTGTCCATTTTACTGATGAGGGGAATAGAGTCTTCCTTTTGAAGTTGAGACTCTGCATTGGTACCAACTTCTAGGTACAAAAAACACCCACATAACGCAACAGCTCTTTTCAGAGCTACCTTACCTCTAAGCACTCTAAATTATTTTTTAAGTATAATTTTTTACACTGTTTTTCCCCGTGGTGCTCTCAGGGTGCGCCCACCGGAGAGTGCACATGGGAACGCACCCAGGGCTTACCCCGTGAAAATTAAAAAAAAATCATAGTTTTTTTGCCATTCAGGGTCCTTCTAGGCCCCCCTCAGAAAACCTAGGGGGTCAGGGGGTGTCTACCCTGCCCCCTTTTAATCATCTCCCCCTTTTTATTTTCACCTCAGGTGTCTCGATTTTACCGAGGCACAAGATGACGGACTCTCCGGACTGTTTAGAATGTTGACAGACACCCGACAGCCAATTACCTTTCCGCTCGCGCACTCCCGTAGCGTGCCGGGTGCGCTCCCCGGTACGCGTACCAGTGAGCTCTCGGAGCGCGCCTATAGATATATATGAATTTTAGAAGCTAATTTTCATAAAAAACCACTGGAACAATTTTCACCAAACATAGCAAAGGCACATCTGCGTACCAGTCCCTACAATTTTGCCAAGTTTTGTGTCATTCCGTTCAGCGGTTCGGGCTGTAGACTTGTCAGACCGTCCTATGGAAATTAACATAGGGAAAACACATTTTGGGAACCCCCTTTTTTCTCAGCTCCCACTTCACGAATCCACCTGAAACTTTCAGGGAAGGAGCGGATCGGAGCTGGCAAACATTTGGGAAAATTATACGCAAATTCCTCAACCGGCGCCAAAGTTATTCCCAATAGAATGTTGCGGATTTCCTATGGTAGCTAGGTCCTAACTATAACTACCTACTGGCGACCGCCAGTAGGTAATATACATATATATATATATATATATATATTGTTGCTCCAAGGTTGTCGACAGTTTTGAGTAGCACACGAGCAGCAGCTTCATTTATGTGGAGGTGAGGACGGGGATCCGCTTGTAGATGCCGCTCCGTAATGGATCTGCCCGACGCGTTTCGAAGCTCCATATGCTTCTCTTCAGGGGCTTTAACGGAAGTGGTGTGCGCAACCGCTAACCCACTTCTCCATTTTCCATATGACACACCCACCAATGGGAGGCTCAAATGAGACTGTGTATTGTGGGAAGTGTGGTGCGGAAAGCACGCAATCAAGTCCTGTATGGACCCCGCAAGTGGGCCCGTCCTCGATCCCGTGTACGGCTGCTGTTTCACTTCCGTGACCCCCAATGGATGACGGGGTAGTGCATACTACGCGGCTGGACGGCCGAGTATAAATTGTCGCTCCAAGTTGTCCACAGTTTTGAGTAGCACATGAGCAGCAGCTTGATTTATGTGTAGGTGAGGACGGGGATCCACTTGTAGATGCCGCTCCGTAATGGATCTGCCAGACGCTTTTCGAAGCTCCATATGCTTCTCTTCAGAGGCTTTAACGGAAGCGGTGTGCGCAACCGCTAACCCACTTCTCCATTTTCCATATGACACACCCACCAATGGGAGGCTCAAATGAGACTGTGTATTTTGGGAAGTGTGGTGCGGAAAGCACACAATCAAGTCCTGTATGGACCCCGCAAGTGGGCCCGTCCTCGATCCCATGTACCGCCGCTGTTTCACTTCCGTGACCCCCAAGGATGACGGGGTGGAGCATACTCCGCGGCTGGACGGCCGCGTATAAATTGTCGCTCCAAGGTTGTCCACAGATTTGGGTAGAACACGAGCAGCAGCTTGATTTATGTGTAGGTGAGGACGGAGATCCGCTTGTAGATGCCGCTCCGTTATGGATCTGCCCGACGGGTTTCAAAGCTCCATATGTTTCTCTTCAGGGGTTTTAACGGAAGCAGGGTGCTCAACCGCTAACCCACTTCTCCATTTTCCATATGACACACCCACCAATGGGAGGCTCAAATGAGATTGTGTATTGTGGGAAGTGTGGTGCGGAAAGCACACAATCAAGTCCTGTATGGACCCCGCAAGTGGGCCCGTCCTCGATCCCATGTACGGCTGCTGTTTCTTTTCCGTGACCCCCAAGGATGACAGGGTGGTGCATACTCCGCGGCTGGACGGCCGCGTATAAATTGTCGTTCCAAGGTTGTCCACAGTTTTGAGTAGCACACGAGCAGCAGCTTGATTTATGTGCAGGTGAGGAGGGGGATCCGCTTGTAGATGCCGCTCTGTAATGGATCTGCCCGACGCGTTTCGAAGCTCCATATGCTTCTCTTCAGAGGATTTAACGGAAGCGGTGTGCGCAACCGCTAACCCACCTCTCCATTTTCCATATCACACCACACCCACCAATGGGAGGTTCAAATGAGACTGTGTATTGTGGGAAGTGTGATGCGGAAAGCACAGAATCAAGTCCTGTATGGACCCCACAAGTGGGCCCGTCCTCGATCCCGTGTACGGCTGCTGTTTCACTTCTGTGACCCCCAAGAGTGACGGGGTGGTGCATACTCCGCGGCCATATATATATATAAAGTCCTGAGGCACAGCAACTTGAGGCAACACAGCAAACAGGTACAGACCACTCAGGCGTTCTTCAAAGTGAAAAGTGCTTTATTTATCCGTGTCGAGCAGCATGACGCGTTTCGACCGGGGGAACCTGGTCTTGATCACATGACGAGACCAGAGACAAACGAGTATGTATGTGCAGCTAGATAGTACAAACTCCTCCCATAATTCCATAAACATTATAGAAAGACTATCAAATGTGAACAACCATGCTGGCATGAAGCACATAGTCAAAAACCAACTTCATAAATCTCGTAAATGAGTTATCATAAATTTTAGAAGTAAAGTGTACATAGTGAATGTATAGTATATAATACGCATAACAAATCAAATAATAGAAAATCATAATTCAGGGCAAGTGCCCAATAATAAAAATATTCAAAATGGTTAATCACATACGCCAGTCCATATAAACACATTCATTTGAGGAAGGTACTAATATCAAAACTGCAACAAGTGCAAAAATAGTGAATAAAATTAAAATTGGATATTACTTCAATACATCAATAATCCAACAATAGAGCGGAGCCTATTCAATATAAAGTGCAAGTGCTAACATCTAAGATAAATATAATTATCAATAAGTTTACAGCAGTTACACACAGACCAATATAAATTCATATATACATATAGAGTCACTATCAGATAGAAATGGGAAATAATCCACTACATAACATTACAAACCCCACAAAAAACATAGCATTAATCAAATAGCAAGTGAGATTGATCGCATAGCAGTAGGAGATATTGAATATTAGAAATATATACAAAATTTACAAACATATTTTTAGAAGGGGTCAAGCCTGCACCCTGTGTGTGGTTACTGAATTAAATATAATATCATAAATATATAAATATCTAAAACCACATCAATATTCATAACAAATTGTATAAATCATCCCCCGTATTCAGACCATTTGGGATCTTTGTATCCAGAAGTAGAATATATTACCTTTCCAGTTGTCTAAGCTTACGTTCTCTATCACCCCCCCCCCCTCTTGGATTTGGGCACAGCGTCAATGACGAAATAGCTCAAATCATTTAGGTTATTTTCCTCCACCAACTTAAAAATACCGTGCCACAGCGTAACTAGGGTCATAGTTTGCAATCGCCCGGAAATGTTGAAGGATGCGATTGTATACTTGGAGTATAGTACTTCCAATATATTGTAATTTACAGGAACATTGCAAAACGTAAACAGCATAATCTGTTTTGCAAGTTAACATACCTTTAATTTTGATGTTCTTTAGTTTAAAGGTGTCCCTGTATTCCCTAGTGTTACAGCCGTACTTACAAGCTCTACATGAGCTGCATTTGTGGAAACCTGTGCGGTTGGAAAGCCAATTAGAAGAAGAAATAACTACCTCTGGACTGGTTTTAACAAATAAATCCCTCATAGAAGGAGCCCTCCTAAAAGTCATAAATGGAATTTCATCCAATAAAGGTGCCAAAGTTATGTCTGTTTTCAAAATTGGCCAGTTAGACTTAAGTATGTTACAAATTTTACGTTCATGATTACTATAAGTAGTAATCGGTCTAACTTTCATTTCTCCCGTTGGTGGAATCACTTCGATACTTGGGGGCACACTTTCAACATGTATAGTCTGACCTGGCTTTTTTTTTGTTAAAAATCATCTTTTTTAATGCATTGTTTAAATCAATCTGTTTGTAACCACGACTCAAGAATCTCTGAAAGGAATCACTAAGACATTTATCTAAATTGTTCTTATTACTGCAAATGCGTTGGATTCTCACAAACTCCCCATAAGGGATGCTTTTGATTAAATGGCGGGGATGAGCACTGGAGGCATGGAGAATTTAATTTCCAGCAGTGCTTTTCCTGTGGAGTGGAGTCTGAATAGTTTTGTTTAGAATATATACATCCACATCCAGGAATTCTACTCTTTCATTACTAATAGTGGCAGTAAATTTCAAATTCAAATCATTGCAATTAATATAGACTTATAGCCCGCCTTAGCAGGCTATACCGGCTATTAAAGGCCCGCTGAATCGTTAAAGGCCCGAGCCGAAGGCGAGGGACTTTAACGAGACAGCGGGACTTTTTTAGCCGGTATAGCCCTGCTACGAAGAGCTATAAGGCTATTAGAACATTCTGCCACTAGAGGGCAGAATGTCCTAACAAATTAAACAAAGGGTTCTCGAAGCTCGAGGGGATATAAATCCCCTCAAGTTTCGAGAAGCCTTTGTAGAACATTGCAATGTTGCTCTGCGGGCCTTTACCGGCCGTAGAAGCATGGAGCACTCCATTGTCAGCAATGGAGCTCCCAGCTTTCCAATGTTCTAATACTGTTTACAAATTCCTCTGCACTCTCTTTAGTACCCTGCCAATTATGAACACATCATCTATGAAACGCCAAAGATGAATAATTCCAGTGTCTAAGCCCCCTCCAACAGCCGCATCCCAGGTACGGCCAAGGACACACTCCTCCCACCAGCCTACGTGTAAACACGCGTAGCTGGGGGAGAAGCATGCCCCCATCGCCACACCCCGCAGCTGTTGATATACTTCATTGTTGAAGAGGAAAAAATTATTATGGAGGCATAATGAAATCATCTTGGCCAACATTTTGTTGTGCTCATAAAGTGTGATGTCCTGTCTAGATAGAAAATGTAAAATAGCATGTAAACCATCAGCATGTTTAATGGAAGTATAAAGAGAACAGATATCCATTACAATGAAGTAATAATTGGAATTCCAAATAACCTCTTTAAGCTTACTCAAAAAATGGCCTGTGTCTCTAATATATGAAGGCAATGAGTCCAAGTGACTGTGCAGAAAGAAATCCATATATTTGGAAATAGGTTCCAATAAGCTGTTCTGGGCCGAAATAATAGGACGCCCAGGTATTGGGGATACCCCTTTGTGAACCTTTTGGTAAAAGATATCGAATAGGGGTAATAGGGTGGTCATTTTTCAAGAATAGATATTTATTTTTCGAGATAAGACCCTCCCATTTCCACTGAGCTAACTGATTATGTACAAGCTCTTTAACCTTGTTCAACTCATTGTATGATCCTTTCTTATAGATAAATCATCATGCAATTGTCTTTCAGCTTCCAAAACATACATATCACCGGGCCACAAAACAATTTTGCCCCCTTTCTCCGCCTTATTCACGATGATGTTACCATGGTCTTTTATCTTATGCATAAGAGTAGAGTATGATTCCTACATTTTTTTTTCTAACAATGGATTTGTTAATATTTTTCAAATCCTCTACCATACGATCGATAAATACGTCTATCACATCTCTTGCCATCATTGGGACAAATGTAGAGCGTGGGCAAAAAGGGCTCGCAGCACAGCTACCCCCTACTGCCCCCATGGACCCCAAGACTATCTGGGTGGACATTCGGGAAGCATTATCAGAACTTACAATCGCATGTGCAGTTTTCAACATTGGGACATCAGAGGCTAACAAACTTTTACTAGGAAGGGAATCAGATAACACAGTACTTGCAATGCTAGTGACTTTATTTAATTTGTGGTATTTCATCAGTTTCAGTTTTCGTATAAACTTAAATACGTCAATCCAAGATTGGACATATTTAAAATCATTTTTAGGGCAGAATGAGAAGCCTAATGCCAAAAGCTGGGTTTATTCTACATCAAGATTAAGGTCAGTTAAATTAATAATGGTGTTGTCAGTCCTTGTGCTTAAATCGGTGGTCAGATTCAAGTTGGTTAAGGGGCTCCTCTTCCACTCTTCTTGTATGTGAAGCCTCCTCTGTTTCCTCCTCTCTTGCGGAATTTGTTTCGCTTTTGTCGCTTTTCACTGGGGGTGGAAACCATGATCTCAATGTTTGCCGCCTGTCCTCTATCATAAACCCCAACTCCTCGGAAGGGGTAAAACCACTCATTAGGGAAGAATGGCCAGCCATAGAGCTGATTTCATCCGAATCAATACTACTTAATATAGAGCTCACATCCGTATCCGAATTTTCAGTGCGTTCAGAGTGTTCCACTTGTAATGCAGGCAAAGTAGAAGTAGATCTCAATGGGGCCTTTGCCGTTAATGCCTGTCTTTTGGAGTTTTCAAACTTTTTGGAGAAAGTAAAAATGCGACCATGTTCATAATCAGCTCGGTCCCAAGCGAATTTGAAAACCTTGCATGTCTTAATAGTGTTCTCATGTTTTTCTAGGCGCTTTTTAATATCATCCCTTGTTTTGGCAATCATTTCTTTATGTTCCATTGCATCAAGGTCTTTATTGAGAGCATCAATCTGGAGCATGATGTCAAGTCTATCGATCTCCGCATACTTAATGAGGATACAAACCATGTTCATTGACGCCTCTAAATTATTTGAAGGCCATTCCTTTAGCATAAGAAGGTTGGGGTTCTCAAAAGATGGAGCAATGAGAACCCTCAACCCTCGTGGCACCCTTCCAACCTCTTTATATTTCTCTAGGGACTTCTTCTCCCACCATTTGGTGAGCTCTGTGTGGTGTAGCTTTTCCAGTTTCTTTAATTTCACGTCATCCTGATCGGATAAAACCACCACATTCTTGTTTGTGATAACGGTGTCTGGTAAATGTAGAAATAGGGCATCCTCTACTAACTTGCAGTCTCTAAGTACGTCGGCTGCCATTTGCTAACAAGCAAAAAACTATTCACGGAGAAACAAATATTAGCACGTAATGGGACAGAAAACAGTCAGTGTATTTAAAGTCTCAAAATATAAATCACGCAATCTCCTCACCCGCTGATATCCCTGGAACGTAGTCGCGTCAGATGGGGATCCCTCTAATGTTGCCCTGAAGATTACAGATATATATATATATATATATATATATATTGCTACCAAGTTCCACAGATGCGAGGCCGCACTCCTCCACAGGCAAGTAAACATTACTTTTATTTCACTAACAGGCTGCTTCTCACCCCGTCATGGTGCCCCCCTTGGGCTTACGCGTTTCAGGGATGCTTTCCCTTTCATCAGAGTCCAAGAGCACGAGCAAGTGTTTTTGTGCACCCTGCCACGCCCCGACTTCTTGCATATTTAGCATAATTGATTTGCCTCAGCTGTTCCGCTTTTTTGATGGCTCCTGGGACATGCAGTTCAGTTCACGCACCTTTTGACCCTCCAGTGGGTTTCTTGCTCGTGCTGTATTAAAGGGGCCACTTCCTTAGCTCACCATTAAGCCCCCGAGTGAGACGTAGTCTGTTAAAATAAGGTACCTGCTTCGCTGTCCGCAAATGAATTGAGTTCATTGCACAGATCCATTCACTTTCAGGCTGGTGCGTTCCCTCCACGGCCGAAGGCGCCGCGAATGTATTGCTACCAAGTTCCACAGATGCGAGGCCGCACTCCTCCACAGGCAAGTAAACATTACTTTTATTTCACTAACAGGCTGCTTCTCACCCCGTCATGGTGCCCCCCTTGGGCTTACGCGTTTCAGGGATGCTTTCCCTTTCATCAGAGTCCAAGAGCACGAGCAAGTGTTTTTGTGCACCCTGCCACGCCCCGACTTCTTGCATATTTAGCATAATTGATTTGCCTCAGCTGTTCCGCTTTTTTGATGGCTCCTGGGACATGCAGTTCAGTTCACGCACCTTTTGACCCTCCAGTGGGTTTCTTGCTCGTGCTGTATTAAAGGGGCCACTTCCTTAGCTCACCATTAAGCCCCTGAGTGAGACGTAGTCTGTTAAAATAAGGTACCTGCTTCGCTGTCCGCAAATGAATTGAGTTCATTGCACAGATCCATTCACTTTCAGGCTGGTGCGTTCCCTCCACGGCCGAAGGCGCCGCGAATGTATTGCTACCAAGTTCCACAGATGCGAGGCCGCACTCCTCCACAGGCAAGTAAACATTACTTTTATTTCACTAACAGGCTGCTTCTCACCCCGTCATGGTGCCCCCCTTGGGCTTACGCGTTTCAGGGATGCTTTCCCTTTCATCAGAGTCCAAGAGCACGAGCAAGTGTTTTTGTGCACCCTGCCACGCCCCGACTTCTTGCATATTTAGCATAATTGATTTGCCTCAGCTGTTCCGCTTTTTTGATGGCTCCTGGGAC
Organism: Lissotriton vulgaris; assembly: GCF_964263255.1. NCBI lineage: Eukaryota > Metazoa > Chordata > Amphibia > Caudata > Salamandridae > Lissotriton > Lissotriton vulgaris. The sequence goes on from NC_141695.1 coordinate 222,895,298, forward strand.
ATGCAGTTCAGTTCACGCACCTTTTGACCCTCCAGTGGGTTTCTTGCTCGTGCTGTATTAAAGGGGCCACTTCCTTAGCTCACCATTAAGCCCCCGAGTGAGACGTAGTCTGTTAAAATAAGGTACCTGCTTCGCTGTCCGCAAATGAATTGAGTTCATTGCACAGATCCATTCACTTTCAGGCTGGTGCGTTCCCTCCACGGCCGAAGGCGCCGCGAATGTATTGCTACCAAGTTCCACAGATGCGAGGCCGCACTCCTCCACAGGCAAGTAAACATTACTTTTATTTCACTAACAGGCTGCTTCTCACCCCGTCATGGTGCCCCCCTTGGGCTTACGCGTTTCAGGGATGCTTTCCCTTTCATCAGAGTCCAAGAGCACGAGCAAGTGTTTTTGTGCACCCTGCCACGCCCCGACTTCTTGCATATTTAGCATAATTGATTTGCCTCAGCTGTTCCGCTTTTTTGATGGCTCCTGGGACATGCAGTTCAGTTCACGCACCTTTTGACCCTCCAGTGGGTTTCTTGCTCGTGCTGTATTAAAGGGGCCACTTCCTTAGCTCACCATTAAGCCCCCGAGTGAGACGTAGTCTGTTAAAATAAGGTACCTGCTTCGCTGTCCGCAAATGAATTGAGTTCATTGCACAGATCCATTCACTTTCAGGCTGGTGCGTTCCCTCCACGGCCGAAGGCGCCGCGAATGTATTGCTACCAAGTTCCACAGATGCGAGGCCGCACTCCTCCACAGGCAAGTAAACATTACTTTTATTTCACTAACAGGCTGCTTCTCACCCCGTCATGGTGCCCCCCTTGGGCTTACGCGTTTCAGGGATGCTTTCCCTTTCATCAGAGTCCAAGAGCACGAGCAAGTGTTTTTGTGCACCCTGCCACGCCCCGACTTCTTGCATATTTAGCATAATTGATTTGCCTCAGCTGTTCCGCTTTTTTGATGGCTCCTGGGACATGCAGTTCAGTTCACGCACCTTTTGACCCTCCAGTGGGTTTCTTGCTCGTGCTGTATTAAAGGGGCCACTTCCTTAGCTCACCATTAAGCCCCCGAGTGAGACGTAGTCTGTTAAAATAAGGTACCTGCTTCGCTGTCCGCAAATGAATTGAGTTCATTGCACAGATCCATTCACTTTCAGGCTGGTGTGTTCCCTCCACGGCCGAAGGCGCCGCGAATGTATTGCTACCAAGTTCCACAGATGCGAGGCCGCACTCCTCCACAGGCAAGTAAACATTACTTTTATTTCACTAACAGGCTGCTTCTCACCCCGTCATGGTGCCCCCCTTGGGCTTACGCGTTTCAGGGATGCTTTCCCTTTCATCAGAGTCCAAGAGCACGAGCAAGTGTTTTTGTGCACCCTGCCACGCCCCGACTTCTTGCATATTTAGCATAATTGATTTGCCTCAGCTGTTCCGCTTTTTTGATGGCTCCTGGGACATGCAATTCAGTTCACGCACCTTTTGACCCTCCAGTGGGTTTCTTGCTCGTGCTGTATTAAAGGGGCCACTTCCTTAGCTCACCATTAAGCCCCCGAGTGAGACGTAGTCTGTTAAAATAAGGTACCTGCTTCGCTGTCCGCAAATGAATTGAGTTCATTGCACAGATCCATTCACTTTCAGGCTGGTGCGTTCCCTCCACGGCCGAAGGCGCCGCGAATGTATTGCTACCAAGTTCCACAGATGCGAGGCCGCACTCCTCCACAGGCAAGTAAACATTACTTTTATTTCACTAACAGGCTGCTTCTCACCCCGTCATGGTGCCCCCCTTGGGCTTACGCGTTTCAGGGATGCTTTCCCTTTCATCAGAGTCCAAGAGCACGAGCAAGTGTTTTTGTGCACCCTGCCACGCCCCGACTTCTTGCATATTTAGCATAATTGATTTGCCTCAGCTGTTCCGCTTTTTTGATGGCTCCTGGGACATGCAGTTCAGTTCACGCACCTTTTGACCCTCCAGTGGGTTTCTTGCTCGTGCTGTATTAAAGGGGCCACTTCCTTAGCTCACCATTAAGCCCCCGAGTGAGACGTAGTCTGTTAAAATAAGGTACCTCTTGGACTCTTGGACTCTGATGAAAGGGAAAGCATCCCTGAAACGCGTAAGCCCAAGGGGGGCACCATGACGGGGTGAGAAGCAGCCTGTTAGTGAAATAAAAGTAATGTTTACTTGCCTGTGGAGGAGTGCGGCCTCGCATCTGTGGAACTTGGTAGCAATACATTCGCGGCGCCTTCGGCCGTGGAGGGAACGCACCAGCCTGAAAGTGAATGGATCTGTGCAATGAACTCAATTCATTTGCGGACAGCGAAGCAGGTACCTTATTTTAACAGACTACGTCTCACTCGGGGGCTTAATGGTGAGCTAAGGAAGTGGCCCCTTTAATACAGCACGAGCAAGAAACCCACTGGAGGGTCAAAAGGTGCGTGAACTGAACTGCATGTCCCAGGAGCCATCAAAAAAGCGGAACAGCTGAGGCAAATCAATTATGCTAAATATGCAAGAAGTCGGGGCGTGGCAGGGTGCACAAAAACACTTGCTCGTGCTCTTGGACTCTGATGAAAGGGAAAGCATCCCTGAAACGCGTAAGCCCAAGGGGGGCACCATGACGGGGTGAGAAGCAGCCTGTTAGTGAAATAAAAGTAATGTTTACTTGCCTGTGGAGGAGTGCGGCCTCGCATCTGTGGAACTTGGTAGCAATATATATATATATATATATATATATATATATATATATATATATATATATATATATATATATATATCTCCACCTTATGGCTCCCTCCTTTCCCAGATAGGCGCTGCTAGTGTGGTCGCGTCACTCCCGCAGTTGAGCCCAACTGCTTACTTATCCAACAATTTTCTCCCCCGCGAGGAAAGAAAGACGGAGTCGCACTTCAAAACAAAGCCCAGCACCACGCTGCAATTCGGTTTCTTTCAGTGATTTATTAATCCATGGGGTCAAAAGCAAATAATTATGGTGTGGTGCTGGGCTTTGTTTTGAAGTGCGACTCCGTCTTTCGTTCCTCGCGGGGGAGAAAATTGTTGGATATATATATATATATATATATATATATATATATCATCCCACAATTCTAGTATTCCGTACCAGAAAAAACGGCCAGCACTCGGATGAGGTGTTATTCTTTTTTATTTCGTTTCCGAACCCCCTACACCCCCGACAGACGCGTTTCGCTCAAGGCTTCGTCAGTGTCGTTTGTGAACAAACATTTTTGCCATTTTAAACAGTCCGCCATTTGTTGTTAGTAGACATAGAAGATGGTACATAGTTTGTTTACATGGCGGCCATTACTGAGTGTGCATTTACTCATTTCTCTCTTACTGTTCCAAAATGGCGACAGATAAAGTGCACCGTGCATATATAAAAAAAGTGTTCGACAATTGACTGAAATAATTCTTTAGACTACCATATGTACACAATTGAAAGGCATTTGTTGATACCATAGATCTTCATTATTTACATCTTTGTGCAGGGTATTTACAGTGGTTATGTAGGGGTGTATCCCCGATTTCATTTTTGTCAGTAATACGTGCAGATCCGATATTTACAAGAAAATCATTATAGCTATTGTCCCATATTTACACGACTCTCATAATTCCCAAATACATGAATATTTTTGTTCCTCATAAATTATGCCTCTTGCATAGGTATTGGGTGACATTGGGCGAAGCTAATTACTCCATTATTCTGCCCTGTATGGGCTATCGATTTTCCACACTTTTCCTTCTTACCCTCTTGTTCTTGGTACCGTTATGCATTCAACATATTTCTCAACATGTGTTAAAAATATAGACATTTGTCAAATTCAATAGGCTGGATTTTCGATCTATCTTTTTTAGGTTGTTGAGTACTTCACCCCATGCATCCGTACATTCGATGGAATATTATATCAGGTTTTTATCATAGGTGCACCCACATCTCAGCATCGTTGTTGAGACCCCAAGGTGTCATCGTCTTAAGGTCAAGGATGTACTTTGATTCCATAACTCTGAAAAAAAAAAAAATATATATATATATATATATATATATATATATATATATGTGTATGTATGTATATATGTATATACAAAAAAAGAAAAAAACATATTGGAGAAGCAAGTAAAAGAAACAAGCTATACCGTGGTAAACTTGTCCAAAGTAACATAAACAAAGGACGAATTGATAACATTGGGTTTGGGGTTGTCATACTGCCCGCCTATCAACTTTGACTATCCAAGGGTCCGGATGGACATATACAAAGGAATACTAAAACTAAAGTTGAAAAAAAATTATGCGATAAAAAATAAACGAATAGAAGGTAATAACCAGTGGGACCTACAAGTGGAGTCCACACCTCCAGGATCAAATACTGAGGCAGAATTATAAGAGATGTGGAATCAGGAGCAAATTTGCCTAACACACAGACCAGAGAAAGTGGTACTAAGGGAGCAGGACTGACAACATTTAAACAGAAATCAATTTTTTGTCCTATCACAACTCATGATGCCATTGACACTTATCATGAAATAATCTCCAATAAAATTAAAAAACTAAACACGAAAATTGGATTGACCACAAAAAAATATCGAAACCAAGATCACAAATATTTTCAATTAATGAGGAAATTAAAAAATCACAAAGATGTCATCATAAGAAACAGTGATAAAGGCAGGAATGTTGTACTATGGGCACAGGAGGACAATAAAAACGAAGCCATGAGTCAACTGAATGACAGGAAATGCTACAAACGCTCGGATATTAAATCATTGAAGGAGATGTATCAAATATATTATAAGAAACTTTCAGGCTGGCGAAGCAAAAAACTAATCAGTGAGGATGAACAAAAATATTTAACAAATAAAAACCCAGTTGTATCCACATGTTCTTCATCCCAAAAATACATAAGGATGAAAAAAAGCCTCCTGGGCGTCCCATCATAAGTGCGATGAACAGCATTCTAGAAAAGACATCAGTCTATGTTGACTATTTTTTACAGGACTATGTAAAGTCTTTACCCTCGTATATCAGGGATACATGTGACTTTATAAACAAAATTAAGGACTTTACATGGAATGAAGAATTTGTATTATTGGCATTATATGTGTCCTCACTGTACACGAGCATTACCCATGAGGATGTTATTCAAGCGATAAAATATTATTTATCAACTAGAGACCCTATTTATAAACATCACAGCGAAATGATAATATCAATGATAGAATTTTGCCTATACAATAATTATTTTATGTTTAACCATTTGTTATATTGCCAGGTGCAGGGGGTAGCAATGGGGGCTAGCTTCTCCCCAAGTTATGCTTGCCTTCATATGGGCATGTGGGAGAAGCTAGTCCTCATGGCAGAATATACAGAGATTATGACTACCAAGATAAAGGTGTGGTTTAGGTTTATAGATGACCTTTTTATTATATGGCATGGCACTAGGGTAGAAGCACTGGAGTTTGCAGCACAAATAAATATTAACAAACTGAACCTTACATTTACAGCAGAAATTAGTGCAAGCAATGTAAATTTTCTAGATACCAAGGTATATGTATAAGATAACAAGCTAGAGACTACCTTATTCAGAAAAAGGACATCTGGAAATTCTGTATTGCATGCCACAAGTTCGCATCCATGCTACTTAATAAATAGCATACCCTTTGGCGAAATGCTTAGAATTAAGACGGTTTGCAGCACGGCAGGAGAATTACAAATGGCACAACAAGAAAGTAAGAAAAGATTTCTAGCAAGAGGCTATTCAGAACAGGTGATAGCTAAAACAGGGACATTAATCAGAGAGGACTTACTGTCTAACAGCAATAAGAAAAGTCTGGCCATAACCTGTGAGGAAAATTCTACAAAGGAAAAATGAGAATACTTTTCGCCTAATTATAGGATATAGTAGGCAGCATAAAGAGTTAAGGAATATCATCCAAGGAAGCTGGCCTATTCTTTTAAGTGATTAGGTGTTAGGACCCCTGCTTACGCAGAGGGTGTCCATCACCTACAGTACGGCTCCCTCTATGCGTGATAACCTTGTAATATCAAATCCTGAGATTTTTGCTAATCCCATTTGGTATCAGAACTTGAAAGGCTTTAAGTGATGCATAACATGCAAAGCATGCACACAAGGCATTAACACAATTACATGTGTAAGTCCTTTTAGAACCAAACCTTACAAAATAACCAAAATGCTGTCTTGCAAATCAGAATATACGGTTTATGTTCTAACATGTCCTTGTGGTAGAATATATGTTGGGAGAACCAAATTACAGGCTAACATAAGAATACTCCAACATTTACGCGCGATAACCAATATGGATAACACCTATCCGGTAAGCATGGGCGGAAAATCCGTTACGCTCGCGGATTTTGCGGATTTTCGGGAAATCCGCAATCCGCGAGATTTGCGAATTTCCCGCAAAATCCGCAAATCCGCGAGCAGCGGATTTTGCTCGCGCTGCTCGCACTGTTCGCGTGAGTTCGCGCCCCGCGAATAAGTGCAAAATTGCAGAAATACGATCTTAGCAAAACTGAAAGTAACTACTTACCAGGTTCAAAAGTTCAGGCACATCATTAGTAGCCATTTCCTGTAGTGCTTCCTGAGGGGCCCCTCCAGAGTTCAGTTGCCAGTTGAAACTATTATGTGACCCTGCTCTGAACCTCAGAATAGTTACACATATGCCACAAAGGTCCTGAATTGCAGCTAAGGGAGACAAGCAGGAGCCAGGCTGGAAGTTAAAATCCATTAATCAGCCCCTAATTCATTATTGTCAGTTGGGGCAGGGCAGGTGTGGTAACTAATTTTGCAACAATGAAAGCACTTAGCAAGTGCAAAAGATCACTAATCAGGGCGCACTAAGGAAGCAGGTGCCAGCTAAAAAAATATTCTGTGACACATTAATCAGCCCCAAATTAATTCAGGTCACTTGAGGCAGGGAAGGTGTGCTTTGCTTTGCCGAAAATAATGTACACTGGACAACCAGAGGGTGTGGTGATGAAACAGAGGGTGGCATGGGTGGGCCAGAGGGTGGCATGAGTAGTCAGAGAGTGGCAGTGGTGACAGAGAGTGGCAGTGATGAAGAAGAGTGTCCCAAACAGGCTGGACACGTAGAAACAACAAGTTCGCAAAACTTGCGACCCGACAGGTAAGTTCGCAAATTGCGAAATTGTAAAAACCCTCGCGAACTGGCAGAAACACGGGCGAACACAAAAAAAAAAAATCCGCAAATTCGCGGGAATTCGCGGATTTTGCGGATTGCGAATCCGCAAATCCGCAAAATTCGCGGATTGCCAATCCGCAAAATCCGCTCATGCTTACTATCCGGTGGCCAGGCATTTCAAGGAGGTCCACGGATCAAATAACAAAGGTTTATCCTACTATTTAATTGACTCAGTACCCCCTAATAGACGGAGGGTGATAGAGAAAGTCGGTTGCATAAACTTGAAAAAAGATATATTCTAATATTAGATTCAAAACAACCACAAGGTCTTAATACCACGGAAGATTTATACATGTGTTTAGAATAAACAATTTCTGAAGTAAATATATGATGACATGAGAAAAAGATGAAATAGTACCGATAATGAGATTAATATGAAAATATAGGTTAAACAAATGTTTTGATACATAATAGTATTTATTATATGAACCAATGATTTAATTCAAAATGAGATTTTTATCTGTATATAGTATTTATTTATTATATTGATTTTAATGGACATATTAATTCTCCCTATAATTCTTTGGTATATATTTGATCTGTGATGGAAAGAGGAAATTCAGTGACTGGTAGAAAATATGATATGGGTGATAAATAGATAACAGGTGATACAAATAGAATTCGGAGTAAGGATTATATGCAACAAATGACCGTAGATATATACAGAAATTGACAGAATTATGATGAAATAATGTACTGTATAAATATATCAATTTTAATTAACTTTTTAACCACATGAGGAATTTTATGATTTGATCACTAGCACTTTAGGGGCAAGTTTTATCTTATTATTATTTGTTATAGTATTAACATCTATTTTTTATAATTTGAACTACCTCAGGAAATGTAAAGATACACAAAGTATTTTACCGTAATTGTTTTTTGCGAATTTGCACAAACAGTTGAAGTCAAGAATTGAAGTCCGATAGGAAACAATGGTATTTTACCTTTATCTATTATTATTATTTTTTCCTATGCGAATATTTGCACAGTGACGAGATGAATTCTGAATGTACATGAAGCCTTAGGCATGCGATAATGCTTTGCCCATAGATAATCTATTTTCATCTGTATTTTCATTTGCTATTTTTTGCACATGATCGGGGTTTTAAAACATGTACAATTAACATCAGATTAGGTATTTTACAGACATTTATTCTGATATTAGTTTGACTTCATTGGTTATTTGCGTATTTGCACATATATATAAAACGGACAGAATTGTATGCATTTGCAATATGAAATGAAACAGTATGTCTTCTATATCCATTGAGGTATGTGTCACGTGAGGGATTTGAATTGTGCACTATCACTTTAAAAATGTCTTCCAATGGTCATTCATTGTCGAGTGAACAAGCGGCGGGAGCCGCGAAACGCGTCTCTGACTTTGGGCAAATAAAACATCGAGACAAAGTAATCTGGGTCCGTGTCCTGCTTTTTGGTTAATGAGCGACTGAAGGCGTGTGTGCTAATCTTACAGGATTCCACGATATGTATATATATATATATATATATATATATATGTATATATATATATATATATATATATATATATATATATTACCTACTGGCGATAGCCAGTGGGTATATATAGTTAGGACCTAGCTACCATAGGATATCTGCACCATTCTATTGGGAATAACGTTGGCACCGGTTGAGGAATTTGCGTGTAATTTTCCAAAATTCAGGCCAGATCCGCTCCGCTTCTTCCCTAGAAGTTTCGGGGGGATTCGTCATGTGGGGGCCTAGAAAAAAGGGGGGTCCCAAAATGTGTTTTCCCCATGTAAATTTACATAGGACGAATAGACAAGGCTACAGCCCGAACCGCTGAATGGAATTACACCAAACTTTGCAAAATTGTATGGAGTGGTACGCAGAAGTGCCTTTTCTATATTTGGTGACAATTGCTTCAGTGGTTTTTATGAAATTTAACTTCAAAAACACATATATATCTGGGCGGAGCCTAACCACACATCTCATTGTGAGATCTGATTGGCTGTCAGCACTTCATCCAAGAAGTGTTGGCAGCCATCTTGGGACCAATATACATGATAGCACCTCATTAAAAAGCATTGTAGTTCATAGTTACATTATAAATCATTTGTTGATGGTACCATACTTATTTTAGTTATTGTGGTGTGTTCTAAATTGATTTTACCATGTGAAAAAGCCTTCGGCTGGGATATCATGAATCATGTTTGAAAGAAAACTATTATCTCATGCTTTTCCCACAGTGGTTTGGAAGGGGATCTATAAGCTAAACTGAAAGCATATTTTCTGTAAATTCACATTATCTTTCTCAGTCATGTAAGAATGAAGTCTGACATTCTCACTAAAACATGTACATACAACAAGGACAGAGACTGTCAGTTGATTCCTTTGTGTTCTACTGCAGCCTCCTAGTGTTCTAAAGAACAACTAGAGCGCTAACAGTCCTACTTATTACAAAGGTATGGCACACCTGAAGCCATCTTGATTGGAATAGTGGTAACTCTTAAAACATTTATTTTAAAAAGGAACAAAATGAGGGGGTATATTTTGCCATAGAAAGTATGATTAGTGCTGCAGAAAGAAAAATTAGGGCACATTTTGAGTGACTTCTCAAATCCTTTTCTATTTCAATTAAAAATTCTGATATGCAGTCTCCCAAGATGGCCACCAGAGACAAAAGAGTCCAAATGTAGCCCAAATATCACGCAGATGAAGACCAAGTATAGCCCCATGACAGAATGTCCCAGAGTGTTCTAAAGAACAACTAGAGCGCTAACAATCTTACTTAGGACAAAAGTATGGCACACCAGAAGCCATCTTGATTGGAATGAAGTGGTAAGTATGAAAATATTTAATTTAAAAAGGAACAAAATGAGGGGGCTCATTTTGCCATAGAAAGTTTGATTAGTGCTTCAGAAAGAAAAATTAGGGCACATTTTGAGTGACTTCTCAAATCAATTTCATTAAAAAAAATTCTGACATGCAGACTGAAACATGCACTTTGAACACCAGCAGCAGACTTCCCTGGTGAGCAGTAGCTTTACTACAGTGATCTAATGAGAAACTAGAGTGCTAAGATTCAGAATTTATGGCAAATGTGTGACACATCTGAATGCCTTCTTGATGGAACCAAAGTAAACAAGCATTGAAAATGCAGTAGATCTCGCCCTCGTTTAAGGTAAAGCCATGTAATGAGGTAGCTTTTTAGCTTTGCTTTTATTTGTGTTTTTGAAACTTTCATGTAAATAACATGCATATGATCAAGGCAGGGATCTGCCGAAACGCGTCGTGAGGACTGGTGTGTGAAATAAACTGAAATAGCACCGAGAAGGGTCTGCCTCGTTTTCCTTTCTGACCCTTTGGGAGTTGGTGGCTGAAGCGAGCACTTTTGAAAATGTATGCATATATGTATGCATGCATTTATATTTGTATTTATATTGATATGCAGATTATATATGTATGTATATATATATATATATATTCACAGAAAAAACCATAGGTTTTAGGCCATATATAGTTAGGCATTTGAGTCATTTGAGATGTCATCAGTGATGTTATCAGTGATGTCACTGACCATGTCATGAATGATGTAATATGTGACATCATCAGCAGTGGGTTGTGGGTGCGCGATATATAGTTATTGCATCTAACTATATATGCGAATTTCTATGGTTTTGTGCGAGTATATTAAGGTTTTGTAAATGCTAATCCCTAACTATATATGGCCTAAAACCTATGGTTTTTTCTGTGAATTTCAATGGTTTTTTAATAGCAAATATCTATAGCTGTAACATATATTTTTTTATTCTAATTCACAAATATTTTTTATATATATTTGTATTATATTTTTTTAATTCAATTTATATTATAGTTTAAATTATTTTTTCTTGTTTCGTTGCCGGTCCGCGAATCGGTAAACGTTCCGTTAGTGTAAATACCGCGTTAGAAAGGCACATCGTGACGCGTCCCATAAACGCAACATATCGCGTTACTACGTAAGCCCCTTATGATGTGCTGCGTTAGCGCACCCGGAAGCGTTCTGGAACGCGAACAAAGGCGCGAAACGTAAAGCCCCGGAATCGATGTAAGGCGCAGTGCGGAACGCGGAACGTAAGCATAACAGGTCATGTGACTAGTTAATAAAACTTTTCATTGGTTGATTTTACTTTTAGTTTCCTAATGATGGAACGCTTGATCATATGACGTAAAACAAACACTTTTCATTGGTTTAGAACATTTTGTTTTCTCAAATGATGAAAGTCCCACCTTTTTTCCTTACTCCGACTTTCATTTTTATGAGAGAAAGACCTGTTTTTGTTTCCTAAGACATGGCATTTCTATTAGCTGCAGCTGGTGGATCTCCACCACCTCCACCACCACCAAAGAAGACAGGACCAACTAGCCAGGTCATCTTCGACCAGGAAGAAGAAGAGGAAGACGAGGAACAGGAGCAAGGGACAAGTGGCTTTCTGAAAGAAATGCAAAGAACGTCCCGTGTGAAAGTGAATTTTATCTGGCAATTTTTTTCTTTTCCTTCTCATGAAAAGAAAGTTAATGCTAGGTACGTTACCTGCCTCATCAGCAAAAAAACACTCTCGAGAGGGACCGAAAAAAAGTATAGCTTTGGTAATCATACCATGCATCGGCACATGGAGACTTGGCATCCTCTTAATTATTCTAGAGCGCAACTTCGAGATTTGGTGGATAACCCCCGACCGGCAAAAACATCCACCAATGACTTTACAATAAGTGAGTCAGAGGCAAGGGAAACGATTCCAAATCTGCAAAAGAACTTTAGGCAGATGAGATTACATGCACACCGGAATCGGTATTTTACCATGAAGTTTGATTTCATGCTAAAATACCGATTCGTTAAGTCATTTGAGACTCAAAAGACTCCCCCCTATATAGCAAATTTACAGAATCGGTAAAATTACCGATTCGGTATTTTTCCGAACCAAAATTTTTTCCGATTCTATAAATGAAGAATGCAAAACCGCCTTTGAAAGCAGAATGCAGACACTTAACGCAAAACATCATTTTAAATACACAGCTGACTTTCTTATTTACGCAAAAAAGCATACTACTCTTTAACTAAAATATATAAACGATAACTCAACTTTACAAATTCTTTTTGAAATTGAAAACAGTCTCAGAAACACACCAATTATTCTGTACCAGAATTAAAGGTATGCACTCCAGAGGCTGGAACCAACAAAGGCACGAAACGCTGATATTCAACACACATATCTCTCATGTCAGCCAATAAAAACTCTTCCCTCACTTTTTTCAAATCAACACCCTTCCCCCCTCTGGCCTTTCTACCTCTTTTCCATAGCAACTACCGCCTGCCTGACCTGTCATGGCCACAAGGTCACACAACAATGTTTCAAATGAACTCTGAACTCTCAGTACACCTGCTAATCCACTGCAATCTTTCATAACAACATTTTTAAATAACCATTCAAAATACATCTTTCAAAGAACACATCCATGCACCCTAACTTTCTGTTTTCAGCAATGGAAATACACCAATCACTGCTAATGAATCATTTGCACTTAAACTCCACAGTTTTTTACATTACAAACATCACTATTTCAACTGCCATTTCATTCCCACACTTCATCTGACTGCAGCAAAAACTCCTCTAGCCATGTTTTCAGTCTGGATTCTGGGACATAGCTACATCCACTGGGCTCACAGGTATGCTGATAACAGAAATTTACACAACCTCGATTTACAAAATGTGGAAATCAAATGGATTGGTCGAAGAGGATTGAAATGTCACCAATTGATACCATTGGTGAAAACCTTTTTAAATTTGCCAACCCCTGACCTCATAATAGTGCACTGTGGAGGAAACGATTTGGGCACTTGGACTGGGGTAGGACTGGAAATGCTTTTAAAGGACACCTTTGAACAATTGATGACACTTTTTCCTCAAACTGCCTTGGTATATTCCAATATATGCCAAAGACAAAAATGGAGGTGGTCCAATCAATTTTGTCCACAAATTGAGAAATCGAGGAAGCATGTAAATAAATCTGTTTCAGCTTACATGAGAGACCATGGAATGGGCTGCATCTACAACAATAACTTGCGTTACTACATGCAAGATATCTACAGAGGAGATGGCGTGCATTTCTCAGATGAGGGGAACAGAGTTTTCATACTAAATTTAAGAATGTGTATTGGTTCCTACTTATAAGTTTCTAGAACTTACACAGAACCCAAAAGCTCTTTTCAGAGCTACCTCAACTTAGTTTACTCTTTTGAAATTTCGAATGTACCTTTTTTCTCTTATTTTCACTTATATTCGCTTCCCGGTTCGCTACCCAGTTCGCGTACCGGCAGCTAACCACGCGAAAAAATCAATTTTTTTTTCTCGACATATATGAGCCTCCTCAGCCACCCTCAGAAAACTTAGGGAGACAGGATACGTCTAAAGTACCCCAATCTACCCATTCTGAACATTATTTACCCTCCATCTTGTATCTCAATTCTACCGAAACACAAAATGGAGGACTCCCGTAACACTGCAAGTTTGCGTACCGGGAAACGCACTGACAAGCACTCGCACAAAAAAGGTGGGAAAGTAATTTACAGAAAAACCACTGGAGACACTTTCACCAATTAAACAGTAGCTCATACTACATACCAATCCCTACCATTTTCACAAATTTAGTTGGCATACCATTTAGCCATTTAGCATGTAGAACTCTCTAAAATCCCTGAGGTAAATTACTTCACAAAAAATATTGAAAGTGTTGGAAATGACAACCAATTAAAATATTACTTTCAATTTCTACTACTATATCATGACATTTGATTGGTTATGTACCTGAATATATATAAACAAAGAGAAAGAAACACAGCCATTTTGACTACTACTTCGTGAAGTGCAGAACAACAAAAAATCAACTGATAACTTCAAATTATATTTAAAAGGTAAGATATTATTTTTAAAACTGAGGGTGCGCCAAAATGCTGGACAATGGGCCCCCCACAGTGTCTGTGAATGGTCTCCTTGCAATTGAGGGATTGTCTCCTTCTCCCTCCCTATACCTCCTGACAACATCCATGAGAGGCCCAAGGAGGGGCCCCCGCCAATGGACCATAATTGCAGGCGACACCTTTCTTTGTGATAGATCTCCAGGGAAACAAAATGACACATCACCAGTGCGTGGCAAACATGCTGGTGGACTAAGTGCGAGGTCCTGAACAGCAGCCCACGCTGCCCATGCCTAGCGCCGACCCTGAATTAAGGATAGAGTTAGACTTCTCTAGTATAATTCAGAATTGACTAAGAGTTTATTTGATAATTTTCTTCATATTTCTACTCCCAATTTGATACCATACACTGCCCAAAGTAAAAAACACTGTATAAATAACCAAACTGCCTGTCTATACTGAAACCCAACAGTGCCCTATCTGTACTGATATATTTTTTAAAAATTCATATTTCAGAATTCAAACTGGAAGGAGAAATAAACAACTTTAAAACTGAAACAGAAAAAAAAATGAGACAGAAGTTGACATGGATTTCTACGACGACACAATAAACAATGAACTTGTACAATGTGTAGATGCAGTAGATTTTCTACTGAAAAATGAAGAAAAAAATGATCAAGATTTTTTAGATTTTCTTTTAAATTTTGAAAAACAATCTGAAAAATAAATTTTAATTTCTTAATTCAAAAATTGTTTGACACATTATTTATTTTTATATATATATTGAAAACTAGTAGCAAATTGATTATAACGTGAAGTCAGACTTTAAATATACTGTGCAACTTTTTGGTGTTACATACTAACTTTGTACATAGTTACTTCCTTTCACCCACTATATTATCTCCAATGTGTATTTGCAAAAACAACAAGTGACAACATCAACAACATCTCTTTATCATCTCCTGCCTCCATGTTGTTTCGGCTTTCCAGACAGACTATGGTATGAATTCCATATACCACAATAACTTCTTTAACAACAAACAACATATCTACAAAGGAGACGGCGTTTATTAAATTATACACTCTACATTGATACCTACATGTAGCTACGTAAATAAAAATAAACAAAAAAAACAACAAAACGAACAATCAATAAACATACAATAAGTTAAAAGTCAATCATTCTTGTTTCCTTATACTACGCTCCCCAGACCGCTTTCCAGTACGCGAACCGGGCGCACCCCACGAAAAAAACAAATTATTTTTTTTTTGGGCCCCGCGGGGCACTTTAATATCCCCCTCATCAATCCTAGGGGGTCAGAAAGGGTCTACCTTGCCCCCTTTCCTTCATTTCCCCCTTCGTTTTGGCCTCCTCATGTCTCTCGATCCTACCGAGAGACAAGATGGCGGCTGCTACAGACTGTTTAGAATGTTGACAGACACCGGAGAGCCAATCAGCTTCGCTTCGAAAAGCTCCGAAACGCGAAAAGTATGCGAACTAGTACGCTATCTAGGACGCTGTCACAGATATATCTGTTTTTTTAAACGTTATTTCTCAAAATCCACTGGAGCACATATATTGAGACCCAGCAAAGGCACATCGGGCTAACAGTCCCTACAATTTTGCCAAGTTTCGTGTAAATCCATTCAGCCGTTCGAGCTAAAAGTGAGGCCAAACGCCCTATGGAAATTAACATGGGAAAAACGCGTTTTGGGACCCCCCTTTTTTCTCGGCCCCCCCTTGACGAAACCCCCCCAGATTTTCAGGGACTGATCAGAAACAATATGTGCCATTTTCCTGAAAATTTCAGCCGATTCCGTCCACAAACGCCAAAGTTATTAGACATAGAATTTTCAAAAGTTCCATAGAGAAAAAATCCTAACTATATATACCTACTGGCGACCGCCAGTAGGTAATATATACACATACATATATATAAATGCATATGCATATATATGCATATAAATATGTGTATATGTGTGCGTGTAGAGGGAGGTAGAGAGGTAGAGGTGTAGAGGTAGAGAGGTAGAGGTAGAGAGGTAGAGGTATAGAGGTAGAGACTAGTAGAGAGAGAAGTAGAGAGAGGTAGAGAGTAGAGAGTGAGTAATAGAGAGTAGAGAGTGAGTAGTAGAGAGTAGTAGAGGGCAGTAGAGAGAGTAGCAGCGAGTGAGTAGTAGAGAATAGTAGAGTGAATAGTTGAGTGAGTAGTAGAGAGTGAGTAGTAGAGAGTAGTAGAGAGTAAGTAGCAGAGTGAGTAGTAGAGAGCAGTAGAGAGTGAGTAGTAGAGAGTAGTAAAGAGTGAGTAGTAGAGAGTAGTCGAGAGTGAGTAGTAGAGAGTGAGTAGTAAAGAGTGAGTAGCAGAGAGAGAGAATAGTAGAGAGTAGTAGAGAATGAGTAGTAGAGTGGGTAGTAGAGAATAGTAGAGAGAGAGTAGTAGAGTGAGTAGTAGAGAGCGAGTAGTAGAGAGTAGTAGAGAGAGAGTAGTAGAGAGTGAGTAGTAGAGAGTAGTAGAGAGGGAGTAGTAGAGAGTGAGTAGTAGAGAGTAGTAGAGAGTGAGTAGTAAAGAGTGAGAAGTAGAGAAAGAGTAGTAGAGAGTGAGTAGTAGAAAGTTAAGAGTAGTAGAGCGTGAGTAGTAGAGAGTAGTAGATAGTGAGTAGTAGGGAGTGAGTAGTAGAAAAAGAGTAGTAGAGAGTAATAGAGTAGTAGAGAATGAGTAGTAGAGAGTGAGTATTAGAGAGTAGTGGAGTAGTAGAAAGTAAGTAGTAGAGAGTAGTGGAGAATATCCAAAGTTTGGCACAGCACCACTTGCACAATAAGTCCAATCAAATCATATCACTTAGAGTCCTTATTGAATCGCTGAATCTTGGTGTATATTCAAATGCTTTTATTTTCCTTAAGTTTATGTACCACAGCCAGCCGACGCATTTTGTTCTGTACAACAGAACTTCTTCAGGGCGTTCTTATTTCCTTTAAGTTATGTCGGTATCCTGTTGTATATTCAAATGCTTTTATTTTCCTTAAGTTTATGTACCACAGCCAGCCGACGCATTTTGTTCTGTACAACAGAACTTCTTCAGGGCGTTCTTATTTCCTTTAAGGTATGTCGGTATCCTGTTGTCATATAACTAGATATTTCTTCCAAATGTTAGACGAGACGTAAGTACATTCTTATTCAAAGTGACTAGGTATCAATTTTACCCACACAATTCGGCAGACTTGAGTAATTTATAGCATCCTCAAAGTCAGTCTTTCAAAAATTCCAAAGTATGGGACATGATAATCCAAATCCAAATGTTTCTCAAGAAACGTCCTTTTCAATCATTGGGAATATCGCCGTTTGGGCAGATATGACCCAGGGACCCCCAGTATGCAAGGGGAATTAGTCCCCCCTCTGCAAACGCGCCAGTGGCCTGCGTTGCAGAGAGGTGTAAAAAGTAGGGGTGGGCGGCCAGCTACGCTCCGTGCACGGAGTGTGCGTAGTGCCGCCTACTCCGCATTTTGCGGAGCTGGCGGAGCCAGGCGGCACTACGCACGCTCCGCAGACGGAGCGTAGCTGGCCGCCACCCGCCTCCCTCCCGCCCTCCCTAGATACTTTCAAATAAAGGAATGAAATATTTTAAAAAGCACTTACCTTGCCGCCGCTGCCCGCCGCGTCCCCGGGGCTCGTTATCTTCCGTCTTCCGTCTTCTTTAGTAATGCGCATGCGCGGGCGGCCGCGCATGCGCATTTTCACGAGAAAATGCGCATGCGCGGCCGCCCACGCATGCGCATTACTAAAGAAGACGGAAGATAGCGAGCCCCGGGGACGCGGCGGGCAGCGGCGGCAAGGTAAGTGCTTTTTAAATTATTTCATTCCTTTATTTGAAAGTATTTAGGGAGGGCGGGAGGGAGGCGGGTGGCGGGGCTGGCGGCCAGTGGTTTTGCGGAGTGGGGCTACGCGGAGTGCGGAGGTGGGCGTAGTTTCTCGCCCACTTCGCGTAGCTCCGCGAAGCCCCACTCCGCCAACTCCGCCCAGGGCTAGTAAAAAGGGGCATAGCCTCATTACACCTCTGTGCAATGCAGCCCCCTGGCGCATACTGGAGGTTCCAGGTGGGCTAGTTGGCCCCAGGGACCCCAGTATGCAAGGGGAATTAGTTCCCCCTCTTCAAACATGCACGGGGGCTGCATTGCAGAGAGGTGTAAAAAGGGGCGTGGCTTCATTACACCTCTCTGCAATGTAGTCCCCTGGCACATACTGGAGATTCCTGGTGGGCTTTCAGGTCTTACATAGTTAGGAATTAGCATTAAAAAAAGCTTTGAAATTCACTGAAAAAAACATAGGTTTTAGGCCTTATAAAGTTAGGAATTAGCATTTAAAAACCTTGCAAATTCTCTGAAAAAACCATAGGTTTCAGGCCCTATATAGTTAGGAATTAGCATTTTAAAAACCTTAGTTTTTAAATGAACGGAAGAACGGTGTTCTGCAACTGAAGAAGTTCGAGGGAGAACGCAATGCCGTGCTGAGAAAGCAATTGAAAATAAAAGATAATTGGCAAATCTGGTTGTTGTGTGCGGCTCCACCTTCCTCTGTGGGGAAAACTGTTGAAATACATGATCGGCTTGGTTCCGCCGAAGGAGACTGCGCTGCCATCAAGAGCGCCATACACCCTCCAAATTGAACCTCTGTGCTGCTCCGTGAATACGGTTAAGGAGGATGTGGTGCTCCCGGGTACTGGCACCCGGTATTGGACCCAAACGTGCTTTTAAAAGGGGCTGATTTGGGGAAACCTGTTGCCGGACAATGTTCCAAGAAAAATATGACAAATACTAACGGCATTGAAACAACACCGTACCCACTGGAGGGTAGAAAAATAATTAAAGGAATCTGGGAGCCGCCTGCACTACAGGTACCACAATGCTTAACAACAGGAAGTGACCTGCCAAAAAGTGACCATTGGAGGCTTGAAAAACATCAAAATCACTGCGTACCTGTGGCAGCAAATCGGCTTTCCCGGAAGAACGGTGTTCTGCAACTGAAGAAGTTCGAGGGAGAACGAAACGCGTCTTGTGCAATGCCGTGCTGAGAAAGCAATTGAAAATAAAAGATAATTGGCAAATCTGGTTGTCGTGTGCGGCTCCACCTTCCTCTGTGGGGAAAACTGTTGAAATACATGATCGGCTTGGTTCCGCCGAAGGAGACTGCGCTGCCATCAAGAGCGCCATACACCCTCCAAATTGAACCTCTTTGCTGCTCAGTGAATACGGTTAAGGAGGATGTGGTGCTCCCGGGTACTGGCACCCGGTATTGGACCCAAACGTGCTTTTAAAAGGGGCGGATTTGGGGAAACCTGTTGCCGGACAATGTTCGAAGAAAAATATGACAAATACTAACGGCATTGAAACAACACCGTACCCACTGGAGGGTAGAAAAACTAATTAAAGGAATCTGGGAGCCGCCTGCACTACAGGTACCACAATGCTTAACAACAGGAA
Source organism: Lissotriton vulgaris (assembly GCF_964263255.1). Lineage (NCBI taxonomy): Eukaryota > Metazoa > Chordata > Amphibia > Caudata > Salamandridae > Lissotriton > Lissotriton vulgaris. The sequence goes on from NC_141695.1 coordinate 222,914,932, forward strand.
GTGACCTGCCAAAAAGTGACCATTGGAGGCTTGAAAAACATCAAAATCACTGCGTTCCTGTGGCAGCAAATCTGCCTTCCCGGAAGAACGGTGTTCTGCAACTGAAGAAGTTCGAGGGAGAACGAAACGCGTCTTGTGCAATGCCGTGCTGAGAAAGCAATTGAAAATAAAAGATAATTGGCAAATCTGGTTGTCGTGTGCGGCTCCACCTTCCTCTGTGGGGAAAACTGTTGAAATACATGATCGGCTTGGTTCCGCCGAAGGAGACTGCGCTGCCATCAAGAGCGCCATACACCCTCCAAATTGAACCTCTTTGCTGCTCCGTGAATACGGTTAAGGAGGATGTGGTGCTCCCAGGTACTGGCACCCGGTATTGGACCCAAACGTGCTTTTAAAAGGGGCTGATTTGGGGAAACCTGTTGCCGGACAATGTTCCAAGAAAAATATGACAAATACTAACGGCATTGAAACAACACCGTACCCACTGGAGGGTAGAAAAATAATTAAAGGAATCTGGGAGCCGCCTGCACTACAGGTACCACAATGCTTAACAACAGGAAGTGACCTGCCAAAAAGTGACCATTGGAGGCTTGAAAAACATCAAAATCACTGCGTACCTGTGGCAGCAAATCGGCTTTCCCGGAAGAACGGTGTTCTGCAACTGAAGAAGTTCGAGGGAGAACGAAACGCGTCTTGTGCAATGCCGTGCTGAGAAAGCAATTGAAAATAAAATATAATTGGCAAATCTGGTTGTCGTGTGCGGCTCCACCTTCCTCTGTGGGGAAAACTGTTGAAATACATGATCGGCTTGGTTCCACCGAAGGAGACTGCGCTGCCATCAAGAGCGCCATACACCCTACAAATTGAACCTCTTTGCTGCTCTGTGAATACGGTTAAGGAGGATGTGGTGATCCCGGGTACTGGCACCCGGTATTGGACCCAAACGTGCTTTTAAAAGGGGCTGATTTGGGGAAACCTGTTACCGGACAATGTTCCAAGAAAAATATGACAAATACTAACGGCATTGAAACAACACCGTACCCACTGGAGGGTAGAAAAATAATTAAAGGAATCTGGGAGCCGCCTGCACTACAGGTACCACAATGCTTAACAACAGGAAGTGACCTGCCAAAAAGTGACCATTGGAGGCTTGAAAAACATCAAAATCACTGCATACCTGTGGCAGCAAATCGGCTTTCCCGGAAGAACGGTGTTCTGCAACTGAAGAAGTTCGAGGGAGAACGAAACGCGTCTTGTGCAATGCCGTGCTGAGAAAGCAATTGAAAATAAAAGATAATTGGCAAATCTGGTTGTCGTGTGCGGCTCCACCTTCCTCTGAGGGGAAAACTGTTGAAATACATGATCGGCTTGGTTCCACCGAAGGAGACTGCGCTGCCATCAAGAGCGCCATACACCCTACAAATTGAACCTCTTTGCTGCTCCGTGAATACGGTTAAGGAGGATGTGGTGCTCCCGGGTATTGGACCCAAACGTGCTTTTAAAAGGGGCTGATTTGGGGAAACCTGTTACCGGACAATGTTCTAAGAAAAATATGACAAATACTAATGGCATTGAAACAACACCGTACCCACTGGAGGGTAGAAAAATAATTAAAGGAATCTGGGAGCCGCCTGCACTACAGGTACCACAATGCTTAACAACAGGAAGTGACCTGCCAAAAAGTGACCATTGGAGGCTTGAAAAACATCAAAATCACTGGATACCTGTGGCAGCAAATCGGCTTTCCCGGAAAAACGGTGTTCTGCAACTGAAGAAGTTCGAGGGAGAACGAAACGCGTCTTGTGCAATGCCGTGCTGAGAAAGCAATTGAAAATAAAAGATAATTGGCAAATCTGGTTGTCGTGTGCGGCTCCACCTTCCTCTGAGGGGAAAACTGTTGAAATACATGATCGGCTTGGTTCCACCGAAGGAGACTGCGCTGCCATCAAGAGCGCCATACACCCTACAAATTGAACCTCTTTGCTGCTCCGTGAATACGGTTAAGGAGGATGTGGTGCTCCCGGGTATTGGACCCAAACGTGCTTTTAAAAGGGGCTGATTTGGGGAAACCTGTTACCGGACAATGTTCCAAGAAAAATATGACAAATACTAATGGCATTGAAACAACACCGTACCCACTGGAGGGTAGAAAAATAATTAAAGGAATCTGGGAGCCGCCTGCACTACAGGTACCACAATGCTTAACAACAGGAAGTGACCTGCCAAAAAGTGACCATTGGAGGCTTGAAAAACATCAAAATCACTGGATACCTGTGGCAGCAAATCGGCTTTCCCGGAAAAACGGTGTTCTGCAACTGAAGAAGTTCGAGGGAGAACGAAACGCGTCTTGTGCAATGCCGTGCTGAGAAAGCAATTGAAAATAAAAGATAATTGGCAAATCTGGTTGTCGTGTGCGGCTCCACCTTCCTCTGTGGGGAAAACTGTTGAAATACATGATCGGCTTGGTTCCGCCGAAGGAGACTGCGCTGCCATCAAGAGCGCCATACACCCTCCAAATTGAACCTCTTTGCTGCTCCGTGAATACGGTTAAGGAGGATGTGGTGCTCCCGGGTACTGGCACCTGGTATTGGACCCAAACGTGCTTTTAAAAGGGGCTGATTTGGGGAAACCTGTTGCCGGACAATGTTCCAAGAAAAATATGACAAATACTAACGGCATTGAAACAACACCGTACCCACTGGAGGGTAGAAAAATAATTAAAGGAATCTGGGAGCCGCCTGCACTACAGGTACCACAATGCTTAACAACAGGAAGCGACCTGCCAAAAAGTGACCATTGGAGGCTTGAAAAACATCAAAATCACTGCGTACCTGTGGCAGCAAATCGGCCTTCCCGGAAGAACGGTGTTCTGCAACTGAAGAAGTTCGAGGGAGAACGAAACGCGTGTTGTGCAATGCCGTGCTGAGAAAGTAATTGAAAATAAAAGATAATTGGCAAATCTGGTTGTCGTGTGCGGCTCCACCTTCCTCTGTGGGGAAAACTGTTGAAATACATGATCGGCTTGGTTCCGCCGAAGGAGACTGCGCTGCCATCAAGAGCGCCATACACCCTCCAAATTGAACCTCTTTGCTGCTCCGTGAATACGGTTAAGGAGGATGTGGTGCTCCCGGGTACTGGCACCCAGTATTGGACCCAAACGTGCTTTTAAAAGGGGCTGATTTGGGGAAACCTGTTGCCGGACAATGTTCCAAGAAAAATATGACAAATACTAATGGCATTGAAACAACATCGTACCCACTGGAGGGTAGAAAAATAATTAAAGGAATCTGGGAGCCGCCTGCACTACAGGTACCACAATGCTTAACAACAGGAAGTGACCTGCCAAAAAGTGACCATTGGAGGCTTGAAAAACATCAAAATCACTGCGTACCTGTGGCAGCAAATCGGCTTTCCCGGAAGAACGGTGTTCTGCAACTGAAGAAGTTCGAGGGAGAACGAAACGCGTCTTGTGCAATGCCGTGCTGAGAAAGCAATTGAAAATAAAAGATAATTGGCAAATCTGGTTGTCGTGTGCGGCTCCACCTTCCTCTGTGGGGAAAACTGTTGAAATACATGATCGGCTTGGTTCCGCCGAAGGAGACTGCGCTGCCATCAAGAGCGCCATACACCCTACAAATTGAACCTCTTTGCTGCTCCGTGAATACGGTTAAGGAGGATGTGGTGCTCCCGGGTACTGGCACCCGGTATTGGACCCAAATGTGCTTTTAAAAGGGGCTGATTTGGGGAAACCTGTTGCCGGACAATGTTCCAAGAAAAATATGACAAATACTAACGGCATTGAAACAACACCTTACCCACTGGAGGGTAGAAAAATAATTAAAGGAATCTGGGAGCCGCCTGCACTACAGGTACCACAATGCTTAACAACAGGAAGTGACCTGCCAAAAAGTGACCATTGGAGGCTTGAAAAACATCAAAATCACTGCGTACCTGTGGCAGCAAATCGGCTTTCCCGTAAGAACGGTGTTCTGCAACTGAAGAAGTTCGAGGGAGAACGAAACGCGTCTTGTGCAATGCCGTGCTGAGAAAGCAATTGAAAATAAAAGATAATTGGCAAATCTGGTTGTCGTGTGCGGCTCCACCTTCCTCTGTGGGGAAAACTGTTGAAATACATGATCGGCTTGGTTCCGCCGAAGGAGACTGCGCTGCCATCAAGAGCGCCATACACCCTCCAAATTGAACCTCTTTGCTGCTCCGTGAATACGGTTAAGGAGGATGTGGTGCTCCCGGGTACTGGCACCCGGTATTGGACCCAAACGTGCTTTTAAAAGGGGCTGATTTGGGGAAACCTGTTGCCGGACAATGTTCCAAGAAAAATATGACAAATACTAACGGCATTGAAACAACACCGTACCCACTGGAGGGTAGAAAAATAATTAAAGGAATCTGGGAGCCGCCTGCACTACAGGTACCACAATGCTTAACAACAGGAAGTGACCTGCCAAAAAGTGGTCATTGGAGGCTTGAAAAACATCAAAATCACTGCGTACCTGTGGCAGCAAATCGGCTTTCCCGGAAGAACGGTGTTCTGCAACTGAAGAAGTTCGAGGGAGAACGAAACGTGTCTTGTGAAATGCCGTGCTGAGAAAGCAATTGAAAATAAAAGATAATTGGCAAATCTGGTTGTCGTGTGCGGCTCCACCTTCCTCTGTGGGGAAAACTGTTGAAATATATATATATATATATATATATATATATATATATATATATATACATATATATATGTTTATTTTGGCATTGTTAGTTTAAGTTTAATTTTAAGTTTTTTAGTTGACAAAAATTAAACAATGATGAGGGTCTGTCGATTAGTGATTCTTTAGCTGCAGAATTTACCACAGATTTGTGCATTTACTGCAATTGCCACATAATTGGTCAGATCAATTATATCTTTATTTGTAAACAGTAGTATCCATAAAACTGCAGCTTAAAATCACAGAAAACATGAAAACTGAAATCTGAGCTTTGATCAAACTGGGGGCCCCTTCTAGTTTGTGTTCATTAACGTGCGAGCCAGAACAACAGTTTTCAGAAACGTACCCAGGTGAAAAAAGCTATTATCATCAGCGAGTTGAAGCTGCTTGCTATATGCTGCTCTAAAATCACTAATAGCAAACCTCTCAGTTAGGTGGAGTAAAATACTTTTACTATGAATAGAATAATAACCACAAAAGAATAATAAATGTAGCAGCGATTTACCTTAGCTTCCATTACATGAGCTAGGGGAGGTGTCCACATTTTCCCACAATACTAGGGGGACTCAGAGCAAGTATTTACCAGTCCCTGCCCTGTCACGGAACAGCACATTTCTCTCCCATCGCCCCATAGGTTTTGTTAGATAGACAGCAATTGAGACTTCTAGATTCATGTAGGTTGTCACGCTTGGCTTTGTATTCTAAGTTGCTAATCTATCAGCCTGTAGGAATTTGTACAGAGCTACTTGAAACTCTTTTTTGTAGGTCTCGCCTATGCAGCGCGCATGCGCTGCATAGGCAAATTGACCTTTAGTAATCGTTTTGGCTTTTCAGCCAAAAACGTGCACGAGTTCCATTGCCTTCAATGGCAACGCGTGCATGTTTGGCGATTCACTTGAGGGAACACGCCACGCCATATGGTAGCAATTATCGCTCTTGGAGCTGCTCGCTCTCGCAGGTGAAATGCTTTCACTTTTCCTGACACTATTTTTATTTACTTTTAGCGCGCGCGTGCTTGTTTAGGCATGTGGAGATTGTTTCGCTCAGAATCACAGGATTTTGACTCTGTGACTTGAACCTTGAAATGATCACCACCTTCTCCTCCATTCAGTCCCCCCTCCAGCTTCCCACGCAAAAAACAACCTCTTCCACATTCCATGGCTCGCCATATCCATTATGCCCACATCCATGCGCGTTCTTGGAAACGAGCTAATGCGGTTTCTGGTTTGCTGCATCTAGATCCACTCTTAGTGCGCTCGCCTCATCTGAAAAGTGTCACCTAGACTCTTATTTAAACCTGTGACTGCTTCTTTAATCAGTGGGGGTTGCTGCTTGCCTGTTTCTGGAGGGGTACCATTCCAAGCTGGCCTTCCAGGTCTCTTCAGTTACTCAGCACCAGCTACTTGAGCAGCTGCAGAAAGCAAAATCCTACACATAGCCTGAGTTAACCCCCTAATTACTCTTGCAGTCCACATTATAAAGAGTAACAGCTGTGCGCTGGCAATGGCCAGGGCAGTCCAAGGGGGATAGAGATGACATAATTAGTAACAATGTTAACAATTGGGTTCAAAACCCATTACAGTTACTGTAATGCTCAGTATAAAATAAAACACAGGCGGATCAAACGTAGTAAGAGTCTGCTCATATTTTAATTAATAAAGCAAAAAAAAGACACTTCGGCTCTTTAAAAAAATGCAGATGATCTCAAATAGAAACCAAATGAAAAATCAACAAAGCACAATAAAAATTACTAGAAAATGCCACTAAAAGGGGTCATTTTTTGGGGTTCACATAACTCAGAGGTGGTGTACACATACCAGTTGAGGCAGGTTTTCAGATATGTTACAAGAAGGAAATACCACAATTTTTTTACCCTATAGTAATACCTGTGGAATACGATATCTAAAGGTATGCTGTAAATGCAGTGAGTTACCCCTCTAAAGCTGAGCAATCTACATGCACCCTATCAACAGCCTCCCTTAATCGAAACCACACCAACAATGTAGTCAGAAACTGTCACGTAAAGTTTAGAGAAAAGCATATTGATCAGCAATATGAATATATATTAGGGATTAAACCCCGACTTAATTTGAAACTATATGGACAAAGATACTCAGTCAATCAATCATAGCATTTGTATAGCGCGCTACTTACCCGGAAGGGTCTCAAGGCGCTGGGGGAGAGGGGTACGTTACTGCGTGAACAGCCAGGTCTTGAGTTGCTTCCTGAAGAAAAGATGGCCCTGGGTCATCCGCAGGTGGATGGGGAGGGAGTTCCAGGTCTTGGCTGCCAGGTAGGAGAAGGATCTTCCTCCGGTGGTGGCTCTGTGGATGCGTGGAACGGTGGGGAAGGCGAGGTTGGTCGATCGTAGCTGGCGGGTGGGTGCGTAGAAGGTCAGGCGGTCATTGAGGTACTTGGGGCCCAGGTCGTGGAGAGCCTTGTGTGCGTGGGTGAGGAGCCTGAACGTGATCCTCTTGCTGACGGGGAGCCAGTGCAGGTCTCTCAAGTGGCCGGAGATATGGCTGCGTCGGGGGATGTCCAAGACGAGACGTGCCGAGGCGTTCTGGATGCATTGGAGTCTTTTCTGCAGTTTGGCTTTGGTTCCGGCGTAGAGGGTGTTTCCGTAGTCCAGTTGGCTGATGACGAGTGCCTGGTGATGGTCTTCCTGGTCTCGGTGGGGATCCAGCGGAAGATCTTACAGGGCATACGCAGGGTGTTGAAGCACGATGAGGAGACGGCGTTGACTTGTCTAGTCATCGAGAGGGAAGAGTCCAGGATGAAACCCAGGTTGCGTGCGTGATCCGTTGGCTTGGGAGTAGTGCCCAGGGCCAGGGGCCACCAGGAGTCGTCCCAGGCGGAGGGCGATGATGCCAGGATGAGGACTTCCGTTTTTTTTAGTTCAGTTTCAGGCTGCTGTTCTTCATCCACTCAGTGACGTCTTTCATCCCTTCGTGTAGCTGGTTCTGGCGGTGGTGGGGTCGTTGGTGAGGGAGAGGATCAGCTGGGTATCGTCGGCGTAGGAGATGATGTTGAGGTTGTGTTGGCGTGCGATGGCTGCGAGGGGGCTCATTAGATGTTGAAGAGGGTCGGGCTGAGTGATGATCCTTGTGGTACGCCGCAAATTACTTTGGTGGCCTCGGATCTGAACGGGGGGAGGCGGACTCGCTGGGTTCTTCCGGTGAGGAATGAGATGATCCACTCTTGGGCTTTCCCTTGGATTCCGATGTTGCTGAGGCGCTGCACTAGGGTGCAGTGGCAGACAGTGTTGAATGCTGCGGAGAGGTCCAGGAGGATGAGGGCTGCTGTTTTCATGTTGTCAAGCCGGGATCTGATGTCATCCGTGGCTGCGATCAGGGCGGTCTCGGTGCTGTGGTTGGCTCCGAAACCAGACTGCGAGGGGTTGAGGGATCCATTCGTCTTGAGGAAGGCGGCGAGCTGTCTGTTGACGGTCTTCTTGATGACTTTGGCAGGAAAAGGGAGGAGCGAGATGGGGCGGAAGTTCTTGAGGTCGGTGGGGTCAGCTGTTGGTTTCTTCAGGAGGGCGCTGAGCTCGGCGCGCTTCCAGCTCTCCGGGAAGGTGGCGGTGTGGAAGGAGGTGTTAATGATGTCCCGCAGTTGGGGTGCGAGGATGGAGTCTGCCTTGTTGAAGTCGTGGTGAGGGCAGGGGTCGGATGGTGATCCGGAGTGGATAGTGTTCATTGTGCGGGTGGTGTCTTCGGTGCTGACCGGGGTCCAGTTGCAGAGGGTGGTGGTAGGGGGCGTTGGTTCGGCGGTTGGGTGCGTGGTTGGTGCGCCGAAGCTGTTGTGTATGTCGGCGATCTTGCGGTGGAAGAACAAGGCGAGGGAATCGCAGAGGTTTTGCGAGGGCATGATGTCGTTGTTTCCGGAGCTGGGGTTGGAGAGCTCTTTGACGATGTTGAAGAGTTCCTTGCTGTTGTGGGCGTTGTTGTCCAGTCGTTCTTTGAATGCTGTCTTCTTGGTGGTGCGGATCAGCTGGTTGTGCTTGCGGGTGGCGTGCTTGAGGGCAGTCATGTTGTCTGAGGTCTGATCGTGGTGCCAGGCTTTCTCGAGGATGCAGCAGTTCTTTTTGGAGTCCTTGAGTTCGTTGGTGAACCAGGGGGCTTTCTTGCTTCTGGGCTTCCTGGGAGGGTTCTTTAGTGGTGTGAGGTCGTCGGCGCAGTTGGTGAGCCACTGTATGAGGTTGCTGGCTGCTTCGTTGGGGTCTGGTGTGCTGGCGGGAGGGTTCTGGCAGAGGGAGGTGGTGAGCTGCTTGGCGGTGATCTTGCTCCAGCTCTGGTGAGGAATCTGTTGTGGGTGGTGGTGGGTCGTGTTTTTCCTGAAGCTGAAGTGGACGCAGCTGTGATCAATCCAGTGAAGTCCGGTGGAGTGGCTGAAGGAGATGTGCTTGCTGGAGGAGAAGATGGGGTCAAGCGTGTGGCCCGCGTAGTGGGTGGGGGTGTTCACCAATTGCTTGAGTCGGAGGTTGGTGAGTTTGTCCAGCAGGGTGGCGGTGTTGTTGTCCTTGTTGTTCTCCAGGTGGAAGTTGAGGTCCCCTAGGAGGATGTAGTCAGAGGAGGCGAGGGCGTGCGGGCTGATGATGTCTGCAATGTCTTCGCTGAATTGTGTGCGTGGTCCCGGGGGTCTGTAGATGAGGGTGCCTCTGAGGGTCGTCTTGGGGTCGCTGTGTATCTGGAAGTGGAGGTGTTCGGCGGGGGTGAAGGTGTCGTTGGAGTTGGTCGAGATGCGGATGGTGTTCTTGTGTCAGGTTAACGCGGTCCCTCTGGGTGATCTTGTATCAGTCCGGGATGGCTATGGCGATGTCGGGCGCTGAGGAGGCGTTCATCCAGGTTTCCGTGAGGAAGGCGATGTCTGGTGATGTTGTGTTGAGCAGGTTCCAGAGTTCTACGGCATGTCTGTGGACAGAGCGGGTGTTGAGCATGATGCACTTGAGGTGGTTGCTGCTGGCGCTTGGCTTGGTGGGAGCGGCGCAGGTCCGGAGGCAGGTGAGCTTGCAAGCTTGGCAAGTGATGGGTCCGTGGGTGCGTTTTGGGGTGGCTCGGTAGCAGGCGGGGTACCGTCCGGCGTTGAGTGCGTGGAGGGTTGCAGCGTCGTAAGTCCGTCCAGTGGGATGGCGTCCTTGAGGGCATGGGGTCCTGGCGCTGGGCGTGGTCCAGGCGCGGATGGGCGCAGACGGGCTTGCCTTTGGCACGCAATCGGCATGCCCGCTGCGCGTGCTCGCTGCGTGTACGCGTTGACTCTGCCATAAATGGCAAAGTGGGAGGGAGGAGTGGCTGGGAGGCGGGAGCGGGGCGGCGAATGGGGGTAGAGGAAGGTAGAGGAAGAAAAAGAGGCGTGCCACAGGGGAGCAGCGGCGGGGAGCGGGGGGAGAGGAGAGCGGGAAAAACGGGCGAGGGGGCGGGTACGGAAGACAAGAGAACAGGCAGTACACGAGCACAGAGACAAGGCAGATACAAAAAAACAGGAACAGAATACAATTTACAATACGAAATACAGTAAATAAATATCAGGGGCGGCGACAAAGCACGGGTGGAGACCGCCGAGAAAAAACCAAAAGCCCAGCTGCAAGGCAGCGGCGAGCTCGAGTCAGCAGCGGGGAGCCTGGCACACTCACGGGGAGTCACGCGGTGTGTGGAGCGACCGGCCTTGAAGCAGGGTCAAGGGTCAAGGAAAAACATTTCCCAAGAAAACTCATTGCCACATAGCAACAATGTTGGTCCAAAACTCTCATTGAAGTGCCTGGCTATTTCATCCCTGCAAAAACATATGTCTTAATTGGAGTTTGTATTTTTTTATACATTATGTAGGTTTCTGAAAAATGCTAACAGTAGCTTCTGAGAGCTTTTGGATAAGGTTTGTTTTGCTTACATAATGCGGATTTCGAGCATCCTAAAGAAGCCGCAGTAAACGTTTTTGATCAGCCTTTTACTTTGCAACACCAGAACTACTGATGTTTATTCCTTTCTTTTATTTAAGGATTAAGCACCAACGTTGGCGAAAATAAACATTGCTATCCACAGGGAGCTGGATGTAATGCCACTGTGAATTGTTACTGCTAAAGGTTTATGATGTAATTAGGATTTTCATCTACCAACTGTCTGTAGAGCAGTGCTTCCCAAACTATTTGGAGCCAATTTTTGGTGGCCCGCGAAGATCCATAAAGATGCCTTCAAATTTCATATTTTTCTTCAAATTTGCTGCGTTTCAGATACAGAAGTCAAAGATCAGGACGAACTGCAGCTTATTTTAAAGGGGATTGTTTTTTCTTTCCCTCAAACTCCCCTCACTTTGCAATTAGCAAAAGAAAAAATGAATTATGTGACTGTTGCTGGCGTACAGGGAGTTGAAAGGCAAGGTTGGAGGATGTTTCTTTTTCAAATACACAACAAAATGTAAATATCTGTACACGTTCTGCAGCTCGGAATGTAACAACAAGCATTGGCATAGCCAATAGGTCTCGCCTTTGGGACCTTATAAGTGTTTAGTTATCTAGCACAATATCCTTGGTGCAACAACATCAATGGTTGCATTGTTAAAAACTTTTAATGTCCCAAAGGCGAGACCTATTGGCTACGCCAATGCTTGTTACTAAAAATTCTGGGCAAAGCACTACGCTGCGCCCGGGTAGTTTGCAAAGTTTGCGCTACTTCGCCGTACACGAATTGCACGTAGCACAGTACAAACACGCATAGCGTAGCACAGCAGTAATTTTTTGCTTGCTTGCGGTCCTCAGCGTCAAGTTGGCGACAGCGAGCATGCAAAATGACATCCCGGCGAGACTTTTTCCTCGTTCGCGATCAGCAACAACAAGTTGCTAATCGCGAGCGTGGAAAATAAACCTCCCGGCGAGATTCTCAACCGATCGTGATGAGAAACTACCAGACCACGTTGAGAAAGCTGCCGCTCGAGTAGAAATTTACTTGAGCGACAGAAAACGACCGCTTGCACTGTGCAGACAAGCATCTGGCACTGTGCAATCAGTGCGAACACCATTTTTCACATTCCACTTCGGTAGCTCACGTAGCTACGCGTAGCTCGCGTAGTGCACTTTGCGTAGCTACGCGTATCGCTACTTAGCGACCTAAGTCCAGGGTTAGTTACTAATAGTAGGTGCTTCTTCAGGGTTTTCAAATAAATGTTATTAGTCTGCTTTCCATAAACGAGATTCCACAGTCGCTAACCATGGAATGCTCTTACCTTTATCACAGGCAAGACATTCTAAAATAATATTTCTAGAGAGACGGGGATATTCAATTCATCATGGCAGATGAAATTAGAGGTAGAAATAGGAGCCCCTAAAATTCTTCTTCAGAACCTGTTATATTCCATTTGGATTTAGTTACACTTGTAGATGCCCATATCTCCTGCCCAGAATGTAGCTATTGGTCTGCACAGCAATTACAAAGTCTGCAGAAGTGGGAGAAGGACTTCTCCCCTCATTGGTTGTGGTAAACTAAACAGTGACTCAACCGCTCTTGATTGTTTATTGCTACTTTGTGGAACATGTGCTGTCCATAAGCCATTATCAGTCAAAGTTAGTCCCAGATACGAAAAAGTGAGAGTGGTATTTAAAGTTGACTCCCCAATTGGTCAGAAAATATTTCACAAAAGTGTTTTGTCTAGCTAAAAAGGATGAAAATTGTACTGTCAGAAAAAGTGCTGCATAATTTTTGTTTTTAAATGCATAATTAACAAAAACATGCTTCCTTATTTGGTCCTCCATGTCGCATAATCCTAGTTACTCAGACAATGGTGAATCACAGCGGAGTTGATTGGGGAGTGTCATTAGGATGATAAAATCCATATTCCACAGGGAACAATGAAATACTTCCCAGTTTTCACAATTCAATGTGAAATATGGGTTTTAATACCACTGTGTGTGCAATTAAAGCATCAAAACATGCGTACATATATGCACTTAAAACTAACTCATCTACAACTGAAGTAGACCTGAGACGTAAAAGACTGAAAACCTCAATGAGATATAAAGTTTCTAAAGGTACGTCCAGCGATGTCATGACTGCTGATGCAAAAAAACACAAAAGTTAATGTTGACATAATCCAGATCATATCCACCAAACTTCTTAAAATCAAGTCGATACATCTAACAGAGGCCAACAAAACAATCCTGACCTGGATCCAAGAGGAGGGGATCTTTGTAATTTTGTGCCCAACAATGCAAAGAGAATCTGACTTCCTAACACCGAAGGATCACTTTATAGGAGCAGTTTGTAGGGGACACAATTTATTTTAAAATTTGTATGAATTACTACCAATCACTGGTTGCTTCTAAGAGTAGAACCTGTCCACAACTCTTGATTTCCTGCAGAAATCTCCATGCCAGCTACAGGCATGGGGGAACCCTCTCGTTTTCAAGGTTTGAAACAACAGATTATATGTTCACCCCTCAAGTTAAGTAGGGAACTGATCCTTAGGAGCCACTGCAGTCTGGGTTTCCTTTTCATGTACTTCCTGGTAGGGAAGAAGACAGGCATATGGACGCCTATCTTGTATCTCACAGAGTTGAACAGGTTCTTCAATAAATCATCCATCAGGGTTTTCACCATGCAGTAGGTTATCTTGTTGGTGAAAGAAATTCAAATTTTTCTAGAACGTCAGCATGCAAATTTTAATATACTGAAAAACTCTCAGCAGCCTGTCACCATTAACAATTGAAGCCACCTCCTTAAAGCCTGAAATACCTACCAAATCTCTTGCCAAATGCCTGGCCCATCTAAGGAAATAAGAACAACAGGAGCCGTATTATGGAAGTGCGTCAGGAGTGCAACGGGCGTTTATGCCCACTTTGCGCTCCACTGGGGCACTTTGGTCTTGCAGAAGGGGCCACAGACGCTTGCGCAACCCCTTATGTAATACCAATAGCGCTGGCGCACATAGCGTGCCAACACCATCTTCAGAGGCTGGCTCCTCATTTGTATGGGGACGTGGCCCCATGCTAATGAAGGAATCCCTTTGCCTCTGCACCTTAAAGTGGCGCATAGTTAGTGTGCCCCCTGATTGCAGCCCTTCGGAGGGGGAAAAGGGCTTCTATGGAATCTCCAGACACCCCCTTGCAGGGTGGAGTCCCTCACTGCCCCCACATGAAAGAGAATCTCTAAGCCCCTTTAAAAGTGCAGGCAGGTTTTCACCTGCACTAGGAAGCATGGAACAGCTTCAAAGCAGCCACTCTGTTTTTCACCTGATTGCGCTCCCCTGATGGCAGCTACAGTTTGCTGCTTCCCTGAGGGCAGCACAAGTTCATGGCTGCCCTGGGGGCACCATGAGTTTGCGGCTACCCAGGTTGCAGCAAGAGTTTGCAGCGGCCCTGGGGGCAGCTTGAGTTTGCAGTGGCCCTGGGGGGAGCGCATTCTATGTATAGGGCACATGTTCCCTGTTTACAGCCGGTGCACCTGCTTTAAGGTGCGCAGGTGCAAACAGGTAAAATGCACCCTTTACATTATAGGGCCCCAGATGTTCACATTCACTGACCACTGGCTTTTGAAGGTGCAATCCTCAAAAAGGGTGATGGCATCCATTGACGCGTGCCTGGCTATTGCTCAACATCTGCATTCCACCATGAATGAGAGCAAGTCTATCACTACGAATAAGAATCTAGATCAACAGGAAAACCCTTTCCTCTTACCCAAAACAACCATTGAGGGTAACCCCGTAGGGGAGGGGCCTGGCCTAATAGCTTTTGCCACTACGTCCGCTACTAATAGTGCACCAGTGGGTTTGGTGAACCAGGGACATACAACTTTTCCCCTCAGAATTATTTCCTGGAATTCTGCAGGTATTCACCATAAATTGACCAATGACGTATGGCTTGAGTATATTAGGGGTTTTGATATCATCTATCTCCAGGAAACTTGGTATAGGGATGGCATTGTGTTAGACGGTTATTATTCGTTTACTGTCCCTGCAGTTCACTCCCCGGCAGGGGGAGATAAAGAAGGGCTGGTGTTGTTGATCTTGGTAAGTAGGGGTCCGTAAAAGCCCTTGACTTAGGTTTGTGGCCTGTTGGACACAGAGGGTCAAGTCAGCACAAGCCACACTTTACCCACACACCACAGGGTGAGGCCTTAAATTCCATCATTATTGAGAATGTCCTAGGCCTTATAAACTTGGCCTTTCGTTCCTCGTTCCAGTGCCTCACATATGTTGAAGGTGGGAGGGATCGTTTTATTGATTATATGCTTATTTCATGGACGTTTTTGTCTCTTGTTAGCAACTTTGTGGTGGAACCCAATAATGCTAGTGATCAAATTTCCCTCACAGTTTTGCTAAGTATAACAGCTCAGGTAGGGAAAAATTTAATTGGGGTAATTATCAACCAATTATGAATTGTTTACAACAAGATTCTTTCCTAGAGGAGGTCATTCGGCAATTTGAATTGATCTGCATAAATGTAGCTAAGAGAATAACTAGGCCGTTCCAGCGAAGGGAACACCAGGATGTACGGTGGTTTAACACCGAATGCACAAGGGCTCAAAAGAACATTAAAATGCCCCTTCACGCTAGCCCTCAGGACAGAAATCAAATTAAGAGCACAAGGCAAATGTACAAAACTGGTATTAGACAAAAGAAAGATGAATTGAGGAGATTGGCATGGGAATACCTTGAGAGAGCTAGATCCCTTAAAGACACAAAGGGCTTTTTGGGAATCATTAATCGCCCTTTATTTATGGGCAAGGTGAGGCAAATGTATTCACTTATTCTGGGGGATGTCTGGGAATCCCATTTCTCCGCTATATATAACCTAAACTGTCTGCAGTTAGAAGAGAATAGTGGGGACCTGCCTTTCGATCGAAGCGCTGCCTCCTAATTAAGCTTTTCCATTTCAATATCAGAGGCCGAGGAGACTTTAGCGAAAGGAATATGCACGAAAGCCCCAGGCCCTGATGGGGTTCCACTTGGTTTTTTAAAAAGAAATCCCAACCTCTGAACACTCCTATTGACTAATGTCTTTAAAGAAGTGGAGATTGGCCCTATTTCAGCAACCTGGAAGGAGGCAACTGTGGTACCTATCTTCAAAAAGGGCGATAGGAAGGACCCAGCTTTTTAGAGGCCTATCTCCCTTATCGATGCCAAAGCAAGGGTACTGGGGAGGGTCATCCTTACCTGGGCAACCACCAAAGGGGTCATGTCCAAAACCCAATATGTTTTAGGGGAGGGGCTGGGTACTACAGAGCAGTGCCTCAATTTGTCCCTGAGTATTAGCAAGTACATGAGAGCCAGGAAGGGTTCTATCCACCTGGCCTTCATGCATCTGTCTAGCACTTTCAATACCGCTGATCGGGAGAAATTGTAGGCACTAATGGGAAAATTGGGTGTTGAGGAAGCACTTATCACCCTCTTGCGTAGGTTACATACTAACACCACTGTTGCCATAAGATAGGGCCCACAAGGGGAAAAGACTAAGCTGATTGTTTCCACTGAAGGTGCCCGTAAGGGGTGTATTTTAGCTCCTTTTCTCTTTTAAATCTATACTAATGGCCTAGAGGCATTTTATTAAATAATGAATTTGATTTTCCCGGAATTGGTGGCAATTATGTCCCCTACTATCATACGCAGATAACACAGTTCTAATGGCTTTGACAACAAATAGCCTCAAAAATAGCTCAATGCTTTTACAGATTTTATGTCGGCACTTGATCTGGAAGTTAATTTTATTAAATCGTATAATATGGTGTGTGGCCCCAAACTGACCAAAACTAGAAATTTTGCTGTCAGGGGTAAAACTATTGATACATTGAATAATTTTACCTATTTAGGAAACTTATTTGATAATACAATGAATTGGGAACCACTGATACAGCAATGGTGCAAAATACAAGCAGGGTTGTGGAGAGGTTATTCTGTTTTGCATTCAGGCTAGGACACAAACCGGTGACAGAGCTAGTCATCCTCTATGAAGCAAAGTGCTTGTCTGTGGCAACCTATGGTGCAGGGGTTTGGACCACCATAAAGGCCACCTATTACAGGTTTTGGAAAATAAGTTCATAAAAAGGCTATTCATGACCCCGATTAGCGCCCCCACACTTCTTTGTGACAAAGAGCTGGCGTTGGAATTGTTAGATGACCGCGTAGCCATTGCTCTTTGCTCCTATGGGCAAAAACCTGTCTGTCCGATGAATTAACATTCTTAAGGTATGTGATTAAAGACTGTACTAAATTAGACAGTGCCCTATCGATCCCTTGGCTTTGATTTGTGAGAGATAAATTTCAAGAGAGGCCTGGGGCACTTTTATGAGAATCCTGATAGTATCCTCACAAATGCGAAAGCCATTGTCAAAGAGGCAGATTATTCTAGGGCAAATATATGCCATTCACAATCTGGTTTCCTATGTTTGCTCCCTGCCCAACAGCAATTTTATGTAACCTATACCACCATTGTACAGATATGATTTCTTTTAACTAGATTTCGCTTATGCACTCTGCACTTTTTAGTGGTATTTCCCAATACACTCAGGGTGGGCCGACAAACGTATGCCCTGCCCGTGCAACAATGTGGCAGCTCAGAGCACCTTGCACTTTTTTCTATTTTGCCCTCTTTACAAAGAGCCATGGGAAATATTTCTAGCTCTGCTTTTCAGGGAAATCCGGCGTTGCACATACATTGATGGTTTTAATTTGCTGTATTCATTCGCCACTTCTGCTATTTGCATTGCAGTCTCTAACTATATAAAAGTTGCAATGGCCATTAGAAAACGTTATGAGCTATAGAAGCCGACTAGGAACATTGTAATTTTTAATACACATTTTTTATAACTTTGGAAGTTTATGATTAATGATATATCTTGCTATGCTAGTCATTTGTATTATGGACTATATATTTCTAACTGCCAGATTCCTATCAACGTTATCTTTTATTAATTTTAACTACACTGTTAAAGTTTAAAACTGTGATGTTTGTTTGTCAAACTTTTATGGTCTTTGAAACCGAATAAAGTTATTCTTGACTTGAGAGCAAGTGAAATTGTTATGCTTCATATGGATTTCATATTCCTCGAAGCCATTTTGGACAACATTACAGATTCCAAAACTGGTCTCCATGGCCATCTATTGCTGCAAGCAGGCAATGGCTCTATTAAAATACTACAATTCCCACTTGGTCCTCATGTTATCCTGAATATTGTTTAAGCATTCAGAGGGCTAAGAGGTGTCCCATCCATCTAGAACTGAAGTAGCAGTTGCAACTTGATCTCTGAACTTTCTACTAATTGACCCGCCATTGGATTTCATACATTCATGTAACCGAGTGCACATTATTGGATGTATAAATATGCATTGTATTGAGTATTGATTGAACATGTACAACATGTAAGATTTGATTCAATATAGTTTGATAATACTATCTATCTATCTATATATATATATATATATATATATATATATATAGGTTTCAGAAACCAACAAAATCAGCACTCGCAGTAGTTCAAACCAGATACGGTTTATTGCGCACAAATTAGATGAACAGACGCGTTTCAGCACTTGCCTTCGTCAGTGTCAGCTGGCGACGGCAAGGCGGAAGTTAAAATAAGGCATAATAATTGAAAGTGAAAACAGACAATTGTTACAAATCATAAGCGCCATATTTGAATGGTGAAATAACGCAAATAACGAAAAAAGACCAAATTTGGTGCAATGCTCGTAATACTGAATGGATCATGCATTTCTATTCGATTAACATTTAACTGAGTTATCTAGTGTTGACATTGTGCCCTGAATGGGCTAATTCATAACGGTTTAAGTTAAAAACCAAGTATCGTTAAATCAACATAATTCACATTTCACAATGAATCAATATATTTCATTGGTAAGAGGTTTTTAAAGAAAGAGCTCTAACTAATAGGACCTCTGATGAATGGATTGATGATTGAGGCCTGGATGGCCTATTAGTGAAACTGTAAATCATAATTAACAAGACCCCTACATCACACTATTAAATTAAATACTAACATTAATTCATCATAGAGGGTCAAAACCTGCTACCAACTCAATTTCTTAAAGCATTTATATAGATGAGTAAATTCTCAGACATTGACACAGCTCAATTCATAAATTTTCAATTACTGTTGCTATAGGTGTGATAGTAATTCTTCCCCTGCGTTAAGTCATCCCGGTGACTTTGTTTGGAGATCGATAGTGTATCTTGACTCCAAACGCCTAAGTCTCCGTTTCAAGTCCCCACCCCTTATGTCTTGAGGGACACAGTCCAAACTGAAGAAGCTAAGCAGAGTCCTATCGCTGTTGTGGTGACTAGCGAAATGTCGGGCCATCGGATAGTTCTCATCCTTATTTGCGATGGCCCGTTGAAGTTCCAGGATTCTCAACTTAACTGCCTTAGTGGTACTTCCCACGTACATGGGTCTGCCGGGGCACTTTAGACAGTACACCACAAATGTGGTTGAGCAAGTAATAAACTTGCTAATACTAATCTTGGAATCCTTATGTGGCACCTGATAGGTGAGTACCCTCTGACTGTTACTGCAGGCCTTGCATTTCCCACATGGGTATGACCCATGCATGGCGTGCAGATCTCCTTTGGACTTTTCCTTAGATAGATGGCTTGTGACTAGCCTGTCCTTTAATGATCTTATTCTCCTGAATGTTATCATTGGGTGTTTTTTTTCAGATCCTTGCCAACTATGGCATCCGATTTGAGAATCCCCCAATTTATGGACATAATGGCTCTGACTTTATTCGCTGCCACAGAATAATTTGTTATCAGTCTAATGATGCCACTTCCACCTTTAGTTGTTCCAATCCTTTTATCCAACAGTAGGGTTTGCCTATCGACAGTTTTAGCCTTTTCTTCAGCTTGTTGGAGGACAGTTCTAGAGTAGCCGCGAGATTTGAAGCGTTTCACGCTTCTTTGTGCGGCCTCTGTAAAATCTTTCTCAAGGGAGCTGTTGCACTTTATCCTCAACAGTTCCCCATAGGGGATACTCTTAACCAGGGAGGTCGGATGGCTGCTACGTCCATGTAGGACAGAATTCCCGGCCGTCTCCTTTCTAAAAAGAGTGGTCTGGATAGGGCCTGAATCAACGAAAACCCTTAAGTCTAGAAAGCTAACCTCTTTCTTGCTCATATTGTAGGTAAATTGTAGGTTAAGATTGTTTTGATTAAGAACCTTTATATATTCCTTTCCTGAGGATTCTGACCCTCTCCAAATAAGGAAGAGGTCGTCGATATACCTTCTCCAGCATATCACCCTGTTGACCCACTGGGTTTTCTCATCTGCCCAGGCCACCTGCTTCTCCCACCAGCCCACGAATAAATTCATGTAGCTGGGGGCGAAGCAGGTGCCCATCGCAGTCCCCCTGACCTGTCTGTATTGTTGATTCTGGAAAATAAAGATGTTATTATTCAAACAGAAAGATATAAAGTCCAGAACCATTCTGCTGTGTTCCAGGTAGCGGGCGGGTCGTAGGTTCAAAAAAGTCTTAACTGCTGCAATCCCACCATGATGCCTAATACTCGTATAGAGACTAGAAATGTCCATCGTTACCATCACCAGGTCGTCTTCCCACTCCACATCTTGTATCTGTCTAAGGAAGTCTTTAGTGTCCTTCGTATATGAGCTCAACTGAGCTACCCATGGGGCCAGAAATGAGTCAATAAATTTCGACATCTTCTCAGTTAATCCTCCAATGGATGACACAATTGGTCTCCCTGGTGGCTGTGTGGCGTCCTTATGTATTTTCGGGAGATGGTAAAAACTAGGTAGTCTCAGCTGCTTGTTCTGCAAGAATAGATATTCCTCCCTTCCTAGTATTCCCTTCCCATACCAGTGTTCAATAAGGGAATGGTAGTTCTGGATGCTTTCCTGATATTCATGTTCCGTCGTTGGCATATAGTTGTTGCGGTCCTGTAATTGACGCAGGGCTTCTTTACAGTAGTTAGCGCGACTCTGGATAACAACGTTTCCGCCTTTATCCGAAGGCTTTATCACGACTGAGTCGTCTTGTTCCAGATTTGTTATGGCTTCTCTTTGTTGGAACGAGGGATTCCACTTGATGTTCCCCTTGTGAGATTCTTCAAGTTTAGATAACTTCTGTAGATCGTGACTAACTGCTTCTGAGAAAACATCCACTGCATCCGTCGGTGTTTGGGGGAGAAAATGAGAGGTTGGCTTGAAAGCGCTAAATTCACCAATTTGGGTTATGCCTATAGATGTACCTCTCCCTACTACATCTACTGGTAATACAGTCTGGGGTCCACTTTCTTCCAGCAGGTCCTCAAGTACAGCCAGGCTTTCAAGGCCACTGATACTCATTTCTGTGGGATCTGACTGGGCTGTACCGACCACCATTGGTAAACTTAGTGTATTTTCTTTAAGCGCCTTCTGTTTAAAGTATTTCCAGAGCTTGAGTTTCCGGACAAATAGAAACAAGTCTATTCGAGTCTGAGCATATTCATAACGGCCTGTTGGACAGAATGTGAGTCCCAATTTAAGAACTTTTTATTCATCTGTTGTAAGAGTTCTTTGTGAGAGGTTGATTATATTCAAATCCTCCATTAGTTCCTCTTGGTCCTGGCCTGCCGGTTCCTCTGTTTTTTGGTGCCTCTCTCTGTGCCTTCTCCCTCCACGTCTCGTGATGTGTCTCCTCTTGCATTTGTGGATTGTTCCGGAGGGCGTTTTTTCCCATCTCTCAACCAGTTCTGGCGGATTAGGTCGCATTCCTCGCGAAAAGAAGGCGGCTCGCATATTTGCCCAATTTGTAGGCTCCTATTTGGTGTCTCCTCTTCAGACTGTTCCGCGCTTGTGACTTCGGACTCTGAGGTATCTCGTGGTGCCTGTGGCCTCTGTCGTCTTGCCCTCAGATCCCGGCGCGGTGCGTCGTATTTGCGTGCAAATGTTAGTATCCTTCCTTGCTCATAATCGCGAGCGTCACGTTCAAACTTCTGCTGTTTCCTCAGTTGTATCTTTTTTCATTACCAGTTAGCCTCTTTTTCATGGACTCTTTCTCTGTATCTAGTTGCCCCTGATCCGCCAATTCTACGATCTCCTTCTCCAGCGCTTCGATGTCCTGTAGTGCCTTCTCTCTATCTTTCCATGCAAACTTGATGAGGAGATTCAGCATACCTTCTGAGGAGTGTGCTGTAAATTCAGCCCACTGGCTGAGTAATTCAGGATCAGGATTTTCGTAGGCCGGAATTGTATAAATGTGGAGGCCGCGTGGGACCCTCTTTACCTCCACATAGTGTTGCAGCGAGGTGGCCTCCCACCACTTTCTCGTTTCGCGCTCGTATAGTCTTTCTAGCTGTTGGTATTTGCTTTTGAGCGTAGATTGTGCTGAGTCAGCTGTCTGTGTGGCGTTCCGTGCCTGCGGCCCCGGTCGCCCTTTAAAAATGCCACTTGCCACCTCCCAGCGCGCTGTGTCGCTGAACATTTAAATACGTTAATGTGGTTGTTAAGAATCAATTGCGCATCCTACTTCACTCGTGCCAACGGATTGAGAGCAAGTCGGGTGTCTCCTACCTCGCACAGTCCGTCTTCGTCACACGGATTACAGCTTACGATCCGAGCTTCTCGGGACTGGTTCAGGTGATGCCGACTTCTCCTGGCGGTGCGTTCTCCCTCTACTCGGTTTCGCAGCTCCAATGTCCCCGCATGGAGACCGCACTCAGCCGAGTGGGTGCTGATACAAACGGCGGCGTGCCGTTTAATATATCCAAGCTCCGCAGGTTTCAGAAACCAACAAAATCAGCACTCGCAGTAGTTCAAACCAGATACGGTTTATTGCGCACAAATTAGATGAACAGATGCGAGTGCTGATTTTGTTGGTTTCAGTTGGCAACGGCAAGGCGGAAGTTAAAATAAGGCATAATAATTGAAAGTGAAAAGGGACAATTGTTACAAATCATAAGCGCCATCTTTGAATGGTGAAATAACGCAAATAACGAAAAAAGACCAAATTTGGTGCAATGCTCGTAATACTGAATGGATCATGCATTTCTATTCGATTAACATTTAACTGAGTTATCTAGTGTTGACATTGTGCCCTGAATGGGCTAATTCATAACGGTTTAAGTTAAAAACCAAGTATCGTTAAATCAACATAATTCACATTGCACAATGAATCAATATATTTCATTGGTAAGAGGTTTTTAAAGAAAGAGCTCTAACTAATAAGACCTCTGATGAATGGATTGATATCTATATATATATATATATTAATATATATATTAACGTATGTTGGCTCTCCCCACTTCCCGGTCGGCGAAGAGAGAGTGACGGACTCCTAGAGTTTGTGGCTATTCAGGTCTTTATTTTGCACAGCTTATGATGGTTTTCGGGCAACTAGGTGCCCTTGTTCACTTGAATAATATATATATTAATGTGATTTATAATGTGTGATTGTAATAATATGAAAGAATTTGGTATATGTGAAACAGAATTACTAGGCAAATTCTAGCATTTTATATAATTCCTCAAGGTTTGTGCCCTTTTCAAAATAGTCAGAAAACTGTATTTAACCCTGGTGTAAACTCATATTAGACGGAGAAGAATCTAGAGTTTTCTCCTGGGAGATTGGTTTGTGCAAACTGAGTTGCAAACAGCCCTGGCAAAGACTATCGGTTCCTCAGAGTCAGCCGGGCCTTTTGGCAAGAGAATGCTAGTAAATGAGACAGAGTGACATTCTCAAAGTACAGAATGGGAAGAATATTGTTTAGCCAAGGTATGCTGGCTAAAGATCCCCTAAAGAAACTCAGAGAAACCCTTTAGGAGCTAAAACAGATTACCAGGGGCTAGAAGGAATGGATTGGTTACCAATGACTAGTTCCATCATTCAACAAAATAAATTACTGAAACACCATCTCAATGTTGCAATTCCTTTTACTAATTTTCTTAGCTGCTTTTATTGCCACTATTTTGTTTGTCTATATAGTTATTTCTGTGCATATGATCTGTGCTAGATTAGGGCGTTGGCTTTAATAAAGTATTGGAATAAAGTATAGTGTGGATTTCTTTGGTGGGTCCATTCATGGTTAAAGGAGTGTTGGAGCTCCCTTACACAACAAATAATCCTGCAGTCTCAAGAGACTGGAAAGTACTATCCTCATGTACCACTTATGTGGTCCATGGGTTACATTCATCCAGATTCATTGTCTCAAGCTGGTAAGTTGACTCCGACACTGTGCTTGCGTCAGAGGGTCTGGGGATTCTAAAGACTGGGCCATATTTTGAAAAGGTGAAAAAAACATATCAGTGGTAGCAGGCTTCAGCAAGGTAGAAGGATGTAGGAGACCCTCAGGTGGAGGTTTGTTAGTGTTGAGCTAACATTCTAGTAGCTATGCTACCATTCCAGCTGCCACATCCCAGCCTTATGATGACAATTAATTTATTAATGGGGGGTTGGGGCTCTCCAGGATCTTCCCCCAGAGAACCTCTGGACAGAGGAAGACAAAGAATTCACGTTAGCCTTTGGGCGATGTGAGCAATGTTGCGTACAATCCCTCCTTACAGGGAAGGGTGATCAGTCCGTGTTCACATAAACAGACAATGTAACCTCTATTAATTTATCAAAAAGTAGGCCCAAAGTCTGTCAGAAGAATCTTAAGAATTGGGCAGTCAGTAACATTATGTATTCCAGTAGTGACTCAAAGAGGGCCCTTAGGGGCTCATTATGATGGCGGGCAGACATAAGTCCGCCCGCCATCGTAACTGAGCTGGGGCCGGCTGCTGGTAAGGCGGCGGTCCCACTCAGTGTATTAGGATGTGCCTGCCACTATGGCGGGTGCATCCAGGTCCCAGATCATTGCTGACAGTGCTGCTACACTGTTCACAATGCACAAATGGCACGTAGTGTATTTCCAGGCACAACGTGGCAGGCACCACACGGTGCCAGCCACCTGGTGCTTGGAAATGTAGGGAGGTACCACGGGTACCCCTCCAGTGCACATTGACCCTACCCCCACACAGAGGGGGCTCACAACGGGCCCCCAAAGCCAGTTTCCATATTTCTTTTTGCCCCGGAATATTCATCGCAGAAAGACAGGCATAAAGGGATACCTTAATCCCTAAGGCGGTGCTTGCACGGCATCGCAGCAATGTTGGCCTGGTTCTGTGTTCCGCAAAATGGGTGGAAAAGGACGGCCTTGCAGAATTATGATAGATGGAATTTCCGTCCGCCGAGGAACCATTGTGATTCCCACCGCCATCCTAATAAGGCGGAGAGAACTTTTCAGTATGATAGTGTAAGAACTGCCACCGCCGGGCTGGCGATTGCGGTCCTTCCGTCATCATAATGAGCCCCTTAGTCTTTTGTTCCAGACTATTAGAAATTAGAACTACAACAGGATCAGTCCCCAATCATTCTCAAGCACTCGTGTGAGCCTCAGCTAAACAGGTTTGCAATCATCTAACATAAAATGACAGTTCTTTTCCAACAAATACTGGAAAGTGGATAAATATTAGATGTCATTTCATGAACTGGTTCAACATCTTTACCTGAGCTTTAATCCAGTTCCAGACTCACACTGAACCAGCATGGCTGAGGCTCTATTGGTTCAGCAATCTCCCTCAGCTGTCTCGTTTTCCATAAGGATACACAAGGTTCTTCTGACAAAGAAAGAAGTGCAGAAACTTCACAACTACTTGAAGTCCTTGAAGCACATAGCTTACATCCTGATAACATAATGTCTGGCCATCTGGATACTCCCTCAATGCAGATAAATATCACAAGCCACTACTGGTGCTATTCCTTCGCTAAGACGTATGGTACCAACAGAAATGCTTTTGCGCCTGGTTATTGGGAGAGGCGTTTACTCACCAATCTTTACAATGTGCTGCATCTGGCAAGAAAGAACTTAACCCCTTCCACGCTCATGACGAGCTGGGCTCGTCATGGTGTAGCCTCCTCGTACACTGATGACGAGCCCAGCTCGTCATGAACAATGGGAAATTCAATAAATCAGCACAGGGGGGGAAAAGCCTTAGCAGCCATGGATATGCATATACTGAGTGTACCTAACAGCCATTTCATGATACAGAAGGTCTTCTCAATCATTCTCCTTGTTCTTGCAAAGGATGATCAAAGAGTCCATGAATTGGCTCCTTAGGGTATTCCTACCAGTGCACTGTCCACCTAAACCTTGGGAGTTGAAAACAATAATGCACCAGCTCATTTCTCCACCATTTGAACTAATCCACAAGCCAGTGCTGATGTACCCATTTTAGAAGATTGCGCTGCACATAGTATTTACTTTGAAAAACATGGGGCCCCTGACAAAAGGATACTACCCTATCACGGAAAACAATTATATTGTCAACTATTTTCAAAAGCAGTAGATTAGATACCAAAAATTGATAGACATTGAATATCAGACAAATAATCATCCATACATAATGAAAATAAACAGCATGATAAGAAATATTCATACCACCGATTGACATGTATTGTAAACAACCCTACATTTATCTATATCTTTAATTATTATGCTCTAATGAAGTTGGCATACAAAGAAGAAAAGGAAAAAAACAATTATGATATTTGTTTACTCATTATCGAAAACATAGGTTTTAGGTGTTGGCTACCAACGTGTTTCGGCAAAGCCTTCATCAGGGTTTTATTTACCAGTGGTTACCAATGGTGTATGTTCCTTTTGTACTTTTTCTGAAGCGAATTCTGCTTACGCTTCTATATCAGTAGATTATCTGTATTAGAAATATTCTTCCATCCGTACTGTTTGTAGGATTGAACAAATGACCCCTGCCATGTGATTTAGCTACCTTTAAAATCTTGATATTTTCACCCTATGGGGGACATGCAATCTGCTGACTGAAGACGGGTGTTGACTCGATCACTTTAGTGTAAATATTTTTTCGATACTCTTAGTTCCTACTGTACATAAATATTGGGATCAATCTCCTCCTTTGATGTTTGCTCAGACAATGATCCTCAACCTTCATAAGTTGAACAATAACCTCGTCTGGCTCCAGGTCAGTTACCGGCAGGATTTCACATAGTATTGACATCCACAAGACATGTATGCAAGATTCTTGTCTTTCTTATTTAGTAAAAATTCCATGGCTGTGGAAACGCGCAATTTAAGCTCCACCCCATATGTCACAGAAGAACAATATTTATATGTATTAGCAAAGCATATTTACTGTATATCGTAACCTTGATAATGTAAAGTGAAGCTCCAAACATAGTGCTGGGTGCATTTACTGCACCCAGCACTATGTTTGGAGGAGGACCCGCTCACAGTGTCCTCCTTGTTGTTTGCTGACCGGCAGGAACCTTTCTCCCTAAGTGCCGTATCTGGTGGAAACAGCCTCCCCACTGCAGCGCTGGTGTGAGAATGTCCTGCAATCGGCAGGACCGGACTTCGCTCCCAGCATTCACCTTGTGGGTAGAGGCTCGAGGCGAGCCCTAGCGTGAACGTTACCGGCCGAGGGACTGCGAGGCCCAGCATTCCACAGTCAGCCCAGCTGGTGCCTTTTCCCCCGGCGGCCACGCCCACCGCCTCCCGGCTTCATAACCTTTCGCGACACCCGCTTCGCGGGTGCCGCTCACAGTGTCCTCCTTGTTGTTTGCTGACCGGCAGGAACCTTTCTCCCTAAGTGCCGTATCTGGTGGAAACCACCTCCCCACTGCAGCGCTGGTGTGAGCGTGTCCTGCAATCGGCAGGACCGGACTTCGCTCCCAGCATTCACCTTGTGGGTAGAGGCTCGAGGCGAGCCCTAGCGTGAAGGTTACCGGCCGGGGGACTGCGAGGCCCAGCATTCCACAGTCAGCCCAGCTAGTGCCTCTTCCCCCGGCGGCCACGCCCACCGCCTCCCGGTTTCATAACCTTTCGCGACACCCGCTTTGCGGGTGCCGCTCACAGTGTCCTCCTTGTTGTTTGCTGACCGGCAGGAAGCTTTCTCCCTAAGTGCCGTATCTGGTGGAAACAGCCTCCCCACTGCAGCGCTGGTGTGAGCGTGTCCTGCAATCGGCAGGACCGGACTTCGATCCCAGCATTCACCTTGGGGGAAGAGGCTCGAGGCGAGCCCTAGCGTGAAGGTTACCGGCCGGGGGACTGCGAGGCCCAGCATTCCACAGTCAGCCCAGCTGCTGCCTCTTCCCCCGGCGGCCACGCCCACCGCCTCCCGGCTTCATAACCTTTCGCTACACCCGCTTCGCGGGTGCCGCTCACAGTGTCCTCCTTGTTGTTTGCTGACCGGCAGGAACCTTTCTCCCTAAGTGCCGTATCTGGTGGAAACAGCCTTCCCACTGCAGCGCTGGTGTGAGCGTGTCCTGCAATCGGCAGGACCGGACTTCGCTCCCAGCATTCACCTTGTGGGTAGAGGCTCGAGGCGAGCCCTAGCGTGAAGGTTAACGGCCGGGGGACTGCGAGGCCGAGCATTCCACAGTCAGCCCAGCTGGTGCCTCTTCCCCCGGCGGCCAAGCCCACCGCCTCCCGGCTTCATAACCTTTCGCTACACCCGCTTCGCGGGTGCCGCTCACAGTGTCCTCCTTGTTGTTTGCTGACCAGCAGGAACCTTTCTCCCTAAGTGCTGTATCTGGTGGAAACAGCCTCCCCACTGCAGCGCTGGTGTGAGCGTGTCCTGCAATCGGCAGGACCGGACTTCGCTCCCAGCATTCACCTTGTGGGTAGAGGCTCGAGGCGAGCCCTAGCGTGAAGGTTACCGGCCGGGGGACTGCAAGGCCCAGCATTCCACAGTCAGCCCAGCTGGTGCCTCTTCCCCCGGCGGCCACGCCCACCGCCTCCCGGTTTCATAATCTTTCGCGACACCCGCTTCGCGGGTGCCGCTCACAGTGTCCTCCTTGTTGTTTGCTGACCGGCAGGAACCTTTCTCCCTAAGTGCCGTATCTGGTGGAAACAGCCTCCCCACTGCAGCGCTGGTGTGAGCGTGTCCTGCAATCGGCAGGACCGGACTTCGATCCCAGCATTCACCTTGGGGGAAGAGGCTCGAGGGGAGCCCTAGCGTGAAGGTTACCGGCCGGGGGACTGCGAGGCCCAGCATTCCACAGTCAGCCCAGCTGGTGCCTCTTCCCCCGGCGGCCACGCCCACCGCCTCCCGGCTTCATAACCTTTCGCTACA
This sequence comes from Lissotriton vulgaris, assembly GCF_964263255.1. NCBI lineage: Eukaryota > Metazoa > Chordata > Amphibia > Caudata > Salamandridae > Lissotriton > Lissotriton vulgaris. The sequence continues at coordinate 222,943,726 of NC_141695.1, forward strand.
CCCGCTTCGCGGGTGCCGCTCACAGTGGCCTCCTTGTTGTTTGCTGACCGGCAGGAACCTTTCTCCCTAAGTGCCGTATCTGGTGGAAACAGCCTCCCCACTGCAGCGCTGGTGTGAGCGTGTCCTGCAATCGGCAGGACCGGACTTCGCTCCCAGCATTCACCTTGTGGGTAGAGGCTCGAGGCGAGCCCTAGCGTGAAGGTTAATGGCCGGGGGACTGCGAGGCCGAGCATTCCACAGTCAGCCCAGCTGGTGCCTCTTCCCCCGGCGGCCAAGCCCACCGCCTCCCGGCTTCATAACCTTTCGCTACACCCGCTTCGCGGGTGCCGCTCACAGTGTCCTCCTTGTTGTTTGCTGACCAGCAGGAACCTTTCTCCCTAAGTGCTGTATCTGGTGGAAACAGCCTCCCCACTGCAGCGCTGGTGTGAGCGTGTCCTGCAATCGGCAGGACCGGACTTCGCTCCCAGCATTCACCTTGTGGGTAGAGGCTCGAGGCGAGCCCTAGCGTGAAGGTTACCGGCCGGGGGACTGCAAGGCCCAGCATTCCACAGTCAGCCCAGCTGGTGCCTCTTCCCCCGGCGGCCACGCCCACCGCCTCCCGGCTTCATAACCTTTCGCGACACCCGCTTCGCGGGTGCCACTCACAGTGTCCTCCTTGTTGTTTGCTGACCGGCAGGAACCTTTCTCCCTAAGTACCATATCTGGTGGAAACAGCCTCCCCACTGCAGCGCTGGTGTGAGCGTGTCCTGCAATCGGCAGGACCGGACTTCGCTCCCAGCATTCACCTTGTGGGTAGTCAAGTCAAGTCAAGTCAATAAATTTATATAGCGCGCTACATACCCAGAGGGTCTCAAGGCGCTTGAAGAAGGGTGGGGAATTACTTGTCAAATATCCACGTTTTAAGTTGCTTTCTGAATGCTAGGTGGTTCTGAGTAAGGCGAAGGTGAGTGGGAAGTGAGTTCCAGGTTTTAGCTGCCAGGTAGGAGAAGGATCTACCTCCCATGGTGGTTTTGTTGATGCGAGGTACAGTGGCAAGGGCTTGGTTGGAGGATCGTAATTGGCGGGAGGGGGTGTAGAAGGACAGTCGTGTGTTGAGGCATTCGGGTCCGATTTCGTAGAGTGCTTTGTGTGCGTGGGTTAGGAGCCGGAAAGTAATCCTCTTATTGACGGGGAGCCAGTGGAGGTTTTTCAGGTGACCAGAGATGTGTTCTTTACGCGGTATGTCTAATATGAGCCTGGCTGAAGCGTTCTGGATGCGTTGGAGTTTTTTCTGGAGTTTTGCGGTAGTACCGGCGTAGAGGGTGTTTCCGTAGTCCAATCGGCTCGTGACCAGAGCGTGGGTGACTGTTTTTCTAGTTTCAATGGGGATCCAGCGAAATGTTTTTTTGAGCATGCGAAGAATGTTGAAGCAAGATGAAGAAACGGTGTGACTTGTCTGTTCATCGAGAGTGAGGAATCCAGGATGACGCCCAAGTTCCGTGCGTGGTCCGTCGGGATGGGTGCTTTTCCAAGGGCCTCTGGCCACCAGGAGTCATCCCAGGCAGAGGGGGAGGTGCCTAAGATAAGGACTTCTGTTTTGTCTGAGTTCAGTTTCAGACGGCTGTGCTTCATCCATTCGGCTACTTCTTTCATTCCTTCATGCAGGTTGGTTTTGGCGATGTTAGGGTCTCTGGTGAGTGATAGGATCAGTTGAGTGTCGTCGGCGTAGGAGATGATGTTGAGGTTGTGTTGGCGTGCGATGACCGCGAGGGGGCTCATGTATACGTTGAAGAGGGTGGGGCTGAGTGAAGATCCTTGTGGTACGCCGCAGATGACTTCAGTGGCCTCTGATTTGAATGGTGGAAGGCGGACTCTCTGGGTTCTTCCGGTGAGGAACGAGGTGATCCATTCCAGTGCTTTTCCTTGGATTCCGACGTTTCTGAGGCGTTGTAAAAGGGTGCTATGACAGACCGTGTCGAAGGCTGCGGAGAGGTCGAGGAGGATGAGGGCGACTGTGTCTCCGTTGTCCAGTAGAGTTCGAATGTCGTCTGTTGCTGCGATGAGGGCGGTTTCAGTGCTGTGCTTGGCTCGGAAGCCGGATTGTGAGGAGTCGAGGGATTTGTTGGTTTCGAGGAATGCAGCGAGCTGGTTGTTGACCGCTTTCTCGATGACTTTGGCCGGGAATGGAAGGAGTGAGATAGGGCGGTAGTTTTTGAGTTCGGTGGGGTCAGCTGTGGGTTTCTTCAGGAGGGCGCTGAGTTCGGCATGTTTCCAGCCTTCCGGGAAGGTTGCGGAGTTGAGGGAGCAGTTGATGACGTCTCGGAGGTGCGGTGCTATAATGGAGTCTGCTTTGTTAAAGATGTGGTGAGGGCAAGGGTCTGTGGGGGATCCTGAGTGGATAGAGTTCATCAGACGGATGGTGTCCTCAGTGGAGATTGGCTTCCAGTCATTGAGGATGTTCAGGGGGGGTGGGGGTCCTGCAGGGGGTTGGGTGGGTTGGTCTTCGGGTCGGTTGTCGAAGCTGTTGTGGATGTCTGCAATTTTGTTGTGGAAGAATGAGGCTAGGGAGTCGCAGAGGGCTTGAGAGGGGGTGATGTCGTTGGAGTTGGCTGAGGGGTTGGTAAATTCCTTGACGATGTTGAATAATTCCTTGCTGTTGTGGGCGTTGTTATCTAGTCGGTCCTTGAAAGCGGCTTTCTTGGCATTCCGGATCAGTTGGTGGTGTATGCGGGTGGCGTTTTTGAAGGCGTCCTTGGTGCTGGTGGTTGGGTCTTTTTTCCAGGCCTTCTCAAGGGAGCGACAGAGTTTCTTGGATTTCTTAAGATCATCGTTGAACCAGGAGGCCTTCTTGCTGCCTAGTTTGATTTGTCGTTTTTTCAGTGGTGCTAGGATGTCGGCGCTGTTGGATAACCATTGGGTGAGGTTGGTGGCTGCTTGGTCGGTGTTTGAGGAGTGGGCTGGGGGGTTTTGAAGAAGCGATGAGGAGATCTGGTCGATGGAGATTTTGTTCCAGTTTCTTTGCAGAGTGGGTTGGGGGTGGTTGTTGGATGTGGGCTTGTTGTAGGTAAAGTGAACGCAGCTGTGGTCAGTCCAAAGGAGAGCTGTGGTGTGGCTGAAGGAGACATGTTTGCTGGAGGTGAAGATAGGGTCGAGTGTGTGACCTGCGATGTGGGTGGGGGTAGTGACAAGTTGTTTAAGTCCGAGGTTGGCGAGGTTGTCCAAAAGGGTGGTGGTGTTGCAGTCGTTGTTCTTTTCAAGGTGAAAGTTGAGGTCTCCCAAAAGGATGTAATCCTCGGAGGGGAGCGCGTGTGGAGTGATGAAGTCCGTGATGTCTTCACTAAATTGTGCGCTGGGTCCTGGTGGCCTGTAAAGGAGGGTGCCTCTGAGTGTGGTCTTGGGGTCGATGTGGATCTGGAAGTGAAGGTGTTCAGAGTTGGCGAGATTGACGTCTGAGCTGGTTGAGATGCGGATGGATTTCCTATGTACGATAGCGATGCCCCCTCCTGTGTGGCCAGTACGGTCCTTGCGAATGATCTTATAGCCTTCCGGGATGGCAAAGGTGATGTCTGGGGCTGATGTGGCGTTCATCCATGTTTCTGTTAGGAAGGCGACGTCCGGAGAGATGGTGTCTAGTAGATTCCAGAGGTCGATGGCGTGCCTGTGGACCGAGCGGGTGTTGAGCAGGATGCATTGTAGGTGGTTGGGGTCGGATATCTGTTGTGTGTTCGTAGATGAGGAGTTGGTCTTGGTGCCGTCGAACTTGCAGGAGTTGCAGGAGAAGGGTCCATGAGTGTGTCCAGGAGCGGCTTGGACGCAGTTGGGGGAACGGCCGGGGTTAAGGGCTAGGAGGGAGGTGGCATCGTAAGTAATGTGGGAGGGGTGGACATTACGAGGACCAAGGGCTCTGGCGCTGGGTGCGGTCCAGGCGCGGACGGGCGTAGACGGGCTTACCTTTGGCGCACCTTCGGCGCGAATGGGGCGCGATCGCTGCGCGTGAACGCTGCGCGCAAATGCAACGGTCATATATGGATAGTGAAAGGGGGAGGGGCGAGGGCGGCTCAGCTGGGAGGCGGGGCGGGCTCAAGGGAACGCACACGGAGCACAACAACAACAAAACAAAATGGAGGGGAGAGCAGAGCAGGGCGCCGGGGGATATCGCTTAATTAATGTGCAGGTCAATTTCAGAGCAAGCCAGCTAAGCAGCAACCAAGCAAGTTAAACGCAAGTAAATTCCAGGCGTTAATAATACAAAGTTTGTCACAATGCAGCGTAACAATACCACGTCTCAGCAGAGAGACAGGGGAGCGACCACTCAGGGCAGGAGCGATGAGGGGATCACAGCGCTTCGAGGTCCGGGAGCGCTGTATATTGATAGTGGGAGGGTGGCTCAGCTAGGAGGCGGGGCGGGCTCAAGGGAACGCACACGGAGCACAACAACAACAAAACAAAATGGAGGGGAGAGCAGAGCAGGGCGCCGGGGGATATCGCTTAATTAATGTGCAGGTCAATTTCAGAGCAAGCCAGCTAAGCAGCAACCAAGCAAGTTAAACGCAAGTAAATTCCAGGCGCTAATAATACAAAGTTTGTCACAATGCAGCGTAACAATACCACGTCTCAGCAGAGAGACAGGGGAGCGACCACTCAGGGCAGGAGCGATGAGGGGATCACAGCGCTTCGAGGTCCGGGAGCGCTGTATATTGATAGTGGGAGGGCGGCTCAGCTGGGAGGCTGGGCGGGCTCAAGGGAACGCACACGGAGCACAACAACAACAAAACAAAATGGAGGGGAGAGCAGAGCAGGGCGCCGGGGGATATCGCTTAATTAATGTGCAGGTCATTTTCAGAGCAAGCCAGCTAAGCAGCAACCAAGCAAGTTAAACGCAAGTAAATTCCAGGCGCTAATAATACAAAGTTTGTCACAATGCAGCGTAACGATACCACGTCTCAGCAGAGAGACAGGGGAGCGACCACTCAGGGCAGGAGCGATGAGGGGTAGAGGCTCGAGGCGAGCCCTAGCGTGAAAGTTACCGGCCGGGGGACTGCGAGGCCCAGCATTCCACAGTCAGCCCAGCTGGTGCCTCTTCCCCCGGCGGCCACACCCACCGCCTCCCTGCTTCATAACCCTTCGCGACACCCGCTTCGTGGGTGCCGCTCACAGTGTCCTCCTTGTTGTTTGCTGACCGGCAGGAACCTTTCTCCCTAAGAGCCGTATCTGGTGGAAACAGCCTCCCCACTGCAGCGCTGGTGTGAGCGTGTCCTGCAATCGGCAGGACCGGACTTCGCTCCCAGCATTCACCTTGTGGGTAGAGGCTCGAGGCGAGCCCTAGCGTGAAGGTTACCGGCCGGGGGACTGCGAGGCCCAGCATTCCACAGTCAGCCCAGCTGGTGCCTCTTCCCCCGGCGGCCACGCCCACCGCCTCCCGGCTTCATAACCTTTCGCGACACCCGCTTCGCGGGTGCCGCTCACAGTGTCCTCCTTGTTGTTTGCTGACCGGCAGGAACCTTTCTCCCTAAGTGCCGTATCTGGTGGAAACAGCCTCCCCACTGCAGCGCTGGTGTGAGCGTGTCCTGCAATCGGCAGGACCGGACTTCGCTCCCAGCATTCACCTTGTGGGTAGAGGCTCGAGGCGAGCCCTAGCGTGAAGGTTACCGGCCGGGGGACTGCAAGGCCCAGCATTCCACAGTCAGCCCAGCTGGTGCCTCTTCCCCCAGCGGCCACGCCCACCACCTACACGTATATTACTGACATCTCCTCCACCGCGACGCGGGACGCGCGCGGGACGGAGCTCAGGGCGAAGACCGGGCAAAGATCGGGCCGTTTGAGGCCGTTCGAGGCCCGGAGAGCCTGGACTGGACCCCTTCCCCTTGGTTCCCCAGTCTTTCCGCTAGTACATCTCCCTTCCTCACTATACATCCGTCTAGCAAGCCTCACCAGAACCAACCTAGTACCATGTGCACACGGGCTAGCCGTAGTAAAACTGTGAAGGGTGTGAAGATGGTTAATGGTACGCTGGACGACTTTATCACTAGAACACACACCGCTATCGATCATGAAATTTCCAAAATGCAAACACGTGTCTCTCTGGACCTAGAAGCAGCTAGAAGACTGTCACAAACTATTGCATTGTCTAAGAAATCTTCCCTAGGTCACTTAGCAACAGTAAAAAGCCCCGAGCACCCATTAATTACTCGCCTCATTACAACGCACGCCGAGGTCCATCAAATTCCACTCCCATCACCTGGGAAATCTGTGACCTCTTGTCTTTCCTATTCACAAAATAGTCATACTTCCCCATTGCATGGTAGTGACCCGGTTCTTGCCTCTCACATTGATACAGTCCCGATCCCGATCTCTCCTAGTTCAATCGAGGAGTACGCTAATCCCCAGGGTTCCCACTCCAAGGGCACAGTTCACAAAAGGAAATGCACTGTAAGGTCTGCTTACTCTCGTAAGAAGGCCAAAATTGCCAGGGTACACTGCTCAACCAACACCAACTTACTTAAACAAGGAGATGTAGCAAGACCCGTTGCCCTAGACCCAGCCCCTCCAAGCGCTGTTGAGAACCGCCCAAGCCTGGACCCCAATGATATTGCCATCTTACAGGCGAATACTGGGGCGCAACCAAGTGAGGTTGGGGTAGTTACGAGGAGTTTCTAAAAATAGTTTGGAACTCCCTAAAGAAGCTCCTAACCCCGTTAGACCTAAGACTCTCCCGCATCGAAAACCACCTTCTGGAGGTGGAAAAAAGCATCCTAACCCTAGCAAGCCTTAGTCTCCAAAATATTAAAGGACCTGCCACAACCAAAGATGATACACCCATTATTATGCCAACTGAACTGCCCCCCAGTAAACCAATACCTAAACCACGCACAAAGGGCTTCAAACTCAAACATACCAATCTCCCTGTTAAGCCAGCTCTGCAGCCCTCACTGCAGTCAACTAAACCAAATAAAGAGGTAGTAGCTCAAAGGGCGAACGACACCAAGCATAATCCAACAACCAAACAGGGCCCACGTCATGCTGAAAATTTCCGTGGGGGATTTATAGATTTACCTCCGGATGCTAGTCCTTATGTGGTAGTATTAGCGGGTGTTCCGGAACTGGGGAGTCCCAGCCAAGAAAACTACTGATCCCTTAAAAATAAGGTTATCCACTGGTTGAACACTAACAGGCAGATGCCCAGGCATCTGATAAGCAAAGTCCTAATGGTGCGTAGAGTTCTCTGGATAGGATCGTCACGTAAAACTATCCAAGGTGATTGCATTGTAGTCTCTTTTGAGAGCCCACAGACTGCACAACATATTTGTTAATGGAATACTGGGGAGGATAAATCATCTATAGTTGCAAGACCCCTAACATTCTTTTACCCCCCGCGTCCTGCCTCAAACTATGGGGGCGATTGGTCATATCCTCGCTATCCGGCTCGTGGAGGGTCGAGAGGGGATTGGCAGGTCCTAATAGGAGGTGGCACGGTGTAGCAACCGCCAACAGATTTGGCTGTCTAGAAGAGGTAGACTGACTCCCACTGCCTCCTAACTTAACCTATGACGCAAAGGCTAATTTGCCTCCTGCAACTGTAGCCCCCTATATCCCTATGAGTAGCATATCTGGGTGTAGACCTGCTATGTCTCTCGCAGAAAAGGCCGCTAGGTCACCGTATAGCGATTCCATCTCCTATCTTCCTAATAGCCATCCATCTGACTAGGCAATCCTAGATGTCGAAGTTGACATGGGGCTGATGAGTAATGACACCCTTAAGGAAGCCCATGCACTAGCCATATCGCCCTTGTCTAACTTACCATCATGGTCACCCACACTTGCACCTATTTATAGTGATAAGGTAGCCCTTGTACCCATTCACACGGCAGGCAAACCCACAGCTGAGGTGGGGTCATATCCCATAGTGGATAATCTTATAGTGGATGTTATGTCACCACCTGTAGTCAGGAGCCTGGGCCTTGAGCCCAATCCCCTTGTAAATGTTTCAACAATGGGAGTAAGGGCTACTGAGAGTATTGTACCAGATACTATACCGGATACTGCGCTCCGGATTCTGAGCTGGAATGTCGCTGGTCTTGCTCGCAACCTAAATATCCCCGACTGGAACACCCTGATTGAATCCTTCGGGATCTGCATACTACAGGAAACTTGGTGTCTAGAACCCCGTCACAAGGTGGGTTACACTACCTACTTTGTTCCTGCATCACAACCATATGGCACCAAAGGGCGCCCATCAGGTGGCCTTCTAATTTGGGCTAGTATTTCTCTGGGCCTCTCTATTAGGCACCTTTCTACAAAATTCCCTGATCAACAGAGAATATCAGTTAGAGGGCCGGGGGGGAAAAATCTGGAAATATTTAACATCTACCTTAGGGGGGCAAGGGGTGGTGTCTCCACGTTGCCACTGACATGTATAGAGGAAGAACTTGGAACATGTAATGCTAACTCTCTTGTTCTACTCGCTGGGGATCTTAACTGTTCCTTTGAACCTCTCTCCAGTGATGACATCCTAGACACTTGGGAGGAAGACATTAGGAGAGGCATCCCCTTACTAACACTCAATCCTATTAAAAAATGGTCACAGGGGGCCATAGATCTCAGTGCCCTTTGTATGGAATTTGGCTTAAGGGCAACAATGGAAGATCCAAATCTGATCCTAATGGGGCACACACATACAACAGGGTCGGTCACACTTCTCAGATCGATTATATTCTCCTTAACTACAAGCTTTGGGCTCACCTGCTCGACATGAAGGTCTTAACAACAACTGATAGTGATCACAACCAACTGGCATTGTCATTGTCACCCCCTTGGAGGGGTTCGAAGCTAAATCCTCCCCCTCACTTATGGAAATCTACGCACGATGTGTGCCCCTCAAACTGTGGAAGGAGGCTTAAATGGAGAAAAGTTACTACGGACGAAGGAAAGATGGCCCTTGCAAATTCCATAATGTCCAACGTCAAAGCGGGGCTTGATGCCATGAGCCCTGGTACCGTGGACGTCAGGCTCCTTTTTGCCGAAACAACTAAAGCTCTGGGAGAACTGTTCACTGTCACCCCAGCAGTTGGGAGACGAAAGGGGAAAAGCACTTTAAAAGACGGAGTATCTTGGTTCACCCCTTCCTGTCGCTCTGCAAAACGCGAACTTATCAGAGCAGTCATAACCAAGGATGCCAACCTCATAAAACTTGCCAGGAAATGCTATCGGAAGGCACTAATTACGGCTAAGCTTGAGCACGAAACTCAATTCTGGATTGACCTAAAAGCGGCAAGTTCCAGGAAAGACTCAAAGGGCTTTTGGGACCTGGTGAGACTGAAAAACAAACCCGATGACTCCCTTATTACTTGTAACATCACTGGAGAGGTGTGGTTTGCTCATTTTTCCCAGCTCTATTCCCCAACTGGGGGCCCCATATCTAGCCCCATGGTCCAAATGCCTGGCGTTCATCCTCACACTAATAGCTTAGTACTCAACGAGGCTGATCTTTTTACTATCAAAGAAGTTGAGGGGGCAATCAAATATCTGGTACCAAATAAGGCTGCGGGGCCCGACGGAATCCCAGGTGACTTACTAAAGGTTAGCACAAGTGAGTGGAGCAGTCTAATCGCCGCACTTCTGAATGCCGTTCTGATGGGCGGGTCCCTCCCGAACTCATGGAAGGGTGCGGAGGTCGTCCCTATTTTCAAAAAAGGGACTCGGGACGACCCTGCGAACTATCGCCCAATCAGCTTGATTCTACACAGAAGATAGCGGGTAAAGTAGTCCTAGGGAGGATCCAACAGTGGATAGAGGAAGGAAAAATCCTGTCGGATTATCAGGCGGGGTTTAGATCAGGCACTGGTACTATCGAGCAAACATTTCGGCTCCTAATGATCCTCTGGAAAGTGGTTGTCCTTGGTAAGGGCAGCTTGTACCTTGCCTTCATAGACTTACGAACTGCGTTCGATTTAGTCCCACGAGACCAACTGTGGCGTGTTTTGGACACAATGGGCATTCCCCAGTACTTACTAACTATGCTCATAAAACTACACAAGGGCAACTTTGCTCAGATCAGGTGGGGAGACCAGGGCCAAAAAACATCTCGCATCCCTGTGAATAGGGGAGTCTGCCAGGGTTGCGTGCTTGCCCCCACTCTATTCTCTTTAAACGTTAATGGAGTGGTGGAGCATCTCCTTAAACATCCCGCTGACGCACCTTCCCTGGCTGGCAGGAAAATCCCTACTCTCCTCTTCGCAGACGATACCCTCCTGATCTCAAAAACACCAGTAGGTCTGCAACGCCTACTCACTGGCTTTAAGGACTTCTGCGACGCAAGGGGTCTATCAATAAATGTGAGCAAAACCAGGTTCCTGGTCCTGAATGCCCGGAAGAAAAATGTCATCCCACCTTCCTTGGACTCTGTCCCACTCGAAAGGGTAAAGGAGTTTGACTATTTGGGCATTCGCTTAAGTGATTCAATGAGCTGGCAACCCCACCTGCAAAAGGCATCGCTGGTACACAAGAAGGTTGTGGGGGCACTTTTGAAAGAACAACGGGCCTCGGTTCTTAAACCCATTGGACCTGTATTGGACATTTACAGGGCAAGGGGGTTGAGCGCAGCACTGTATGGATCCGAACTATGGGGCACCCAGAATTTAGATCTGTTGACCAGAGCGGAAAACAAATTTCACAGAGACCTTATGGGCCTGCCGCACAGCACTCCTGCACTTCCAATTCTCCTAGACTCAGGTACCCGTCCCATAGGGGATCAGGCGAGGTTGCACCCCCTCCTCCTCTGGGCACGCATATGGAGGGTACCAGAATTGTCTAGTTACGCTGATGGACTAAGGGAACTACTTTTAACTCCTGGCTGGTCCAAAATCCGCTGGTTCAAGGAAGTCAAGCGTCTTCTCATCGAACTGGGCCTTGAGGATGCGTGGGCAAACAGATCCGCCCCGCCCAAACAGACACTAAAGTCGCTATACTGGTCATGGGTGATGGCCAACAGAAACTGCAATTGTAAACTCTGTAGAACTTCTGTCGAATTTCTCTTGATCAAAGACGTCCCCTACTTGAACCATATCTTGATCTGATTACTAAATCTTGGGACAGATCATTATGCATCAAATTTAGGTTGGGGTTATTGCCAGTGGGAAAATTGATTGCCAGCTGGAGGACATCGTTGCATCCATCTTCTCTTTGTCCTTTTTCTAGTAGTAGGATAGAGACTGTGCCCCACCTACTCTTCGAGTGCCCAGCCTATTTTGCCCCTCGCCGCATCTGGTTAAAGCCTTTGTGTAGGAGTCTCGGAACTAGATCCCATCTCGAAGCTCTACGAATTTTAAGATCTGACCCACGCCCTCTGTTTGCTACCTGCCTTGCTAAATTCTTGGCTTGGGCATGGCGGATCCGAACATTGAAGCTACCTACAGTACCCCAATAGCTAGCTGTCTATCCCGTACCTATGTACCACATCGTCTCCATGTAAACAATGAAATGAAAAGTTTTTTAACATTGTATTGTGTTTTAAATATACATGTGCTTTTGTAATGCTTTTTAAGATATGTGTTATATATCGCAATAAAGCTTGTTTCAATCAATCAGTATTAGCAAAGCATATTTACTGTATATCGTAACCTTGATAATGTAAAGTGAAGCTCCAAACATAGTGTTGGGTGCATTTACTGTAGAAACTAGGGATTCACATAAGTGTGTGCTCTAATGTCTTCATTATAATGTTACAAATTATTGTCCTCGTGTAATGAACCCATTTAACCATACCCATTTGTTCCTGTTCCTCATTGTGTGGCCAAATGGTATACCATAGAATTGAATTGTTGGATTTATGTTAACTTCCTTTCACCTCTAAGGTAAGTAAAAAAGGTATAACAACAGACCAAATAGTAAGAATGGCCCAGTGCTCCAACAGCTGCAATCTGCCAAAGCCGAAGATACATTGTAAACAAATCTTAACTTCTTGCAGTACTTTCAAACTTTCTTGTGAAAACACTCCCTAAGTGCCATGGTGCACCATGGAGAAACAAGCACATGTTCACCAAACACGTCTGCCTGTCTGGAATACAGCACCGGGTTGTTTGTGGGCAAACAGTTCTGTTCCACCTGCTCCACAGGAGATGAAACGACTTCCTGAGTTTTATATACTACTGTAATTATTTGCTACTTAAATACGTGAAATTAATAAGGATACAATGCTGGAGACAATGCTTGTAACTACAAATTCCCAGTGTAGGGGTCTTCCATAGCCTCACATGCAATCCATTTTTCTTCCCAATGAAAGATATTCTGCATTTTTGGTGGGAGAACATTCGAAACTACCCTAAGAGAAATTGAGGATCAGATTTGTATGTTGGCAGTAGGCATATTCCATACAAGGGGTGTGGAGTATGCTTACTGCCAAAATAGCTACTAGCTGCTAAATTTAGAAGCAGGCAGACCATAGTCTGGCCACGAAGGAGACTACAGAATGGGATATTTTGTTTGGTGGAAATATAGCCATATTTTACTGCTCATCATTGGCAGGAAAACTCGGCCAGTAAGGGGCGGTAAAAAATATAAACTCCCATGGTTTGAGGGGGCATTGCTTCCAAAAACAATCCTGTATGGCTCGGTCATGCTCGACGGAGCACTACGGCAAGGTTCCTATGCATTTGCAGGAACCGTCTTGATGGCAGTTCCTGTGAAGACTTTAAATTTCCTTCGGTCTGATGGGCCTTCCATAATTTGTAGGTCGGGACCTCCCCAGGGCGACAATTTGTGATTGCGTGCCATCAGTTTACTGACTCTGTTTTCTCATGTTGCTTATTCGTTCCGTCTAATACAGGGCAGATAATCAAATCCATGCACTTAGAACTGTATTAGCCACCATTTTGTATGAATGATGAACATATTGACATATAGAGAAATAAACGGTCGATACTGCTCTTGTGAAGAAAACTCCCCTCTTGTTTTAGACATGACATATTTGCAGAAAGAATGAGGTACTATAAATATTGCTGCCACACAATGGGGCAGATTACGATGGCAGACGGACTCAAGTCCGTCCGCCATCGTGGTGGTGACCGGGACCATCTGCAATACATGTGGCGGTCCCGCAAACCCGATTAGGATGCAACTGCCACCATTGCGGTCGGTTCTTGCATTTTAACATTGTGGTGGGTGCTGCTGACAGCAGCACCTGCCCCGATGTTAAAATAGCATGTTGTGCATTTCACTGCACCACATGGCAGGCACCACAAGGTGCCTGCCACTTAGTGCAGTGAAATGTAGGGGGGTAACATGGGTACTCCCCCAGGGTACCCACACCACCCCTAGACACAAGGGGGGCCCGCAACAGACCCCCAAAACCAATCTCCATCAGCCTTTCAATGGAGGTTGAACCGCCACAGAAGGGCTGGCTGGAGACCGTATCGTAATTTGGTGGATGGTACCTGCTAGGCACCGCCACCATTTTACAGTTGCAGACCGCTCCACCAGGCAATTGGAACGATTGCCTGTGGCGGGCGGTCTTTGCATCCGCCGCGGTCCGAAAGCGATTCCCACTGCCATCGTAATGTGGTGGGGCAAATTGAGGTCAGATGGCGGAAGGACCGCCACCGGATGGCTGGCAGTGGTGGTCCTTCTGTAATAGTAATTGGCCATAATGTTCGAATACATCAAACCATATGAATATGAAGTGGACACAGATATCGCTTCAACACATAAAAAATTACGTCAGTCAGCATTTTTTATTCTAAATTAGGAGGCACTTGGCATTTATAGAATATAAATTTCTGGTATCCACATAAACTAAGGAAGGGTTATTTTTACAGCAGTTGAAATGCAAATTTCAATCTACCATTGTTAGCACCAGAAGTCCTAGGTGTTTTGGCTATACACAGGTCAGCAGGTTAAAAGGGGTTTGGACGGGTAGTACGATACTACTTTATTTTCTATATTCAATCTAGGGAAGTCTATTAACCAGGTACTGTTAGCGCTGAATCTCTTCATCTAGAAGAATTGTTTACTTCTCTCTTCGATTCATGCTAAATCATTAATAGCTCATATTTGCCTGGTAAATGCATTGCAGAGGAGAGGGCCAGCCAATCAGAAGGTTTTGAACCTAGCTGAGGCGCAAGTTACTTTCATGAAAAGGGTATGGTTGGCCAGGCACAAGTTACAGGAACTGGCGTGTGTCAAAATAAGTTGCGAGGCATAAAAGGAGGCAGCATTGTACCCAGTTTTTGGCAAATAGTTAGCCAGCGGGGTGTCATTGTAGAGGCGCAATTTGTGTAGTACATGCGCATCAATCAAAATTGACTACTTTTTTCAAGCATAGCATGCACATATTGGGGTAGGCCTGCAAGTGGCCTGTTACAGTAGTTTATTTTGCTCCTAAATTGCATGCTGTTTAGAGATTTATCGGTGTGTGAAGCAATGGTGATTGAGGATTCTTCTGATATGGAGAAATTTTAATCACACCATTGGCCAGCGCTGTGAGGCCTTCTGGTAGCCATGCGCTCTAGAAATGCATATTCATTCATTCACCTAAGTGGAGTACCTGAAAGAGCCCAACTGGACAGAACTCTTCAATTCCGATCCGGTCGGTGCTAGAGGCCGTTTTGTAGCCGCAGCGCTACACATGAATGTAGAATTCAGGAATATTTACATCCAGAGAGGAGCCATTATTCTATATATTGCTCAGACATCGATGCCTCTTCAATGATTGGCTGTTTTAACTATGAGAAGGAACTAGCAGAGATACCCCCCAGCACCCCGCCTGATCATTCCCCGGCTCCCATCCATCTAAGGCTGCACTGTGACTTCTGTGTGTTCCTCAAACGCAGATGTACAAAAAACAGTGTTAATCACAAGAAAAATGTAGCTGGAGTTTTTTAGATCCTTATAAATTAACTCAGACTGATGCTTTAAAAACCTTAAAAAGCCAACATGAATCTAACACACAGATTTTGTGTTTACCACTCTACTGGGAACTATTATATTTACAAACTGAGGTGAAAAGCGACAATCTGGTAGTTTGAGATAAATTATGTATCAACTAGACAATTGCACCCAGCATCAGGTGTTAAACATGTGTATGCCAGCATGCTGCCATTTACATGATGGATTATGGTTTTTGCGTTTTTAATTGAGCAGCTGGGTGATAATGTTCCAAAAGTATGGTCTTCCTTCTTCCCTCTTTAGTGTGTGCTCTCGTCGTGGCACCAGTTTCCAGGAAGGGGAAAATGAAGAATCATTAAAATGACTTCCTTTAAGCAGTTTAATCTGGTAGGTAATGGTTTTTGAATTGAAGATCTGCATTGATCCAGGACTCTGGAGGAAGGTTGGAAGCTTGTGTACAAGTAGAATTGTAGGGCCTCCTCTGAGACAGCTCAGGGCAAGCAGATTATCAGTTATGGATTTGGATATTGAACAGCAACACTTCATAGCAGGGTTGTTTGCAGTAATCCAATGGATTCATCGGTCGGAAGAGCATTATATATGTTGAACTAGTTTCATTGAGTTATTTTGCATATTGATAAAGTGCAAACCGTTCCCCAAAAGTCAGCGTAGTGCTACACATACAAAAAGGATGAGAAACCATCACATGGGGACACAAAGACACACATGTCGAAAATGGGAACCAATGCCCGGAAAGTGAGGAGAAGGCAGTCTACGACTCAAGGTCGGACGCCTCAAATTCAAATGAAGGGGTCTTTCGGAACGTCAACATTCTTCTCCAATCCCAGCCCATAGAACAATTATTCATACTGTGTTTGATTGTATGGGCATGACTAGCAAGTGTTTACACATCTATGAGGCTTATTTATAAGCATTTTTGGATGTCAACTGAGAATTGTGTGACAACACCAACCCTTTTGAGCCATTACACTACTTTATCCCGCACCATTCACGTGCCCATCCCAGGAAACGTTGTTTACAACGGGGTCGTTACATCGCAATGCCATTACATCACGGTTTTTAGAACGCAAGTCGTTACAACGACTTGCGCTGGATGGCGCTCTAGGACAAGGAATAGTATAATTTACTATCCAACACCTTCCCTACTGTATGTAGACTGGAGTTGGAATAGTAAATTATACTACTCCTAAGTCTAGCGCCCTCCAATGCAAGTCGTAATAACGACTTGCGTTGTAAAAATCGCGATATATTAGCATGCGATGTATTAGCATGTGTTGTAATGTCATACAACCCCTGTCCCACTACCTTCTCCTTCCTTTCCGGCCACAATTTTACCTATCAATGAAGTGTTTTTGCATATATGTGTTGATATGAGGGTGTGATTAAACAACACCTCTCGTCGTTTGAGTGTAAGTATATTTTCTCATGTGAATAAATTGTGCTAATAGTTTTGTTGTTTAAAAGTATCTACTGGGACCACTTCTCCTTGTACTACTGAATACCCAGGTCTCAGTACCGTCGGGTTTACCTTTTATGTAACGTTAATGAGGGAGTTGACATTAAGGCTCCTTCTGAGAGTGTTATTGCTGGTGGTCAAGCACTCAAAAGATGGAAATATAGCCCAAGAGCACAATCAGGGTAATGTTTAAGGCCAACTGTGAATAAAGTGTGGGTTAGATAAATGGACCAGGTTCACCTCTGCCGAAAGTTGTGCCTTCTGACTTAGTCTCTGAAGTGGAAGTCAAAAATGCTCAGCGTGTCAAGGCAGCAGTCTGTGGACAAGATGGGTTCCATGAAGCCCAATAGCAGTCAGAGTAATTCCAGTTGAATCATTTACTTTTGATGTGAAAGCTCCAAGTGAGAGAAATAAACAAAATTATGCCCAAAGAATGTCCGTCACCGACCGGACACTTTTGTCATCTTCGTCTGTTAAAGATTTCTACTTTTGGATTTAATCACTGTTTTGGACCTCAGATTCCTCCGGCAAGGCAAGGCTGCAAGCTGTTGCTAAACAGGGCTCCACAGCGTCGGGATGCTTCTCTGCAAAGTCCCACTGAAATAGGTGTGCTGCTGTGAAAAGCTCAGAGTAGAAGCAAGTTGAATCTTCGGCTCAAATGCAGTGCAACTTCGTCGGGTTGATTTAGAAGGTTGATTCTGTTTTTATGTTAGTTCTCCATGGACACAAGTTTCCAAATCCCAGGTTTCAGGGTTAGGCATAGGAGTACACTTTGACACAAGCCAAGAGTTCCATGACCTCAGGAACAACACTTGGGTGTCAGGACTTGCTGCAAAGAAGTCCCTTGTAGGGTCCAGGGCAGGTCCAATTGAAACTGGTCAGTTGTGCTCTCTCAGGAAAGTAGGCTGCTTTTGTGGGATTGTAGCTTAACAGGAAGTCAGCCAGCTGACCCTTGGAGTCCACTGCTCAGGCCTCGGCACAAGTGGGAGCAGGTTCATTCCTTAGGGTTGCCCTCACATGTCAAAAATAGCTGGTGTAGTCCTTCTTGGGTCTCTTATAGTCCAGAGGTGTTCTGAAAAGGGTAATGGGAGTGCCACATGTATGCTCAGTGGCAGCATATGAATGGCAGAAACTCCTGACCACTCCCTACCCAATGGGGTAAAGCTTTGCAGGGGTGAACCATGAACACTTTTACAACACAACCTCTGCGTGTTTCTGTAAAATATCCCACTTTACCCCACTCTACTTAAAACCAATATGGCAAAACTTTCCTTCCCCTATTTAGAGCTTCCTGTGCTTACCCAGGGGTGCGGCTATGATAATGGTCAACTGGTTGACTAGAAGGACAATAGAGGGGCAGCACAGGTGTGAGCTCCATCTACCTGTGACAGGGTTGACATTCTTTGAAGTTAATTAAGTTCCTGGGCACAGCCCAGGTGGCCATCTTGTCACAGAGAAAAACATCTCCCAAGACCCAAGCCCTTTGTTCATTGTCTGGGAGCAAGACACATTGCACCACATGTTCGCCATAACAGTGAGGTAACACTGGCAGAAAGGCACACTTGTCTCAGGTAGTAAAACCTAAGCTTTCAAAATGTGTCATTTCTAAAAAAGTAATCAGAAATTAGACTTGACCAAAAAGCTGGATGTTAAATCACCATTACAATGAGTTCTGCATAATTTTTCTAGATATTCTCCAAACTTAAGGTGTTATAAGGTAACTCTGTGTTATCCTATGTGAGAGCCAGACTTATCACAGTGAAGAATGACTTTTGAGATTCCCATGTTGTTCTTTTCTCAGTACATATGATACACTCTGTCCTGTAGTCATGTAGGGACTGCATTAAGGGTGACTTATAAGTATTAAAAATGAAGGTTTAAGCCTGTTATCAAAGTTTATTTTGCCAGGCTGTATAGGCAGTTTTAAAACTGCCTAACCAGGCTGCACGGGCAAGACTGAAGATAAGCTTTGCATTGTCACTTCAGTGAAGGTTTCATTTGTGCAGCAATCCACTAATGACATCTAACTTACAATCCCTGTGTACACTTTTGTACCACGCACAAGGTTTTTTTAGGTAAGTAAAAAATTCCAATCTGGAGTGTAGCCAATTTCGACATATTTTAGGGCACATGCACTGGGTCCTGGTTATCAGTGCGCCAGTGTACAGAGTGAAACAACAGCAGCTTCAGTTCAGAAAAAAATGGGGGTGACCATACTCAAAAGGCACTTGCCTCCAATTTTTAGATGCTGAATTTCGAATGAATGAGCGAATAATATAGTGCATAACTCCTCACAATACCTTCACTTCGCTGAATTGCCGGACAAAATACCTGATACCAATTTTAGGCATCCAAGGAATGTGACTAAAATTGGGTCTAATGTAGCAGAGAAGTAAGCCACAGTCCTCATGATTTCACCAAGTATTTGAGAGAAAAGTGACAACTTACACTCTTCTTTCTGACGACAGAACAAGTAAACATGTTGTTCATAATTTGGCATACCTAGAGTGGGTGCACTGCAGAGTTTGTCTTGGAGCTAAAGTCACTAATGCCTTAAATCATTTGGCAGATGACGTTACTTAACGGCTACGGCGGTAGACCTCAAATGTGTGGAACTGGGTTCAAGTCTCAGCAACGACTCTCAACATCCTGTAGTTCTGAGCAAACCACTTTATCTTCCTGTGCCTAACAAAAAAATAAAATAAAAAAAGAATGTATCCTTGTGTAATGCAAAGTGTGCTCATGTAAAGCGCTCTTTTACCATCAGGTCAAGTTTGCGCTATATAAGACTTTGAAAAAAGAAAAAAAAAACATTTGTTACTAAATGAAACTGGATCAAAAACACTGCATTGTAAGTCCCAATGAGTAAAAAGTTTAGAGTCCAGTAGCCAATCATTCTTCACATGGCTCCCAAGACACAACTGTCAGTTACACCCCAGTAACCAGCAAGGTGGACTAAAGGGACACCCTCAATGGCATGATCACCAACTCGCCAGGAGGCTACAAACCATTTAGAACTCAGCATCCATGTTACGTAGTTTCCACTAATAAGTAGGAAATGTAAGTTTGTTGGACAATATAAACTTTGGGTGAGGTGCCTAGACTGATTCCCGTCACTCAGGCAGGATATAAGGCCTAGACACCAGCTAGCTCACAGTGCCACCATAGGCCCCCCTAACTCTACCAGGGTGCGAATGGTGTCTCGCAACCACTGAACATGACAACCCTGGCCCCTCAGGGATCGTGGTAACAGATCCGAACCTTTAGCTCAGTCAATGGTGCTTAGTAGTGCTCAGAGAAATATTCAGAATACAAAGTGGGACATTTTCAATATTTTTATTGAGTCAACGGTATTCTTAGATAGAATACATGTGCTGCGAAAATCAGTAGACCGAAGCAGATTAAAGTGATTACAAGCACCAAAAGAGTGAATAGTAGAGATAGTTCTACCATGGTGCTAAAACATTATATATGTGCAGGCATATAAAACAATGAAGTAATCAGGTATACTCCACTATGCAAACCCTACTCTGCATGTACCTAGACTGTATGTAGGTGTGAAGCCAAGAATCCACCACAAGAGACGATCCAACCCCATTACCTGGCAGGAGAGAATGTCAGGGCCCGTCTTGGTCACAAATTGGCCACGCCCTCACGGAGATGTCAGATCGCTGCGTGGTGAAGTCTCAGCATGCAGGAACCCTTGGTGTCAGCAGAACTGCCTCCTCTACTAATCTCTTGGGATGCTCATTATTTATAATAGAAAGAATCCTAGTATGTATATGTAGTAAACCTATCACTGCGTGGATGAAGATAGAATTACATTTGTACATAGTGCGTACAAAAGCCTTGTACATAGTATTTAAGGCATCGTGATAATGTTACGCGAAGCTAGATGTGTAAACAAAATAGTTTCAGAGAAACTAATCCAACATTGTCACACACACCAATGTGTGCAAAAGGTCACAGCAGAAATACTATTGTGCAAAATGGGCCAAACCTAGACACATAACAACCACTCCTCATACTAAAGGTTCACAT
Source organism: Lissotriton vulgaris (assembly GCF_964263255.1). NCBI lineage: Eukaryota > Metazoa > Chordata > Amphibia > Caudata > Salamandridae > Lissotriton > Lissotriton vulgaris. The sequence continues at coordinate 222,964,100 of NC_141695.1, forward strand.
ATAAAGCTATCTAAAAGCTAGCAGGCCATAATTAAATTACATTAAAATGAGAAAAAAAGGCCCAAAAACCACTTCTTGATTTATCTAAATGCAAGTTTTCTTTTAAAACATTCATAAAAGCCTTTAAAAGTAATTATATTTGAAATCTGAAGCACTCAGAAAGCCAAGGTGCCAAGAAAAATAAAGCAAAAACAGTTTTGATTTGCTCTGTTTAAAAAACAGTCCAAATCGTTCCCACCACACAGACATGCCAATTGTTTTTGTGTTCCGAGTGATAGTATCGACATTGCTGTCGCTGGCAACCCAGGGGCACACCTCAAAGCAGGTTTATGGAGCAAAGGTGATTCCATCCAGTTCCCACAGCAGCCTCTGAGGGAGTGACTGCCTCCTGTAAGCGCAATGTAGAGCCGATGTCCATTTTACTAGGAGCCAAAGCATCCCAGGGTGGCTTGAAGAATGCATTCATCAGCAAAAGAATATGCTGGGGACAACAATATCCATGGGCTTTTCAGGAGTCCATCAGTACTTCAATGTCCAATGGCGCAGTCAATTGTGGTCCGAGGCATAGATCTAATATGCATTCATGGCTGCAAAGCAGGCAGTGGAATACAGTTGTATGCAGTGAAGCCAATCAGGCCTGAAAGACAAGAACTAGTTCTCATACAGTTCTCAAAGCTGAGATTTGCCGAAGCTGTATATCATGTGCTCATGGTATTGCAGCACGAACATTACTGTCTCCATTCCAGATTGAAATGGGACATCCATTGCGGAGCAGAAATAGTAAAAATCAGGATTCCAGCCACAAATAGCAGGAAAAGCGGGAGTCCTCCAAAAACTCTTCCCAGCACAGTGTATGAAAGATGGTAAAATTCCAAAAATCGTCTGAAAGGTGCTGGCCAGTCCAAACCCAATACATTTTAAAAAGTGTATTATTATCTTTATATCAGACATTAAAGGTGCGGTGGACCTGCTCCCCAAAATTCTATGGTAAGTTAGTATGGAGTAGCGCCTTTATCCAGGACAAGGACCGTGTAACCGGGAGATCAAACAACTTTCTGCTCGAGGTTAAGGCCACATATTTTTGAAAAAGCATAGCTTTAGTTTGCTCAGAGAATCAAAGCGTATGTTGGAAACATTTATTAAAAGCCATAGCGTTGCCTCCATAACTGTGCGGACAGGTGTAAACGGTGCTCATGTATAAGTGACCATGGATTTAACCGCTACCAGATAAGCGAAGCCCAGCTCCATTCCGAGCAAATCCAAAGGGGATGATGGACGGTGAGTTGAACATTGCAAGCACTCACCCCCAGTCAACTGATCTGGGTTTAATCCATAATCATTCTTTAGCTCACTCCGCCACCCCAGTTCAGACATGGCTATATGCAAATCAGTCTGACCCTGTGCCTCATGAGAACAGTCCAGCCCAAACTGCCAGGCCATGTCTTCCCTGGCCCGTAAGAAAGCATCCTGGGACCGGTTTCGGGCTCAAAGCCTTCATCATCCAGGTAATCTTTACTCCAGTGGCAAAGTGAGCAAAGGACCCACATCTCGGCATACCCTGCCAACTTAGGGCGAAGAAAGCAAAACCAAAGGGGATGTTGGACAGAGTATTGAACATTGCAAGCACTCACCCCCAGTCAACTAATCTGGGTTTAATTCATCCTCATTCTTTAGCTCACTCCGGCACCCCAGTTCAGACATGGCTATATGCAAATCAGTCTGCCCCTGTGCCTCAAGGGAACAGTCCGGCCCGAACTTCCAAGCCATGTCTTTGTTGGACCGGGAACAAGCATCCTGGGACCGGGTTCCGGCTCACAGCCCTCATCAGCCAGGCAATCTTTACTCCAGTGGCAAAGTGAGCAAAGGACCCACGTCTGGGCATACCCTTCCAACTCAGGCCGAACAAAGCAAAACCAAAGGTGATGATGGACGGAGTGTTGAACATTGCAAGCACTCACCCCCTGTTAATTGACCTCGGTTTCATTCATCATCATTCTTTAGCTCACTCCGCCACCCCAGTTCAGACATGGCTATATGCAAATCAGTCTGCCCCTGTGCCTCATGGGAGCAGTCCGGCCTGAACTGCTAAGCCATGCCTTCGCTGGACCGGGAACAAGCATCCTGGGACCGGTTTCCGGCTCACAGCCCTCATCAGCCAGGCAATCTTGACTCCAGTGGCAAAGTGAGCAAAGTACCCACGTCTGGGCATACCTTGCCAACTTAGGGCGAACAAAGCAAAACCAAAGGTGATGATGGACGGAGTGTTGAACATTGCAAGCACTCACCCATTGTCAATTGACCTAGGTTTCATTCATCATCATTCTTTAGCTTACTCCGCCACCCCAGTTCAGACATGGCTATATGCGAATCAGTCTGACTTTGTGCCTCATGGGAACAGTCCAGCCCGAACTGCCAAGCCATGTCTTACCTGGACCGGAAACAAGCATACTGGGACCGGTTTTCTGGGTCACAGCCCTCATCAGCCACGCTATCTTGATTCCAGTGGCAAAGTGAGGAAGGGACCCACGTCTGGGCACATCCTGCCAACTTAGGGCGAACAAACCAAAACCAAAGGGGATGATTGACGGAGTGTTGAATATTGCAAGCACTCACGCCCAGTCAACTGATCTGGGTTTCATCCATCATCATACTTTAGCTCACTCTGCTACCCCAGTTCAGACATAGCTATATCCAATCAGTCTGACCCAGTGCCTCATGGGAATAGTCCAGCCCGAACTGCCAAGCCATGTCTTACCTGGACCGGAAACAAGCATACTGGGACCGGTTTCTGGCTCACAGCCCTCATCAGCCAGGCTATCTTGAATCCAGTGGCAAAGTGAGCAAGGGACCCACGTCTGGGCATATCCTGCCAACTTAGGGCGAACAAAGCAAAACCAAAGGGGATGATAGACGGAGTGTTGAATATTGCAAGCACTCACGCTGCAGTCAACTGATCTGGCTTTAATCCATCATCATTCTTTAGCTCACTCCGCCACCCCAGTTCAGACGCTGCTATATGTAAATCAGTCTGACTCTGTGCCTCATGGGAACAGTCAAGCCCGAATTTCCAAGCCATGTCTTCCCTGGAACGGGAGGAAGCAGTGGCAAAGTGTGCAAGGTACCCACGTCTGGGCATACGCTGCCAACTTAGGGCGAACAAAGCAAAACCAAAGGGGATGATGGACGGAGTGTTGAACATTGCAAGCACTCACCCCCAGTCACCTGATCTGGGTTTAATCCATCATCATTCTTTGGCTCACTCCACCACCCCAGTTCAGACATGGCTATATGTGAATCAGTCTGACCCTGTGCCTCATGGGAACAGTTCAGCCTGAACTGCCAAGCCATGTCTTCCCTGGACCAGAAACATGCATCCTAGGACCGGTTTTGGGCTCACAGTCCTCATTAGTCAGGCTATCTTGAATCCAGTGGCAAAGTGAGCAATGGACCCACATCTGCGCATATCCTGCCAACTCAAGGCGAACAAAGCAAAACCAAAGTGGATGATGGACGGAGTGTTGAACATTGCAAGCAATCAACCCCATTCAACTGATCTGGGTTTAATCCATCATCATTCTTTACCTCACTCCGCCACCCCAGTTCAGACATGGCTATATGCAAATCAGTCTGACCCTGTGCCTCATGGGAACAGTCCAGCCAGAAACTGCCAAGCCAGGTCTTCCCTGGACGGAAAAAAAGCATCCAGGGACCGATTTCAGGATCACAGCCCTTATCAGCCAGGCTATCTTGAATCCAGTGGCAAAGTGAGCAAGGGACCCACGTCTGTGCATACCCTGCCAACTTAAGGCGAACAAAGCAAAAGCAAAGGGGATGATGGGCGGAGTGTTGAACATTGCAAGCACTCACCCGCAGTCAACTGATCTGGGTTTCTCCATCATCATTCTTTAGCTCACTCCAGTTCAGACATGGCTATATGTAAATCAGTTTGACCCTGTGCCTCATGGAACAGTCCATCACAAACTGCCAAGCCATGTCTTCCCTGGACTGGAAACAAGGATCCTGGGACCGGTTTCGGGCTCACAGACCTCATCAGCCAGGGTATTTTGAATCCAGTGGCAAAGTGAGCAAGGGACCACGTCTGGGCATACCCTTCCAACTTAGAGCGAATAAAGCAAAACCAAAAGAGATGATGGGCGGAGTGTTGAACATTGCAAGCACTCACCCCCAGTCAACTGATCTGGGTTTCATCCATCATCATTATTTAGCTCACTCCGCCACCCCAGTTCAGACATGGCTTTATGCAAATCAATCTGACCCTGTGCCTCATGGGAACAGTCCAGCACGAACTGCCAAACCATGTCTTAGCTGGCCCGGAAACAAGCATCCTGAGAACGGTTTCCTCTCACAGCCCTCTTCGGGCAGGCTATCTTGAATCCAGTGGCAAAGTGAGCAAGGCACCCACGTCTGGGCATTCCCTGCCAACGTAGGGCCAATAAAGCAAAGCCAAAGGGGATGATGGTCGGAGTGTTGAACATTGCAAGCACTCACCCCCAGTCAACTAATCTGGGTTTAATCCATCATCATTCTTTAGCTCACTCCGCCACCCCAGTTCAGACATAGCTATATCCAATTAGTCTGACCCTGTGCCTCATGGGAGCGTTCCAGTCCGAACTGCCAAGCCATGTCTTCCCTGGACTGGAAACAAGCATCCTGGGACCGGTTTCGGGCTCACAGCCCTCATCAGCCAGGCTATCTTAAATCTAGTGGCAAGGCAGCCTTGACCATTCAGCATCTAATAGCTCCCATTGGAGAGCAGCTTGAAAACGGGATGAACCATGGTAGCATGTAGAACCCTTCAGATAACATTAAATAAATACATTGACAGTCACCTACAACCACGGGTCATTGTAACAAGATCATATGTGCGAGATACCATGCACATCATTGAGATAGTGGAAAACCAACCATTTGATTCTGCTACACAATTTATGGTAATGCTAGATATGACACCACAAGACCAGGCCTAAGCAGCAGCACGGAAAGTTTTGGAAAGGCGCCCTACACCACACTAGATCCCAACTGAATTCAAAGTGCCACGACTGGAAACCTCCATGACCAAATACTACTTTGTCTTTCAGAATCAGTTTTTTACCAATGCAAGGGGGTTGCTATTGGAGCCGGTTTTGCGAACCTATTCACGGATGCCTATGAGGACAAATACTTACATATTCATGACAATCCTTTTTTTAAAAGCATCACAATGTGTAAAAGATACATTGTCAATGTCCTGATGGTTTGGACAAGAAGTGAAAAAAGTTTGATTGAAATCAAGAATTGGCTTAATGGCAGGTCACCCGAAATCTGATTTACAATGACGTATGACAGTGAATCGATCTGTATCCATGACCTCATTCTGAAGATTAAACATGCCATGATCTACACAACCCTTTTCAGAAAGCCCACTGAACGAAACACCCTGCTTAAATATAATTCACAAAAAACACAGTTGATGGACAGAATGTAGAACAATGTCATACATTCACCCCAGTACAAGGATCTGGGCCTAAATCCATCGTTTTTTTGCACTCCACAACACCCTGGGTTAGACACTGGCTATATGCAAATCAGCTCTGACCCTGTGCCTCATGGGAACAGTCCAGTCCAAACTACCAAGCCATGTCTTTACCAGACCGGAATCAAGCATCCAAGGACCGGTTTCTGGCTATCAGCCTTCATCAACCTGGATAGCTTGACTCCAGTGGTGTGGAGAGCCTGGGACTCCTGTCTGGGTATAGCCAGCACACTCGGGGGGAAAATTGCAAAAACCACAGTTGATGGACAGAATGTAGAACAATGTCATACATTCACCCCAGTACAAGGATCTGGGCCTAAATCCATCGTTTTTTTGCACTCCACACCACCCTGGGTTAGACACTGGCTATATGCAAATCAGCTCTGACCCTGTACCTCATGGGAACAGCCCAGTCCGAACTCCCAAGCCATGTCTTTCCCAGACCGGAATCAAGCATCCAAGGACCGGTTTCTGGCTATCAGCCTTCATCAGCCTGGATAGCTTGACTCCAGTGGTGTGGAGAGCCTGGGACTCACGTCTGAGTTGCCCAGCACACTCGGGGTGGAAATTGCAAAAAACACAGTTGATGGACAGAATGTAGAACAATGTCATACATTCACCCCAGTACAAGGATCTGGGCGTAAATCCATTGTTTCTTTGCACTCCACACCACCCTGGGTTAGACACTGGCTATATGCAAATCAGCTCTGACCCTGTGCTTCATGGGAACAGTCCAGTCCGAACTACCAAGCCATGTCTTTCCCAGACCGGATTCAAGCATCCAAGGACCGGTTTCTGGCTATCAGCCTTCATCAGCCTGGATAGCTTGACTCCAGTGGTGTGGAAAGCCTGGGACTCACGTCTGAGTATACCCAGCACACTCGGGGTGAACATTGCAATAAACACAGCTGATGGACAGAATGTAGAACAATGTCATACATTCACTCCAGTACAAGGATTAGGCCCTAAATCCATCGTTTTTTTGCACTCCACACCACCCTGGGTTAGACACTGGCTATATGCAAATCAGCTCTGACCCTGTGCCCCATGGGAACAGTCCAGTCCGAACTACCAAGCCATGTCTTTCCCCGACCGGAATCAAGCATCCAAGGACCGGTTTCTGGCTATCAGCCTTCATCAGCTTGGATAGCTTGACTCCAGTGGTGTGGAGAGCCTGAGACTCAAGTCTGAGTATACCCAGCACACTCGGGGTGAAAATTGCAAAAAAAAATTTGATGTACAGAATGTAGAACAATGTCATACATTCACCCCAGTACAAGGATCTGGGCCTAAATCCATCGTTTTTTTGCACTCCACACCACCCTGGGTTAGACACTGGCTATATGCAAATCAGCCCTGACCCTGTGCCTCATGGGAACAGTCCAGTCCGAACTACCAAGCCATGTCTTTCCCAGACCGGAATCAAGCATCCAAGGACCGGTTTCTGGCTATCAGCCTTCATCAGCCTGGATAGCTTGACTCCAGTGGTGTGGAGAGCCTGGGACTCACGTCTGAGTATACCCAGCACACTCGGGGTGAAAATTGCAAAAAGCACAGTTGATGGACAGAATGTAGAGCAATGTCATACATTCATCCCAGTACAAGGATCTGGCCCTGAATCCATCGTTTTTTTGCACTCCACACCACCTTGGGTTAGACACTGGGCCCTCGGCCTTATAAAATGGTCCCTTCTCTCAGGGAGCGCAGCGGACGGGCACAGCGGGCGTGCCGTCATCGCGCCGAAGTCGCGCCTATGTCCCGCCCGTCTGTGCCCGTCCGTTCCCAGACGGGCGCAGGGGCCAGGGACGCTGTCGCTCCCATAACTTACAGCGCCGCGGCTCTCAAAGCACTGCAGTTCCCCTCCTGCTCCCTTCACCCCATTACCTGGGCTCGCATTACCTCTCTGGAAATCATGGTAAGCTCCCCCCCTCTATTAGGGGCTGGCACACCCGCTACCCATGAGTCAAGCCTTCGCGTTCTTTATCTCAATACTCGTTCTTTTATTAGGCACCAGATCGACATCTTCCTCCTACTGACCACCGAGAGCCCGGACATACTCCTACTCTCGGAGACTTGGCTATCGGAAGACTCGCTCCCAGATATCCTGGCGGCGTTACCTCCCGACTATTACATGCTGAATGCCAATCGATCAGGTGATCGCCAGGGAGGGGGCGTTGCAGCAGTAATTCGGAAAAGCCTGCAAATCATCTCTACCTCCTCGCTCATTCTCCCAGCAGTTGATAACCTTGTGATCAACCTGGGCACGAAAGAGGGCGCTGTCACGCTTGTGGTGCTATACCGCCCCCCTTACCCTATGCCTCTCTTTCCCTCTTCTTTTGTTGAACAAATAGCCAATCTTACCACTTCTTCCCCCCGTGTGGCCATTTTTGGGGACTCTAACTATTGGTACCAACATAAGGATGCTGGTCCTCAGGCCATTGAGCTTTTCGAGGCCCTATCGTCCCTTACCCTAAAACAACACATAGACGTCCCCACACACACTGGAGGTCACATACTCGATCATATCTGGACCCATGGGGTCAAGCTTTCCCACCCGGTGATCACCCCCTGCATTTGGTCCGACCATTATCTGGTCGACGCCACCCTTACCATCTCTGGCCTTATCAGAGCCCCTCCTTCAGAGGGCGGCATGGCACGAAAATGGAGGGCTGTAGACACCCAGGTTTTTCTTGACCTCCTCTCGAAATCCCGCCCTTCCCTAACGTCTGACCTTAGTACTGACAAGCTAGCCCACGACATCTCTCATTGGCTTGTCTCGGCCAGCGATATCTTAGCCCCCCTCACCAAATTCCCTCGGTCCCGGCACAATCACTCCCATAAGTGGTACAACTCCGATCTTAAACAGCAACACCTTGAACTTCGCCAATTGGAGCGCAGGTGGAGAAGGGATTATTGCACCTCAAGCAGGGAGACTTACTTGGTCGCGCGCAACAAGTACAAGAAAGCCATCATCGCGGCCAAATCTGCATATATTGCTGAAAGAATTCTCTCTGCACCCATCCAATCCAAAGAAATCTTTAAAGTAATTGGGGAACTTACCACTGACACCAGGACTCTTCCCACCCAGGCCCCTACCCAGGAATCCTGCAATGCCCTTAGCTCCTTTTTTGTGGATAAAATTGTTATGATTAAGGACTCCATCACCATCTCCTTTCCTGACGCTGTTACTACTCCGGTTCCCCATAACCCTTCCTCACTTTTGCACTTCCCTACTCTTGACTCAGCCACCTTAGCAAAACTAGTCACCCGGGTCAAGTCTGGTTCCCCGGATGACTGTTGCCCCCCGTCTATACTGCGAGACATCTGCCTCTCCCTTCCCCAATGCATTCTTCCTCTGCTGAACTCGTCTCTTTCCTCGGGCACGGTGCCTGGCTCTTTTAAGGAGGCCGTTTTAGTCCCTCTCTTGAAGAAGCCGGGGGCCGACCCATTGGTCCCAGCCAATTACCGACCCATCTCCCTCCTTCCCTACCTTTCCAAAATCCTGGAAGCTCATGTCACGGCTAGCCTCTCACAGTTTGTCGAAAATTCGAACTTCCTGGAGCCCAACCAGGCCGGATTCCGACCCGGCCACTCTACGGAGGCAGTCATCTTGGCTGTGCTCGACACTTTGAGAGGCAATGCCGACAAGGGCATCCCCCAGGCCCTGGTCCTGTTAGATCTGTCGGCCGCGTTCGACACGGTGGATCATGACATTCTTATCCGCCGTGTCGAACAAGCCGGCCTCCAGGGCCCGGCGTTGGCCTGGATCCACTCCTTTCTATCTGGCAGGTCCCAGACGGTCAGTCTGGGTACCTTTCGTGGACCCAAAGTTTCCTCCACTTGTGGTGTCCCCCAGGGTTCTTCTTTGTCTCCCCTCCTTTTCAATCTCTATCTTCGCCCCCTTCTTCTTTCTCTGAGGCAGTGGGACGTCACCGTCTTTAATTACGCTGACGACCTACAACTCATCTTTCCTCTCTCCACCCCTTCTGCTGTTTCCAATTTTCACTCTGTTATGTCTCATATTCTCCTTTGGATGAGCCAAAATCAGCTTAAGCTGAACCCTGGAAAGACGGAGCTCCTTCTTCCTGGCAGGAGCTCCACCTACTGGGGTCCACACTTTTGGCCCATTGGACTCGGCTCTCCCCCTGTCCCTGTGACATCCGTGAAGAGCTTGGGTGTCATTATTGACTCCGAACTCTCCCTTAAGGCCCAGGTGGGGGCAGTGGTCTCCTCCTGCATGTACCAGCTCCGCAGGATCAGGAAGGTTGCTTACCTCCTGTCCCCCGCAGTCCTACTCCAAGTCACTCTGGCCTTAGTCCTTTCCCGCTTGGACTTCTCGAATTCTCTATATCATGGCCTGCCAAAAACCTTGCTCCACAGGCTGCAGGTCGTTCAGAACCAAGCGGCGCGACTTGTATTTAGGACCCCCAAATGGCAGTCGGCTAAGCCTCTTCTTGCCAAATTGCACTGGCTCCCAATCAATCTTAGGGCAGCCTTTAAGATCGGCTGCCTAGTGTTCAAGTCCCTCACTGGCCCTTCCCCTAGTTTCCTGAAATCTCTCATCACTCCGTACTGCCCCCCTCGCACTCTCAGATCCTCTCATCTCCACCTCCTGGTCATCCCATCCTTCAAACTTGCGAGGATTGGAGGTCGAAGTTTCTCATATCTCGCCCCCACATTTTGGAACTCTCTTCCTCTTCCCCTCAAATCCGCAAAATCACTCATCCTCTTCCGTAAGTCTCTTAAAACCTGGCTTTTCCCCCAATCTGGATAGACTCTAATCTGCCATTCTCAGAATCCCAATCAGCGCCAGGAAACCTACGGTGATAGTGCGCTCTAAAAGAACCTCCTAACATAACATAACATAACATATGCAAATCAGCTCTGACCCTGTGCCTCATGGGAACAGTCCAGTCCAGTCCGAACTACCAAGCCATGTCTTTCCCAGACCGGAATCAAGCATCCAAAGACCGGTTTCTGGCTATCAGCCTTCATCAGCCTGGATAGCTTGACTCCAGTGGTGTGGATAGCCTGGGACTCACGTCTGAGAATACCCAGCACACTCGGGGTGAAAATTGCAAAAAACACAGTTGATGGACAGAATGTAGAACAATGTCATCCATACACCCCAGTACAAGGATCTGGGCCTAAATACATTGTTCTTTTGCACTCCACACCACCCTGGGTTAGAAACTGGCTATATGCAAATCAGCTCTGACCATGTGCCTCATGGGAACAGTCCAGTCCGAACTACCAAGCCATGCCTTTCCCAGACCGGAATCTAGCATCCAAGGACCGGTTTCTGGCTATCAGCCTTCATCAACCTGGATAGCTTGACTCCAGTGGTGTGGAGAGCCTGGGACTCACGTCTGAGTATACCCAGCACACTCGGGGTGAAAATTGCAAAAAACACAGTTGATGGACAGAATGTAGAACAATGTCATACATTCACCCCAGTACAAGGATCTGGGCCTAAATCCATCGTTTTTTTGCACTCCACACCACCCTGGGTTAGACACTGGCTATATGTAAATCAGCTCTGACCCTTTACCTCATGGGAACAGTCCAGTCCGAACTACCAAGCCATGTCTTTCCCAGACCGGAGTCAAGCATCCAAGGACCAGTTTCCGGCTATCAGCCTTCATCAGCCTGGATAGCTTGACTCCAGTGGTGTGGAGAGCTTGGGACTCACGTCTGAGTATACCCAGCACACTCAGGGTGAAAATTGCCAAAAACACAGTTGATGGTTAGAATGTAGTACAATGTCATACATTCACCCCAGTACAAGGATCTGGGCCTAAATCAATCGTTTTTTTGCACTCCACACCACCCTGGGTTAGACACTGGCTATATGCAAATCAGCTCTGACCCTGTGCCTCATGGGAACAGTCCAGTACGAACTACCAAGCCATGTCTTTCCCAGACCGGAATCAAGGATCCAAGGGCCAGTTTCTGGCTATCAGCCTTCATCAGCCTGGATAGCTTGACTCCAATGGTGTGGAGAGCCTGGGACTCACGTCTGAGTATACCCAGCACACTCGGGGTGAAAATTGCAAAAAACACAGTTGATGGACAGAATGTAGAACAATGTCATACATTCACCCCAGTACAAGGATCTGGGCCTAAATCCATCGTTTTTTTGCACTCCAAACCACCCTGGGTTAGACACTGGCTATATGCAAATCAGCTCTGACCCTGTGCCTCATGGGAACAGTCCAGTCCGAACTACCAAGCCATGTCTTTCCCAGACCAGAATCAAGGATCCAAGGACCAGTTTCTGGCTATCAGCCTTCATCAGCCTGATAGCTTGACTCCAATGGTGTGGAGAGCCTGGGACTCACGTCTGAGTATACCCAGCACACTCGGGGTGAAAATTGCAAAAAACACAGTTGATGGACAGAATGTAGAACAATGTCATACATTCACCCCAGTACAAGGATCTGGGCCTAAATCCATCGTTTTTTTGCACTCCACACAACCTTGGGTTAGACACTGGCTATATGCAAATCAGCTCTGACCCTGTGCCTCATGGGAACAGTCCAGTCCGAACTACCAAGCCATGTCTTTCCCAGACCGGAATCAAGCATCCAAGGACCGGTTTCTGGCTATCAGCCTTCATCAGCCTGGATAGCTTGACTCCAGTGGTGTGGATAGCCTGGGACTCACGTCTGAGAATACCCAGTACACTCGGGGTGAAAATTGCAAAAAACACAGTTGATGGACAGAATGTAGAACAATGTCATACATTCACCCCAGTACAAGGATCTAGGCCTAAATCCATTGTTCTTTTGCACTCCACACCACCCTGGGTTAGAAACTGGCTATATGCAAATCAGCTCTGACCATGTGCCTCATGGGAACAGTCCAGTCCGAACTACCAAGCCATGCCTTTCCCAGACCGGAATCAAGCATTCAATGACCAGTTTCTGGCTATCAGCCTTCATCAGCCTGGATAGCTTGACTCCAATGCAGTGGAGAGCCTAGGACTCACGTCTGAGTATACCCAGCACACTCGGGTGAAAATTGCAAAAAACACAGTTGATGGACAGAATGTAGAACAATGTCATACATTCACCCCAGTACAAGGATCTGGGCCTAAATCCATTTTTTTTTGCACTCCACACAACCTTGGGTTAGACACTGGCTATATGCAAATCAGCTCTGACCCTGTGCCTCATGGGAACAGTCCAGTCCGAGCTACCAAGCCATGTCTTTCCCAGACCGGAATCAAGCATCCAAGGACCAGTTTCTGGCTATCAGCCTTCTTCAGCCTGGATAGCTTGACTCCAGTGGAGTGGATAGCCTGGGACTCACGTCTGAGAATACCCAGCACACTCGGGGTGAAAATTGCAAAAAACACAGTTGATGGACAGAATGTAGAACAATGTCATACATTCACCCCAGTACAAGGATCTGGGCCTAAATCCATTGTTCTTTTGCACTCCACACCACCCTGGGTTAGAAACTGGCTATATGCAAATCAGCTCTGACCATGTGCCTAATGGGAACAGTCCAGTCCGAACTACCAAGCCATGACTTTCTCAGACCGGAATCAAGCATCCAAGGACCGGTTTCTGGCTATCAGCCTTCATCAACCTGGATAGCTTGACTCAAGTGGTGTGGAGAGCCTGGGACTCACATCTGAGTATACCCAGCACACTCGGGGTGAAAAATTGCAAAAAACACAGTTGATGGACAGAATGTAGAAGAATGTCGTACATTCACCCCAGTACAAGGATCTGGGCCTAAATCCATTGTTTTGTTGCACTCCACACCACCCTGGGTTAGACACTGGCTATATGTAAATCAGCTCTGACCCTTTGCCTCATGGGAACAGTCCAGTCCGAACTACCAAGCCATGTCTTTCCCAGACTGGAGTCAAGCATTCAAGGACCGTTTTCTGGCTATCAGCCTTCATCAGCCTGGATAGCTTGACTCTAGTGGTGTGGAGAGCTTGGGACTCACGTCTGAGTATACCCAGCACACTCGGGGTGAAAATTGCCAAAAACACAGTTGATGGACAGAATGTAGAACAATGTCATACATTCACCCCAGTACAAGGATCTGGGCCTAAATCAATCGTTTTTTGCACTCCACACCACCCTGGGTTAGACACTGGCTATATGCAAATCAGCTCTGACCCTGTGCCTCATGGGAACAGTCCAGTACGAACCACCAAGCCATGTCTTTCCCAGACCGGAATCAAGGATCCAAGGACCAGTTTCTGGCTATCAGCCTTCATCAGCCTGGATAGCATGACTCCAATGGTGTGGAGAGCCTGGGATTCAAGTCTGAGAATACCCAGCACACTCGGGGTGAAAATTGCAAAAAACACAGTTGATGGACAGAATGTAGAACAATGTCATACATTCACCCCAGTACAAGGATCTGGGCCTAAATCCATCGTTTTTTTGGACTCCACACCACCCTGGGTTAGACACTGGCTATATGCAAATCAGCTCTGACCCTGTGCATCATGGGAACAGTCCAGTCCGAACTACCAAGCCATGTCTTTCCCAGACCGGAATCAAGCATCCAAGGACCGGTTTCTGGCTATCAGCCTTCATCAGCCTGGATAGCTTGACTCCAGTGGTGTGGAGAGCCTGGGACTCACGTCTGAGTCTACCCAGCACACTCGGGGTGAAAATTGCAATAAACACAGTTGATGGACAGAATGTAGAACAATGTCATACATTCATCCCAGTACTCTGACTCACGATGGACATTAAAATCCCCTACCAGAAGAAAGTTCTGGTTTTCTTGTACAAACGGTGCTAAGGCCTCTATAATTGCAACAGAAAAATTCCCACTCGGGCCCTGTGGGCGGTACACCAATGCACCCTTACTTTGTTCCCTGGGGGTAGAGCTAAGTTTAAAAATGAATAATTCCATCTGAGGAGTACTAATTTCCTCAAGAATGACTATGTTCAGTTCCTCCTTGTAAACAATTGCCACCACCCCCTATTTTGTTAGGGCGGTCCATCCTGGCTATTTTATATCCTATTGGGATACCCAGTGTAATAGCTGGGACTGAAGAGGGCTTAAGCCACGTTTCTGTTAAGAAACAAAGGTCGGGTTCCTCCGTTGATATAAGATCCCAGACCTGGGTGGAATGCTTCACTAGCGAACAAGTGTTACAAAGTAGGTTTTTGCTCCCTAGGAGGGGGTTGTCCCCTATGATATTTATCGGGACCGTTTCTCGCGCTTTAACTTGCAATGCAGCTGATTCCCACAGTTGACTTCTTTCCTCCACACAGAGGTCAAACTGTGTATGGCATGCCTGACAAGCAAACGGGCCTTCTAGTGGAGTTTCTATGATTGTATCACATACAGTTGGGAGGTGATTACGTAGCTCTAACAATACCTGTGAGGTATATGTTCTCCGGTTAATGTAAGGGATTTCGAGGATTTTTGATGACATCGTCATAGCCTCTTGCCCCTAGCCCCGTCCTGTCACGGACGGGCGCAGACGGGCTGGTCTTCGGCTCGTCTTAGGCGCAGGAGTAGGCGCCACCCTGCGCGCCAACGCTGCGCGCTGGAGCCTATGAGGGGCTAAATAGCCCTGAAATGAGCAAGGGCTAGAGCGCTAACTGCTCGTCTTCCTGTGTGGCCTGTCTCTGCCCCGCCCTCCACACACCGGGATTGGCTGCCGAGCGTGCAGGCCGGGTTCAGGGTTCAGGAGGCAGAGAGACTGAAACAACTCCTAGCAACCTCGGTGTTTGCAAGTAAGTGGTAATAGTTACAGCGTGCCACTAAATTTCTTATTTCTTATTTTTTATTGTCAGTGGACAAATTAATTTATCTAGAAGATAATGATTTGGGTATTGATGGCAGTATTCTGTCTAGGGACGCTTTCCCATACTCACAAGCAAATGCCTTTTTTCAGCCCCCACTTGAGATTTATATACTAGTTCAGGTTATGCTCCAAAACACTGCAGTTTTTTTTAAACATTGTTGCTAGTCTAGCAACCTTGTCAATCCTAAACATGGATCACGTCAACAAGCACTTAGCTTCAGCATCCGAATGTGCATGCAGACTGTAGTTGGCACGCAGGATACGTGCCTCCTGTCAGTCATGGCTCATAAATACCCAAACAAAATAGGGGGACTTCAGGGCTTTATAAGGGGTCCAGCATATATGCCCTAAAACCGTCAACCAACAAGAAAGGTATGCTGTTCCCACAGGGCAGACAAAGAGAAAGAGGGATAGAGGATGGGGGGGGGATCCTCCGAGTCGGAACTAGAGTCCTCACACACCCCGCAAGTTAGGTGTCATGCTTCATCATATGGACTCGCTCCTCGTCGGCCCGGCGCTGCAATCCCTGATGGGCACCCAAAACAGGGCTCTTTAGTGGAGATCTTTTGTTCCTGCCGTTTGGTGCGTGGGTATGAGGGCCCTAAAAAACAGTGTAGAGGTGGTGTGAGTGAGTGATAATAAAAAAGGTTGGATAGTCCACAAAAACCCTTTATTAGAATGGTAATCCACCTTCTTAAAAACAACCTGAGTGGCTGCCATGTGCAAGTCCATGGAATGAAGCATGACACCTAGCTTGCTAGGTGTCTGAGCACTCTAGTTCCGACTAGGAGGATCCCCGCATCCTCTATCCCTCTTTCTCTTTGACCGCCCTGTGGGAACAGCAAACCTTTTTTGTTGATGTCATAAATACCCACCCCACAACGCGGTACCGACCGTTCCACACTGAGCAAGCTGCACATTGATTGTGCTCTCTTCAATGGAAGGTAGGCTTTAAATGCGTTCACGTAAATCTACATTTTTCCGCATTTTTTATTGTTCAGCAATACCTAACACACGGTTCTCTGATTTCTTAAATTCCAGATCCAAACCAGAGAGTGGCCCATTATTATCTTGTTGTCACGGATACTTCAGACAAGGTAGGTCATGCGCCCAGAGAGCAGTGTGGTGTCTGTTTTTCCATCTCATACTATAGAACATTTGCTTATGAATTCCTTTACTCTCTAGATTCCAACCTGAATGGTGGACTCTGGCCTTGGTTATTCTTATATCACCACTCCTACGTCTAAGATATAAGAAATGAGAAAGACCTCCACAGGTTTCCACCGAGGGATACCAAATTTTGGTAAGCGTATTACCTCCTTCACCCTACAGTTAGAACTCCCAAAGCTGGGATGCAGTTGAGGGCTTATCTGTTTTATTCTTTTTACCAGCCTGTTTGGACTCAAGCCATCCACCATTGACCCCATTTTTGATGTGCTGGATTAATTACCCTGCCTTAGTTTTGGAGAGTTGTCTACACTTGCAACAGCCATATATAATTAATTTTGCTTCATGGAACTCATCTAATGCACACATAAATCTCCTTGTCCCCCATAGGCTGCCCACTGCTGTTTTTAGTCCGCTCGTGACGCACTCGTATTCATGCATACTTCAGGGTCGAAACGTCGACGTCATTACAGCTCATGTCCATCAATTTTCCCAGGCCCAAGAAAGTTATGGATCACAAAGGGGCTGTCAAAAATGTGTCAAAAACTTGAAGGGACTGATCTTTATTGATTTGTATTATTGTATATATATTTGTTTGCCTTGTATACAGTACGTTTAATATCACCTTGTCACTTATTTCACTTCGCTCACCTCAATCACTAAATTGGTATGCTACTTATTTGTTAAGTTATGGCAGCCCTACAATAACTAGTAAATATTACAGTTGAATTCACACTCCTTTTTGTTCCTGTGTGGTCAATTCAAGGTCTATAAAGAAATACATTAGACTTTGTATTTACAGACTCATGCTTTACATGTGCTAAGCAATTGTTTATCCCCGACAGAACCAACTGTAGACCTTTTTATTAGTACCCAGGTTCTGAGAAATACTGGTTTACCCCATTAAATCTAATGAAGATATAACATCTCAGCACGTGGCCTCAACGTAATGTTTGAAGCATCCAGCTTAATAGACAATGGACCTATGTTATGATTGTCCATGTTGTAAAATAGACGTATATATTGCTGTATTATGTCAATTGCTGAAGCCAAAGCCTTTTCTAAATTAACCCTATCAATCTTGCGCAGTCTCTCAACAGCTTCTCCACAGTTCATTGATTATTGGATACAAGAAGCGCTTCTGACTTGGGTTCTGAGGACCTAACAAAAAATCCCTGAGACACATGTCATCCTAAAGAAGGGATCATTTTTGCTTCACCTGAGAAAGTGTTGAGGTTTTTTGCCAATCAAGGCATAACTTCCCAACAGTGTTCTGTTTTTATTTATTTATATATTTGATTTTATTTATATAGTTTATTTCCACAGTTCAGCAATAAGAGATAAACAAAAACTAGCATTACATCCATAGTAAGAAAAACCTTAAATGATATAAAAAAATAAGCAGATATGAGACCTTACATCATGCGTTCATGTGAGCAGCAAAAAGCCCCATATATACATTCCTAATTTTCGCTTCCTTGCCTCCTTTATTGAATACAAACTTAATTCTAAGTTGGCTAATTGATACATTTTAGCCCGCCAGACCTCAAACCTTGGAGGATCGGGACAAAGCAAGTCCCCAGCAATACATAGGCGAGCCGTAGTCATAGCTCCAAACAAAAATTAGCGATGCTTATAAAAAACATTCCCTCTTGTGACTCTTTGCCCCATCCCTAAAAGCATTAAGGCTCGCGTAATGTTAAGTGTTGACTCAAGAATAATTGATAAAACTTTTCAATATCCTGTTGGAACTTATTCAATGTAACACAACTGAAAAATATATGCACACTATCTGCATTGTCACCCCCGCAACGAAAACTTTGATCATCATAACAATCGCCCCACTTGTGCATACATGCCAGAGTGTAGTATAAATTAAATACAGTTTTAAAAAAATTTACTTTTAAATTTGCAGATAGAAAAACTTCATTCGATCTTGCAATTGCATCTTCTATTGGCACATCAGTTTAAATTTCTCCCAATGTCGCAGCCCATTGTGTATTGTGTTTCTCCAGGTCATCCTTTTTAAATGAAGACAATATTTTATACAACACAACTATTTTACCATGAGATTTGATAGCCTCAATAAGGGGATTTGGATTCAATTTCAAATTTCTAAGTATTAGGAAAACCCACATTTGAAGGAACTTAAAAAACTGTAAATGAGGTAGATTATATCGCCTTGCCAAATCTGCATACTGCTTAATAAGTCCCCCTCAACATATAAATCTCCTATCTGGCATACACCCTCTCTCCAACCAATAGCCACCCTATTGCGTAATATTGTTTGGAGCAATTTTGCCGCATTCATAGGAGTATAATAGGTTAGACCTTCTAACCCAATTAGTTTACATATTTTCCTCCATATTTTAACCGCTGCTTCCAAGACCTTAAACCTGATCCTTTTATAATAACTCCCATCAATTTCGCTAAATAAACAGCGATTTGCTTCTGATCCTAAAATTAAGTAAAAAATAGAGGATATTTCTGATGTGGTGCCAGCATCCTCTCCAATCAATAGTATAGACATTTTTTGCAAAAAACAAACATAATAATACAAAACAAAATAAGGTATTGCTAAGCCACCCCTTGCAGTTGGAAGAGACATGAAACTCATAGCTCAGCGAGGTTTACCAGGGGCCCACAGAAATTTAGAACAAAGTGCCTGTAGATTTTTCAGTTGAGTTAGCGATCTTTCAAGTGGTATAGCTTTGAATAAGTATAGTACCTGCAGAGGAATATTCATCTTTAAGGTATTCCCTCGACCAAATAAAGTAAAATGTAACCTACCCCATCTCTCCAGAGAATTTGCAATGTTACGAAGTAATGCCCCCCAATTTGCATCTACTAATGCTGTCATAGATGTCCTGATTTTTACACCCAGGTATGTAGCTTCAGTAACAACTCTGAGATCGTGTAATGCAACATTATCTGTACATTCGAGTTGGGTTTTGGTGACATTCAACTTATAGCCCGACACCTGGCCAAATTCCAGTGCTAACCGTTCGATCTCTAAAAGTGCAGTAGCCTGGTCCTCAGATGTCACTGCGATTTCATCTGCATATGCAAATACTGTTTGGGGGATATCACATACAAAAAAGGCTTAATCAGATGGCTTCTAGAAAGCATTTCTACAAAACGAATATTATATAAAGCGAAAAGTAAAGGGGAGCAGGGACATCCCTGTCTCGTACCTCTGGTCATTTTTACTACCTCTGAAGTCGATCCCATTACCGCTATTCTAGCTACTGGTGAAGTATACAGATCCTGCAGAGCGGTCATAAAACTTTTCCGAAAACCCACAATTTCCATTAATCTCCATAAATAATCCCACTCAACACGATCGAACGGTTTTTCTGAGTCTAATAAAATTAACCCTAAATGTCGCTTATCAACATGAGCAATATCGAACAAGGTGATCACTTTATTGATATGTGACACTGTGCCCCTCCCGCTGGTTATATGATAGTAGCGAGGCAATTACTTTAGCAAGACGGTTTGCTAAAATGTTGGAGTATATTTTGCCATCAGAGTTCAAAAGTGATATAGGGTGATATGAACCAGGTAGCTCTGGATCTTTGCCCTTCTTACCAAAAACAACAATTGTAGTTTCATCCCAAGACTTAGGAGCCAACCCCATTTGAGCAGCCCTGAACGTTGCCAGCATCATTTCCTTCAAATGATAAAAAAGCTTGTATATCTCTCCCGGAATATTGTCGGGCCAGCAGCTTTCCCCATTGCTAGAGTCTTAACTGCAATTTCTGATTCATACATGGTGATTGGGGCGTCAAGCAAAGCTGCCGCCTCTGAGTCTAGTTTAGAAAAGTCCCCAATCTGCATAAATGTTACTCCTGCTGCCCCCCTTGCTGGTGTGTATAAAGATTAGTGTAAAACCGATGAAAAATGGCTAAGATCCCTTCTGGGTCTGACCTTAATATCTCTACACTGTCCTTTAATGCTGCAATATTACGACTAGCTTCGATCATACGCAGTTTGAGGGCAAGACATCTCCCAACTGCCTCCCCATATTCGTGACATTGTTTCTCATGGGTAAAGTATTTTCTTGCATTCTATTTGTCCCAAACACCCCTTATTTAAGCCCTATTTCTGGCCACATCATCCTCTAGATCTAAGATACTACCCTGATATGCTATACCCTGAATCAGTTTCGCCTCTGCACTTTTCAGATCAGAATAAAAACTCTCTTATCTCCCCTTTGAGTTTTTTTGATGAGATAGCCCAAATCTCATCACTGTGCCTCCCATTTGATTGGTCTTGGACGCGCCAGTCAATGTGAGACGCCCCAGCCGTACGCCACACTTCCGCGTTGCTCCGCGGAAACCGAGCATGCGGCAAGAATTCTGAAGCGTGTCTACATCCAACTTCAGACTCGGCGCCTTCACATAGCTCATCTGCACCGGCATAGCGGTCTAACCTGGCGCTAACACAAACCACTATCTACAAACTTGTGCCATTAATTTGCATTGATTTCACGTAGAGTGAATGTTTGGTCCTGATGATAACCCAACAACAAGAGGGGTTTGAAACGCGTAGACCGTAGGATAAACCAAACTCAAACATATATTTTTTGTTGGATTAACACCAATTTGCCAAAGTTTATTTTGAATGTCAGAAATGTATATAAATGTATAGATTTATATCCTGTGGAAAAAGTTCCTTGTTATATGTAATTTTTGTGCAACTTGTTTGTTTAATTATTTGTTTGGTTTATTGTATATAAAGGTTGAGATGATATGAGTATGATTGCTGTATGTATGGAGAAGAATGGTGGATGTGATTGTGTTGTGGTATTGTGTACAGTTATTCTGAGGGTTATTGTGAAATGTATTTTGAATATATAAAGAAAAATTTACAAAGCAGTTTCTATAAAATGAAATAAGTTTATAAAATAAAAAGCAATTCATGAGCTTGAAGATATAGTGATGAGCAATTCTTATATCTTCTTTGATTAAGTTGATGAAATAGCAGCAGTATTGGCAATTGTTTCTGGTTGGCATACATCTGCATAAAAGCACAATTCAGGGGTGCAACAGGGTGTCAGTGACACCCTTGAATGTATCCCCCATTTTACCGAATCAGTGTTTACCGATTCGGTAATTGCCATTCATTCCTATGGGCCTCCAATGAATGGCAATTACCGAATCGGTAAAAACCGATTAATTAAATACCGAATCTTACCGATTCGGTAATGTTTACCGATTTTATTTCTACATAGCATTTACGGATTCTAAAATACCGAATCGGTAAAATTCTGTACTTTAGAATCGGTAAATGTAGTTTACCTATATCTGGCCCCAAATCTTTAAAAAGTTTGTAAAAATTGCAAAGAAAGAAATTACTGACATATAGACATAAGCATTAAATGACTGCTTTTAAAATGGTGTTCCTTTTGTGCCAGATTGCCTGTACAAACCTATTTACTGCAAATAAATATTTTTGAAAAGTATCTCTTTTTAAGATCTTAAAAGCTACTAGGTCTCTAGTTGTTCCTATATCATGAAAATTTGGATGAATCCATTGTTTGCGAGAAATGTGGCAATAATAGCAAAAAAACATTATATGTATCTTATTCTCATCACTCGAGCTGCATGCGGGACAAGCAATGGAATCTTGTTCCAGATGCCATTTATGTGTACACAATCTTAGTGGGAGGGTTCCACAGCAAAAGAGTATGTACAGAATCTAAAAACGGATTGGTCAGGGAACTTTTGAGCTATTTGTTGTGTAGCCGTTAATGTAAGCCCAATAGCGCGCTTTCAAAACACCAACGAATTGTATTTATAGGATTCTTAGCTGAGCAGATTATAGTTAATGTTTCAAGTCCAAATTATGTCTCAATACATATACAAATCACAATGGTAAATTGATAAGTGTCCAACTTCGTATCCAAAGTGATGTACTCTTCTCTTTAGCAACACCAAGGTCTGTTGTCAAAGAATCATATTTATTTATTTCTGTTTGTTTTCCATCAACCAAAAACACAGCCAACACGTGTTTCGTCGGGCATTAATGTCATGCCTTTCGACTTCTTCAGGGCTGCAAGCCAAGAGAACAATAGTACTTAATATTTTTAACATTTGAACATTCATCAAAACTAATAGTCAAAAAATAATATTGTAATAATGGGAGAGGATAAACCATATGTGGGGTCACCCTCAAAAGATACCCTGTGACTTATATCAAGGCAATTAGAGATTCACCTACAATAGCGGTGCATACCCTGGTGTTTAAACAAAGTCACAAGAAGAGACCCAAAAGTCCCAAGATTGAGAGAGAAATGAAGTAAAAGTATCTTTACCAAAGAAAAGTTCAAATCCTTCCTATAATTCAGACCTCCAAAGGTATAGCCGCGAGTCACACCCTAGAACGAAAGACGGCACTCCTCATTTCCTCCTCACACTCCTCATTTCCTCTATATGTATCATCATGTTTTAAATGGAAACCGTGTAAAGTGTGTTGTTTTCCTAATGTTACTAAAAAGTTATAAACTCATCACATTCTACCCTGATGTTTCTCATTTCACAAGAGCCAGTACTAACATATACTGAAAAAAAAACATTTGTAATAGAACAAAGGTACACATCAAGTAAACCCCGGTTACGTAAAATAATACAGTAATCCATTCATTCATTCATTCTCTATGTTAGTCGGGGATGACTGAACAGATATATTTTCTAAAGTGCAGCAATTTCTCAAAGGTTTACTCTTATTGTCAGTGACCTGACTTAAATAATCTGTGTTAGTAGATAGAATACAGTTACTATTATTAATCAGCTTAGAGTTTGCATTGGTTACTTCGCAAAGAATGTTCTTGTTAGACAGACAAATATTCAGTTGAAATGTGTTTGTTAGTCAATCAATTTCCTCCAGGTTAGATGTGGCAACAGACAAAGGGGTTGTGGTACCACAGGGTATATGTCCCCCACCACTACTGAGGATTATCTCTCCTCTGTCTCAGGATTGCCTCTCGGGTTGATTAGACCCTGTAATGTTGGTGCTTTGTCGCAGAGACACATGCTTGTATCCATGAATCGAATGGAAGCTAATGTTCCCCTTAAGTTGTGAAGCCTTCACTCGACCACACCTGCTTCCTTTGTGAGACGCGAGGTTTGATTCTTAAACACTGCCCGCTTTTCACA
The DNA here is from genome assembly GCF_964263255.1 of Lissotriton vulgaris. Lineage (NCBI taxonomy): Eukaryota > Metazoa > Chordata > Amphibia > Caudata > Salamandridae > Lissotriton > Lissotriton vulgaris. The sequence continues at coordinate 222,987,756 of NC_141695.1, forward strand.
CTAGTTTCCTCCATGGTGGTAGAGATGCAGATAGTTTGCAAATTATGCTCTTTACTAACTGTGAGTATTGTCCTCTATGTACTGGCTTTCATATGACATCCTAATTTACTAACTCTTTTCCGAGTAAAGACTCATGATTTTGTCTCTTGAGGTGGTCTGACACCATCAATCTTTTATTTCTCTGCCATTCATAGCTGGGGTATAGTATATCCCCACTTATGATAAGCCTCTATAATTGATACATAGACAATTACCTTTGTCCTTTCCCCTGAACTACTCATTGGGGCTATTGTGTGTAGTGTGTCACAGGCTCTTGTGTATGTGGTTACTTTACTTTTCCTTCTTGTTAAAATTCATTGTGTGGTCAGTCTATAGCTGCACTAACAGGGTGGAGATGACCTCGGCATGCACCATTCCAGTTACACAGCATGCCTTTCAATGTTAATGTGTTGATCTAGTGTTTACTTTTGCTTTTCAGGTCGGTATGTACCCTCAATCAATCAATCAATCAAGGCATTTATATAGCGCACTACTCACCCAGAGGGTCTCAAGGCGCTCGGGAGGAGGGTCCGCTACTGCTCGAACAGCCAGGTCTTGAGCTGCTTCCTAAAGGCAAGGTGGTCCTGGGTCAGGCGGAGGTGGGTCGGGAGGGAGTTCCATGTCTTGGCGGTGAGGTAGGAGAAGGACCGTCCCCCTGTGGTGGCTCTTCGGATGCGGGGGACGGGGGCGAGGGCGTGGCCGGTCGATGGAAGCTGGCGTTTGGGAGCGTAGAAGTTGAGGCGGCTGTTGAGGTATCCTGGTCCTTGGTTGTGTAGGGCTTTGTGAGCGTGGGTGAGGAGACGGAAGGTGATTCTCTTGTTGACCGGGAGCCAGTGCAGGTCTCTCAGGTGTTCGGAGATGTGGCTGCGACGGGGGATGTCCAGGATGAGTCGTGCTGAGGCGTTCTGGATCCACTGAAGTTTCTTCTGGAGGTTGGCGGTGGTTCCTGCGTAGAGGGAGTTGCCGTAGTCCAGACGGCTGGTGACGAGGGCCTGGGTGACCGTCTTCCTGGTCTCGGTGGGGATCCACCGGAAGATCTTACGTAGCATGCGCAGGATGTTGAAGCATGACGAGGAGACGGCGTTGGCTTGTCTGGTCATGGAGAGGGAGGAGTCCAGGATGAAGCCCAGGTTGCGTGCGTGGTCTGTTGGTTTGGGTGCGCTGCCTAGGGCGGGGGACCACCAGGAGTCGTCCCAGGCGGAGGGTGAGGACCCCAGGATGAGGAATTCCGTCTTGTCTGAGTTCAGTTTCAGGCGACTGTTCTTCATCCATTCGGCTACCTCTTTCATCCCTTCGTGAAGGTTGGCTCTGGCGGTGGCGGGGTCGTTGGTGAGGGAGAGGATCAACGGGTGTCGTCAGCGTAGGAGATGATGTTGAGGTTGTGCTGGCGTGCGATGTCTGCGAGGGGGCTCATGTAGACGTTGAAGAGGGTTGGACTGAGCGAGGAGCCTTGAGGAACGCCGCAGATGACTTTGGTGGCTTCCAGTCTGAACGGGGGGAGGCAAACTCATTGTGTCCTTCCGGTGAGGAAGGAGGTGATCCACTCCAGTGCCTTCTCCTGGATTCCGACGTTACTGAGTCGCTGCACTAGTGTACGGTGGCAGACCGTGTCGAAGGCCGCGGAGAGGTCTAGGAGGATGAGGGCTGCAGTTTCTCCGTTGTCAAGAAGTGCTCGGATGTCATCGGTGGCTGCGATCAGGGCGGTCTCGGTGCTGTGGTTGGCTCGGAAGCCAGACTGCGAGAGGTCGAGGGATCCGTTTGTCTCGAGGGAGGCGGCCAGCTGCTTCTTGACGGTCTTCTCGATGACTTTTGCAGGGAACGGGAGCAGCGAGATGGGGCGGTAGTTCTTGAGGTCGGTGGGGTCGGCTGATGGCTTCTTTAGTAGAGCGCTGAGTTCGGCCTGCTTCCAGCTCTCTGGGAAGGTAGCGGTGTCGAAGGAGGTGTTGATGATGTCCCGCAGATGGGGTGCGATGGCAGCATCGGCCTTGTTGAAGACGTGGTGAGGGCAGGGGTCGGTAGGAGATCCGGAGTGGATGGAGTTCATCGTGCGGATGGTGTCTTCGGTGCTGATCTGGGTCCAGGCGCGGAGGGAGGTGGTGGGGGGCGGTGGTTCGGTTGCGGCGTGCGTCTGTTGAGTGCTGAAGCTGTTGTGTATGTCCGCGATCTTGTTGTGGAAGTAGGAGGCGAGGGAGTTGCAGAGGTCTTGTGAAGGGGTGATGTTGTTGTTTCCGGCGTTGGGGTTGGAGAGCTCTTTAACGATGTTGAAGAGTTCCTTGCTGTTGTGTGCATTGTTGTCCAGTCGTTCTTTGAATGCAGTTTTCTTGGTTGCGTGGATGAGTTGGTGGTGTTTTCGGGTGGCGAGCTTGAGGGCAGTCATGTTGTCCGGTGTTGGGTGTCTGCGCCAGATTTTCTCGAGGGCTCGGCAGTTCTTCTTGGAGCTCTTGAGTTCTTCGGTGAACCATGGGGCTTTCTTGCTGCCGAGTCTGCTAGGCGGGGTCCTCAGGGGGGCGAGGTCGTCAGCGCAGTCGCTGATCCACTTTGTGAGGTTGGTGGCCGCTTGGCTGGGGTTCGTTGCGCTGGTGGGTGGGTTCTTGCTCAGGGAAGTCGCGAGCTGGTTGGGTGGGTTGGGGTCTGCGGGAACCAGGGGTCCTGGCGCTGGGCGCGGTCCAGGCGCGGACGGGCGCAGACGGGCTTACCTTTGGCGCACCTTCGCCGCTCAATCGGTGCTCCCGTGGCGCGCGTCCGCTGCGCGGTCGCTCTGGGGGTGTCATAAGTGAGGAGCCGGGAGGGCGGGTCAGCTGGGTGGCGGCCAATGGGCAGGAGGGGGGCGGAGACGCCGGGGGAAGTGGCTGGAAGGAGGGCGGCTCAGAGGAGGCTGGGTCGTCCGGCAGCTCGAGGGAGCGCACAGGAGGGGGAGGGCAGCACAAGGGGTACAGAAGGCAAAAAGGGGAGACAGCTGATAAAATGCGAGGGGGAAGTTATAAAACAGGCGAAAAACAAGAGGAGGCAATAATACAAACGGGGTAAACTGGAGTAAATACAACGGAGAAGTGCAAAGTACAAGCAGCGGGCGAGCCGAAAAAACAGAGGGTAATTAGGCATGCCGCAGCAGACAAACAGCGGCGGGGGTGGTGGCAGGCAGTGCACGGAACTCAGCAGGGCAGGGTTCTAGTCACAGCGGGCAGGAGCAGCGGAGGCGGGGCGACCTCACCTGGAGCAGGCTCGTGCGGTCGCTACATATACTACATACACTTGTGATTGCTGTTGCGAATGGTTTAATCATTTTGCACCCTCTACCTACCCAACCTTGAGTAGGTTAGGACCTTGGTCGTGATTTACTGCAGTGATCAGTTTGACATTAAATAGGCAAGAAAAATGTCAACCTTAATTTAATTTTCACTTATAAAGCTAGTGTAGACCGTTGTATTTATTAAAATATGAAACAAAATTTAAAACTTTTAATTAAAACGTTTCATGTATCATGTACAAAATTCAACTTTCATTACATTTGATGAAGACAGATATTCAGGCTAACCTTAACAAATCTCTAATACAACGATTTTCCTAACTGAGTCTAACATCATGACATAATGCATTTCAGGAATTTTGTACATCCTATCGTTAGGGGCCAACGGCAAGGTCTTAACCGGTGTCAGATCCCTATCACCAATTTCCGCCCTCAAGTGTGAGTGGCGCATGCGCAGAGGACTTTTTCCACTTGTAGCCAACTGTAACTTCCCTTGTCGTGGGGGCCCCCTTTCACTCGAGGCCACCTTAAGGTCGTCCGAGTTCCCGTGTGGGGTATCCGTAAGAAGGACAGCGTGGACTCCCCCCCCTTCCCTGCACCCTCTGTTATGTTATGTTATGTTATTATGGGTCTTCTATAGCGCACGGCTACTCCAAAGGAGTGTCCCGGCGCTTTGTGCTCCAGACCCAGGGAAGGAGACAGGTAAAACATAACTGAAACAAAAAGAAAGGCAGAACCAAAGGATAAGACTAAAAAAACTCTAGCCAGTAAAAAGCCAGGTCTTTAAACCCTTCCTAAAAGCGAGTAAACTGGATGTGGACCGCAAAGACAGGGGTAAAGAGTTCCACAACTGAGGGGCCAGCAGCCTGAAAGACCGTCCTCCAATACGGGCTTTCTTTATACGGGGGACTACAGCGAGTGCCAATGACTCCGATCTTAAGGATCGTGCCGGCAGGTAAAAAGCCAGCCTCTTTTGTAGGTATTGGGCACCCGTGGCATGTAAGGCTTTGTGAGCTAGTGTCATAGCTTTAAATATTATCCTCTTCCGGATGGGGAGCCAGTGTAAGATTTGCAGCAAATTCGAAGCACTTCTGCCCGAGCGGATATCCGGCCCCCAGGAAATTCGTGGGAGGGGCATATAGCCGTCTCCCCCTGGGAGGGGCCTATGGCCATCTCCCCCTGGGCGATCCCATCCGTAATGGGTGCCGCCCCCCGTGGAAGGGGCCAATGGCCACCTCCCCCCGGCCCTCCCATCCATAATGGGTGGCGCCCCCCCTAGGGACCTTGAAATCACTGCTCACCGATCATGACCTTACCGCCCGACTGAAAACTAAATAAATACGACAGTTAGTTACTTACTAGGGGAGAAAAAACCTAAGCTTAATCTTAAATTACAGCTAGGTATAATGGACTATAACATTGCTACAAAGGAGAAAAGGTCCTATAGCAGAGAACGTTTTTATTGCATACATTTCATTACATTTCTACAAAGGAAAAAAGGCCTATGGGCAAGTATTCAGTTGCATGCATACTCTTGGCATCGATTTAAGATGAGAGCAACGATTCCAACAAGACGTTTATTCATTACTATCAAATTGCGACTCAGAACTTTGTTAACTCGCAAACTTCTGCAACAGGGGCTGGTGGGTGGGTCAAAAATACAGCTTGTTCCCTTGAGGGCTCACGAGCGACGAGTGGTGCAGCCTTCAGAGCGCAGGAACAAGAGGACGCTTGCCTGAATTGCCGCGCCTTTTATCTTGCAGCGGGAAGGCGGGGCAGCATCCCCATCCCGCCCGGAGGTGCACGGACTTCCGGGCGGGTGTTAGGACAACCCTTTTAGGCGGCGGGGGCATGCTCCAACCCCGCCGCTATGGGCATACCGGCCGGGACACGCCCCCCGCCCGCAAAGGTTTCCCGGGGGATCGGGGCACCCAGCCATACGTTTGGGGTGACCGAGTGGTCTCCCCTTTCTATATGGTCCTGGATGCCCACCACCCCTTCCACCACCAATCCCAATGGTAGGAGACAGACACAGTTTGAACTTTTGGAAGGCAGGGGGGCTTCACGACCCCCCCGGCCGTATTTATTAAAATATGAAACAAAATTTAAAACTTTAAATTAAAACGTTTCATGTATCATGTACAAAATTCAACTTTCATTACATTTGATGAAGACAGATATCCAGGCTAACCTTAATAAATCTCTAATACAAAGATTTTCCTAACCGAGTCTAACATCATGACATAATGCATTTCAGGAATTTTGTACATCCTATCGTTAGGGACCAACGGCAAGGTCTTAAACGGTGTCAGATCCCTATCACCAATTTCCGCCCTCACGTGTGAGTGGCGCATGCGCAGAGGACTTTACCCTCGTAGCCAACTGTAACTTCCCTTGTCGTGGGGGTCCCCTTTCACTCGACGCAAGCTTAAGGTCATCCCAGTTCCCGTGCGGGATATCCGTAAGAAGGACAGCGTGGACTCCCCCCTTTCCCCGCACTCTCTTCCGCCAGAGCGGATATCCGGCCCCTGGGAAATTCGTGGGAGGGGCATATAGCCGTCTCCCCCTGGGAGGGGCCTATGGCCATCTCCCCCTGGGCGATCCCATCCGTAATGGGTGCCGCCCCGCCGTGGGAGGGACCAATGGCCGCCTCCCCCCGGGGGCTCCCATCCATAATGGGTGGCGCCCCCCCTAGGGACCTTGAAATCACTGCTCACCGATCATGACCTTACCGCCAGAGGCCAGATAGTTGACCGACTATCTGGCCCCCCCACACCTCCTATAGGTCATGTCTCCTCAATCCCACTAGCCAAGCTATCATGTCTCCTATCTGTGGTAAATTTAAATTACCTATACATTTTTCTATACCATAAATATCAAAAGAGTAGCTCATAAAATGTGAGGCAGAGTCCGTGGTATCTGAGTCATACGGGCTTTATTCCAGTGGCTCGAGCCAGGGGAGAATCGGGTTTCATCACCACTAAGGTTCAGGAAGGGATGTCACCTTTTTATTAACTTCATACAATATATATAGTAAAATCACATAATAGCAATGGATACAGTAGGCGTAACACTCCAGGCGGAGCAAGTGAAAAGAGAAAGATAAGAACATATGGGCGTAGAAAGAGGCGTGTAAAGAGGCGTATACTCGGCATGTCATAGGAGTGTCACAGGCGGGTGGATGTATGGAGGAAAATCTGCAGGGTCAGCAGAAACCTTTACTCGACATGCGCGCGCAACTTGGTCATGACGCGCAATTGACGTGTAACTGGGGAGAGCTGGGGGTTGCCTTTTAGCACTAGTAGAGGAGTCTGGTGTCTGGGATGTCAGAACGACCTGCACCTATAACATATCTGATATCTTGTGTTTGGAGGATGTGTTGTCTGAAGTAAAAGGTCTCTCGGGCAGAGGCCGTTCATTACTGAATGCTAGTGCGTGCCTATATTTCTCTGTGCATTACGTGGGGGCATGGGCCTACTATGGCAACGGGTGCAATAAATTACTTGCAAGGAGACAGGAAGGCTGGGCCCTTTGCTCTGCAGGCGGGAATATGTTTACCTATTTCACTAGACTGGAATGTGTTTTCACGGAGGCTTGAACAGATAACTGTAGGCAAAATACTTTCTTGGCAGACAGGCCAGGCCGAGCCGGGCACCGCTCGCCTGAGCAGGAAGTAAGGTAGAGGTCAGGGATGCATATCTAGACTGCAGCTTTCTGAGACAGAAGATGCTCGAAGCCTCAATTCAGGGTCTGGCTCGACTGAACCACAAAAACGTGTGTTTCGCGTTCTTTAAACGTGTATCATGGAAATGCATTGGAAAAGCAGGCCTTGGTGCAGAATTAATGTTACATTCAGGGAAGGCCTAATAACTGACATGTCAATGTTAGACGGAAATGCAGGGGCATTATCATGGCAGGTACGAGAAGAGTATCACATGACATACATGGGGCACGGGTGCATGGATAGGGTGTGAGTGGGGGACACATTTGACCATACAAAATTTCTATTTCCTCATTCCCTCCTTGGCCCCTACTTCACCCTTTAGGATATGTCTATTTTCATGAGACCATCTATCTGTTCATATAACATCATTTGCTCGTCTTTTCTCCTTCGAGCACGGGAACGTGAACGTGGACGAGGAACACAAGCAGTGGCGCACAAGCCGCAAATTGCTGGCCCACATTGCAGACAGAGACAACAACTGAATACTATGAGCAATACTATCCCTAGGAATGATAACACTTTCCATCCCCAGGCAGATATCACACTCCAGAGCCAACCGGACCACGTCCAGGTGCCTTGATTCTGGTGTATCTGGTGAGCAATCTTATGGAGTCTTGTTATCGCTGCATACACTGACGGTGCGTTATTAGGAATAAACACACAACAACTGGAGCCGATCACTCTACAAGCTCCACCCCTATCGGCCAGGATGACGTCAAGGACAAGACGGTTTTGAAGAACAACAAGTCTCATAGCAGACTGTTCTTCCGTTAAGTTACCTAAGGCAAAGGTAGTTTCGTTCACTACTGCCTCAAGAGTTCTTGTTAGCCTACGTATTATTTTACTGTTCTGGACTGGACCTATGAACCAGAAATATCCTTTGATGTAATCCTTATACTGATCCCATGCTGACTCGGAGTAATCGATAACCGGAGGAAGATCTCTCTTGTGTCTTACATGAGTGAGTTGGGAATTCCGATGATAATCGGATGGAGCTAGGAAAACAGGTGGGAGTAGGAACGCGATGTAACACGTTCCATCCCAATCCAAGGGCAGACGTACATATGCTGTCTGACCACAAATAAAGTATGAATGACGGGAAGCTTTGAAAGTAGACTTTCCTTTATCACCGAATTCGACCACAGTATTACAATCACTGTGTCCTAGATGTACTGAACCATTCTTTCTAACGCATAATTCACCTTTTACCGGTAAAACTGTTATAAACGGCAAGTCCGAATTAGTCTCGGACTGGACGTTCAGAATCATGAGGTTGAGGGAAAAATTTCCCAATGCATATACTTCATTTTCTAGATCGGTCCCTGTCCTTTGGGGAAGACCGTCTGCGTCTGGAAAACATGCTTTATTCATGACTGTATTCAGGTTCCCCCATATCCAATCACCCTGGGAAACTGTGGACTTACTATCTAGGGATGACATTAAAGCAAACCATGCTCCGCACGAACCATTATGTGTAAACGGATAGGGGAAGAGGGGCAGAGCTCCCTTATATTTCTGATAAGGGGGGAGTCAGCCACATACCCAGCAATTTGTAGCGTTGCTGGTCTGGTGAGAATGGTGTAACATACGAATTAAAGTGTTGTTGCGCATTGCTAGTCGATAGGATAGTTTGTGAGGTGGCAGGTCACTGAATGTGTGCTCTGCAGTGTCATTGGAAAAAGAATGTATATGTGAACCAAGAGGAGGAAAGAAAACATGTAGTGTCAAGCTTATACATATGATCATTATACTCAGAAAAAACATAATAATTAGGGAAACAATGCATCTGCTACGCAAATTCTTGCAGTATTTGTTTTCCTTAACTTTCTGTCTATCTCTCTCACTATTTGGGTCTATCTCATACATGTCAGAAACCTGTCTAACCGCTTCACCCGAGGGGGACTTAAACAATTAAACGCTGTCTGACTTACTAGACCGTAACTTGCTTCTATACTCCTGCTGCGGAGTTTTTTCTAATAAGGGGAGTTTAGAGTCAGTATCGGAATCAGGGCAGTCCTTGGGGATTGTCTCTGGATACAGTCCATGAAATCTTTTGACGTGGCTGGAATGGATCCAGCCTTTCCTTCCCTCGACCTTTACTGCGGTCATCGTGGTCATCAACACCAGCTTCGGCTCCCTCCACCTGGGCTCCAGAGGGCTTGAGCGGTCAAAATTTCTTATATGAACAAAATCACCAGGAACGATTTCATGCGGTTTCACTTGGGTGTTGTCCGGGAAGGCAGCCGCGACCTGTGAACGACAAGAGAGTAGTGCAGACATCAAGGAGGCCAGGTAATCTTACTGTCAACTTCTGTAATTTTACGCGGCATAGGCGTACCCCACATATTCGGTGGTCTGCCATAGACCACTTCGTACGGGGATAGCCCTGTTCTGGAATGAGCTACCATACGCATGTAAAAGAGGGCAACCGGCAAGGCTACCATCCAATCTACACCTTTTTCTGCACAGACTTTCGCTAACCGTGTTTTCAGGGTCTGATTATGTCTCTCAACGAGACCAGCTGCTTCGGGGTGTCGTACGCAATGGAATTTCCACTGGTACCCTAACAGGAGTGATACCTGTTTCATCAGTTCGGACGAGAATGGCTGTCCATTATCTGAGTACACGACACGGGGCAAGCCGTATCGTGGGAAAAATTCACGAACCAACTGCTTGGCAGTGGTCACAGCAGTGTAATCTGGGACTGGGTATGCTTCTGTCCATCTGGAAACGGCACATACTACTACGAGGACATACTTGAATCCTCGACATCTATCCATCTGAATATAATCCATCTGGAGGACTTCGAATGGGTGGTCAGGAGGATGAAATCCACCTTGTTCCACGGGAATGCCTTTGCCTGGATTGAACTGACAACAGATCATGCAAGTACGCACTTTCTGTTTTGCTGCTGCACGTAAATGCTTGTTGAACCAAATATTTTGTATACTGTCTAACATGGCTTTTTCTCCTAGATGTGCTGGACTATGTGTTGTATTTATGATAACTTGAACCATAGAGTCAGGCAGGAACCATGTAGCTTTTCCCTTTGTCATCCACCCCTGGTCTGTTTGGACCCCTCCTAGTTCAGTCCATTTCTTAATTTCGTCTGGAGTGGCATGTGTCTGTATGTCGAGTACATCTTGTATGGGGTCCTTAACTGTCATGCAATGTATCTGTGATGGTACTAGAGTCATAGTCGTGTTAGTCGGTATGTCTGTTTGAGTCTGAGCTGTGAGCTTAGCTGTTCGATCTGCCAGGTCGTTACCCTGGGAAATAGTGTCAGTGACTTTCGTATGTGCTTTGCACTTCATGATGGCTATGGCTGTAGGCAAGTGTATGGCTTCTAACAGAGCTTGAATGAGGGGACCATGCTGGATCTTGGCTCCGTGGGAGGTCAGAAAACCTCTCTCTTGCCAGAGAACACCGAAGTCGTGAACGACTCCGAATGCGTACTGTGAATCTGTATATATGTTTACTTTCAGGTTCTTGGCTCGTATACAGGCTTGGGTCAGAGCAATAAGCTCTGCTGCTTGGGCTGACAAGGTGTCAATGCGATGTGTTTCTATGACTTCAGTATCAGTGGTCACTGCATATGCGGCCACTAACTCTCCTGTACTTGTTCTCATGCAGGAACCATCCACATAAAGTGTCAGGTCCGGGTCGGGTAACGCAATGTCTGTCAAGTCTTGTCTTGGTTTTGTTACAGTGTTAATTATTTCCACGCAGTCATGTGGTGCAGGGTCTGTTGTGCTCGACGGTAAAAGTGTAGCAGGGTTTAATGTGTTGCAACGTCTGATCTCAATGTGTGGCTGAAACAGTGTCAATTCATATCCTGTCAGTCTTGCTATGGTCAAGTGCTGTGTCTGGGTTCGGTTCAGGAGAACTTCCACTGAATGGGGAACATGTACTGTCAGGGGATGTCCTAATACTATGGAATCGCTCTGTCTTATTGCTTGAGCTGTTGCTGCAACTGATTTCAGGCACGCAGGCAGAGCCTGGGCCACTGGATCCAATGTACTGGAAAAATAAGCACAAGGCTTGTGTTTGTCTGCCTGATCTTGAGTGAGTACGAATAATGCTGTGCCATCGCGTTCTGTAACATGGTGTCGCTAAAACTGGTGCTTGACATAAAGCTTTCTTCAATTCATCAAAAGCTTGTGTATGTTCCTGAGTCCAAGGGAGGACAGTCGAAGTCGCTGCCTCCTGTGTTGTCAACTGTATGAGTGGCTTTGCTAGATATGCATACTGGGGAATCCATTGTCTGCAGTAAGAAGTGAGGCCAATGAAGGCCCGTACTTCCTTTTGTGTCTTGGGCTGTGGAAGATGTGCAATTAACTGGATACGGTCAGGTGTCAACTGTCTACCCCTCTTGGACAGCAAGTGTCCAAGGTATATCACTTGCTGGGCACAGAATTGTAACTTTGAAGGGGACACCTTGTGCCCCTTTTCCGCCAGAAAATATAGGACTGTCAGTGATGCACGTTCACAATCTCGTTCTGTTCGTGCTGTGATCAACAGATCATCAACATACTGGAGTAGGGCAGTGTCAGTAGGCATGTGAATACTGTCAAGTTGTCGTTTCAAAGCTTGGCTGTAGATACTAGGGCTTTTTGTGAATCTTTGAGGAGCACGTGCAAATTTGAAGCTTCGGCCATTTAAACAGAATCCGAAAAGATATTGGCTTTCCGGGTGAATGGGGACACTAAAGAAGGCAATCTTGAGATCAATTACAGTAAAGAACACAGCTTCTGAGTCAATAGCAGTCAATAGTGACGAAATGTCTGGGACCACAGGGTACTGTGGTATTATGCATTTGTTTAATTCTCGGAGATCAATCACCAGTCTGTAGACCGGTGGTGCATTCAGGTCAGTTCGTTTAAGGATCGGAATGATAGGGGAATTACATACATTGGAGTCGGTTTCTACAACCACTCCTTGTGCAATGAGCTCGTCAACAATTTTCAGTAAGGCCTCTACAGCATCAGGTGGTAATTTGTATTGTCGGATTCAGGGCAGTACAACTCCTTGTTTGAGAGTAACACGGTATGGTGTAATGTGCATACAACCTACATCAGTCGGACCTTGTGCCCATAAATGCTGTGGAACATTCTGAAGTCTGGGATCAAAATCTCTCAAAACATAATGACCTTTAAAATCACGTAAAAACAATCTCACTCCTTCCGGAGAACAACAAATCACTGCTCCTAGTGCTTTCAACGTTTTAATACCAAGCAAGTTTTCAGGGCATGATTTCGTAAGCAGCAAGTCTGTAGTTCGAGATAATGGACCAACTTCTAGGGGAACCGGTTTTGATACTTCATTAACAATAGGCTTTCCTGAAAATCCCAGGGAAACATTCTGTGAGCCTGAGAGGGGTGCCCCTGGAACCTCGTCATGACTGATGGTAGTTCTGCTCGCCCCTGTGTCAATCAAAAATTTTCTGTCTTTCCCTAATACCTGACTATGTACATAGGGACCCGCTTGATCTACAGGAACTTCAATAAGGGGCAAGCCAACCTCCCTCTCTAGGCTGTTTCATGAGTACTGCTGATAATCTGGGTAGTCTGACTGTGCATACTGGTACATTTGTTGCGTGACATGTTGTGTGGCAGCTATGGGTTGGGGCTGGGGTACTGCTACTGTCTGTTGGGTATTCTGTGGAGGTTGCGTGTTCTGCGGGATATTTTGTGGAACATGTTCTTGTCTAGGAGGACGCGGTCTTTCTTTCGTCTTGCCTGTAGCGATATTGTGTCTCAAAACGGCACATTCGTTTATATAGTGACCTGGCTGTTTACAATAATTGCAGTTCCCTTTAAAAGGAGCTGCAGAATGACCGGGCAGCGCCGTACCCCTTTTCTGACCATCAGCGGGGACGGACTGGGCAACTAGTACTTTCATTTTCGTGTCTTTGATACGTCTCTGTTCATGTTCGTGTTGTTCTCTAATTCGGTTCTGATGGTACTGTAACATTTGTAACATTGGGGAAGGGCTATTTGCTTGCCATGTGCTCTCAACCTTCAGTACTCTGTTTTTAACCTGTGGTAAGGAATTCTCTACTAATTTGGTCACAAAAAGATGTGGATACGATTCACTACTTGTTTTTAGGCCGCTATTAATAAGGAAACATTTCTCGAATCTGGAATAAAAATCACTAGTGTCTTCATCTTGTTTCTGTTTGCAGGCTGAGATAGCATCCCGGTCTTCCTTTTTAGTAGCTAGTAATCTTGGCAAAACTTGTATCACTAACTCGGGCAATGCCTTGGCTTTTTCCCCGAGACCAGTACCAGGGATTCGTGTGCTATCCTCGTCTTCTAATTCGGCCCAGACAATCTTTTTCTCTCCCACCTCCCACTCTTTTTCTTTAAGTTTTTCATATACGCCTGCTGGCAACAGTACTTTTAACATTTTAATAATATCAGGATACGTATACTCCCCCATGCGGAGCATATATTTTAATTCGCGGTGAAACCCTACTGGGTCTTTATCGTGACAGGGCACTAATTTTTTCATTTCCAGTAATTCCATTTTCGTTATGGGGGTGTAAACAAATACTCGTTCAAGCTCACCACCTGTTGTCCGAACGGGATGAACCTCTCGTAAGGGATTCAATTTGTCTATGTAAAAGGGTTTCCTTTCTGGGTGTGGAACAGGAACGAAATGTGGAGTTAGGAAAGTTCTGTATTTGTGTCGCTGTTCTAGAATGACATTAATTAAATCGGTACCTAGGCCTCTCCATCTACCTAGGAGTAACTCTTCCAATATATTATATAGGGGACCTGGATCAGAATGCTGGCCTTCGTACAATGTAATGAGATGTTGGATCATGTACATACCAGCTATCCGCTGTTCTTCCGGAGGAAGACTCAAAAATGTTTGCGCTACTATGTCATCTTAATATACGCTAGTATTGCCAGCCCATTGTACTGCTGACCTGGCTAGTTCCTGTTCGTGCATAGTACTAAGTTCACTATAACCTATTCGTTGTTTCAGCACTTTGTCAGTGGCTTGGAATAGATGCTCGAGAGAACATTGTTCTGGTATGGGGGAAAGGAAACGTTTCTTACATTCTGGGCGTATAGGTCTATCAAAGGGTCTTGCCCTACCTACGTAATGTATTTTATCTGGGTTCTCAGTTGCTATATCATCGTCTTCTGAAACTTCATCATCCTCTTTATCGGCTTCTCTCTCTACCCTTTCCCTCTCGTGTATCTCTAGAATTACCTTACGGATCGTTCTGTACATAGCTTCTATACAAGCCTGTTTACTATGTTTGCCATCGGCTATGTTGTCACTCCATTTTGTCAGGACTTTCATCCCTTCTTTATCATAACCAGGCTGGTCTTGTTCCCTTATCAAACAATTTATCAAAAACTGTAAGATCATAAGTTGGATCTCCGCTTTCCTATGTGCCATGGCCTCTTGAATGCTTTCTGGTCTCTCCCCCGTTCTAATAAAGTGATATATGTTGTCTAAATGTGCCTTCATGTCTGGTAAAACAGTCAAATAATTCGTAACACGTCGTACACGCAATGAATATATAAGCATTTGATCTTCACCTGGTACCATGTCATATATGCAATCAGTAAGATACTGTCTAAGGGATGCGTATGTAGCCGCCTTTGGCGTGCGCTGTAATGCTAGTTCTCTTAATGATGTTCGTTTTACTTGAGGCAGGGTGAGGGGGCCTCCTCCCGCTGCTCCTAAACTGTGATCGCCTAGACCTGCATCGACTATTACTGGCTGTGCTGTCGCTGGTAGTGTAGCGACTGGTAACGTTGTCACTGGAATGGCAGGTTAGACCTGAACTACAGGTGCGGGGAGAGAAGGATTGGGAGGGGGGTTGGTGACAGGAGGAACAGTAACAGTGGGGGAAGACGTGGAGGATGCATGGTGCTGAGGGGGATTATTAACAGGTGGTACATTTACATTTACATACTCCGGAACAGTGTCATCTAAATAGGAAGAAAGGAAAATGTCCGCGGCGGTCTGTTTATGATGGAGTTTAGTTGGGACTAATGGTGGCGGCAAGTTACTGGGTACTTCCGGGGTTACTTTAGGTAGGCCCTCGGCGAGAAGGGGATACATGCCTTTCATAAGGGCATTTCTTTGTCGGTCTAATTGTTCTGCTCTAACTCGTTCACCTTCTTCTAGTAATTCTTTTTCTTGGGCTTTTTCTGAATCCTCTCTGTTTTTCTCTGCTTTTCTAAGTTCTTTCTCTGTTCTTCTATGCGCTTCTTTTCGCCATAGTTCAATGGCATCTTTCTGGGATTGTCTGGCTTTCTTTTTCCAAAGTGCTTCTTCTACTCTCATGATGCAATCAGCATCCCATGTCCCTGAGACAGGCCATCTATATTTCTCTTCCAGATCCTTTGTATAGTCAACCCATAAATCTAAGTACAGTATGGCATCTAAGCCGTGTTTATGGTACATAAAATGTCCGGGAGTGTCCCTAGGCAGGACGGGAACTGCCTCTTCGAGTATCCCTTTCCTGGTTCCTATCTGACGTAATTTCGAAAACAGCGGCATATTTGAACTGACTTGAACAATAACACATTAAACACGAAAACAATTGCAAACGGTGATTCATACCACGACACCAAAATATTGCGAACAGTGAGTACCTGATACATAGAATAACACAAATCCATAGACTAGAATACTGGATGCACTGCTAGAACAGTACAGTCATACCGGTCCCATAAAGAGACACGTCATACCGTATCCACCCAAGTGGACACGTCTGGACCGGGTCTGTGTACCCAGACCCGTCTTGACCGGGCACAATAAATGAACCCGTCTATATGCGTTCCCAACAACGGTACTCACCGGGAAGCAGAACTGAAGGCCTCGGAAACTTGATACTGGACTGGACAGCTACGGCCTCTTGCTGCGCATACGCCTCGGAGCAGGTGGGCCTCGGGATACCTCGGACCGTGCTCTCTCATCTTGGGCTCTGGTCGGGACTCTCCGCATTCCTCACCGCCTCGTCTGGATGCCTCGCAGTCTCCGTCTCCTCCGTGGGCCTGAGGGAGTTAGCAGGAAAACCCGCGGATGTGCACAGATAGGGGTCCGTCACGGCTGTAGAAGGGGTCAGGGGCCTGCGTTACATCGCTGGTGCGTGGGGAAGAGGAGGGGTCCCTGTTCGGGCGGCAGATTATGTGGTAAATTTAAATTACCTATACATTTTTCTATACCATAAATATCAAAAGAGTAGCTCATAAAATGAGAGGCAGAGTCCGTGGTATCTGAGTCATACAGGCTTTATTCCAGTGGCTCGAGCCAGGGGAGAATCGGGTTCCATCACCACTAAGGTTCAGGAAGGGATGTCACCTTTTTATTAACTTCATACAATATATATAGTAAAATCACATAATAGCAATGGATACAGTAGGCGTAACACTCCAGGCGGAGCAAGTGAAAAAAGAAAGATAAGAACATATGGGCGTAGAAAGAGGCGTGTAAAGAGGCGTATACTCGGCGTGTCACAGGTGGGTGGATGTATGGAGGAAAATCTGCAGGGTCAGCAGAAACCTTTACTCGACATGCGCGCGCATCTTGGTCATGACGCGCAATTGACGTGTAACTGGGGAGAGCTGGGGGTAGAGCTGGGGGTTGCCTTTTAGCGCTAGTAGAGGAGTCTGGTGTCTGGGATGTCAGAACGACCTGCACCTATAACATATCTGATATCTTGTGTTTGGAGGATGTGTTGTCTGAAGTAAAAGGTCTCTCGGGCAGAGGCCGTTCATTACTGAATGCTAGTGCGTGCCTATATTTCTCTGTGCATTACGTGGGGGCATGGGCCTACTATGGCAACGGGTGCAATAAATTACTTGCAAGGAGACAGGAAGGCCGGGCCCTTTGATCTGCAGGCGGGAATATGTTTACCTATTTCACTAGACTGGAATGTGTTTTCACGGAGGCTCGAACAGATAACTGTAGGCAAAATACTTTCTTGGCAGACAGGCCAGGCCGAGCCGGGCACCGCTCGCCTGAGCAGGAAGTAAGGTAGAGGTCAGGGATGCATATCTAGACTGCAGCTTTCTGAGACAGAAGAGGCTCGAAGCCTCAATTCAGGGTCTGGCTCGACTGAACCACAAAAACGTGTGTTTCGCGTTATTTAAACGTGTATCATGGAAATGCATTGGAAAAGCAGGCCTTGGTGTAGAATTAATGTTACATTCAGGGAAGGCCTAATAACTGACATGTCAATGTTAGACGGAAATGCAGGGGCATTATCATGGCAGGTACGAGAAGGGTATCACATGACATACATGGGGCACGGGTGCATGGATAGGGTGCGAGTGGGGGACACATTTGACCATACAAAATTTCTATTTCCTCATATCAATAAGTCATTCCCCACCCTGGACAGGTGTACCCCATCATCTGAAT
This sequence comes from Lissotriton vulgaris, assembly GCF_964263255.1. NCBI lineage: Eukaryota > Metazoa > Chordata > Amphibia > Caudata > Salamandridae > Lissotriton > Lissotriton vulgaris. Next base: position 223,005,161 of record NC_141695.1, read on the forward strand.
AACAGTGATGCCCCCAGATGCACCCATGAGATACGCTTTGAAGATGAGCAGAGCGAAACAATATCTCCATTTTATTATTGACCCTCTTTACCGAATGGTTCAACACTGTTGTGGACAATCCACCCCTCCATACCCTCCTTGGAATCATGTGAGACCAAGCTATTGTACATCACAGGAGCGTTTTTGCTAAACAACTAACTGCAGAAAGTATGTGCTCGATTAAAGCCCGTCTGCCCAACCTTACCAAGTCATTGCCCCCAATGTGCACTATGACTACAGATGGCGGTGACCTGTACCGCCCTAACAATTCTTCAACAAAACTTTGCAGTCGGTCAATACACAGGCCGCCCTTCCCATGGAAGGACACCCTGAAACCATATTCCTCAGATGTGTGGATCGCATCACCTGTCTTGAATATGTCCGCGGCACGCCTAACGTATGAGTGGCCCAGGACCCAGACCACTTGTCTTCCATTCCTTGTTCCTGAAGTGGTGGTTAGCTGATACTGGGCCCGTCCCAATTTCCGCCCTGCGTCACAGGCTCGTGAAACTTTAATCCAAACAAAAAGACAACAAGCGTGAGTGCACTTTTTCATTAACTTACAACATGTGCAGCCGCAGGTACCGTTTGAAACAATTCGAAGACCAGCGGCCTAATTGTTTAACATTGTCTGCCTGCAGACCCCGAGCCGTTGCTTTTGTAGCGGCCCCTATCCTGAATGAATGGGTCCCAAAATCAATCGGGTTCAAGCCCGCAGCTGCAATCGTGATTGTCAGCACCCTCTGAAACTGAAACTTTGTTATTGGGGTGCCGTCAGCATGTCGCAGCAAGGCCCCCCCCCCATGTTGTCAACCTTTGTTTTAGGTAGGCCTCAACATGCCTCACTGGACAACAGGGACTACCTGGAGCGCGCTGCAACACAATGCTATTCCCCTGGGCCTCCTCGTCCGTCTTTGACCTGGCTATCGTGATCAGCAGGGAATCCCCCCTCACTTGCGTGTGATCCCTGCGCAGACCCCCCTTCGTATCTCTTTTGTTGGCAGCCACTAGTTCGCTTACCCACAGGACCCCATAGAACGCTAACGCAAATGCTGCCCGGAATAGTACGACCTCGCTAGGTGAGGAGCATGTCTCCTCCAGTTTAGCCAACAAGGAGGTCAATCTGTCAAATCCTATCGGGTGCCTGATATCCTTTTTGCACCCCTCTAGGGGCCGCCAGCCGCGCAGGGCCATTCTGACTACAAAGGAGTCCGTCGGGTCCCTGATCCCATGGAGCTGAGCCATAAACGATATGGCGGCCTTATACCGACTGGCGGTTGCCGCCGACCGGACCTCCTCATGAAGTGCCACTAAAAATTGGGTAAAGAAACCCTCCTGACCCCATCTATATTCCCATGCAGGGCCCAAAAAGGCGCAGTACGAGCGGAACGCCCCTTCATAAGCTTTCCTTGTCCTGGGCACTAAACTGGCTGCCACGAGGTTTTGTAGTCCGGGGCGCCGATTTGCCATAATGCTTCAGGAAATGGCGCTGCCTCTAGCTCCGCTGAGGGTAAACAATCCCTGAAAGCCTGCATTTTGAAACGAGAGAGCGCATCAGCTGCATTATTCAGTACTCCCAGCACATGTTTTGCCCTGAATTGTACATTTAGTCTCAAGTATTTCAACACAATTTCTTTCAACAATCGCAATATCCACTTGCCGCGTGCTGCCTGCTGGTTAATGCACTCAACCACAGTCATGTTATCGGACCAAAATACCACAGAGCGGTCTCGGAACTCTTCTGGCCAGGCCGACAGTGCTACCCAGATGGGGAATAGCTCTAGAAAGCCAATGTTGCTCGTCAAACCACTTGTTTCCCACCATGCTGGCCATTTCCGGGCCGACAAACGGTTACCAAGGATCGCGCCACACTGCCCGCAGAGTCGGTCCATTAACCTAATTCTGCCGACGAGGCCGGGGATTTGCTCCAGACTACTCGGCCGTTGAAATCCGCCAGGAATGCAAGCCAAATGAGCATTTCCTGGTGAACCTCTGCCGACAGTCTCGTGCGATGGTGCCCTTCCTTGAGGCCAACCATGGCCTGGGCAATGGATCGTGAGAAAGGGCGAGCCATCGGCATAACCCTCAATGCAAAGTTAAGCTGACCCACTGTTTGCTGTAATTGGTGCAGTGTCCCTTTTTCGTTCCGAAGCCATTGCAACAAGGAGGCCCTGAATTTGGCGATCTTCTCTGCCGGCAAGCGGAAGCAACCCTCTACGGAGTCTAGTTCGATACCCAGAAACTCCAGGGAGGTAGTTGGCCCCACCGTCTTACCTGCACCAATGGTACCCCGAAACCCCGCATGAGCACGCAGAAATCCTGCAATGCCCGTGCACAGTCCTGAGAGCCCGCTGGGCCGAGAAACAGGAAATCATCGAGATAATGCATCACATGTTGGTGCCCTGAGGCCTTCGAGAATACCCACTCTAAGAATGAGCTAAACATTTCAAAATAGGCACATGAAATTGAACAACCCATCGGCATGCAAATATCCATGTAGTACTTCCCCTGAAATGTAAAACCCAACAAGTGCTGATCCTGGGGATGCACCAGAAGCAACCTAAATGCGGATTCAATATCCGATTTCGCTAACAATGCACCGGGGCCTAGGCGATTCAACATTACCACTGCAACATCAAATGATGCATACCTCACACTGCAAATGTCTGCATTGATCGCCTCATTAACGGAAGCCCCCCTTGGTGCAGATAAATTATGAATGAGCCTGAATTCTCCCGGCTCTCTCTTGGGAACTACCCCTAATGGGGAACACACAAAATTGGCCGTTGGTGGTTCACCGAACGGTCCTGCAACCCGCCCCAAACGAACCTCTTTTGCGATTTTTGTGGCGCCCACTGCCGGGTTGTGCTGAACCGATAGTTGGTTTTTGCATGAGGGGGTCCCTCGAAAATTACCCGCCGGAATCCTGAAGCCATATGAGAAGCCATCTCGCAGGATCCCAGCGGACACATGATCAGGGTATTTGCTCAGCCAGGGAGTCAAAGCTAGAATATCCACGGGCGATTGCTTGGACCTGCGAGGCACCGTGTCAATCCTGCTTGGTACCCCCTTTTCCTCCAGTATTATTGCCTCTGGATCGGCAGCTCGTTTCGGGGTGGGAGTTGTTTGCACAACCTGCGCAGGCATGCCTGAACCTGCATGTTCCCTGCGGCCTGTTACACGTTCCTTTGTGAAAACCCCAACACACCCCACGCTTATTCCCATTCCCGCCCGATCTAGACGGAGTATCTCCCCCGTAGGTTGGTCGAAAGGGCTGTGGATGTTTCTGATGAAAGGCCCTGGAGCCGTTTGTACTAGACCCTGATCCACCCGCCGCCCCCTGTAGGAACTGCGCATGCCAAGATACAGTGTCTAAACAATCCCAAGTCAGTGTTTCATTAAACTCTTTTGCTTTTCTAAATGCCACATCATACCCTTTCCATTCTTCCCCTCCATATTTCTCATGGAAGCCCGTGATCCTGCTCTGGTAGCAAGCAAGGTCTCCCAACAGTTCTGGTGTTCGCTCACCCACAATCGCTACAAAAACAGAGAAAGCCCTGATCCAGTTCATCATGGACTCTTCCACCCTGAATTCAGCCATCTTTGCCCTCCATACACTGGGGCGCCATAAATCCTTCTGAGTTTTAGCAAATTCCAACTCACGATTGTCTGTCAACAATGAAAACATATTTATATATTTATTTGCCCACACCATCTCCTTTGTTGCCATAGGAACATGTTGTGCCAAGCATTCCCGCCTTGAGGGTACAGCGCCCTCCCCCATTATTGGGAGCGATCACTTACCGGCTTCTGATGTACCTCCGGTCGTGTCCGTTGACTTATCCCGATTTTCGACCGCAGCCGAGTTCGCCATCTGCGGAGAGATAGAAGGCACGTTCGATGCCCCAGCGCCCCTTGTCTGCCCGAGCTGCTCGATAATCTGCCTAGCTTCCTCGGCTGGATCATCCACCGCCGCAGTTCCCCCCGCTCCCTTCTTTAACCTAGGTAACACAACCGCCAACTGAATCGCTAGTTCGGGAGGCATTTGGTCATTATCCACCGGTGTGATAACCACAGGGATTGGCAATCCCTCATCCGGTGTGGGTACTGGGCTTGACGCTGGTGCTACTGGGACTACCGGGACCTCCATCGGGACTGGGGCCTCGTTAGGACCCGCTTTCCCCTTCTTCTTTTTCCCCTTATCCCCCCCTGGGGTAATGTTTGGCAAAGCAGGCCCCACGATCCTCTTAGGTCGCCCTGAGGGCCCTGCTTGGGCCTCTACTTGTTTCCGGAGGGCCGCTAAGCCGTGACCCAGATGGTCTACTTTACCGACTTCCTGTCCATTGCCGACACTTGGTTCACCAGTGTGCGCAGCATTCGTTCCATCTCGGAGCTCTTTCCACTCTTCTTACCAGGCATATCTGCGTTCTGTTTTACCTCTGCCTGTTCTCCAGTAGTGACTCGTACTCCAGCTACGCCTTGACCACTGAAACAGAAAAACAACGATTACACGTTCAAAAATGCAGCTTGTTCCCTTGAGGGCTCACGAGCAATGAGTGGTGCAGCCTTCAGAGCGCAGGAACAAGAGGACGCTTGCCTGGATTCCCGCGCCTTTTATCTTGCAGTGGGAAGGCGGGGCAGCGTCCACATCCCGCCCAGAGGTGCACGGACTTCCGGGCGGGTGTTAGGACAACCCTTTAGGCGGTGGGGGCGTGCTCCAACCACGCCGCTATGGGCATACCGGCCTGGACACGCCCCCCGCCCGCAAAGGTTTCCCAGTGGATCAGAGCACCCAGCCATACGTTTGGGGTGATCGAGTGGTCTCCCCTTTCCATTCTTATGTACATCGATGCAGACGTACATAAGAATATACGCTGTCTTATCCTTGATGGCACACTTCATCATCCTCCACAGTATTTTTGGGTGTGTGGATGACCTTCCAATTAATTTTCTGACTAGCAGGAACATTAAATGAGCTTCTCCCAAAAAGCTTATCATTCTTCAATGAGGACCTCCAGCTTTTTTTCACTGAACTGCAGCTTGCTTTTGCAGCCTCCAGTTTCTCTTTCGGTCTCCTCTGGGACATGATATTGAAAAGTTGCCCCAAAAGCCTCAAATCTAAAAGCAAGATACTCACCTCAAACTGCCTGTCTTCCTTTCTGATTGAGAGTACTATAGAGAGTGTTAATGCACTTCCTCATTGTGATGTCAACAAGCTGCTCCTGAATGCAATGCAATTTGTGATTCCTAAAGACTGATTCCCACTTTAACGAATCAGTATGAGGAAATAGCTAAATTTTTAATACAAATAAGGCCTATTTGCAAATTGAGGTAGGGTCACTATGATACATTAAGAAGATACAGATATTCAAATGTAGGGCCTCATTTACAACAATTTGACACAGTGCAGCTCAGCACATCACTTTGTTGCGCTGCCCAGCATCAAAAGAAAAGGGCATGAATGCACTGTATCTATCAGATATGGCACATTCCTGCCCTCTTTAAATACACTAGTCGAAATGAGGTTGGTTTTGTGCAGGAAGGGACACCTCCCTTCACAAACACAACCATTACATCACCCCAAGGGAGGCGCAGGGTTTTAGCGCATTCTCAGATTTACGGTCCGTTATAAATCTGGGAATGTGTCAAAAACCATGGGCGTTGAGAGGGAACACCCATTGCAATGCCCATGGCACGCCTCCTTCAGGCAGTGTGAGCTAATGCAGCGACTTGTGATGCATTGACTGACACCATATCTATGAGGCCACAAAAACCCATGCTGGGAGGGAGGCTTTCCCTGGCCTCATAGATTTGGGTCTGCAACTCTGTACCGCTAGAATGTCAAGAAAAGTGACGTTCTGTCGGCACACTGGGCTTGTAAATAAGTCCCTTAGATTTGGTAAAATTAGCAATTTGGAAATCACTATTCAAAACCTTCGTACATATGCTTCAAAATCATTATGGTGCAGTATTATCACATCATTTTACAGGGTACTACCTAATACGGCTATTTGCCTTAAGCTTTACAATACTAACATTTCTCCATGTCTTAGAAGGGCTGGAGCACTTGCAGTGGAACAAAATGTCCTCTTCCCAGCAGGACTGTCATTCTTTGAATCAGTCAGAACTAGCACTTCTGAACACAGTTGCTCAAGGTGTATCGGGCAGTAGTTCATTGGAAGCCTATCACTCCATAATTTGGAGAGTGTGAGCACTTCTTAGTAGGACTGTTATATTTTAAATGGAGCTTTCTGGTTACTTTTCAGGTTTGAAACGCACTTACTGGAGCAATACCTGCTCCTCACAACAGAGCTGCTCTTCCCATGAGGGCGCAGTTCCAGATGTTCTGAGCCTGAACAGTGGCGGCCTTAGGCATGTGCAAGCTGTGCACCTGCATAGGGCCACCAAACCCCAGGGGCCACCACACCTATATATATCCTTAATATAATAATCCTCTGACGATGGATACATATTTGCGTGGCGGCCCCTGTCAGGGATTTGGCGGCCCCCGGCTCTGTTCCACTTCCAAACACCCTGACCCCCCCCTCTTCACTGGCCTCCGTGCTCCGCCCCGCCCGGACCCCCTCTTCCGGGGCCCCCTACCTACGCTCCAAGCCCAGGGCCGCCATGAGCCTAGAGCCTCCCCTGGCCTGAAGATCACGTTTAACTCATTTTTGATGGTTTTGTCTGCTGTGGCATCTAGCCCAGATATAGTCCAATTCTGATCTGACACTACCATTTAAAAAAATTAATTGAACAGCAAAGACTTTTTGTTTAATTTTCCCTTCAGTTAGATCTCTAATTTAATTTCAGAGGACATTAACAGTTAGACTGTAAGTTCCTGAAAAAGCGTGGCGCAAGTCTGCTTAATTAACTGGATGTAATAAGTAAGATGGCATGCTCCAAATATGGAAATCTTAATATCGCCTAGGGGAAATAAGGCCTTGCCTAACAATTGGAACACAGATCTCTCCGGGAGGGGCATATGAGGCTCCTACACACACCACACCTGGCTCGTCATCAGGAAACAGTTTTTTGTCCAGGCTTTTCTGTTACAAATAATTGTTATAAAGTGTGTTAGTCTTTTTTCCAGTCTGCAAACTTGTATAATGATTTTGTAACTACATAATCACAGCATCTGTGCAAAAAATATATTATTATTGCTATTATTATTATTACTCCTTCTTCTAGTAATTATAAGAGTACACATAATAATCATGATAATAATCTTCTTCAAAATAAATAGGTAATAGTAAGCTATCACTATTCTACCTGATATGATAAAAAGTATATTATTTACAGCAATTAAAAGAAAACACTATGTACTATAACAAATTGTTGCGTGCTTATCTAGGATCCTGATCGATACTGTGACCTTATGCCCCTATTCGGCTATAAATCCATTTATTCCCTATATTGGCATAACAGTTCAAGTGCGATATTCAGAAACTCATCTCTGGCCTCCCACGAACAGAGCCACATTCCAGAATAGCTTTCTCTGCCACTTCCTTTGCAACCAATTAGTGCAATGACAGAGCAGACGTCCCTATCTGAGATTCCTAGATTAACACTCTGAGTTCTTCAACAAGATAAAAACTCAGCAAACCTGGAAATCCCCGCTTGCTGTGTTTTGATTAGTAATAGAACTCTAATGAGCACTGATAGACGATCACTTCCTAGTGACATCTATATTGACGTCTTATGTCCAGCAAACTTACGTCAACCAAGGCACCTTTCAGGTATAAATACTACCAACGTTGCCTTAAGCAAATGCTGCTGCTGTCTCGTTGCTGTTGGTGAAGCAACCCCCTGAAGCTGCTGTTATGCTGAAGATATCATAGCTGCTATCGCTACTGCTATCGCTGCTAACTAGCGAACGATGGTGTGGTGAACTTAGGAGCTGAACAGCCGTCCCCCTGCAAGAGCCCAGCAGATGCAAGCTGCCCGCGGACGCTGTCCCCCCTCCTTCTCCTCCTCGACGCGCTGAAGAAGAGACGCTGTCTTTCTCCTGCCGAGAAATCCAGCTCCAGCGTTTCTGGTCTACCCTTGCGGGTGACTGGGATATCGAGCCCTGAGGGAGATACCAGACCTCCATCATTCTATTCCAGAGGTATGGTGTTGACTAAACCCTTGAGAGAGAATTCTTGAAGCAAACCTTGGCAAAACCAACTTAACTTAAAGCTACTTACTTACTCCCCTCCCAAGTATTAGGCTTAGGTCAGGTACACTGGGGTAGGCGTAGTTAGAAGCACCAGTTGAGTATTTTAGCCTAATGTATATATGAATGTATATATGTTTTATTACTTTTAAACCATTGTATGGCTAAGAAACCATATCAATGCTTTTACAGTATTATTTCGCAATACTTATCTTACTGTACGTACTTTTTATCATAACAAGTCTTGCAATTGTGGCAATACATTTCTCTTGTACGAGAAGAAAGACTGTTCAATAAATGTTAACCCTTTATTGACAAACGCCCGTCTCTCTATTCTCTACATATTGCGAAAGTAAACTGCACCAACCTGACTGAGTAAAATAACTGTCTATTGTTTCACACTACCCTAGAGATTGACTCTTGATCTGAGGAGCAAAGTTGTCATGTTGCACGGTTGTTGGAAAACTGAATCCCTTCTTGTCTGTGCCAGGGAAGCTGATCACTTCCTATTTCAGTCAAGAAAGTTTCCAGTGACCTCTGAGCTAGTTGGTAACAAACCCAATTAAGTTTAGCATAGTCAGTAGAGGCCTGGAAGATCCGCACTTCTACGTCGATACTACTGTTTATGTTATTCCAATGCGCAGGGCCTATTGGGAAAATAGGAACTACGCTACAAAATATGTAATAGAAAATAGGCAATGGAAAAGAATGGAAATTAAAATGTGATATTAAATAAATCTAGTAATGTAAAAACAATCTGATAAACAGTAGATGCTGAAGAAAGAAGTAGCAACAAACTTTCAGTGACCAGTGACGGCTCCTCCGCAATAACAGAGGAATGTCGCCCCACTGCCTGGCACAGAGCCAGCAAACAAAAAATAAAACGATGCTATAGCATCGTTTTATTTTTCATTTACCAGCTTCTGCATGTAGGGGCGGGGCATGGGTGGGTGGAGGAGGAGTGCTTGTCCACTCCCGAAATACTGATGTGGGTTTGGCCGGCTGTCTCAGGCTGACCAAAACACACATGCGCACTTAAGTTTTTCCAGTTTGACTGCTTTTAGCAGCCGGGCTGGAACAACCCCCACAGTTACCCTGGTTTGAGCAGAGTGTATTTTCAGCCCATTCAGATCAATCGCATTCTGCTCTGCAGCACAGAGATTTGCTGGGAGTCTACCCCAACGGCTGCTGGGACCCAGGCAGAAGAGGAGAGGCGGTGGGACACTGGAGGCAGCCAACGGCTGAAGATATGTTTTTTAAATTATTATTAATGCATCATTCCCCCACCTCCCCATGCGCATGCTGTGCACCCACCCCCTGAGCTCGCTCTCCTCTCCAAATAAACCACCCTTTGCTAGTGGTGTATGCCGCTGTCAGTGTCAATCAAGATAGTTAGTTTAAATTATTCCATTGAAGCCAATACTACAACTTGCAGAACACACTATGTGTCATATAAGTGCTTGGAACTAGAAACAAATGATATAGAGCAATGTGGCAAACCAAAAAAGCATTCACATGTATACAGTAAATGTGGTGGCCTTCCTCCTCTGCGACAATCATGAACAGTTCAGCAGGTACCACTGCAGCACTCGGCCAAAGCCACACTTAGCACTCCTACTGGTGTGATGGCTAATTCGGCAACATCTCTATCCTGTCCTACACAAAGAAAGGCTAATTTACAAAGCTTTTTTCATAAATGTCCCTGTAGTTCACACAGGTAGTCAGCCCAGTGGTGTAACACAGGCCCCAGCCGCTTCCGCAGTGGGAGGCCCTGAGCAGCAGGTGGCCTCACAGCACAGTACTCTGCCCTGAGAGCCCCTCCATGTACCTTGCAGGGAGCCCCCTCAAGTTTAGTTATGCATGTGAGTCAGCCATCTCGCCCCTGGAGTCATTTACTGTATACTAGGATGAAGCCAAGCAGGTCCAATCTTTCTTCTCAGACAGCAAGGCAGTCCTTCAATCAGCTCAGACGACCTCTGGTAGCAGGGCTGTCCATCTTCTCCAGCTTCCACAGGTCCAGCAGTGTTCTGAAGAGTGGCTCTGGACATCTTATATTTATACCTGGTGCCAGCCTTTGTATGGGGGAATTCCCTCTCTTACATCTGGTCCTGGAAACTTCTACCCCGGTCAAGGCTCCAAACTGTCTGGGGTGAGAAAAACAAGGCAGTCTTGGTGTAAGGTTCACAGTGGGGCTGGGGAAAGATGGGCTTTAAAACAGTGAAAAGCAATTTTAGCACTTTTTCACTGCCTGGACATGTAAACTGTAAGTACATATGTCATACTTTTTAAATACGTTTTTCCCTGCCCTATGAGGCTTTAGGGCCTACACTAAAGGGTGACTTTTAAGTATTACAAATGGAGGTTTAAACCTGGTAAAATGATTATTTTGCCAGGTTAAAATGGTAGTTTAAAACTGAACAAAAGGCTGGAATTACATGCCTGAGGCATGTTTTAAAAGGATACTTTAGTTAGTCGCACAATGAGTGCTGCAGCCCACTAGTAGCATTTCATTGCGTTAGTAATTGGTACATGTAGTACCAATTACTAGCAGCATTTTATGTACAGGCCCTAAGTAGATTTAGTAACAATTTCTAGGGACTTTCACATAAATTAAATGTGCCAATTAAGTGTAGGCCAATATGTTTTAGAGAGAGATCACAACCATTTAACAACTGGTCTTAAAGCCAACAAAAATGGGGTCCGCAAAAGAAGGCAAAAATCTGAGGAATGCCCTGCAAAAAGGCCCAGGTTCAACAGTCAGTATTTGAAGCATCCATTAACATGTGTATATTGGGCAGGCTCCATTAATGCTATTGTTTGCTTAATGCATTAAACTTGCTTCTGCCATCAACACATATTAGTGTGTCAGGATAGGTGACTGCCTTCTAGAGACCTGTACACTTGTCTGCCCATTTAAATATAGAGCATAAGGGCCTGGATGTATTGCCTTATTTTTTAAATACTATTACCCACATATTTATTTTTTCTTCAAAATATTTTTTATTTTTGGGTGAAATATATTGCAACGGTGCACAACATGCCTCAACTCTTTATAAACTCAAAGGGAATTAACCACAGTGGCAGTACAATAGTGTACAGGGCGTGCAGCATCCTATCAGTAAACATTTCATTTTCAAGCACATTTATCGACTCTGCTGTAGCTATTGGCAGTAGGTAGTTTCCGTTCTCGATGGGAGTCCAGCCGCCTTCCTCGACACCCCAGTGCAGAATATTTTATCCTGCTTCTCTTCCACTTACGGAATTTACAGGGACGACCTCTGCTTTCATAGATGGCTTTCTCTGTGCCTATGTACTTGTCCAATCCTCACCTCCATTCCTGTAGAGTAGGGGGTTCCAGTGCCCCCCACACCTGGCCATGTCCCTCCTGACCCCCACCAAACCCAGGTCATTGAAGATAAGCTTGGCTCGTGGGGTATCAACATTGTTGAGGATACCCAGGAATACATATTGCGGATCAACGAGGACAGTGATGTCAGGGATCATGCTGAGCTCCCTCGTAATCTTGGCCAAGTAGGTTTCAATTTATGGACAACTGCACATCGTGTGCAGGAAGGTCCTGCTTTCCTTTTTACACCGCACACAGACTGGGAAAATGCCCTCATCATCATGAACAACTTTTGCTGATCGTAATAAACCCTGTGCAGGATCTTAAACTGTATTAGCCACAGTATGGATTTTATCGCCACTTCTCTGGAGTGCATCAATGCCACCTCCATATACATGCTCTTTATCACTCCCACATCTTTTTCCCATCTCCTAGGTAACCTACCCATCGTGCCTGGCATATTATTGTTTAGTGTCCTGTACGTGAGTGAAATAACACCCTTACTCAGATCCTCCACAATCAATCTGCCCCCGGGGGGTGGGGTGGCATAGTCCGGGATCTCCATCTATACCAGTTGTTCTGCCTGCCAGGTATGTCGCAGCGGAGCATATTTCAGGAATTGAGTAGAGTTCGATTGGTATTGGTCCTCCTCCTAAGTCTGTGGTCAAAAACCTGGTTGTCTTGGTGGACAATGCATTAACCTTTGAAGTACAGACAAAATCAGTGGTAGGCACATGCTTTGAGCTTATGAGTGGGCTTAAACCCATTCTCTGATTTTTCGACCCTCCCACCTGACAAGTATTTATTCAGGCAGCTTTCCTTTCTTGGCTAGACTACTGCAACATCCTCTATGTGGGAACTAACAAGGCTGTGATTCTCAGACTCCTGCTGGCTCAAATCTCCATGGACTGGCTACTGTTCTTGCCTCCTAAGTACTGTCTTGTCTCTCGTCTTATTCATAAACTGCATTGGCTCTCCGTTACGAAGCACATGCCTTTTAAAACCTTGTGCAACACAAGTTAGATATTTGTTTCCCACGGGCCTCACATCCTGTGCAGTCTAGAATCTTGTACATGCCCTCCTGGGCATTGCATTCAGCTGGTCGTAATTCAGCTTCTCTTCTATGTGTTAAGAGAGTCAGAGTGATTGGCCTTTCTTTACGCGCTAAGGCCCCAGCCCTTTGGAAAGTACTTCCGTGTCCACTAGGGGTGGTCAGAATCACTGGTGTTTGAGGAAAATCCTGAAGGTTGCTTTTTGCAGTGTTCTCTTTTAGGGCTAGGCCTGAGGCGTCCCGTTGCTGGGGCAGTACGCGCTGTATAAATCCTTTAACATAACATGGTTCCTCTGAAGGAAGGAGAAGAACATAAGGTCACCATTCTTCAGTAGGTTCCCTAGTTTGTAGATTGTAATAGTGCTTCACACCCTCAAAACCCACAGGTTCCCCAGTTCATGGAGCTACACTCCCCCCTGCTGGGGCGTCTCTTTAGTAATTGTACAAGTCCAGCCTATACACTTAGTGGCCTTTCCCCCTACTGCTAGCGCCCCCTAGGCTGCCAGCAGCAGCTGTTCACCCCATTCCCACTATACAGAGAGAGTAGGTGCGTATGGGCCTGTTGCAGCTCTTTTTCAAGCGTAAAGATCGAGTTGTCCTGGGGGGGCGAAAATTTGATTGTAAATGTTTAGCAGGTGCGCTGCTCTGTAGTATGCCTCAATATCTTGGAGGGATGGATATTCCTCGTCATATAGGTTGTGTTGCAGTCTCCTCAGACCTATTCTGGGGTGCCCTTATTCCAGAGCAAGGACCTCACTTCACCATCTATGTTACTTAAAACATCTTGCGGAATGAGGTTAGTACGTGTTCTGGAGGAGTTCACGCAAGACGTAATACGTACAGGGATGCGAGGAGGAGGACAACAGGTAAGTGGTTTAAAAAAAAGTAAACTCTTTCGTGGGCCCGGGGAAGAGTGGAGCTCCGCGTAGTTCAACTGAGTTTTCTTTCCGTGAAACTACGCGGAGCACCACTATACATTCTCCGCCCAGGGTTGTAGATTTTGTGTATGCATTTAAAATTGAAAAAAACTGTCCCTTTGATGACATGCTAAAAAAGTGTTAAAAACTTTAAGTGAATCCGGGAGAATATGTGAATAAAACACAAGGGCTAATAAAAATGTATTTATCGGTCCTCTTTGTTGAGTTACTATAGAAATTAGGCAGCTAGAGCTTCCATTTGGTTTAGCAGTAAAGAGGCCTACTCTAGGTGTCTGTAAGGGCCCAACCCCTTGTTCCATACAACTAAGTCAATACAAAGCAGACAATCCACAGGCATGGCAGTACTCACATGTGCTTACCCTCAAGGAACCTGAGATCCCAACCCACTCAAAGGGAACCAGAGCCCCTGGGTAGTGACTCTCACAGTTGTCTGCTCCCACAACCTTTTGGAACACATTATGGAGTACCTGCTCAGAGGGCACCAGATTACACCTGAGAGTAGTCATACTGGCTCTTGTGTCCATCAGAATCTATAACCGCTGCCTATTGATAGTGACCTACTGGCTTTCTCTCTTCTCTGAGGCCATGATCAGGGGTTGTCGTTCTTCCCGTCTATTTCCTCATCATTCTTCTCCATGTCCTCCCTCCTCTTGCTCCTGTGCTGTGTATTGTAACTGGCAAATCTACTCCCAGGCCCTGAGCTTCTTGGAGGTCTAGGTTGCAAGGAGCCCCCTCTCCTTAGAGAATCCATAAAGCTCAGCCACAGTGTAACTTTTAAGGCGCTTGAGTTTAAACTCCATGCTTCCAGGCAGATTCACAGGTGGAATGGAAGTGATTTTGGAAAATACAAAATAAGCCAATCAAAGATAACTTAAATAATTCAAATGTGATTTCCGCTTATCTATATGGGATTTTAGTCTTATACAAAATCACTAAGTGTACTGCAAAAACAAAAGTATTGTATTCCACCACTGTCCACCAATGTAAGAAATTAGGTATTGGTTGGGGGGGTGAGGGCTCCACTCAGGCAACAACCACATTCCTTGTCAGGGTGAACCACACAATTCACTAAATTAGCCTGTGGAAATGTACCTGTTTTTATGGGTACACTGGTGCAGGGTCACCCTTTTGTCCACGGGTTCAAAGACCAACAAAATAGAAATCAGCACTGGAGTTGGAAATAAATAACACATTGATTCATTGATTAATCACTCATAAGTGGGACCACATCCACACAGCACTCTCAAGAGCTGCCTGAGGTAGTGCACTGAAGTCACAGAACACAGGTCTTTTATACAGGTTTTCTGCACTGTAAGCATGTGAACAGAAATAGGGAGAACACGTTTTAGAAATAGTTTTCAGCAAACAAGGGCAGATGAATAACCACTTGGTCAGCAAAGTGGGAAGGGGAGCAGGAGTGCTTATGGCAGCAGTAAATGTTGCCAGTTAACATCTGAGACCAGGTGCTCTGGTAAATTCTAACCCTCAGCACATACATTGCTTTTAGCGGAGGCAGGAAGTCAACTAAAATAAATCGCACAAGCAGAGTGAAAAGACGAGCAGCAGAGGACGGAAGAATTATGAAGGGAATGAAATGGACACCACAGCCAAAATGGCTGTCTTTTATGCCAAGTAAAATATTACACGTTTTCCACAAGCCTGTGCTTTACCCTCTGGTAGATTCGTAACACAAGAAAAGTCCCAAACCAATTTAGAAGTATATAGGAAATGTTTATGAATGCCCCGGTGGAGCGGAGGTGCTACGGACGTCCTGCTGAAAAGCCCACTGAAAAAACCTGGGGGCATATTACCAAGCAATAGCGATAATTATCGCTATTGCTTGGTTAGAGACAAAAATTTACCGCAGCGCTGCGGCGATTTTTACCGCAAATAAACCTTGGTATTACCTAGGTTTAACGCAAATGCGGTAAAAATCGCCGCAAATCATGAATATCGCTGAAAAGTCAGCGATATTCATGCATTAGCGAGCTAATGCTCTTAGCCATGTTATCCACCTCCCATTGGATAACATGGCTAAGAACTGCTCAGGGCAGGTGTTAGCTTTTGGAGATATTCCCGCTTAGCGCGAATATCTCCAAAAGTTGGTAATAGGAGATAGCGATGTTAGCTACTGTTTTCAGTCTCTAACATCTTGGCACGCCCACTTTGCATCTCATTAGTGATAAATATCACTGACATGCAAAGTGGGGACCAAGATGGTCGCTAACTCCTACTAGCTGTCGCTAACTGGTGTTAGCGGCAGCTAGGTAATAGGGAAATAATTTTATCTCCGCTTTCTTGGCTTTTAAAGCCAAAAAAGCGGAGATAAACCACCTTGATAATATGCCCCCTGGTGAAATATGTCTCAGGTCATCTAAGTCGTTTGGAGGAGGTGAGCGCAGAGTTGCTCCGGTGTTTGCTGTGTGGAGCGCATCAATTTGGCGTGAGTCTTGGTAAGGGGCACTCTGTCCTGGGCAGTTGGTAGTTGGTACTTTTTGGCAGCATGGCAAGAGGCAGAGGCACGAAAAACGGGAGAGTAACTGTGGTGGGTTCAGCGAGCTCTGTGAGCACAGCTAATGAGACCAGCTCAACTGGGGCTACGGATGGAACAATAATCACTGCTGCTGAGGAGGCTAGGCTGGATAGTGGAGTTCCAACAGGCTCTGATCTTTCTTCCCGGACCCCGAAATCTTGGAGACAGAAAGAGCATACCCTAGGGGCCCAGCAGGAAGTATACGAAAAAGGGCGTACAATCCAGGCAATCTTTAATAAACGGGCGGTAGCCAAAGGAAATACTGCTAAAGGTCCAACAGCACGGGATTCAGAATTGGCGCTCGATGTGGGGCCAGTTACTCAGAGCCCGTTACAGAGAATAGTAGAAGTAACTTCAATGCCTGAGGTGCTCAGTCACCCCTCTATTCAACTTCAAGGAAAAGACGTACAAACAACTTTTCGTCGTAATGATGTAGTAATCGAGGAAGTCCCCAGTATGGCAAAGTCAACAGATATGGACACTGATGCTGATGCCGGCTATGAAGGCAAGTTCTATTCAATGTCCGATCTCTCAGCAGTCTCGGAGCCCGATGACGATGATAAGGAAGAGGAGCATGAAACTGAGGGGCTAAGCATTGCAGGTGACTGGGCTGATGAAGAGGAGCCTGAGTCAGAACAATCCTCTTTTCATGAAACGGTAAAAAAAGCATCAGACCCGACAGAGTGTACCCCCACGCACTATCTAGAGGAATCACCCAACCTAGATGGAAACCATAGGTACTGGGGATTCAGTAGCTGAAGACGTCTCAAATTCAGTAAGCAATGATGTAGGCATGAATGTAGGCACGGATGCAGGCATGGATGGGACTCCTGTAACTCTGAAAATAATTTACTAGAGTATTATGGATCATCGTGCCGAGACAAAAGCTGAGAGCCTGCGTATGCAGGGGTGGTCCGCAAACTGCAGAACTCGGTTAGAAGGGTGTTAAAAACATCAGCGGAAATAAATACAAGAGTAGTGGAGGCAGAAGAGCGGATTTCAGGGGCTGAGGACTCTCTGGCTAAACAACAATCAGCCATTGACATGTTGCAAAAATCTAAACAGGATGCTGATTGGAAACTGACTGATTTAGAGAATCGATCCAGACGCAACAACTTGAGCGTACTTGGTGTAGCAGTGTCAAGACCCAGGGAAATTCATTGTGGCTATGTTCAAGGAGGCATTTCCGGAACTCAAAGATTGGAATTGGGACACTGAAATAATAAGGGCACACAGATTTCCTTTTGTGTTACGCCAAAGAAAAGGTGATCCGAGATCTGACACTAATACATTTCCCAGAGCTATTCTTATTTGCATTAACAACTACCTGCTTCGTGAGGCAATATATGATTTGGCCACCCAGATAGGTGACGTCAGGGCATGGGATGTGAGTTCTTTGTGCGCCTTTTGTACCGCTGATTTTTGTCCTGCCACTGTTCAGCTAAGGTGGCAATTGCGTCAGATGATTTTACTATTCCAATCTAAGGGTGCAACAGCTTTTCTCCCTAATCCTGCAAAATTAAAAGTTATACACAATGAGCAAATTCGATACTGCACCTCCGAAATAATGGCACAAGATTTTTTGAAGTCTCTGGGCAGGGAGTAATGGGACAGTTTATATCTTCGAAAGCGGCTCGAAGTAAGAAATCTGGTTAAAGATACATAAGACTTTTCTTCCTATGGTTTGGACTGTTTTTGTTTTCTTTCCTCCCCTTTTTTTTTTTTTTTGTTTGTTCAATTTGGGACTTGTATAATTTTTTAGTTGGTGTTTGCTGCACTGTACTCAGCGGTCCTTCCTTTCTTAGTTTTGATATTTATTGGCCTTCTAAGTAGAGTTAATAATTATGTGAGAATAATGCATGGTCTTTGGCAAGAATATATTGTAAAACTGCTGGTAAAATGTGGATATAATGCCAATGTTTACTGTGGAATATACTAGTGTTAAGTTATGGAGCGGAGTTTGTACACTGTAAGCTGAACAAGAGTATACAGGAAAATGGCCTGCTCCAGGAAGCATAATAGTATAGAACCCGATATCTGATTTAATTATTTGAGTGGTATGTAATATCCAGAAGTATTGGTAGTATATCCCCTTTGGTGCTGCGCACGTTCGGCGGCCGACGGCACCACTACCTCTGTAGTGCTGCCGTCGGCCGTTGAACGTTCGAACCTCACCTGCGCAATGAAACGTCCAGCACTGGAGCTGGATGTTCCATAGAAGCTATGAGGTTAAGTGACCTATTCCTGGAGGAAGGTATCCAGAATGAGAAGATTAATTTTCTTTTTTTCTTTCTTTTTTATTATTATTTTCTATATCAGAACTGGTGGATAAAGAGATATAAGATAATAATAATAATAATAGGGGGTCTTGTAAAGCACTCGGTGACGCACAACAGCGTGTCCCCGCGCTAGGATGCGAGCGCTAGCAGGAAAAGGTACTAAGGTGGGAACCCACTACCGGGCATATAGAAATGTTTTTAGCTTGGCTCTGAAAATGGGCTCTGAGGGTTCCAGGCGCAACGCCACAGGAAGTTTGTTCCAGCTAGATGCAGCCAGATACCTGAAGGATCTGCCGCCCATCCGTGCTTTGGACACCTTAGGGATGGACAGGCGCCCCGAGACAGAAGATCTGAGAGAACAAGAGGGCTCGTATTGTGTCAGCAGACCCTGCAGGGGAAGAGGTGCCCTGCAGTCGACGATCCGATGACAGGTGCATAATGCTTTAAATTCCACCCTGCTTCTCATCGGAAGCCAGTGCAGGGCCTGGAGCGCGGCTTTAGAAGCTGATCTTCTGGGCAGTCTGAGAACCAACCGTGCTGCGGCATTTTGTAGAACCTGCAGCCGGCTCAGATTCTTCTCAAGAGTCCCCAGGTAGAGCAGGTTGCCATAGTCCATCTTGGAAGTGACTAGTGCATGCACTAGTGTTTGGCGGGCTTTGATAGGAAGGAGCTCCAGAACCTTCCTGAGTGTCTTGAGGATCCCGAAACAGGTACCAACCACCCGATTCACCTGGGGTCCGAAAGTTAGGTTGGAATCGAACCAGACACCTAAATTCCTCGCCTCCTGGCAGGGAATTGGTGCTGGTCCCAGGCAAGGTGGCCACCACGCCGACGTCCAAGCCGCTCGGTCTCCCCCCATCACCAGCACCTCAGTCTTGCCTCCGTTGAGCTTAAGGCAGTTGGCAGACATCCAGGCAGCTAGGTCTTGTATGCATGCTCTGAAGATGTCTGCCGCGAGACCGGGTGCATGCGATAGGGAGATGACCAGCTGCGTGTCGTCTGCGTACGACACCATGCGCAAACCGTGATTTTCCACTATGGTGGCAACCGGGGCAACGTACAGATTGAAAAGAGTTGGACTCAGGGACGAGCCCTGTGGCACCCCCAGGTCCAAGGCTACTCGCTCGGAGTAGCAGTTGCCCTGCCTGACTTGGAAACCTCGGCCAAATAGAAACGATTGGATCCATTTTAGCGCTGCACCTCCTACCCCTCCTTTTTTCAGGCACTGTAGCAAGATGGAATGTGCTACAGTGTCGAACGCAGCGCTACGGTCCAGAAGGATCAAGGCCATGGTATGGCCCTCGTCGGCACCCTGCCTGATGGTTTCGGATGCCATGAGGAGCGCTGACTCCGTCGAGTGTCGAGGCCGGAACCCAAACTGGGTGGGATGTAGAAGATTGGTATCTTCCACAAATTGCATTAACTGCAAATTGGCCACCTTCTCCGCCACTTTAGAGAAGTAGGGTAGGAGGGAGATGGGACGCAGATTCTCCAGCTTTTCGGAGCTGATATTAGGCTTCTTGCGGAGGGGAAGCACCACAGCTTGTTTCCATTCCCTAGGCATAGTGCTGGACCTGAAGGAGACATCCAACAGATGCCTAATGTATGGTTCTAGTGTCGTCAAGCTGTCCCCCAGCCGTTTAGGTGATGCTGGATCCCGTGGGGAGCCTGATTTCACTGATCTACATATTTTGATCAGGTCTTCTACTGGAGGGGTGGAGAAGTTAAGCAACAGATTTTGTCCACTTACTGATGCTTCGAACTCTCCCCCAGCCAAGGGTTGGACGGGAAAGGCTGAATACATTTTGGACACTTTGTCGCCAAAATAGTCAGCAATGCGATTGCAGGCAGCAACTGAACAATCCTCTAGTCCGGCCGAGGACTTGGGGACGACCAGGGATTTATAAACGCAGAACAATTCTTTCGCTGAATTCTCTGCACCCATAATCCTATCAGCATAGTGGGCAGTTTTCGCTCTCCTGATTAGGTTGTGATATGCCCGTCTATTGACGAGATATCTCTCTTTTGCCTGGCTGTCATAGGCTACCCTCCACTGCCTTTCGGCTCGCTTACAATCCCTCTTAGCACAACGCAGTTCCTCATTGAACCAAGGTGCTGTTCTCTGTTTACGGCCGCCCTCCTTCGGCCGGCCTAGAGTGGCCGTACGGTCCAGGGCAACCGTGATACGGTCATTAAGCAATTTATTTGCCGAATCCGCATCATCACTCCAGGGGGGCCCTCTGCGATAAGAGCCTCATTGAACTCTGGCAGGGAGAACCTGGCCCATTTGCGCCTGAGGTAGTTAAGGGGAGTGGGGTCTGTCACCTTATGTTTAAGGAGATGGATTTCAAATGGTACCAGGAAATGGTCGGTCCAGGGGAGGGGCACGGGGAGAGCCTTGGGCAAAAAGGAAACTGTTAGAAGAGTTGGGATTTAATCTATTAGCAATACCGGTAGAATCTTAACTGATGGGTTGGGTAGGTGGGCAATCGCAGAATGTTTCATCGGTGTCACAAAATTTACGATATGTGCAGTATATGGGTCTAACATTGATGAAGCTGCCATTCTAGATTTTTTAAATGTAGAGCTTGTGACTTGGTCAACACCTTTTATCCAGTGCGGGGACCTAAATATAAATTTGACACCAAATGTATTATGTAATAAGAATGCGATGTACATTGGCAGGAAACTGCACGTCTTTAAAGCTCTGCAATCATTACTCTATGCACATGGGCTGGTAGATGTTTGGGCCTCTCTTAGGGGGGAGGAGACTGGATATACCTTCTTCTCCTTTCCTCACCAAAAGTTAGTGAGACTGGACTATTTTTTTGCTCCACAATTGTTACTGAATCAGGCATCTATTCAGGTGTATCCACGAATTACATCAGATCATGGTCCAGTGGTTATCTCTATAACAGCTATTGCAACAGTTAGTAGGCCTAGAGGGTTTTCCTTTGATAGTAAACTATTATTAGATCAGCAATTAGTGGAGCATATGAAAGAATGGATTGCTATCTTTTTCAGTATAAATCGTGGGAGCACTAATGTTGCTTGTGTCTGGGATACCTTCAAGGCCGCCTTTAGAGGTGAAGCTTTGAGTGTTGGACTATATAATCAAAAAAAGCAGGCAGCAAAACTCCAAGAGGTGTATCAGGGTCTTATAAAGGCTGAGGAGTTGCTCATGCAGGGCATTCACACAGGGACTGATATAACCGCCCTTACAATGGTGGTAGCACGGCCCAAAGCAAGGATAAATCTTAATTGGTCTCTGGAAGCTGCAAAAAGAATTCTTTAGCAAATGGCAACTGCACTATAGGTATGGGGAGGCAAGTCGCAGGTGCCTCACCCAAAAACTTAGAGTAAGAGAGGCAGCTCAAAGGATTGATAACATCTTGGACTCAAATGGCTGTTCCATTGACAGTGAAAGTGGTATCCTAGAGGTGTTTAAACAGTTCGACGATACACTTTATTATGGACATGACTATGACGAGGATAGGGCGGGCATTCTCCTTCGCCAATACTGTGTGTCAGACCTCCCTGTTGATGAGGCAGAAAGGTTGGATGCTCCAATTACGCTTGAGGAATTGGAAGCAGAGGTGAATGGGCTAGCTATGGGCAAGGCGGCAGGCCCAGATAAACTACCTCTGGAAATTTCTAAAACTTTTTTCAGTGTACTGAAGCTTAATCTGCTAGCAACAATTAGAGCGGCTAAGAAAGGGGCTGCCCCCAATTCTTGGGATGAAGCGTGCATAGTTGTGTTTCATAAAAAAGACAAGCCTGCAAATTTACCTGTCTCATATCGGCCCATATCGTTATTAAATGCGGATGGGAAGATTTACTAAAAGATATTGGCTACCAGGCTGGCATCAGTTATTACCCCACTAGTATCTATCACGCAGCATGGATTCATTCCGCATCGGGGTACGACAAATCATGTAAGTCGGGTAATAAAAATTTTTGACCATGTCAATACAACCGGGGAGGCGTTGAGCCTAATTCTATTAGATGCCGAGAAGGCTTTCAACCGAGTCTCATGGTGTTTTTTATGGGAAGTAATGAAGCGGCGTGGTTTTGGTTCAGAGTTTATCACTTCGGTGCAGACAATATATCGTCAACCCATTGCCCGGATTTGCACCATGGGACTCGAGTCGGAGGCAGTTTCTATACAGCGAGGCAGTAGACAAGGGTGCCCGTGCTCCCCACTGCTTTTTTCATTATACATTGATCTGTTTTTAAAAGTGTTGGAATTAAGTACCAAGATTCAACCAATAATTATACAGAATTATCAGTTTGAGGACCTCGCTTATGCGGATGACGTTGCCGTTGTCACGCCTAGACCAACTATAGTGATGCAAGAGATAAGTATTTGGCAGCAGAATTTGGGGCAGTATCTGGCTACAAGGTAAATACAGCTAAAACTCAGATGCTATGTGCCAATCTGTCGACTTATTCTGATCCAAGCGCCTGTCAAGAGGTTACTTATTTGAGTGTTAAGATCCGGGTCTTAGCAACTGCCTTAGTTAAAACAAATTGGGATGCTCTTTGTTGGGGGTAAGGCGACAGCTAGACCAGGCTGAATGTCTACATCTTTCTCTTGTAAGGAGATGTAACTTATTAAAAATGATGATACTACCTAAAATATTGTCTTTCTTCAGATGTGTGCCCTTAGAAATTTCAAAGACGAGTTTGGCACAATTGCAATCTATCTGTATGCGATTTGTGTGGTCTAGGGGGAAAGCCCGTCGGGCTATGCGATATATGGTTCTACCTAGATTGTCAGGGGGCTGGTCTGTACCGGACTTCACCTTGTACTATTACGCATGTATGCTCCAAAGTATGGATATACTGCTTACAGGGGTGGGCCCTCTCGATATTGCAGAGTGTCCCTCTATATATCAGATGTTATTGGGAGTGAAAGCTAAAAATTAGGAAAATGTATGGGCTCGAGAAAATATCTTGGTATACAACATTACAGCTACAACATTTTTTCCAACTGTATTCTGGGACCGTGTGGTTAACAACGGGAGATCAAAAGAAATAAGGCTGGTTGGAGATTTGACTCGGAAGAGGGCCTCAAATCATTTGATCAACTTAGGGAGCAATACCAGCTGCCTAGGGAGGATTTTTTTAAAGTATTTACAAATTAGGCACTATTTGTTGAATGCTTGCGGTACTATTCAATCTAATCCCCTGGTAGAAGCAAACAGTAAATTAGCAAGAATAGGCACTCTATATGGTCTTATGCTCAGTACCATGACTAATGATTTGGAAGAGCAGAATCGCAAATGGGGGATTAGATTGGGACGACAGGATATATGTTTAGAGGCCTCTATTGAATTGGCTACTCAATTATTTTTGTCTGATAAACTCTATGCCCAACACTTTAAATCTGTTTTTAATCTTTACTATACCCCGGATAAGGTCTCAAAATGGAGTGGGGATCAAATAGGGAAATGTTTCCGTGGTGGGTATCCTTCTGCAGATGATGTACATATTTTCTTTGCGTGCCCATCATTAGCTAGATTATTGATGCAGCTGGAGAAATTTCTAACAGAGATTCTTGATGTCCCTACGCAATTATCAGTTGTTCAGATTCTCCTTGGGGTGGAGATGGGATCTGGGGCGGCAGGAATACCAAATAAACAGGCTTTTTTAATATTCCTAGTCACAGCTGTATTTAGATTGAGTATAGCTTCGCATTTGCTTAAAAAAGAATCACCTACATTTGAGGGTTGGAGGGCACGGTTCTTTTCTGTGTACAATATGGAACATAGTGTGTATGCCCTTAAAGGTCATCGTAAAAAGAAGCTAGGGCGGCAAATCTGGGGCACAGTCTTGCATTATTTGGATTTGGATTCTTAAAATGTGGGTCTATTCTGGTTCCCCGACTGGTGTTTATTATGGCTGCCTTTCAACATTTTATGATTTTTACTTTAGGCTAATATCTATGTATGTAAACATTGTTTTTTTTTCTCTTGAGTTTAATTTAAAGATCTCTGCGCAAACTGATTGTATGATATTGATTTGAACCTACTGACTCATGTATTTTCAATAAAAAGTTAAAAAAAAGGAAATATTTATGAATACAATGATACCAAATCAACAACAATCCAATCAGTAGAACTGGAGATGTTGAATTTTAAAGGTTAGGTGAAAATAGTGCCAAAAGGTGCAAAGTACCAACTGAGGAAATCTGGTTGCGCTGGACTGGGACAAAGACACAAGTTCAGACCACCCGCAATGGAGTGCAGGCCGAGCACAGAACCTCGTTTGACTGCTAGGAGCTGTACCGTATGTCCTTGGTGCGAGGTCTGCACGGCGTGGCTTTGCCAGTCTTCCCATCACTTTGTGTTGGTTACGTTGAGGTTTGCAGCTGTGCGTTAAGGCTTTCTGGTGCTTTGCAATGCTCTTCGTTGGTTACAATGAAGCTTTCTGCTGTGCAGCAAGGTTTAGTCGGGATTTGCGTTGCTTTGCTCTGGATTTGATGGAACCTTTAGTTAGGAAGAGGGAAGTACTCTCTGAAGCCAGTCAGAGGTCCAGGCAATGGGCCTGCACCTCTTGGGGGTCAGGGGTTCACTCCAGCTGAGACCAGCAGTGCTCAGGCAGGTTCAGGTGCAGGTCCAGTGCAGATCGGATTGGCAGTTGCAAGGAAGCCTCTGGAGCTTATTGTGTCCTTGTAACTCAGAACAGAAAATCAGCCAAATGACTCTTGGAGTCTTTTAGTTAGCCTGGGATGAAGGGAAGAGGTCCAATCTTCTGAGAGATCAGGGCAGGCCTCAATCAGCAGGACAGACCTCTGGGAAGCAAATTAGATCTCAAGCAGTAGGACAGGCCTCTTGGGAACAAGGCAGTCCTGCTGTAGTGTCATAGGTCCAGGAGTGTACTGAGGAGTTTGTATGAGTGTTCAATATGTATACCTGGTGCCAGCTTTTGAAGTGGGGGAAACATTTATGCTACCCCCACACCTGTTTCTGGAAAGTTCGACCCTTCCTTGCCAAGGCTCCAAGAAGTCTAGGGTGATAACATTCTTGTGTCAAGCCCATTTGTGTGTGTACTGGAGGCATCACATTTAAATTTGAGTGGAGCAGGGAACAGTTCTAACCCATCCATCCATCCTGGCAAGATGGCCCATCCTGCCAACATCTAATCCCCTTTTGTCTCACTGTCCGGGATACACAAAGGCCAACTGCAACGCCATTCGCAGTCATGTGGCCCAGGACACAGGCACCACCTCAATACCTTCGAATGCCATACTTCAAGCCTAACCAGATTCAACAGTATGTTTTAGGCAGGAGTGGGAGAAGAGGCAGACGGGCAACATAAGAGTCCAATGGGAAGACGACACATGAGTGATAAACACAAGAAATCAGATGAAGGACCAACAGGCAGGTCCAAGCTCAAGGTAGACCTTGTAGTGAACCTCACGGATGTGGTACTTACCAAGGAAGAAGAAGAAGTACTCAACAAAGGCCTGTGATTTGTCCCTACTACCCATATCAACAAGACCCACTACGAACTGAGAGATTGCTTCCAGAAAATCTGGATAAAAACCTTTTTTGAGGGACAAGCACAACAGGAAAAAACATCTCCCTGCAACAGAAATTAACATTTTGTCCACCACCATCCCTGATGCTTCCTGAAGTCATGGCTTTTGAAGAGGCAGTTACCAAAGAGATTGAATTACTCGAACCCAAACAGAACTCCTTCAACACCCTGAGGAAAAAGGAAAGGGAGGCCTTTGAATCCTTAGCCACACAGAACAACTTGATCATCAAACCGGCCAATAAAGGTGGAGTGATGGTAGTAAAAGAGATGGATGAGAACAGAGCAGCATGCCTGTCCCTCCTCTGGGATGAGAGAAATTACAAAAGAATACAGAGATATCTCACCACTCGACTATAGAAGACCATCTCTGCCATTACCACAAAAGCACTTGACAGAAATTGGATACCAAGAATGATGGGGATCTCCTCAATACTGAAGAACCTGGAATACTGTTGTGCTATACCATTTCTAAAATACATAAGGGAAGGGTTCCCCCTCCTGGATGACCCATCATTTTTGGATTTGGGTCTGTCCTGGAACCCCTTTCGTAGTACGCTGATTGGTTCCTCTGCCCCCTCGTTACCAAGATCAGGTCATACGTTTGGGACACAAAACACTTGCTGAACATCTTAGCTGAAGTGGACTATGACCCCCTCAATAAAACAGTGATTTGATTAGATGTTCAAGCACTGCATACAAGCATCCCACTAGAGGAGAGCCTAAGAGTCATTGAAACAATACTCCACAGACAAGATTGTCCTTGGGAAGCCCCAATTACATTCATTATGGATCTGATGCGCATTGCCCTTATGGAGAACTTCTTCAGGTTTGAGGACCAACTATACTTGCAAGTACACAGGACATCAATGGGCAGTACGTTTGCCCCTAGTATAGCATCTTTATGCATTAGCCACCGGGAGGATGAACACATCTGGTCCAACAACCCTTTCACTGTGAGGATTTGGAAATGGCCGATATACATTGACGATATCATCATCATCTGCATTGGAGATCAAGAAATCACAGTTGAGTTGGGTATATGGATTACAACTCGGATCCCTTTCTGAAATTCACAATGGCCTCCAATAACACAATTGTTTCGTTTCTGGACATTATTATCCTGGCTAGAAATGGTAAATTGGAGCGTACGCTGTACACAAAACCCACCGACCACAACAGTTTGTTGTACTTTGACAGTGCACATCCTCAATCTCTAAGAAAAACCTTCCCATTGGACAATATCTGAGGATATAGGGAAACTGTTCTGACTTGGAGAATTACAATGAAGAAGCTGAAAAACTTACAAAGCTGAAAGAGAAATCAAACCCCCCAAAAAGTGATCAAACAAGCACGAAAAAGATGAAGGAATACACCACGTGACGCTCTGTTGGAGACAAATACCAAAGCAGAAAGTAAGATGCTCAAAAGCGTTACTACCTACAATTCATCTTCCAACAACATAAAAAAGATCATTAACAAGAATTGGTGCATCCTGACTTTAAATAAATTAACATTTGAGAAACCTACGTTCTCATTCAAACGAAACAGGAGCATAAGGAACACCCTCATCCACACAGATAGTTGGGATCCTAAGCGGGAAACGCAACTCATACTGTGGAGCCAACCACAGCTAAAAGGACACTTACCATGTAGATCCTGTGTGGTAAGTCCTTTTACCACACATACTACAAGTGTCAACCCAGGCCTGAGATACAATTGGGAACAGAGAGAATCACACAAATTGCAATACTTCCAATGCAATTTACATGATCACCTGCCCGTGCAAGTTGCAGATAAGGGAACATAGAAGTACTATTAGACAAGCTATCACAGCAACAAAACTGACAGCCCATTTTGTAGAGAAAGGCCACACGGATAGCGACCTGGAGGGGACCATTACTGAAAGAATTTAAGATGAACCCAACATCTCAAAAAGGCTGTTGGAAAAAGAACAACGTTGGGTCTATAAACTCAAAACTGACCATCGAGGTTTGTATGACTCTATCCCATGGAATATACTGAGCCAAAGGTAGAAGGACACAAGCTATCAATTAACAATGTACGTGCCTTTCCTTTTATCATGCTAAATGTGTGATCCATATAGAAAGAACACCCGTTAACATCATTGCAGTGATGATACATAAAGACCCAGATGCCAATTTTTCAAACGATATTATGATGAAAGTTTCAATCTATCACCCTCAGATTGACAATGGGGAAAGCCCAGCTCCATAAACAGAGTAAGTGTGATTAAATATCACCTTTATATACATGCTTATTAGGAAGTTGTATGTAGTCAGCCATGTGAGTGGCGTAATAGGTCAGGACTATGACAATTAGTCATCCTGTTTGGATTACTACAAGCCCTATGAACTCTTGGGAATGAAGTAGTTCCTAGAATGACATTCGGCACTGTCATCATGAAACGATATTGGTCCTACTAAAGACCACAATTTCCATGATCCTAGTGGGATTTGTAGTTCGAGCAGTGCGTGTGTAGGAAATGACGCTGCACGCGAGCAACTGTGTCGGAGCCGCACCCCTTCCGAGTACGCTGACACAAACAGTCCTTTCTATTTAAAGCTGTGACCCGGGCATGTCTAATGCTAATGGCGAGAGATGCGGAAGCCTAATAGGTTATGTGAGGGGCAGGACCTTTGGAGTAGTAAGTGTCATCCTTGAGCGAGACTACAGAACCAAGGCAAAAAAATGTAATTGTCTTACGGGGGCATTTTATTGTAAACGCTGAGGTGTATTTCACTTTCCCACAGCATTTGACTATAAGGCTCCCCCTTCCTGATCCCCACGAAAATTGCTTTTTCCTCCACAATCAGGTAAGGGCGTATCCCGATATAACTTTAGCAAAAGAGATGCTGGGCGGTACACGTAACAGTGGAGTGATTTATGTTGCAGATTTCTATGGTATCACTACGACAAACCATATAGTGAAGGTGGAATACTGGAGTTTGTTTCTGTTTTTAACTGTGAATAGGTGCTCACGATTTAATTGTAGAATTTGAATGCGAGCACTGGACGCATACTGCCAGTGGCATTCTGGGATCAAGTATACCCAACAATAGCTCATTCACGTGGTCACAGATCACAGAGTGAAAGGACCAGGGAGAGAATTTTGTTTTGCCCTGAAGAAAGCCCAGGACCGAACAGGCCATAAAACAAGTTCAAGGTCATCTTTAGGGTCATAGGACCATTACCTTCAAACAATCCATTGTATATATTCAATTTTAATACCCGCTACATCCCCACAAATAAAGGGAAACGCAGTAGAATTTTTATCTCTAGACCCCCTGGCCTACATCTTTTAAGTGCTCCCTGAAATACGGTTGAGCCCACCCTGAACTTTAGGAGTCAGGGTGAACCCTATGATGAAGCATGACACCAATAGGGTGTGTGAGGTTAACTAACAAAAATAAGTTGCCTCCTTTCCCGAGGTTGAGTGAGGTACGCCACATAAGTCTAATTTTGAGCTTGATGGTTCCGGATACTTTACGTTTACTAATAAGGATCCAGTCACTCTCTACAATGTGAATCAGTCCTAGAGAAGATCTCGTGGTCACACTTACAATTGATTGGAGAGTAACGGATTAATGGGTGTTATCACTCAACTTTGTGACACTTCTTTTGCCTTCCTTGAAAGTATGCAGGACAAAGTTAGCTCTTTCTGGGATCCAATCTGCATATTTTTGGTCACTCAGCAAACAGTTGATTGATTGAATTGGCCAGCAGATTTCCACCCCTTCGGGTTATCCCTTGCTATATCCCCAGAATTGTTAATCTTCTGCATCCCTTGCTGAGCAGTACATCTAGTGCCTGTTGTCCAGACTATGTCAGGATTTTTGAGCCTGGATCAGTGCTTAATTTGTTCTGGTGTTTTCTGATGCTGAGCACCAGCACTTAATTTTCAACACCGCCACTTAATGTTTATGAGAGTATACCACAAGGTGGGGATCTCAGTCTATTTCTTTCAGCACAGCACCAATATTTTGCAATACATAGTATTAAAAAATGATACAACCTGCACGTACCTACAGCGTGGGATGACCTGCGGTAGTCCACAATGTCCTACTTGTTTTGTGTGATAGTAAGTAGGAAATGCTGGCACTGCCATTCAGTAGCAGTGGCAGGAGCTGTGGGTGGTGCGGTAGAAGCGGAAGCCACTCAGACATGAAAGTGGGAAGCTTGAGAGATCTGTTACCCAAGCACTGACTAGAAACAGTGTATCTCTGGACATATTAGTCACTATTATAGTCGGATGTACTGCAGCTGAAATAGAGGTTGAGTGCCCCTTTCCCACTGGTTCCTCAGCTTAGATGGCTAAGGAGGTGGGAAAGCATTCACAATCATCCATTATTGGAGAAAGGAAAGCCTAAGCCAGTTGGAGCTCAGAAAAGATGAAGCCTTTCTCCCTGCAATTAATGAAAAAAGGAGATTCATTAAGAAAGTTATGGGCGGAAAATCCGTTCCGCTCGCGGATTTTGCGGATTTTCGGGAAATTCGCAATCCGCGAGATTCGCGAATCTCCCGCAAAATCCGCAAATCCGCGAGCAGCGGATTTTGCTCGCACTGCTCGCACTGTTCGCGTGAGTTCGCGGCTTCCCAGTACAACTTCGCGCCCCGCGAATAAGTGCTAAATTGCAGAAATACGATCTTAGCAAAACTGAAACTACTTACCAGGTTCAAAAGTTCAGGCTCATCATTAGTAGCCATTTCCTGTAGTGCTTCCTGAGGGGCCCCTCCAGAGTTCAGTTGCCAGTTGCAACTATTATGTGACCCTGCTCTGAACCTTAGAATAGTTACACATATGCCACAAAGGTCCTGAATTACAGCTAAGGGAGACAAGCAGGAGCCAGGCTGGAAGTTAAAATCCATTAATCAGCCCCTAATTCATTATTGTCAGTTGGGGCAGGGCAGGTGTTGTAACTAATTTTGCAACAATGAAAGCACTTAGCAAGTGCAAAAGATCACTAATCAGGGCGCACTAAGGAAGCAGGTGCCAGCTAAAAAAATATTCTGTGACACATTAATCAGCCCCAAATTAATTCAGGTCACTTGAGGCAGGGAAGGTGTGCTTTGCTTTGCCGAAAATAATGTACACTGGACAACCAGAGGGTGTGGTGATGAAACAGAGGGTGGCATGGGTGGGCCAGAGGGTGGCATGAGTAGTCAGAGAGTGGCAGTGGTGACAGAGAGTGGCAGTGATGAAGAAGAGTGTCCCAAACAGGCTGGACACGTAGAAACAACAAGTTCGCAAAACTTGCGACCCGACAGGTAAGTTCGCAAATTGCGAAATTGTAAAAACCCTCGCGAACTGGCAGAAACACGGGCGAACACAAAAAAAAAAATCCGCAAATTCGCGGGAATTCGCGGATTTTGCGGATTGCGAGTTCGCAAATCCGCAAAATTCGCGAACGCGAGATCCGCAAAATTCGCCCATGCTTAGTAATGATGAGAGCATAATTTAAGGTCAAGGTATTATGAAACTTATAGAATAACACTTTGCCATTCAACACCCTAAGAAGTCCAGACTTCAAATCCACATACTTTCCTGTTACACAGCTGTCAAGTGGGCCATTTTCATCCTCAAAAAATCCATTTACTGAGACACACTTTGGGGCTCATTAGGATAGCGGGCGGAAAACCACCCCGACCGCCATGGAGGCGGAAACCAACCGCCCGCCTGCACCGCGGAAACACCGGAGTCCACATTAGGATCAACCGCCACTAAAGACCGACAGCGGCGGTAGCGGGCCTTGCAAAGCCGTCCGACGCGGGCGGTGATGGACAAAAAAAGACTGCGGCTGTCGGAAAAGCTGCGGAAAAGCTACAACCCGCCGCAAGGACAGCGTACACACCGCACGGGAAATTATGATAACCCCGAGGGTGTCGCAGTCGGAACCACTGTTACCGACCGCCGCAGTCGCACACAGGAGTGAATGGGAAAAATACCGGAAGACCTGCAGAATAAACACCGCAGCAGACGGGACATGAAAAACATGGCGGATGATGCCAAAACACCGCAGTGATGCCTAACAATGCATAAATGAAATCAGCCATGACCCCCAAATACATAACACACATACAAATAAAACAAATAAAGCTACAATCAAAATTAAAACCCTGGACAACTCCCACAACACACCTGGCACCCAAAATCCACTTGGACACACCCACACAGCTGAGTATAAAGCCACCCCCTACACAAACCACAATCCTTTGCAACACTCCAGATTAGAAGGCCATAGCCCCTGCAAGTTACATCGCGGTACGCCAACTTCACTATACTTGGGGATTTTAATCTCCACGTAGATAACTCCCATGACTCCTCGTCCTATCATTCCCTTTCCGCCTTACTAGACGGGGGATTAAACCAACTGATAAGTCGCCCGACACATAAGGCTGGCCACACCCTGGACCTAATCTGTACCAATCTGGAGAGTTTGGTCGCAAGTGACCCCCTCTTAGTGGTCTGGTCCGACCACCTTCTTGTTCCTTTTTCATTCCCCTGGCATCGTCAAACTAGTCACATACGCCCTGCTAAACAACAGGGAAGAAACTGGAGCAAGATTTCCTCTGACAGCCTTGCTGCTCTTCTCCACTCTACCGACCCCCCTGATATTATGGCTGATCTCGACACCCATCTGACTAGTTTTAACGATTTGATTTCTTCTACCATTGACCGCCTCGCCCCTATGAAGCCTATAAAAACCTATCGCTCTACCCCGTCTGCCCCTTGGTACTCCGATGAACTCCGGAAATGTAAATCGGAATGTAAACGTCTCAAAAGACGTTGAAGACTCACTTATTCATCTGACGGTAAAGCCCGCTACAAATCTGCCTTAAAAGAATACAGAAAAAAAATCATTCATCACAAAAAAACCTTCTTTGAAGCAAAAATCTCCCGTTCTCTAGGCTCTTCCAGGGATATATTCGATATAGTCAGATATTTCACCGACCCCCTGGCTCTCAAACGCCCCCCGTTGGTATCTCAGATACTATGTAATAGCCTCTCTGATTTTTTTGAAAATAAAATAGCCACGATATATGACTCCTTTCCTAGCAACCCCACTCCAGACAATAGTACTTTAAATTCCGTCACTTCTGTTTCCGATCATTTGTTTCTGAACTTTGAAGAGATCACCCTTGATCAAACCCTTAAAGAACTCTGCAAATGTAAATCTGGCTCTCCCCTGGACCCTTGGCCCGCCAAACATTATAAATCCCTCACACCCATTCTCAACCACACCCTGAATGGGATTTGGAACGATTCGTTACAAACAGGAGTCTACCCTGACTCTTGGAAGCATGCCCGGCTTATTCCTATAATCAAGAAAGCCAATGCAGACCCCAGTGACCCCTCTAACTACAGACCGATCTCTCTGTTACCTGCCCCTGCCAAAGTGCTCGAAAAACTCGCTCAGCAACAACTAGCGTTTTTTTAGAAAACTCAGGTGCTTACATGACTCCCAGCATGGCTTTAGACCCGGCCACAGCACCGAGTCTGCATTAATTGAAATGGCAGATGCTGTACGCTGGAGAATGGACGAGGGATTTAAAGCGGTGTTGGTGCTGCTTAATTTATCAGCAGCATTCAACACCGTCTCCCACCCCCTCCTCCTGGACCGTTTACAAACTAAAGGCATCCAGGGCACGGCCTTAAAATGGATTACGTCCTTTCTATCCAGCCGTACGCCGGCAGTTTTCACCCCCCCCTTACACCTCGGGCAGTCGTCCTCTCCGTTGGGGAGTCCCCCAAGGCTCCTCACTGAGCCCTCTTCTTTTTAATGTTTATTTTTCACCCCTTTTTGACATCATCGCCCAAACCGGCATAAAGGCCACCTCCTATGCCGATGACATTCAACTTATGTTTTCATTTGACAGTCCTACTCAAACTACTTTTGATCCTCTAAAAAACTGTCTTCGTACGATCGCCCATTGGATGGATCATAACTTCCTTAGGTTCAACGCAGGGAAAACAGAGGTCCTCTTTTTTCACCAACCGTCTCCCCTAGACCCCTACATCTGGTGGCCTCTTGACCTTAGTGCTCCACCCCTGCCCTCAGACTCGGTAAAAAACCTAAGGGTTAGATGGGACTCCAACCTCTCAATGCAACATCAAGTACACACAGTCTCTGCAGCATGCTTTGCCAAGATCAGGATGGTGAAAAAGTTCATCAATTTCCTTCCTAACACTACCAGGAAGGCCGTAGTCCGGGCGTTGATCACCTCGCACTTGGACTACGCTAACGGCTTGTATACTGGCATGTCTGTAGGTCTGTGCCATCGACTTCAGACAGTCCAGAATGCTGCAGTACGACAGGTCGGGGGCATTCCCCCTCGCGAGCATATCACGCCCCATCGTCGTAGCCTTCATTGGCTACCTATAAATAAGAGAGTTGAATTCAAGGCACTGGTGCTGGCTCACCGTGCCTTGAGAGGCAAGGGCTCCGCACACCTTTCTACCTGCCTCACCCCCTACAACAATATTAGGAATCTCTGTTCTTCATCAAAAAATCTCCTTACTATTCCCTGATTTAAAAAAACTCGATCTGGCTGTAAAACCTTCCAAGTCTGCACAGCTGCCCTTTGTAACAAATTGCCTAACTCCATCCGGATGATCCAGGAAGAACTACCCTTTCGGAAGGCGTTAAAGACCTATCTTTTCTGTTAATCACTCCCTTTTAAATAATCTTCCTAATTCACCATAAAATTGCACAGGAGCGCCGGGACACCCCGTTGGGGTATCTGTGCGCTATAACAAAACACACTAAATAAATGAATAAATACCCCACATCTAACAGGAGAGGCAAAAGAGCACAGAACACACACACATCCACCATCACCACTACATGTACACCAGCACAAATAATCCCACAGCACACAACACACCTCACACCATACCCCTGCACCCACACCCCTGCACCCACAAACACCTCAACCACCACACACCATGACAACACAAAAAATGCCCAAATTCACCGAGAGTGAGTTGACAGTCATGGTCAATGAGATTGTAAGAGTAGAGCCACAACTGTTTGGTAGCCTGGTCCAACAGACACCATTAGCCACGAGGACACAAATGTGGGAAAGGATAGTCCAAAGGGTGAATGCAGTAGGGACCACCCCAAGATCCCGGAAGGAGATCATGAAGCGGTGGCATGATCTCAAGAGGGTTGTCAAGGAGCGGAGGAGTAATAACTGGATGCCGGCGAACGTGACTGACAGTGGCCATCCCATCCCACCGAAAACATTCAAACCATGGGAGTAGAAGGTGCTTGCCATACTGCTACCTGAGAGTCTCACAGGAGTAGCCGGGGGAGTGGAGGCTGGTAAGTACAAACAAATGCCAAACAACACACTGAGAAGTACTACCTTGCTATACCTAAACACCATTACACTGTCCACTCTCACACAACAGGTAGCTAGCCATCTTGCTTAGGAGGCCTGAATGGGGGAGGGAGGCCTGCACTACCACTCCCACCATGCCCCCTGTCCCGCAGCTGAGCAGGATACAGGCCTCCCCACCCAGGAGCATGTGTCAGCCATTGCACAGTTCAACAAACAGGCTCACAGGTCGGTATCTATCCTGTATTGGAGCACAGTTTGTGGGTGGGAGGCCCTGATTCACCACTCCCACCATGCCCCCTGGCCCACACTCTGTCGTAATTTGACAATGATTGGATTAGCATTTAGCTCAGCTACACAAATTTCTCCTTATCTTAGCCATGTTTTCGGAGGCCATTATGTATTCAATGGCTTCCATTAAATGAACATGCTGCCTCGTGGTCAGCATGCCCTTTTGTCCTTTCTCTGTACCAATGACCATCTAACTTGCCCAGCAACAGGCTATTTTTAGTACTGGTCAGGCTTGCACATGCGCAGTCAAACCCTTTGTATTAGTGGACAGTCATCACTTAGGAATGTGCTCCAAACTGACCAGTGGTATCAAATACTCCTCCCACAAACTGGCTGTGTTCCAAAAATGTCCTTATATGTACCTAAACTGAGCAAATGTGTTACACCCACTCTTTTTATTACTGTAAAACTGTATAAAAGAGGCCTTGCACCGATGTTCGGTGTGATACTTCTTGCATTGCTGAAGGGTGCTGTAGGAATGTACCACCACCCCATGGGGTCTTAATAAACTTGTCTTTTACATTTTTCAGTTTCCGTGCCAATTTCTGCATTACGGTCTGAAGAACCCAATACCTACATACTCTGCGAAACCTCTATGACACCGTAATGCAGAAATTGGCACAAAAACTGGAAAATGTTGTGCCGCAGGATGACAGTGCACCATCCTCCCCTGCGCCAACAGAGAGGGACGAGTCCCCTGACCATTCAGCAGGCCCCCCACCACACAAAAGACCTAGGGGACATCCAAAGAAGAACCTGGGAGTCTCCGGAGGCAAAGCACCTGTCACACGCCAGTCACTGAGCCAGCCGTGATGACAACCCTCTTCCCTACTGCATTGACTGTTAGGACTGTCTTTACCCACATTTCCTTTGCAATGTCTCCTGTCTGTTGGACTGGGTCACCACATCCATGTGGACTCAACTCTTGCATCTCAGCGAACAGGACTGTCAACTCACTACTCGTTCCCCACTGTCATGTAAATATTCCCGCACAAATCACTTGTACACAGCCCAAATAAAATACCTGATGCATCAGATTTTGTGCTGTAGCGTTTTTAGTGCAATGTTTACAATGTAGACAATGTCCATGATGTGTTCAATTGATGTACAGTATTTAGTGCAGGATTAATCTGTAGAACCTAGGGAGACACAACAGAACAACAGTCACTGGTCTCATTGTGCCATCACAGGCAGAACACTACATAAAACATACACAAGACACTACAGGCATACTAGACAATGTGCTGCAGGTGTGAACAAATAGGGTCCAGCATACGTTCACATATGCAACGTCAATGCCACTTTCAGCACACACAGGTGAATGAACGTGTGCCTGTCTGTTACATCCGCACATAGCCCTTCACAACAACAGCAACCACCCCACACAATGTACATGTTGTACCTCGTCACCCACCTTCAAGTGAAGTAGCGTTCGATGAGCTGCTGGTGCAGGTCTACTCCTTCATCCTCTCCACTGTCCTCATCACTAGACTCAGGTCCTTCATCAGGTGGTGGCCTTGGTTCCTCACCATCGTCCAGGAGCAGGGGGATCCCCCTGTGGATGGCCAGGTTGAGCAGCATACAGCATGATACAACGATCTTGCACACCTTCCCAGGCGAGTATGCCAGTTCACCTCCTGTCCTGTCAAGGCAGCGGAATCTAGATTTCAGCCGGCCAAAAGTCCGTTCGATTACCCGTCGGGTCCTGCTATATGCGTCATTGTAGCGGATGTCAGCTGGGGTCCTGGGATTCCTGAGGGGGCTCAACAGCCATGGCCTACTGGGATATGCTGAGTCACCTGTAAATGATAAACAACCATTGCAATGTTGCACAGCCAGAGTGCAGCAGGTGACACACAGCACGCCATATCAGTAGGTATACTCACCCACAATCCAAGCACGCTCGGGATGCAGATTCTACATCATCTGGGGCACCATGCTGTTCCTCATGATGTACGAATCATGTGCCGAGCCAGGATACTTCGCACACACATGAGAAATGGTCATGTCCGCAAAGCACACCACCTGCACATTGATAGAATCGTAATGTTTGCGGTTCCTATATATGTGCTCCGTCGCCTGTGCTGCCACCAGACTTACATGGGTGCAATCGATGGCACCAACAACATGTGGGATACGTCCAAGGGGATAGAAGTCACCCTTCACGGCAGCCAATTCTCCTACCCTAGGTAAATGTATGTAGTGATTCCGATACAGCATCATGGCAGCAAGAACATCCCTCAGCACAATGCTGAACATGGGCTGTGACATCCCTCCAGCGCTAGCCACAGTCTCCTGGAAGGAACCTGTCTCAAAAAAGTGGAGTGCTGCCATCACCTTGTATGTGGGTGTGAATGCATTTGGATGGTGACGGCGAGGCTGCAGTTGGGGCTCCAAAGATCACCCAGAATCTTCAGTGTTGCTCTATCCAGGCGGAATTTCCTAATTATTGCAATATTCTCCATGTCATCAAGCACTGTCAGGTGACATTGGAGATTTGGCCTCCTCCTAGTTGAGAAGTAAAAAAGAAAATGTCAGTGACAACCATCATGAGATGGCCACAGCACATACCATCAATGATGTAATACAAAAACATCGACTGCCTGAGAGATGCATGGCACACCAGGTTACATGGCTGGCCTTTTGATACACACAGGGGGCACACCTCTCCACTGTCAATACACAAGTGCCACAAACACATCAGATAATGTGAAAGCGCACATACTGGAGATCACAATGCACAAGTGCAGGCAAGGTGCAGCAACATCGGCCAATGTTTAGAAAATTACCATGTCTGTATCACACCCATCTGCTCTACCTGTCACACCTCAATGCATCATATTAACTCTGCACACATCCATCTACACAATGATCACAGTATCTTGAAAACGTTCACTTGTGTGCATGACCTGTTGTGAAAGCACCAGTCTGATACGATACAATGCAGTGACACAAGCCTTGTCAAGGTCATCAGTGACCCACAACTAATGTATTTGTACAACATCATGAACATCGCCTCAAGAGTGTCAAGCAGCATCAAAATGAAAATACCACTTCAGAGACAGCAGAATATCACTTGGAAGATCGAGAGCGGACTAGAAAGTGAACTTTATTGACTTTGGATTTGACATGGATTTCAGTGTGCACGTTTATTGCTTTTCCCTAAACTATAAGGTCTTTTTTTAAAGATGAACAAGTCACAAGTTTCAATTCAACTTTATTTCAAATGTTTTATTTCGCCCAAGTGGGTAAATTATACACTGGACTTAACCTGTGTTTGCAAAAAAAAAGTATTTTCGAGATGCTTTAAAAGATGTGTGGATGTTTACGGTGGGTGGAGGGTTGATGCAATGCGACTACTTCCTTAGATACGATATCCCTTTAAGTCCTATTGGCCGTGAAAGGGGAGGACGGAGTCAGGGCCCACGTGATACTGATTACTCACAGGTTAACGGGATTTGACTATATAACGGTGAAAAGCAACCGAGTTCAGTCAGAGCGCAACTGGAAAGAAAAAGACGTAGCGCCAAAACGTGGCTTTAAAGGTAAAATGTGTGGAGGGTTATGCTAATAACTGAATGGGCCGTTACTTAGTAGAATCCTAGGGGAGGTAGCAGGAGAGAGTAATAGAGCATTCACGTAATTTTTTAACTGTTCTTGTTAAGGGACGTTCTTTGTAAGATGCATTGACTAGATATTTATGATGATGAGCGCCCACTGTCAGGTA
This sequence comes from Lissotriton vulgaris, assembly GCF_964263255.1. Classification (NCBI taxonomy): domain Eukaryota; kingdom Metazoa; phylum Chordata; class Amphibia; order Caudata; family Salamandridae; genus Lissotriton; species Lissotriton vulgaris. The sequence continues at coordinate 223,044,428 of NC_141695.1, forward strand.
GAACTGTTCATCATTCGCATTGAAAAATGTGGGTAGTTTCTGTGTAATAATCATGACAACATCGAGGGTGGGTAATTAAGGGAACACAGATCGTTTGTATGATTTTGCAATAAGTTTATCGCATATATGACAGTCACTTTTTCATTTTCATTCTTGTAGTAACCCCTGACGAAGAACCAGATAAGGTTCGAAATGCATTGGGTGGATTGTAAAGTACCTGCTCTATATGGATGCTTTGTGAACACGTGCTGCTTGTAAAAGTCAAGATGACGACAGGTGGCATTTGAAAATGATAAATAAAACATTCAAGTGGAACTATGCAGTCTCTGAAGTGGTCTTGAATACAAGGTTTCAGATTTGGATGAAGACGGTTGATTAACAATGGTTGACGAGATGTATACTGACAAGATAACAAAGCTCAACTTAATGAAAGGGACAATCCCGATACTCAGCAGTGCGACGGATGGGTGCGGAATGGACCGCACCACTTTCGCCCATTATGTAAACTTCTGTGAGTTGGGACGGCTCACAGTTCCGACCGCACGCACATAATTGAGGAGTTCTTGTTTAAAAGTCGAAAATCAACTCGAAGGGGAGGTGTGCACTCGTGTACTTTCTAAATTGCTTTGCAACATTGACTGTCCCTTAACGATAGCTGCACCCCATAGATGACTTGATGAAATTATGATGAGAAACAATGAAAATGAAAATACCACTTCAGAGACAGCAGAATATCACTTGGAAGATCGAGAGCGGACTAGAAAGTGAACTTTATTGACTTTGGATTTGACATGGATTTCAGTGTGCACGTTTATTGCTTTTCCCTAAACTATAAGGTCTTTTTTTAAAGATGAACAAGTCACAAGTTTCAATTCAACTTTATTTCAAATGTTTTATTTCGCCCAAGTGGGTAAATTATACACTGGACTTAACCTGTGTTTGCAAAAAAAAGTATTTTCGAGATGCTTTAAAAGATGTGTGGATGTTTACGGTGGGTGGAGGGTTGATGCAATGCGACTACTTCCTTAGATACGATATCCCTTTAAGTCCTATTGGCCGTGAAAGGGGAGGACGGAGTCAGGGCCCACGTGATACTGATTACTCACAGGTTAACGGGATTTGACTATGTAACGGTGAAAAGCAACCGAGTTCAGTCAGAGCGCAACTGGAAAGAAAAAGACGTAGCGCCAAAACGTGGCTTTAAAGGTAAAATGTGTGGAGGGTTATGCTAATAACTGAATGGGCCGTTACTTAGTAGAATCCTAGGGGAGGTAGCAGGAGAGAGTAATAGAGCATTCACGTCATTTTTTAACTGTTCTTGTTAAGGGACGTTCTTTGTAAGATGCATTGACTAGATATTTATGATGATGAGCGCCCACTGTCAGGTAGAACTGTTCATCATTCGCATTGAAAAATTTGGGTAGTTTCTGTGTAATAATCATGACAACATCGAGGGTGGGTAATTAAGGGAACACAGATCGTTTGTATGATTTTGCAATAAGTTTATCGCATATATGACAGTCACTTTTTCATTTTCATTCTTGTAGTAACCCCTGACGAAGAACCAGATAAGGTTCGAAATGCATTGGGTGGATTGTAAAGTACCTGCTCTATATGGATGCTTTGTGAACACGTGCTGCTTGTAAAAGTCAAGATGACGACAGGTGGCATTTGAAAATGATAAATAAAACATTCAAGTGGAACTATGCAGTCTCTGTAGTGGTCTTAAATACATGGTTTAAGATTTGGATGAAGACGGATGATTAACAATGGTTGACGAGATGTATACTGACAAGATAACAAAGCTCAACTTAATGAAAGGGACAATCCCGATACTCAGCAGTGCGACGGATGGGTGCGGAATGGACCGCACCACTTTCGCCCATTAAGCAGCATCAGCTATGACATGCATTAGTAACATGGCAGGGACCACAGACCAAAGTGTGTCACACTGAACGTGCGTCCACTTGTGTATCACATGGAAGTATGGCATTGTGTCTACAATGATGTGCCCTTCACCATGTTGCTGCTGTGTACTGATACAGTGTTCTGGATTGACATAGCCATCCATGGTCATGGAAATCGCGGAAACTACAGCCTGTCCCCGGCGGAGTGACACCAGCACCACCCCCTTCACAAGTGCGGAGGCCATTGGCAAATGGACATGTGTACATGGCGGTGGGCATGCACCTCCGCATGATTTGCGGTACATGCCGCCTGTCCCTGGCGGAGTGACACCAGCACCACTCCCTTCACAAGTGCGGAGGCCATTGGCAAATGGACATGTGTACATGGCGGTGGGCATGCACCACCGCATGATTTGGGGTACATACCGCCTGTCCCCGGCGGAGTGACACCAGTACCACCCCCTTCACAAGTGCGGAGGCCATTGGCATATGGACATGTGTACATAGCGGTGGGCATGCACCACCAGCATGTAGGCGGTCATTGGATGGTTTTGAATGATGCATCATCGCGGTAGCGCACCCCGGGCACCCGCGGTGCATCACCGGCATGGAGCATTGCCCACAGCCAATGGGAGCGATGATCGCGGTGGCATGATGCACATTTGAAAATCGTGGAAGGTGTGCTCCGCCAGCGCGTAGGTGGGCATTGGATGGTTTTGAATGATGCACCATCGCGGTAGCGCACCCCGGGCACCCGCGGTGCATCAACGCCATGGAGCCTTGCCCACAGCCAATGGGAGCGATGATCGCGGTGGCATGATGCGCATTTGAAAATCGCGGAAGGTGTGCTCCACCAGCGCGTAAGCGGTCATTGGATGGTTTTGAAAGAGGCAGACCTTGACAACCAATTGGTGCTGCTTTGCACCTTACAGTCGACCCAAGGGGGCTATAAGTGTGTGGGAGTGAGCCTCACATTTCCACTGCTCACAGAGCCTGCTGCCTGGGACCCTCTCCTGCTGCTGCCTCCTGAGCCTGCTGCCTGGGACCCTCTCCTGCTGCTGACTCCTGAGCCTTCTGCCTGGGACTAAGTATGAGCGCAAAATCCGTTCCGCTCGCGGATTTTGCGAATTTTCGGTAAATTCGCGATCCGCGAACTCCCGCGAATTTACCGCGAATTCGCAAATCCACGAGCGGCGGATTCCGGGGGCAAAAGTTGAAGCCTGGCTGGCCTGTCAACTTGTAACTATTTTAAGTTAGCTTCAACAGGAAGCTCTAATAGATAAAATAAAGCAGGTGCTCGCACCTGCTTTATTTTATCTATTAGAGCTTCCTGTTGAAGCTAATTTAGTAAGTATTTTAGGATGGCGCTGGCAGCTTGCCGGCGCCATCCTAAAATAGTTACAACATGCCCTTCCTGTGAGCCCAAAAACAATCGTGAGCGTCGTTGAGGCAGGTGTGCCTTCTTCACAAATCTACAGTGGACAATCAGCTGTGATGCTGGATAGACGCTTTTGCATCCTTGACTTTCACGAGCGCAATACCCGTGCTGTTTCTGTGACCAGGAGCTTATTTCTCTTCATCTGCTGAACTGATCTTTCTCTGACCTTTTATACACACAAGAAGCATGTGTGAACTTGCATGGTAGCCCTGCCCGTTTGGCCCCGCCCACACACTCGCGGTTTGCACCGTCTTCCCGCCATTCACCCACTATGATGGACAGCTCACTCAAGGGACCCCTGCGCCCTTCGGGGCGATTGCATAGTAACACACACATGGTTGTTGCGTGTTAATCTAGGTTCCTGATCGATACTGTGACCTTATGCCCCTATTCGGCTATAAATCCCTTTATTCCCTATATTGGCATAACCGTTCAAGTGCGATTTTCTGAAAAGTCATCTCTGGCCTCACATGAACAGAGCCACATTCCAGCATGACTCTCTGCTACTTCCTTTGCGACCAATTAGTGCAATGACAGAGCAGCAGTCACTATCTGATATTCCTAGATAACACTCCGAGTTCTTCAACAAGATAAAAACTTAGCAAACCTGGAAATCCCCGCTTGCTATGTTTTGATTAGTAATGGAACTCTAATGAGCAACTGATAACTATCACTTCCTAGTGACATCTTTAATTGACGTCTTATGTCCAGCAAACTTGCGTCAAACCCGGCACCTGTCAGGTATAAATATTACCAACGTTGCCTTAAGCAATGTTCGTTGCCTGTTGCTGATGCCAGCTGCCTGCATGACCCTGTGTTGGTAAATCTAGCACTCTGTCGCTGCAGCCTGCTATCCTGTGGTGGTGAAGCTGCTGATACCATTATCGCCGCCAAAGCGCGACCTATGGTGCAGTACGCTTAAGGAGCTGAACAGCCGTCCCTCTGCGAAGACATCCAGCAGATTCCAGCTGCCCGCGGACGCTGTCCCCCCTCCTTCCTCGACGCGCTGAAGAGAAGCTGCTGCCTTTCTCGTGCAGAGAAATCCAGTCCGGGCGCTTCCGGTTTACCCTCGCGGGTGACTGGGATATCGAGAGAGACCCCTGAAGGAGATACCAATCCTCCATCATTCTATTCAGAGGTATGGTGTTGACTAAACCCTTAGACGAGAATTCTTGAAACAAACCTTGGCAAAACCAACTTAACTTAAGCTACTTACTTACTCCCCTTTTCACGTGTTAGGCTTAGGTCAGGCACACTGGGGTAGGCTTAGTTAGAAGCACCAGTTGAGTATGTTAGCCTAATGTATATATGACTGTATATATGTTTTATTACTTTTAAACCATTGTATGGCTAAGAAACCATATCAATGCTTTTACAGTTCTATTTCGCAATACTTATCTTACTGTACGTACTTTTTATAATAACAATTATTGCAATTGTGGCAATACATTTCTCTTGTACGAGAAGAAAGACTGTTCAATAAATGTTAACCCTTTATTGACAAACCCCCGTCTCTCTATTCTCTACATCTCGTGAAAGTAAACTGCACTAGACTGACTGAGTGAAATACATGTCTATTGTTTCACACGACCCTAGAGATTGACTCTTGATCTGAGGAGCAAAGTTGTCATGTTGCACGGTTGTTGGAAAACTGAATCCCTTCTTGTCTGTGCCAAGGAAGCTGATCACTTCCTATGCAGAGAAGAAAGTTTCCAGTGACCTCTGAGCTAGTTGGTAACACAACCCAATTAAGTTTAGCATAGTCAGTGGAGGCCTGGAATATCCGCAGTTCCACGTCGATACTACTGTTTATGTTATTCCAATGCGCAGGGCCTAGTGGGAAACTAGGAACTACACTACATGGCGCCCAACGTTTGGTAAGGCGATAAACTAACGCAAGACAGTAGAGTAACTCAGTCGTGCATATTTCACACAGACCCCTTTCTCCCGTAAATACTCCAATAGACGTCTGGAGTGGGTGAAAGGTTAAAATCCGCCCGACCTTAGTAGGAAGAGATTCCTATGTAAAGCTCTGGTTTATTCAACGTTGAAGGATACAGTGTTCCAAAATATTGTGCACCTAATCTTTGTCTCCTTGGAGACCTACTCTGCAAACTTTGCATTTTTACAATGCCAGAAAATAACGGAACCTCTGGGGCCGCAGTAGATGCGACTCAGCAAGGTCCCGAACACACAGACCCGGATGCTATTATCATCCCGGTCCACTTAAGAAGATCTATAACGTTAAAACTTATAGAGAACGGACTGACACCTCAAGGTGGTACAGTAATTTTCGTGATAGAGGCTCACGAGTATCGGCAGACAGAGGTATTCTATTCATGGATAAACTTTCCAGCGGCAAACGCTACAACACAAGAGTTTCACTATTACAAAATAGCGGAACCTCCGGGAGAGTACGCTCCTTTCGAGGAGATTGAAATCCCACTTAAATTTCAAGAGCACCTGCTCTGGTTTAATGGCGCCCTAAAACACAATGATCACATAACTAGGCTCGGTCCTCTAGGGAGACCAGGAGCCACGTGGCCGGTTCTAGCCAGCTACACACCACATCCTGACATTGTAAGAATGTCAAGAGAAGAGCTGTTAGTACAGCTAAACACATTAATAAAAATACATAGGCAATTAGTCCAATATGTAATGCGGACTGCAACAGTCCAGCCAGCTGTTAATTCACACCAGCTAACCCCTCACCAGGGGAACACAAATAAAATTACACCACAGAACATACAGTCATGTCTTGGTAAAACACCCGTAAAACGGGAACAAATTCCTTTCTGGTTAGCACAGAAAATCACTCAAATAGAGGCAGTATTTCCTGATACTACCCCTATTGAGAAACACAGAATCTTGAGCATCTGCCTTCCTATGGGAATCGCACCACACGTGGAGGACTGCGACACTTGGGGTACAGTCTTTGCTTCCATTTACACAAAAACACACGGTGTTCCGTCTATGGCGGTAATACCAGAAGTGCTAAAACAGATTCAAAATGAATTCGGTCCAGAGCCCGCTTTAAATCTAGGTATGAAATTACTGAAAGACTTCAAGCAGGTCACGGCTATATTATTAGCCAACATAAGAGGAGAAGCAGCATCTGTGGCGATTCGCCAGAAGTTGAAGGAAACAGATATAAAAGATCCTGTTGAGCTAGCAAAAATCATAGAAAAATGCTATGAAGAATTAGGTAGAGACAGCTTGGGTGGAAAACCAGTAAAGCCCCAACTGCTCGAAAATCCTGAAAAATTATTTATTAAAAATAATTTAAACACTCCTAAAAAGAGCTGGGATGGAAATAAACAATCCACTCCCAAGGAAAAAGTTTTCCAGTCCAGAGGAAGGTCTCCTCGACGGAGGGAAAGAACTCCGACTCGAGAACACCAGTCTCCCCAGAGGGAGCACTCTGAGAAAAGATATAACCTTAGAAATAGGGATAATCTAAAAAAAACTGATAGATATCAAAGTATTGATACACGTCCCTCTCGATCTCTTCCACAGAATTCGGAAAGAAGAGGACGGTCAGACCCAGGAGAGCACACCAAGTCCAAAGACAAGAAACCTGCTCAAAATAAGAAATCTCAATTTCCTAAAAAGAAGGTAGCCAGTATTAGAGTAATCAACCATGCCGAGAATACTGAGGACACAGTTGAAAAACGGGGAGTGGGCATTGACAATGTTGGACAGTGCAGCAGAAATCAGTATAGCGCGCAAGATCTTGATGAGTCATCTGGAGACAGTGGACACGAATGAATACATTCAAGTTGAAACTGCCGACACCAGACTTAGCGAGCCCCATAAAATATACGAAATAACATTGCATATGGAGGGTGATAAGACTAGGAAAATTAAGGGTCTATTTTGGGATAAGCTCTCAAAAGGCTATGATATTCTGTTAGCTGAAAAAGATTGGCCCCTGGAGTTTGTCAGGGAGTGCCCTCGTGGCGAAGAAGTGATTATGCCTGCCTTCTCGAATCACATACCGATTCACAAAAAATATACATATGCAAGGAAATGGGCAGTAGCCCAGGCACCTGCATTGTATAAAAATCATGTAGGATGGGATGAGGATTCACCTCCTCACAAAATCCAATTAAAAAATGAACCAACTGCCCAACGGCAGTATCCCATAAAGCAAGAAGCTAAAAAACAGGTCAGGGAGATCTTAGATCAACTTGAGTACTAGGGGGTGATTGAAACATGCACCTCTCAAATGAACAATCCTTTGTTTCCTGTCTCCAAGCCAGACAATTCATATCGTCTAGTTTTGGACTACAGACACCTTAATACATGTTGCAAAACTTTTGCAGTATAAAACTCGCATAGTGCAGCCCTAATGAATAACATAGTTAGGAAAAAATATAAAACGACATTAGACATATCTAATGGTTTCTTTTGTCAAAACATTGCACCAGAAAGCAGATATTTGACCGCTTTCTCCGCATTTGGGTCGCAGAAAAAATTCTGTCGACTCCCACAGGGGTTCAAGAACAGCCCAGGACTATTCTCAGCTAGGGTAACAGAGTTACTACAAATCTATGATGATGAGGCATTATCTTACGTAGATGATATTTATCTCACAGACGACGACTTGGATACTCACTTGAAGAGAGTGAACACCATTATACTTGGGTTCGCAGCAGAGGGTTACAAATTCAACTTTAAAAAGTCCCGAATTGCCCATCTGACAGTACTATTTTTAGGGTACGAATTATCAAGTGAAGGGAAAAGCCTAGCGGACAACTTCTTAGAGAAGTGCGCTGTACTCCAAGCTCCAAAAACGCTGAAGAATTTACAATCCATTCTAGGTTTTCTGAATTTCGGAAGAACTTACATTCTAAATTACGCAGAGAGGGTTAAACCTCTCTACGAACTAATTAAACCTGATTTTAAACAAATCAATTGGACTCAAAAACACACAGAAATTTTGAGATCACTGCAAACAGACATGTTAGCAAAAACAAAATTAGATACACGTGACAACACGATCGATCTTGTAATCCGAGTCATCCCAGGAAGATGCGGATTCACGTACCTGACTCTAACGAGGGAGAAAAGGTACCTATTTCAATTAAATCTCACTTGTACACACAAGCAGAAAAAACATTCAGTCACACAGAAAGAACTGTGAAAGCAGTGCAAATCGCATTAGCAAATGAAAGAGAACTAGCACACGGCAAAAGGATTAATATCCTTACAGCGGAATCCGCCTTCGAAGCGCTATTCAGCCCAGTAAACCTGCCAACAGTGTCACTGGATCTGAAATGGATACAGTGTATAGATTCTCTAGGAGCGGAAGATGTGAAATACTATTTCGCCCCGCAATTTGAAGAACTGAATGATTTAGAATATGAAGAAGAATATCCTCTGCCAATCGAAATTCTGCCTCTCCCACAGTACGCCTGTATAATCTATACAGATAGCTTTGTACAGCATTTCAACGTAGAGAGAAAATCCTACGATGCAGCATGTGCGATCATTAAAGGTCGTTGGCTGTGCGGTAAATTCAGACTGAAAGTAACAAAAACTGAATCTGTAAGAAACTGTTCGGTTCAGAGAACTGAAATCAGATCTTTAAAGATGGCGCTCGAAAATGCAGAACGTGAATTCCCGACACTTATCGTGTGCGATTCTCATTTTTGCGTCAACTCTTACAATAACAAACTGCAGAGTTGGATTGAAAATGACTACAAAGATGACACAGGTGCCACAATAGAGCATAAATTGCTCTGGAACGAGGTAGCTCTTTTAAGTAAAGAACTACAAAAGACTCACGTGATTCACGCACAGAGTCTTCAACGTGATGGCGTTCACGTTGCAGGGAATTCATTGGCTAATACAGCCACCGCGGAAGCAACCAAACCGGCTTCCGTAGCCACAAAAAAGCGTACAGATAAATACATAGACGGGGAAACCATGCTGGCAGTAAAAACGACCGTAAAAGGCGATTGTGCAGCACTACCCGTAAACTATCCACTCAATTATGCATACATAATCGATGCAAACTCCATTCCTTTTGCTCGAATCCCTGGAGTGGGAGACAGAGTAATTCCAAACACGAACAGGAGAATATTTTTAATAGCAGACGCACATATGGGTTTGGGTCTGAGACACCAAACAATTAAGGTTTCTCTGACTGAATTACAATCAGTATTCTGGTGGCCGGGAATGAGTGTAGAACACCAAATATATGCAAACAACTGTGAAAACTGCAATAGGGATCGCAGTAGTGAACCATGCTACCGGCTACCGATCAGAAACAGCGTAACGCTGCCTGCACCCCAACCTGCGTCCTATTAATCAGTTAAGGCTAAACACACTTAAAAAATGAGGCCCCCAGCGCTCGGCTGACGCTAGAACGGTTATAAAAGATTTGCGAGTCCATATCGGCATATACGCAATTACCACGTTCCATTCTGACCAGGGTCCTGCTTTCAGCTCTCGAGCTTATAAGGAGGCCATGGCTAGCATGGGAATTGGGTTGCGGTATTCTTGTCCGTCGCACCCCGAAGGGAATAGTGTGGTAGAAAGAAAAAACCGGGACATAAAGCAATCTATAACAGCGAAGGTATTAGGTTCAGGCGCTGGGTGGGTCAAACATTTAATAAGTGTCCAGACTAGTCTTAACAACATGCCAAGAAATTCTCTAAAAGGTTTCAGCCCATACGAACTATTGTTCGGAATTAGAATGCGAGTTCAGGACCTCGATAGTCAGATGTCAGTGGTACAAGAAGAAACAAAGCACTTTGATGTAAAGGATCGTTTGGCTGTTTTACAGGAACTGAATGAAACAAGAAAATCATTAAGCAACATAAAGTTAAAGCAACAGCCAAGTACCACTGACGAGGCACCACCCGCAACAGCCCCAGCAAGGCTTGTCTGGATTCCAAAGATTGGGGATCTAGTCAGAGAAAAGATCGCGGTTAAGAAGGAATTTGGGCCTTCTTACAGAAAAGCAGTACCTGTCTTGGCAGTCACCGGAACAAGATCAGTTGTGCTACCGCCCCTTGCTGGTAAAAAGGAGAACAGAGTCGTGTCTATCGATCTGGTAAAACCACAAGCATGTGGCCTATAATCAACAGTAGGCCCAGTGGACTCCCAAGAAACAACAGAATACCCAAACTTGCAACAATCCAAGAGGTTCAAACTGAAAGACTAATCACATTCGATCAGCCTGCAGTGCACAATGAAGGACTATGCAATAATGCCATGGAACTCGTGCCTCTTGAAACACAGATTGAAACAGTTCGTCAAGAAACAACACCAGTCTACAATGATGTGGCATCAGAAAGTGCTACCGAGAGACAGATTGAAAGAACAATCCCATCAATTGACAGAACTGCCTCTGGTTATTTCATCAACTTCGACAACTTCTCTGACGATCTAAACGACCCCGAAGTGATGCCAGAAACAAAAAAGTCTTTTAAAGAAAAAGCAACAGAACTCTTTCATCAACTGAAGGAAATCTACCTTGTTTCCCCTTGGCCAGAGTTCTGGTTCGGTCTAGGTGTATTTTTCCTCCTGCTTTGGCTCATCATGGTACTGTGTTTGGGAAAATTCATTGAAGGAAAATATATTACAATGGACACAGAAAGTCAGAACATCAACCTAGTCCTGAAACCACACAGATCATCCCACGTGAAGAAAAGAGACCTGTCAACAGTAAATGTCACAGCAATTCCAATACCTGGTGGGGTTATATGGGAAAAAACAGACTATGAGATATATGGTCCGGTCGAAATCCTGAAGTATCCTCATCAACTAAAGGTTTCCTTAAGTGACTTTGTGACACCAAGTACATTCTCTGATGATTGGGACTTTAACAGTATTAATGACATGATGTCTGATTTAGTAATGTCAGCTAGATTCACAGATCATGATTATTTACAAGGTTCATCTAGTTATGAGCAATTATTCTGTTACACCCACTATGGGGATCATTACTTGCATAAATCTGCACAGCCTAGAAATGTTTTTATGTATAATCAATGGGAACATTGTTCTACACCTCCTAAAAGCAGTTCTAAAGCATTTTTTGAGAAATTCAAATATTTTTCAGGGTTTAACACCAGTGATGCAGAAACGTTTTATTATAAACTGTTAGATAAAACAGGAATGAAAACAATGCTGACAAATTCTAAATTGATATATTCAGAAGCATTTTATGACAAAATGATGACATTTGGTTTTGATTATTGGAAAAATAATATTGAAACGAAAACAATCTGGGGTACAAAAGATTGGCAGGTGCAAGGCATTGAAGCACTATTTAGAACCTGCATGATACCAGAACAAATGTTATTTTTGAATGACACAATACACCAAACATCTTGTCTTGGCCTAGCTAAGAACAAAGACCTTAGAACACCGTCTATTCCAAAGCCAATAGCTGAGAATACAACCACAGATATTGAGTTAGACGTGTCACAAATTTTACATTTCAACAGAACACATCCTGATTGGAAAAAGTGGTTAATCTGGCCTACAGACACAAATAGCTGTCAAGATAGATTCCTGAATAAAACACAAGGGTTAAAAATGACCAGATTAGACCCTAGATACTCCCAGAGACAGCATCCAGGGATTGTAACAACATACAGTGTAGGGAAGCTCTGCCTTGAATGGCTAACTACATCCACACTGGCTGAAATTAAGCAACACTTGTCTTTATTAAAAGATGGTGCTGATTTGCGCGATTTCATTTTTGGACCACGCAAACAGCGTCAAAAGCGTTTCATAGCGACCAGCATCTATGCTGCTTACAACGAGGCTTGGAAAGTAAAGCAAATTGAAACTGCTGAAAAATACGAGAAATTGATCGTATTAATTTGGAGAAATCACTTTCTGTGGTAGACAATGGGTTAACGACTCTGTCTTCCAGAATATATTCGTTGGACAATATTGTATCCTCTGCCTTTGATGTGATAGACAGAGATTTGCTAATGTTACAACATGGCCAGTCTCAATTGCGTTCTATTATAGAATTAGGCTGGACGCTGCAAAATCTTCGTTCAGGCTATGTGCCTTGGCGTTTGATAAACACAACGTCATTATTTTCCAGTTTTAACCTTACTGATAAACAGATCAGTTTGGCACAGAAAGGAGCAGACTATACAATCCTGAGCATCGAAAAACTCGAGAGATTACCATTGACAATGTCAGAGAGTCCTGTCATTGAATGGATAATACACTGAATTATCACAATTCCGATAACAACTTTCCGATTTAAAAAGTGCCTTGAATACATACCTGCTGGCCAATATGAACAATTGGGTAAAGGATTTGTAAAATCTATATGGAAATTACCATACACTCATTCTTGCTATAGTGACAGTGACAAAAATGTATTTCTTAGTGGTGAGAACTGTAAACATTCACTAAGCGGTATACTTTTGTGTCAGGGTATTAATTTACACGGAGCATGTGATGGAAATACAAACAACCTTTCATGCCACCAGCTAGTCACACCTGCAACTCAGATAGAGCCCTTCTTTATGCAACTCGCAAACGGGAGTTACATTCTTAGAACGGATCACAGATGTTGTGGCCTGACGCCAGGGAAAAGTTATCTAATAGAAGTAACGTCCATGGTCAAATGCTGTATGCAAGCATTGTTCCCGAGTGGGCCTCCAGACATAGTGACTCCCATCTGGCCTCGTCTGAATCTCTATTCTATACGAATTGATACATTAAGCAAAATGAAATCTGTACTTTTACAGACAACAGTGCCTATAAAGTCATCTAAAGAGACGTATGATCTTCTAGTTGCAAGGACAGCTACTGAAATTCATGACCTTTTATCAACAAATTGCCCCGTGCATTTCGTAGAAATGTTCAGCCAACTCCTTAACATGTCTAGTGCAACAAGCATCCCAGGCATATTTAAGACAGTCTTTACGGGACTGCTAACACCCTTCCAGGCAATTTTGGGAATCTTTCCTAATTTTGTGCACTCCATTTTTGGCGGCATACCATTATTTTTGGGACTCGTCGCAGGGATTCTATTTTTGACCCTCCTGCTTCGTTATGGCAAGCCTCGGCTCAGACATAGCTTCCATGGGAATGGAAGAGACAATCCTAGCAATGCGCTACCGGGACAGGATAACTAACGTCCTTGGATTGGCCAGGCTGAGAGATCTAAACATGACCTGGTTCCTTTCATTCAGACCGATATGGCAAAATTGCATTTTACCTGTGCTACGGTGTATGCTTTGCGGCGATGAATGCGTGTTGGACATCTATCTTTCACTTCCATCAGCAGTACCAATGGACGTCGATACTTTGCTCAGTCCAATAACGGCTCACGCATTGTGTTGTCCCCAGCGGCTACCAATCCTGATGACGGCATTCGTGGAGACTCCTGTACTACAGCCAAGTGGTAACAGTGGAGCGAGTGACAAAAGCAACATCATCCAGGTACAACGTTCTGTGAGCATTGCTGGTCCTGCCTTCGATGACAGCAATCATTCTCACACCTGCCAAGTTTCAGCGCTATCTAATTTGGTTGAACTATCACCTGAATTTGTAGACCAATTCTTTGAGAGCCTGTCTGATACGATGTTCTCACCCGTAGAGAAACAATAACTTTGAGAAGCTTTCCGACACACAGCGTTCCCGAGAACTCTGAATTCGGCCTTCAGTTTTGATCAACAATGACTGCAATAAGCTTTGGAACTCTATGTTTCCCCGCTCAAGCATTAAAATTTTTTCTTTGAATTGGACAATTTTTCTAATATTGACCTTTTTTGGCACGAACAAATTCTTTGCTTAACGTAAAAACTATTCTTAGAGAACAGAAGCTTCACACTTCTATTTCTAAACACATCTAGAGACATAACAACATAACACCAGCCTCTAGCACACATGTTATTACAATGCATTTTTATGTGATGATTTATCTCGCATTTCTTCTGTCAGAGATACTTCATGTGTAATTCTTTATGCATAATCGTTCATTGATTTCATATGCAATAATTTTTTTAATGATTACTATGCTTTAAAAAAACGTACAGTACCTAAATTCCATGTATTACAAGTACGCCTATTTCGAATGCATTTATGTATTTTGGGGTGGGCAATGTTACACATGCATCTAATTGCTTTAGTTTTAGTAATTTTGATGGACATTAACCCGTGGAGTGGGTGTTGCGTGTTAATCTAGGTTCCTGATCGATACTGTGACCTTATGCCCCTATTCGGCTATAAATCCCTTTATTCCCTATATTGGCATAACCGTTCAAGTGCGGTTTTCTGAAAAGTCATCTCTGGCCTCACATGAACAGAGCCACATTCCAGCATGACTCTCTGCTACTTCCTTTGCGACCAATTAGTGCAATGACAGAGCAGCAGTCACTATCTGATATTCCTAGATAACACTCCGAGTTCTTCAACAAGATAAAAACTTAGCAAACCTGGAAATCCCCGCTTGCTCTGTTTTGATTAGTAATGGAACTCTAATGAGCAACTGATAACTATCACTTCCTAGTGACATCTTTAATTGACGTCTTATGTCCAGCAAACTTGCGTCAAACCCGGCACCTGTCAGGTATAAATATTACCAACGTTGCCTTAAGCAATGTTCGTTGCCTGCTGCTGATGCCAGCTGCCTGCATGACCCTGTGTTGGTAAATCTAGCACTCTGTCGCTGCAGCCTGCTATCCTGTGGTGGTGAAGCTGCTGATACCATTATCGCCGCCAAAGCGCGACCTATGGTGCAGTACGCTTAAGGAGCTGAACAGCCGTCCCTCTGCGAAGACATCCAGCAGATTCCAGCTGCCCGCGGACGCTGTCCCCCCTCCTTCCTCGACGCGCTGAAGAGAAGCCGCTGCCTTTCTCGTGCAGAGAAATCCAGTCCGGGCGCTTCCGGTTTACCCTCGCGGGTGACTGGGATATCGAGAGAGACCCCTGAAGGAGATACCAATCCTCCATCATTCTATTCAGAGGTATGGTGTTGACTAAACCCTTAGACGAGAATTCTTGAAACAAACCTTGGCAAAACCAACTTAACTTAAGCTACTTACTTACTCCCCTTTTCACGTGTTAGGCTTAGGTCAGGCACACTGGGGTAGGCTTAGTTAGAAGCACCAGTTGAGTATGTTAGCCTAATGTATATATGACTGTATATATGTTTTATTACTTTTAAACCATTGTATGGCTAAGAAACCATATCAATGCTTTTACAGTTCTATTTCGCAATACTTATCTTACTGTACGTACTTTTTATAATAACAATTATTGCAATTGTGGCAATACATTTCTCTTGTACGAGAAGAAAGACTGTTCAATAAATGTTAACCCTTTATTGACAAACGCCCGCCTCTCTATTCTCTACATCTCGTGAAAGTAAACTGCACTAGACTGACTGAGTGAAATACATGTCTATTGTTTCACACGACCCTAGAGATTGACTCTTGATCTGAGGAGCAAAGTTGTCATGTTGCACGGTTGTTGGAAAACTGAATCCCTTCTTGTCTGTGCCAAGGAAGCTGATCACTTCCTATGCAGAGAAGAAAGTTTCCAGTGACCTCTGAGCTAGTTGGTAACACAACCCAATTAAGTTTAGCATAGTCAGTGGAGACCTTGAATATCCGCAGTTCCACGTCGATACTACTGTTTATGTTATTCCAATGCGCAGGGCCTAGTGGGAAACTAGGAACTACACTACATGGTCGCTCGAACTAGTTGATGCTCAAATTCAGTGACTCATTCATTAACCCAAAAACAATCGTGAGCGTCGTCGAGGCTGGACAGGTGTGCCGTCTTCCCAACTCTACCGTGGAAAATCAGCTGTGATGCTGGATAGAGGCCTTTGCATCCTTGACTTTCATGAGCACAATACCCGTGCTGTTCTTGTGACCAGGGGTTTCTTTCTCTTCATCTGCTGAACTGATCTTTCTCAGACCTTTTATACACACAAGAAGCATGTGTGAACTCGCATTGTAGCCCTGCCCGTTTGGCCCCGCCCACACACTCGCGGTTTGCACCGTCTGCCCGCCATTCACCCACTATGATGGACAGCTCACTCAAGGGACCCCTGCGCCCGTCGGGGCGATTGCATAGTAACACACACATGGTAGCTCGAACTAGTTGATGCTCAAATTCAGTGACTGCACTCGCATGGAAGCCCCGCCCCAAATCCGCGGATCCGCAAATCCGCAAAATCCGTGGATTTTGCGGATCCACGATCCGCAAATCCCCAAAATCCGCGGATCGTGGATCCGCAAAATCCGCCCATGCGTACCTGGGACCCTCTCCTGCTGCTGCCTCCTGAGCCTGCTGCCTGGGACCCTCTCCTGCTGCTGATTCCTGAGCCTGCTGCCTGGGACCCACTCCTGCGGCTGCCTCCTGAGCCTGCTGCCTGGGGCCCTCTCCTGCTGCTGACTCCTAAGCCTTCTGCCTGGGACCCTCTCCTGCTGCTGACTCCCGAGCCTGCTGCCTGGGACCCTCTCCTGCTGCTGCCTCCTGAGCCTGCTGCCTGGGACCCTCTCCTGCTGCTGACTCCTGAGCCTGCTGCCTGGGACCCTCTCCTGCTGCTGCCTCCTGAGCCTGCTGCCTGGGACCCTCTCCTGCTGCTGACTCCTGAGCCTGCTGCCTGGGACCCTCTCCTGTTGCTGCCTCCTGAGCCTGCTGCCTGGGACCCTCTTCTGCTGCTGACTCCTGAGCCTGCTGCCAGGGACCCCTCAACACTCACTTCGGCCACAGGTGTTCCATGTCCACAGGGATGGCAAGGACAGAGAAGATCCGTGCCAGTCCATTCACCAGCGAGGAGCTAGAGGTCCTTGTGGACGAGGTGCTGGCACAGTACCCAAGGCTGTTTGGTGGTCCCCATGTCGTGGTAAGTCACCATGAAGGTAGCTTTCGGGCAGGGGTGTGTCAGACGTGTAGTTGTGCTGCTGCAGTGTATGCCTGAGGGTGTGGGTTTGTGTCAAACACTGACAGACAAGCTGTCCCCAGGGCGAGGGAGTGTGTGTGTCACAATGTCACTCTTTGCCATGCCTGCTCCTGTATGTGTAAATGGGGAGTGTCACATTGCCAGCTATACAGAGCCACAGAATGTTTGCCATGTAGGTGCCAGGACAGTAATTACTTGTCTAAGTATTTCTGTGTGCCCCTGTTGTCTGACTCAGAGTGACCCAGAGAGTCTGGCCAGTGGCTGCCCACACATTAGTAAAACACCACCAGACCTACATGTTCCTTGCAGTAGTTCCTTCCCACTGAATATTACATATGCCACATCTGTGCCCTGTGTCATTGCAGACTTACACACTTCAGTCAATGCATGTCATGTTAATGCATCTTGCATATGTGAGATTATCCAGGACCCTCTACGCCCCAATTTGTGCATGCAATCACATCTGTGCGGGCCATGCTAATTCCCATTGGGAGGGGTCCCCCTGTTTGGGAGGGAGGGAGGCTACAATGGGTCCTTAGTCTGGGTCTTGGTATTGTATTGATTGATGTTGGTACCTGCCATTGTGGTACTGGCGATTGACACTTCTTTACTCTCATACATGCAGCTCAAGGTAAACAAGCGTAAGGCCGTGTGGAGGGCGATTGCGGCAAAGGTGCGAGCCCTAGGGGTATCCAACCGCCGACGCACCCACTGCCACAAAAGGTGGGACGACATCAGTCGGCTTGCAAAAACCGTGGAAGATATGACATTGGGGATGCAACCACGCACAGGGCGTTTGGCACGGCGCAGCATGACTCCAGTGATGGCACTCATCTTGGCAGTGACTCATCCAGACCTGGATGCACGTCTGAAGGAGCATGGCAATCTAGGCAGGGCTGGTGAGTATCTTGGGAGCGTAACTTAGGCTTGGAGTGGATGCATGTGTACAGGGCCAGTGGCAGCGTTGAGCCATGCGATGTGCGTGTGTTGCTGTGCTGTGTCATGTGAGCGGCTGCTGTGATTTTCTTGTATCAGGTACTGTGCCACCCTGGCCTTACTGAGCAGATCCTCCCTGCTATACTTTCCCATTGCTAGAAGGGTTGGTATCCACATGGTCATTCAGCGTTGGGATGGTGTGGGTGATCTGTCATGGGGTGACCAGCAGTGTCCACTTGCTGAGTGTGAATGTATGTATGCCGAATTTGCTGCACCATGATCGTTGGTGCCCCAACATCTGCAAATCTTGTGCCCCAGATTACCACATGGTGCTTGTCATGGCCTACGTGGCATTGGGGACTGTGATGTCCTAATAGGTGTGTGTGTTGTCCACTCCTGTTCCCTCAAGGTCTGTTAGTGGTAACAACTGTTGTACCCTCATCATGTCCCAAGGTGTGGGCCGGGCAAGTTGTGTATGTGGTACACTTCATCTACGGGCAGGGTGCAGTGCTGTGTGGCATCAACATGGCTCACTCATGGCAGATATTCGGCGTTGCAGGCACTGTTGTGGTGTATGTTGTGTGTTGCTGCACAGTGATTGCAGGGGGTGGGGTTACCATGTAGATTTGGGACTCTGCTGTAGTGCATTGTCTTGAATTTGTGTGACCAGATGATGACACTTACACAACCCTGTATCTCTCTCTCATGCAGTGCAGAGTGTGTTGAGCTCCTGCGCCAGCTTTATGTGGGCCAGACCGCCCTGCTCAATGCCTTCAGTGACCAAGACCAAAAATTAGGCCAGGTGGTTGCATACATGGAGGGCATACACTGTGACGTGGGTGGCCTACACCATACAGTCCAGGCGTTGTCATCCACAGTGACGTCAGCCCTTCAACAGGCACATGCACCCATTGCAGCTCTGGTGCCTTTGTCCACCCCACAGTCAGTGGCCACATCAGGTGACAGTGACCACGGTTCGCCTGCATCAACAAAAAGATACAGCACAAGGAGCACACAACAGACACAACCCGCGCACTCCCGCCCACAGACACCATCCCCACAGAAGAGTAGGGCCACCCCACAATGCACAGACAAGAGCCAGTCAGGGAATATCAAAGCCAGGCTATCAATGAGGCAGACATCAGGCTCACATGTCGCAGAGGCATCACCAGCAAAGGACTCTCCTGTCACTGAAACTTCACACAGACCTACACATGCAGTGTCTGTGTCTATTGAGGAGGTGTTGCGTATCAGGGGAACACTTAGGAAGAGCACAAGGGCACATCCACCCACCACATCTACCCCAATTCCAAGTCCCATGATGCAGGTGGAGGAGGGAACTGTAGACACCACCCCTGGCAAAAAGGCAAAGCAGGAAACTGTAGACATCACCCCTGGCAAAAAGGCTAAGCAGGGAACTGTAGACACCACCCCTGGCAAGAAGGCAAAGCAGGCCACTGTCGACACCACCCCTGGCACAAAGGCAAAGCAGGCCACTGTCGACACCACCCCTTGCACAAAGGCAAAGCAGGCCACTGTCGACACCACCCCTGGCACAAAGGCAAAGCAGGACACTGTAGGGGGTACACCTGGCAAAGAGGGGAAGGAGGTCCTGAGGCATAGCCAGACCAATCGTTCCGCAGGATCCAGCACATCACCAGAGGTAGTGCCAGTGTCTGCACCTGATGTGGGTCATTTGGTGTGTGTGCCTGTTGAATCATCAACACTTCCCATCAACCCCAAGACAGGGAAGCCAATTCATATTCCCAAAAAGTGGAAGGGCAACCCTCCAACCTCTCCCACCCACACTGTGTCAGAAGTCTGCATGACTCCACCTCCACGTGCCACTATGCCACCTGGTCCACACAGCCCTCCAGCTTGCCAATCCACTGTTAGCCCCACACCACAAGGGGCTGTGTCACCACAGTTGTGTGTGCCTGCTGTCACCGACACAGAGCCAGGTCAAAGTCTGCAGGACTTCCAGGCGTGAGTTGACATCCCCCTCATGCGCCTGTGCCTCATACAGGTGTGCTAGTCCTGACCATTGTTTACTATCATGGACACTGGCCCTGTTGCTCTGCTGTGTTGGCCTCTCCCCTGCCATGGACACTGGCCCTGTTGCTCTGATGTGTTGGCCTCTACCCTGCCATGGACACTGGCCCTGTTGCTCACTGTGTCGTGCTCTCACCTGTGCCTTAGATACTGGCCCTGTTGCTCTGCTGTGTTGGCCTCTCACCTGTGCCATGGACACTGGCCCTGTTGCTCTGCTGTGTCGTACTCTCACCTGTGCCTTGGACACTGGCCCTGTTGCTCTGCTGTGTCGTGCTCTCACCTGTGCCTTGGACACTGGCCCTGTTGCTCTGATGTGTTGGCCTCTCCCCTGCCATTGACACTGGCCCTGTTGCTCTGCTGTGTTGGCCTCTCACCTGTGCCTTGGACACTGGCCCTGTTGCTCTGCTGTGTCGTGCTCTCACCTGTGCCTTGGACACTGGACCTGTTGCTCTGGTGTGTTGGCCTCTCCTCTGCCATGGACACTGGCCCTGTTGCTCTGATGTGTTGGCCACTCCCCTGCCATGGACACTGGCCCTGTTGCTCTGCTGTGTTGAGCTCTCACCTGTGCCTTGGACACTGGCCCTGTTGCTCTGATATGTTGGCCACTCCCCTGCCATGGACACTGGCCCTGTTGCTCTGCTGTGCTCTCACCTGTGCCTTGGACACTAGCCCTGTTGCTCTGCTGGGTTGGATTCTCCCCTGTGCCATGGACACTGGCCCTGTTGCTCTGCTGTGTCGTGCTCTCACCTGTGACTTGGACACTGGCCCTGTTGCTCCGCTGTGTCGTGCTCTCACCTGTGCCTTGTACACTGGCCCTGTTGCTCTGATGTGTTGGCCTCTCCCCTGCCATGGACACTGGCCCTGTTGCTCTGCTGTGTTGGCCTCTCACCTGTGCCTTGGACACTGGCCCTGTTGCTCTGCTGTGTCGTGCCCTCACCTGTGCCTTGGACACTGGCCCTGTTGCTCTAGTGTGTTGGACTCTCCGCTGCCATGGACACTGGCCCTGTTGCTCTGATGTGTTGGCCTCTCCCCTGCCATGGACACTGGCCCTGTTGCTCTGCTGTGTTGTGCTCTCACCTGTGCCTTGGACACTGGCCCTGTTGCTCTGATGTGTTGGCCTCTCACCTGTGCCATGGACACTGGCCCTGTTGCTCTGCTGTGTCATGCTCTCACCTGTGCCTTGGACACTGGCCCTGTTGCTCTGCTGTGTCATGCTCTCACCTGTGCCTTGGACACTGGCCCTGTTGCTCTGATGTGTTGGCCTCTCCCCTGTCATGGACACCGGCCCCGTTGCTCTGCTGTGTCGTGCTCTCACCTGTGCCTTGGACACTGGTCCTGTTGTTCTGCTGTGTTGGCCTCTCACCTGTGCCACGGACACTGGCCCTGTTGCTCTGCTGTGTCGTGCTCTCACCTGTGCCTTGGACACTGGCCCTGTTGCTCTGCTGTGTCGTGCTCTCACCTGTGCCTTGGACACTGGACCTGTTGCTCTGCTGTGTCGTGCTCTCACCTGTGCCTTGGACACTGGACCTGTTGCTCTGATGTGTTGGCCTCTCCCCTGCCATGGACACTGGCCCTGTTGCTCTGCTGTGTTGGCCTCTCACCTGTGCCATGGACACTGGCCCTGTTGCTCTGCTGTGTCGTGCTCTCACCTGTGCCTTGGACACTGGCCCTGTTGCTCTGCTGTGTTGTGCTCTCACATGTGCCTTGGACACTGGCCCTGTTGCTCTGATGTGTTGGCCTCTCCCCTGCCATGGACACTGGCCCTGTTGCTCTGCTGTGTTGGCCTCTCACCTGTGCCTTGGACACTGGCCCTGTTGCTCTGCTGTGTCGTGCTCTCACCTGTGCCTTGGGCACTGGCCCTGTTGCTCTGATGTGTTGGCCTCTCCCCTGCCATGAACACTGGCCCTGTTGCTCTGATGTGTTGTGCTCTCACCTGTGCCTTGGACACTGGCCCTGTTGCTCTGCTGTGTTGGCCTCTCACCTGTGCCTTGGACACTGGCTCTGTTGCTCTGCTGTGTCGTGCTCTCACCTGTACCTTGGACACTGGCCCTGTTGCTCTGATGTGTTGGCCTCTCCCCTGCAATGGACACTGTCCCTGTTGCTCTGATGTGTTGTGCTCTCACCTGTGCCTTGGACACTGGCCCGGATGCTCTGCTGTGTTGGCCTCTCACCTGTGCCATGGACACTGGCCCCGTTGCTCTGCTGTGTCGTGCTCTCACCTGTGCCTTGGACACTGGCCCTGTTGCTCTGCTGTGTTGGCCTCTCACCTGTGCCTTGGATGCTGGCCCTGTTGCTCTGCTGTGTTGGCCTCTCACCTGTGCCATGGACACTGGCCCTGTTGCTCTGCTGTGTCGTGCTCTCACCTGTGCCTTGGACACTGGCCCTGTTGCTCTCCTGTGTTGTGCTCTCACCTCTGCCTTGGACACTGGCCCTGTTGCTCTGATGTGTTGGCCTCTCCCCTGCCATGGACACTGGCCCTGTTGCTCTGCTGTGTTGGCCTCTCACCTGTGCCTTGGACACTGGCTCTGTTGCTCTGCTGTGTCGTGCTCTCACCTGTACCTTGGACACTGGCCTCTCCCCTGCCATGGACACTGGCCCTGTTGCTCTGCTGTGTTGGCCTCTCACCTGTGCCTTGGACACTGGCCCTGTTGCTCTGCTGTGTCGTGCTCTCACCTGTGCCTTGGACACTGGCCCTGTTGCTCTGATGTGTTGGCCTCTCCCCTGCAATGGACACTGTCCCTGTTGCTTTGATGTGTTGTGCTCTCACCTGTGCCTTGGACACTGGCCCGGATGCTCTGCTGTGTTGGCCTCTCACCTGTGCCATGGACACTGGCCCCGTTGCTCTGCTGTGTCGTGCTCTCACCTGTGCCTTGGACACTGGCCCTGTTGCTCTGCTGTGTTGGCCTCTCACCTGTGCCTTGGACGCTGGCCCTGTTGCTCTGCTGTGTTGGCCTCTCACCTGTGCCTTGGACACTGGCCCTGTTGCTCTGCTGTGTTGGCCTCTCCCTTGCCATGGACACTGGCCTTCCTGTTATGTTTCACCTGTGCATGCTTTATAGCATTTTTGCATCATTTTGATCTTTGCTGTTGTGTACTATTGTAGTACAGCTGCATGTGTGCAATATGTGAACAAATACATTTGCTTCTGGTGTGTGTTTTGTCGGTGTCCTTGCTGATTTCAGTTCTGTTTCTGTTTGCATATGATAGCCCGTGCACCATGCTCCATGTCTCACTTCAACATTGCAAGGCTCTTTGCAGCCATCATTATTTTGGCCTGGGGTGACTGTGTTTTTGGTCCATTCTCAGCCTGCAAATTGTGTGATCTGTGATGGCTATTTTACCTGGCATGCAGTAATCTTGTCAGTGATTTGAAGTTGTTGCCTACACTGTTCACATGTCTGGTTGTGGGACACTGCCAGCACAGTGTATGATGCTGTGCAAATGTTTCGAAGGTGGCTGTAATGTAGTATGTGTGTGGATTGCTTTCTGTGTGCCCAGCTTGTATGTGTATGGTCATCTTGTGTTGGGCCTTGGTCCTGGTGCCATGGCCTACATGAGATGCGTGGTGTTGGGTGTAGCAGAGGTGTGCAGTGTGAAGGGTGTGAGTTTGGAGTGGGTGTGTGTGTGCCCCTGTGTAGTGTGAGACACACATGTGTCACCCAGGAGTTCTATGCCTGTTTTTATTTTGTCTTGCCCTGGGTAGTGAATTGTTGGCACTTGTGCGAGCTGTTTGTAGTGCACTGTGCTGTGTGTTGGTGTGTCCATGGTGTGGTGTCTGACTCCTCCTTGTTGTCTTTGCCATATTGGAGTGCACAAAGTGTGTGAGTTGCACATCAGTGTTGTGTTTGATTGATCCCCAATGTGTCTTGGGTGCTTTTGTGTGAACTGTGTGGCCCTGCTGCTCCACACTGGCATTGTGTTTGTGTTGGTCATTGCAGGCACATGGTGGTTTGGGCACTCTAGTATGGCATGGTGCGTGTGGTTTAAGGCCATCCCCTATGTGTGCCACTTGTGTCTGCCCATTGTGTGTGTTACGTCCCTCTATTTGGGTGTGGTACACCCCTTACATGTCTGCTACTGACATGCAGGCTGTTTGACTTAGATGTCAGCTTTCCCCTTAGTTTCCATATGTGTGTGCCTACCCATCACTTCATGTGTGGGCTTGTACTTTGTGGTGTAGTTCTTGGGCCATTAGTGTTGCTCCACTCTGGACATGGCCCCAATGGTTTATGTGTGATGTCCTTGTGCTAGTGGTCATTCTGTAGTGGTCATGTGCACTTCAGCTGTGTGTGCTGGCCAGTGCTCTGGTGGAGGTGGCTGTGCTCTTGTATCCCAGAGTGGTGCATGTGTAGTTGTTGTTGTGGATGTGTGGATGTAGGGTGTGTTATTGCTTTAGTTCCTGGGTGTGGTGTTGTATTTGTGCAGTGCTGATTTGTGGTGTGTGGTGCAGTTGTGTCAATCATGCCTGTTCTGCAGACAATGCTTGTCGTGCATGCGGTGCCGTGCGCTTGTGGCCTTGGCATTGCCTGATGTGAATCCACTGATGTCTTGTGGTGTTTGTTAATTGAGGTTTGATGTGCATCTGTGATGGGTTTGATGTGGCTGTGTTGGTCCAGATGCACTTTTTTGTGTGATTTGTGCTATGGTGTGTGTGATTTGTTCATGAGTGATGTTGTTGTGTACTCCTGTTGTGTGTGTTCTGCCATTGATTTTCCCCACTTTGGCTGACAGGGTATGTGTGTTTCTGTTGTAGTTCAGTATGTTTTCCTGTATTGTTTGTGTGTTGTTCTTGTGCAGGCATCAGTTGGGGCATCCCTGTGTGTGTGTTGTGTTTGTGGCTACACCCAGGGTGTGTGTTTGTGTGTGTGTGTGTGTGTGTGTGTGTGTGCTGGCAAGGATTGTGAACCTTGAGTGTGTGTGGCAGTAGTGTTGTGTGTTCCTTGGCCGCTACTCCTGCAGTGGCTGTCTCCCTGGTTGTGTGTTGTGTGGTGCAGGGAGTGTGTATTGTGCTTGTTGTTGCAGTGGTTGTTGGTGTGCATGGGAGTGCACAGGATGGGCACCTGGCCTGTGGGTTGCTTGGGTGTGTTGCTGTGTGGTTCGGGGATGTGTGTCCCTGTGGTGTTTGTGCCCTGCCCATGCCTTGGATTGGCTTGCCTACTGCATTGTGCGCATGTGTTGACCGCGGTGGTGACGTGACCTGGACCGGGAGGTTGCTGCTGGTTGGCGGTCGTTGTGTGTCCCAGATGCTGAGGGGTGCCTTGTTGTGAGGTGGGTGATGTGTGGGTGCCCTTGTGGATGTGTTGTTTCCCCCAGCAGGGTGTCTGTGTGGTGATTGGACCCTGTGTCGGCCTGTCTGTTGTGTGTTGCATATGTGTATTGGCGTACCCGCTGCGGCGTCCGCGACGGCCCATCTGTCGATAGTGTTGTAGAAGGAACATCACCGGATGCATATAGAGAGCTGGATTCATGGCGGTCAGGACCGGGTATCGGCTATCTTGCTCTGCTGTCGGGTTTTCGCCTGCTCAGGCTGGGCGGTGTCTCCGCTGCAGTGCGACTGCTTGTTTGAGCCATCCTAATTTGTCGAGCTGGGCGGACGTCATTCGGCACGGCGGAGAGTCTCGATTGGCTCCCGCCGCCGCATTGGCGGGCGCACTTTGATGGTGGTGCGCGTCTCTCTGCTGCGGACGGGAAATGACCTATGTTTACCTATCCTAATGTGGCGGATGTGAGTTCCGCTGCTCGTGGGCGGAAAAAACTGTTTTTCCGCCTTGCCACATCCCGACATCCTAATGGACCCCCTTGTATTCTGGGACCTGTAGTCCCAGTTTTTCCTGATCTACATATGAGTTTATATATGTGACAGCTATTCAGATAGGACTCATATGGTAAAACTAAGCCCAACACAGAAGATATCTGTAGTTAAGACTAAGACACGAACAATATAAATAAGATAAAACTGTGAATGGACAATCAATTATTCTTTAAACAAAGCACACAGCACGCAGTGTTCTTAGGTAGAAGGAGACAGGCCTACTGGACAAATAACAAAATGAAAGGGTAAGGTGGGAACCTAAGCTCAGCACTGAAGTATGACCAGAAAAACCCATGTGTACCCATGCCATCAAGGTGAGTTTTAGGCAGTTTTTTTTAATTCTTATGAACATATCCTGTACCAGAAATTCGACTGAAAATGCAAAATACCCAACACACATTTGATGTTTTACAATTTTCCTTACATAGTAATGACACCATGGGCTGGGCACTCGGAAAGAAAGCAAGTTAAAGAATACAATTTTTGATATTATCATATAGGTTATAGGTTTTCAACTATACACGTATTCTTACATAATGTGTAAGGACACCGTGAGTGGAGTATACTGCTTCAATAAGCTTTATTCTTTATAAAATTACATTACAAGGACCTTCTCTGGATTTCATTACCTTTTAACACCCTCTATTGCTCTAAACGTTTATGTATTACCTTAAAGCGATTCAATACCACTTCAGGGTAAATATAACGCATGGGCTAACAAAACCAAAATTAACCCTTTTTTTATTCGAACCCCCTTTAAGCTATCTCATGTACAGCTCATTTCATGGGCCCTTTATTCCTGTGATCCTTACAACACAAAAGTTGGTTACTTTTGAGACAACTTCTGATAAGTGTTGCCCGTGGTCAGCGGGTTCCACACTACCTAACCATCTTTGCAAATGTTTTGACATTTACCGTGCCAGACAATTTGCAAGTTACTCAAACATAAATGTGTTCCACATTCCATTGACGTTTCAGTAAAGTTGATGTGCTAATCCTAAAGAGCTTCTTCCTGAGCCTTAATACTTCTATTAAAGAATACAGCACAATTGCAGAGTTTACTAAACTTGTCTTGGTATTTCGTATGAACAAAACATCCAACTTCTTTACCATTGCCTATCTTGTTCTCATGTGATTCTGGCACACATCTTTCTCTCAAGCTTCTGAGCCTCCTGATTAGAATGACTACTTAGTCGATTCTATGGAGTGGTTTCACTCAATCCTATATTCACACTGACAGCCATTGGATCTCACCAGAGTTTTGTTTCTGCAGTGTCACCAGCCATTACTCTGCCCAAATTGGAACCTCGATATTACAATCTAATCATGTGATCATAACACCCCCACCCAGCCTCAGTAGCATAAAGGGAGCAACTACATTAGTCACGGGCACTCTACCAATCTACCAGGCCAAGGAGCGAGTGGAGGAATTTCCCATTATTTGCGGAAGATCCCAGGAAATCCCACAGTCGAAGGCCCCTGGAAGAAATATTTTACCTCCGCAATGGCCAAATACTGTTAGCTCCAGATTCTAAGAACCGGCATCTGCATACCCTTTCTCATCACTCCTCTTTCTTCTCCATTCATTCTCAAAGTGCTAGGACAGCTCTCACCAGCCATCCAATCTCTATCAGGATTGGTAACTGCTGCTACTTGCCCCATCGGAATTACATGGGTACTGGCAAAGAGGCCCTGCATGTGATATTTAACAAACTAGTTCGTACTCTGTCTCAGAATCACCATGACATGCCATGACCTAAGGAGTAACACAGAGGTCCTCCTCTTCTTGCACACATGGCTTTAAAAAACAACAACATAAAAAGGAATAAATAAGCAGGAGCTGTTGCCTTGCAATGCCTATATGTGTCCAGCTCAGCGGTGGTGCATCAAAGATTATCATTGAGTTGGAGTCAGAATTTGGAGTATTCAGACAAGCTTTCCCATGACCCACCATCCTTTCTTGCTTTAAAGGATTTCTCCTCAAGGTAGGGGACCATTGTGAGAACATGCATTTGAGCTGTGCAGTAAAACTCAGACTATGCCCTTAGTAATCAATGGTCCAAAATTAAACACATAATGAAGGTTCCTCATGTTCTCCTGAGGTTACAAGAACCTTCAGACTAAACTCTACCTTTCTATTCGATGTGTCTGAGCACACTGTCCACTGATAATTCTGAACCAAGGACCTGTCCAGGGCCGGAGTGGCCGTACGGGGAATCGGGCTTTTCCCCGGGAGGCTGGAATGGTGGGTGCTGGTTTTGCAGTGGAAGAAACCAGTTTTATTAGTTGTGGCCGGTTTTGCAGTGATGCTCCAATGCTGGACCCCAATAGCAAATGCAGCAGTGCTGCACACATGTGCACCCTAACCTCTAATATCCCCTCCCTCCCCCCCAGTACAGTAAGGAGATGTCAGTTGGCATTAGGGGCTGAGCAGTGGAACTGCTCCTGGTGGGGTCTCTACACTATCTCTTGAATACTTTTTAATACTATGGATCTGAAGTAAGAAATAAAGCTATGATCCTGAACTACACCTACAGACTATGGATCATTCTTTATTGTAACAAACCCTTTTAGGCTGGTCAGTCTAGAACTGGGGGGGCACAGCTGCGTACCATGCATTCGAGGCTTGCAGTGCAGTAAAACCGGAACACTGTGTCACAGGATGTTAACTTGCTCAACCGCGCCCTAATTACAGACCAAGGAACAAAGGAACTCAGTAAATAAATCACCAGCCTTGACGGGGAAAGCCCAGGCAGACCAGAGGAGGAAGTTTGGCAGGTGCAGTTAATCAAACGCTGGCCTCTCCTGGTGTGTTAGCCTCAGGGGCAGGTCTGCTAACAGAGGGAGAAAGATCCTCTCTGCAAATTAATGCACATAAAAACTCTAAATGCAGCACCCGCCATTTGAAAAATTAAAATATATATACTTCTGTATTTCCTAATGTCCGGCATTGATCAATCGCGTTCCAATGCAGCAAAGTCACAGATGAAATAGCAGCACAGTAGATATAATTGTTAATAACCACAATGTTCCTTCAAAATGTGTTTCGTTTGTACAGAATCATATATAAGCATTGCAACAGTATAGACAAACGATGCCACCAATACTGTCTTTTAATTGAAGCATATATCTATGAAAGTAGAGGAATAACCCTTTGGGTTCCACCCAATCACCAACAGTGTATTGTATACATTTTCATTTTTTTATGGATCACTAAGTCTTTGAACAGGGCCTCTAGCGATGGACCCTGGACTTTGAGCCAGCCTTGCAGGTATCTCCAGTTGGCCGCCGGCCTACACATTTTTAGGTGAACTGGGACACACAACCAAAGAATCCAAGAACCAAGAAATAAGTGTGGACTTAGCTAAAACAATTGGAGCACAACATAGACATAACAATACGCATCATTGGAAAGCCTAAACCGATGACAGCAGGTATGGAAGGATGCTCCTCGGGGTCGCCGTCAGAGAAGTCCAAAAGATCGAGCCAATGAAGGTTTGTGCCATGGTCTTCTGAAGATGACATGTGGATACCTCAAGACAAAGAACAGATCAGCTTCATGAGGTTCCCAGACCTCATCATCTGCTGGGTCAGGTAATGAGCACAGTACAGGTGGAGGGCCTTGTATGCAAGACATACAATTTTAAGTGAAAGGAAGTAACATGATTCAATTGCAACAACCTCAAGTCTAGCAGGTAAGTGAAAAATTGCCTTCAAGGAAGCAATGCAAATGCCCACTTGGCCTGCTTTCCAATCATCAAATCTGGCAGGGATAGGGTTTAAAGTCAACAACAGGAAGGTAAAATTTCTTGGTGTTCAGAACACGTGGAGAACTGTGAGAGTTGAAAAATATGTTTAACGTTGGATTAAATGTTCTTCCTTGTTTCCAAACCGAAGACAAGTTAGTTGGCTAGTAGCTCAATCGTGAAAGAGGCCCCATCAGTAGCCAAAGTATGAAGCCAGCTCTGCACCTGCAAGGCGCAACTCTGGGGATTCTCCACTAACTGTTTTTGGGACTCTGTCCTCACTGACCTGGAAGTCAACTACTGGCTCTATGGCGACTGGGACAGATTGTTTCAGACCCAACCATGGAAACTATTGCCCTGCATGCCTGTAGTCTCCACCTCTCTATTCTCTACTCACTCTATGTTGTTCCTTTCCTGCCTCTCCTATTGGGTGTCTTACCCTGAAAGCTGACATTTCTTTAAAAAGGTGACCTTCAACTCTTTACTAAATTGGAGCAGTGTTGAAGCTGTCCCAATGGCTCTGAAGAGGTTGTTCCAGATCATGGATGCATAGATGGAAAACGCCTACTGCCTTGTTTTTTCTATTTTACACATCATAGTTTGCGGTCTAATGGAGCCCTAGCTGCAGGTTGGCTGAGGACCACCAGAGATGAATGGCTTGTCTGCAAGATTAGTGGGGGTGCTAGTTGTGAAGGTTTTGTAGATGTGAATTGTAGGAAGCTGGCTCCATATATGCTACACCAAAAAGGGGTATAGCGTGCACAGAGTCCAGTGTGTCCCCAAAGGTATGGCAGAGGTTAAATTAGATAATACCTCACGCTTAATTTTGTGGTAGCTGGGCTGAGCAGTTAGGCTTCTCAGAGGGTACTGTGAATGCATTTGGTGTACCTACTCATACAAGGCAGGAATAAACACTCAGTTGCTGACTCCAGGCCAATGGTTGGTAGAAAAATATTACTTTTGTTACTTTTATTTCTAGGAACCAAGTTGAACTCAGTTACAAGTAAGTACTTTTATGTAATACTTTCAAATTTCTGGCAATGGGTTTGTATAGCATTAAACAATACAGGAAATGCTCAATACAAGAAGAGATATTTTGTTTTCAGGATCACACTTAGTCAGTGCTTAATTTGTAAAATATGAAGTGCAGGTGCTCAAATGTTTGTCAGAAGCCACACCTACATTCCTACGGCTCCACCCACTTCCTCCACTGTCTCCACCCACTTACTGTATTAGCTCCACCCACATTCTCAACTGGCACTGCTAAAAGTCATTTGTAATACCCGATCTGAAGTTCAGCAAGGGAGCCTTCCTCATAATAAGGTATTGATAGGAGATCCCCCTGCCCTGTGAACATTTTGAAAAAAGAATAAATCACAAGTGCATTTAAAGCACAATTTTGGAAAAAATTAGCTAAAATCACTAATGCATTGAAACGGACAATTCCAGTGCTCTATGTGCCAATTTGGGGAAAGGACAATACTGGGGAATCATAAGAAGGTACCCTAGATGCCCCAGTCATCCCTCTCCAGTAACAACAGGCCATGTTGCCATTGCATTGTGAAAAGTGAAAATGTACTTTTGTCAGCTGGTCCAATTTGTTCCCTAATGTGCTGCCTCCATAGCAGGTGTGAGGTCGCGGCTGCCCGGGGAGAGGGGCAGCGCTTTATCTGTGCACAGACCAAGTTTGCATCTGGAGCACCCACTTAACAAGGCCAGGCTTGTTCACTGGAATATTGGGCTGTAGTTTAGGTTCCACCTGTTTCTAAGTTCATCAGATGCTGATGCTCTTATATCACTCCTTTTCTGGTCTGATGATCTTGCCAAGTATAAATCATGCCCTCAGACTCACTGGCTAGGCTCCAGCCCCACATTACCTCTTTGAGCCACACTTGTGCATTTTCAGGTTCAACAGATACTGAATGACTGCTCGCAGAGGTAACCCCTGTTAGTTCTGGTGCTCTTACTCTTTAGTCCAACTATATTTTGTGTTGGGATACTGTGTACTCATGCAGATGACAGGAATGTCACAATGCAATCTGCATGGGGCTTTCTCTTTGCCTGAAATGTTAGCACACCTCGTTTATACCAGCTCAAAACAAGCTCCCATCAACTACTGAGCAATAGTATACTAAGCAGCGAGTGTTGTTCGAATTATAAAAAGTGCAAGCAGAGGTCATGAATGTAGAATTAAACACGTGATCAGCAATATAAAAACATGGGGGGTCATTATGATGACGGGCGGACTTAGTCCGCCCGCCATCATACCGGGACCCGGGACCACCCGCCATAAGGGCGGGGGCCCCGATCAGGGCATTAGGATGCGCCCGCCACACAGGCGGACGCATCCTGTATATTTACCATTGCGGCGGGCGGAGCAGAAATCTCCGCCCGCCGCAATGGTAAAAGTGCAAGTTGTGCTTTTCTAAGCGCAACATGACAGGCACTGCGCAGTGCATGCCATGTTGCACTTAGAAATACGGGGGGTACCATATGTTCCCCCCATGTGCACCCCCCAAGCCACGGAATCCAAGGGGGCCCGCAAGGGGCCCCCGCAGGGAGTCTCCGCATGCCTTTCACTGGCGGCATTGCCGCCACAGAAAAGCATCAGCAAAGCCCATTGTAATATGGCGGGCGGTGTCTAACAGTCACCGCCTCCATATTAATCATTTTCCGCCCGGCCGCAAGGCGACCGGGGCGGAAAACAGGCGGGCGGTGTTTCACACAGCCATGGTCCCCTCCGCCATCCTAATATGGCGGGGGGAATTGGGCAATAGATGTCGGGCGGATTTCCTCCGCCAGGCTGGCGGTGGCCACCGCCAGCCTGGCGGAGGAAATCTGCCTGACATCGTAATGGACCCCATGGTGTGTGAAACGGTCACATACACATGTGCGCTTATTCAAAACGGAATTCTGTTCCTATTCAATTTATAAATTTCTAAAGTAATTTGAAAACCATTAACTGGAATATTACAGCAATACATGGTTTAAGTTTGCTCGAGTTAGGATAAATTGTCGGTAATGTAAAAAGCCGCTCAACCGTTCCCAAATATACTTTGAGAGCTGCAGTGGGAAATTGCAGATCACTCATCATAGCAGACTTTTGATGGATCCCTTAGAAATGTGCTCTTCACTATGCAAACACTGCTTGAATGACAAACCATTTTTTGGGGATTAGTCTAGAATCCCAGCCAGCATTTTTCCCCCATGATAACTAATCCTAAATCACATGACAAAACTACATGAAAGGCAAACTGAGCAGCGCCTTTGTGTCCCATCTCATAGTCTGCGATGCAATGTAATTCACATACTTTTATGTCCCTGGGGGGCCCCATGCACCACAGAGGCTGCAGAGGTCTCCATTGCTCCCCTGTAACACAGATCATACTGCAACGAAGCAGCACGCTGTAGCACCCAAAAACAAAAGACAGCACCAGCACATCAAATGTGTGACACATTACTCTACGTCCAGAATCTTGTGTAAATAAGAATGTGGTAATTTGGTAAAAGATGTGCGCACCAAACGCAGCTTCAGTAATCATCCAGTAGATATGGGAAACATCCTTTACAACGCAGCTTTTACCACGCAGTGCCTTTACATCGCAACTTTTACAACACAAACCATTACAACGCATTGCGCTAGGGGGCGCTCTAGGATAGGGAATAGATTTAATTTACTATCCAACACCTTCCCTACTATCCACAGGGACTGGAGTTGGAATAGTAAATTAAACTATTCACTATCCAGCACCCCTCAACACTATGCATTGTAAAGGCATGCGTTGTAAAACTTGCGATGTAAAAGCATGCGTGGTAAAAGCATGCGTTGTGATGTCATACATCCAGTAGATATATACCTGGACAACAGCACCAAACTATCTCATGGCGCAGCTCTTAACCCCGGCACTTCGGATCACTCAGATTCATCATAGACGGCCATTAAATTACTCTCATCTCGTAATGGCAGGCACTCAAAATTATCTTTCACCTCTAATGGAAATTTCAGGAACACTTTCCAGACCACGATTCTGTTGCATAGTGTGCATAAAGGGCAAAAAACATCCCTCTGCAAAATCAGCTGGCATCTACTCGGCTGCCTAATGAGAATCTCAAACAAATCAGAGGATATCACACCGTATCATCAGCTTTCACTGGCTATCATCCCTAAGCCACCATCATCGATAATATGTGCTTTATAGTCTACAGGGTCTTAGGTTCTAATCAGCCACCAAACTTGGAGAACAAACTATCCATAGTAGGATCCCACCCAGGGCCGGACTGGCCTTAGCGAGCACCTGGCAATCCCCTAGTGCGGGGGGACAGCCTGCATCCTTGACTAAAAAGCTATGAAATAAACACAGATCTGTAACTGGGAGTGAATGTTTGCTTTTCTCTGCATTCCGGCCATCATCTGACCTCTAAGTTTGTTTTTCACATCCTTGAATAGAGTCTGTACTGGTGTACCCATATCTGAAATTAATTTATGTATTAAGTGCAGATGAACAGGCTATACTCCGTATGAAACAATGAAGAAAGTAAGTAGATGATAAGAAACACTTTTACAAAGCACACCTGTTCCTCATTCTAAACTTCCCCTGGTCTCTCTATAGATCCCTGAGCCTCACCCAGGATGACGTGTTCGGGGGAGATTGTCTTCTTCTCGGATTTGTTGCAGATCTTGTTAGCTTCGCTGGAGACGAGGTGGATGAACAGCACTTAAACCACCAATTAGCGGGCATCGTTGGCTACGCGCATGTTAGGCAGAGTCTCTTTAATTATCTTGATGGCGGATCGTCAGGTCACCATCGTTTCCGGAGGAGGAGGCCATGCTTTCACTTTCTTCAATTTATTCTCAGCAGCTATTTTATTGTATTTAACCAGAAACCACAATTCCCATGCTATGTAATAACTGGGCCTGGTACTGCTGCCTGCCCTCAATGTCGTCGGGCTGCCGTGTGTTCCGGGGCGTGGCAATCTTAATAAATCTGCACACGCTGCCGCACAGACCCCACCCCAGAAGAACCAAATCCAGCCCAATAAGTGTCCCGCCCACCACCGGCAACACTGAACTAAGAGCCAATGCCACCAGATCTGAACCTTCTTGGTTAAATGGCTCAGGCTCTCACACCCGCAACACTCTTTTTCACCGGGACTCAGGAGAAATCCAGAACAGTCAGTGAGGTAATGTGAATAAATGTGACATGCGACAGACGCGTAGGCCCGGCCCTGATAAGTAAGGGCCGGTGCTAAGCACCTGAAAGCACTGGCACAAATTAAGCACTGCACTTAGTACTAGGCAGTGTGAGACCCATACAATCCTATGGGAAAAATACAAGTGAGGAACTTACAGGTAAGTAAGTTGTTCTCAAGTTCAGTCTCCGGGTTGTTGGGTCAACACTGGACCAATGTCTGACCAACGTAGGTACTACACCACGAGTGGCATTGAGGTGCAGAGGTCACTGGGCCCAATGATATCTTATGGAGGCTAAGGCACATCAAAGAGACACCGGCTACAGGATAGTACCTGTGGTTCAAGAGCACAGGCCCTGAGGGTTAAGATCAGCACTGGAGGGGCCACCAAAGACCACTGAGACTGCACAGAGGCGGCCCGGTGCAGAGTGCAACAGAGACGTTGGGGTCCCCGTTTAAATCAATGGAGATCCTCGGTTGGAGAAAATGGATGCAGGTTCCGGAGGTTGGCTGAAGGAATCCCATGACTGGACAGGTAAGTTCAATAGTAGGGGGATGCTGGGACACCATCCGTTGGGCACACCAGGGCCAGGGGCCTGCGGGTGGAGAGGTGTCTTTTGGCATCGGGTTTTCTCACCAGCTTCGGTCGCAGTTGGGGGGGACCCTTCAGGTTGAAGTTGCAGGCATCGAGGGGGATGTCAGGCGAGGTCCTTCAACACTGGATCAGAGGTCAGGATCACTGGGGAGACATCACTGGTTCAGTGGGGCACCTGGACTCGGGCTGTGGGAGTCAGGTGCAGATTGGTGCAAGTGTCACAGATCCGTCTAGATCCGGGAGCTTGGAGTTGGTTAGTGTGGATCAAATGGGAATCATTTTAAGTTAACACAGCGACCTTAGCTCACTTATCTCTAGATGAATGTAGGGGGCGAGGTTAAGGCACAAGGCAGTGAGAGACCGATACAATGCTATGGGAAAAATACAGGTGAATAACTTACAGGTAAGTAAGTGGGTCTCAAGTTCAGTCTCTGGGGGTTTGGGTCAACACTGGGCCAGGGACTGACCAAAGTAGGCACTGCACCACCAGCGGCACAGAGGTGGCCGCATGCAGAGGTCACTGGGCCCAATGTTATCCGATGGAAGCTGGGGGCCCCTCGAAAATGCAGTGGTTACAGGTAAGTACCTGTGGTTCAGGGATCTTGGGGTTAGGATCAGCCCTGGAGAGGCCTCCATAGAGCGCTGAGAATGTACAATCAGCGGGACAGGGGTGCAGAAGGCAAATGAGGGTTTGTGGGCCCTGTTGAAAAAAATAGCAATCCTCGTTTGGGAAAAACGTCTGCAACTCGGTTCCGGAGGTAGGCTTAAAGAATGTCATGACTAGAGAGGTAAGTTGGATAGTGGGGGGATGCGGGGACATAATTGGTTGGGCATATAAGTGCTGTGGGGCTGCGGGTAATAGGGGTCTTTTGGCGTCTGGCTTTCTTCCCAGCTCCGGTCGCGGTATCTTCAGGTTGAGGCTGAAGGCATTGAGAGGGAGGTCAGGAGCGGTCATCCAATGCTGGATCCCAGGTCAGGACCGCCGGGTACACTTCACTGGGTCAGTGGGCCACCTGGACTCAGGCTGTGGGCGTTGGGTGCATAGTAGTGCAAGTGTCGGGGATCCGCCTGGATCCAGAGGCTTGGGGTTGGTTTCTTTGCTGGACAAATCTGGTGTCCATGGGAGACAAGAGTCTTTGTCGAAGACAGCACAGGCCTTATGGGGTTCTTAAGGTTGCTGGTTACAGGCCACTCCGGTTTCCTAAGAGCTTGCCCGTGAGCAACCCCCAACCAAGGTGACCCCAGCACAGTTGGCTAACATTGGCATCCTGCACGTGCACCCGGCCGCCCTAGTGCCGCTGGTGGTGCGAGTTGCCTACCTGGACCTTGGGGAACCTTGGTCCTAACCCCAAAAACTCTCACTGGTAAGATGTTTACTTACCTGTGAAACGGATAACCATTTTTCTCCCATAGGAACCCATGTTAAGAGATTTTTGGCCTAAAAATGTGTTGAACTGTTGTATGAGAAAAAGATAATGAAATTGCAAATTGCAAAGCATAAAAAGTCATACTTACCTTGTATTGAGAGATCCTAAGGTGTGGTATTTATGCATATCACCCCAGTTCTCCAAGTAATCCAAAATGTAATCCGATAATAATGAAAAGTAATTACTGTGTAATTTTAACTGTTTTCAAAGTATATACAAAACTGTAACACATGCAATTTCAAGCACAACTGCATTTCTTCGATCTGTCCTGCATTTGAAAGTATATTTTACTTGCCTGTGCCAAGTCCTGCTTGGTTCTAAAATAAAACTCAAGTATACCTTTTTTTATACTTGCCTAATTGGTCTGGATTGTGTCTCTGAGTGTGTGCCATTAGCCTTGATTGAGTGAATACAATAAATGCTTAACACACCCTCTGGATAAGCCTAACTGCTCACCCACACTACCACAAAGAGAGCTGTTAGTACTTACCTAGTTTAGCCTCTGCTATACCTCTGGGAACTCCCTGGATTCTGTGCACACTATAATTTACTTTTTAATATATACAGAGTCTGCCTCCTACACCTGGTTAGCAGGGTCCCAGCACACACTCAGTCAAGTTGGCTTCAGATATCCAGCAAAAAGGTAGGGGTTAACCATGCAAAAAGGGGCACTTTCCAACCATGATCATATTCCTTCAGTCCCTGGATTAGACTTTCTGCGGTGGGTACAATGCCCTTAAGGTTCCCCTGTGAACAAATTGGTATTGGTTGGAAAGCTGGGATGACAAACACTGAGGGACTTTGCTGGTAAATCCCCTCTGAGATTCGAAAGAATTCTGTAGTATCTAATTTCAAAATAATCATAACAAAGTTCTTTCTAATACAACCTTCACCAGCCATGTATGTATTATACACCACCTTATCACACTTTCGTTTTTTCAACACTTTTTCACTGGTATCAACATTACTATTCGAGGACACTTTATAAAGTGCATCAACATTGCATTTATTGGTATTGCCATGGTCAGTCCTGCTTATATCATGGTGTATTATGACATTGTATTCAGGGATATTAACACCTTGCGTGCTGCCCCGATTTCCCTCCGGTGCCGGACATTCCATAAGTGGGTGTGGTCGTGACGGAACCATTCCATCATCAGTACAGCTCAACCGTGAGTGATGACGGAATGGTTCCGTCACAAGCATCGAAGGGGTTAAAACACCCATTCACAGTACGCAAATACACATACATTCACACATAGACACATGCACACACAAATTAAACATTTATTTTTACAACTTTCCTGCGGCAGTGGTGATTTCGGTGGCGAGAGGGAAGCCTTGTTATGGATTAGCCAATAAAAGGAGGCAGCAGTCCCTTACTCATCACAGAGTTAGCTGGGATCAGTGAAACTGCTGACCCCACCCCATTCTGTGGCGAGCACCACTGATGGACAGTCAGCTTTGGGCACTTCAGGGCTTAAAACGAAAGCGCCCAGTCCAAGTTGCATCATGACAGGCAGGACCTTTAGGAGCTTTGCCAGGCTGAGGAGGTCACCTCCAGAGGGCTGTAGAATTTTTAAACTCAGCAAAGTTCATCTTAGATAGCCAATTTGATTGCACATTAGGGGTATATTCACAAGAACATGTACCAAATATCACCAAAAAAGGCTAACCAACTTTACACATCGCAGCCCATCGCGGACAAATAACCCTGTGTTAACGTGGAATTCACAACACCGCTGTACCATGCAATAGTTCGCCGAAAACACGGCCAATGTACGCCATACAACCACTGCGACGGAGATAAAAACACAAACCGCAACGCGAAAAAACGTGTGATGAGCCCATTCGCGATTAGGAAATCAGCCCTAAGCAGTGCCAGGCTTGCAATACACACATGGCAAGTGGGAAAATCACTGTAACAGTAGAAAGAACACACAAACACAAACTGACCAACATCCAAGCACCATCAAGGCAGCCGGAGCAGGCGTAGAGGACGAGCTCAACCCCACAAGCACCCTGGACGGACATCCCTGGACCTCGGGGACAGGGAAGGGCATGGACAAGAAGAAGAGGAAGACAAAGTTCAGTCCGCAGGAAAATAGTATCCTGATCACGAAGGTGATGGAACACCTTCAACAACTGTTCGTCACCTCCAACGTATCATTGGGGTCCAAAAATGGGATATGGTGGGACATCGTGGACAAGGTGAATGCCGTTGTAGAGCACAAGAGGTCAATGGATAAGGCC
Source organism: Lissotriton vulgaris (assembly GCF_964263255.1). Taxonomy (NCBI): domain Eukaryota; kingdom Metazoa; phylum Chordata; class Amphibia; order Caudata; family Salamandridae; genus Lissotriton; species Lissotriton vulgaris. The sequence continues at coordinate 223,083,690 of NC_141695.1, forward strand.
AAGAGGCGATGGATTGACATCAAGCGAAAGACCAAGTAGAAACTCGCAGCCAATCAGAAGGCAGTAATGCAGATTGGAGGTGGGAGCCCAGCGCCACAGCTCGTGCTGGATGGCATGGAGGAGCTAGAGTCGACAGTCATCAGTGTGGAGACTGACCAATCTGCTAGTGAAATGTGGCTACAGGTTCATGAACTATCCGTTTGCCTTTTGCATATATAGTGGTCCATTCTTAAGTGAAACTTGTCTTCAGATACACAAACTCTCCTGAACTATCTACAGAACTAGTGATCTATCCTCTAGTGAAAGATGTCTATAGATGCATTAACTCTACTAACAAGTCTACAGAGCTAGTGACTCATTTTCTAGTGAAAGGTGTCTTCAGAAACACAAACTCTCCTGACCAATCTATAGATGTAGTAACTCCCCCTCTGGTGAAACATGCCTTCAGATAACACCAATTTTCCTGACGCATCTACAGGCTTAGTGACCCATCCCTGGGCAGCCTGGCAGACACTCTTCATGCTCACGTTAGCTAGCCAGGCGCTGTACTTGTGCTAAGCGTGCAGGCTGCCTGAGCTCAACTTTGCCAGACTGAAAATGTCTGAGCCCTGAAGGCCTCAGCCCAGCAAAGTGATTGGTGGTCCTCACCCTCATGATGAGGGGAAGGGTCCCTTATAGCATCAGATATGGAGGCTTCAAATTTAAGCTCCGCTGTGCCTAGGGCCCAGTAACCATCAGTGAGGCTAGTAACAGAGTGAGGTAGGATTAACAGTCTCACTGATCCATCCCACTTTGTGACGAGTAAGAGACTGCTGTCTCATCTCATTGGCTGACCCATTACACGGTCAGCCAATGAGGGGAGGCAGCAGTCCCAATCCTCAGGAGCTCTCCTGCCCTATCAATAGATGTAGTGACCCATCCCCTAGTGAAACATGACTTTTGATACAAAAACTCTCCTGACCCATCTATAGATGTAGCGACCTGTTCCTTAGTGAAACATGCATTCAGATACTCCAATTCCCCTGACCCATCTACAGATGTAGTGAGTCATCTCTCTAGTCAGACTTTTCTGTAGATACACAAACTTTCCTGACCCGTCTCAAGATTTAATGACCCGTCCCTCGTGATATGTATCTTCAGTACACCAACTCGCCTGACCCATCCACAGATTCAGTAGAACATCCTCCATGAAACTTGGCCTCAGGTACACCAGCTATCCTGACCTGTCTACAGGTGTAGTGACCAATGCCCTAGTAAAGTGTGTCATCGGATACACCAACTCTTATATGTAGTGACCCGTACCATAATGTAACGTGCCTTCTGGTACATCAAGTCTTAGAGCCACCTATAGATGTAGTGATTCATCCCCAAGCGAAAAGTGCCTGCAGATCCACCACTTCTTCAGTGAGTAAGCAGATCGCTGATGTACTGACCCATGCATGAGAGGCTAATCGAAAATTGTGTGATTTCTTCAATTTAGTTCCGTGGCCATCCTCATGTACATCCATCCCCAGACATGGCTCCCTTTACACATACAGAGTGTTTGGATGATGCCACCTCTCTGTTGTAGTACGGGCACTGTTAGGAATAGGGTCTCTAGTTGGCAGTGGTTTGCACCCTGTCCAAGTAGGGGCCCTCACTTTTGTCAGTGTAAGTAAGTTACACTCTCTTAATAACCTGTGCTCACCCCCTTGGTAGCTTGGAGAGAGCGGTCAGGTTTATCTCAGAGGCAATGTGTAAAGTATTTGTACAAATACAGTAACACAGAGAAAATAACACACCAGTTTAGAAAAATAGTCAATATTTATCTGATTAACACAAGACCAAAAGGAACAAAAATCCAACATCCACAAATTAAGATATACTTTTTTAAAGATTAAATCAAGTATAGGTCTTAAACGTCAAATGGCTTCAGCCAGGCTATTTGGTCGCAGCTGACGTCGACGACTCCACAAAAACAGTCCAAGCTTGATGGAGTGAGGGCCGGGTACTGAGTTGGGAAGACTTCAGTACAATACCTTGGAGACGTCGCTGAGAACAAAAGATCATGCAAAACACAGGGAAAGGGAGGCGTAGTGGAGGCAGATGTTGCATCCATTGCATACTGCTCTGCAGGTCGGTGGCACGGCAATGCTCAAGGACAATGTAGATTTTTAACAACAAGGGGCCCCAAATCAGTCAGCAGGGACCTCGGGGAACATACTTTTTTCAAACAACATTGGTCCCATGCATGCAGAGGAATTGAAAGCAAATAAAAATATAGACAGAGTCAATCTATATTAAGAGAGACATGCCCAGCCGGACAGTGGTCTTTCAGAGTTTTTACTCAATTTTCATGTAGTTAATATCACACAGAGTACCTTCCACAGGTCAGCCAGTGTGGAACACAAGCCTGTGCCCAGCACTTACAGAGCGGGTACAAAGGGTGGATATAGAAAGCAAAGAAGGGCTTTATAAGGCAAAACACGTTTCTCTGTCATAAATGCAATTGTACAGAGTATTACAACTAAGCACCTCAGAACACATAGTAATCACGTTTTTGTTTTTGATGCTTAAAAGGTCGACGGCGTATCGGACCCCTAGTAAATCACGGGGTCCATCATCAGGACATTTGCAGTGAAAGCCTTAACAAGGATTTAGCCTCTAAATGCCAATATACCTCAATGGTTGGCAGTTGGAGATAACGCCCGCCCACAATCGGGCGGCGGTAGCCGCGATACTCGATGGTATCCGTCGGCAGCCAGGGGAACCGGGTCAGTCGGTTGAGGATCTTGCTACCGGGCGTGCTCCTGGAGCACGCCAGGTAGCAAGAGCGGGCGTTATCTCTAACTGCCAACCATTGAGGTATATTGGCATTTAGAGGCTAAATCCTTGTTTTTGTTTTTGGTGCTTCCAGTGGACAATTGCACTTAGAAAATGTTCCAAGGCAAACCCCATGTTAACCTATAGGAGAGATAGGCCTTGCTGTAGTGAAAAACAAAATTAGCATTATTTCACTACCAGGACATGTAAAACATGAAAGTACATGTCCTACCTTTTAAATATACTGCACCCTGTCTCTGGGGTTCCCCAGGGCCTACCTTAGGAGTGCCTTACATGTAATAAAAGGGAAGGTGTTGGTCTGGCAAGTGGGTGCACTTGCCAGGTAGAAATGGCAGTTTAAAACTGCAAACACGGCCACTGCAGTAGTATTCCTGAGGCGTGTTTGCAGGGTTACTCGTGCAGGTGGCACTATCAGTGCTGCAGGCCTACTAGCAGCATTTGATTTACAGGCCTGGACACACATGGTCCATTGTACTAGAGACTTATTAGTAAATCAAATATGCCAATCATGGAGAAACCAATCATTACCATGTTTTATAGGAGAGAGCATATACACGTTAGCACTGGTTAGCAGTGGTAAAGTGCCCGGAGTCCTAATGCCGACAAAAAGAAGGTCAGAGAAATACACGAGGAAGGCAACATGTTTGGGGGAAGTGGGGCAGGTCCAACAGGCACCAATTCAGAGGGGTGAACCTGACGCTCTTGGCAATGTTACTAGCCTATATGCCGGCCTCTGGCAAGCATGCATGAACCATTCTCTCCTGCATGCTGGCTGACTCGATGCACGAGGGGGAAGGAGCATATAGTCAGGGCGTGTTAACCAGGCTTCTCCTGGTCATTATTAAGAATCAGGTAATTAGCTGGTGTTGTGCAACAAACTGGCGCCTCTTTCCCTTCCTTCTTCCCTTTCAGTTACGCAGATGAGGTCACAGGCTCGAGCTCGGGTGTATAAAGCAGGAGGGCCCTTCTGACGGGCTGGGGCTGAGAGCTGCACTCCTGCTGAGGGCTGCTTCAGAAGGTGCAGGTGAGTCTGCTGGTGCCACGCATGAACCACAACAGGGACCAGCCACAGCTGGCTGTGAAGTATGGGACATACCAATGGGGAACCTCCTGCTCAGGGTGAAGGATATGGGGGTCACCAAGTTTCTGGAAAAATCATAATTTGCCTTTTTCTCTTCTTCCACTCTTTCATTTTCTGCCTCGGTTTTCCCTCCCTCCATGTTTATCATCTGCCTGTTTCCCATCTGTCCAGCCTCATACTGACTCCCTTTAACATGCAATTCTCTCCTGCAAACTCACTTGCTCTTCCCTGTCTCCATCCTCAGCCCAGACTCCTGCATCGCCAGTCACCACCCCTCAATGTCTCTGTATGCCTGGTCTCCTCTACCTCTGTCTCTTTCTCCGTATTTCGGATTGTCTCATTTTCACACCCTTTCTTTTCCAGCTACCTCGCACCTCCTCTTTCCTGTTTCTCCTCCCGTCTACTTTCATCATCGTTTTACCTCTTGTCTTCCTCTTTTCCACTGTTGTTCGTTCCTAGCCGTCTTTGCTCTATTCTTTCTGTGAAGCCCCTTGACCCTTCTGTTCCTCGTCGCTTTTCTCTCTGCCACCCACTCCCTCTATCTACGACCTCCTGCTAACTTCTTTATCATCTCGGTCTCCAAATTAACACCCTCTGTCTCTGTGTTTCCTCCTCTTCTCCTCTGCATTCCTTATATCTCGCATTCTGCCTCTCCGTTTATTTATGTGACTGCCCCACTTCTTTTTTTCTCTCTGATGCATCCATTCGAGCTGCATCTCTAGCTGCCTCGTTTTCCCTCTGTGCTGTATTTCCATGAACGCTCATTCCCACTCTCTCCACCGACTTCCTTTTTTCTTTCTTTCTCTCGACTTCTCTGTTTACCTTTCACCTATTTCTCCATCTCTGACACTGTATCTTGGTGCTTGAATCCAACTACATTGTTCTTTCTCTCCATTAGTTCTCTCACTGAAGAGCCTCTCTTATTCGAATAATATGTCAGGCCCCAAAATGGCAAATATATTTTCTCACAGTTGTTCTATTAAATGTTATTTTCTTCTGTCAAGCTAAGGGATTTTAGTGGGACTTGATGGCACACACACTAACAAATACACAACGCTGACCTGCATTTGTGGTGTTAAGATTATCAAAGTACTCAGTACTAAACATCAAGCAAGCCAGAATTTCAAGTGGAAATGTTAGGATTAATTTGTAAAAAAAAATATAAGTAACAGGGCCCTCCTCACTCGTTGCCCTTGCTAGCTCTGCCAATGAGAGGATTTACACCAATACTCACCATCTCACTCCTATAAGTTTGGTCATTCATACAACTCCAGGCCCCGAAGCTATTATACTGGCTTATGAGGCAGGCATTCGTAGTTTTTAATACGTATTGATTTATGGAACAGCTGTTCTGCCCTTCTCTAAATTACTCAAACAGCACCACCATGTGTTAAACTGTCATACTGCCGGTGCTAACAATAACGTGCTGGTGCCAGCCCCGGAAACGACCGACACAAATTAAGCAGGCTCCATCTCTGTCTGCCTTGCTATGTGTGTTTGACCTCTCTCTTCTTCCTTCAACGTCTACCAACGTCCTTTCTCACTAGCCTTCCCTCCTCCCTTGTCTATTTCTGTGTGCTAGCCACAGCATCACCTCTGTTTCCAGGGCTAATCTCTCTTTACTGAATTCTGTTCTGTACACTAGAAGGTTCCCATCGCCCAACCTATGGTTTGAGTTCTCTTTTTCCCCAGGGCTCAGTAAATATCTCTTCACGGTCTCACCAAAGCTCTGTCTTTGTATTTTTTTATCATAATTTGCATAAAATTATGTCACAGAAGAAAATGAAATCAGTAGATGCTTATTAACAGAGTATTAATGGGCAGTTCACAACGACTGATCCTTTCCATTTTCAGGTATGCAATTAAACAGTTCGCCCTTAAGAGAAAGTAAATATCTAATTGTATCTTAAAACATTAAGAATTATAATAACTGCACCCAATGCACCTTATCCCTAATCAACAATACTAACAAGTTCGTACAGAAAAAATACTCTTTATTGTCGCCCCAGGTATCGGTCTTTAGTCCTCTATTTCTCTAATGAGCAGTGTCTGCCTTCATGAGACTCACGCTATGATTTTTGTTCTGGTTCCCTAAGACTCAGTCCGCAGTTCCTGTTCACCAACTCCCTAAGACTTTGTGGTTCCTGTTCACCGTCTCCTTAATACTCAGTCTATAGCCCCTTTTCACTGTCTCGCTAAGACTCATTCTATTTCTCCTGTTAACTGTTTCTATAAGATTCAGTCTATAGTTCCTGTTGACTGTCTCCCTAAGACTCAGTTTATGGTTAATGTTCACTGTCTCTCTAATACTCAGTCTGTGGTTCCTGTTTACTGAATAAGGTGTAGTTTGTAAATCTTTAGGTGCAGTCTGTAATTCCTGTTGACTGGGTCACCAGGTCTCAAGTTCTGATTCTTGTTCTATGTCTCCCCAACGGTTAGTCTCTTTCTCCTGATGCTCATGCTACAATTCTTATTCCATTTCCAACCTAAACTCACTCTAATGACTGTTGCCATCTTCCCTGGACTCAGTTCCTGTTCATTGACTACTGAATGTTCATTCTCTGAATCGCCATCACTGTCACAACAATGTGCAGTCTATGATTCCTGCTCTCTGCTTCACTAAGGCTTGTACTCTTAGGGGCATATTATCAACATCTAGCGATATTTATCGCTAAGTAGGCTTAGCGGCATTCTTTTTATCGCTGCGCACCGCCGGATATTATTGCTGAGATAACGTGCTATTAGCAACGTTTATCTCAAAATCGATAATATTTCCGGTGATAGCGGCGAAATCCGTGAATATCCCTGAGAATACAGCGATATTCACGCATTATCGCTAACAGGGTCTTAGCCATTATATCCATCTCCCATTGGATATAATGGCTAAGAACTGTTGTTTAATTATTTTGTCCACCATAAGCGTGGAAGGGTATACTCAGACGTGAGTCCCTTGCTCATTGCACCATCAGGATTCAAGCAAGCCGGGCCGAAGACGGCTGAAATGCCAGAGACCGGTCCCCGGAAGCTTGTTTCCTTCCCAGTGAAAGAATTGGCTTTTTAGTTTGGTTTGCCCTGTTCCCATGATGCACTGGGCCAGAGACAGACTAATTTGCATATAGCCAGGTTCTGAGCTGGGATGGTGCAGTGAGCTAAAAAAAAGGTGTTGGATTAAGCCCTGATCTCTTGACTGGGTGAGAGTATTCTGCTTAATTCAGAAACTCTGTCCATCACCACCCCCTGTTGTTTAATTATTTTGTCCACCATAAGCGTGGAAGGGTATACTCAGACGTGAGTCCCTTGCTCATTGCACCATCAGGATTCAAGCAAGCCGGGCCGAAGACGGCTGAAATGCCAGAAACCAGTCCCCGGAAGCTTGTTTCCTTCCCAGTGAAAGAATTGGCTTGGTAGTTTGGTTTGCCCTGTTCCCATGATGCACTGGGCCAGGGACAGACTAATTTGCATATAGCCAGGTTCTGAGCTGGGATGGTGCAGTGAGCTAAAAAAAAGGTGTTGGATTAAGCCCTGATCTCTTGATTGGGTGAGAGTATTCTGCTTAATTCAGAAACTCTGTCCATCACCACCCCCTGTTGTTTAATTAAGAACTGGTCTGAGCAGGAGTTAGTTTTTGGAGATATTTGCGCTTAGCGCAAATATTTCCATCGCTACACCTGTGTTGCTAATAGGCGATAGCAATGTTAGCGACTGCTTTCAGTCACTAACAGGTTGGGTACGCCCACTTTGCATGTCATTAGCGATAATTATCGCTGACATGCAAATAGGGCCCCAAACCGCTTGCTATCACCTACAAGCTGTCGCTAACTGTATTTCTTAGTGTATAGTATTATCGCCGCTTAGCGGCCAAAAATGGCTGCTAAAGCCGCGAAAATTACCTACCGCCCCCCTTGATAATATGCCCCTTAGTTCGGTAGCTATTTTCCCTAGTCTTAGTTGTATTTTACTGTCAACTTAACCCATTTGTTGTGGGGATTATTCACCTGCTGTGCTGGAGGGGAGGGGGGCGTGCACATGGCCCGCATGCTCATGACGAGCTCAGCTCGTCATGAGGCACGGCGCTCCTGTGCTCATGTCGAGCTGAGCTCGTCACAGGTGCATTGGCTCCCGTGGAACGTTCAGCACAGGAGGGGGTTTATCCTCGCACCTGAGTGTTCCACGGGCCATGACGAGTTGAGCTCGCAATGAGCACCGGAGCGCCGTGGCTCATGATGAGCTCAGCTCATCATGAGCATGGGAGGGGTTAAGGCTCATTCTCTGATCCCTGATTATGGTTACCCTGATGCTCATTCTACGGTTCCTGCTCTCTGCTTCACCAAGGCTTGTACTCGATTCTGTTGCTACCTTCCCTAGTCTTAGGGGCTCTTTTACAAGACCCTTGCGCCGCTAGTGCATCACTTTTAATATGGGAAAAAGTGACAAACTGGGAGCGCAAGGGGCTTGTAAATAACGTAACTTTTGCCCATATTAAAAGTGACAAACCGGCAGCGCAAGGGGCTTGTAAATAACGTAACTTTTGTCCATATTAAAAGCGACAAACCAGCAGCGCAAGGGGCTTGTAAATAATGTAACTTTTGTCCATATTAAAAGCGACAAACCAGCAGCGCAAGGGGCTTGTAAATAACGTAACTTTTGTCCATATTAAAAGCGACAAACCAGCAGCGCAAGGGGCTTGTAAATAACGTAACTTTTGTCCATATTAAAAGCGACAAACCAGCAGCGGAAGGGACTTGTATATAACGTAATTTTTACCCGTTAAAAGTGACGCACTTGGGGTGCAAGGGATTTGAAAATAAGCCCTTTAGGTTCTGTTTACTATCTACTGAAGAACTATTCTCTGATTCCCAGTCACTCTCACCCCAAGGCGGAGTCCCTGATTCTGTTTTCTGGCTCGCTGAGGCTTAGTCTTTGTCTCCCTATTCCTGTTCTCTCTCTCACCGAGGAACAGTCTCTAATTTCTATTCTCTGTCTCCCCAAGTCCCCAGGAGTACATTTTCAGTTTTTTTTATTCACGTTTGTGATTTGAGCCCTGTGTTTACTATCAAATACAGAAGTACCAGTGAACATTTCTATCTTTGCTAGCAGACATTACCCCCTTGAGTGGTACTGACACTAGTGCCCAGGGGGAGAATCAAAAGCTGATATTTCAACTGCACCATTGGTTCTGTCTCCCTTACAATACTATCCTACTTCCAGCAGTTACCCTTAATCCAAGTACTCCCAATCTGTGAGAAAAAATAAGAGTGACGAGAATTTATTTGGCAAAGTGAGTGCCCAGGAGTGTACACTTTAGCTTTATGAGAGGATTAACAATCATGTGCCTTATTCCTGACAAAGCATCAAATCTGCAATTCGCCAATTCCAGTTGGAATCAGCATAGAAAGCTGCATCTGGTTACATCTGGAATCATATTCTCCTTTTGTTTCCATTCCCTCTTCAAAGAATTTTACTTGGATGAGAATCCCCTACAGGGGGCATTGAACTCTCTTGTGGAAATTGACTTTTTTTCCTCTGCTGGAAAAATATTGTTTTCCCTTGGAGAAATCCCTGCACCAAATGTAGGGGCGAGCCGTTCTCATTCCCACCCTGGGAGGAAAGTTCCAATACTCGAGCAAATATCTGACCCTTTCCAGGGTGGGAAGTTGCAAATAGAGGGACACAAAGGTTGCACCTACTTGTTGGGAAAAACTGCCAGAAGTAAGGGGGACCTCTTTCTTTAGCTACTCAACTGCTTAACACTCAGAATATCACGCAGAAACAACAGGTGTCTCCCATAAGGGTCACCGACTAAATAATGAGATTGACTTCTACACTGCTAAATTTTATGCTATCTTAGAAATTCTTTTTGTAGGAGAATTCAATGTGGTCTTATGTAAATTATTCAATTTGCTGCTCTTTGGTGTTATAGATACAAATGGGGTTGGACAAACACTTTCAATGTGGCCCATATGGTGAGGTTCTGACCATCACCAAAGCACAATTTTGTTTTGGACCTGCTGTAAGCCTGCCCCCTTATCCATTTGTGCCCACGTTTATGGGCAGTGGACCAAGAATCTGGATGGATTTCATTGAGCTGTCTAATGCTATTGCACTATGGATTTTTAAATATAATATCAAGCTTAATCGCGACAATGATTACAATCTTTTAACATCAGAAATAGAGTTTAACCCTGGGCCCATGTTTCAATTGCAAAAGTTTTCAGCCATTGATTACTCTAAAAGCAAAGAAATAATGATTAAATGGCATAAAATCAATCTGTCATGATTATTCGAAGATCTGTTAGGTGCAAATGCAGAGGCTTGCTGTATTTCTCCAATATCTTTACTAGACTAGAATGTAAAAATCCTAGGTAGCGCTCTATTGGCAAGACTAGAGGCATTAGCCAAGCAAAATGCAATTCATTCCAAAATTCAATATGGTTTATACCCAGGCCTTGGAACAGTGGAGGAATGCTTATGTATTAATCTAGTAATTGGAAAAAATAGAAGTGGGGCAACACATATGGCATTTATGGATTTGACTAGTACCTCCAATACATTTAATCATTTAAAACTCTGGTCAGTTATGACTACCATGGGTGTTGAAGTATCTTTGGTATCCCTGCTAAGGCAGTTGTCCTGGGACACACCGGCAAGCGCTCAATATGGTCAGGATGGTGATTGTATTGAGCAAATGAAATCGAAAAGAGGGGTTCACCTCTTCTTATAGCTTTGTACATAAGTTTAGAACATTATCCAGTGACCAAGGAAAGGATATGACACTCCTGGTTCTGCTCTGTGCGGATGATGCAGTCTTGTTGGTGAGACATGCCCGAACTCTCTGAGGTCTGGTCATTTTAACTGGAGGATCTAATGAAAATTTGACATTTAGTATTACGGATTTCGATATGGACCAAACCACAGACTAGTGTTTGGAGAGCAGCAGTTCAGGATACTGTTATTTTAATATAAAAAAAGGCCTTTGATACTTTGGGTGTCCCGGAATTATTTACTACGGATGAATGTATTGATGCCTCAACAAGAGATAAAGTGAAAGGTCTGTTTTTTAGTTCCTCTGTGAATGTTGGATCCAGGAAAGAACCAGGTAAACCATCTATTTTGAGTCGACTCGTATGACATCGCCAGGAGTTGAGTTGAACCTACTTTTTTGAAGAACTCACAGTATCAATTTCATCTGACACATCTGAGACTAAACACCTTGCACCTTCTAGAATCGTTTCCTCTATTGTGACACATGGTTTGCAGATTTTCTAACATATCCATGTGACAACTATTTGGTACAAAGCACCTAACATTTGATGTTCCTTTCACATTGTAGAGACCCTGTTGTTGTCGCCTCTACAGGGCCATAGTTGATAAAAGCACCCTCTATGGTGCTAAATGAACCAACGGGAGCAGCAACCCAAAATTGCATCATGGAGCACCTATAAGTAGGTGGCGAGGACCTCTCTCATTATGTTCGTTAGTTGGACTTCTATGAGTCACATTCACGGTGCGTGGTGGCTGTCGCAAATTACAAAAGGCATGCTCTCCTTTAGTAGTATGAAAGAACCCCTATAAAAGCCCTGATTTCCCACTTGTGTTAGCCAAATCCTTGGATCCATCATTAAGAGCACAAAAGTGCAACTAATTGTGAAGATAACTTGCCTTAAGTGGTTGTCGAGAATAGGATAGGTAGCCTTAACGAAAAGGAAAAATGTGAAACCTCTGTTTCTTAAGTACTCTTCACTTCAACATTTATTGAGGTTGTTATGAATGAAATAGTATTTCTGTTTCAGATTAAACATTACATTTTTTATCAGTGCATATGGGTTCTAAATTTGGCAAACTGTGGTATCCCTAGCTGTGCTAAAATATCAGCTCTGTCTTACTGTGCCTGTATCACAATATCCCTGATGCTTTAACTGCAGCAGCTCATTGTCAACAATATATTTATTTATGCTTTTAGGTTGTAGGCACTGCACTAACAACACGTATGCCTCTAAACCACAAAAACAAATCCAAGGGTTCTGCATCAACATCAAATTCTGTATGAATAAATTCTTAACCTATTTGGGCTAGGCACACCTGCTCGAAGACATTGTACTTACTTCCATTGGACTATCATTTGTTATGGTTCATTTTTTGTGCAACTGTCCCTGAATATGCGATCATTCCTGTTTTCTACTCCTACTTGGTGTTGATGTTGCATCAATGTCCTTCCTCTCATCCTATTGTAGAGCGCTCTGATATCCCTCGGGATCTTGTTCACACTATATAAAACTTTATAAATAAAATAAATAAAATAGTCCAATATTTACTTGCAATAATTATTAAGCAAGTAGACCTACCATGAGTATTTTAATCGATTTGTCTAGCTGTAATAGTTTTATTAGCCGCGTCCCGAAAATCTGAAAATCGCACTGATGAGACTATTGATTTTCTATCATTCAAAGTTGTTTATTTCACTATCGAACCCATACAACATGCAATAAAAGAATAGAATAGACATGTTCTTATAAATACTTGTATAAAAACAAAACACGTGCAAAGTATAAAGTCAAAATGCATTGCAGCATTTTAACAATGCATATCAGCAAATAAAATCATTACAGTTCATTCAAAACAATATATAATGGAGCTTCAAGGTTACCAGGGATATTTAAGTGCACTTGTCTTATAAAATACTTATAACATTTGTGGTACATGTATAAGTTAAAAGACAATATGCATACAGCAGTTAAAATCATTGCATTCCATTCAAGAGAATGTATAGTATGGCTTTGTTATGATTATGCAGACCAACAGTATATGGGCTCATGAGACATGTTGAAATACTAGAGCGAAATTGCTATGGATTTCCTTATGCGCCTGACATCTGATAGGTAGCAATCGAGACTTAAGGCCGCCAGGATGCTGCAGTCAGATCTTAATATTCGGTAGGCTTCGCTGTAGTGTCTCCTACCGAGAGTGATGCAAACTGTCCTTATCTGAAACCTCCTGGGCCTAATTTATGAGGCCTTGTGTCAGTTTTGCGCTTCCCATGCATCACTTTTTGTGACGCTTCAGCGGCGTAAAACATGCCTCTTGTTGCACACTATTTACGAAGTGACGCATCTAAGCAGTTGCGTCACTTTGTAAACCCCTGCGCTACAATATACCTACGTCAGGTATAATGTATGCAGGGAGGGCGTTCCCCAGCATAAAAAAGCCTCGTAGAAGTGACGCAGTGAAATGTCATAGATTTCACTGCCTCACAGCAGGCGTAGGACTGATGCAGACCCTTTCACATGGGGCTTGCCCCATGTGAAAGGATGTATTGCTGGAGTTGCGTCACTTTTGTGACACAGTGACGTATCTGTAACTCCTTGCGACATGATGCGTCATACATTAAATATGATGCATCAGGTATGTCGCAAGGAGTGCACACAGAGAAGTGACGCATCGCTGCTTTCATGAAGCGATGCATATATATTCTCATAATTGAGGACCCTGGGTTTAGCATATGCCAGACCAAAAAAAAGCATAGCTGGTCTACATTCTCAATGCAATTATTACAAAATGAACAATTCTGCGATTTCTGACAGGCGAGCTCCTATTTATGCATTATTTTATTCACTAGCAGGGTACCAAGTCTAAAGTTAATTAATTAACAGTGTGCGGCAAATGGTGGTACCAAAGTTCTAATAATGGCTCAAGTGCAGATACGGTTTTATATGCCATAAAACCTATTGATTATAATAATGGAGGGTTCGTTCAAATGTTTGTTTTAATATTCATTTACACTGCTAAACATTTGCAAAGTTCGTTTTTTATTTTACTGATTTAATTATATGTATTAAATAGTATGTACTATTATGGCTATTATTTACTTAACCAAATAAAGTTCAATTGATTCATTGAAGAAAGGAAAAAAAGTAGGAAGTGATCTACGGGAAGTTACGCCAACAGGATGTATGGGGCTAATAGCTGACGTAACACAGATAGTGGAAATCATGTTGGTTTGTGCGGAACAAAATATGTTACATCCCGTTTTGTAGAGATACAAAAAGACTAGAAAGGGTGCCATTGTATGCAAGGCCTGGCGACTGTTAGGCCCACATTAAGAGTTGGCTTTTAAATTCTGGTACGTGCAGTATTACTGTTAATGTTAAATAAAAATTACCTCCCCGGATACATTTCAGCAAATCAAACCAGCTGATATTTATAGAGAGAAAAATGCCTGGTAGATATTGGAATATATACATTTTAATTGGGTAAGCATCAAAATCGATGTCATTCCCCACGATGGGGCAAAAACATCTAGGGGCTTACTTGCAAGCCTCTTGCGCCACTTTTGCGTCATTTTTAACATGGGAAAAGTGATGCAAAAGTGGCGCCAAGGGGCTTGTAAATTAGCCCCCTAGTTGGTGATATTTATCGGAATTGCTAGTTTCCGGCCTAGCCAGTCAGATATTAACAGGTGCAATAAATATTGCATTAGTTACTGGCCACTCATATTGGAGCATTGGAAGTAATAGGACATGTGAGATAAAAAAAACATTGTTCTCCTCACTGCCTAATATCATTTCTATACTTGCAGAGTCCGGGTCATGATATGTTTAGATCATCCCTAAGGGCACGTATGTACGCCACATGGCACCTTGAAAAATGAAAAAAGGGCATTGGTGGTAATTTTCGATTCCTTAAAGGCAGGAAACACATTTTTTTGACTTCCTGCATTTCATTTAAGGATTCGCAAATTGCGATTCCTTAAATGCATTTGCAAAATCGGGAATGGCAATTTTTGCAACTCCCAATTTTGTGAATGCCTTTTAGAATGATACATCCTAAAAGGTTTTTTCCCATTCGCAAACAGGCCAATTCTGGGAATCAGCCCGTTTGCGAACGGGAAAAATGCTTCATACATCTGGCCCCTAGTGCCTAATTTACAGTATGGCGGACAGGTTAGCATTCTCGACGAAATAGAATATTTTCAGACAAAATTGCTGGACTTTACCCAAGGTGGCATTTTGCTTCACCACTCGTTATTCCCGTGCAATTGGAAGTCCAGCCCTCAAAAAGAGGGTTTGGGTCCTGCAAATCTGAATTCTGTAGAATTTTTCACCGGCTGGTTTTTTCAAACCACGGATGTTGGGGATGTCTGAAAAAATTTACTCATTACCGACATTGTAGGCTTACTGGGCAAACCTGCACCTTCCACACATATACTGCACTTAAGTAGCTCAAGAAGTGTACAAGAGGGCATTTCATACCATTTACAATACATTCATGTTTTAAGAGAATAACATTTAGACACAACAAAGAGTGCAGAACGCTGCGGCCAGAGCGATCGTAGGTCTTCCTAGGTTTTGCTCGGCCGGTCCATCTTTGCGAGCCTAGCATTGGTTACCCGTTAGGCAGCGGATCCACTTTAAAGTTTTGTGCCTTTCCTTCAAAATTCTGAAGGGCCTATCACCTCCCTTACTGCACCAACTCTTGCGCCCTTACATCCCGGGCCGCACTCTGCGCTCGCTAGACCAAGAATTAGCGGTAGCCCCTCGGTTCAAACTCAGTCGGGTGGGGGATCGTTCTTTTAAGGTGCGGGCAGCCGCACTCTGGAACGCTCTCCCTTTGAAACTCCGGACCTTTGGTGACCTGCTCTCCTTCCGCAAGGCCGCTAAAACTCACTTATTTTCTGAGCTTTGTTAAATCCTTCACTCCCCATTTTCTTAATAATTATTTCTGTTCCCCAGTTGTGTTGTGTTCGCCACCTTGTCGGTGCGCCGGGACGCTCCTTCGCTGGAGCAGCCGTGCGCAATACAAATAGCACTAACATAACATAACATAACAAACCTTTTAAATATGGGATATGTAGATTAACAGAACAACGTTTCAAATGTGGGATAGTCACATCTTGGGAGTGGACCTATTGCATCCGTATCAAAACACACACAGAGCCAATAGCAGAGGGGCACTGGCCTCTGCTCGAATGGAGAGAGCCCCAATAGGATATTGCCTCTGAAAATCAAGTAGGATGCAGTTCCAATGAAAGAATACACTGCAGCCATGCACCCTATCAAAGAAGCCTCTGGTTGAAAAGAGAGTATTACTTTTTATAATAATAATGATAATGCACTGCGAGTGGGAGGGTAAAGGTTTTAGTAAGTGTATTGGTAGGTGTAAGAATTGGTTTAGGATGAAGAGCAGTGTGATTTTTTTGGGTAAGGTTTAGCATCAGTGCTTAATGTGTGTGTCAATGGGTGCAGATGGCGGGGACCGTCATTCACTTCTATGAGTCTTGGCTTTATTTTTTTATCACCACACGTTGGTGCAGAGCAAGAAAGAAAAAGGCAAACAAAGAAGAAAATAGGCAGACGAGGAAGATCGAAACAAAGTGACATGGGGATAAACAAGGGACGAAAAAGAATCTGCAAGAATGAGATAAACAGAGCTGAAGTATAAAATACTGAAAGAATGATACATCATGCTTGGTCATAATCCTGTTGTTGTACCTGGCTCTTTTTGCAGAGGTGCATTTTTACTTCTTGTGATGGCATTAGGTCTATGTGCAATATTTCCTGTTAGCCACTGGTAAAGTGTTTTTTTATCTCTCCCAAAAGCATGCACCATGGGCTTACACCTAATGGGCATATTTTAATTTACATTTAAGTCCATAGTAAAGTGGTACTTCTTGTACCCAGGGCCTTGAACTTAAATGCTACTAGAGGGTCTGCAGCACTCATTGTGCCAGCCACTAAAGTAGCCCTTTAAACATGTCTCAGGCCTGCCACTGCAGTCTGTAATTCAGTTTTAAACTGCCACGTTAACCTGGCAAAATAGACCTTTCACCAGGCCTAAACCTTCCTTTTTAATATATAAGTGACCCCTAAAGTTGGACCTAAAGGATCATTGGGCAGGTTGCATTGCATTTAAAAAGTAGGACATGTTTACTTAGGTTTTACATGTCCGGGCAGTGAAACACTCCTAAAGTCATTTTTCACTGTTGTAAGGCCTATCTCGCCTATTGACTAGCATTGGGTTACATTATAACATTCAGTTTGATTGGAAACTTTAATGGTAAAGTTAGAATTTAAAACCCAGTACTGAAAACACCACTTGTAGAAAAATGTCATTTTCATGTCCCAATCATTTTTGCCTTCTGCGAGTGTCCTGTGGTAAATGACTGTGAATGGCTTTGCTTTTGGCGTTTGTGTACTTCTCCAGACAGTGACACAAAAGGAACCTGACACTAGTCTTTTGTCAGCCCAAACTTCTTGGAACCTTGACATGGGAATCAAAGAACTTTCCAAAACCAGATGTGAGGGTAATATAGGGAATCCATCCACTTCAAAACCTGGCACTAGGTATAAATATTGGACCTCCTGAGCACTCATCAAAATAAGTCTGAACCTTTAGACATTACAGAAGAACTGCCCTGCTCCCAGAGGACAGCCCTGCTGCTTAAGGCCTGGCTTGCTCCCCAGAGGACTGCCTTACTCTGCAGAGGACTGCCCTCCCTGCTGCTACCAGAGCACAACTCTGCTGCTTGAGGACTGCCTTGAGCCCCACATGGCTGCCTTGCTCTCTGAGTAGGAAGACTGGGCCTGTCCCTTTCTTCCCAGGCCACCCAGAGTGACTCCAAGTGTCAGATGGCTGACCTCCTGTCTGAGCTACAGGGACACAGCAAGCTTCAGAGGCCTCCCTGCACCTGCCAAGCTGACCCACTGCACTGGACCAGCCAGGACCTACAACTGGACCTGCCTGAGCTCAGTTGGCCTCTGCTGATCCCCGAGTGGTGCCTTCCCAGGTCCTGGAAACTTGGCTGGCATCATGTGAACTCCTCCTCTGAAAGGAAATTAAATTCTAAGTTTTGGGCGCTTCACAACCACAAATGTGCCCATTCACACCAAGACTCTGCCACACCATGACAACTACCAATGCGAAGCTCCAGTGAACTCTACTCTTTGCACTACAGTGACCGCCACCAATGAACGGCAATGCAAGATCTGCACTTCGCGCTAAAGAAACAGCAGCCTGCGGTGCCCGTCAGTGCGAATCTCCAAGAATGACTCTCTGAGCCGCCCGACCGGTACTTCGCGATACAGTAATGACAACCAGCGGTGACCACTGATGCGAAATTCTAGCAACAACTGTTTGTGATGCTTGATTTGCTCTTTGCCCTACATCAAAGTAGCCCATGCTCCCTCCGCCAGCTCTTTTCACTACAGCAATGAACATCCATACCATTATCCCTGCTCCTCACAGCCTCCTCCACCGCAAATGGAACTATTACCACACATTTTGAGAAAGTAATTTTTTCAGCGATTGGCCTCCACTTATGACTTCACACCCCATCTAGCATGACCAGCTGACCGTGAATGGCGTTTGATTCTTATAGGCACTATATTTACATAAATCATTCGAAATTGTTTTCTCTGATTCTACGGATTGGGTTTTGGTAGCATTTTATTTATTAGAATGTACTCTTTGGGCCCGAGTCACAAAAGTAAACTTAGATGTTTGATCAAAACTTGGACAAAACATCTAAGTTTACAACTTTGGGAATTCACAAAGGTCATTTACGAGATCTGGCCCTCGGGTGGATATAAAGGTAGTACTCATAAAATCCCTTAGTGAATTCCCAAAGTCATAGACTTAGGAGTTTGGTTGATGTTTTAACTAAACGTCTAAGTTTATCTTTGTGAATTGGGCCCTATGTTTCTAACATGTTTTGGGATTTAGTTGTGTTTTCACTTTTTTACTGCTTGTGTGCTGCATAAATACTTTACATATTGTCCCTAAGTTAAGCCTGACTGGTTTGTGACAAGCTACCAGAGGTTTAATCACAGTTTAATTTAGTGACTTTTTGTGGTTCACCCTGAAAAGGATTGCGGCTGTTGCCGGAGTGGAGCACCCCTCCTTTGGCCCAAAGAATAATCCAATTTCTTACACTGGGCATTCTAAAGAGTCAGTGGCGGCTCTTCCGCTATGGTGGAGGGGTGTCGTCCCACTGCCTTGAAGCAGAAAAATAAAGGAAAAAAAAATAATATGTAATGTTATTTGATTTGGTCCTCCTGCTGCAAAAGCTTTGTGTGAGGGGCAGGGCAGGGCTGCAGAGCAGGAGAGGGGTGGTAGAACCCAGTACCCACCTAAGTGTGCAATGACTGTTTCGCCTGCCTTCTTAGGCAGCCTAAAACAGTCATGCTACTTTCCATGTTCTCCATGCAGGCTTCATTACAGCCTGCATGGAGAATATGCCTACCCCTCCAGCCCCTGGCTGAGTGCAGTGTCACAGCGCTCAGACCAATCACAACACTTCATTGCAGCATTGTGATTGTTCAGGGGAGCCTGAGTTTTAGGTGCTTTCTTGTTCCTGGAGTCCAATGCAGGAGAGCAGGAGCAGAGACGCAGGAACTGGCGGCAAGGTAAGTGTTTGTTTGTTCATTTTTTTTCATTGCGACCCGCGCGCATCCCCATGTGCCAGCTCTGCCACCTGCAAGCTGTGCCGGCCGCTACTGAAAAGAGCTGATGGTAGTTCCTAAAAAATGTCAGACTTTTTATTCACTGGGGCTGTTAGGGTTTAGATTCAGAGTTTGGCCTTTGGTTTAGGGTTAGGTTATGCAATATTGCTAGGTTTAGGTTTATTAGTGTTAGATTTAGGCTTAGTGTTAGGTTTGGATTAGATATTGCGTATGGGTCATCTAAGTTCTAGTGTTGGAGTTTGGTTTTAGAGTAATAGTTAGGATAACATAACAGGCATATGGTTAGGAAGGGTAAGGTAAGGTTAGTTTACAAGGTTTTGAGTTAGGCTTAAAGGAGGTACTGTTATCATTGTTCTTAGCTTGTTCGATGTAGTGGTATTCTTTGCAGCAGAAATAATATCAATGTACTGGATCCTATAGAATTGCACCTCCATGCTTACATGCAACCCACTGTGGGGTGATGCTGTGGCAATTACATGCCATACATAACTTTGAAAGGCCGCTACTCTTGTGAAAACTCAAATAATATGTGTCAAATTCCATTGGATTTCCTTATTATTATTATTATTATTATTATTATTATTATTATTATACGGCTTATAGAGCGCATGGTTACTCCTCGCGCTAAAACACCAACATCAAAAACCTACACAATGGGTGAAATGTGGCTCTCCCTAGACAACTACCTGTTCTCACACAAGCCCCCCTAGTCCGCCAGCCAAGGGGTACAGCACATCCACAAGCACCGCAGGCGGTAAAGCCTGGCCAATTCCACCATCACATGCACATTGTGTCCGACCCACCCATCTCCTACTTCTCTTTTCATTTCCCACTTTCCTTTCCTCGTCACAGGGGGGCACAGACACGAGCCGACAACAACACCACACACCAAACATACGAATGTTGCAGGCATGCTTACAAAAGGCCGTATGTAACCCTACCGGCTTATAATGTGGTCAAATTCCCCCCCTCCCCGGGGCGACGTAGACTGTTCCCCTGTATACTGTACCTTGTATATATAAAAATCTTTCTCAATAAAAAATTACTGGAAATAAAACAAATTAAAATAAAAAAAAGAGCAAACCAGTCATTAAAAAAATTAAGCGAATACAAGACACTTGCCGATCATTGTTCATCAAATAGTATTAGTTTGAAAAATCCCTATTCGTCTTGCAGCATTGCATTATTGGTGTATATGTTTTTTGTCCTGCCATGAAAACCCTCCCACACCTGTAAGCCTTGAAGGCCTCATACGGGTTCCCAGTTTGACAGCATCTTCAATCAAAAATGGTATCTTTCTCTTCATCCAACCCCAGTTTCCAGGTGTTTTTATACCTTTCCCTCTTACGAAGTCTGTGTTGCAGGTGGAGGCTAGTGCATTCAGAACCTGCCTTTGCAACGCAGGGCTGAGAGCAAACCGATAAGTATTAGGAAGCGAGGAAGCAGCAAACTTTGCTACTTTTGAATTTTACCAGCACTGGACTGCAGAAGGTCAGTATTCATGAGCCTTGTTTGCAGCTAGCACAAACACGCAACAGAGAAGGGAACATCCTCCTCCAGCCGAAGCAAAATCAGGAAGAATGTCTGACAATTTTGCATAAACAAACATTCTGTTAGTTTGCACAAAATGAAGCAGGAAACCTCACATAAACTGATGCTTAAAATCTAGGTCAAGCACACTTGCACTAAGTGAATCGCTCCTTCAGTAAACAAGCATGGACTATGATGGCATGCATCAAGGTGCATAGTACATACTTGCAATATGAAATACATAGAAAAATGTGATCACATTCATCAGCACTACTGGAGACTCAGCCACGTGTTTTGTTTAAATTTAGCAAGCAAGTGAGGCATCCTAGCGCTGACACTAACTACTGGCGACTGCCCGAAGATCGAGAGCTGATGTAGAAGCAGACACATTTATAAAAAAGATTTCTAAAGATGGATTCGGAGGGGCTAAATTGAATGCCCTGGGGCAGGTTCTTTCATAGATTCAAATCAAATCAAATCAAAAAATACTTTATTTCGGCTTTGCTGCCATAAAAGAAACAATGCATATACATTACAGTTAAAATACCTTGAATCAATACAGCATGGAACTTAAAACCATTGGCTAAGATAGTTTATATATTAATAAAAACAATCAATACACGAGCAGAAGAGAAAATCAGTGAAGAACCCCCCACTGATTAGTTAAATATCGACCGGTACTATCTCCAAAATATACCCCAATTACAGTTGAAGGCCCAATTGTTTCCTTTTGAAAAAAACAGAATGCAAGAATCTACTAGCACTAAATATTATTGGTTGAGATGCGTTAGTTGTAAGGATTCTCAGGGCCTGTGAACATGATCTTATACCTAGCAGTAGGCAAATTGGTTTAATCCATCTTTTCCTGGCCTGTGCATACACAGGGCAGAAAAAGAGGATATGTTGCTC
This sequence comes from Lissotriton vulgaris, assembly GCF_964263255.1. Classification (NCBI taxonomy): domain Eukaryota; kingdom Metazoa; phylum Chordata; class Amphibia; order Caudata; family Salamandridae; genus Lissotriton; species Lissotriton vulgaris. The sequence goes on from NC_141695.1 coordinate 223,105,488, forward strand.
ATTTTCTATTAGGTGGTCATTGCACAAGGAACATATTTCATCTATCACCATGGATCATCATAGATTAGAAGCCAGAGGAATTTACGCGGGACCAAAGGGAATGAGAAGATCAGGAGAGCGCATTGAGTGGGCAGGGGAATAAGAGCATATCAAATGCTGAAGACAGTGAAACGTGAAACGTGAAAAAGTCTTTTATTGTTCGATTATTTAAAATCATTTAAATATACTAACAATATAAAAAAAAGTCTAAAAAACAAACAAGTTAAATTCCCTGAATGTTACTACGAACTAGTGGAGCATAAAACCTTAAGAACAGTGTCACATTCTAGCTATACAGTTTAAGAACAAAGTGCATTGGTTTTTAAATGGGAGGTGTGTCCGCGGCACCCATGCTTCCGGGCCGACTGTTTTCTTTATGAGTCTCTATTTTTGCGGACAGTGCAGCTCGAATTAGTTCTATGAATTTCCCCAGCCGTGCTACTGTTTGAGTTCAGGTTGAAGAAAAACACAAGTCAGAGATTTCGCTGCATCGTGTGAGGCCCTGAGCTCTGCAGATTGGGGTGACCAAACGGTGCCTCTCACTACCTAACTTTGGACAACAACACATGGAAATGGAGCCAGGATTCCCGATGGTAATTGCAAAATCTGCATGCTGCTAATTTATCCGGGCTGGCCCAGCTTTGATTAAAGACAGTGCTGAAGACAGTGGAATCCTCTATTTGAAAAGCTCTGTAGACAAAGCAAAGGGCCTTAAAAGTCACATGTTTGGACACAGGTAACCAATGTAGGTCTTTCAGCTATGATAAGATGGGTTAATGACAGGGAATCTTCAACAAAAGTCGTGCAACTGCATTTTGAATGAATTGCAATTGGCAGGAGAGCGATTGGGACAATCCTAAATATGGATCATTTCCATATTTCAGGCAAGAGGTAATAAGTGCCTGGACCTCAAATTTACACACATAAATGGGTAGTAATGGGTAGGTAATACCAAAGCAACTAGGAGCTAGATACTCAATTTAACAATTCTAGAAAAGATTGGAGTCCAGCCAAGTACCAATTACTACAGGTTTGGGAGCAGATGAATGACTAGGATCCCAGAGCCACCAGGCTGGAACCCATAAAGAAGGCTGGTTAACAACTAATAGCACGTCGGTTTTGCCTCCATTAAGATTCAAGCAATTGGAGCTCATCCATTCAGCCAGTACTCACATACAGGTTTGGAATTCACCTGGGGTGGAATCAGGACAGTCCAATAATGACACAACAAGCTGGTTGTCATCAGCATAGGTGAATATTGTAAAGTTAGAGAAATATATGATAACGGCCAAAAGAAGGAGAAAAACTGTAAATAGTGCTGGTCTTAAGGACGATCCTTGCAGTCTACCACAAGGTAAGATGCATTTTCATAATAACTGTGAAAACTCTATCAGACAAAAAGGAGAGAAGCCTTTTCTGTGCAGATTTGCAAACGCCTGAGTCATAGAGTTGGTTGATTGGAAAAGAATGGGGCCCCATGTTAAATGTTGCTTAGAAGTCCCAGAGGGTTGAGGCGGCTGTACCCCCTCGATCCACAGAGGCATCCAGTTGTTCTGTAACCGCTAAGGAAGCAGTTTTCGTGCTGACTTATGACCAAGAGCTGGATTGAGAAGAATCCAGCAAAATGTTAAATTTAAGATAGTGTGAGTAGAGAATTTATATGTTTTTCAATAATCTTGGTTAATGGTGGCAAGGGGGATATCGAGGGAGATATTGTGCCATCTCACTTATATTTTAGTTCACTTACAAGATCCCAAACATCTCAGATCTTTGAGACCTCATGCTCAATTTGAATCTAAGAGACCTTTATAATTTTCAACTTGAGGCTTAAAAAACAGAACAAGGAAAGTTGTATCAAAGCCATTCTTGAAAGCATATCCTGTGCTGTGGAACTTATTTACTGTCCATCGGAATTGTTCTAAAAATCGTAATAAATCAATCTCAAACCTACGTATTGATTGAATATCTCATCTACTCTGATCTAGTGACCAAAGGAGCTCACCATCCCACTGCATCCAACCCTATCAAAGTGATATTCCCTCGCCCAAGGGATCGACTGGGATCAGGGTCAGGTGCCCAGCTTCTGTGTCTATTAGTGATTAGAAGAATACAAACTTACTATACACCAGACTTTCATCAAAGGGCTCACTGGGGGGTAGACTGAATGTTAGGTTTACTTGATTCAGTGTTAGAAATGTACATAATACATATGTCAGATATGCACTATCTGTACAATCACACTCATTAGGTCAGGATTTTGAAAGAACTATCCACGTAAATTGACAAACATACTAAACTGATTTGTATTACATATTTTCAAAAACCAATAAAAATATTTTTTGTAAACAATACTCTCATCCAGTGATAACTGCTAGCTTATGCTTGTGCTATTCTTAATCCTAGCTAAAGTGTGCCCCTTTCCTAGTTGTATTTCCCTTTGTACTTAAATTCCACTCCTTTCAAATTGTCACATCTGATGTCTTATCTTCTCCTCTAAGAGGCTCACTTGCCATTGCTGTTATACCAGTGGCTTTTCCACCACAGATGTTTGGCTCCTGTACCACATCTTTCACTCTTCTTTTAGTATTCTCCTTCTGTCCCCCGTGTGCTCTTGTGGTTCTGTTTCTTTGATCAACTATGCTATTTTTCTTTGCCGTTGTTAATTGTTGTACAATGCTCAGAAGTGGTCTTTGTTTAGTTGCTCTGCACCTATGTTGCTGCTTCCTCAGCTTGCTGATACCCACTGGCTTGTATGCTATATTCAGTGTAACAAATTAATAGATAAAGGGTATATTCAACACCATTTTATGTACATGCAAGAACTATGGCAATGTAGCACCAAGGCCCTTTATTGCATGCTAATATTATCAAACTCATAAAAGGCACATTTGCACATGACACTGCCACTTAAATTGCTATTGATTCTATCCTGACTTGTTCCTGCTGACTCTGCCACATTTTATACCATCTATAGCTCCATGGGATATTCACTCATGATTTTCCCCATTACTCAATAAAACTTCTACAAATATGTCTACCTCCATGTCACCACCCCACTTGTCTCAAGACTCTGTAACAACACTGGCTCTTGCGCAGGGGAAGCCACAGCACATAAAAATTGAGCGGTCACCAAAAATCAGGAACCTGCAGTCCATTTAGCATTATCTGAAAATTCAGAGCCATCCCATATATGATCTGGCTCTGAATGTGTTCCGCTTAATGAACAATTGTGAAGACTTTCAAGTTAAAGACCTCCAACTTTATCTTTAATAAGAGCTACTTATGTTCAATAAAAATCATCCTACTAATGGTATTAGAGTTTTAACAGTGACCACATCAGATAAGCTTGCATTAGTGGCTGCTATGTGCAAGATTACCACCTGTGATCACCTCAGAGCATCAGGCATAGTTGCTTGCAGTAATGTCAAAAGGTTTTTGTCAGTGTGCAATACCTCTGCGTGGTTAACACATAACAGCCATGGAAGTAATGCCGCTTGCACAAACGTAATAATATTAGTAATATATCTCCCCAAAGCTGCATGAAGTATCACTGAAATATCAGCTTTCAGTATATTTTGAAATCTGAATAAATTTTCTCTATAGATTAGCTTATGTTTTATACAACTATTCACGTTTTCATCTCAAATACACGTTTCAATTTTGGACACACATTCAATTCAATTCAATGGAAGCTTAATTCAGTTATTTAAATAAAAACGGTAAAAGCAAAATACAATGCAACCACAAAAGTAATTATTAAAATATGCCAAGCATACACAATAAGAGAAAATACCTACAAGATTAAAAATATTAAGCGTACATTGCGTAAAAAAGTCTTTAAAAGGTATATAAAGGGGATACCCTATATAAAGTTTATAAAAAGACAGCCATTATCAGGCACGTTTTCATAATTAATCACATGTTTTCCTCAGTCTGATAGCAGCTTCCAGAAAACAGACCACTTTAAAAACAATTTCATCAGAAAGCATTTGTTTGTACAAAAGAGCCTGTCATACTTGAGAAAAATTCATTCTTTTTAACAATGAATAATGTATGTCTCCCTTGGAACCTCATCAAATTGACAGATCATTGTAAAATGCATAGGGCCTCATTTATGAAGGCCTTGCGCCACTGGTAGGTCACTTTTTTCCATTTTAAAAGTGACGCACCGGCGGCGCAAGACCTTCATAAATAAGGCCCATAGTGTCCTGCGGAGACAAATTGTCGCAGCTGCCGGACACTAGAGGATGACCCCTGTTCCCTCCCTGGGGATATGCTAGTGGAAAGTGTATAAGATCGAGCCTGAATCTGCTCAGTAGTAAATGACTGTACCTGCTTTTTACTATTAAACGGTGGGGCTCAGAGGATGGGCCGGATATCAGCATTATGCGGTCAAGTGCACAGGGTTCCAGTAGGGCAGCCTCTCCTCTAGAAATAGACCTAAGCCGAAAGAAATTCTCTTTTACCCATTTATGATCAGTCCTAACAATTCCCTCTAGGGAGCCAAACAGCTCACTTCTCCCTAGGCTATGAAGAGTGTCCTTAAAGCACTTGAGACGGGGAATATTATGTGACCATTCAAGGGACATGCAGTGTTTTAAAATACCCTTGTTTCAGTTTGGCCACAGGCCTTGTCCATATGTCTAACCATAAGGAAAGGGGGCAAAATGCTATATCGTCTGTTATGTAGATGAAGCCCAGTTCCTCATGTGCAGAAAATTTGGGGGCACTGTGGGGGACACACAAAAGTTGTCTACAATCTGTAGTTCAGCCTGATTGACATACCCCCAGACCTCACTCCCATAAACTGCCTTTGAAATGCAAATAGCCTGGTAAATCTGTAATAAGAAATGTACAAAAGGGGGCTGTAGGAGGTGTAAAGACCAGCAATGATATACTCCTCTAAATCATACAGTCGAAAAAACACAAATGTACTCTCGGGTCTAAATATTGAAGTAAGGCTGAATGAATTAACATCAAATCAAAAAGGCGTCCCTTCCTAGGATGCTTTCCCTCACCTACCAGAGGTGGCATGCTTCATCATTGGGAACCTCCTCGCACCATGAGTCCTAGTCATGGTGCAGGCCACAACCCCCTCTTTAAGAGGGAGGAACTCAGGGATGTTTTGTATACTGGGAGGGTAGTTACTAATTACCCAATGAGAGCCAGTGGATGTAATGAGGGATGCAGTGCTAGGAGTGAAGCAAGTTAAAACTAACTACAGGGTTCACCGCATGTCTTTATTCAGGCGCCCCTGTGCTAGGATTAAAAACATAAAAGCATGGCGGGAGACATTAGACCCGTTCGTGTTGCCTAAAGATCTACATGTTTCGGCTGGTGACCTTGTCAGTGTTGTGGCCTTCTTCCGTATCTAATCATGTGCTATTTGTAGGAGCGTAGGATCTACTCTTATGGTTAACCCCCTCTTTGCTGATGTTTCACTGTTTTTCGACTTTAGTCTGGCTGGGGCCCTGCTATCCAGGATCCCAGCCTAGCTGCTTCCTCTCTAAATTGATTCCTAGTACTTTAGCTACACTCCATTTTGGTTACTGGGGTGCCATTATGAGTCCCTAGTATATGGTACCTTAGGTACCAATGGGCATAGATACCCAGAAGGCCTACCAGGGGCTGCAGCATGTATTATGCTACCCCTGGGAAGCCTTCCAAAATAAGACCACAGTACTGCTACTGCAGCTTGGGTAAGGTGGTGCATGCAACCCTTACTAAGATATAGGTTACCTATATCTACCTTAAATCACTACTGATATAAAGCTATCAGTCACCCTTATGGCTGGCCTTATCAATCCTGAAGGCAGAGTGCTGGGTTTTGTGTGAGAGGGTGCCCCTGCATGAGGAGGGCCGCTCTACAGCCTTCTGAACCTATTCTCTATGGGTGTTCTGTGATTCAGCCAGACCATATACTCTTAAGTGCATTATAACTTTGCGGTAAATGCGAACTTTGGAATGGCTGCATGGAAACAGGTCTTGTTTGGTGTCAAACACTTTGGAATCCAACCCCTCCACCAGTCCTGGTGGCAGGGGTAGAATTCCCCCCTTCCAGAGAGAGAGACCTGTACACACCGGTATACCCGGTACCAGTTTAAAAGAGCCCTGGCATCACAAAATGGATGCTGCAGCCGCAGACACGAGTCTGGCCTCCTGCTGCTGGATGAAACTCCAGCAGGGGAGGCCTGGACAATAGTTTTCCTGTCACAGAGAGGTGTAACCACCTCCCAGACAGGCCTTAGTGGATTGGGGATGGGTGGGAGCACTCTGAGAGTGCTTTCAAGTCTGCACTGGGGGCACATTTTGTGTCCCTGTGCATGGCCCAATTCAAACTGGTTGCAGGGGCTACCTGCCCCTGCTGTGGCGCAAAACTGGACAAAGGAAATGGGTGTAGCCACCCCTCTTTCCAATCCCTCCCATAGGTTGGTCCCCAGAGTAAGTCCAACCCTTTCCTTGGATATAAGAAAAGAACCCCTGACTACAGGACTTTAGATTACACCTGGACGAAACTCTGCTACATATATCCTGGACCTTTGATGATCTACACGTCTAGATGACTGAAAAATCTCCCTTAGAGTAAAGGAGTTACTCTCCTGCTTGGCAGGCACCAAAGATGCATATGACTGGTCTGTATCTCCGAAGCTCCCGATGGACTCCAAAGTAATTGCAGCCCAGGAGGTGGATTTCCAGACGTCCCTGAGGCTGACCTGATTCCTCAGCAAAGCTGAGACCCATAGCCCTCATGTGTACCGTGGAACCAGAACCTCAACGTTCCTTGAGGCTGTGCATTGACTTACTTGTAGTCCAGACCCCAAGCACCTTTTCAACCGAAGATTGCTGGCCTACAATCCACAAGTGTTCCGTGAGCTGGCCCTTTGTGTTTTCGCTTAAGGTACCTTTGCGATCCCTAGTCTGGTGACTAGTGGATCCCTGAGAGGGCCACTTTAACTTTAATTGGGTTTTTCTGGTTGCTCCAGACGTGCCCCGACTCTCCATCACTTGCTGAGTCCCTCAGACCTTGCTGGTCCACACCAAAGCATTTCTTCACTTTCTGCATGGGTTGCTGTTGCCAAGGCTTGTTCAGTCCAATACGGTCACTGATGCCGCAGCACTCGACATCCTTTGTGGGACAGCTCGAATCCAGCTCCTGGTCCTTATCAACACCTCCTGGTCCTCGTGGCTGCAGAGTCAAGCTTCACCTCTTCAACCTGAAAACACCCAACATCGGTGGGCATTCGATTATCGTGCCCCTGGTCGCTGGCAAGTGACCCAGACTCTGTCCCCTCTGCCTTCAGGTTCGATCCAGGCTTGGATCATAGTTCGACGGAAACAGTATTTTGCAGCAGATCGCCATTTAAATCAACGATAATTTACTGACACCGAAAGACACTCAATGCACCGCCTTCCCTGGGTGAGGTAACTCGAGTACTCCGGTGCTCCCGTGGGTTTTGGCCCTAGAACCCCTTAAGTCTAAAGGGGCTTGCTCAAAGTCCTCTCCTAATTGTCCTTAATCTTTAAATTTCCAAACGTGACTTTCCCCATTTAAGCTAACGATGTCTCGTGGCTGTGTTCTCACAATGCACGGGTCCACGTGGGTCCTTGGGTGATTCCACAGGCTCTAGGCCTTGTGTCTAGTCAAGTCGTGGTTCTTATACCACTTTCTTAATAAATGGTTTGGTACACCCCTAGGGCTCAACGTATATTGTGTTAATTTACTGTGTGATATTAAGTGTAACGTATGTGCTTTTACCTCTAGCCTCATAAAGCGACTAGTAGGGTATGTTTAGAATAAACACATATATTTTATATATATACCTGGTGTGGTTCGCCTTTCATTTGGTCATTCAAGAGATTATAGACTAGTAAAACCAGCTGCTTTACATTCCTTCAAGACTTAGCCTGAAGGCTGCTCTCCATAGCTACCACTAGGATAGCTTTCAATAAAGGTTGTCTTTAACCTATCCCCTCTAAGGGGTTGTTTGGACTGGTGAAAGGTGCCCACTTTCACTAGTGGACAGCATATGCCAGGCCAACTTCTCACATTGGTGTGCAACGGTTGGAATTCAAGCTTGCCATTGTTTTGCCTGATAATCTCAAGTGATTGACTAACTAAAAACCATTAAAGATACCTGAGGTACATATAAGAAAAGCTTAAACTACAGTAAGTTCTACTAAACTTAGAGTTGTGTGTCAAGATTTAGCACACCCTTTCTATAACTCATGAGAGTTTAGTAGGCCACACTAGAATAGGTAGGTGCATACACCACACCACACTAGTGATGTCTTCAAGGCCAGGAACCAGTGAGTCCCTGCCAGATGTCAATACTGTACTGGCATCCAAGTATGACATGTTCCCATTCTTGGAATTGAGAGCACTATGTACTACTAGGAGATTGAAGACGGGCAAAAGTGCAAACACCCAACGCCTCATAGAAGTACTGCTGTTGGATGATCTCAGAAAGGCCTCAGGGCCTGGAGGGGGAGGCAGTGTAGGTGGGGCTGCAGAAGAGGAAAGGCCCAGGGGTGAATATGACCAGTACCTGACCTCTGAAGCTGACCAGGAAGGTGACAATGACCTTAACCTGGAAAATGCAGCTTCTCCTGGAGATGAGGAAGAAGGCCAATATGGCCCTCTCTTTGCCCCAGCTGGAAGAGTTGGAGGTGTGCCTAAAAGGTCAAGGTCTCCTTCTCAGGAGTCTATCCATTCTGACACATCTATAGGGACCTCCGTCTCTTCCCACAGGAGGGAATCCTCCCAGGAGAAGAGAGAAAGGCAGCTTAAGTATGAGGAAGCTCAGGTTAGAATCAAAAGAAAGCAGATAGCCTTAGAAAGAGCGGCCCTAGAGCTTCAAAGAGATAGAGAGAAGGTGGGGTTAGAGCCCCATGGTGGCAGCTACATCCCTAGTGGTAGAGAGAGATCTCATGACCATAGGAACTTAAGCAAGATTGTCCCTTCCTCCCAGAGTTGGCATCACATCCACACATGGATTACTGCACTGGAAAGGGCCTGTAAGGTTCAGAAGGTCCCCCAGGAGCAGTGGGCAGCAATCTCGTGGCTCTCCTTTGCAAAGGTGAAGATAAGCTCCTCACTGTTAGAGGAGAGGATGCTGAGGATTACACAGTCCTGAAGAGTGCTCTGATTGAGGGGTTTGGCCGAACCACTGAACAATACAGGATAAAGTTCAGAGATACCCAAAAAGCTCAGACTCAGGACTGGGTTGACTTTGTTGATTGTGCTACTAAGGTTCTGGAGGGCTGGATACTTGGCAGTTAGGTGTGTGATTTCACAGGATTGTACAACTTAATTATGAGGGAGCAGATCCTTAATAAATGTCAAAATCAGATGTTGCATCAGTACGTGTTGGACTCCGATCTGACCTTTCCCCAAGAATTGGGAAAGAAGGCAGACAAATGGGTCAAAACCAATGTGAAGCAGAAGGTTCAGAACAAGGTGGTGACCAGAAGAAGCGAGTTTCCAAGGACTCTGATAAGGGTGGGGAAAAGGGTAAAGCCCAGAAGTCTTCTCAAGATCCCCAAAATCTGCATCTGATGGGGAGTCCCAATAATCCAAAGGAAAAGGCCAAAAGAAACCATGGTATAAAATCTGTAAACAGAAACCCCATTGGGCTAGTGATTGTTATAAGACCAAAGACTCAACTCCAGCCACCATTGCCCCTGAGGCAACTGTTCCCCCTAGTTCAGCTCCAGGTGGTGGTACTCGGAATAATGGTGTAGTAGGGTTAACCCTGGGTGCAGAGATGGACTCTGGCCTAGTCAGAGTTCCAACTCAGTCTGTACTGATCTGTGATGGAGGCATGGATATGTCCTCATTTGTGAGTCCCAGTAATCTGGGTAAATACAGAGAACAGCCTTTGATTAATGGAAAAGCGGCTTTGGCATTTAGGGACACAGGGGCAAGTGTCAGAATGGTGACACAAGAACTTGTGGCTCCTGAGCAGATCATTCTTGGTGAAATGTACCAAGTGACCAATGCTAGCAATGTCAGGACTGATCATGCCCTGGCAGTTGTTCATTTCTCCTGGATTGGGGTAACTGGCCTCACGAAGGTTGTGGTAAGTGCAGACCTCCCTGTTGAATGCTTGCTTGGAAATGATTTAGAGACTTTAGCTTGGGCTGAAGTGGAGCTCAGGATCCATGCACACATGTTAGGAATCCCTGCACATGTATTTGCTGTGACTAGGTCACAGGCCAAAATGTCAAAAACTGAACAGGCCCTGGATTCTTGAAGAATGGACCAGGTGCCTTCCAAGACGAGGAGCAGTAGGGTAAAGGTAGTGCCTCCCCCCCTGACTCAGAATACAGATCAGTCTCTTGAGGGAGATGATCCCAGTCCTGAAGAAGGAACTGTCCCAGATGAGTTTGAGCCTGATCAGGCTGAGTTCTTGGGGACTGGGGGCCCTTTCAGGGCAGATCTGAACCAGGAGCGGCTGAGCTGTCCCCCTCTTGAACCCCTCAGACAGCAGACTGCTGCTGAGGCTGCTGGGAATGCTAGTGGTACCCATAGGATCTATTGGGATGATGGACTCCTATACTCAGAGAGTAGAGACCTCAAGACTGGTGCAGCCAGGAGGTTAGTTATACCTCTGAGGTTTAGGTGCTTCCTATTAACACTGGCCTGGGATATTCCCCTAGCAGGTCACCTGGGCCAATACAAGAATTGGGGCAGGACTGTCCCTCACTTTCATTTGCCTCTCGTGTCTGAAGACACCAAGGAGTTTTGTCACTCATGTGTCACCTGTCAAGCCAGTGGTAAGGCAGGTGGTACATGGCCACCCTGATACCACTACCTGTGGTGGAGGTTCCCTTTGAAAGAGTGAGGATTGACATAGTTGGTCCCATGGATCCTCAGACAGCCTCTGGGCAAAGATTTATCCTGGTGGTGGCGGACCATGCCACTAGGTACCCAGAAGCTATTCCACTTAGGACCACCACAGCTCCTTTGGTGGCAAGGGCCATCTTGGGAATGTTCTCAAGGGTGTGTTTTCCAAAGGAGGTAGTATCAGACATAGGTACTAACTTCATGTCTACTTACTTGACTGCAATGTGTAAGGAGTGTGGAGTGAATCACAAATTCACCAGGCCCTATCAACCACAATGCAATGGTTTAGTTGAAAGGTTCAACAAAACCTCGAAGGGCATGATCAAGGGTCTCCCAGAAAAGCTTAGGCGCAGATGGCACATCCTTCTGCCATACCTTTTGATTGTATACAGGGAGGTTCCTGAGAAGGGGGTTGGTTACAGCCCTTTTGAACTTCTGTCTGGGCATCCTGTAAGAGCTTGAATGTGACTGGTGAAGGAGGGATGGGAGTTACCTCTCAAACCCCCTAAACAGGACATAGTGGACTATGTCCTTGGTCTCCGCTCCAGGATGGCAGTGTATATGAAAAAGGAAACCAAAAACCTTGAGGCTAGCCAGGAATTGCAAAAGGCCTGACATGACCAAAATGCTGTGCTGACTGTTACCAGTCAGGGCAGAAAGTGTGGGTGTTGGAACCTGCGGCCCCAGCAGCCCTCCAGGACAAGTGGAGTGAGCCCCATACAATTGTTGAACAGAAGGGAGAGGTTACCTATTTGGCAAACTTTGGAACTCCCAGGAGCCCCTTAGGGTGCTTCATGTCAACAGACTGAATCCATATGTTGACAGGGCAGACATGGGCTTGCTCATGGCTACTGATGAGGGGCAGGAGGAAGAGAGTGATCCACTCCCTGACCTGCTCTCACAGAACCCTTATGATGGGTCAGTGAATGGTGTAGCCTTGGGAGGCAGCCTCACTGCCCAGCAGGAATCTAATTGCAGACAGGTGCTCAACCAGTATAGACATATATTTTCTCTGACCACCTGGTGCACTCATGAAGTGGACACTGGGGACAGTCTGCCTGTTAAAAATAAGATTTACATGCAACCTGACATGTCAGGGACTGTATGAGGGCTGAAGTCCAGAAGATCATGGATTTGGGAGTTATTGAACCCTCAGATAGCCCTTGGGCTAGTCCAGTAGTATTGGTGCCTAAACCTCACACCCAGTGTGGTAAGAGAAAGATGAGGTTTTATGTAGACAACAGGAGTCTAAAAGCAGTCACTAGGACTGATGCCCATGCAATACCCAGATCAGATGAGCTTATAGATACTTTGGCTTCAGCCAAGTTTCTGAGCACATTTGATCTGACAGCAGGCTACTGGCAGATCAGACTAGCTGATGATGCAAAGCCTAAGACAGCATTTTCTACCCCTAGTGGGCATTACCAATTTGTGGTGATGCCCTTTGGGTTGAAGAAGGCACCTGACACTTTTCAAAGGTTGGTGAATCAAGTCCTAACAGGCCTGGAAGACTATAGTGCAGCATATCAAGATGCTATTGCTGTCTTTAGCTCCACCTGGGAGGATCACCTGGTCTACCTGAGAAATGTTCTTGAGGCCCTGCAGAAAGCAGGCCTAGCTATCAAGGCTACTAAGTGCCAGATAGGGCAAAGTCAGGTTGTGTACCTGGGCCCCTTTGTAGGTGGAGGCCAGGTTCAACCATTTCAGAGCAAAATCCAGACCATCATGGACTGGGTTGGTCCAACTACCCAGACTCAGGCCAGAGCTTTCTTGAGTCTGACTGGGTACTACAGAAGATTTGTCAAGGGGTATGGGTCCGTTGTGACACCCCTGAATGACTTAACTTCTAGGAGAATCCCTAAGATAGTTCCTAGTACTTTGGGTACACTCTAGTTTGGTTACTGGGGTACCCTTAAGAGGCCCTAGTATATGGTACCTTAGGTACCAATGGCATAAGTACTCAAGAGGCCCACCGCAGACAATCTGCTTTGGGGTCAAATTAAGGCCTCTCCAATCTGTTTATGCACAAATTAAATAAAATGTAGCCAGGATACAGCCCTGTCGTACCTCTCTTTTAATGTGAAATCTTTGTGAACATTTAAGGTCTTTTGAGTAACAAACCAAGGCCACGGTATTCATCTGCAGATCTCTTAAAAAGGGCACTATGTCACGGTCCGCCCCATTGATAACAAAATCCGCTATCAGTTTTCTCAGGTTACTTGGTCAAACGCAGAATACAGATCTAAAAAGCCGAAAGGAATTGAATCAGGGTAAACAGTGGTATATTTGCCTAAGACCATATAAAGGTTCAAGCACTGCTCCACAGTTGACCTCCTGGAACAAAAGTCGTACCATACCTCTTAAAGAATATTGTTTTCCTTGGCCCACTTCCCTAATCTATCCAGGAGCATTTGTCATACTACCTTCATAACAGAATCAAGCAGCGAATTGGGCCTGTTCCATGAGGGGTTGTCCATGTCCCCCTTCTTGAAGATGGGGACTGTGATAGAAACCGCCCATGACTGCGGCGATCCCTGCCTTACCAATGCATTTAATAGAGAGGGCAAGACTGGGGTCCATACCGCTACATCACAGATATATGTCAGGGAGGATTCCGTCAGGTCCAAGGGCTTCGACCAGATGTACCCTTCTTAACTTCCCCGAGGGAAATTACCAAATTTGAGATTCTTGCCACCATCTCCTCCACCCGCTTCAACCGAATATGAAATAACTTAAGCCTCCTCAAAACAGTCCTCTGTGATATGAAACCCAAAAGATGCTTCGGGTTCTGGGGCCAGAAATAGGCTAATAAATAATACCCAGAACCTGGAGCTGCTTCAAGCAGATCTTCCCACATCCCTTAAATCGTTCTTTCATCTCGCCAGTTCAATTCTTCACTAGGACAGGATCCCTGGGTTTATTCCAGGCACACATAAGTTGTCTAAGTGCCAGAGTGCATCCCTTTTAAAACCATATAGGCCAGTCCATAGCATCCCATGATGCTGAGGTCTCCAAGAGTTTAGCCACTGTGTTAGAAATCACTGCTAAGGCTCCCAGGACTTCCTGGGACGTGCTACTATCCATTAGACAGACTCTAAACTTGTTTTCACAGCGGGAGTACAATGGTACATAAAAGTTGTCTGGCTCTAGCTGTGTCCACCTCAGTCTCCTGCCCTGCGGCATAGTTCTGACAGCTCCTCCAGCCCCTACTGGATTCTCTCGAGCCGACGGCGCCCAACATAAAGATAGACACAGTGGATTATGATCACTAAAGGGACTCATTGGTATCTCAAACTTGGAGTTCCTGGAAAAAAACGATAGTGAGACAAAAATAAAATCAAGAAACAACTCACAGCCTCTCATAATAAAGGTGGGGTTTAAATCACTCACTTATGGGGGGACCTTATCCAAAGAAAATAAAATAGATTTACCTTACTCAGCATGGCATTTAGGGTGGAGGCTTTTGAATGATCCATGGGAAGGCTAGGCAAGAACATGCCTCCACCTACATACCCCCACCCACCCAAGGATCCCCACACAAATGGACATTGAAATCACTTGCAACCATGATGTCAGCTGTGGAAGAGTTTGTACCATGCAAACTTCATAAAAAAGAGCCCAAGGCCTGAATGTTACATACATCCTGCAAGTGAGATTTAGCATAATAAAAATTCAACAATGTCAACTTGGAAGTTCCAGCAAAAGTAAGTAGTAAGATCTCCATGGTAGAAACTCCTGATGATGGGTGCGTGGCTTGGCGTGTCAAGATGGCGGTCGTACCCTAAGAGAGCATTGGACCCCTCCGTCATCCGCTCCCATCCATCACCATCAAGACACCGCACCTACTCTCGAGGGCGCCTCCCACTGCCCCTAAACCTGCCCGCCATGCTGCCCGCGCGCAGATAGACTCAGCTAGCCTGGCTGGCTGCCATTCCAAGATGACCCACAACTCCACCAACATGGCAGCCTGCACGGTCCGATGCTGCCCAACTGCTGGACCCTGGGAGGCAGTGCGCACTGAGCTCCTGCTGCCACAGTGGACTGGAGCTGTTATCTGGGGGATCCAGGCCGCTGTCTGCCTGGATGTTTTGCAGTCTGTCTCCTCGCACCCTTCTGTGTCTTGGACCAAGAGCCTTCCCACGCCATTATCGCAGCCTGTCCGGCATCTGGTGGGGCTCTGTGGGCCTGTCTCGGGAGGAATACGGCCGAACGGAGTTAAGTACATAAATAAATAAACAAAACGAATTAAATTGCACACGCTGCATCTCCATTTGCCGTTGCAGCGTACACAATGTAATTTGTTTTATGTAATTCATTTATTTATTTATGTACTTACCTCCATTCTTCCGTATTCTGTGGTTTATTATCCCCCACCCTGCCCCACCCCGTCCCACCACCCCTAGGGTGACCACTGGCATGGGTGTAAATTCAGGACAGTGAGTGTAAAAATTCAGGAAAAAGGGTCAAAATTCAGGACACTCCCACCAGGAGCCGGTACTGTCTGCATCCCTCTGATCTCATCTTTTCTTGGAGGATGCCCTGCAGAATTCTCCCACAATGCCTCCCGCGCGAGCTCTTGGCAATGCTCCCATCTGCCGTGCCTGAAGAATGTCTTCAACTCTTTAGGGATCGGCTGCACAGACTGCTGTTCTCCCAAAGACGCAGCCCCTCAGCTGCATACACTGACTACTGTCCAATAATACTCTTTTGGCCACCCATCTCAAATCGGTTTTACACACACTGATACACCTGGCCCAATGTGGCTTATGCCGATGCCAGGGGCGGCCTTAGGCATGTGCAAGCTGTGCACCTGCACAGGGCCACCAAACCCCAGGGGCCACCACGCCAATATATATCCTTAATATAATAATCCTCGGAGGATGGATACATATTTGTATGGCGCCCCTGGCAGAGATTTGGCCGCCTCCGATTCTGTTCCACTTCCAAAGACCCTGTCCCCCTTCACCCCCCCTCTTCACTGGCCTCCGCGCTCTGCCCCGCCCGGACCCCCTCTTCCGGGGCCCCCTACCTACGCTCCCTGCCCAGGGCCGCCATGAGCCTAGAATCGCCCCTGCCGATGCACAGTACGAGACATTAGCCCCAGCGCCTTCATGTGGCCCCAGGCCACCGTCATCTCCTTCCGCCCAATTTAGCCTTACCTACACGGATGGTCGGAGCCCTGAGAAGAAAGTCAAGCGGCAGCTCAGTGGATTGTAAAAGTTAAAGAAAAGATCTTGAAAGCGTGTCAGCTGAGCTCATCTCCCTCTCATAGAAGACGAGCATTCTCCCTGTTGCAGCTTACAAAGTCTGTAGGTTGGTAGGTTTAAGGGATTCATTACGTCTAGTGATACTCTTTGCCATATTCCTGCACTTTGCATTATTTGCGAGCCACACTTTAGAAGAACAGTGCACAACTGCTCGAATACAACTGGAGGAGTTAATATTTTATTATAAGAACATCAGAACATACGTTTGACGAAGCAGACTTGGCTGCCATGCCACATGCTTGCACTGCCATCTTGTGGTGAAAATCAAGGGAAGCATTTTGCACACTTAACTCTACACAACGAACAACTGAATAAACTATGGGGCATATTATCAAGAACAGGAGATACAATTATCGCCGCTTTATCGGCAGAAAACTGCAGATAAAGCGGCGATAATGGGCTTGATAATATGCTCTATGGAATTCCAATCGAAGCCCATGTTTGATGTCTTCACATCTAACTTGGGCTTCGATTGGAATTCCATAGAGCATATTATCAAGCCCATTATCGCCGCTTTATCGCCAGTTTTCTGCCGATAAAGCGGCGATAATTGTCTCTCTGAGTTTTTTTTGCACGAACGCCGCCCAGGCTTAGTATTTGCAGTTTAAAGTTTGAAAGATACAAGTGGTCTTTTTAATAAGTAACTATCTGATGGTTCTCTGCACAAGGTGGGATCTGACCATCAAGATCATCGGCAGGCGGTGATTTGGACTTTGATATACACCCGGAGTTCTTTACCGGGGCTGGGATATGATACCTTTTAGATACTCCATAGGATAGCTTATTTTCCAGGGCAAACATCATATTATAAACCCTCCAAAGGGTACCAAGGATCTACAGAAAAGGGTGGCTTCTTATGTAGCATATAGAGATACTACTGCAGAAGGAGAGATCTGGCTACTACTTTCCACAGTGAGATGACCAGTAAAGATCCACTGCAAAACTGCCTCTAGGCAGAGTGGGCCCATGGTAAGTCCACAGATGATGGACATTGATGGAGAATCTCATTACACCAAGACAACCTTGATGTTCCACACCTTGGCCTTTGAAATTGCCAGCCGTTGGCTTCTGAACAAAGCTTTGGGCCCGGCACTTTACAAATTAACCACTTAGTCCATCCATGAACCCCTTTGCTGCGGGGATTATTCACCTGCTGTGTTGTGGGTGAGGGGGGCGCGCCCAGCGCCCGCATGCTCATGACGAGCTCAGCTCGTCATGAGGCATGGCGCTCCTGTGCTCATGACGAGCTGAGCTCGTCACAGGTGAAGGCTCCTGTGGAACGTTCAGCACAGGAGGGGAATTCTCCCCGCACCTGAGCGTTCCACGGGCCATGACGAGCTGAGCTCGTCATGAGCACCAGAGCGCTGTGTTTGAGCATGGGAGGGGTTAAAGAGACAGTTGCCATTGTGAAACTGAATAGTGGAGTTGAGCAGCACACTCCCACAGTGGCCCATGGGCCACTTCAATTTTATGACTGATTGTTGTCTGTTCTTGAGGCAAAGTAGCCATTCAGTTCTTCTCAACAAGTTTTGCAGTCATTGGCAGCAAATTCCATGGTGAATTTGCCTAATCTGGACTCTGCTTCCACATACCATACACAGAGGTTAAGTGTAAACAGCCTGCAGTGAACCAGGATTCTTGCAAGATCACCGACCCACCTATCCTCAAATGGAAGTGCAAGAACAAAGCAAATGTGAACAGGAACAGCAGATCAGAAAGGTGTAACCAGACACTCCTGTTCTGATCGTTTCAGGGCAACCAATCACAACTGATAGTTTAGGAATTCCACGTGGCTGCCGTCAACCAATAAGAAATGTCTCAGTTGTTAGGTCCTTTTGACTTTCTACTGACCTACAATTCAGAATAACAAATTAAAGCCCCAACAATATTTTCCAGGCTGCTCTGGTTTCTGAAAAATGTTCTTCGTTTAAGCAAAGAACCAATCCTGCCACATAAGAAATGAATTTATATTGTTTTTAGCTTTGTGAGCTGCTCTGCAGTCAAACTTTTAAAAAGGTGGATTCCGGCATTAACATATTCAGCAAAAATATTAACCCTTTGGATGTGGGCGAAATTTCACACATGCGCAATTCGGACGGCTCCCGGCCGTCCGACTCACACGCCAACCGTAACGTGGGACGCATCCTAAGGGTTAAAGGCCTGATTTAAAGTTTGCAGACAAGTTACTCCGCGAGTAATCTGTAAGTCAAATTCCAACTCAGGCCCTACCCGAGCACTAAGTGCCACTGCTTGTGCTGTCAGTAAGCACTGATAGATACCATGAAAGTTACAAGGTAGGTGGCCACCTCTTGCACAGTGATTTTTTTAAGGTGCATTACAACAGCTTAATTTGAGCAGGGGTGCTCCATCTAAAATAAGGAACTACACATGTGAGATGCAGGAACTGAGGTCAGAGTGGCACTTTATTCGAACAATTTGAACAATGAATGTCAAAGGCACATTGTTAATCAAAAATAGCATTGTGTTATCTAGAAGATAAGTTTCAGAGACACCTTTCTAGATGAAAAAGTAAATCATACAATTTTGTAATTTTAAAAATCATGGCAATGCAGAGGAGAGAGAACGAGACAATTTCAAAATATAATAAAGCATTATAGCCTTAGCCAAAGATGCTAGAGAAGAAGGCTGAGGGGCACACCCAATTGCATGACCCATGGGATCAATTGTGCGAGGTAGTTAATCGAATGGACTGAAGAGCAAATCATTTATACTCCTTTATTGAGGAACAATTGGCCGCAGAATCATTAACAGGTGCTTTGACCACAGAACATGATGCACTTTGGTCACTTCTTGAAAATATTAGGAGGAACACAGAAATAACACTACATTACAAAAGTTTACCAAAAGGTCACTTGATGTTTGACCGTACACCATAATGAAATTAAACATTTATCGAAAATGGTTTGAGTCACTTCTCGGACACTTTCAATAAGAAAGCAGAAGAATACAAAATGTTAGATGTCACTTGTAATTTCTAAAGCTGTGGAAAGTTCCAGTTGGCCCAGTTGCCACCCACTCCTTACTGTTGGCCAATCTTGTTCTTCTAAGTGACAGACACATTCTGTTATTGCTGCATCTTGATGTTCAGAGAGATGTACACGAAGAGGTCATAGGAGAGATACATCTGTGTGTACAGGAGGGCTTGGGGCCTACTGCCTCCTAACGCTCAATGCAGTGTGGACAAATGTAACACAACCCTGTCTGTTGGTTGGCAGGTACAATTGGGACACTTATGCCTCAGATGTGGACAGAATGGGCCTGGGGCACTATATGGTAAAAACTAGACCCTGCTTCACACCTCCCAACATATTTGTCTTGGGATTTACAGAGATGCTCAGTGCAGACGTTGACTATGTCATAACATAACATTTAGACACAGTGAACATAGTTTTGTTCTTAACAAAGCTAGTAAATTGGACTCATTTGACAAATTTGCCCAATGCTGACTTGGAGACTGAAGTCCTTTTGTACATCTGCCCATGTGCATCAAGTGATTGTTTCGTTTTTGATCTTAATTTAGACCTAGCTTTGAAATCGGCACTTTCTTTTGCAGACTGTCTTATTTCCTTTTCTAATTGCCAAACGTCATCATAAAGTTGTTGAAATGTCCAGGAACAACGTTCTGATATGTTTTTTAATTTTCAGCCATGGGGACTCGGAGATTCATCAAGAGCCTGCCCTTGGCCTTCTTCCTGATAGGTAAGTGAAGCTCTTGCAATAAATACTTTCAGTTGTTGTTTAATGAATGTTAAACTACACATTTATGTCAAACATAGCATTCAGGCGAACAACATAGCTAAAGAAATAGAAAAAGAGTGGTGTCACCCCTTTAATTTAAAAAAGAAATCTGAATGTAGTTTAGTGGAATGTTGACCTTTTTAGGATGAGCCTGATGATGTGGAAGCAATTCAGGGAACAAACTCTGGGCCTGATTTTGAATTTGTGGATGGACCATGCTCCATCAGGGCGACAGAGTAAATTACTTTGCCACCCTGCCACATTATGAAGTGCCTGCTGTTCAAATAGACATTTCAACCTCCGTTAGGGTTCCTGCCAATGAATAGTAACTCTGGGGAGAGGATGTAGCCTTACGGCTAGAGTAGTCGACCTCAGAGCTGGGAAACCGGCTTCAAGTCTCGCCAACCATGCTCAACATTGTGTGATTCTGGGCAAATCACTTCATTTCCCCGTGCCTAACAAAAATGAATGTGTCCTCGTGTAAAGAAATTGGTGCTCATGTAAAGCGCTCTGTTACCCGATATCTTCGGGTTTAGTTTGGGCTATATAAAATTCTAAAAAAAAATATTAAAAAAACTCTTTAACACATGACAGAACCGTACGCCAAAAAGAAAATCCAAAATCTAGATTTTCTTTTTGGGAAAAAAACAATGCCCCACCTCGATATGGGATTTTTGCCTAATGGTGTCCACCTATCTAAATTAGGTAAGATGGGTGAGCATATAGCAAAACCTCCAACAGCCCCTATTCCATCGGAGATGGAGTCGTCTCTGCTGTCTTCAAACTATGATCCACCCGAATTTATATTGGGGGGAGAGGGGGGGGGGAGGGGGTGGATCAAATTCCTGGTGGGGAGGGAACCCCGCCATCGCTGCAACAGAATTTTCTCTGCCAAGATATAAATCAGGCCCTCTGTTCTTTGTTTTCAGCACTATAAACCTCCTCATAAGAGAAAGGTAGGTAACTCCAGGTAAATAAACTATCCACCAGAAAACCTCTGGCTTTCCTGATTCTGTGTGTGACAACTAGGAAGGAAGACTTAAAGCGAAGATCTTTGAGAGGTTGGTAAAGTGGAAATAATAGATTGAATTATCACTTGGCCCTTCTTCCAGAAGGCCCTATGGGTGAGGCACATGGCCTTAAACTGGATTCTTGCTTTGATTGGCAGCCAATGAAGGCTCCTTAGTGCTGGTTTTGCAGATTGTTGATGAGGGATCTGCAGGAGCACGCAACCAGCACAGTACTGGATGATCTGGAGCTTATAGATGGTAGATTGGAGGGCCCCCAGATAGAGGGAATTCCCGTAATCCAACCAAGAGAGGATGAGAGCTTGGACCATGATCCTTCTCGATTGGAATGGGAGAATGGGGAGGATCTTGCAAAACATCATCAGAAGGCCGTAGCAAGTGCAGAGATCTTAGCAGCTTGGTGATTAAAGCTGATTGCGCGGTCGAGCCACATGCCACGGCTCTTAATCTGGATCTTTGGGTCTGGTGCCGGACCGAGGCAGTTAGGCAAGAGCAGAACAGGATTGAAGGAGGGAGAGTTGCCAAGGGGCATATGCTCGGTCTTATCCCCGTTGAGCTTCAGGCAAACCCTAGGTGACAACTGTAACGGAGACGTTATAGCTGATGATAGAATCATGCTTGTTAGACCTGCCATCTTTGGCGTGGTTTCCCCTGACTTTTTTGTCTCTACCTCCTGTATTTTTGACCCTGTGCTGGATTTTGTTTTTGCTGGTTTAGATGCTTTGGGCACTTTGCCACTGCTGATCAGTGGCAAAGTGCAAGTACTCCCCAAGTAAATTGTAATTGTGATTGGTTATCCATGATTGGCATATTTGTATTACCAGGAAGTCCCTAGTAAAGTGCACTGAGTGTGCCAGGGCAGGTGATTCAAATGCTACTAGTGGGCCTGAAGCACTGATTGTGCCACCCGCATGAGTAGCCCTAAAATGGTGTCTCAGGCCTGCCACCATGGTGCCTGGGTGCAGTTGCTAACTGCCATGCTGCCCTTGCAAGTGTCCGCAAGGGCCAGGCTTAACCCTTTCATTTCTGTACACATTGGGCACCCCTATAGAAGGCCCTAGGTACCCCCCTGGACAGGGTGCAGTGTATATGAAAGGTAGAGCATGTACTGGTGTGTGTGACATGCTCTGGTAGTGAATTACAGCCATTTTTGTTTTTCACTACTGAGAGGGCGATCTTGCCCATAGGCTCCAATGGGGAATGCGGAGTATAATGTTTACCTGCATATCTTCCCATAGGAGCAAGATAGAAAATTAAAGTCTGGTATCCCTGAACTCAGAATTTAATAACACATATTTTAGGAAGGATGGTTTTTAAATCCTGTGTTTGAGAATAGCACTTTTAGAAAGTGGCTGATCTCTTGTCTAACCTTTCTGTGCGCCTTTGCCTGTTTGTGAATTGACTGTCTGGTTTGTGAGTGACAGTGGCTGGGGAGCCCCCAGGAGGGTGGATGAGTCAGCCCTAGGAAGAATGACTGCATCTGCATCTTGAGTGGTGGGAGGGGTTAGCACCTGGGCCTGAATAGGGAGGTGCCTGCCTTGCACAATGCTGCAACCACCTCCCGCTGGGCGGCTGACAACCCTGCTCCTTTCTCTGGAAGGAAAGGAGAAGACAGAAAAACAAAGTGCTCAGGAACTAACATGAACTGGTTCTGACCAAGTCAAGGCCTCTCGGCCTCTAGAGAACAAAGAAAAGACTGGTATAAAAATGGCTACCCAGACTACAGAAGATTAGATCATCCAGGAATCAAGAAGGAACCTCTGCTAAGAAGAAAGCTGGAAGACTGAAGAGGAAGGACTGTCCTGCTGTGTGCTTGTGGACTGACCTGCAGTTGCTTTGCTGCCAAGGAGAGGGGAAAGACTTTGCTGTGTGCTGTGTCCCCTTGCTTGAAGAGATCTCCAAGGGCCTGATGAGACCTGGCCTCCTGTTAAGAAGTCCCAGGAACAAAAGGACTTCACCCTCAGCTTCCCCTGAACTCTGATGTATGAGTTCTGGCCTTCCTTGAGTGCTTGATCCAATTGTGGGGCCTCTGGAAGTTGTGCCTGCTGTTTGGGAAGCTGAACAAGTTGAAACTAAGACAATCTGCAATTTTCACCCATTGCGCAGAGTAACGTTAGGACTCCTAACTTTAGGACTCCTAAACTGAAAAAAATCCTAACTTTAAGACTTTCAGTATTCCCAGAAGGCATTTAGGAGTCCTAAAGTTAGGACTCCTAATGTCTGTGAATACCGAAATGAGTAAGTGCCTTCTGTGAGTACCAAAATGGTAGTAAGTTTAGGATTTTGTCTCAAGTTAGTTCTGTGAATCGGGCCCATGGTTTTCTTCCACTTTTCATCAAATCGCTGTCATGCCACATCTGATAAGAAAGATAAAGACAAATGTGGAGAAATTAAATCAACTTCCTGGTCTATCTGAAGAGGAAAGGATAGTTTAGAGACTCTCAGTCAAACTGTTTGTCTACCATAGGAAGGGGGAAATTCAAGAACTCTGCATATTTTCACCTAAATTCACAGCTATCTGACTTCGTGGACCAACATGATCTGCTCCATCTGGCACAATTGTTCTTTAGATCAACTTACAGCATGGAATCAGCGCTGGTTGAAATATCTAAGGCCATCCGTGAAATTTTAGATGCGGGGCCAGGGCTTCCCTGGTCCTGTTGGACATACCGGCCGTGTTTGATAACCTTCCCGATGCCCTGCTCTTGACCCGCCTATGGCAAATCAGCGTAGTAGGGTCAGTCTGGAACTGGCTTAAATCTTACCTTGAGGGTAGAAGTCAGCAAATCTGGATTCCACCTGTTACAGATGCTCTTCAGAACTTGACCACAGGGTTCCTCAAAGCTCTGTTTTTAGCCCCCTGCTGCTCAACATTTACGTTTCTCCATTCATTCGGCTGTCAGAGGATGTGGATGCCAAAGTCATCGCGTAGGCCGATGACACTCAGCTCTTGTTCACGTGGAAAAAAAAATGAGTCTACCACCTCTCATGGGGGCGTGGCCACGCAAGATGGCCTGTCGGATGTGATCCGTATCGGCTCAGTTGCTCCCAGGCTGTCGTGGGCATACCTTCCACCCCAACGTAGCCTAATCGCAGCTCAGCAGGTGTTCTTTGCTGTGGGGGCAAAAGTGCTCTCAGCAGAATCTGCAGAAAATTGGCTGATGCCATAGTTGAACACGGCTCGCAGTGACGTGAGGAGAAGCCCAGGATGGCGGCGACATACCCTGATCCAAGGCTGCTGATGCTACCCAGCCCCCAGTTCCTGCGCCAATGGAGAAAATGCAGACAAGTAGACGCCCGCGGTTCCACTTACAGCCGTGAGGCTCAGCTCTGAGAGCAGCGGCGATGCGTCTTGCACAGATCCAGTGCATATGAGAGGTCTCTAACATCACTAAAGGTAGGCAGGGGCTCCTGCTTCATATTACACACCTGATTCCTCCGTGGGAGGCAGCTGGTGGCCACAAGGGGCCCTTGAGGCAGCAGCAATGTAGTTACTATTGCCTGACTTCAACATGGCGGATTCAAGCCCACAAAGAGGTTTCATCATGCCCACGCCACTGATGCACACCTGAACATCATTTGGCACCCAGTGCCAGCACAGACGCATAACGGTACTGGAGGTCGGGGGACAGTATGCCTCCAGCTGGACACCGGGGAACAGCAGGGAGGGCCTGACCATAAAATGGCCGCCACAGATTAGTCTTGCTCTTAAGCACTCTCGGGCCCTTCAGGGAGGTGAGATCCAGTATTTGTATACAGGGCCATTGTACCCTTACAGAGAGGGATCACAGCGACACAAGAGAAGCATCCAGAAGAAGAGTCTGTGGAAGCGCCGGTTCCTATTAGTGACCGAATTTATGCCACCTAAGAAGATGATCTCTATGGTGTCTAGCTACTTGGCGCCTGCGGAGAAGACTCAAGTCCAGAAGAAAGAGACCCCCGATCCAGTCATGGCTCTGACCACAGAAGATCTGCTCAGCTCCCTGAAGGACGTTAAAGCAGAACTTTGCGCTGATTTAAAAGGAGACCTGCAGGCCTCCATGGCTCAATTGAAAGCCAATCTCTCAGAAAAAATGACCTCTCTACAACAGGATGTGGACTCCATTAGTACAAGGTTGTTGGACACGGAATCCCAAACCCAAGAGCTCGACAAGACAACGATGACTACGGAAGACAAGGTAGAATGCTTACATTCGTAACTCCAACTGGCCCTGTTGAAGAATGAGTACCTGGAACACAGGTCAAGACGCATGAACATACACATTAAGGACAAGAAGGAGGGAGCAGAAGGTCCAGATTTAGAGGCTTTCGTGGAAGGCCCGTTCGCAGAGATACTTGGGCCTAAATATCTAAAAATTTAAATTGACAGGGCGCACAGGGTGGGTCCGGCTCTGCCGGGTGAGAGACGTCGCACTCGAGATGCCATTGTCAAGCTCCATTCTTACAAGGTCAAAGAAGCTATCCTCCAAGAATCCAGAAAGAAAGACTCCATCACCTTTCAAGGCTTTCGGTGTGTCCTATTTCAAGACTAGGCGCAGGCGACCCTGCAGAGACGTCAATCATTCAGGCCTCTCACAGAGAAGCTCCAACAGGTCCAAATAAGCTATAGGTGGACTTATACCTTTAGAGTAGTGTTCAAATATAAAAACAGAGAGCAGCACATTGCAGAGCTCAATGAGGGTTTGGAGCTTCTTGAGATTCCAATGCCGGACGATGGGGTGTTGAGCTCGCAGTCCGGTAGAAATGCCTCCTCTCGGTCCAATTCCACAAAATGGGAAACAATTCCTAAAGGGTGTTCATCCAGGTCCTGATTCACGGACAGCTGCAGGGAAGGAAGGTTTGCCTGGAAATTGATATTCACGAGGAGGCCAGATACTGGTAATTGCACTGGAAAGGACCACCTTCACATGTGTTGATCACAGGGTAGGAGGTCAACATGTTGAGCAAACCTTAACCCATATTGGCATACAATACGATGTGATTAACATAGACCGAACACGTGTTTCATCTGAACAATGCCTATGGGGGCACACGCGATGAGGAGGAGTGGTCAACATCTTTATGATACAGAACGCACAAAACTTTAAGGTTGATTGTCAAGAGGTGACCCATAGACTACGGCAGATGAGAGCGCAAGGGAACTGGGAAAAGGTATAATATACCCCACATGTCCCAGGAGTGATCAAGAAGCATACAACAAGGACTCCTGCCTCAACGGCATTAGGTTACTTTGGACATCGCTACTGAGACAGCAGGAGGGACAGGCGAGGGCAAGGACCCCAGCCTGCCGATCCTCGCAAGACCTGTAGCACCTGCAGGGCACATGAGGGTCCTGCGTAAGAACAATGTTAATTGTTTTGGTTATGTTTTACATTTAGAGGGAGAGTTTGGGTGGAGGCGGGGTTGGTGGAGAAGCAGAGGGAGAGTCCCTGCTACGTCACATGGCGATCTATATTGTTGAAGGAGCAAGGACATTGATGAGGAGTAACGGACAGAGGGGAACTATGGAATATGCAGGGGGGACACAGGGCGCAGCGGCAGGGATACCTCATAGGATGACATCCGTCACTACGTGGAATGTGAAGGGCCTGAACTCGCCGACCAAGTGGCAGAAAATTTTAAAGTACGTGGAGGACCATCAATTCGATGTGGTGGTGCTCTAAGAGACGCATCTTAAATGGTTTGAAGAGTTGAGACTTAGACACAAAAATGATTCACTTATATACAGGTCAACCACCAAAACAAAGCACAATGGAGTAGAACTAATGTTTCACAATCACGTTAAATTTCAGACGGAAGGCATCCAGATGGACAAAGACGGACGGGTAATAATGGTAAAAAGAAAGCTCAGGAGTATATCCGTGACATTTGTTTCGGCCTATTTACCTAATTCAGGACAAGCGGCATTTGTGAAGTCACTACTGAACATGGTGAGTGGATTTGCCGAGGGTCAGATAATTGTTATGGGGACTTTAACCTTACTTGGCATCCTACAGACAATAGCTCTCAGCCACACAGGTCCACAAAGGTGGTGTCCCTAACAGGTACATGCATCAATATTGCATTTTGCGATTCCTTAATTGCGAAAAATAAGGAATCGCAATTAAGGAATTGCAAAATGCAATGCATCAAGAAATCGCTAAATAAATTGCGATTTCTTAATATTCCTTAATTGCGATTCACATTTTGCGAATCGCAATTAAGGAAAACCTTCCCATTGATTTCTATGGGCCAAAAGGCCCATAGGAATCCATGGGAAGGCATTAACATTTTGCGATTTTCATTTTGCGAATCGCAATTTGTTAATGCATTTCAATGGTGCTGAGGGGGGTCCAAAGGACCCCCCCCCAGCACCATTGAAATGTTTTTGTAAGTGCAAGTTTCACACACACATGTTCAAAGGACATGTGTGTGTGTAACATGACACTTTCAAAAATGCATTTTTGAGCATTTTTGAAAGATTTCGCAAATTAACACAAGGTTCAACCTCGTGTTAATTTGCTCCCCCTATTTGCGAATTCGCAATTTTTTAAACATTCATGTATTGCATTTAAGGAATTGCAAAAATGCGATTCCTTAAATGCAATCGCATTTTCTGAAATCGCAAAAAATAGCGATTTCTTGTACTTTTGGATTGATGCATCCCAAATAGTGATTTTGGAATCGCAAATGGCCGAATTTTGCGATTCGCACCGTTTGCGACTCCAAAATCGCTTGATGCATGTGGCTGTAAATCCCTAAAACAAGCCTTTTTGACCCTGGGGTTCTTTGACGCATTGAGATTTCTCAATCCCTCCGCCAACGTGTACACATACTACTCACATGCCCATCAAACATACTTCAGAATCGACTACATCTTTATGTCTCAGGACCTACAAGGCACCCTCCAGGGAGCGAAGATCCTTCCTATCTCTCTATCTGACCATAGTTCCGTGACGGTGGGCCTGAATTGGGGTGGCAAGACACAGGGATTCACGAAATGGTATTTCCCTGC
Source organism: Lissotriton vulgaris (assembly GCF_964263255.1). Lineage (NCBI taxonomy): Eukaryota > Metazoa > Chordata > Amphibia > Caudata > Salamandridae > Lissotriton > Lissotriton vulgaris. The sequence continues at coordinate 223,133,421 of NC_141695.1, forward strand.
CTCACTGATGCGGGACAATGTGCACCACAACGAACTGCGGCATGCGATTAAAGACTTTTTTCATACAAATGACCCGGGTGACACATCTCCCCGGAATAATTGGGACGCTTTTAAGGCGGTCATTTCGGGTAAGTGTATAGCAATGGTATCAGCGCTAAATAAGGAAAGGGTAAAGGAGCGAGAGGACCTGGACGAGGCATTATCCAAAGTAGAGAGGGAATTCAAAGAGAACCCCACACGTAGCCTGAAGTGCCAGCTGGGCTCCTTCAAAGGGAAACTAGGTGCAATATACACAAACAGAGCTGAATTCACCCTGCTCTATCTTCGCCGGAGTGCTTACTCACAGGGGAATAAGGTGGGCACGCATCTGGCAAGGCTGCGTAGGGAAAAAAGGAGGAGGGAGTTTATTGGAGGAATTCAAAAGAGAGGGGGGTTAGAATTTGATGACAGGGTTAAAGCCTCTCTGTTCAGCGCCTTTTACCAAGTTCCCTATAAAGCAATGCCGCCTGACCTATGGCACAGATGGAACATTTAGACTCACTCGCTCTCCCTACGATCTCAGAAACTTGAAGAGACCAGCTGGACACTCCAATCTCTGAAGAGGAAGCGCTCAAACCTCAAAAGTACCCGCGGATGGACAGACTAACAGCCCTCTTTTACAAGATGTACACATCCAAACTATTGCCCCATCTGACAGTCCTATTTAACGACATAGCTACGAGACAGGAGGTAGCCCCCACCCTGGCAGTGGCAATCATCACTGTAATCCCAAAGCCGGGGAAGAACCCGCAGCATTGCGCCTCATATAGACAGATAGCTCTCTTAAACCTCGAACGCTAAGCTTTACTCGGCCATTTTAGCGACCCGTTTAGAAAATCTTCTCCCCGACATTATACACCCGGAACAGTCTGGTTTTATAAAAGGGAGACATTTGACATAAAAAAACATACCTGACTGCAGTTTTCCGTTGGCTCACTTCGGTTCAGTTTAAGTGCAATGTGGATAAAACTGAGATTATCTTCTTAGGTAACTTCCCTCCACTGTTCTGGCACTCTTTGTGGCTGGATGAGGCTCCCTTGCCATTACCTATGGGTCGACCCATTAAGAATTTAGGAATTTGATTTGATGAAAAGCTGTGTTTTGGCCTGCAGATTACTAAACTTTCGTGGAACTTGCTTTGGCACTTTGAAAGCTTTGAAAAACATTCGTACCACTACTCCCGCTTTCAGCACGGAAAACCCTTACCCAAGCCATGATCACATCTCGCATTGATTATGCTAGCACGCTGTGTGTTGGTCTGTCTGCCTATTTATTGAGTAAACTCCAGGTTGTCCAGAATGCTGTGGCCAGGTCCTCCTCAGTTCCCCTAGGAGGGTTAATGTTAGGCAACATCTGCACTGCTTGCACTAGTTACCGGTGAAAGAGAGGGTGAAATGTAAGTCCCTGGTTACTGTTCATGCAGCTCTCTATTGGCTTGGCCCGGCTTATCTGAGAGCCAAATGTAAGTTCTATGTCCCTGCTAGGCAGTTGCGCTCTTCAACAAAGAATATGGCATGCGCCCTGAGGTTCTGTTGACAAAGGATAGGTGGTATCTCCCTTACACGTATGGCTGCTGTAGCCTGGAACCAACTCCCAGTAGGGTTACATGCTCTTCAGAACCCTAAGATCTTTAGGAAGAGAGTAAAGACCCTTCTCTCTAGTTAGTTCTGTCCTCTGTCTAACCACTTTTCTGGGCACCCGGCGGAATACTGCTTTTGGAGTAACTGCTCATGTTACAAATGCTGATAACATAACATAAATAATAAATGCAAATTGAAGGGAGTCCTGGAGTACATTCAGGATAAGTCTCAGTCTCTGATTCCCAACCATTGGCCCTTGAAAAGAAAACCGGTCTAGCATTCACATTAAGAGAAAGTGCAAAATGACTCCTTGAAGTCCTCCATGACCACACACGCCTTCCCCTGAGCTATAATAGATAACGCCTAGGATACATAAGAGCGAGGCAAGTGCCTGGAATGCTTATGCTGACAACAGGAGGCATGAGAAGATAAGTCACCAGGAGCAGTCCAAAACCTTGATTGACTCCGGCCCCTCGTTCCAACCCCTACAACTATAGAATGATTGCACTAATCGATGTTGAGACTAAGTTATATGCATCAAGTTTGTTGGAAGACCTAGAGGATTTGGTGGATCGAACAAACTTGATGCCAAACAATCAAGCGGAATTTCGGGCAGGAATGGGCACACTTACAAACATATCAACGGTAACTCTTCTAGTCAATCAAGCCTATGGAAAATTCCGCACCTTGCATGCATGCTTCATCGATCTCAAAGCAGCATTTGACAATGTTCCGAGGGCAAAATTATGGGCCAAAATGCAAAGTTGGGGAGCACCCACTAAACTATTGGAAGTCATAATCAACTTGTACTCGCACATGTGGGTCCAAATAACGAAAGGCGACAGGCGCACTCTAAAAAAAAATTCTTACATTAAAGGTACTAAAACAGCTGTGCATTCTGGCTCCCTGCCTATTTAACATCTATACCACTGACTTTGAGAAGTACCTCTAACTCACACAAACTGACCCCCCAAAACTGGGCAAAACATTGATACCTAGCCTTCAATACGCGGACGACATAGTCCTCCTAGTCCAAACACCAATATGCCTACAGAGATCGTTATCTCAATTAGGTGCCTACATTACTTCCGCCCAACTTTCAATTAATCAACAAAAAACAAAGGTGCTATGGTTTTCAAAACTCCCCCAAAACAGGAAAAAAGGCAAATTTACTTGAAAGCTAGATGCAAACCCAATATCCCAGGTGGACTTGTATAAATACCTGGGGTTTCATCTTGATCATAATCTCAATTTTAAGTCACAACTGGAACAAGGCAAAACAAAAGCAAAACAACTCCTCTTCGCCTTTAAACCGGTTCAGAAGAAACTAACAGGCTGCTCAACAGGACATCTCCTTAAAGTAATTGCTGCAAAATTCCACCCCTCTATATCCTAAGGGTTGGAAATTATGAAAACAAAAGATGCCACTGTCCTAAACCTAGCACAGTCCTTTCTCTTTATAATACCCCAATATATCTCTCAGGCTCAAATTCGATTGGAATATGGACTCAAAAACCAGATACCCGCAGGACAAGGTGCATTGGCCAAATATTACTGGCGGATGAGGGAAGCCGAAGATAACACTCTGGCCCACTTCTGCTGGGAAGAGATAGAAAAACAAGCCAGGCTAAAGAATTCAACTTTCACCATCCTAAAAGAGCCCCTCCTGGCCCTTCAACTCGAGGAAGCATGGAGCACAATGAACACATACTCCGGATTCAAAACCGCAGCTAATAACACAATTAAACAGGTCTCTTTGCTAATGGACAAAACTACCTTCGCCATGAAAAGTCGCGCATGAGGAGTGACACAATCGTATCAGTCACTGAAGCCCCAAGCATACCTATCTGGACACTTTTCACAGCACAAAAAGCACTTTTTGACGCTGCTACGGCTGGGCTCTTCCCCCACTAAAGACTTAACTCAAAAATGGATATGTAGCTGGTTGACCAAAGAATGCCGCCTCTGCGGACAGGGAGAAGAATCACTGCTACACCTTCTATGCCTTTGCCCCTCATTACTAGAAATCAGAAAAACACTGCTCCGTGAGTTACTGAGGAAGACACAATTAGAGAGGCAGTCATACAATGTCTCGGAGGCTCGTTAATTCAACAATCTTGCATAGCCATAACCTTCTGGCATATGGCGGCAAAAGAACTGGACAAAAAAAATGCAAACAAATAAACTGGAGCAGCCCATAACTGAACGGCCCGCTCAATTTTCAAATAGCACTGCCGTCTCGCATTTTATTATTCCGAAATTTCTAGAATAATATTTTATTGTATAATCCGATACTTTTAAAACTACTACTCGTCGACTGCTCAAGCACCTGATAGTGTCATGCACGTGTCTTAAATTTAATTTACAATGTATTATGGTGGTTTGTATACCCTTTTATGATTTTTAACAAAATCAAATAAAAGTATTATGACTTTGACTTTACAGGTCAGTAATTGCCCCAATTTTCAAATTTTATAATAATAAAACGAATCTCGTAGTGTGCCCTGCATCACAAAATGCGATGCAGCCTGCACTACGAAATTCGTTTTATTAAATAAATTGTTTACTTACCTCCAATTATCCATACTCTGTTTTTAGCATCCCCCACCCTGCCCCTCCCCGCCCCGCCTTTTGCCCCACCGCAACTCCCTCCACGAGCCGCGGCTGTCCAGGTGTCTTGAATCCCCCTGTCCTGGCTTCAGCTTCAGCCTCTCCCCAGGGCAACAGTAAGTCTATTAGGAAGGGGAAAAAACGCGGAGGAGGGGGGCTTGTAAAAGTTAAGCCTGCCGGGAAGGATACTAACCAGGCACATCAGAATAGACGGGAGGGCAGTCTGGACACAAGCATCGAAAGTGTTGGTAATAATACTAAAAACAGTACTACAGAAGGTTACGGCAGCAGCAGCGCTAAGAGAAAGTTGAAGACTGAAAAGAAAAATACTTTGACCTTTTTATCTGGGGAAGTAAAAAAAAAAAGAATACTAAAACAACTAGGTCTAAAGGCACCTTGCTAGAAGCTAAGCCCAAGATTACTCCTTCCCTAAGGTCTTATTTCAAAGTCCTACCGGAGGTTTTGTGCCTTGTAAGACAGCGAGAGGCTGGAAAGTTGGGGAGAGGGGAAACAATTGAACTGAAAAAAGGATCTGCCAATCCAAATGACTTAAAAGTAGAGAAGATAAAGTAGGGGGTCCCACACTTGCGCTGGGGCTGGCTATGTCTGATACTGAACGTCCTGCTTTGGAGTGGAGAGGTAACGCGATGGAGGTGCTGAAGGAGGTGGCAGAGCAGGCACTTCAAGCAGAATCCCCTGATACTCCACAGGTCTCATCTAAGAGCCCAGTTTTGGAGGTAGGGGCTCGGACAGAGGAGCGACAGCTCCAAATCCGGAGGTTCATTCGATTTCTTCCTTGGAGCTTCTTTTGGCCTCATTATCATCAGACATAAAAAAAGGGTTCAAGGTCTCAGCCGCAAACCAAGGAGGGATCAGTAGCTTTTGCGAGTCACTGGATAAGAAAGTGGACCTTCTAAATACCAGGACGGAGACATTAGAATATAATGTGGGGGCATTAACAGAGCAGCTTGATGTCCTGAAAGTTGAACTAGTTGCTCTCAAAAGAGACGAGGGGGTTCTACGAGACAGTTTGGAAACACTACAAAATAATTCCCGTAGGAATAACCTGCAAATACTAAATGTTCCAGAGGGGAAGGAAGGTGATGATCTTAAGCCCCTCATGATCACACTTTTAAAAGAATCACTTGATTTAGAGCTCTCAGAAGACGAATTGGGTAGGGACATTCAGAATATTCACAGAGACCCCTTCAGAAGAAACCTGAATCGATCTAAACTAAGGAAAATCCCAAAAATGTCCTTACTTATTCATTGAAAGAGAAGATTCTCAATTTATCTCTTAAATATAAATCATTGAAGGGCAAGGATTTTCCATTTCAGATTAGATCAGACCTGGCCAGAGTCATCTTAGATAGGCAATGGGAGCTGGGCCGGAAGCTGGAGGATCTTAAGACATTCCTTGCCTCCTTGAAGATTATGTTCTTAAACAAAATGTACAACGTTAGATCATACAGGAGGCAAATGATTTGTATACTAATATGCAATTGAGACAGGATCCGTAAACTAATTACTTCATCATATAATCACCTTTAGCCTATATCCCCAGTTTCTCCCTTGGATCTCTGGATAGCATACCTTAAAACAAAACATCATAAGTATTTTTCTATGCGGGAGGATCAAGGGGGGAGTTGATAATGCTTTAAAACAAACAAAAAAAGACATAGACAAGGTTTTTGTCTCTCTTTTCTCTCTATCTTACACCACATTTCACATTTGTTTCGTAGAAAATAGGTCGGCTTAGGTTAAGTTAGGTTTGTTCTTTTTCCTTTTTTTCTCAGCATCCCGGGTTATGTTTTTTGGAGTGGAGGGGTGGGCATCTCCGGGGTGCAATTATCTGGACTCCATCTGTCTGGATGACTAAAGGTAGGGTTCTCCATTGATAAGGGACGTTATGGAACCCTGCATTGGATAAAACTCCAACTAATAGAGCTGTAGTATTTTCTAAATCTCTGGAGCATCTGCTTGGGGCCATGAGACAGTTCACCCTATCGGATATCTGGCGGAGGAGGAAGTCTACTTTCTCTCACAAGAGGTCGAATGGTTTTTGGAGGTGAACATTGGCTCAGCTCTGACAACTGCAGTATAGGACTCCCTGAAAGCCTTTTTACGTGGCAAAATTACTAGCAGGTCTTGTCATAGGAATAAAAAGTATAAGGAAGAGATCATGGATATTGGAGATAGGCTGAAAGATGTAGAGGTAGATCTCTCAGGCTCAGTATCTCCAGAAATTTTGCAAGAGAGGCGAGATAAGGTCAGCGGATTAAAAGCCCAGCTTGAAAATATTTTGAACATCAGGCTTACTCAAAGATGGGAAGCCAGTAAGATCTCTCACTTCGAGTATGGAGAAGGAGCGGGAAAAGCTCCTCGCATGGAAGAGCAAATCAGACCGAGCAAGGAGTTATATTAAGGAGATCATACATGAGAATGGTACTTTAGCTATGGATGAGGAAATCTGGGATGCTTTTCAGACCTTTTTTCAATCTATCTATCAGGAGGATGGTAGCGTAGAAAGCCCTAGTGCACAGAGGTGGCTTGGAGGTATTACTCTCCCCTCCCTCAATTTAGAACAACAGTAATATTTAGACAGGGCCTTTTCCTGTGCCGAGGTAAAGGACGCTATCCTTAATGGCAAGAACGGAAAGGCCTCAGGCCAGATGGGTTACCTGCCGAGATTTATAGATTAATAAGTGATCAGGTCGTCCCTACTATGACTAACCTTTTCAATCAGATCTTGCACGAAGGGTTAAGTCCACCAGATTCATGGAACGGTGCCACCATAGTCCTGATCCTGAAACCAGGGAAAGCGGCATCCAATTGTGGGTCTTATAGACCCATATCCCTCTTTAATGCCGACTATAAAATCTTTACCTCTATATTGGCAGCAAGATTGGGTATAGTGACAGGGGACATTCTGCATTCAGACCCGAAGAGTTTTGTAAAGGGTCGCCAGTTATTGCACCTAACATATGATCTAATCAGAGCAATTGATCTGGCCTCCACATAATCTATCCCCTTGGAAGCTATGACCTTGGACGCCACCAAGGCTTTCGACAGGGTGAATTGGAAATACCTGTCGGAGGCCTTGGAAAAATTCAACCTTGGCGAGAAGTTTCGTCATACAATACAATCTATTTACAGGAGACCTACGGCTAGACTTTTGATAAATGGCAGTACCACAGGGCCCTTTGACATATCTTGAGGTACCAGGCAGGCCTGCCCACTCTCCCCTCTCCTTTTTGACTTATACGTCAAGCCATTTGCCCAATTGCTTAGAGAGGACCTTAATATTCAGCCTTTCAAATATGGAGAGCGGGAGAGGAAGGTAGCCCTTTATGCCGACGATATTTTAATCTGCACAGCCAATCTAGATTCTGCCTTTCCAGCTGTCATTAGCCAAGCCCAAGAGTTTGGTCTAGTCTCAGGCTATGAAATTAATGCTACTAAGACAGAGGTAATGGTTTGGAACCAGGAACTGGATCACTATCAGCACCGGATAAGCCCCAAAATGAGATACCTCGGGGTAAACATTGTGCAAGACATAGCTAAGATAGCTGAATCTAATTTGACCACGGTGGTGAGAGAGTGCGGGAAGTTAATGAAATCTTTTTTTTAAACATTTTTATTAGCATTTTTCATCAACAAATCAAACATGAAGCATGTCATTGTCGAGCAACACACCCATCCCCCTGCCCCCGAATCCGCTGTCCTTGTCTCCTGTTGTAGTCTAAGAGTCACAATGTCCATTAATTCAATGTAGCATCCCATTCTGAGTCCTCCATCGAGCGACTCCAGCCCCTCTATTTCAGTTAGTTCCATGGCAATAGGAAGCCCACCCCAATCATGCAACTCACAACCCACCATCCAGCCCATGATAGCTCCTCCACTTACCCCATACCCTGCCAAATTTCTTGGGACATCCCCAGGCCTTATATGTAGTTCTCTCAGCAGCCATATAGAGGTCCATCCACTTCCTCCAGTCATCTAGTTGAGGCGTTTCTGGCGCCCCCCATCTCCTGGCCACATCCCTCTTAGCCACCACTAGGGCCAATACCAGAAAGATCAGCAGCGGTCTAGCCAGATCCACATCATTCGTCATCCCTAGTAGCACCAGTTTGGGATCTCAAGGTATGATGGTCCTCAACACTTCCCCCAACTCTGCCAAGACCGCCTTCCAAAAGAATTGTATAAGTGGACATGCCCATATGGTATGATAGGAGTCCCCTACCCCCGTATTACATCTCAAGCAACTAGGGTCCGGTATCCTTCCTATCTTGAATAGTCGTGCCCTGTCAAAATTGGTCCTATGGAGGACATTAAATTTAATCAACCGCAGTCGAGATTTAACCGCTACCTCCCTTGGATGCATCAAGACCATCCCCCAATCCACTTCATCCATATCCCCCACTTCTCGCTCCCATGTGCACATAGGTTCCCTAGTTTATCTGGCCGATTATTCATTATTGTTTTATAGGTAAGGGACACTGTCTTGGTAGGAATGCTTTCTTGCAGCAGGCGGCCCTCTAGTGTAGCATATTCCAGAAGCGCCTCTGCCAGGGCTCCCTCCGCCATCCACGCATGTCTTAGTTGCATGTATTTGAAGTATTGTGTGTGGTGGAGCCCGTAGTCTTTGCATAGAGCAGGGAAGGCTTGTAACACGCCGTTTTTCATCACATCTCCCAGGGTCGACATGCCATTAGCATCCCAACTCCGGAACCCCTTCAATTTACTAAGCTCCTTGTGCCAGGCACACTTCCACAGTGGAGTCTGTTTGGTTAATCAAGTTAATGAAATGTTGGGCTTCACTCCCCCTCTCTATCATTGGCCGAGTCAATTTAGTTAAAATGTCAATACTCCCAAAAATTACCTTTTTCTTTAATAGTATTCCTCTCCACTTTGAGAAATTACAAATTGATAAAATCAAGAGGGATATTAATTCCTTTGTTTGTGGATACAAATTCTCCAGGATACCTCGGAAAAAGCTAAGACGCAGGAGGAAGAAGGGAGGTCTTGCTTTGCCAGATATCCAGCTTTATGCCTGGGCCTTTCAACTCTCTCATGCATGTATGTTATTGGAAATACCGGTCAATACTGGAGCAGGAGGGATGTTTCTAGCTATGCTTCAGGGTGCACATTTACCGGTGGAGGGTTTTTTGTTTAAATTTGAGGATGCTAAGTTATAAAAAAAAGTAAGGCTCAAGGTCTTGCAGGGTCTGGGTAAAACATGGGCAGATTTGAGGAGGTCAGTCACTCTTGAATACTTCTCTAGTATGGCACCCTTATGGGACTCCGCCAATGGTCCAGAGTGTCTGAGGGACAGTTTGGCAGCTCCTTTGAGGGAAACCGGTCTGGCAGTTTGGGGGGGACCTGATTTTAGACGGCACTCTAGTAACATGGGAACAACTTAGGGAAAGGGTTGGGGCTGGCCTTTCTAAATTTAAATATCTCCAGCTGGCCAGTTGGGCTCAGTCGCACTCACAAACAACTCACGGAAGCCTATTAGGTGGAAGTAACGATTTGGAAGATAAGCTTGTGACTAGACCCCAAGGGAAGAAGGAGGTTTCCTTCTGGTACCGGACAATCTTGGAGGAGGTAGATGGTGACTTTAAACTTGCAGAGGAGCTGAGGGGAAGCTCTCTACCTGCTCAAGACTGTGATACATTATGGCAGTGTTCGTGTAAAAGCTTATGTGAAATTGTAAAGCCGGCGTGGTTAAAAAGGAACCTTCTATTCACTATTCATAGGGCTCATTTTACCCCGCTGAAGCTTTCAAAAATCAACAAAGAGTTGCTGTTTTTTTGTAAGAAATGTGGACTGGCCTCGGCCTCCGACATTCATATGTTTAAAGAGTGTCCAGCTCTGGCCTCCTTTTGGGACAGTATTGGGAAATTTTTGTCAGATATAATAGGAAGCCCTGTTACTATCGACTTGCCCCTGATCATTTTCGGCTTGCAAGACAAAGTCAGAGGACATGCAAGATCGCTACTTTTTTATGCCATGCTCCTAGCAAGGAGACAAATCTGTATAAAATGGACAGATTCTATCCCTCCCTCCTTTTTAGACTAGCAGTCTCCTTTTCTGGCAACTTCCAAGATGAATTTATCGAGGAAGCAAAAAGAAGAGAATAATCTTGAATATACTGCAAGCAAGATGGATAGTTTAATTTTTTTACCTGGTCCTATGATTATGCTACCTTAATACTCTATGGGCCATGTCGGATACTCCTAGTTTAGAATTGGAAGTCTTAAGACAAAGGTCATCTTCCTCCTGGAGTTTGTAAGTAAAGTTATCTCAGTTGGTGTCTTTGAGTACACATTAGCAAGTCTATGAACCGGTAGATCGGCCTTCCCAACCCCCAGACATCTACGCCTCTCAGCTTGCTGAGTGTGGGTACAGACTGCCTGAGTGTATATTTGAAGCGAGATTGGTGGAGAATAAGGACAAAAAATATATATTTTTTGTCATGGTCTGCGGCCGCCTTCAGAGCTGGTTGACTCTTTTCCACACTGATGGTACTGCACTTGAGTATGTGCCCACTTTCACCTCCCTGGGGGTACCATTTGATTGCAAGAGTACCTGGAAGCACTTGAGGAGTGTGAGAGAAGCTCAATTCAAACAAGCCATAGCCTCCCTGTTTGAATTCGGTGTCAAACTAGGGTCTATGAGTCTGGACGCTGCCGCTACGATATATACAACTAGACCTGTACTGAGTGCCTCCTACAGTGTAGGGGGTTGGGTCGATCACTCCCAACTACAAATTAGTGAAAACAGGTTCCTGCATAGATTACTGTCAATAGAATGCGATGATCTAGGTCTTCAATACATGGGGGATATATTGAGGCTGGACTCTACTCTGCTATGGCTGTCATTCTGGGCCCAAGTCAGAAGCAGCCTTGACACACACAGTGATTACTGATTGGATTAAATTAGTTGAGGCCCATAAAATCAAGACTTGTAAGCAATCAGTAGGATGGACCTGTTTGACAACACGGTGTCCATCAACCGATCAGATAAAGCAATAGTGAAACGTGAACTATTAAAGCTTATCTTTGAGAAGAGATGGGAGGTTGATCTGAAGGGGTGGTCGTTCAAGCTGTACCTCCCACTGAGCACTCCTCCAACAACAGAGTCATATCTGCTTAAGATACCACGCAAGCAAAGGTTCTATTTGACTGGTGTCATATCCTTCAAATGTGTACACCAATCAAGATCTATTTCCCTGCCTGTGCAACTCAAAAGTGTCTCAATCAGAATTTCATTTGTTTTTCTTTTGTGATCTGTATATAGAAGAGTATAAACCTATATTGAGACCACTATTGAGAACTGGAGTATTTGCAACTGTTCCAGACTGATACGGTGTGTCAAACCATTTATAGAATCATGTTGTCCCGACTCAATTGCTAGGAAATAAACTGATATGCATCTTGATTACCCTTTCTAGTGAACCTAAATTGCCTGGATCAATTTAATATCTACATAGTACTGTAGTTTACACATCATGCATTTTAACTGAAAGTAGAAGAAAATTAATTCTATTTTCTATTTTTAATGCACAAAGTCAGTTTATTCATCAATTGCATAAAAAATCATTTGGATATATTGTATTCTTCCTGTCATCTTTATTTTAAGAAAATTACTGTATTCTTTTAATTGCTTGTATTTTATATTTGTGCTTTTATCTTTTATGGTATGTTTCAAACTCAATATATATATATATATATATATATATATATATATATATATATATATATATATATATATATATATCCAGTTCAGTTCAAAAGTCTTTATTTAGTTTGAAACATACCATAAAAGCACAAATAACAAATACACGCAATTAAAAAAAATTAAGTAATTTTCTTCAAATATATATATTTTTGTTTGGATTCTAGGTGTTAAGACTTTTCCATCACTCAGTTTGACCAGGAGCCATGTTTCTGAATGAATTTCAATTATTAGGTTTTTTTTTTTTCAGAGTTTTATATAGTGGGAATTTGACACAAAGACATCGGGTATCAGAGCACTTTACATGAGCATCAGTTATGTTACACAAGGACACATTCATTTTTGTCAGGCACAGGGAGATTAAGAGATTTGGCCAGAATCCCAGGAGTTGAGCATCAATGCAAAGACTCGAACCCGGTTCCCCAGATTTGAGATCAACCACCCTAGCCTGTTAGACCACATCCTCTTTATTAGTGTTTGATCCACCCCCTCAAACGCAAATTTTGACCACAGTTTGTTGCGGTCAACCCTGTCAAATGTGGCTGAGTAGTTGATAAATCATGCATATCATTTTTTTTATTTCACATTCAATGTGTTTTTAACAAGGCAGTTGATAACAACAGTGTGATACAAGGTCAAGCAGCCAGTTTTAAACCATGTTTGATGAAATGTGGTTATTACTTGACTTACGGTCAAATCTGTCAGTTTCTTTTGTAAATGGTTAGCAAAAAATGTTTCCATAGTTGCATGAACTGAGCCTCTAGCTCAGCTCAACAAGGTTTGTTTTCACTCCCACGATTGACTTGATGAACTTAGTTCAATGTACCAATGATTGAATATGAAAGACAGGTATTTAAACCCTGCAGAACTAATCCAATAAGTAGATGAAATGGCGGGAATGCTTTTGGGTTACAAATTGATCCAGGGACACCATGGTGATTACAAACCAACCTTTTTCCTTTTCTTCAATACCACACACAAACTGTGCATGAAAAAAAAATACACTGTGACCAAAAAGCATTTTTATTTAAACAGATGCACCGTGTTGCTGAGCACATCTAAAATGCCCACACATAAAATGATTAAAACAGCACAAATTCTTGTTGCAAACAGCAAAAATAAAATTAACATTTCTACTATGATTAAAACGTCATCTAATAAAAACGTAAAACCCTAAAATCTACCTATTTGTATTGCTCTAGGAGAGCATAGAGTAGCAGAACTTGCATCTAGATTTTCTCAGGGAGAAGGAGCACACTGAATACCTGTTTACAGGCAAACACTGTAATTATCAGTAGTCAGAGAGGGCGTTTTCCCTGTGAAAGGCAAACTCGGTCTCTGGCAATATCAGCTTTTAGTAGAACGTGCTAGGCAGGATCTTCTCTGGCAGTATCTTGTGCAATAATCTGAGCTAAGGACCTCTTCTAACAAGTGGTTAGTCGCTGCACTTTTATACTGTATCTTAGCTAAGATAGAGTTATCAACTTCACCTTTGGAATGTCTGTGTAACCAATGAGCAGAAATATGCTAGTCTAAGACACATTCTTTTAAACAAATAAGGTGAAAATACAACAATTCAGACTACCCTGTAATAGCTATTGTTGTTTTACCTAGACATTGAGACAACAAGGGGCTTGGACCAGTTGATTTCTATATCTGAATGACTTTACTCTTTGACAGGTCCTTGGAAAGATAAGGACAGACAACATCTGTGTCAAAGGCAAGCATGTTGATGATTCTGCAAACATACAAAAAGATTGAGCCTCAGGCTTCTTAAAGTGGAGTGCAGCCTTATAGTCTTTGTGTCCCTATCTATGTACAATCTTGCCATCATACAATAGCTATTAGGTTCTGGTTTAGGACCCGTTTGTAAATTGTTTGTAAAGTAGATCCCCTTTCAAGGATGATGGTGTTAACCCTTTCGGCGTGCATGACGAGCTGAGCTCGTCATAACCGCCGTGGAACGCCCACGCGGGGATAAATCCCCTGCTGTGTGGGTCGTTCCATAGAGTGGCCGAAGTCGTGACGAGCTCAGCTAGTCATGAGCACAGCTCTGCTGTGCAGCGTGACAAGCTGAGGTCATTACGAGCACCGTGGTGCCGCGTGCACCCCTCCCCCCCCTGCACCGCGGGGGAATTAACCGCGCTGGGAAGGGGTTAACACAGCGGAGAGCATAGGGTTAAATAAAGACATTCGAAAAGTGGATCAATTTGCTGCAGTTTATTTTTATTATGGCACAAGAAATACCATTTGGTCCAGGGGCATGTATGACTTTTATTTCTCTCAAGAACGAAATAATTTAATTTTCAATAGTTTCTGGTTTAATGGTGGAGATATATCAAAACAACAAGATCTCAATTAGTAGGGCATCAAAGAGGCGGAGTGCAGTCTTTATTATTAACACAGCCCAATCTCGGGTACAGTGGCAGGCAATCTGGGCCCATTTCTTCCTGAACACCGCATCTTCTAGAAAATTTCTAGGTGCATTTGTGACTAATAACCCCTTCGGAACTGAATTCTTCATAAGGTATTCCTTAAGCATAGTTCCATGTAAAATGGCTCGAATACGGTTTCTTTTTTGTTCCCCTAATTTATCCCATTCAGTTGTTTGGGAAATCGTCTGGGATATAAGCGGATCTGCAAACAAGGATGCATCCCAGAGGAGAGCATCTACTTCTTCCCTTGTATAAGAGAGACCTATATCTTCCATTTTGTGATATGGGGTGACACTAAGAAAGAGTCTAAAAAACTCTCGCAGCTGTACGCTGCTAAATATATCAAAACAACAAGAGAGTCAGGGTCAGTAAGCCACTCCTCTACCCCTATTCAATATATAACAACAACATAAGAGTGACTAAAGGTGCAGTGATCATAATATCAAAATGCAACAAAGCCAAAAAACTACCAAATGTGCTCAAAGCAATAAGTGTAAAAGGGGAAGGAAAAAAAACTCTATTTAATAAGAAGAACCCTCACTCACCCTAGTGGTGACATGCTTCGTCATAGGGTTCCCACTGGGGAGACCGAATGTCCCCCCAGTTTGCTACGCCTGATTTACAGCGGAGCTGGTTTTTGTGAATGAATTTTTTAAAGTGCTCAAAGTGTATGTGAGTGCAAAGTTAAAAGAAAACAGCTGTACCATAAACCACTTTATTAAATGGTCAGCTGGTCTCATTAAAAACAAGTGAAAAGGACTAATCGCAGTTTTTATTTGAACCGCTAAGTCCTAGTGAAAATAGGTCGACATGTTTCAGCTGTTTAATGCTCAATTTTGCTCAGCTTTCTTCAGGACCAACTTAATCCCCTGGCGGTCCGCGCTCGCTAAGGCGTGTCCTTACCGTGGGGATATGAATGTGAAAAAGTGAAAAACTCACGGGTTTACCCGTGTGGGCACTCCTAGATTTCACCAGGGGCCAAAACCTGTAAGACATGAGATCAAACATTTTTAAACAACATGGCATATTCATTAGTAACTTATCGTTCATAGTTCTACCTTTAAGAATAATTGCCACTTTCAAATAAAGTTACTTTCCCATATCGCACCTTTTAACACGCAAATGCGGTTTGGTTAATAAATAGCAGTTTGCAATTTTACCTCCACTACATCTTAATTGTAGGGGGAGATTTCGAGACCTGAAAGTATCCCAATGACAATTACGCAGAATCCAAATGAAATCTAAAGAATCCCCGTATTAGTGTCAATCCTTGAAGGAATCTTTATTGAACAATAGTGCAACACCCCTTTTAAAACTCCACCGATTGAAAACCGGGAAGAAAATAAATAAAAGCACACAATTTAGGAAGAATAAAGGTACACTCACAACACATATAGATTGTGTATGCAACATGGGCTCGCGGTGGAGGCAATTTCTTCACGTTGCGCGAGATCTAAAGACAAAGTGAAATAGTCAACAGAACGCGTAAATGCGTCACCATCGAGCACACATACCTGATTACAGACTCAAACAAAGTTGAGCCTGTCAGTCGCACTTACTTGCTGCACAACGCCTCGCCGCCACAAACCTATTTGGCACACTTCCGCTTCCCAAAAAAACACCGGGCCATGTTGACAAGTGGAAATAAAACGGCACGTGACCGTCATATGCTTCATCACGTTGCCTCGGCAAAGCTATAATGCTGACCCAACAAACAGTGCCGGAAAACTCTGTCATACATCCGGTTTTGTAGTATGGAACTTTATCGAATTCTCACACGAGGCCAGATTGACAAATGAACAATCTTTTGCTAGTGCTTTTAAGCGAAATCGCTATGTTAGAATAAGCATTTGTTCAGTAAAAAGCCAGATTCGGGGAGCCAAATAACCAGTAAAAATGCAACACAAATTTGTTTTAGCAATAATAAGTCATGCGTTATACAGATCGTTTACAGATCAGTCTTGTGAAAATATATTCATAGTTATAAAGGGACATTAAAACTAGGACTGGAGTCAGTGGAGGTTCTGCAGGTGTTGGGTGATGTGTTTGTGTCGAGGGATGCCAGTCTGGCTGCGGAGTTGTGTATTGTCTGGAGCTTGTGTAGCAGAGACTTGTTGATCCCGGCATACAGGCGTTTTCTTAGTCCAGGCTGCTGGTTATGAGTGCGTGGGACATGGTCTTCCTTGATTCAGGGGGATCCTTTTGAAGGTCTTGCGGAGGATGCGGAGAATGTTGAAACATCTGGAGGTGATGGCGTTCACCTGTCTGGTCATAGAGAAGGAGGAATTGAGTACAATGCTGAGGTTTTGGGCATGGTACATGGCGGTGGGAGGTCTGCTGAGGGCGGTGGACCACTACTAGGTGCTGTCCTAGACAAAAGGGGAGGATACGAGGATGAGGACCTCTGTGTTCTCTGACTTGAGCTTCAGGCAACTGCTGCTCATCCAGGATGCGATGTCCTTCATTCCTTCTTGGAAGTTGAGTCTGGTGGTGACAGGGTCCTCAGTGAGGATGAGCTGGGTGAAATCAGCGTAGAATACTATACTGAGTCTGTGCTATCAGACAATGGAAGCAATGGGGACATGCAAATTTTGAAGAGCGTGGGGCTGAGCGACGATCCATGGGGTACTCCGCAGTTGATTTCTGTGGGTTTGGAGAGAAAGTGTGGTAGTCTAATTCTTTGGGTTTTGCTGGTGAGAAAGGAGCGTACCCAGTTGAGGGCGGTTCCCTGTATGCCGGTGTCATGGAGTCTGGCCATGAGTGGGCAGTGGCAGACAGTGTTGAATGTAGCAGAGAGGTCAATTAGGATCAGGGCTGCGGTGTGTCCTTGGTCGAGTAGGGTGTGGATGTTGTCTATGGCGGTGAGTAGAGCGGTCTCGGTGCTGTGGTTGCTGCGGAATCCGGATTGAGAGGGGTCAATGACTGAGTTTTCTGCAATGAATTTTGTTGGCTGGGCATTGATTATCTTCACAGTGATTTTTGCCGCAAACGGCGGGAGAGAGATGGGTAAGAAGTTTTTGAGGTCTGTGGGGTCTGCTGAGGGGCGTCATGAGCAGGGGTCTGACTTCTGCTCATTTCCAGTCATCGGGCAAGATGCTGGGCTAGAAGGTGGTGTTGATGGTGTGTCATAGTTCTGGAGCAATGGCGACTCTGTGGTGGATGTGCGACTGGCAGGGGTCCGTAGGGGCCCCTGAGAGGGTGCCTCTCATGGTCAAGGTGGTGTCTTCAGTGGTGACTCGGTTCCAGGAGGAGATGTTAGGCTGGCTGGCGTTGCTGGAGAGGGAGGGGGTTCCCGAGTCAGGTGTCTGGTCGTTGAAGTGGTCATAGAGGCTCTTGATTTTCATATGGAAGTAGGATCCAAGCTTGTCGCAGAGGTCCTGGGATGGGGTGATGTCTGTGGTTTCGCTGGGGGGCTTGGTGAATGCCTGGATGACACTGAAGAGTTCCTGGGGGTTGCTTGATTTGGGAGGATCTTGTTTTGGATGAAGGTCTTTTTGGTGGATCTGATGGGTTGGTGGTATTTTGACATGGCATTCTTGTAGTTGGTACGATCGTCTGAAGTTTTTCTGTTTGTCCAGTTCTTCTTGAGATGTCTACAGTTGCATCTGGATTCTTGGAGGTCGGTGGTGAAGCAGGTGGCCTTCATGGGGTGCAGTCTGCCAGAATTGCGTAGGGGGGGTGAGCTCGTCTGCACAGTTGGATATCCATCTGTGGATTTCTTTGGCTGGGAGGTTGGCGACGGTCGAGGTGGTGGGGGTGTTGCGGTTGAGGGTGGAGTAGAGCTGCTCCTCAGTGATTTTGCTCCAGTTCCTTTGTGGTGGTGTTCGGCGCGGAAAACTTGCAGTTGTTATTTCTTCCAGGGTTGAGGGCGAGGAAGGCAGCTGAACCGTAGCAGTGGATGGTTGGAGATCCACGGTGCCTGGCGCTGGTCGCGGTCGAGTCACGGACGGGTGAAGATGGGCTTGTTTTTGGTGCGCCATCGGCAGGGCGGCCAATAAATAGGGGAGGGGAAACAGGTGGGAGGCGGGAGCTGGAATTGGCCGGGGGTAGGGCCCCGGGGGCAGCAGAGGCGGGAGGGGAGCGTAAAACCAACAACAGGAGGGTACAAATGGGAAAACAAATGCACAATAGCACTAGAAAGGCACAATAAAGACAAAACAGTAGTAATGAGGGGCACAGTAATGTAACAAAGCTCGTCTGAAAACATGCACGAATCAATCTGGATCAGGGCTCGAACCCCTACCTTCACTGAACCCTGCACAGGGCATAATAACAGCGGCTGAGCTGCAGGGGCAGAGGGCAGGTCCCTACAGGTCAATAAGCCTTAGAGACAGCTCTCAAAGGCTGTTTAGCAGAATTCTTCTGGATAGGATACTGGAATGGCTGGCTGCTAACGAGATACAGACCATTTTGCAAGCAGCTTTTCGGTTATATACCAGCACTGCGGGCCAGGTGTTGTCACTCCAGGTAAAACTCTGGAAAACTGTGGTTCTGGGGGCAGCCACCTCTTTTTTGTGTTCATAGACCTATGGTCTGCGTTCAACCTGGTGCCCAGATTCATGCTCTGGCAGGTGCTGGGTGATATGTGAATTCCCAGCTAGGTGATTTGGGAATTCCCAGGTACCTCTATTAGGCTTTACGAGCGCAATTATTCCCATGTTAGATGTGGACAATTGGGAGAGTTGACTAAGCCATTCTCTGCAAACAGGGGGTCAGACAGGGTTGTATTCCTGCCCCACTCTTTTCACACTATACGTTAATGGGTAGTGACCATGCCTGTTGCACCCATGGTTCGGTCAATATGAGACACGTGACATGTACACGTGTATCCTTGCAAACCAAAGAATTTACTGTTTTTGACCTTACACTATAATCTAGCCTACTTGCTCCATGGGAGGACAGAGGTGGAAGAACCTACTCAGACTTTCTGAAAACAAGAAGTAAAAACACAATCATGTGTGGTAAAGATTCCAGCATCCTGATTTAAAACCTGTTGGTTTGTTTAAAAGGATTCACAAAGTAGAACTACAAATATTGTGGCCTCCCAGCAGAGTGAAGCACCCATACACACATATGGCACATACAGCATCATGCATACTCTTACTGTCTATCTTCAGTGCTTCCAGCAGCTTTCCCTTAAGTGTCCTCTCGGTCTCCCCGTCGATGGAAACTGATGGAAAGGCTGGGGTTATATATACTGAGCTCACTTGGTTAATTGGTTCAGGTAATGAGCGGTAATTGGAAAGCACAGGTGTGTTCCCTGTGTCCTCCTAGAAGGTGCCTGGCTGCCTGGGAGAGGGGATATCCTGATGGCAGTGTTTTCACTGGTCTGTGTGCAAAAGAGGGGTAAAGGCTCTGTTCCGCGCATGCGCGTTCTATTTTATGCTCGGCCGAAACTTCTCGGTGTTTTAAAAGAGTTCAGATGTATGGGAAACACACTGACCTTATCTGCTGGTGCGGGCCAAAGTGCATTCAGTACAGTTATTGTGCTCGCAATTGCTTGGAAATATATGGGATATTAGCAAGCGAGCGAGCGAGCGAGAAGTGTGGTAGCTTTGCACATGCGCGCTGATGTATGCGGGGATCGGTAGCCTGACAGGATGTTAGCGCAGGTGCACTGTGTGAAAATTGGCAGACTTGGCCTATCACACTGTAAAACTGAGCGAGGAAGTGCTCGGATTCAACAAATTAATTTTTATTTTTTTCAGATGGAGAAAAAAAAAACTAGGTATTAGTGATGTTATGACAAAGTCTCATATATGTTTGAGCACCCAAGTAATTAGCTAGGTTTGACGGATTATAATACCATGTTGTACATTGTGGTATTACGTGATGAGGAGTTTAGTGTGGACAGTTCAAAATATCCCATTAATTCATGGTATTCTTATTGGCCCAGCTCGATTTTTTCGGGGGGTTTGTGTAAGTTTGTGTCTTCCTTCCAAAATTGGTCAGTTATAAGGGGTATATGGGCAACTTAGTACTCCTTGGTATGATGTAATGCTGTTCAGGTAGCCATTTGTAGCCAAGGGATCTCGTCGTTCAGGCCATTCTCCCAGCTGCGAAGTCTGTACACCCATCGTTGTTCTCGGAGGTGTAACTGTCTGGCGGTGTCGGTCCTCTGTGTGTTCATAACCTCCAGTAAAACCCATTTAAGGTCCTTGTCATTGTGACCTTTGTCAGTAAAATGTTTTGTGAGCCTTGTGTTTGTCTTCCTGCACCGTATTGTGCTGCAGTGTTCACTCACACGCACCTTCACTTTCCTGGTGGTCATGCCGACATATTGTAAGTTGCACGGGCATGTCAGTAGATACACCACACACTCTGTGTTGCAGTTGCTGAAGTTTTTTAATTTCCAGGGGTTGCCTGTGCCAATATCGACTTCCTTCTAGTAGTGGTAAGTTGGCAGCAAAAACAATCCTCACATGGGTAGTGACCCACTGGTTTAGGTTGGCTCCACAGGGTCATTTGACTTTCAGTAGGTTCTTGATTAACTTTAGAGTGAACCAAGTTGTCCCTAAGGTTCCTGCTACGTTTGTATGCGAAAAGTGGGGCTCCCACTTCCGACTTCCGCTATTGAGGATTGACCATTTTTTCCGGATGATGTTTTGGATTTTGTTAGACATGGGTGTGTATGTTGTCACACACACGTTGCGGTCACTCTGTTCTTTCGGTGTTTTTTCAAGGAGCGCATCCCTGTCGTTGTTCCTTGCCCTCTTTTTTGTTCTTCTGACCATTTTCTTGGGGTAATGTCTCTCAAGGAGTTTATTCTCCAGTTGTTTTGCCTGTACTTGGAAGGTGGCAAGCTCAGAACAATTCCTTCGAATTCTAAGGTATTGTCCCACAGGTAGGTTTTCTCGAAGAGACCTCGGATGGTAGCTCTCGAACAGGAGGAGGCTGTTCCTGTCTGTTTGTTTAACATGGACTTTGGTGGAGAGCCCTTCTGTTGATAGGCTGATGTCGAGATCCAGAAACCTGCATGGTTTTTATCAATGGTATGTGTAAAACAGAGGTGGGGGTCTTTGCTGTTGACCCATTCCACAAATGTTGCATCCTCCTCATACCCCTCCCAGGCCACGAGAATGTCATCTATGTATCGTTTCCATGTCTCTTGCTTGTGCAATCTGCGAACACATGCCTGCAAAAAATACGTTTTCACATTTCATTGTAATCAATTCAATTTAGCCTGCCTACTAAACTTTCCACTACATTTACTATCAGGAGACCAGAACATTTATTGATTCCCTTCCAGTGAACTAGTAGTAAAGGCTGTATTTCATTTTTTTGCTGATGTTCTGATTGCACAAGCACTTTGATTTATCTTGTCACTGTGCATAGATCACCTTGCATTAAGGTATGTTGTTTACGAAGAAATATTATAACAACAGTATAAACACTTTTTAAAGCGTCCCTTTAGTATCTTAGTTATGTGGGTTTGAAAATGTTATGGTATTGAAGAATGTTTGACACTTTCTGATTGAGAATACAAGAATTTAAACATAATCCGACAGAACGTTTGTCTCTACAGTCTTGGATTTTTAACTGATGAAATGAAGCATGCTGGGACCTATAGTTTAATTTCTGTCATTACAAATATTAGTCCATGTTTTTGTGCTACAGAAAGTAGAGGCCATGGCCCTGATAAAAGATGATGATGGTTTGCGTTGTTGGAGAAATGGGTAATGTTACTTACAGCCTTTTCAGCCACAACACTATGCTTTCAGGAAAAACATCCTAGATAGCCAAGGACCCATGCACAACAGTACCAGTGCGTTTCCTTATGTACATCAGATCATTGACTGCCTCTGTAGGTTGGCTGTTAAACAACCTAACATAGGGAAATATATGTCAAATAATAGAGGCAGCAATGATATCAAATCCACTTCCGAACATTTTAGTACAAAGTCCAACAATCAATGTATAGCAGTGTTTCCAGCCGATGTGATTTAAAACGGTTCCTTATTTGTTATGTGTTCAGATGCCCCTGGTGAGTCACGCGCTATACAAAAGCCCCTAACATAACATAACATAACAACACCAGGCAATGCGTTTCGCTCACACAGGACCTTTATCAGGGTTTAGAGTACATGTCAAGATAATGAATGAAAATTGCTCCTGTCAACCGTCTATTATTATTATTATTATTGGACATTTATAGAGCGCCTGGTTACCCCACCGGCGTGTCCCCGCGCTATGATAAGTGGAGTAGCCGCCCCTCCCGCCCTTTAAGAAGTCTACCTACTATATAAGTGGGTTTTACGTTTCTTTCTGAACATGGTTATTAGAGACCCAGGACAAGAGAAACCAGCATATCCTTATAATCTTTACCTTGCATGGCAAGTGGTACATCCCTCTTAGCTTCAACATGCTCTTCAGGAGATTTTTGTAAGTGGATTTGATATATTTGTTGCCTCCCTCGTTTGATATATATTTTACTATGCTTGCGAGACATCTAGATCTAGAGTTATAAAGGGAAAAGTGACAATACAAGTCCCTGTTTGTTTGGTTTAGTATAGCGACACAAATAGCTAGCTTCAAGTCCAACTGATGGAATCAGGAATCAACTATGTAAAGACACTCATGTAAAAAATCAAACCCAAAGGAATTATGAGGAAGTATGCATTCCCAAGCACACTATCAGAACAGAAAGTGTGCATATGAAGCAGACAACGCAAGTTTTGTAAAGTTTGAAGATATTGATAACAATGGCTGAAGTTAATTCAACATTTCTGTGCTGTGTTCTTTCTCTTTCAGCTCAGTTTGCATCTGCTACAGCCAGTTCCGAAGGGACGCTCTTTGTAAGTGGTATGATGCAGAATTATCAGTCAAATCTGCCACTAATTCACTATGAGTTGCGCATCACCTCCTCCGAGCCTAACACAGCTGTGTCCATCTCAGTCGCTAAAATGTTCAACAGACGTTTAAACCTTCAGAAAGACATGACTGTGTCTGTAGAACTTCCAAAATATCTTGAGATTTATGGTACTAAGAGGTCTGACATGGTGGTGAAGATTGAGTCTAGCAAAGATGTCACTGTTCTCGCCTTGAGCCAGAAGCTGCGAAGTTCTGACACCACCATTGTTTATCCATTCACAAGCCTGGGTAAAAAGTACATCATAGTCACCCCTGAGCTAGGACCCCTGGATTCTGTCAAGGAATGTATGATTTTATCAATTAAAGCAACCTCGCTGATCATCCATCTAAAAGGCGAGGTTAAGTTTGAGGGCAAAACCTACAAACCCGACACAACACTTACAATTAAGCTTAAAGAACTGGAGGCTGTCCAGCTACAAAGCAAAGACGATTTATCAGGCACCCAGATCATCTCCACGGAAGCTGTGGCGGTAATCACAGGGCACAGCTGTTCCTGGAAGTACACCAAGTGTGACCATGTCAATGAGCAACTCCTACCCGTGGACAGCTGGGGCACAAGTTTCATGGTTCAACCACTGTCACTCCAGTCAAAGGGCGACCTAATCTACATTGTGGCTCACAAAGCAACTCAAGTAAATTATCAGCTGGGATTGGACAAGAACACAGCAAGCTTACAAGCTGGGCAGGTACTAAAAATTGACAACAAAAAAAGCCCATTGAAAATAAACTCCAACAGTGGCATAGAAGTAATGTTCTTTAGCACTGGGAGCATGACCAGTAGGAGGCTGACATACGACACCTTTCTAATGAATATCCCAAGTGTGACCAACTATTGCAAATCATATCGGATCTATGGGCAGAGAGGATTCATTAACTATGCCATGATAATCATCAAGACGTCGAGCACTGCTGCCCTCACGTTTGACAAAATCCCAATCCGGAATTTGAAATGGGTGTCTTTCGCAGACACGGGATACTCCTATTCAGAATATGAGTTTGGCGACAGTCTAACATCACATTTGGTGGAGCACCCTTCGGAACCTTTTGGACTGATGAGTGTTGGAGTTACTACACTTGAGGCATACGGCAGTCCGGCAACTTGCATTGAAGGTTAGTCTGTGTCTCTTCTTCCTGACTTTACATCATCAAATGAAGGGAGTAAGTCCAGAATGTGGAGAATGCACATACTGTAGTCTTATTCCCCATGTCTGCTCTTCATCAGGTGATTTCACTCCTTCGTCTTCTTTGTCACAGTCAATAGTAATGAGGTTCTGCCTCACCCACATATTCATATTGCTCGCCTTTAATAATTTTGTATAAAGTAATGTAACAACAAATGAATCCAGATCCCTTCACAGAATTCCTCCTTCCACCCTGCAAATATCAGTATCATAATATGTGCCCTCCAGTAATTCCCAAGCTTATTAAATATATATACATGTATGTTTGTATATATATATTCACTGAAAAAACCATAGGTTTCAGGGGCGTTATAGTTAGTTGGACATTTCACTAGTACAAAACCATAGCAATTCCCCAGTTATAGTTAGTTCAGCTAACTATAACTCGTGCGTCCGCCATGCACTGCTGATGACATCATATATTACATAACTCACGGCATAGTCAGTGACATCACCCATGATATCACTGATGACATCTCAAATGACATCACTGATGACATCATCCATTAAATGTGTGTTTATCTGAAAATTAAATATGTTTTATATATGTATATGGGTTAGTGAGTAATGTTTAAATATCAGTCTCTCACTTTGTGTATAAGTGGCTGCATGGGTTGGTGAGTAGCTGCATGAGTGTCTATATAGGGTATTAGTTGTTTTTTTGAGTATAAGTATGAGTGTCTCTATGGTTCGGTGGGGGGTATTACGTAGTGCATAGATGCATGAATAAGTGACTCAATGATATATGTGTTGAAGACAGCATGTGTGCAGGAGTCAATGGGTAGATGAGTGTGTGTACGGCTGTGTTAGTGAATGAATGACTGTCTCAATAGTGTCGTTGTGAGTAACTACATATGTTTTAAACTAGTATATGTGAGTATTGGTGTATATAAATGAGTATATGTGAGAGTGAGAGATTGGAAGAATTCCTGTATAAATTAGTATGTGTTTCTATAAGTGATTGCGTAAGAGAGTCAGTATTTGTAAATTTCTGTAGAGGTGTGGTGGTGTGTGTATAACTGTATATGCAAGTAAATGGATGTTTGATACTTTGCATGTGTGACTATGTGTGTGAGTAACTCTATGGATGAGTGTCGGTGTGTAACATGTATAGGTGTATGCGTACATACGATGAGTGAGTACATGTATGAGTGACTGTATAGGACTGTTGGTGAATGAGTGGATGTGTGTGTATATCTTGGAATTACTGAATAGGTATGTTGTAAGTGGTATTGGTATGTCCATTGTTTTGAAAATGTTAGTTTCTATTTTTGAGTGTGTGTATTAGAGGTTATATTACGGTGTGAGGAGGTCTGCCACTCTATCACAAGGATGGTGTCATCAGTGATGTCATTTGAGATGTCATCAGTGATGTCATGAGCGATGTCACTGACCATGTCATGAGTGATGTAATATGTGACGTCATCAACAGTGCATTGCGGGCGCGTGAGTTATAGTTTAGCTGAACTAACTATAACAGAGGAATTTCTATGGTTTTGTACGAGTGAAATGTCCAACTAACTATAACGCCCCTGAAACCTATGGTTTTTTCAGTGAATTTCAAAGGTTTTTTAAATGCTAATTTCTAACTATAACGTGCCTGAAACCTATGTTTTTCTCAGTGAATTTTAAAGGTTTTTTAAATGCTAATTTCTAACTATGCCTACAGAGGTAGGAAATGTGAAGAAAGAAGAAAAAACGCACAGAAAGAAGAAAAATAAATGCATTATGAGGCAACAGAAGTCCACAAAGAAGAAGAAAAGTTCAGGAAGAACCAGAGATCTGCAGAAAGAAACAACTTTTTCTGACGGGTACTGATGGTAACTGAATCTGACTAACCAGGCCTAGAGCCAGTGCAATGCTAAAAGACACTTAGAATACAGTGAAAACACCTACATACACTAGGGAACACTATGTGTTGGGGTACCCTTATAATTACCATGACCTCCTCTTTAAGACCCTAGTACATATTAGGGCAGGGGGGTTAAAACTACCTCTTAAAATACGGCACGGTGCACTTTTTCACGCTGGTGAAGGGAGGAGGGTGCCTGAGGTGACATGTGTGCAAACACGCCCTGTGGCCGTTTTAATTTGGGGGATAAAGTCCCCTTGAATCCTGAGTGTCCCTTGGGTCCAACTAGCCCACCAGGTATCTTCAGTAAGCGCCACAGAGCTGCGTTGCAGAGAGGTGTTAAAAGGGGCACGGCCTGGACCACCTCCCTGCAACTCAGCGCAGTGTAGCTTACTTGAAGCACCTGGTGGGCTAGTTGGCCCTCAGGGTTGAAGAGGAATTATTGCCCCAACTTAAAATGTCCACAGGGTGTGTTTGCACACGTCCCCTCAGGTCCCGTCCCCTCTCTTCACCACAGTGTAAACACGCCCTGTGGCCGTTTTAAGTTGGGAGATTAAGTCCCCTTGAATCCTGAGGGTCCGTAGGGTCCAACTAGCCCACTAGGTACCTCCAGTAAGTGCCACAAAGCTGCGTTGAAGAGAGGTGTGAAAAGGGGCCTGGCCTCTGAACACCTCTCTGCAACACAGCTCCCTGGCACATACTGGAGGTACCTGGTGGGCTAGTTGGCCCTCAGGGACCCTCAGTATTGAAGGGGAATTAATTCCTTTTTTCTCTGCCCCCGCTTGCCAAATCACCCCGAAACTTTCAAGATAGGAGCGGTAGGTAATATATATATATATATATATATATATATATATATATATATATATATATATATATATATATATATTATAGTAACTATAACTACCTACTGGCGGTCACCAGTAGGTAGTCATAGTTAGAACCTAGTTTCCTTTGGAAAAGCATTTTTTGATTTGCTAATAACTTTGGCATTGTTTGACGAATCTTTGCAAAATTATCCAAAAACAAGGTCTGCCCAGGTCAGCTCCTATCCTGAAAGTTTGGTGATGATTCGTCAAGTGAGGGCTGAGAAAAAGGGGGTCCCAAAAACTGTTTTTACCATGTTAATTTCTATAGAACATTTTATTACAGGCTACAGCTCGAACTGCTGAACGGAATTACACCAAATTTGGCAAAAAGGTAGTGCTTGATTCAGAAAGCAACTTTTTTAAAATGGTGTAAATCCGTTCAGTAGTTCCTGAGAAATTAAAAAAATAAAAATGATGATATGGGGGAACAGTGGGTTTGCACACCCTCCCGACCATGCGCTTCACTGTGATTGGCTGCCACGACCACGAGCTTCACTGTGATTGGCTGCCAACACTCCAAATCAGGAAGTGTTGGCAGCCATCTTGTGACTCGGAAGACCTGAGTCACAAGAAAACAGTCAAAAAAAGATTAAAAAAGAAGAAAAGGGGGCAGAGTAGAAACACCTTGACCCCCATAGGCCTGCTCAGAGGGTTCAACAAGTATCCTCAGGCCCACAAATGTATTTATTTTATTTTTTTAAACGTCCGAATGCGCACTGGGTGCACAAATCCAGACTCCCCCACTTTATTTAAATGAGCCTTCGGGTGGGCCAGGTTCCGGGGCAATCGCATAATTTTATTGCGTGGGCCAGCGGGGCCTCTGCTGCCCCGGGGACCGCCGCCTCCCCTGGGCTATGTAAATTAGGTGTGGGGGGCACTCGGCCCTTCCACAGGCCCGGGGACCTCCATCTCCCCCATGCTTGTTTTGTAAATATTGGGGGCCTCTAAGGCCCCCCAAGCCCCAGAAATCGCCACCCCCTGGGGATTTAATTACAGATGAAGGGGGGCCTCACCAGCCCCCTGCAGTCCCAGGGACCACTACCTCCCAGGGGCTTTGAAAATAGAGGGATGGGGGCCACGCGGCTCCCCTCCTGAAGACAATGATGGCCCTGGGGACCGCCACCCCAAGGGGCCGGCTCCTTTAATGTCCCAGGGAGCCGGACACAGGACATTGTTGTTTACTATGACAGGGTGGAAGCATTTCTCCCTGCTTTGCTTCTTTAAAGCGAGAGCAGCAAATCCTGCTCTCACTTCAATGAATGCATGTTAGCAGCTCCCCTTGCCCAAAAGCAATGCTGGTTCCCGCAGGAGGCGGGGAGCCGGTGGGACCGTGGGGGCATTGGATCTCCCCCCATGGTCCCCAGCAAAGAGGCCATGCCCTGGGAAATGGGGTCTCGGGACCAGAAGTGGACAAGGGAAGGGGTCCAATCAGACCCCTTCCTAATGATTAATAACATTCAAGAATTGGGATGGGGTCCTTGGGCAAATATAATTTAATGGAAGTGGACCATTTTTTTAAAAAAAAGTTTGGAGTGGCGATCCTAGCGTGGCGCTCAGCATGGCCCACTAGTGTGAAAGCACTGGGCGTGCGGCTCTGAGCACGACCCTCTAGTGTGAACGTGCTGGGTACGTGGCTCTCAGCGCGCACCCCCCCTAGTGTAAACGTGCTGGGTGCCCGGCTCTCAGCGCGGCACCCGAGTACTTCACAGGTCTTTAACCCCTTAAGTGCTGCCGTCGGCCAACGGTCGTCGCGAGCACCACCTTTCCAGTGCTGCGCACGACCGTTGGCCGACGGGCCAGCATTCATTCTTCGAACGTTCAGCACTGGGCTCTGAACGTTTGACGCTTGTGGTGTTTCCCAGGAATGAATCAAAGAGGAAACAAAGTGTAGGTCTGGAGTCCAGTTTATTCGCCTCATCCATCAACAGCTTCAGGTCGTAACTGACCTGGAATCATGCATACATTCCTAATCATGGAAACATTCCTATTCTAAGCAAAGGGACTAGAACGAGGGAAGGGGAAAGGCAAGTAAGAAAGCACAACATAACACATCTCCCATCTTTACAAAAACATAATGAACAGAAAATAAAGAGGCAAAGGAGATAAAAGAAACTGATGAGCAAACGGAAATCAATGACCATAACTTACACATAATCTTTCATGTACATTGGAGCACTGCGTAACCTTTGACTCCTCATGCGAGAACTGGATGGAGAGTTGTGACAAGTGCGAGAAGCATTGCTTATGCCAAACAGATTAGATGAGATATCAGAGTCAGACAAAGAAAGGTTCTTAGACCTGACAACTACAACTCGACTCTTGTTCCAAATCCTCCCATCCTGTGTCTTTACAGCATTACCAAAAACTTTAATGGCCGGCCTAACATTGGTATACTTGGACCACGGCCTTCTCCCTACCGGTGCCTTTATTTTTATAAGGTCACCTACCTTTACATCATGAAATTTAACACGTTTGACTTTGTCAAAATATGCCTTCCTACAAATTTGTTTCTCAACTTCTCTCTCCCTCCAAGCTCCCACATGATTATCCACAAATCCCTTCTTCATGTTCATCCAACCTGGACACCACATCGTGTTCGGAACCCTCCCTCTAAATAGCTCAAAGGGAGATTTTCCAGTGGTCGAGTGAGGGGAGTAACGATAAGCGTCTATTCTTTCTCTTAATGCATCCTTCCAATTCAAGCCACTAGCTCTTGCGAGCTGGATGCACTCTTTCAATGTGCGATTGACCCTCTCAACTGCACCATTTGTTTCAGGGTGATATAGCGATGTTCTCTTGTGTACTATTCCACATTTTTTAAGATAGTCTTCAAAGACACTAGAACAGAACTGAGGACCGTTATCTGACAGTAAACTATTAGGGAAACTCTCTCTCAAGAATATGTCCGATAAAAACTTTATGACAGAACTAGAAGTAATTTCAGAGACAGCACGAACCTCAATCCATCGTGAATACAAATCAACTAAGACTATCAGATATGGAGTGTCAGAAACACCCGTAAGAGGCCCTAAAATGTCGATTGCCAATTCATCCTAGGGATGATCAGGTAACTCCCTACATACCATGGGCATTTGCCTGACTTTTAGGATCTTATCACTTGCACAGCATTCCACACACTCCCTCACCAAACGTTCTATTTCCAAGTCCATTCCTGGCCACCAAAACTGAGTACGAACCATCTCCTTGGTTTTTACTATTCCCAAATGACCAGAGTGTGCATGAAAGAGCAATTTTTTTCTTAAAGTGAAAGGAGGTATAAGTCTCAACCCACGAGTTAGCATGTCATCTGAAATTGAAAGTTCATGAGAAACAAGAGACCATGGTTTGTCCAAGCGCTTGTTATCTTTTAATAAGGACATTACTTTAACCAGCTCCTCATCCTTCAACAATTCCTCTTTCCACTCTTCTTTACTTACAACACCCTCTGTGACCTCACAAACATTCAAGTATTCATCTACATCAACATAGTCATCTTCGTACCCCTTATCATCGCTTTTAACCAATCTAGAAAAACAATCAGCAGCCTTGTTAGACACACCGGGTAAATACTGGACTTCAAAGTCGAATTCTTGTAAAGATATGATCCATCTTCTTATCCGAGAAGAAATGGAATCTAGTCCTTTTTTACAAAATACTTCTTTCAAAGGCTTATGGTCAGATTTAACAATAAATTTAGTCCCCCAAACTAAATTCTTGAACTTTTTAAGTGCCCAATATATCGCTAATGACTCTTTTTCGATTACGGAGTAGTTTAACTCCGGACCACGAAGGCACCTGGATGCACATGCAATTAAAGACTCATGTCCTTGTTTATTTTGTACCAACACCGCCCCTAATCCCTTTTCACTTGCATCAGTAAAAATGACAGTAGGTAAACCAGGAACAAATGCCTGCAAGGATGGAGCTTTCTTTAATTCCTCTTTTATTCCCTCAAATTCCTTCTTACACTCATCTGACCAAACAAAAATGACACTTTTCCCAGTGAGTCTCCTCATGTTCTTCGTCTTGTCCGCAAAATGTACTATAAACTTCCCATAAAATTCTACCATCCCTAAAAAGGACAATAACTCTTCTCTATTGATAGGTTCTGCAACATTACTGATGGAAGTAACCAAATCCGATTTCGGAAAAACACCTTCACTCTTGATACAGTGCCCTAGGTAATTTACTTCTTCTAAGCCAAATTTACACTTCTCTTTCTTAAGAGTCAAACCAGAATCAGCCAGTCTTCTCAACACTTCACACACACGCTCGTTGTGTTCCTGCACGTCCGACCCATACACTAGAAGATCATCCTGGTAACATTTTACCCCAAGAAGACCTTTAAGTAAGTGTGTCATAATCCGCTGGAAAACCGAGGCAGCTGATATCAATCCAAAGGGCATCCTTTTGAACTTAAAAGTCCCCATCGGTGTTACAAAAGCAGTTAAGTCCTGACAAGAAGTGTCTAGTTCTACCTGGTGGTAGGCAGATGCCAGATCCAGGGTAGTGAAGTATTTCGCACCCTCTAATGTGCCTACCATTTCATCTATGTTGGGTAACGGAAATCTGTCCACCACCACCTCTTTGTTTAACGCTCTTAGGTCAATGCACAAACGAATCTCACCAGTAGGCTTCTTCGCAACCACAATGGGAGACAACCATTCCGTGGCTTCTACAGGCTCTATAATGTTATTTGAAACTAACTTTTCTAACTCTTCTTGTACCTTTACCTGTTCTGCTAGTGGAATCCTTCTAACCTTCGCTACTACAGGGATAGCATTTTTCTTAAGCCTGATACAATGCTTATAGCCAGTTAAACATCCCAACTTGTCTTCAAAGACAGATGGAAATTTTCCAGAAAACATGTCAGCAAGATTTTCCACCTCCTGAATTCTCACCTGCGGTGTGGCATTAGGATCAAGTGTGACTCCAAGATCACGTTGGTCACGCCAACTAATTAGTGCATCCCCAAAATTGGTAACATAGATTTTTCCAGGAATGATTCTACATCCTAATTCCATAGTGGCAGTAAAGTAACCTAAAATCTTAATGGGTTTACTGCCATACCCTAGCGGTAAGATGTCACTTTTGAACAATTTAACATTTTTCCCAAAGGTTTTGTGCAAAAGCTCCTCATCAATCATAGTGATCTGTGAACAAGAATCAAATTTAAATTCAATCATGGCATCATCTACTTTAACTAAATGTGTGGGATGTTCTAATACTCCATCACTAACTTGAAACGTAACCGTTTTCACCTGTGGTTGTGCCCATTTCTTGTACGTATTATCCCTTTTATTACCTTTTGTCCTACAACATTTTGAAAAATGACCTCTTCTCCCACATTCATTGCAAATAACTTTTAAAGCAGGACAATTTGGTGAGTTAGCTAAATGTCCGGGATTGGCACACCTGAAACAAGAAAATTTGTTAGACATATTAAAATTAGAATTATATCTGTTCGTCATATTGTCATTCCTCCCACTGTCTTCTTTTCCCTCTTTCTGAACCTGACAAACTACTTCTTCTACTTTGGATTCCGTTTTCTTCTCAGGTTCTACTGTTTTCTCTTTTTCTCCTTTCAGTTCATCTACGCATTTGGTCATGTGTTCGACTTGTTTTGCAATGACAAGTACTTCCTCTAGAGGTGGTTCATCCTTCAGCCATAACTCTTTACGAATGCTGTCATGTGCACATTTTAAGACGAACTGATCTCTTATCCTTTCTTCTAATGTCTGTCCAAACTTACATGAAGATGCCAATTTTCTTAGAGCGGACACGTAGTCTTCTACAGACTCATCTCTCTTCTGACCCCTCAAGCCAAAATGGTACCTCTCCATTATTGTGCTCAATCTTGGAAGATAGTGACGATCTAATTGCTCTATTGCTATTTCATACTCGTTTAGGTTTCTCTGTTCCGCTGCTGTGAGCTCCGGCAAGTGTTCTAGTACATCCTGTCCTTCACCACCTAGACAGTGTAATAGTAAGGAGAGCTTCCTTTCTGCACTTAGGTTTGTACCACACACTCTCGCATAATTCGCAAAAATCTTCTTCCATTTCTGCCATTTCACACTAGGTTCACCTGGACTTATCAAAAAAAATGCTGGTTGTGTGACATTCTGCATATTTAACTTCTTTCCTTTTATTTTTATCTATAGCAAATAGTCTTTCTTCTCTTTATCCTTTATTGTGCCCTTAATATACTTTTTTTTTTTATTTAAATGTCATTAATAAAGATTTAGTTGTGTTAAAAAAAAATTGAGCTTCTTCTGTCTTTTTTTTTTAGTAGAATAGGCTTTGTGAGATCATACTCCCTTTTTTTTTAAAGACAGATTCTAATTTCCTTCAGAAGCGTTCCTTTACATTGTTCTCAAAGACAATCAGGGTTCTTTTCTCAATATCCGTGTTTTTTTTTTATGTAAAACGAACGTTCCTTCACCCTACGTTCTTTTAACTGTGAGCACATAAAGTTCAACCATTGGAATTCTTTTCCTTTATACGCGCATTACACACAGCGTGTAATGAGGCTTGAAACGCACGGTGACTTCCTTCACACGCTGCGTGCCACGTCAGTGAACCGCATGACGCCTTCTTTCTCTACGCGCTGAAATCTCTCGCGCAATCAGAAACGAGCAGCGCGAGCGCCTTTAACGGCTCTCCAAACAAACAATACGCGTTGTTTGTATTCTTTCTTTTACGTCCCCTTATTATTTTTTTTTAACCTCCCTCCGTACTCCTCACCAGATTAAGGAGTTTTCTTTCTTCGTTTTAAACCGTCGACTCAGCCGCTGGAAAGACTTCGCTTTCTTCGAATGGAAAACAGCCGCTGGGGAGGTACTTCAAGTAGAGGACAGCTGGGTGTTGAGGCGATGTGAGGTAGGATCGTCGCCAATAATAATGTGGTGTTTCCCAGGAATGAATCAAAGAGGAAACAAAGTGTAGGTCTGGAGTCCAGTTTATTCGCCTCATCCATCAACAGCTTCAGGTCGTAACTGACCTGGAATCATGCATACATTCCTATTCTAAGAATCATGGAAACATTCCTATTCTAAGCAAAGGGACTAGAACGAGGGAAGGGGAAAGGCAAGTAAGAAAGCACAACATAACAACGCTCTTATGAGGTTAAGAAACCATTTACCTGTCCTTGAGGCTTTGTTATGTTTTCAAACATTCTTAGAGCCTCTGCATCTCCACTCTGCCCATGACTGGAAGAATTAGCCACCCTCCGAAATTTTTATCAGCCTCCCCCGGAATTTGGCTCTGGTTCCACCCCTGACTGGCTCTGCTGGCTCCGCTTACTCCTACAGAATTCCATAGATTCTATATTCCGCATGTCATTGATCCAGCTGTGGGGCTGGGAATATCTTGCAGACAGGATTCTGGGCATTTTATTACTGGTGCTCCACAGACCCAGCAGCTCGCTTTAGGAGATCCAGTGGAAGGGATTACGGGAATCCAACAGTCAGAATTCCTTGAACCAGAGATCAACAACCTGGGAGGGTATCCACTGAAAGAGAATGCAGTATACCACAAGGAGAATTCTAAGCTCCTGGACTCGGTTTTCCAGGCATCCATGTGGTATTCCTGCTAGGCAGTGGCCAACATTTTAGTGGGCGGGAACCAAGGGTACTAGCACAAAGGCTGTGGGGATGCCGTAGCAAAGAAGATGGGTGCATCAGGTAGCGGCGCAGTGCCTACTCATGCTCCATGCGTAGCGTCGGCTCTCCCGAGGCTTAGTTTGCAATCCTGACGCTCCGCCGGGGTTGCCACTGGTTGGCAGCCAATTAGAGCCCAGCTAGGGGTTAGGCTCCGCCAACATATGTACTTTTCACATCACTCCGCCAATCCCCAAGCACTTATAAATTCACCATACACTCTCCTTGCAGTACTCTAATCACTTAGTCTCTACCCATGTACTCATAGAATGACCCAGACAAAGTTACATACCCAAGGTCTTCCCCACTGCCAGAGGTAACATGGTTGCATGCGCAGTCAACAGCACAATGTAATGTGGTAGGGCCCAGCGCCATCATGCATATATAATGAACACACAAACACAGTTAGATAGATAGTGAAAATGGCTACGGGCACTTGTGCCTAGCCCCTTTTTAAGTCTCGTGTTTGGCACTGCATGTGCTGCATATGCTGCATGCGCTGTCTCAGCGAGACTAAAGTAATATATATGTTGGGTGAAACTCTGTGTAATTTGTTATACAGCTTGTGATTCGTTTAACTGTGGCATTGCTGTTGTTTACTTGATTTCTGTTGGCTGTCGGCCCTATGGTAACTTCTGTGTAGTCCAGAGGCAGCGGCGCCTAACTACAGTTTCACTCCGCTCGCACTTAATTGCGTGCAGCCATCTGGTTGGGGGTGTTTCCCCTCTCCTCTCCCTCGTTCTGCATGGCCGCTTGTTTTCTTACCCGTTGCCCCCTGTTTTGACTTACACAACTGATGAGCCCCTCGATATTCTCGTAAACTGTCACGCTGGTGCACTTGCTGTTTTTGTCTTGCAGCGGCTTCGTCATGTTTCTGCATAGCAGAAAACACCCCGGGTGGTGGCATAAATAATTATGTGTGTCTTTAAGAAAATGGAGGTACGAGTGCTGCAAATGCTCGGGTCAGGTAATGGAAAGTGCACGCAGAGAACAGAATCCTGACTTCACTTCACTCTTATTGTATCCACGTGAAGGCTAAATGCGCTGGAAGAGCGTTGGAAGCCTCACGTGGAGCATTATGGTGATCCCGACCCTGGGTTGTCAGAGGGGGATCGTGCAGGGGTCACCTTGGTCTCTAGGAACCTGAAAATAGTGACGAGCGAGTGAGATTTGAAAAAAAAAGTGTATCAGTTTCAGGAGCGCACTCTTCACCACTGCCAGCCCGCCCAGAACTTTTAAGCAACCTTGCCCCCCCCAGAGTGAACTCGGAAAGATAGCTTAGTGAGTTTAGCGCTAGCTGCGGGTGCCTGTGCCGGGCCATCAGTCGCAGTTTGAAATCCGGACACAAACGCTTGCTCAGCCTTGCCTCGTTCACAATGACTTTCAACTGAGCATCATCAGGCAGGTGCCTAATTATAGCGCTTCGAATCGGTCGGCCTGTAGGAGCAAGCGCTACAAAGCCATTTGTTATTATATGTATTAGTAGCATTTCTTATTCTGTGCCTGGACAAGTAAATCACTTTTATTTTGCTTCTAGCCTCATGCGCTAACACTGCTGGGCATGCAAAGCTAGGCTCGCATTTCACTTGCCTTGACACGGACTCCTTTATTTGTATCCTTCTGTTTGTGTAGGGGGTATGGCGTAACGTAATTGCTTCTAGGCGCTTGATAGAACTACTCCATGCCTAGAGTCGTGATTGTGAAGCTTGGTCTGCCGGTGCCTCGCAGTAGTGAAGGAGTTGTAGGGTCTGTAAAGACCGAACCAGAGACCGCTGGTTCCATAGACGATGCCAGTGCCACCTGGGTGATGTTTTGATTGGCACCACTATACTTGGATTTAGACACTTGGCCAAACACTGTGGAAGGCTTGGAAAGCGTGCCACTGCTTCAACTCTTCATTGGACCGGAACTTCTGTAGTGCAGGCTTTGGGCTTTTTCACCAAAATAACATTTTCTGCTCTCATCCACTAACTTCAGCGTATTGCAGGCAGCACAAACAGTGGAGGGGCACAGTGTGGTAAATGAATGATGCAAAGTCCACTGTGTAAGTAAGATCCTTTATTGTAAGTTTCTTCCAAGTCAAGTTTATAAGTCAAGTTAGGAAGTACAGGTAAAGAAGACCCCACCAGGAGCCAGCTGTTAGCAGCTCAGCCTGAGTTGACCAACTGCCACAGTAAGATAGCGAGAGGCACTGTGAGCCAGAGAGACATCCGCCGGATGGTTCATGGCGAAAACGTGTTGACCAAAGTGTCGACCAGGCAGAGACAGCGTGATACTACGCTTGACGTATCTTCGTAGCAAAGGGTCACAGGAGGGAAGAATTAGAACGTGCAGATCATCGCTAACTCCCAAGATCATTCCAAAGACGTCATCAATCGGACGGTAGCAGGGAAACATAGAAGATCGCAGCGGACCAACCGTCGGCCAACCGTCATCAGTGTTCAGTATGGTGAGAAAAGAAAGTTAGCAAAGCACGCTGAAACCGGGCTGTATTTACACGCTGGTAATGACTTTCCGAAGTTTAGGACTGGAATTGCTAAGCAGTACAAGAACCAATCTGCCAGAAAGAAGCGAGTTCTGCCGTAGTAAATAGATAAAACGTGCGAAAACTCACCAGAGATGGTGTTCCACAATGCAGAACCACCGATCCATATCACTGTAGTTATGCTAAAATAACAGGAGCTGCCATTGTATTTTGTGCCTCCTAGAAACACTAGCAGATGTCACACAGGCAGAGTAGGCAGAGTCAGTTGGAAAGTCTCCTACAAGACAGAAAGCTGGGTGACAACAAAACTCCAGTTTCCATACACAGGGCAGAGACAGGCAGAGTAAGCAGAGGCTGCTGTAAAGTCTCTTAGATAACGAAGCGCCCAGTTTGCAGATTGTCCATACACAAGCAGACAACCAAGTAAAGACACATGCACAGGGTGCAGGCTGTCCAGGTGGAACAGGACACTGGTGGGGTCAGCTGGGCATTACCTTTAAGCTTATGTATAATGTCTTAAGTTCTTTTCCTTGTAGTAGCTTCCTTAGTTCACACGTAGGTTCATCCTCTTCAAAACGTCACCAAACGGTGGTAAATGAATGATACAAAGTCCACTGTGTAAGTAAGATCCTTTATTGTAAGTTTCTTCCAAGTCAAGTTGATAAGTCAAGTTAGGAAGTACAGGTAAAGAAGACCCTACCAGGAGCCAGCTGTTAGCAGCGCAGCCTGAGTTGACCAACTGCCACAGTAAGATAGCGAGAGGCACTGTGAGCCAGAGAGACACCCAGGCATTCTATGATGTCATAGACATCATGGTACAGTCTATCCAGTGAAGAACAGTAGAGAGGACATTTACTACACACAGCCCAGACAGCTGTGCTTAGATGCATGCCCTATATATTTATAGGAACCGTTTCGTACAAACCGTAGCATTTCTAATGTGGTGACACCTGTAAAGTACAGTATGTATATAGATGTGTGGAGCCTTATTTGCTATTTACTGCCATTGATGAGCGTGGAGGGGACTGTAGCGCCTGAGAGGCCCGAAGTCTTGAGTGGGTCATCTTGACGCCCCTCCCCCAAACAATTGTTAAGAGTTTACCTTTATAAGCCCCCTGTTCTCTTATGTTGAGTGGTAATAAAAATGAACGGCGCCACCCGCACCTTGGGGCGTGGCGCCCTTAGTGGCATCTCGGGCGAGAGGCAGTCTGTTTTCTCTTTTCAGTAAAAGGACAGAGGTGAGGGGCCCAGGCCCTGC
The DNA here is from genome assembly GCF_964263255.1 of Lissotriton vulgaris. NCBI lineage: Eukaryota > Metazoa > Chordata > Amphibia > Caudata > Salamandridae > Lissotriton > Lissotriton vulgaris. Next base: position 223,171,999 of record NC_141695.1, read on the forward strand.
TGAAGTCATGGCAACTACAGAAGCAGCCGGAGAGGTCTGGAAGCCCTCTTTGTCCAGCGCACAGTCTCTTTGCATAATGCAGTCGTCATAGGAATGTCCGCTCCACTGTGGTAAAACGTAGGATGTGAGCTTTGCTCTGTAGTAATAAATCTCTATATCTGCATGGATTATTATCCTTCCACCAAGTAACATGTCATTGGGTTAAACTTCTTTTCAATGGCATGGAGTACGAGTCTGTAAATGGTACAATGGTGCTGGAAAGTGCAGAAAAGTGTGGTTTAGAAATGTCCATCATGCATCAACAGTGCGGACAGCACAGCTATGTACGTCCTTCCCCCATCTCACCTCTTTTGGGTCATACTAAAACTCCGAAATTGCACATTCACCGTGCAATCGGATCTTTCGGTACCAGCAAGAAAAAGGCTTGAAACCGGCTTTGATTAGGAAAATGACTTCATGGTGGAAAATAGGAGGTTTTAGGTTCTTTTTTAAATGGGAAAAGGTAAGCAGTTTCCTCAATTCAGCAAGTTCATTTCTCCAAAAAGAACCCCTCAACGTTTCTTTTTTTCCCCTCAACTTTTCTTTTTTTCCTTTTTTGCACCCGCGTCGCAACCTTCAGCTGCTTGCTCAGCTAGCCATTTCGTTTTACAAACACAAAGAAGCCGAATTCAATCTGCATTAGTGCTTAATGAGTAAACAAATGGAAGAACAGGTATACCTATGTGGCAGGCAGCTGGAAACTTGTATGTTTCTGTCAGTCATTTGGCTTTCCCTGAAGAGATAACATAGCAACATAACGTGTATTTGTAAAGCGCACGTTCACCCGTAGGCATCTTGGCGCTGAATAACAGATGTTTTCGGTACCCAACTCAATTTTTCTCATTTTATCGACCTCGGATGGATGAAAGGCTGAGTGGACCCGTCGGAATTTGAACCTGTGATTGCGAGGTTGAACACCAGCCTCTGCAGTGGATGCATTTGTCCACTAAGCCACCATACCGGGCTACGGATACGACTGGCAGGGTACTTGTATGCTTTGTAATAAAGCAAGGCAAGGTTGAAGGCCATATTTTCTTCATGCGCTTGTGCCCATGTGTGTAGCTATTGGCAGATTACAACGTTTTTTTTTTACATTTGTCACAACGGAGGGCGACAATGGGAACACTGCCATTCCTGGCAAAGTTGCATGTCAAAGCTGCAAATGAAATAAGCACACAACAAGCATTTGCAATGCAATGGTCTCAGCATTGTTAAAGTTAGAGCTATTGGTATTGCTCATGACATTATTTTTATTTATGTTTTTGTTTTTAAGACATAAATAAATGGCATTGTCATTTACAATGCCAATAGCTTAATCGCTCGCAAATGCCAGACCTATTGCATGTGCACCCACACAGAGCCACCCACACAAAGCCACCTACACACACACACACATACAGAGCCACCCACACAGAGTCATTCACATAGAGCCACCCACCCACACAGAGCCACTCACACACACAGCTACCCACCCACACACACAGAGACAGAGCCACACACACACACACAGGTAGAGCCACACACACAGACAGAGCCACACACACAGACAGATCCACACACAGAGCCACATACACATACAGAACCCCCCCACACACACACAGAGCCGCGCACACACAGAGCCACACACACACACACAGCCACATCATGCACACACACACAGCCACACACACACAGAGCCACACACACACACAGAGCTGCACACACACATACACACACACAGAGCCACACACACTCACATAGCCACACACACACAGAGCCACACACACAAAGAGACACACACACACAGAGACACACACACACTCACATAGCCACAGACACACACACACAGAGCCACACACACACACAGAGACACACACACACACAGAGCCACACACATACACACAGAGCTACATACACACACAGAGCCACACATGCACACAGAGCCACACACACACAGAGCCACACACACACACAGAGACACACACACACTCACATAGCCACAGACACACACACAGAGCCACACACAGAGACACACACACACAGAGTCACACACACACACACAGAGCCACATACACACACAGAGCCACCCATACACACAGAGCCACACACACACCGAGCTACACACACACACAGCTACCCACCCACACACATACAGAGACAGAGCCACACACACACACAGACAGAGCCACACACACAGACAGAGCCACATACAGAGCCCCCCCCACACACACAGAGCCACACACACACACACACACAGAGCCACACACACACACAGCCACATCATGCACACACACACAGCCACACACACACCCAGCCACACACACACACACAGAGCCGCACACACACACACACAGCCACACACACACACACAGCCACACACACAGAGCCACACACACAAAGAGACACACACACATAGAGACACACACACACTCACATAGCCACAGACACACACACACACACAGAGCCACACACACACACAGAGCCACACACACACACAGAGCCACACACACAGAGCCACATACACACACAGAGCCACACATACACACAGAGCCACACACACAGAGCCACACACACAGAGCCACACACACACACAGAGCCACACACAAACACACACACACATAACATAACATAACATAACACAGAGCCACACACAGGGAACAGAGGCCAGAAAAAATGCTCACAACGAGGGAACAGAGGCCAGAAAAAACGCTCACAGCGAGGGGGCAGGAGAGCAAGCACAGCGAGGGGGCAGGAGAGCAAGCACAGCCAGGGGGCAGGAGAGCAAGGACAGCAAGGGGGCAGGGGAGCAAGCACAGTGAGGGGGCAGGGGAGCAAGCACAGCAAGGGGCAGGGGAGCAAGCACAGCCAGGGGGCAGGAGAGCAAGCACAGCCAGGGGGCAGGAGAGGAAGCACAGCCAGAGGAGAGCAAGAACACCCAGGGGGCAAGAGAACAAGCACACCCAGGGGGCAGCAGAGCAAGCACAACCAGGGGTCAGGAGAGCAAGCATAGTGAGGAGGCAGGGGAGCAAGCACAGCGAGGGGGCAGGGGAGCAAGCACAGCAGAGCCATTCCTCGGCGGCTCCAATGCCTGCCCAGAGTGGAGGTTGATGAGGCGCCCTTCACTCCAGTACCCCAGCTGCAGGTCAGTCTTGTCCTCCAGGAATGGTCGAACCTGGACAGGTCCCCCTCCTCGCTGCCAGTGAGTAGAGAGGTGCGGAACATGTCGACTTGTAGGAAGAAGGGGCAGAGCACCCTCTTCAGCTCCTCCTGGGTCCCAGGTTGGGGATCAGCCGCCAGTGCTTCTGCTGCCCTCGGGGGGCCATCGTCTGGTTCTGGGGGGCGTCGGGCAGAGCCTTTAAGACCACGGAGCAGTCCTCAGAGTCGCCAGCCATCACACTGCCCCCTCCGGCGGCGCACCCAGGAGGCAGTGGCACGGGGCGGGGGGCAGAGGAGGCATGGTGAATCTGCTGGCACTGCAGGTAGTCCAGGCTGAGGGCAGTGTCCGTGGCATGGTTGCGCAGCCGGGCACTGTCCACCCATGCCCAGAGCTGCCCCTCGGCCTGTGCCTTGTCATAGTCCTGCTCTGAGGATGCACTCTGGTTGGCTCGGCTGGTCAGCAGCTGGCACTGCCCACATGCCTGCAGGAAGTACCAGCTCTTCCCCCCGGGGCGGGACAGGTTGGCATGGGAGGGCAGGTGCCTGGCAGGGAAGTCCAGGGCCACGTTCCTGGTGAGGATCCCCCCGGACACGAGGCCTGCGGGGCCCATGACTCGCCTCCTGCAGAGCAGCGCCGGGCCCCGGGCAGGGCTGGCACTCCCAGCGGAGCTGTTGCGCTTTTGCCATCCAGAGTGCCCTGCGAGTGAGGGGCGCAGACAGCCTTTGGGTGGACGTGGCATTGAGGGCCCCCCCAGATGAGCATTTCAGAGACACCCACTGGCCCTGGTCTGCGGATGAGTTCTGGGGAGGGTTGGCGCCGCTTGTCAAGGAGCCCAGGGCGTCCCGGATGGTGTCTGTAATGGCCTCGGCGGTGGTGCTCAGCTCCCATCTCCAGCTCCATCCCTGCCACCCGCTCGGGGTCCCGCTGCCGGGCGCCCGGGGAGGGGAAGTAGCCCCCGGCCACCTGCTCGGCCGCCAGCCTCCCCGGCCACTGCCTCCGGCGCTGCCGCTCCTCGTCCTCTGGGCCGGGCTGGGGCTGATGCGCTGTGGGTTCACCATCTCTCCCACGGCATCCCGGGGCCCCTGCTCGAGGCTGCCATCTTCAACCCTTCTCCCCCCTCCTCTGGGATGACTCCAACTTTCCACGCACTCGGAGTCTGCGAATCGAGGAAAAGCAAGCAAAATCGTCCAAGATCCCAGTGTTTTGGCTGCTGTTGCCTGAGTGCAGCAATGGGAGGGAGGCTGAGGGGGCAGCAGTGACAGCAGGGGATGCGCTGCGGGTTCACTATCCCTCCCACGGCATCCCGGGTTCCCTGCTCGAGGCTGCCATCTTCAACCCCGCTCCCCCCTTCTTTGGGATGACTCCCACTTTCCACGTCCTCGGAGACGGCGAATCGAGGAAAAACAGGCAAAAGCGTCCACGATCCCAATGTTTTGGCTGCTGTTTCCTGAGTGCAGCAATGGGAGGGAGGCTGGGAGCTGGCTGGGTCCGAGCGCTGTTTCCATTCACTTAAATTTAAAAAACACAGGAACGCTGACAAAGCAACACAAGAACATCTCCATGAGTCAGGGATTTCATGTCTCACACTGCCTGCACGCGCCAGTCAGCCCTCTGATTGTTTAATACGGAAATACCAATCAGAGAACTGACTTGAGCGTGCAGGCAGCGTGATGAGGGGCGTGCTCTCTCCCAATGACGTCAGGGAGAGAAAGAAGAGCAAAAACACACCCCTCTATCCCAAAAAAGACGGGGCTTAAATGGAGTGACGCCTCTCTCCTCCAATGGCTAGCCAGCATTTACGAGGCCAGCCAATGGAGAAGAGGGGCCTGTTTAAGCCCCCAATACTCTAAACATAAAATCTCGGCTGCGCCACACTGCTGCTCAGTGTACGCTAGGCCGAGACCTAAAAAGGGGTCTCTGGAGCTGCTGTCTGCGCCCGCACCTTGGATGGAAAGCTACCACTGAGGACAGTGCGTCTAATATACACAACCTGCCACAAAATGAAGTGCCTCATAAGAAAGCTCTCATTTCAGGCCAGGCCGCTAACAATAACAAAGAGACAGGATACGACCATCCGTCTCAATTATGACGACAGTGTTTTCCTCTCATAGTATCCTGTCTGTCATGTACCCTTTGTGTTCCAAAGGAGGTCTCATACATCATCTTTATACAAAGATTGAAGGCCCCCAGGGGAGGCTTTCCTGATCACTGCCCCACCCTTGCCTTCTGAGTACCTCCAGCCAGGGTGACAGGAGCAGCTCCCTGCTACACTGGAGCTCATTTGCATACAAATTAAGCTTTCCAGCGCTGCGACTAACTGGGCAGACAGTCTGCAGAGTTAACTTTTGTCGCGGCCGCTGAGGATGATCTTCAGAAAAATATCCTTTTTGAAATACGAACAACTGTTTAAAAAAAAAGCATTTGCAATGCAATAGGTCTCGCATTAGGAAAGTTTGAGCTATTGGAATTGTAAATGACAATTTTTTTATTTATGTGTTCGTTTTGAAAATAGCAAAATTAATAGCTTTGTCATTTACAATGCCATTAGTTTTAACTTTCGCAAATGTGACACCTATAGCATTTGTAATGCATATGTGTTGTATTTACATGACTTAGATGTATTGATATTACAAATAACAATGGCTTTTAATTTTTTTAATAATTAATACTTAAATAAAAGTTATTGTAATTTATAATGGCAGAAGCTTAAACTTTTGTAAATAACTTTTGTGAAGATTATGTCAATTGGATTTTATTGTGACGAAAATCCCAGAACATAAGTGAAATATTAACATCTTTTTGTGACATTTGTAATAAAGCTTGAAATATTGAGAGAACATATTTGAACCAGTTGTTGTTGAATGGTTGCACAGATTGATACTGTGGTGACACTGAGTGATGTTGTGGTGGCGACGAGTGATGCTGTCGTGTTCAGTGATGCTGTGGTAGCGCATAATGATGTTGTGGTGCCCCTGAGTGATGCTGTGGTGGTGCTGAGTGATGCTGTGGTGATGCGACAGATAGATCGATTGAGTGCGTTAGATAGATCGAGTGAGGGCGATAGATAGATACATAGATAGATAGAGTGAGGATGATCGATAGATAGATAGAGTGAGGGCGATAGATAGATAGACAGATAGAGTGTATTTATGTTGCATTGAGTACAGTGTAAGTATGAGGTGTGTAATTATATGGCACTGAGTGGTATTATGTGGTGTGTATTTACGTTGCACTGAGAAGAGTGTAATTATGTGGCGTGTAAATATGTGGCACTGAGTGGTAATATGGGGAGTGTATGTTGTATTCAGTAGAGTGTAATCATGTGGTGTGTAATTATGTGGCACTCATTGGGATTTGGAGTGTATGTTGCATTGAGTGCACTGTAATTATGTGGCGTGTAATTATGTGGCACTGAGTGGTATTTGGAGTGTATGTGGCATTGAGTACAGTGTAATTATGTGGCGTGTAATTATGTGGTACTGAGTGGTATTTGAAGTGTATGTTGCATTGAGTGCAGTGTAGTTATGTGGCGTGTAATTTGGTGGCCCAAAAAAAAGCACATCTCTGCCTCAATCATAACCTTTTCAGTTTACCACAGTTTGACCACCTCAACAATGGGCGATATTCATTTTAGGCATGCATACTTTAAAGAATATGGTCAAACTGTGCATTGTTTTGTAATTACACCTGGCCTTCTTGTTGCAGCCATATGCACAGACTAACTCAAACACTGAGCCTGATCCCTCTATGGTCTGCATGCTTGGGTCCCATGCATCATTCAGGGTGGAAATTCTTGCTATGGTCTCCTGGCTACGCCATATTTGAAAATATATCTCCTAAAAAGTGGAGCTTTATCGGCCCGCCCCTTGCTGCCTGAATTATCCAAAGGTGCAGGACAGGATACAGCCAAGAGAAGGAGTGTTTCTGGTCTATAGTGTGCCAATGATTTCTACCCTAAACAAGCATTAGCCTCCATCATTAGGGGCTTTGAGTTTAATGGGGTTCAGCTCTGCTGAGAAGGGATGTCTGCTGCCACTTTTCTGCAGTGTGTGTTGGGTTGTTCTCAAGAGCTTTTTTGGGTGTGTACACCCAGGGGAGTGATGTGTGTATGTCTTTTAATGCATGTTGTGAGTAAGCACACAGGGGTGGATGTACATATGTCTAAAGGGTGCATGTCTATATATTTAATAGTTGTGTGTAGACGGCAGGCAGGAATGTTTGCATGGTGGGTGTCATTTAAGGATGTTGTCTGTCTAGATGACAGAGAAGCCTCGTGCATCTCTTTCCAGTGGTTGCACTCACCTAGGGCCAGAGCGAGGATGACCTCGGCGCTCCTCCAGTGCCCCATGTCGAGGCTGCCACTGCCTGGTTGTCCTTTGTCCTGCAGCGTCCGTCCGCTTCTGGCTCACCCCCTGCCGGAGCCCAGCTGCCCTGCCTGCCGCCTTGGCGTGCTCTGAGCTGCCGCAGGCTGGGGGCTCTGCACTTCTTGGCCAGGCACGAGGCAGGGGAAGGCCCAGCTGTTTCATATATACATCTGTGTGTCCCGGCGACCCCGCCCAGCCTGGGGCTGAGGAACACAGGACTGTCAGGACAGGACTGTCTTTGGTGGATCGAAATCCCGGGTAGCCACGGGGAAAACTGGCGCATTTGTGGAAGGCCTTATCCCTTGCGAGGCACTACGCGGCTTGCCTGCATGGCGTGAAACACCAAAGTGGGCCACAGTCCCTGCTGCTAATAATTAGGGGGTGTGAGTATGCCGCCGTATGGCGAAGCCCTGAAAGACAAGTGAGGAGCAATCTGCCGGTGGGGGTTATCAATAATATGGAGGAGAGCGTAGAAACTGGGCCAACGTGAACAAGTGAAAGCGAAAGGCACGCCGTGAGTGTGCACATTGGCGGCTCGTGCCCATTGACGGCGCATGCGGCATTCGCCGCTGTGCTGGAATGCTGCGCAGCTCGCGAGGCCATGGGAGGGGGCCACCAAAGCAACATGCATGCCCGAGGAGCCTGCCTGCCCGAGAATAGCTACCGGGAGGCGACCAAGGCGGGTGAGTGACGGCACTGAAAGGAAATTAAATGAAATGGAAAGGGGTTTTGTAGAGCCCGACTGCTGCCCTCGGGCGTCCAAGTGCTGGGGAAGAAGAAGATAGTGCCTCATGGTGCAGTTACTTAGGAGTTTATTTTTCTTTAGTGAAGAAAAATGTTTTGAGCTGCTTGCGGAAGGATAACATGTTAGGATTGGATCTCAGGTATAAAGGGAGCGAGTTCCAGATTTTGACGGCATTGTGGGTAAAGGACCTGCCTCCAGCCCTTGATCTCCTCATCCGAGGAGCAATGGCCAGAAATGCATTGGTGGAATGGAGTTGTTTGTTGGGATGGTAGGAGGAGAGCAGAAATGGTTGATCTTTGGTCCAGTTTTCCAGAAGGCTTGGACGGGAGATGCACATGGCTTTGAATTTGATTAGTTCCCTGACAGGTAGCCAATGTAAGGTCCTCAACCCGGGTTCTACGTGGGAGCTGGAGCAGCATGCGTGCGGCACAATTCTGAATTCGCTGGAGTTTTTGTAATACATATTCCGTTGCCCCTAAGTACAGGGCATTACTAAAATCCAGTTGGGATTGAATTAAGCCTTGTATTACAACTTGTTTGGCTTCAAACAGTAGGAGAGAAAAGATTTTCTTTAACATTCTGATAATGCCAAAACAAATCGCAGATATCTTGGTTGCTTGAGTGTTAAGGGTCAAGGATTTGTCCAGCCAAACTCCAAGACTTTTTATGTTATCTTTCGGGGTGGGTGGAGTGCCCAGGCTAGTGGGCCATAAGAGGTCGATAGTGGGGAGTGCTGGCGGACCGAGTAACATAAGCTCGGTCTTGCCCCTGTTAAGTTTAAGGGACGATGCCGTCATCCAGTTTTTGATCTCTTCCATGCAGTCCATTAAGTCGGTCTGCGTTGGTTTGCAATTCTTTTGTGCAAGAGAGACCACCAGCTGAGTATCATCCACATAAGTAATGATCTTAATACCGTATGGGTGAACGATCTCAGCTAGTGGTCTCATGTACACATTGAATAGGCCAGGACTCAATGACGATCCTTGCGGTACCCCACAATCCAGCGGCGTACTTGAGGAGATAGAGTCTCTGTCAAAGACTTGGAATGTTCTTTCGCTCAAAAAGGATTTGAGCCAGGTTAGAGCGTTTCCTGATATTCCCAGATTGGGGAGTCGGTAAAGCAGAGTTTTATGGCTCAAATGCTGCACTTAGATCAAGGAGGATGACTGCCACTGATCCTCGCGATCTAAGATCCGCCTAGTTTCTTCCGTCACGGCCAACAAGGCCGTTTCTGTTCCATGTGTGGGGCGAAATCCAGTCTGAGAAGCATCAAGTAGATGGTTGTTTTCGAGAAACATTGTTAGATGGTGGTTTATATGTTTCTCCAAGATTTTGTTCACCCACTGTAGCAGGGAAATGGGGCAGTAATTATTGAGATTAGTAGGGTCCAGGTTAGGCTTTTTCAGAAGTGCTCTCACCATAGCTTGTTTCCAAGTGGGCGGAACACTACCTGCGGTTAAGGAGATATTGAGCAGATCCAGCAGGGTTGGGAGAATAACTTGGCTGGCTGCCGTCATTGTGCGTGGAGGTGCAGGATCGCAAGGGGAGCCTGATTTTACTTGTAGAATCAAGGATCCTAGTGTTTCTAGGTCTAGCAGAGGGAAATGGTCCAAAGTTATTCGAGAGAGCTGATCAGCTTCCGTAGGGAAGAAAGGTTCATCGGCAGGGGGCACCAGGACTGTGGCTGCAAATGACAGATAGATTTTATTTATTTTCTGATGGAAAAATTCCGCTAACTTATTGCAGCGGGAAAGAGGATTGTCATTGGGGACTGTAGGAGGGGGAAGTTTAGTAAGACTTTTGACAATTTGAAAAATCTCTCTCGGTTTCGATCTGGCTTTCATAATTTTGCCACTGTAATATGTGGATTGTGTCAATTTTATTTCTGATTTGTAGGCTCTAATAGCTTCCCTATATATAACTTTATCTGTAGTGGCGTGTCCCAGGCGCCATTTTCTTTCAAGCTTTCTACAGTATCGCTTTTTTCCTCTGAGCTCCTCAGAATACCAAGGGGCTGTTTCTTGTGGCCTCTTTAAACTGATTTTTCTCAAGGGGAGTACAGCGTCAAGGGATTTCCGGATCCAGTTGTCGAATTCCCTATTATCTAGTGAGGGATTTGGGAAAACAGGGGTCTAGAGGCTGCCAAAGAACTGGACCACTGTTCTAATGGGAGTCTAGACCAGTTTCTCATGTTTCGGGGATTGGGAGTGCCAAGAGCGGGTCTGTGGGTCGACCAGTTAAGAGGAATTAAAAAATGGTCTGTCCAAGGAAGTTGAATGGAAGAGCCTGTTTTGAGTTCTGCACAATTGCTGAATATAGGGTCCAGCAAGTGCCATTTATTGTGCGTTGGAGCTGATACTAACTGCTCCAGCTGAGCTGCACCAAACTTGCTGTCAACTCTTTGAATTATCTGAGCTCTTGTCAAAGTGAATGTTAAGATCCCCCAACAGCGTGAAATTGGAGGGAGATGTAGCTAATTCTGCTACAAGGGAAGGTAGTGCAGTATGAAATTGGTTCAATGGACCTGGGGGGCGGTAGATGAGGATCCCTGAGAAACAATCATTAGGAGAGAGTTTGATGGAAAAGGACAGACTTTCGCAGTCTGGAATAAAGTCCACGGTACAATGGCAAGTATATTGGGCTTTATGAATAATCGCAAGGCTCCCGCCTATCCCCTGGGCGCGGTCCCTACGTGCAATTTTATAGCCAGGTAGGAGTGTTTGCACTAGGTCGGGTTCTGAGTCTGGAGTTAGCCATGTTTCTGTTAAAAAAATTGCATCAGGTGCAAATTCGTCCAATAATAGTGAGATTTCCGTGCTGTGCTTCCGAAGAGACCTACAATTTAATAGAAACATTTTAAAATTCTGGGGTTCGGCCTCCTTCTGCACACCACTGAGTCTTACATTGCAGTGTGGACAAATGGTAGGTAAGTCTAAGGATTGATATGAGTGGCAGCTGCTTACTTTCGCAGGGGGTCTTAGGTTATGAAGGAGGTCCGGGCTGTAGTGCTTCCTCGAGACCGACCGTCGATCAGGGTTTGCGCCCCCTGGCTCCGGCCGGACGCGGACGGGCGCAGACGGGCTTGCCTTAGGTGCGCCTTCGGCAGACCCGCGGCGCGCCCGCTGCTTGCGTCCGCTGCGCGACCGGCGGAGGGTGTTCATAATATGGGGTGGAGGGGCCGAACCGCTACAGCTTCAACCCAGTTCTACCCCCAATATGGCGGCGGCGGTTTCCCGATCCCAGCGCCGAGGGGGATGTGAGTGATAGGGAGGAGGATTGTGCAAATGAGCAGTAGTAATCACGGCAACAAAAAAACAAACAAAATCACAGTTTTTAAAATTGTTAAAAGTTACTTTCATGCGCAGCTATTCTCCCGGCTTCCGCCTCAGGAGGATTCTATCAGGTTCTTAGTCTGCAGTGCCTGTGAGCACCGTCCGTGTTATTAGTGGATTACGTTTATGAGCGAGTACAATGCGTTTATCAAATCTGGGATACTGCTGAAAAACTGGAAAAAACATGAAATTAAGCTGCATTTAAAGCACACTACCATTTCTAAAATGGCATTGCTCCGTGCACGCGTTCCTCACTAAAGCTAAAGCACTATAAAGACGGCACTTTTACAAAACATGCTTGTTGGTAAAGAACACTTCAATTTCTTGTAATTGAAGCTGTGGCGCCAGCGAGCTGCCAGTTATTTCCTTTCCTGAAAGTAGAGGCCGTAAATCTTGCTGAAAGCGCCAGCTGAACATGGTTAAGAATAAAAGTAAAAGTTACAAACTTAAATAAACTGCAACAGTTCAGTCACAATGGAGCCCGTGTTCACGATCCGATTCCGGCATGCAGCCTGCGCGTGCCCATCTCCTGTCTCCCTTTCAGGGCCCTTGAAAGCAGAGTCGACAACTATAGGTCTCGCAGGCGACAGCGCTTTGCGCTGTATCGCCAAGTGCGAGACCTAAAAAGCGCCCCAATCACCAAAAGGGGACTTTACCTCATGATTTACAAATAAAATTAGACCAGAGTATAAAAAATATGGACTAAACAAAAAAAAACATACTAGGCATTTGTGAGTTGTGGAACCCAGGCAGGATTGTTAAAACTATCTAAAAATTAAGTTTGCACTAAACCATCAAGTTTTTCGTTTTATATTTGGTGTTTGTTTTTGTTCTATGCTGACCAGTTTAATTCTAGCAGACGTGCTGCTGATGTTCTTTTTCATTATCTGCCTCGTGGAAGATCCAGTTCACCAGTTGCAAATGGTAAATAGTTGATCCGGTTCTTCCCTTAAGATTCCTTGATCACCTTTTGAAATGCTATTTTGAAACGACCTGTTGAATCTTGGCACACATATCTAGTATCTAAAGTTGTCTATTGACTTCCTATGATATTTTTACTTAACTGGTGGAGGATTTGCTGTTCCCACCAGGTCTTTGTAATAAACAGTAAGCATATAAACCACCGTTTGAGAAGTAACACCTCTCTACGCGCTCATTACTGCTGTTAATCATTTCACATTTCAATGAAAGGCTGTGTGGACCTCCTGATGGAGACACGCGGCATTATATGGATGCATTTGTCCACTGAGCTATCTCACTGACTTACATAGTCATATGTCTAAAAACTCACATGACATGACAAGAAATAGTAGAATCCAATTGTAACAGTAGAACTAGAATTTCATTCTGAACTATCTGACACACACACATATTTTACATTCAGTGACAGATAATGCCTATACTATGTGTCTTAAGCCTTACCTACTCTTCACTTTCGTTTGCACCCACACCAAACAACTATTAGACAAGTATTAGAATGCATGAATATACATAGTTCTACATTTTTAAAATAATAAGCACTGGTGCTCAAAGATTTTTTCTCAGAAGCCCACTTTCATCCCTGCTTTCCCAATTTGTCACTGTTTTTCCAGACTGTCTTCCTCCTTCTTTCTTCATTTCCTGTGTTTCTCTCTCTTGCCCTGGGTAAAACTCTTATGAGGAAAAGTATGTGCTGGTTCAAAAAAAGTAGTCCTGGTAGGCTCCGCCTGCAACCACCAGCTCAAATTAAGCACTAGATTTACAGCTATCAAATGTCAGCATTGGGGTGGCTGCAGGCTCTTTTCATGGTAAAAGAAAGCACAAGCTGATCAACTAACTTTGCACCACTGGAAGAATCCTGAACAAGCATTTGCAATGCAATAGGTCTTGCATTTGTGAAAGTTTGAGCTATTGGAATTGTAAATGGCAATGCCTTTTATTTATGCGTTTTAAAACCTGCAAGCTGTGCCTAAACAAGCACTTTGTTCTTGTAGTCCTGGCTTATGAGAAGCAAGGCTGGTAGTCTCCTTTACTGCAAGCCTTGCCTCTCGTAAGCAAGGACTATATGTACAAAGTGCATGATATGCACCGCTTGTAGGTTTTCAAAACAATTGAATAAAAGCCATTGTCATTTACAATGCCAATAGCTCCAACTCTCGCAAATGCGAGACCTATTGCATTGCAAATGTTTGTTATTAACAGGGTCACATGTCCAGTGACGGCTGTTCTGGATGTGTGTGCGGTGAGTGCAAGCCAGCCCTCAGGGAATGGTTGGTGCTGGCAACAACTACAACAGTGATCATCGGATCACACACAGAGATTCAATCATAAAGGGTCCATGACTTGTGGTGAACTAAGGTACAGGCACCAGATCCTAAATCACACACAAAAGATTGCACCGTAAGGGTCCATGACTTGTGGTGCACTGAGGTAGGGGCACCAGAGATGAGTGTGCTCATGTGAAAAAATTGTTAATGACCGCAGTGTAGGATGGAGGCAGTGGTCAGCAAGGGTACACAGCCACATGGTTTTGACTTGAGCTGCACAGAGTTAGTGGCACCTGAAGCACTCAGCGTGTGCGCAGCCAGCGATGATGCTTGGTCAGGGAGGGCCGCACTGGAAGCAATGTCTGTTGCCTACTGGACTGCATCAGCTGCATAGAGTTAGTGGCACCTGAAGCACTCAGCTTGTGTACAGGCAGTGACTCTGCAATTAATGAATCAAGACTGAATTTGAATTGTGAGCCCTGCTGACTGCAGTGTAGGCATATGGGACAAAAGATGAAATAAATATAGAATACATTGTCGAAATATTCGATCTTCTGAGTACAATCTTGCTGTACGATATTCTGATGCTGGAATCTGTACTGGTCATTTGTCATATTGTGCTTCTTTTCCAGTGGGGAAGTTCTGTGGAAAACAACGAGCTTCCAAAGTTCCTTCCTAAACACTCATGGGAGTTCCCTTCGCTTTCTTCATTTTGAATAATTCAATAGTATTTCCAATCACTTCCTTTGAATGTAAATGATGTACACTATAATGTTCATAAATTTCTTCACTTTTGGAGATGTCCACTTTTTCAATTTGGCCACTTGAAATTTCGCTATCATCAACTCAATCGATTTCCTCTTCTTCCACATACACATTTTTGCAGTAAACATTGTTTTTTGTTAGATATAACGTAGCCTATTGCACTTTGGTGACATTTGCTAATTTGTGCCATATTTTTCGACTCTTCATAGGAACACCATTAACTAAGGTAACTACAAGTTCAGTTTCCTATTTCTATACAGAAATAGTTTCAAGATTTTTTTTTAAATCTAAAGGTAAATACACAACTCTTCCTTTTAAGCCTCTTTGTCAATCTGATGGAGGCTCCGTTCCTGTTTTAGGTGCCATACGAACAATAGCCTGAAACTGGTGTACTTTTGCCTAATGAATTCTGCCTCAATAAGGCCACATGACGGTGACTTGTGGTGCACTGGGGTAGTGGCACCTGAAGCACTCAGTGTGTGTGCAGTCAGCGAAGATGCGTGGTCTGAGCGGCCCACACTGGGAGCAATGTATTTTCCCTACTGCATTGCGTCATCTGCAATCGCGACTAGATCTGAGTTGTATGCCCCACTGACCGTAGTGTATAATGGAGGCAGTGGTCAGCATGGGCCCACTGCCATGTGGCGTTGACTTGAGCTGTACAGAGTTAGTGGCACCTGAACCACTCAGTGTGTGCACAGCCAGCGATGATGCAATGTGCGGGCAGGCCACAGTGGATGCAATGTCTGTTGCCTACTGGACTCTGCAATTAATAAATCAAGATTGTATTCAAATTGTTGTGACCCCTGCTGACTGCAGTGTAAGCATATGGAACAAAATATGAAATATGTATGGAAGACACTGTTGAAATATGTAGGTTTCATGGAAGTTATAGTTAGTTGCCTATTGAACTCTGAAGTTATTGAATGAAGACTGAATTAGAATTGTGAGCCCTGCTGATCGCAGTGTAGGCCGGAGGCACCGGTCAGCAAGGGCCCACAGGCACGTTGCATTGAGTTGGGCTGCACAGAGTTAGTGGCACCTGAAGCACTCAGCGTGTGCGCAGCCAGCGATGACGCGTGGTCCGGGAGGGCCCACTGGGAGCAATGTCTGTTGCCTACTAGACTACGTCATCTGCAATCTCAACTCGATCTGAAATGTGAGCCCTGCTGTCCGCAGTGTACATCGAAGGCAGTAGTCTGTACAGACAGATCTCTGTGGTGCTGTGCCGCTGAGTTTGCAGGGGGCCTGTGTCAAGGAGGCCGGTGGTCACGGCAGCAGCCTCGCAGCAAGGTGATGGCCCCCGCTCTGGCAGATGCATTCCCAGAAGTGAACCACGCCCAGAGTCCTGGCCAATGTATTCACACTCCTATGCTGGAGTGGCGTACGTTGGACCAGCCCAATCCGCTTCCGCTTACAAGAGGGACGACACAGCCACATGACTGAGATCTTCCCCACTACCTAAGGTAACATGGATATGTCCACTATCCACAACACTACAAGCATCAGCAGTATATGTACAGATGGAGAGGTCTGTGCTCTGCATAGTGAGGTCTGTCCAGCACATCACCGCTACACTTAGCATTGTGTGCATTGTTGTTGATGGGCGACTTGCCTCCTTCACACATACTTGGTTGCCACATCTCCCAACATTCAGCTATTGTGTGGATGAGGGGCCATGCCATTTTGGGAAGCTCTGATGTCCTGTTCTGCGCTGCCTCGTTGGTAGTAGGAGTTGAGGGTCTGGGGGAGGTCCTGGGCATGGAGGCGGTGGGTGTTGTGGCCATCTTTGGTGTCAGAGATGCATGATCAGTAGCTCTATGACATGTGTTGGTCTTCAGATGTCGCTCTGGGCTGGGCTCCCTTTTATAATGTAGGTAGTTGTCCTCCTTTACACCAGTAAAAGGCAGATGTTTAATTCTTACTGCTAGTGCGGCTTATCGCCTGTTTTGTGATCGCATCGCAGATTTGACTGGTCGCTGAAAATATCGGGAAGTGGTGTTTTCGTGTTTTTTTGCACTGGAATGCCTACTCTGCATATCATTAGTCTTAGTTGTCACTCTCATTCGTGGCGATGTTTTTTGCGGAAGCTGTTGCTGGAAAACTGGCTATATCAGCAGTTTTCACTAGGTTGAGAATGGGATGATAATTCTAAAGTGCTGATAACTCAGCGATAAGTCCTTGAGAATACACCCCATTTGTCCGGGTTTGTGCACCCAGCCACTTTAACAATAAATAAAAATAGTAATACTTTTTTGGCCCTGGGGCTTTTTGTGGGATCTCCTGAGCAGACCTAGGGGGTCAGCGTGTTTCTACCCTGCCCACTTTTCTTGTTTTTTTCAAAGTCCTAATAAACACAAGAGCTCGTTTTAGAGTCATCCTATAACCCAACAGTGGGGACGTATCGCCGAGCTATCGGCACTTTAGCGCAGCAAAAGTGGCGAAAGACTTATCGCCCCATTCTCAAGTTGGTGCATACTGCCACATTGCCCACAGGCTGACGGTACCAACACAGCAGACAATCAAAATCCTTACGCAGACAAAGTGCTGGCTGTGCTGCACCTGTTGGCCTCTGGTACCTTTCAACTAACAACTACAAGAGTCGGAGAAGTCTCACAGCCAGCCCTATTAAACTTCCTCATACATCTTGGATGCATGTCTACAAAAGCAATGTAGGGCCCCTGTATCCGCACCACCTGCTCGTCCCAATACATAGTATTCCTGAACAACCCACCCCAACCCCAGCCGTTACTTGACCCTCTGTGCTTCAGATCCAAAATTATCGTCACTGAAATGGGGGTGCGCCAGGTCATGAAGTCTAGCAGTCAACAGTAGTGGAAAAACAGTACTTTATTTGAAAATCATAAATTAACAACACAATAAAATCAAACAACGAGTGGCATTGCCAACGGGGGACATCAACTTGTGGATCGAAAAACTGTATATCGTCCTGGAAAAATGAAGACAATGGTCAAGCGTTAGTATGGTCACAGACATAATATGGTACAATGTATTACACTTGGACAAACCGGAATGCTTACAGGTATGATCAGTCCTGCACAAAATGACCGTAACAGAAGTTTGCGTGGTTGTAACATTTGTAGGAAGCAAAAGGAACGTTACAACCACACGTACTTCTGTTACGGTCTCATTAGGCAGGATTTATCACGCCTGTAAGCATCACAGTTCCTTTCAGGTTGATACACCTGCATGTGATACACCTACATGTTCACTTCACCCACACTGCGTAGTAACAGCTGGAGACCAAGCAAGGGAACCAGGGCAAAGCAGGCTTCCTGCATGTGTTGGGGGCAACTGACTGCACACATGTACTACTTGTACCCCCTGCCGGCACTGCACACAATCACAACAACAGAAACCACACGCATTCCAACAATGTGCAGGAAAAACTGGACCACAGGCAGTGTGCATGATTCCTACATCTTTCGCAAACATCCCAGTCCTAGACCCCAGACCAGTCCTCCGCCCAGCGATGACTGCCCGACCCAGCGCACCCAGACCTCAATGTTCACCTGCCACCACCGGAGTGTGTCCAAGAGGGCTCACCACATGCCGGAGCAACCTCCTCAGAAGTTTCTGGATTCCGTGACACAGGCCCCCCAGCACATCCTGCTGCGCTGCGCCGAGGAGTCATGTCTGTAAAGCCAGCTGTCTTTGGCGTACAAGGGGTCCAGCCGAGCTCACAATTCAAATCAGGTCTTGATTGGCAGGATGATGTAATGAGGCCTACGCATCATCGCAGGCTGCACACCCGCTCAGGTCTGGTGGCACTAACTCAGTGTAGCTCAAGTCATTACCATGTTGCGGGAGGCCTGTGTCGGCCAAAGTGCCTCGGCTGCCACAAACATAAATATCACACGGATACACCCAGATAGAGAGTGGAAATGGTGTTGAGCACCTGGGCCTGGCCCATGTTTTTGGGCAGGGTCACATTTCCTGTGACGCCTGTTCTGCATGGGCGGGGCATGAGTGTAAACCAGCCATGAAGGAGTGGCTGCGGCATGCTGACAACTAGACCTGTGATCAGCAAATCACTACTGGGAAGACCTGGGACATGTAGCGTTGTAGTTCCCTGCCTGTAAGCGTAAGCGTAGTGGGATGGCTGAAACGCGCATCTTTCACAACTTTACAAATATGATTAGTTAAGCTTTATTGTTCAATTACTTAAAATCGTTGCAATATACTATTATTGCAATAATCTAAAAGAGAAAAAGAGTTAAAATCCCGCACAACTTGCTACAAACTATAGGGGAGTTTAAAACATTAAAAAACAATTATCCAAACTGGCACTAAAGTGCAAGTGCATAAAACTTTGTGGAAAGTATTGTCAAAGTCTCTATTGCTTGATTTCCGGCTGGTTATTTTTTTGTGAATCCATTTTCTGTAACAGGGCTGACCGGATTGATTCTGTAAATTTCCCTAGCCGCACAACTGTTTGAGCTGTTTTAGCAGAGAATCACAGGTCTGAGGCTTCTCTACATCGTACAAGGCTGTAGGACCTGCAGATGGGAAGAACCAGCCAGTGCTGCTCGCAAGCCATCTTTGGGCAGCAGCACAGCAGATGGAGCCAGGATTCACAATGATAACTACAAAGACGACATGCAGCTGAATTATCCTTCTGGGCCTAGGTTTGGTTAAAATCTACAATAGACAGAGCGAGAAGTCTCATATAGGTGATTTGTTTCTGGCAATTTGTGACTGTCAGTGCTTACTCAAAGTAAGGCTGGGGTTTGCCTACTGTGTAGGAAGTGTCCAATGAAGAGAGATTGGGATGATAGTGTAAACTTTCCAGATCTCTTTCATAGGCTATTTTCTTAACCTGTGTATTCACTGTTCTTCTCCATACGGATACTGGAATATTTAAATTGTGCACATTTTGAGCATCTATTTCTAGCAATTCTATGGCTGCTGCCAGCTGAACCTGCCATGGGGATCTCCCTTCTTCAAAGATTGTTTTGATTAGCATTTTCAGGGAGGTTACTAGGGCACGCAGGATGCTAATGTAGTATTTTAGAATATCCCCTAAGAAGCTGATGTCTGGACGGGTGAGACCCTACTCTTGCTTTCCTGGCCTGTTGTGGAAGTTCGAGAACCTTCTTATAGGCAGACATTTGGTGGTTTATGAGAAACTTAGTGAAGGCTCTGGGGAAGGCTTGGTGGCCGTAGTTAAGGGAGGGGACTAAGTTTGCTTTTAAAACTTTTAAGATGCATTCAGCAGTTGGACTCTATAGACATATATTGAGATTTCTCTAGCTGTATATGATGCTGGCCCCATTGCTCCTTAGATGTTTCAGATGGGCTTTGGGTTTGGCCCCGTTCAATAACCTGAGACCCAAATAGTTATAAATTCTGCATGTTCTAATTTGCAGGTCACCTAGGCGCCATTGTGCTGTCTTCTTTCGGTGGTACTTCCCAAAGATAATTATCCTGGTCTTCTTTTGGTTCACCAAGAATTTGTTCTTTTGGTTAAATCTATGCAGAGCGTCTAGGGCTTACTGTAGGCCTGTCCTAGTGTGATCCATTATGACTATGTCATCCTGGTTTTGGAGAATTTGGAGTCGCTCTTTCCCCAGCCTTGGTGTTAATAGATTTGCCCCGTCAGGGCTTTGCCAAGGTCGGCTGTATAAAGAATAAAAAGTAGAGGGACGAGAACGCATCCTTGTTTGACACTGTTATTAGTTGGAACCTTGGTTGTTAAAGAGGATTGACTGGTTTTGATACAAACCCAGGTCCCCTCATGAAGGGCGATTATTGCCCTTAACAGTTTTTGAGGACCGCCCCAGGAGTCTAGTTTTTCCCGCAGCTTCCCGCGGTCAACTCGATCGAATGCTGCACTGTAGTCAACAAAACAGCAAAACAGGGGTAATTGTGATGGCTGAGTCGCACGGAGTGACATGTGTCCCAGTACTAAGATGTTATCTATAGTGGAGCTTTGAGGCCTGAAACCAGATTGGAAGAAGGGGAGGATGTTATTATCCTTTACCCAGGTTTCAAGTTCTTTCAACAGAATTCTGGCATGCGCCTTCGCTTCTATGTCCAATAGGGCAACAAGCCGGTAGTTTTCAGGTTTCGCTCAGGTCTGGTGGCACTAACTCAGTGTAGCTCAAGTCATTACCATGTTGCGGGAGGCCTGTGTCGGCCAAAGTGCCTCGGCTGCCACAAACATAAATATCACACGGATACACCCAGATAGAGAGTGGAAATGGTGTTGAGCACCTGGGCCTGGCCCATGTTTTTGGGCAGGGTCACATTTCCTGTGACGCCTGTTCTGCATGGGCGGGGCATGAGTGTAAACCAGCCATGAAGGAGTGGCTGCGGCATGCTGACAACTAGACCTGTGATCAGCAAATCACTACTGGGAAGACCTGGGACATGTAGCGTTGTAGTTCCCTGCCTGTAAGCGTAAGCGTAGTGGGATGGCTGAAACGCGCATCTTTCACAACTTTACAAATATGATTAGTTAAGCTTTATTGTTCAATTACTTAAAATCGTTGCAATATACTATTATTGCAATAATCTAAAAGAGAAAAAGAGTTAAAATCCCGCACAACTTGCTACAAACTATAGGGGAGTTTAAAACATTAAAAAACAATTATCCAAACTGGCACTAAAGTGCAAGTGCATAAAACTTTGTGGAAAGTATTGTCAAAGTCTCTATTGCTTGATTTCCGGCTGGTTATTTTTTTGTGAATCCATTTTCTGTAACAGGGCTGACCGGATTGATTCTGTAAATTTCCCTAGCCGCACAACTGTTTGAGCTGTTTTAGCAGAGAATCACAGGTCTGAGGCTTCTCTACATCGTACAAGGCTGTAGGACCTGCAGATGGGAAGAACCAGCCAGTGCTGCTCGCAAGCCATCTTTGGGCAGCAGCACAGCAGATGGAGCCAGGATTCACAATGATAACTACAAAGACGACATGCAGCTGAATTATCCTTCTGGGCCTAGGTTTGGTTAAAATCTACAATAGACAGAGCGAGAAGTCTCATATAGGTGATTTGTTTCTGGCAATTTGTGACTGTCAGTGCTTACTCAAAGTAAGGCTGGGGTTTGCCTACTGTGTAGGAAGTGTCCAATGAAGAGAGATTGGGATGATAGTGTAAACTTTCCAGATCTCTTTCATAGGCTATTTTCTTAACCTGTGTATTCACTGTTCTTCTCCATACGGATACTGGAATATTTAAATTGTGCACATTTTGAGCATCTATTTCTAGCAATTCTATGGCTGCTGCCAGCTGAACCTGCCATGGGGATCTCCCTTCTTCAAAGATTGTTTTGATTAGCATTTTCAGGGAGGTTACTAGGGCACGCAGGATGCTAATGTAGTATTTTAGAATATCCCCTAAGAAGCTGATGTCTGGACGGGTGAGACCCTACTCTTGCTTTCCTGGCCTGTTGTGGAAGTTCGAGAACCTTCTTATAGGCAGACATTTGGTGGTTTATGAGAAACTTAGTGAAGGCTCTGGGGAAGGCTTGGTGGCCGTAGTTAAGGGAGGGGACTAAGTTTGCTTTTAAAACTTTTAAGATGCATTCAGCAGTTGGACTCTATAGACATATATTGAGATTTCTCTAGCTGTATATGATGCTGGCCCCATTGCTCCTTAGATGTTTCAGATGGGCTTTGGGTTTGGCCCCGTTCAATAACCTGAGACCCAAATAGTTATAAATTCTGCATGTTCTAATTTGCAGGTCACCTAGGCGCCATTGTGCTGTCTTCTTTCGGTGGTACTTCCCAAAGATAATTATCCTGGTCTTCTTTTGGTTCACCAAGAATTTGTTCTTTTGGTTAAATCTATGCAGAGCGTCTAGGGCTTACTGTAGGCCTGTCCTAGTGTGATCCATTATGACTATGTCATCCTGGTTTTGGAGAATTTGGAGTCGCTCTTTCCCCAGCCTTGGTGTTAATAGATTTGCCCCGTCAGGGCTTTGCCAAGGTCGGCTGTATAAAGAATAAAAAGTAGAGGGACGAGAACGCATCCTTGTTTGACACTGTTATTAGTTGGAACCTTGGTTGTTAAAGAGGATTGACTGGTTTTGATACAAACCCAGGTCCCCTCATGAAGGGCGATTATTGCCCTTAACAGTTTTTGAGGACCGCCCCAGGAGTCTAGTTTTTCCCGCAGCTTCCCGCGGTCAACTCGATCGAATGCTGCACTGTAGTCAACAAAACAGCAAAACAGGGGTAATTGTGATGGCTGAGTCGCACGGAGTGACATGTGTCCCAGTACTAAGATGTTATCTATAGTGGAGCTTTGAGGCCTGAAACCAGATTGGAAGAAGGGGAGGATGTTATTATCCTTTACCCAGGTTTCAAGTTCTTTCAACAGAATTCTGGCATGCGCCTTCGCTTCTATGTCCAATAGGGCAACAAGCCGGTAGTTTTCAGGTTTCGTGCGGTCCCATTTTTTATGAGTGAGAAAAAGTATAGAGCCTTTCCATGACAAAGGAACAGTAGAAGTGGCAAGTGCATGCTTAAAAAGTGATGTCAATTGTTATGCCCAGAATCCATGAGAGGCTTTAAACACTGCTGCAGGAACTTCTTTGGGGCCTTGGGCACCGTCTGTTCTAATTCTTTTAATTAGGTTGATTATCTCGATCTTAGTGATGACAAGAGTCTTGGTGCCATTTTGCATTGCTAAGGGAGTTTGTTGTGTTTGGGTATAAGGCCTGTTCTGATGTGTTGTATATAGTTGCTTTGCGGATTTGACCCACTCCGAGGCTGTACAAAAGCTTGTTTCCGGTCCAGGGAAGACATGGCTTGGCAGTTCGGGCTGGACTGTTCCCATGAGGCATAGGGTCAGACTGATTTGCATATAGCCATGTCTGAACTGGGGTGGCAGAGTGGGCTAAAGAACGGTGATGGAATAAACGCAGATCTTTTGACTGGGTATGAGTGTTCGATTGATTCAGATGCTCCGTCCATCACCACCCCCTTTTGTACTGCTTTTGTCCGCCATAAGTGTGGCAGGGTATGCTCAGACGTGAGCCCCTTGCTCACTTTGCCACTGGATTCAAGCAAGCCGGGCTGAAGACGGCTGGAATGCCAGAAACCGGTCCTCGGAAGCTTGTTTCCGGTCCAGGGAAGACATGGCTTGGCAGTTCGGGCTGGACTGTTCCCCTGAGGCACAGGGTCAGACTGATTTGCATATAGCCATGTCTGAACTGGGGTAGCAGAGTGGGCTAAAGAACGGTGATGGATTAAAACCAGATCTTCTGACTGGGTGTGAGTGTTTGATTGATTCAGATGCTCCGTCCATCACCACCCCCTTTTGTACCACTCCGAGGCTGCCACCCCATTTTCCTTGATCTGACAGCTATGGCTGTGTTGCTTAATGAATCTCCAAAGTTGGATGTGTCCCTTTTGTTCGAGAAAATTAAATATTTTCAGCCACTCAGCCTTGATTTTTTTTTGTTGTATTTCCCATACTTTCTTTCTGTGCTCCCTGCGAAGTGCTGTTATTGCTGGTGTTTGTGAATTTGGGACTCCTTTTCTTCTTGCCTTCAAGGCCTTCGAGAGACTGTGATTGGTCTGAACTAAGGCCCTTGGTTTTATTTGTGCTTGTAGGCATTGGGGATAGGAGGTCTGTGCTTTAGAAAATCCAGTACATTCCCCAAGAACAATTTTTAGTTCATCTAAGAGTGTTTTCCAAATCTCCATGGGGCGTTCAAGGCTTATGCCTGTGGAGCTCGACTCTTTATGTTGAATGCAAACCAGGAGTTTTGGACCTAAATTCTTGGACCATTTTATTCTCCTTAAAATGTCATGGTGCTCTTCTCTGGTTGGAGCCCCCAGTGTTTCCATTTGTTTTGCAAGTGTCCCGTTTAGCTGAAGAGATACCCTCAATGGTCTTTGGTCACTCTTGTTCCTTTTTCCCACTTTGAAGTTGTTAAAAACTGGTGCCAGGTTATCTGTGATAAAGATGTAGTCGATTGTGGACTTGTCCCTGAAGGTGGGGAGAGGGAACCAGAGAGGATCTGCAGCTTTTTTGATGTTGTGGGCAGAAATCATATTGTGAGTGAGAAGGAGCCACTGCAGAGGGGCCAATTCGGTCTGGGTGGGGGCGTCCATTTTTGAGTGCCCTAACTCTCGGATGTTCATGTCCACAACAATAATTGGAAAATATGACACATATTTATTTATGAGGTGGTCCATGTTTGTTGACAATATTTTTTGTACTTGCTTGTTTTGCTGGGAAGCAAGGTTGACGTAGCAGTTAATTAACTAGAGACAATTGGGTTATTGTTACTTTTTAATCCGCAAATCAGTACCGCTTGTAGATTAGCGATGTTAGTTGTTAGTAAAGTTGCCTTTATTCTGCGGGCGTAGTTAATAAAAATTGAGAGCCCGCTTGATGCTCTCCCAAAGATGTTACGTTTTATGGCTGCACAGTGAAGTTTGAAAAAGCCCGGGTAAATTAGAGGTTCGGTAGCCCATATCTCTTGAAAGCACAAGATGTCATTTTCGCAGAGGTAATTGCTTACTGATGTGCACCCAAGCTATTTTTTTAGCCCAGCAACGTTGCAGGATATGATGGACAGCTGTGTGTTATTACCCGGTGTTCCAGTCGAGATCTGATGGTGAACAGCCTTTATGGTGTTAGAAGTGCCGACATGTTGGCTGTCCATCAGGACCAGTACGAGTGCCATACGTGATGGAGTGCTTTGGCCCACTGATGAGGACTGTCCTGTGGTCAAGCATATTTGTTATCCTGTAGTCGTTATAAAGTCTTGAATCTGCAGCTGGGATATTCCCTGCTTGAATGCTCACTGTTCCCCTTAGGACAGAGTAGACTTCCTTCCTTGGCGGTGATGCTGCTAGTATGTGTGGGTATTTCTCAGGTATGTGCAAGAAACGTCAATACCCCAATGTATATTTGGGCTATTTCTTCTGGTGTTAGCCCCACCTGAGAGTAACGACTCAGCCCGATTGAGGTTGACTCCCTGTGAGAGTCACTGGGGAGACACAAGAACTTAACCCAGGCTAGGTTGTTTGAGTGTGTTTCTGAGAGGGACGGGATGTGCTTGAAAAGTCGGAGGATGTTGCCCCTAGTTAGAATGTCATGTTGGCCTTGGTGACGTATCTCGGGGTGAGGATTACCTCATGAGTGGTTTTGGCGTCTTGGATTGCTTTGGGCTGAAAACTAGGACCCGTATGTACGATACTTGAGTTAGAGATTGGGTCCGGGTCCCATAGGCGTGGCTAAGGGCAGTGGACCGGGTTTTGGAGTAGCTGCATTTTTTGATCATGAGGCCTTTGGATGTCCCAAAGTAAGAGGACCTGCGATATCTTGTCCCTGGAGTCAGGTCCTTGTTCCTTGGTTGTGCATGGTAAGCTTCTCTGCTCTAGTTTCTCGATGTTTGGGTGGGTGGGGTGGCTGAATTGATGTTACCGGGCCAGCTGAGCTGTGAAAATCCCCCATACTGGGAATTGGCTGTGATGGCGCATCAGACTCTTGTTTGGCGTCCGAAGGCCTTCATCGAGAAGACCGTCAACAAGCAGCTGGCCGCCTTCCTCGAGACGAACGGATCCCTCGACCCCTCACAGTCTGGCTTCCGAGCCAACCACAGCACCGAGACCGCCCTCATTGCGGCCACCGATGACATCCGAGCCCTGATGGACAAAGGAGAAACAGCGGCCCTCATCCTCCTAGACCTCTCCGCGGCCTTCGACACTGTCTGCCACCGCACCCTAGTGCAGCGCCTCAGCAACGTCGGAATCCAGGAGAGGGCACTGGAGTGGATCATCTCCTTCCTCGACGGAAGAACACAGAGAGTCCGACTACCACCGTACAAGTCAGAGGCCACCGAA
Organism: Lissotriton vulgaris; assembly: GCF_964263255.1. Classification (NCBI taxonomy): domain Eukaryota; kingdom Metazoa; phylum Chordata; class Amphibia; order Caudata; family Salamandridae; genus Lissotriton; species Lissotriton vulgaris. The sequence continues at coordinate 223,198,454 of NC_141695.1, forward strand.
GTCATCTGCGGCGTCCCTCAAGGATCCTCGCTGAGCCCCACCCTCTTCAACGTCTACATGAGCCCCCTCGCGGCCATCGCACGCCAGCACAACCTCAACATCATCCCCTACGCCGACGACACCCAGCTGATCCTCTCCCTGACCAACGACCCCGCCACCGCCAGAGTCGACCTTCACGAAGGGATGAAACACGTAGCCAAGTGGATGACGACCAGCCGCCTGAAACTGAACTCAGGCAAGACGGGGGTCCTCATCCTGGGCTCCTCCCCCTCCACCTGGGACGACTCCTGGAGGCCCCCCGCCCTGGGCACCGCACCCAAACCGACAGACCACGCACGGAACCTGGGCGTCATCCTGGACTCCTCCCTCTCCATGACCAGACAAGTCAACGCCGTCTCCTCGCCGTGCTTCAACATCCTGCGCATGTTACGGAAGATCTTCCGGTGGATCCCCACCGAGACCAGGAAGACGGTCACCCAGGCCCTCGTCACCAGCCGACTGGACTACGGCAACGCCCTCTACGCCGGAACCACCGCCAAGCTCCAGAAGAGACTCCAGCGGATCCAGAACACCTCAGACAGACTCATCCTCGACATCCCACGACACAGCCACATCTCCGGACATCTGAGAGACCTGCATTGGCTCCCTGTCAACAAAAGAATCACCTTCCGTCTCCTCACCCACGCACACAAAGCCCTACACGATCAAGGCCCGAGCTACCTCAACAACCGCATCAACTTCTACGCTCCCAAACGCCATCTCCGATCAGCCAGTCACGCCCTCGCCGCCGTCCCCCGCATCCGAAGAACGACAACAGGAGGAAGGTCCTTCTCCTACCTGGCCGCCAAGACCTTGAACTCCCTCCCGACCGACCTGCGCCTGACCCAAGACCACCTCTCCTTCAGGAAGAAGCTCAAGACCTGGCTGTTCGAGCAGTAGCAGCACCCCTTCCCCCCCCCCCCAAGCGCCTTGAGACCCTCCGGGTAAGTAGTGCGCTCTATAAATGTCTTTGATTGATTGATTGATTGAAGGCCTAGGTACTATGGGTGTTGAATTGCTTGAACCCTGCTTTTTAGTGAAGATTGAAAACATCCATGTTTTGTGTTTATCTGTTTGTAAATTTTGAGGATGAGTTGGCAATAGGAGGGTGACTTTTTTGATGCCTTGGCCTTTTTCTCTTGTCTTTTAAATTTTTTCTTGGCCCTCCTAGAGAGGGGTTGTTAGACCTGACATCCTTGGCGTGGTTTTCCCCCCATCTTTTTGCCTCTGACTCATGTATTTTTGATGCTGTGCTGGATTTAGTTTTTGCTGATATAGATGCTTTGGACACTCTGCCACTGCTGATCAGTGTCAGGGTGTAAGTGCTTCCTCTGTAAATTGTCATATTGATTGGGTATACCTGATTGGCATATTTGTATCACCATGAAGTCCCTAGTAAAGTGCACTGTGTGTGCCAGGGCTGGTGATGACAGATGCCACTAGTGGGCCTGCAGCGCAGATTGCGCCACCCACATAAGTAGCCCTAAAATGGTGACTCAGGCCTGCCAGCGCAGGGCCTGTGTGCAGTCAGTGGACTGCCATGTCCGCCTGGCCAGTGTCCCCACTGGCTGGGCCTAACCCTTCCCTGTCTGTACACATCAGTCACCCCTATGGAAGGCTCAAGGTACCCCCCTGGGCAGGGTGCAGTGTATGGATAAGGTAGAGCATGTACTAGTGCAGGTAACATGCTCTGGTAGTGAGCAGCAGCCATTTTGTGTGCTCACTGCTGTAAGGCTGTCTTGCTCCATAGAGTAACATGGGGGAGGCTGGTCCCATTGGATCCCAGCCTATCTTCCCATAGGGACAAGATGGGACATAAGTGTATGATATCCCTGAACTCAGAATTTAATAACACATCTTTTAGGAAAGGTGGTTTTTAAATTCTGTGTTTGAGAATAGTACTTTTTAGAAAGTGGCTGTTCTCTTGTCTAACCTTTCTGTGTGGGACTGTTTGTGGATTGACTGTCTGGGTTGAGGATGACAGGGTCTGCAGAGCACCCAGGGGGTTATCTGAGCCAGCCCCGTGGATGAAAGGCAGCATCTGCTGCCAGGGGAGTGGGAGGAAATAGCATCTGATAGTGGATTGCTGTGCCTGCCTAACCACAAAGCTGGCTCCACTTCCTGCTGGGCGACTGTCACCTCTGTCCCTGATACTGAGAGGAAGAAGGAAACCAGGAAACCCCCAGAGCCCCAGCAACACCCAGAACTGGTTTGGACCGGGCTCAGGGCCCCCTTTGCACTAAGACTTCAAAAGACTTCAAAGGACTTCAAAGACTTTTTGGGGTATAAGAGAAGGACCCCTGACACCAGATTTTTAGATTCTACAATCAAGAAGAACCTCTGCCAGAAGAAGGACTGCTGAAGGAGCTGATGGAAGATTGCCTTGCTGCGTGCTTTAAGGGCTGACCTATCCTGCTATCCAACTGAAGGAGAGGAGAAGAAAGGGACTTTGCTGTGAGCTGTGACCCTGCCTGCTTGAAACTGCTAAGACTTTGCTGTGTGCTGTGTCTGCAACCTGAATCTCCAAGGGCCTGAGAAGAGCTGGCTCCCTGTCTGCAACCCAGGAACATAAAGGTTGCCCAAGGACTACAAGACTCTGCTGTGCCCCCCTGAAGCTGCTGTGTGGCAAAGAGATCGTGAAACCCTGTAGTTTGACTGCTTAGTGCACTGGCTGCTCTCTGATTTGCTTGAGGGCGCCGCGCTGACCCAGCCTGCTGCGTGGCTAAGATCGACGTGTTCATCGACACGTGTGTGGTACAGACCGGAGACTTGTGGGCCTCTCCAGCACAAGGAGCACTGAAAAACAATTGTTGGCCGTGTCACCGTCGCAGCCCGGGGTCAGTAACCCCCGTGGAAGTGCCCTGTAACTTGCCGGTGGTGGCGCCTCGAAGATCGAGCCCGCCGCGCTCTGATTGGGTGAGAGAGCCGAGCCCCCTCACCAGAGCCGCGTAGCGTCATCAGCGAGGCCGCGCTGTCATTGGTTGGCGGCCTCGCGTCCAGAGGGGCTCATCACAGGGGCCGCGACGGGATTGGCTGGCTCTGCCGAACCTGTTGAGGAAGCCGAGGAATTGCCGCTGGGACCGGGGAAGACTGACCCGACCTCGCCGAGGGAATCCTTCGAGTGCTCTCAGCCCCGACCTGCCGTCTCTGCTCCCCCCTGTTCTCTGAAGGACTGAGAGCGGGCGGAGAGCGTCCTGAGACCGGCCGGGCCTGAGCACGAGTGAGCGTTGACCGGCGAGGTGCGCCTGGGGGCCTGAAGCGGTACCGAGCAAGGGGAAGGGAGCCCCCCTCCCCCCAGCATTCCGGTGAGGCGCGCTTGAAGCACTTAGGGTCCTGACGCTAGGGGCTGATTCCTGTGGCCATATTTAGACGCTGGCATTGTTTTCCTTTACTCAGACATGAGTCCCTTTCTCACTGCACCATCAGGATTCAAGCAAGCCGGGCCAAAGAAGGCTGAAATGCCAGAAACCGGTCCCCGGTAGCTTGTCTCCTTTCTGGTGAAGAATTGGCTTGGTAGTTTAGTCTGCCCTGTTCCCATGATGCACTGGGCCAGGGACAGACTGATTTGCATATAGCCTGGTTCTGAGCTGGGATGGTGCAGTGAGATAAATAACGGTGATGGATCAAGCCCTGATCTTTGGACTGGGTAAGAGTGGTCTGCTTAATTCAGACACTCTGTTCATCACCACCCCCTTTTCTGAATCATATTTAGACGCTGGCATTGTTTTCCTTTGCTCGTTTTTAGAGCTAATTGACTATAAATCAGTGGCATTATTTTCTAATTACTGATTAAAGAGACTTGAGACATTTTTTGATAAAGAAGCTTCCTGATGATAACTGCAACCATAAGATTAAGAGCAACATATTATTGACAAAGTGATTATCGTGCAACTGCCTTATTTACATTGCTGAAACTAGATAAAGTTATATATTTTTATAAAATATACTTACCTGTGTGGTCTCAGTTTGTGGTGGATTGGGGATTATTGTTGTTTTGAGTGCAATTATTATACACATTGCCTTGGGGGATAAGCCTGCCTGCTCGCGCCAAGCTACCTAGAGGGAGAGCTGAGGTTATCTACTGTGTGTATTCCTTCACCCTGACTAGAAGCAAGGGTCCCTACTTGGTCTAAGGTACTTACCTCTGCCAACTAGAGACCCCCAGATCTAACAGGGGTTCTCCTCTCCTTGTCTCCAAAGAGGCATTGCACTCATCGTTCTTCCCTGGATTTGAGATTCGGGGGCTGGATATGGGGCTGGGTGGACTGATGGAGTGTTTAGTGGGTACAAGAAGACCTTGGATGTCTAGCTTTGTTGAAGATTTGCCCGGGTTGTTTGTAACTGGATTACTGTGAAGATCAGTGAGATTTGAGGTTGGTGTAGTACTACTATTAATCATCGGGCCTGTGATGCTTCCTGTTTGAACTTTTAGTGAGACAACCAGATCTGTTAACATTTTTGGAAGTGTTGCCCATTTATCCATGAGGTCTGCACACGAACAGGTGCAAGGGCGATTATTCTGCTTGACACTGAGCTTGTTCTCTATGAAGTCCACCGTATTACTCAGTTCCACTAGCCGTTGGGCCATGGTGGATAGGAGGTCGATTTGCAACTCCACTTTGTTCGATTGCCAGAGTAATGCCCTTGCCACTGAGCGGTCTATTTTACCAGATGAGCTTGGTCGTGGATCGTTAATGAAACTGCCATCATAGCGACTATGGCTTTGGGAGCTTTGTGTAGGAGATGGGTAAAACAGGGCTAAATTGGCCATTCTATGGAGCTTTGGGGTAGGGTCTAGCATACTTATTTTTTTCTTTTTTTAAAAAAGTTTTCAAAAACCTTTATTAAGGAATAAAGACACAGCAGGCATGGTACACCGTGCAGCAGCAACGCACGTCACAACAGGGAGTATTACAAACAATGTGGCAGATTACCATGAAATAACAGAACAAAGCATCATAGTGAATCCAGCATGTTTAGACACAGCAAACAGTATCAGAGTCTCAGCCCCCGGAGGAGGAAGCACACATGAAAAAGCGTACCTAGCAGGGAATCTGAAGCGGCAGGGGCCCAGGTGGAAAGGAGAGATGTGAAGGTCAGTCAACGACCTGCAACGGCGGCCTCCGCAGACCCGGGGCCGGCGGGGAGCGCGGAAGAGGAAGCGTTGCTGTAGTGGGAGTGGGAAAGGAGGTAGGAGACCAATGGAGCCCAGATGCCAACGGGACTAGATCTGGTGGGCATTAAGTCCCAGAACTCAGACAGGAGAGTCTGGCACCGAGAGGCGTCCTCAAGCCAACTCTCTACCTTGGGAGCAGGACGGCGCCCCCAACACATGGCCACCCTACGCCTGGTGAGCACCAATAGCATTGAGGTGAGGTGGCGAGAGGCATCAGGGTAGAACTTAACAAATTCTAGAAGGCACAGGGGGGAATCAGTTTGTAGGACAGAGCCAGTAATGGCAGAGAGGGTGGTACATACCGCCAGCCAGAACTCGTAAACCCTACGACAGAGCCATGCCAAGTGGGCAAAATCCGCAGCTGGGGCAGCGCAGCGCAGGCAGTTGTCCTCAGGGACGAGCCCTAGCAGATGGAGCTGCACGGGGGTGCAGTAAAGCCTGTGCGTGTACTTGTAGTGGATCAGGCGGAGCTGATAGTTCGGGGGACAGCCTTTTGGTTTGATTACAGCAATAAAGCCAGTCGTACTCCGATATATCCACGCCCAGGTCCACACTCCAGCCTCCCGCACTGATCAGAAGATATGTGAGCAGACGCAAAAGAGAAAGCGTAAAGCTTGGTGACTAACTTGTGAGGTGAGGAAGAGGAGTATATGAAGTCCAAGTCTGAGAGGGTAGGCAGGGGCCGGGGAAAGGTAGGGTGCAGTTTCCGGCAAGTGGCGCGCAGCTGGTAAAATAGCAAAGTATCTTGCAGCCCCGGGTAGTTGGGGAGAGAGTAAAAGGAGTTCTCTTGGTATAGATCCACCACTGTCCTTAGGCCCAGACGCACCTCATGAAGGGACATACTGGACGACTGAAGCGCAGGAAAGTCAGGGTGATTAACAATTGGCATTGAATTAGCAGAGAGAAGGGAAAGACCTCAGTGCCCATGCAGGCAGGACCAAGCCCAACGCAGCTTCTAAACCGTGTCAACCTCCAAGCGGGGACGTACAGCGGGTGCGAACAGTGCAGTTGACAGGGGTCAGGGGGAAGCCAAGTCGGTCTCCACCATGACGTGAGGCTGATAGGGAGTAGGGTGGATCTAAAGGTGTAAGAAACTGACCTGGGCGCATAAAGCATAGATACGGAAATCAGGTGCGCCCAACCCGTCGGCAGACATAGGGAGAGTTAGAATATCGTACACCACCCTGGGGTGTTTACCTGCCCATACTAGTGAGATGATCAGAGAGTGCAGTCTATGGAAAAAGTGTGAGGTGAGGAGGATAGGTATATTCCAGAAAAGGTAAAGAAATTTAGGGAGAACCACCATTTTGGCAATAATAATCCTGCTGGCCAGGGACAGCGGTAGCCGGCTCCACAAGGGGATCTTGGATTCCAACCAGTCCACCGCCCGCCCAAAGTTAGCCCTCCACAGCTCATCCAGATCCCTGCTAAGCCAGATGCCCAAATAGCACGTGGGGCCAGAAGCCCACGAAAACAGGACAGTGGCATCAGTCAGGGGGAACAGAACGGACTTGCTCCAGTTCACCTGTATGCCAGAGAACCCACCAAAACGTAGGACTTCCCTGACTAAAGGGCTTAGGTTGTCCTGTGGATGGCGGACTTATAGCATGACATCATCCGCGTACATGGAGACAAGAAGAGAACGAGACGAAAAACCAATGCTCCTGTGCATATGGTGCTGCCGTAACCTAGCGGCCAGGGGCTCCATAGCGATGGCAAAGAGCATGGGCGATAAGGGACACCCCTGTCGGGTGCCACGGACGATGCAGATGGGCTCGGAAACCTGGCCATTAATACGGAGGCGCGCTGATGGATTAGTATAAAGAAATCCAATCTTGCGCATGAAGATGTCGCTAAAACCCATACGCGGTTGGATGTAAAAAAGAAAGGGCCACTCCAGAGTATCAAACGCCTTTGTGGCATCGTTAAGGGCGGCAACTGCTGGAAGGGTGGAGTTAATTTGATGCATTACGGAAAAGATGGTACTTAGATTTAGCCACCCCCCAAGCCTTCGAGAGTCAGTGCACGAGGGAACCAGTCCACAGGGGCACCATTCAGCTGAAATGGCCCATGCAGCACTGTTGCAGACTGTCTATGCACCACAAGGTCGGCAAGGCCCGTCCCTGGGCAGGCAAATCTGCTGCGGGTGGGAGCACAAGAGCATCACAGGGGGAGAGCAGCAGCCATCTAATCGCCTCCCCCACCAGGAGCAGGCCTCAAAGCAGGGAGCTGGGAGTACCAGGTGGTCTCCAGTGAGGCACAGATGAGGAGGCGTCCAGGGCAGCGTGGTCACTTCAATAGGTGGGCCCCGCAGTGCCAAGCAGCAGGTATCAGGTAGAGCGCGGTGGCCGGCACACGCCGAGAGGAAAGCACCGGCGGAGGAAACAAGGGGGGAACGCTGCTCACACAGGCCAGCACAGGCAGCTCCTCACCCACGCAAGGCCGAGGAAGAGCAATAGGCCATGATTAGGCCGTAGCGCCGCCAGAACCGGCCGCACAGCGAGCCTCTCCCGACCCCGCCAGTGAACCCCCCCCAGCAAGGGCACGACTCACCGCGGTTTCCAGTGCCTGGTCCGTAACGTATTCACCTCAGCGAGGCGGCCACGCAGGGAACAGCAGCTCCGACGGAGGCATAGCCGGCCCCCCGGCACATGGAGACCAGCACCAGCCACAGGGAGAAGATATCTGTCAGGAAGGCATGTAGAAGCACCCAGGTGTCACAGGTAGGTGCGCGGCACTCCCGGGAGGCAGGAATCGGCAGCTTGGTGTGGTGGTGAGATCGATGTCAGCAGGATTTTTCCGGATAAAAGTGCTTGGCCGGCAGAGCCGAACTAGAGTGCGGCCATCTTGCATCCGGTCAAGCCACGCCCCCAAGGTCTAGCATACTTTGTATTCTTGATTCCAAGCACGCCGGCTTCGCTCCTCTGGCTCTGGCTCCTCTCTGTAGACCTCAGACCGCGGCTGCAAACAGACTCTTCCTCCTCTCAGGTGTGCGCTACAGCAAGCTGCTTGGGCTGGTGCTAGTCCTGACTTGTTGTCGGTGAAGAGGGGTTGCAGTCAGTGAACATGCAGCGCAGTCGTGCAATAATCAAGGACAGGACTTCTGCATATGGTTCTTCTACCTGTTCCTGAGGGGGTAGCAATGGTATCATCGATGGCCGGGCTCCCTGTGCCTCCCTCAAGATCTCTTCAAATGCACCCGCATGCTGCAACAATCGCCCAACGCTGCTGCTGCTGTAACTGTTGGCCAGCAGTTAACCAGAAAGGGTACCGCCTGGAGAAAGTCGCAAAGCAGCACGGTCTAATGCTGGTGCTAATACAGATAAACAGATCCCTGTTTTTTTCCCTGCAGCATATTTACAACAAGGGGTGGTGAGGAACAGAGTCTCTGAATTAAGCAGAAAGCTCTCACCCAGTCAAGAGATCAGGGCTAGATCCAACACCGTTTTTTAGCTCACTGCACCATCCCAGTTTCAGAACCTGGCTGTATGCAAATTAGTCTGTTCCTGTCCCAGTGCATGATGGGAACAGGGCAAACCAAACTACAAAAGCCAATTCTTACACTGGGAAGGAAACAAGCTCCCGGGGACCGGTTTCTGGCATTACAGCCGTCTTCGGCCCGGTTTGCTTGAATCCTGATGGTGCAATGAGCAAGGGTCTCACATCTGAGAATACCCTTCCACGCTTAGGGTGGACAAAAATATTTACAACAAGGGATGGTGAGGAACAGAGTCTCTGAATTAAGCAGAAAGCTCTCACCCAGTCAAGAGATCAGGGCTAGATCCAACACCGTTTTTTAGCTCACTGCACCATCCCAGTTTCAGAACCTGGCTGTATGCAAATTAGTCTGTTCCTGTCCCAGTGCATGATGGGAACAGGGCAAACCAAACTACAAAAGCCAATTCTTACACTGGGAAGGAAACAAGCTTCCGGGGACCGGTTTCTGGCATTACAGCCGTCTTCGGCCCGGTTTGCTTGAATCCTGATGGTGCAATGAGCAAAGGTCTCACATCTGAGAATACCCTTCCACGCTTAGGGTGGACAAAAATATTTACAACAAGGGGTGGTGAGGAACAGAGTCTCTGAATTAAGCAGAAAGCTCTCACCCAGTCAAGAGATCAGGGCTAGATCCAACACCGTTTTTTAGCTCACTGCACCATCCCAGTTTCAGAACCTGGCTGTATGCAAATTAGTCTGTTCCTGTCCCAGTGCATGATGGGAACAGGGCAAACCAAACTACAAAAGCCAATTCTTACACTGGGAAGGAAACAAGCTCCCGGGGACCGTTTTCTGGCATTACAGCCGTCTTCGGCCCGGTTTGCTTGAATCCTGATGGTGCAATGAGCAAGGGTCTCACATCTGAGAATACCCTTCCACGCTTAGGGTGGACAAAAATATTTACAACAAGGGGTGGTGAGGAACAGAGTCTCTGAATTAAGCAGAAAGCTCTCACCCAGTCAAGAGATCAGGGCTAGATCCAACACCGTTTTTTAGCTCACTGCACCATCCCAGTTTCAGAACCTGGCTGTATGCAAATTAGTCTGTTCCTGTCCCAGTGCATGATGGGAACAGGGCAAACCAAACTACAAAAGCCAATTCTTACACTGGGAAGGAAACAAGCTCCCGGGGACCGGTTTCTGGCATTACAGCCGTCTTCGGCCCGCTTTGCTTGAATCCTGATGGTGCAATGAGCAAGGGTCTCACATCTGAGAATACCCTTCCACGCTTAGGGTGGACAAAAATATTTACAACAAGGGGTGGTGAGGAACAGAGTCTCTGAATTAAGCAGAAAGCTCTCACCCAGTCAAGAGATCAGGGCTAGATCCAACACCGTTTTTTAGCTCACTGCACCATCCCAGTTTCAGAACCTGGCTGTATGCAAATTAGTCTGTTCCTGTCCCAGTGCATGATGGGAACAGGGCAAACCAAACTACAAAAGCCAATTCTTACACTGGGAAGGAAACAAGCTCCCGGGGACCGGTTTCTGGCATTACAGCCGTCTTCGGCCCGGTTTGCTTGAATCCTGATGGTGCAATGAGCAAGGGTCTCACATCTGAGAATACCCTTCCACGCTTAGGGTGGACAAAAATATTTACAACAAGGGATGGTGAGGAACAGAGTCTCTGAATTAAGCAGAAAGCTCTCACCCAGTCAAGAGATCAGGGCTAGATCCAACACCGTTTTTTAGCTCACTGCACCATCCCAGTTTCAGAACCTGGCTGTATGCAAATTAGTCTGTTCCTGTCCCAGTGCATGATGGGAACAGGGCAAACCAAACTACAAAAGCCAATTCTTACACTGGGAAGGAAACAAGCACCCGGGGACCGGTTTCTGGCATTACAGCCGTCTTCGGACCGGTTTGCTTGAATCCTGATGGTGCAATGAGCAAGGGTCTCACATCTGAGAATACCCTTCCACGCTTAGGGTGGACAAAAATATTTACAACAAGGGGTGGTGAGGAACAGAGTCTCTGAATTAAGCAGAAAGCTCTCACCCAGTCAAGAGATCAGGGCTAGATCCAACACCGTTTTTTAGCTCACTGCACCATCCCAGTTTCAGAACCTGGCTGTATGCAAATTAGTCTGTTCCTGTCCCAGTGCATGATGGGAACAGGGCAAACCAAACTACAAAAGCCAATTCTTACACTGGGAAGGAAACAAGCTCCCGGGGACCGTTTTCTGGCATTACAGCCGTCTTCGGCCCGGTTTGCTTGAATCCTGATGGTGCAATGAGCAAGGGTCTCACATCTGAGAATACCCTTCCACGCTTAGGGTGGACAAAAATATTTACAACAAGGGGTGGTGAGGAACAGAGTCTCTGAATTAAGCAGAAAGCTCTCACCCAGTCAAGAGATCAGGGCTAGATCCAACACCGTTTTTTAGCTCACTGCACCATCCCAGTTTCAGAACCTGGCTGTATGCAAATTAGTCTGTTCCTGTCCCAGTGCATGATGGGAACAGGGCAAACCAAACTACAAAAGCCAATTCTTACACTGGGAAGGAAACAAGCTCCCGGGGACCGGTTTCTGGCATTACAGCCGTCTTCGGCCCGGTTTGCTTGAATCCTGATGGTGCAATGAGCAAGGGTCTCACATCTGAGAATACCCTTCCACGCTTAGGGTGGACAAAAATATTTACAACAAGGGGTGGTGAGGAACAGAGTCTCTGAATTAAGCAGAAAGCTCTCACCCAGTCAAGAGATCAGGGCTAGATCCAACACCGTTTTTTAGCTCACTGCACCATCCCAGTTTCAGAACCTGGCTGTATGCAAATTAGTCTGTTCCTGTCCCAGTGCATGATGGGAACAGGGCAAACCAAACTACAAAAGCCAATTCTTACACTGGGAAGGAAACAAGCTCCCGGGGACCGGTTTCTGGCATTACAGCCGTCTTCGGCCCGGTTTGCTTGAATCCTGATGGTGCAATGAGCAAGGGTCTCACATCTGAGAATACCCTTCCACGCTTAGGGTGGACAAAAATATTTACAACAAGGGGTGGTGAGGAACAGAGTCTCTGAATTAAGCAGAAAGCTCTCACCCAGTCAAGAGATCAGGGCTAGATCCAACACCGTTTTTTAGCTCACTGCACCATCCCAGTTTCAGAACCTGGCTGTATGCAAATTAGTCTGTTCCTGTCCCAGTGCATGATGGGAACAGGGCAAACCAAACTACAAAAGCCAATTCTTACACTGGGAAGGAAACAAACTCCCGGGGACCGGTTTCTGGCATTACTGCCGTCTTCGGCCCGGTTTGCTTGAATCCTGATGGTGCAATGAGCAAGGGTCTCACATCTGAGAATACCCTTCCACGCTTAGGGTGGACAAAAATATTTACAACAAGGGGTGGTGAGGAACGGAGTCTCTGAATTAAGCAGAAAGCTCTCACCCAGTCAAGAGATCAGGGCTAGATCCAACACCGTTTTTTAGCTCACTGCACCATCCCAGTTTCAGAACCTGGCTGTATGCAAATAAGTCTGTTCCTGTCCCAGTGCATGATGGGAACAGGGCAAACCAAACTACAAAAGCCAATTCTTACACTGGGAAGGAAACAAGCTCCCGGGGACCGGTTTCTGGCATTACAGCCGTCTTCGGCCCGGTTTGCTTGAATCCTGATGGTGCAATGAGCAAGGGTCTCACATCTGAGAATACCCTTCCACGCTTAGGGTGGACAAAAATATTTACAACAAGGGGTGGTGAGGAACAGAGTCTCTGAATTAAGCAGAAAGCTCTCACCCAGTCAAGAGATCAGGGCTAGATCCAACAACGTTTTTTAGCTCACTGCACCATCCCAGTTTCAGAACCTGGCTGTATGCAAATTAGTCTGTTCCTGTCCCAGTGCATGATGGGAACAGGGCAAACCAAACTACAAAAGCCAATTCTTACACTGGGAAGGAAACAAGCTCCCGGGGACCGGTTTCTGGCATTACAGCCGTCTTCGGTCCGGTTTGCTTGAATCCTGATGGTGCAATGAGCAAGGGTCTCACATCTGAGAATTCCCTTCCACGCTTAGGGTGGACATAAATATTTACAACAAGGGGTGGTGAGGAACAGAGTCTCTGAATTAAGCAGAAAGCTCTCACCCAGTCAAGAGATCAGGGCTAGATCCAACACCGTTTTTTAGCTCACTGCACCATCCCAGTTTCAGAACCTGGCTGTATGCAAATTAGTCTGTTCCTGTCCCAGTGCATGATGGGAACAGGGCAAACCAAACTACAAAAGCCAATTCTTACACTGGGAAGGAAACAAGCTCCCGGGGACCGGTTTCTGGCATTACTGCCGTCTTCGGCCCGGTTTGCTTGAATCCTGATGGTGCAATGAGCAAGGGTCTCACATCTGAGAATACCCTTCCACGCTTAGGGTGGACAAAAATATTTACAACAAGGGGTGGTGAGGAACAGAGTCTCTGAATTAAGCAGAAAGCTCTCACCCAGTCAAGAGATCAGGGCTAGATCCAACAACGTTTTTTAGCTCACTGCACCATCCCAGTTTCAGAACCTGGCTGTATGCAAATTAGTCTGTTCCTGTCCCAGTGCATGATGGGAACAGGGCAAACCAAACTACAAAAGCCAATTCTTACACTGGGAAGGAAACAAGCTCCCGGGGACCGGTTTCTGGCATTACAGCCGTCTTCGGCCCGGTTTGCTTGAATCCTGATGGTGCAATGAGCAAGGGTCTCACATCTGAGAATACCCTTCCACGCTTAGGGTGGACAAAAATATTTACAACAAGGGGTGGTGAGGAACAGAGTCTCTGAATTAAGCAGAAAGCTCTCACCCAGTCAAGAGATCAGGGCTAGATCCACCACCGTTTTTTAGCTCACTGCACCATCCCAGTTTCAGAACCTGGCTGTATGCAAATTAGTCTGTTCCTGTCCCAGTGCATGATGGGAACAGGGCAAACCAAACTACAAAAGCCAATTCTTACACTGGGAAGGAAACAAGCTCCCGGGGACCGGTTTCTGGCATTACAGCCGTCTTCGGCCCGCTTTGCTTGAATCCTGATGGTGCAATGAGCAAGGGTCTCACATCTGAGAATACCCTTCCACGCTTAGGGTGGACAAAAATATTTACAACAAGGGGTGGTGAGGAACAGAGTCTCTGAATTAAGCAGAAAGCTCTCACCCAGTCAAGAGATCAGGGCTAGATCCAACACCGTTTTTTAGCTCACTGCACCATCCCAGTTTCAGAACCTGGCTGTATGCAAATTAGTCTGTTCCTGTCCCAGTGCATGATGGGAACAGGGCAAACCAAACTACAAAAGCCAATTCTTACACTGGGAAGGAAACAAGCTCCCGGGGACCGGTTTCTGGCATTACAGCCGTCTTCGGCCCGGTTTGCTTGAATCCTGATGGTGCAATGAGCAAGGGTCTCACATCTGAGAATACCCTTCCACGCTTAGGGTGGACAAAAATATTTACAACAAGGGGTGGTGAGGAACAGAGTCTCTGCATTAAGCAGAAAGCTCTCACCCAGTCAAGAGATCAGGGCTAGATCCAACACCGTTTTTTAGCTCACTGCACCATCCCAGTTTCAGAACCTGGCTGTATGCAAATTAGTCTGTTCCTGTCCCAGTGCATGATGGGAACAGGGCAAACCAAACTACAAAAGCCAATTCTTACACTGGGAAGGAAACAAGCTCCCGGGGACCGGTTTCTGGCATTACCGCCGTCTTCGGCCCGGTTTGCTTGAATCCTGATGGTGCAATGAGCAAGGGTCTCACATCTGAGAATACCCTTCCACGCTTAGGGTGGACAAAAATATTTACAACAAGGGGTGGTGAGGAACAGAGTCTCTGCATTAAGCAGAAAGCTCTCACCCAGTCAAGAGATCAGGGCTAGATCCAACACCGTTTTTTAGCTCACTGCACCATCCCAGTTTCAGAACCTGGCTGTATGCAAATTAGTCTGTTCCTGTCCCAGTGCATGATGGGAACAGGGCAAACCAAACTACAAAAGCCAATTCTTACACTGGGAAGGAAACAAGCTCCCGGGGACCGGTTTCTGGCATTACCGCCGTCTTCGGCCCGGTTTGCTTGAATCCTGATGGTGCAATGAGCAAGGGTCTCACATCTGAGAATACCCTTCCACGCTTAGGGTGGACAAAAATATTTAAAACAAGGGGTGGTGAGGAACAGAGTCTCTGAATTAAGCAGAAAGCTCTCACCCAGTCAAGAGATCAGGGCTAGATCCAACACCGTGATTAGGCCGTAGCGCCGCCAGAACCGGCCGCACAGCGAGCCTCTCCCGACCCCGCCAGTGAACCCCCCCCAGCAAGGGCCCGACTCACCGCGGTTTCCAGTGTCTGGTCCGTAACGTATTCACCTCAGCGAGGCGGCCCCGCAGGGAACAGCAGCTCCGACGGAGGCATAGCCGCCCCCCCCGGCACATGGAGACCAGCACCAGCCACAGGGAGAAGATATCTGTCAGGAAGGCATGTAGAAGCACCCAGGTGTCACAGGTAGGTGCGCAGCACTCCCGGGAGGCAGGAATCGGCAGCTTGGTGTGGTGGTGAGATCGATGTCAGCAGGATTTTTCCGGATAAAAGTGCTTGGCCGGCAGAGCCGAACTAGAGTGCGGCCATCTTGCATCCGGTCAAGCCACGCCCCCAAGGTCTAGCATACTTTGTATTCTTGATTCCAAGCACGCCGGCTTCGCTCCTCCGGCTCTGGCTCCTCTCTGTAGACCTCAGACCGCGGCTGCAAACAGACTCTTCCTCCTCTCAGGTGTGCGCTACAGCAAGCTGCTTGGGCTGGTGCTAGTCCTGACTTGTTGTCGGTGAAGAGGGGTTGCAGTCAGTGAACATGCAGCGCAGTCGTGCAATAATCAAGGACAGGACTTCTGCATATGGTTCTTCTATCTGTTCCAGAGGGGGTAGCAATGGTATCATCGATGGCCGGGCTCCCTGTGCCTCCCTCAAGATCTCTTCAAATGCACCCGCATGCTGCAACAATCGCCCGACGCTGCTGCTGCTGTAACTGTTGGCCAGCAGTTAACCAGAAAGGGTACCGCCTGGAGAAAGTCGCAAAGCAGCACGGTCTAATGCTGGTGCTAATACAGATAAACAGATCCCTGTTTTTTTCCCTGCAGCAGCAGACCCCTATAGGGGAAACAGGTAGCGTTACTGAAGCGTCACTGAAGTGTAACTTACACAGCACCTTCTCTCTGTTTTGCTCTTGCATCTGTCCCGCACTGAAAATCCCAGCCGGTACAGCAACTCCGATTTTGACTTTAGCTTTAATATTTTGCCATTAAGTTTGCTGACGGCTAAAAGCAGCAAGAGAAAGTAGTGTACTGGAGGGCTGGATACTCAGCAGCCCCAGTGATGGATGGCGGCCTCATTGTGCGGTGTGCTCTCAGGTGCGATGGAGTAGGGGATGCGCTTCTCGTCGCTCGTATGGTGAATGGCAGCAGCAGCAGCAGCAGTACCAACTCGAAAACCAGGGCTGGATTTGGGGGTTAATCTGGGGTTGACCCGGGCGTAGGCACGCGCTCTTGCGGGCACAGAGTTTGAGGCACTGGTTGCAAGTGACTCCGGGCGGCTTCCGATTCTCTCCCGCTCAGCTCAGCCTGCTTCTGCAGCTGCAGAGACACAGGCTTGGCTCCCGCCGCCGCAGGAACACAGGCGCAGCTTCTGCTGCTGCAGAGACACAGGCGAGCTCCCACCACCGCGGGCACACAGGCGCTGCTCCAGCCGCCTTGGGGACACAGGCGCGGCTCCTGCCGCCGCAGGGACACAAGCAGGGCTCCTGCTGCCGCGGGGACACAAGCGGGGCTCCTGCAGCTGCAGCGAGGGACAAGCGGGGCTTCTGCAGGTAATACAGCGGCGTTGAGGATTCCTGCCGCTTCTTCCTCTTTCAGTTGACTTTCGTGTCACTGCTGCAGAAAAGCCCTCACAACACAGTGAGTCCTCACAGCTTTCCACAGTTGAGAGCTTCCCAATATGGCGGTTTGGTTCCGCCCACCCACCGAGATAGGTACACGATGGGTGCCCAACTCCACTTTTTTCTGAACAAAAAAAATATATATATGTATATTAATATTTAAGAAACAGAAGACATTATATTATTTTAATAACAAAAAATGGAAAAACTATTTTTAGGATATTAAAGTTACAAAATATCACAAAAAAAAATTAAATTACTGAAAAAAACATAGGTTTAATGAACATTATAATTCGAAATTAGCATTTAAAAAACCTTTGAAATTCACTGAAAAAACCATTTGTTTCAGGCACGTTATAGTTAGAAATTAGCATTTAAAAAACCTTGGAAATTCAGAGAAAAAACATAGGTTTCATGGACGTTATAGTTAGTTAGACATTTCTCTCATACAAAACCATAGAAATTCCCCTGTTATAGTTAGTTCACCTAACTGTAACTCGCGCCCCCTCAATGCACTGTTGATGACGTCACATATTACATCATTCATGACATGGTCAGTGACATCACTGATGACATCACAGAGGCACTGTCTACAGAATGGTTAATTCATGGCCATATAACATAGCCTGTTACAACTTTCCAGTTTCAATATTGCTGAAAACACCACCAGGTAGGCAGGTCTGAAGCAATGGGTAGGGAATTTATCCATGAATCTTGGGAGTTACCGTATAGATTTAGATGAGGGACGGGGACGCTGAAGTATTTCTCAGCGGTATAGACTGAGAGAATTCTTTTAGTGGATCTCTCATCTGCTAGGATATTATGCTTCACGGGGCCTGTAATGGTTCAGTAGCTAACTTATCTTGTCATTTGAAGGGTTCACCAGCTGCTGTGATTAATCCAGTCTTGAGGCTCTGCTCAAATGGGAGTTACTTAATGCTGGATGATCAAGGTTGTTGTGGGATGCTTCCAGCCATTGCATATCTTGTCACCATAAGTTCCAGGGTTACTTGCTGTATGCAAGTATTGTTTCCACCGACCCACACATTCAGAAAGGCGCCGTTATGGCCTTTGTTGAATGTTTCCTTTATACAGTTTGATACACTGAGCCACACTGATATTTTAAAGGAGATATAGGACTTTCTGAACATATATAAAGGATCTGTAGAGGTTTTTAGGCACCTGTAATATACTTTTAGACATTTTATTCTGAACATTTTTTCACAATGTTTCACGATTGATTAGAAGAACATTCACTTCTAGTATATCGTACAGTCGGATAAGGAGTGGGTGTTATGTTTTGTAATGTATCCCAATATAGGCCCGGGTAGTCACCTAACCTCTCACCTACATTTTCCCTGCCAATGTACTACATAACGTTTTTGGTATTGACATTTTACCTAGTTAGATGCTGCATAAAATGTCATATTGTTTCCCAGAAAACTAGCCTCATTAATTATGCACAAGGATTCTCAGAATCACAGCGGAAGTACCATCTTCTGCATAATAACTATGTTTAAGGGTCATCCCTTCCGTCAACCACGGCTGACATGACACAACAAGGTAGTACCCCTGAGGGTACATTTCAGGTATATAAACACCAATGCTTTGCTGGGGCAGGAAGAGGAGAAAGACTTCCATGCTTATACACTGAAGCGAAATGCTGAGGTTCCTGCATGCTGACACAGTGGTCTGACATCCCTTGCGGGGTGTCCATCTCGAGACCAAGATGGGGTCCTTCATTCTCTCACACCATGTAATGAGGTTGGCTTCTCCCTAGGGGGATTCTTGGCTCTACATCTACATACATGCTAGGTACACTTCGGTGAATCTAGTTAGGGTTGCATTATTATTTTCATGTATTTATATACCTGCCTATTTTCACAGTTTTATCTCTGTGGTAGAAATCTACCATCCATTTACTCTGTTGGTGCTTATAATCATTTATATCTGTTTCTGTTTTACACTAGATTGACACTGGTTCAATAAATGCTTATTGAAAATGTCCCCACTATTTCTTCTAAGTATCGCTCGGAGACAAAGTCAGCTCGAGTGACTGAGCAAAAAGTGCTGTACTGTTTCTACTGTCCCTGATGGGACACAGTTGTCAAGTTCGATAGTTGTCAGGAACTATTCTCTCCTTGGTAAGAGGAGTTTACAGTGGCACTGTGAGCTAGCTGGTATACAAGCGAACATACCGGGTAGGGTTGTCTGGAATCAGTCTGTACACCAATCCCACAGTTTAAGTTGTCTAAATGCGCAGATGTAATATGGTTTTATAGGAACTACACAACACACCCTGGGTTGGGCCAAGGCCCAAGGGGTGGGGGTGCCACAAAGGATTTTTAACGGGTGTAATCAGCCCCACTCCTTGAGCCTTCTTCAGAGCCCCGGGACCCTATACCGAATCAATTATTGAGGGAAGGGAGTGGAGTCAACAAAATTCCCAGATTCTGCTTGCAGAATTAAAATCGGTCCTGGGCCTAGTAACACAACACCTTTCTTTAACAGTTTCCTCATAATATATGTTCTACTAGCAAACCAGTGATCAAACTTGCTTTAATAATCTTTACTCTCAGGAACTGTTGAATTTTATATTGTACTTACCAAATGATCATTGAATTTCACATCCCCACCAGTTAACCTGTGAACTAAATACACTATGTCTTAACTATTAAGTTTACACTTGAAGTCGTTAAGTGTGAGTCCTCTGTCTCTAAGTCTTTCTAATAGATATGCCAGCCGATAGACATGTTCCTCACTAGTGCAACGGAACATTTCTGCCTGCAGCCCTGTGGTTTCCCTGAATCACCTGAATACCGCCAGTCACGCTTTCAGCTCCTGGCACCTGTCTCCCCCCGCAGCCGCAGCCTTCTCCATCCCGGCGCAGCCGCTGAGAGGGGGAGACTTCAATCCCTAGAGTGACTTGTGGCAGGAAGCCGCCCAGCTGATTTGCGTGCCTGGAGGCTCTTTAAAACCAAGGCCAGCCCCGGGGGAGCGGGTTCGCTCACTAGTGCAACGGGACATTTCTGCCCGCAGCCCTGTGGTTTCCCTGGCTCACCTGAATACCGCCGGTCACGTTTTCAGCTCCTGTCTCCCCCCGCCGCCGCAGCCTTCTCCATACCGGCGCGGCCGCTGAGAGGGGGAGACTTCAATCCCCAGAGTAACTTGCGGCAGGAAGCCGCCTCAGCTGATTTGCGCGCCTGGAGGCGCTTTGAAACCAAGGCCAGCCCCCGCATCCTTCCCCCTGAGACCACGCATAGAAAAGAAGGCGCACCCAGTACAAGTAGGGGTCAGTGGAAGTGGAATAATTTCCGTACCTGCCGAAGCAGTTAGGGCAAGTAGACACTTAGTCCCCAATGTAATTAAAGATAAGCTAACAACTGTAACAATTAGGCCGAAGGGCTCTAACCCAAAGGAAGATCAGGCATTCATGACCATCGACGTAAGAGGAAGTAATAATACAAAGAGGGTACCGGCTGGAATGGTAGTATCAGAAAATAATGCACACACTAGGAGGGGGAATATGTATTCGAATGAAGTTCATTGCCCAAACAAAATATATGTGACTAATGAGCCAAAATTAGGTATGGTAAATAATGGTAATAGAGAGAATGTTGATTCCTTAACTAACAAGGCAATCCACTGGTTGCGACACGTTAGAGGATGTCGCTCGGTGATTAGGGAGGACATCTCAAAGGTAAGAAGGTTAAGTTCCCCTCATGATGAATATGACTCTATTGAACTAACCCTACGTTCAGAACTCCTGGCTGAAAATTTGTTTGCCCTAGAATTCAGAACCAGTCCGCCAGCGCACTACGGATCCAGCTAAGGAAGTTTTGCCCTTCGTTCCAGGCCTGTCTTGTCTACACACAGTGCAACCGGGGTGGGAGCCATGGTTCTGGATTAGATAACAATGATTGACTTTCATGGGATCCGATTACAAGTTCACCTGCTACCACAGGGGGTAGCCCAAGTGAGGGAGTGACTGGGGATGAAGTGATGGCTAGAAGTACCAATATTGTTGCGGATGACCCTGAGGTTATGAACTTGCCGTTGAGTAGGGAAAGTGAGGTTTACTCTACCACCCTTCCAAACGTAGGATCTAAATCAGGGCAAGAGAGGGAACCTTGCATAATCTCTGCAATTGATGCACTTTCTTGTCTGGTCAGTAGCAGTAGACCTGGGGGTGGTAAATTAATCTCATGGAATATAGCAGGCCTACATCCCAGACTGCAGTCTCCGCAATGGCTCACATTCATTAATGATTTTGATGTGTGTGTCTTCCAGGAGACTTGGTCATGTGAGCCGCATTTTGGCCAGTGTTATTTAAATTATTTTGTCCCGGCGATTAAGGTGCCAAAAGGGCGCCCGATGGGAGGTTTAGTTATTTGGGTCCGGCAGAGCTTATCACTTTCTATTAAAGAGGTATCGACTAAAAGTAATGAAATCCAGCTTATTAGAGCACATATGGGTCCCTTGGGTTGGTTAGATATTTATATTGTCTATGTCAGGTGAAATAGGGGAGGGAGGTCCCAAGTTATAGCAGCTTTGGATTCCCTCTTAGAATCCAACTCGGTGAAGAATAATATAGTTGAAGCAGGAGATTTAAACCTAACCTTTGAGCCCCTGTTTGCTTATGACCTGTATGCTGGGGAAGAGGAAGACAGGCAATGGGCGGCCCCTAAACTGGATCTGAAACCCGTAACTAGGTGGTTTGAGGATGTAATCTGTATTAATGCGATTTGTTGTGAGAAGGGATTAAGAGCATTAAATCTGAGAACTGTGAGCGACATGACAGGGGCTAATACATTTGACAATGGGCGCTACAGCAGTAGGATTGATTATGTCCTTTGCAGTATGAATCTGTGGCATTTGGTAGGGGATATGGAGGTTAACCTGTTATGTGTGGCGCACCAATGGTGGAAACCAGAACAATTAGAACTGTATATGGCTGCGTATTGCTCTCCTGTAAGCGTCCCCTCTAATGATCTGTGTAGGCTTAAATGGGCGCACGTCATGGCCAATCAAGAGGTCATGGACAATATTGGTGAGGAGGTTGACAAAGCCATATTGGTCCTCGAGCAAATGAATAAATCTGCTGTAGGTCTGGATGAAGTAACTAAACTGCATGATAGACTTTTTGTGGGCATCAGGGACCACTTTCTCAAACCAGTTAAGAAAAACAAGGGAGTAACCACTAAGCCGCTTAAGTGGTATAATACCGATTGTAGGAATGCTAGAATTACACTAGGCACTGCTATCAAGGGAAGGGACTTGGATGCTGTTCGTATTGCCAGAAAGGAGTTCAAGAGGTGCATACTTAATGCCAAGCAGCTGTGGGATGAACTTCATTTGCAGGATTTAAGGGAGGCAAGTGATAGTAAGGATTTTAGGCATTTCTGGAACATTGTCAAGTGGGGTAGGGGGGGAGGTGGGGGGAGCAGTCCGACCCTTCTGAAAATAATGTCTCGCAGGAGGGCTGGGTGAATTACTTTAGACCGCAATATGCACGTAATCATCTGGATAATAATATAGATGATTTTAGGCCTGTCTTTTGTAAGTGCAAATTTTTTAATATTAATGAAGTTCTGATGGCTCTTAGCATGGTGGCCAGCGGTAGAGCGCCGGGGCCTGATGGGGTCCCAGCGGATGTTTTTCTTTATGATAAAGAACGATGGGGCAAGTACATCTTGCATCTTGCTAATGCTGTGGCCAAGGGAGCACCAGTCCCGGTATCATGGCAGGGAGCTGTGATAATCCCAGTATTCAAGAAAGGTGACAAAGCGCAGCTAGGAAGTTATAGGCCCATCAGCCTTATAGATACTATCCAAAAGGTGATCGGGAGGATGATCCTGAATAGGGTACTTGATTGGGTCGAGGAGAATAGTGTTCTGTCGTCCACTCCTTTCAAGTGGGGTTTCGTAAGCTAACAAGCACGGTAGATCAGGTCTTTTGTTTGACTTTATTACAATGGAAGACTGTGGTAGTAGGCAAAGGCAGTCTCTATGCTGCCTTTGTCGACCTACGAGCAGCTTTTGATCTAGTCCCCAGGTCCCAGCTATGGGCAGTCTTAAATAAATTGGGTCTATCTGAAGAAATTTTAACATTGCTGATGAGGTTGCATGAAGCCAACTATGCCAAAATACAATGGGGAGGACAGGGAAGGTTCACCTCTGACTTCCTGGTGGAGCGTGGTGTCCGTCAACGCTGCTCAATGGCTCCCACGCTTTTTACATTATATATCAATGGAATTGTTGCCCGCATATCATCAGTAAACACAGATGCTCCCACTTTAGCTGGCGTTAAGACACCAATTTTAATGTTTGCGGATGATACGCTGATTTTATCGAAGACCCCGAGTGGCCTACAGCGTGCCCTATTAATCTTTGACGAATTTTGTTTGGACCATGGCTTGGAAGTTAACGTGGCTAAAACCAAGCTCATGGTTTTTAATCCGCACCATAGTTTTAAAGGTAAACTCTTTATGAATGGCCAATCGTTGGAAGTGGTCTAGGCCTTTACGTATTTAGGGATTCATGTGGCGAAAGATAATAAATGGACCCAACTTATAGACATAGCGGCACTCAGGCATAGACAACTTGCAGGAGCCTTAAACATGGAGCATAAAAAATCTTTAACAAAGCCAATAAAGTCTGCGCTCCAAGTTTATGAAGCCAAGGCTCTTAGCTCTGCGCTCTACGGCACGGAGCTATGGGGGTTCGAGAAATTGGGGCCACTAAAATTTTCTGAAAACAAGTTTTTTCGTAGTATTACTGGACTTCCTGTGAGTACCCCTTTGCTGCCACTCAGTTATGATCTTGGCAGGAAAGCTATTTCGGATCTAGCAAGGCTCCACCCAATTTTATATTGGCATATGCTCTGGACTAGACCGGAGCTACTGCATTATGCGGAAGGATTCCTGGATATTGTTAACTCCAATGTCTTCCATAAAATTAGCTGGTGAGCTCAGAAATACCTTAGTTGGCCTGGGTATGCAAATGCTGTGGGTAAATCCAGAGACAGCTTCTTTCCCATCAAAAAAAGTTTTATAGAAGATTTATTGGGAGAGGGGGGCATGCCGTATCTGGAGAGGCACTGGTTCTTCAACCATGGCTGGAGGATTTCTAGAGGTAAAGCTTATCCCCAGTTTAGAGCCTTATTGGGACGCCATCACCAAACCAGGGGATAGGAATCTCTACTTCCAGGTCAGAGCAGGATCCCTACCCCTCAAGTCTTTGACCGGCAGGAGGGTTATTGCAAATACCAGCATCTGCCCTGCATGTGGGGATCACAAGGAAACCATCGGTCACTTTTTATTTGTTTGGACCATGGCTTGGAAGTTAACGTGGCTAAAACCAAGCTCATGGTTTTTAATCCGCACCATAGTTTTAAAGGTAAACTCTTTATGAATGGCCAATCGTTGGAAGTGGTCTAGGCCTTTACGTATTTAGGGATTCATGTGGCGAAAGATAATAAATGGACCCAACTTATAGACATAGCGGCACTCAGGCATAGACAACTTGCAGGAGCCTTAAACATGGAGCATAAAAAATCTTTAACAAAGCCAATAAAGTCTGCGCTCCAAGTTTATGAAGCCAAGGCTCTTAGCTCTGCGCTCTACGGCGCGGAGCTATGGGGGTTCGAGAAATTGGGGCCACTAAAATTTTCTGAAAACAAGTTTTTTCGTAGTATTACTGGACTTCCTGTGAGTACCCCTTTGCTGCCACTCAGTTATGATCTTGGCAGGAAAGCTATTTCGGATCTAGCAAGGCTCCACCCAATTTTATATTGGCATATGCTCTGGACTAGACCGGAGCTACTGCATTATGCGGAAGGATTCCTGGATATTGTTAACTCCAATGTCTTCCATAAAATTAGCTGGTGAGCTCAGAAATACCTTAGTTGGCCTGGGTATGCAAATGCTGTGGGTAAATCCAGAGACAGCTTCTTTCCCATCAAAAAAAGTTTTAAAGAAGATTTATTGGGAGAGGGGGGCATGCCGTATCTGGAGAGGCACTGGTTCTTCAACCATGGCTGGAGGATTTCTAGAGGTAAAGCTTATCCCCAGTTTAGAGCCTTATTGGGACGCCATCACCAAACCAGGGGATAGGAATCTCTACTTCCAGGTCAGAGCAGGATCCCTACCCCTCAAGTCTTTGACCGGCAGGAGGGTTATTGCAAATACCAGCATCTGCCCTGCATGTGGGGATCACAAGGAAACCATTGGTCACTTTTTATTTGTTTGTCCCGCCTATGTAATTCCAAGATGAGTCTGGTTAATCCAACTGTGCAAGTCTCTGGGTACTAGTAGTAGTGCTGAAGCTCTAAGACTCATACACACTAGTACTTTATTGTCCATCTCAATAGCAACTGCCAAATATTTAGGATGGGCATGGGTGCTAAGACAGAAATTTTAGGCATTGACCGCAGATTGTGTGTTTGTTGGTAAGGAACATTTATCCAGTTTGATTTTGTAAAAACTTTTTAATCTAATTAGAACTATAAGTCAGTTTGTACATAGCAATCGAGATAAACTTTTTAAATGATTGTTTAAGGATTGTGTTTTTATCTATTTGTATGTAATTTTAAAAATTTTTAAATTTTATTGATCGAGTATCTCTGAAATATATGGAATTTCTATGCTTTTATGAGTGCATCTCGAATAAAGCTAAATTGACTTGACTTGACATGTTCCTCTTGTGTCAACCCATGTTAGAGCACATCATCCTGGTAGATTTTCACACCAGTAATGTCACCAAACACATCCTCCATGGCACTCTGAAAAGCTGAAGCAGCAGAGATTAAACCAAATAGCATTCTTGTAAATCTAAGCACATCAAATAGAATGATGAATGTAGCTAAAATCTTATCTGGTGGTATGTAGATCTGAAATTTAACATGGAAAAGGCCACCGCAACTACAAGTTGAGACAACATATCTTTAATATTGGGTAGGGGATACCTGTCCACAACAACCGCTTTATGTAAACCACTTAGGTCACACACAATCTTACCTTCCTTGAAGACTTGTGGTCTAATACAACAGGGGCCACCCACTTAATAGCCTGAACCTCTTCAATGATGGCATTTATTTTAGTCTGCCCAGTTCCTTAAACATACCTTCCAGCAAAAAAGTGAACCTCCCATACTTTGCAGGCCATAGGGACAGCATTATTCGTCAACACTATCTTGTGTGAATACTGTCACGCCCAACCTAACTTTTCCCAACATACCCCTGACAATTCTTGATTGAATAAATGAACAAACTTGTCCAGTTCATTCACTTGAACCGCTCTAACCGCACAATGTGTCTTAAATGTTAAAACAATGGGTGGGATACTATTTAGATCTGACATTGAGTCCAATTTTGTTGGGTGAAACCAGTTATTATCCGGTGCCCAAAATAGTTCCTGCGAATTAGCTGAGAAAGATGAAAACAAACCCAACAATATAATAAAGATATCGGTTTGACAGATATTGAAGATATCAAGCTCTGTAGAGGAAGTCTATTAGAACAAAGGGGCTAAGCAAGATCACAACAGATATACTCCAAGGGGTATATTCTCGAGAACGTGTGATAACCATTGCAAAAGTACCTTAGCGTAACTCACAACATCCCAGTCTATCGCGGGAAAATTTCGCTGTGTTAATGAAGCATACTCAACACCGCGGTACCATGCAATATTCTCCAGATAACGCAGCAAATGTCTGCATTAAAACCAATGCCACGCCGCAAAAATGCAAAACGCGAATGCAAAAAATCTTGCGATTAGGCCAATTACGGTACAAAAATCAGCGAAAACCAGCTACAGTCCTGCAATTTCCACGCGACAAGCGGGAAAAATTACCATAAAGGTAGAAAAAAACAGACATACAAATGCCAACCAACAGCGAAGCACAATGGATGTTGCCGGAGCAAGTACGGAGGAGAACCAGAACCCCACAAGCCTCCGGTCAGGGAATGGCAAGGAGAAGAAGAGTAGGAAGAAGCGCTTCAGTCCACAGGAAAACAGGATCCTGATAATGGAGGTGGTAGAACACCATCAAGAACTGTTCGTCACCTCCACTGTGTCATTGGCAACCAAAAATGGACTATGGAAGTCCATTGTGGACTAGGTGAATGCAGTGGGAGTGCTGAAGAGGATAATGGGAGAGGTCAAGATGTGCTGGAATGACATAGAGCGTAAAACCAAGCTGAAACTCACAAACAACCGGAAGGCAGCAATGCAGACTGGAGGTGGCAATCCTGCGCCACTGGAGGAGCTGGACGATATGGAGGAAATGTTGTCCACAGTTATCAGTGGGGAGACTGTGGAAGGCGTCGGAGACCAGACAGAGGTCAACATGACCGGACACAACAGCACCAGGGTGAGTAACGACCAGGGACTGGGGGGATGGGGGTGATGGGCATAATGGCACCCATACACAAATTAGTAGAGCACATCTGCAGTAAAACCATGCCCCAGCCCCAAAATCCCACAAAGATACCAATGTACCCAAGTATAAAACATCTCAGCACTGCTTAAGTACAGAATTGAAAGGCACATTGCATGAAATAGAGAAGGGGGGGCAAAATCAGAGATGCAGGGGTGACTCTCCCAAAATGCAGCACACACACATAACAGGCAGAGCACATCAACACTGGCAACAATATGGCACAATCCGCAACACGGCCACAACAGAACACAGGACACAACTGGTGCCGACTAGGTGTATACATTGGCCAATCACAAGTGGCATTGCAGGTAAGCATGAGCGAATTTTGCGGATCTCGCGTTCGCGAATTTTGCGGATTTGCGGATTCGCAATCCGCAAAATCCGCAAATTCCCGCGAATTTGCGGATTTTTTTTTTTTGTGTGTTCGCAATTGTTTCTGCCAGTTCGCGAGGATTTGGTACTAGTTCGCAATTGCGAACTTACTTGTCGGCTCGCAACGGTCGCGACTATGTTGTTTCTACGTCTGGTTCATCATCACAGCCTCCCAGCACCCTCTGTTTTACCACTGGCACCCTCTCTTTGACCCATGCCACCCTCTGTTACATCAATGCCACCCTCTGGTTCATCATCACTGTAGAAGATGGGGGGGAAAAGCAAGCCCACCTGCCCTGCTTGAACTGACATGAATTAATTTGGGGTTAGTTTATTAACAACACCTGCCCTGCCCCAACTGACAATAATGAATTAGGGGCTAATTAATGTGTCACTGAAAGAATTTAAAGTTCCAGCCTGGCACCTGCTTGTCTGCTCCTTTAGCTGTAAATCAGGACCTTTGTGGCATACAGTTAAGGTCAGAGCAGGGTCACACAAAATAGTTGCAAGCAGGCAACCGAATTCTGGAGGGCCCCCTCAGGAAGCACTACAAAGAATCGTTACAAATCATGAGGTTGACCTTTTGCACCTGCTCATTGCTTTTGCTTTTGCTGAAATCGTTTTTCGGTTTTTTTCGCGCTATTCGCGGGGCGCGGCGTCGTGCGAAACCGACCGCGGAAGCCGCCAATTCGTGCGAATGAGCATTTTATTTTTTTTGCGGCTTGTTGTTTCGCGAGTTTTTTTGCAGTATTCGCGAGCCGCTTGCAGCGCAACACGCGAATTTACCCCAAGGTCGAGTACGGGCGCGGCCATTTTGTTTGCGTGACGTATTTCCGTTTCCGCCCGCTATGTATAATCTCGCGCAGTAAGCGCATTGCGAGTAGAGGTTCGCACGAGATCGCGCGGAAAATCTAGAGGTTCGCACGAGATCGCGAGGAAAATCTCGCGCGAACATACTTTCGCGCCTGTGAACGGGCGCCGGCCATCTTGTTTTTCATTCATTTCCTGTGTCTGGGCATGGTGTTTAATCCTCTTGGTATCTTTGCCATCCTTTGCTTGTTTTCAGTTTTTTTTTTACGATTTTGCTTCTTATCTATCCCTCTCTTTTCCTAGCTGTATATTTTTGTCTTTTCTGCTATTTTTCTTTACTTTTAAACTACTTTTTAAAACTCTTTTCTTTTCTTCTTCCCTATCCTATTCTTTCTTAATTTTCTACTTCTTCCTACCTTACCTGCCCAGACCATGGTCAAGCCAGGCGCCGTGAAGCTGCCCAGGCACTTGAGGGCCGCAGCGGCGGCGGGGAGTAGTGCTGGACCCAGTGGCAGGACAGCATGCGGGAGATTGAGGGGGGAGCAGGTGACGCGACGGGAGATCTTCAGCCCGGAGGAAGTGGGCGCGCTGGTCTACTTCGTCCAGCGCCGCCTGCCCAGGACCATCGCGGGAGGCGGCAGGATCGCGGCCGGCGGCTACAACATGCGGGAGCGCCGGAAGCGGTGGGAGAAGGTGTGCTGGGCCATATCCCACCTCTACGGGGTCCAGCGCACCTACAGCCAGGTCACCCATCGCTGGACGGACCTCCTGGACCGCGAGCGCGACCTGCTGGACCAGCTCGGCTTGGAGATCCCCGGGCTTGGTGAGTAGTAGTAGCCATTTAATCACTCACTACTATGATGTTTTCTCCTGCTCTGTGTTGTTGTATTGCAAATATTTGTTTTTTACATGGAGCAAGCCAATAATGCCGCTGATGACGATTACATTGTAGTTAAATTATATTTCAAAATCTTCTGTGCATTTCAGGTGCACTGCTCTCCTTCTCAGTGGCGTTGCTACTATGCTTATTTGTTTTCTATTTTGTGGTCTCATTGGCCTGAGTAACAATTATGTATGAGTGTACTTTACAGAACTGCGTAATGCTAGACACTAGGGGGCAGATTACATTTACAAGCCCCTTGCGCCACGTTTACGTTGCCTTGCGTGACGCAACAGCGGCGTAAACGTGGCGCATCCCTGAGAGTCATTTACAGCGTGACGCATCTAGGGAGATGCGTCACGTTATAAAGCCATGGGCCTGCGCCACAATGGGTGCGTTCCTAGTATACAGGGTGGGCGGTCCTGCAGCTGTGCGCCTCGCAAAAGTGCCTGCGTGAAATCTACAAGATTTAACGCAGGCACTTCTGCGACGCTGCTACGTCAATTCAATTCCTTTTGCCTGCTTGAAGCAGGCGTAAGGACTGACACAGCATGTTAAGTATTGGGTGGCCCTGAGCATTACTGGAGTTGCATTGCGTTGGCGACGTGACTCCAGCGATGCGCCGCTCTTACGTGACGAGATGCGTAACGCAAGTGCCTACCCTTGCGCCAGGGCGCGCCGCATTGTAAATGAGGCGCATCTGCCGTGTCGCAAGGGTAGTTTTGCGTGACGCATTTGATCTGGCGCATCTCTGGAGATGCGCCAGAACACGTAAGTAAGTATGCCCCTAAGGGGCAGAATTGCAATTACCGTCGCATCCCTGCAAAGTAGCAGGGATGCGCCAGTAATTGTGCGGCCCGCTACCACCACCAAACATGGTGCGCCGTATTTGCAATGCGGCGCACCATGGGCCCAAAACGTCACCGAAGCTTTACTGCTGGAGTTGCGTCGCAACGATGGCGCAGCTCCATCAATGCTCTGGGGTACCCTATCTCCCCAATGCTGGGTCAAGCCGTACGTCTGCTTCAAGCAGGTGCAGGGTTTGTGTGACACATCATTGTCCTAAAGGTGACTGATTGATATTTTGTAGATTTCCCTCAGCCACTATTAGGATGTGTTCCAGCGCAGGAATGCCCTCCCTTGCGCCGGAACGCCCCCTGATGGCGCAGGGCTTTATAACGGGATGCATCTCCCAAATGCGTCACGTTGTTATAATATTATACGCCGCACCATGGCGCCCTTTTTTGTTTAGCTGCTGCGTCACAAAAGTCACGCAAGAACGGCGCAAAAGAGCCGCAAGGGCTTAAATCTGCCCCTTCCTTTGTACCCCTGACAATAAGAAAAATAGTGGCGGTGGATTGATAGTTTGACTATTTAAATGACTGGTAATGTAGCAGGCAACTGTTAGTGTTGTCACTGATCTGACTGAAATCACAATGGAGTTTGTCTGTCACTTTGCGTCTTGCCTGCGGACTGCTGCCTGCCAGTCCTAGGTGAACGTTTCAGTACTTTGTTTAGTGAGTTACGTGACTTTCGAAGTCACAGGTCCGCAAATAAATGAAAAGTAACCATAATCAATATAATTTCGCGGAAATATTTTGTTATTGTTCTTTTGAAATGTTTGATTTGGTTGACATTGACAAGCAACAATCATCCATGTTTTCTGTTCTTTCTTTCATGTTGTACGTCAGCTCCCCCCAGGGGCGAGAGGAGGACACAGGAGCAGCAGGCGGCGGATGCTGTTCATCAACAGGGCCAGGATCGGGCAGGCGAGGGCTCCTCTGCTGGCCCCAGTAAGTTTTCATTTTAGACTAGTACCTATTTTTCCTAGCGTTCCTCATTTGACTTTTTTCAAAATTGTCTTTGCTCTTCTTGTAGACTGTATCTAAATTCTTATCCTGCCTCTACTATGACTCCCTGTGGTATTACTAGATTATTCTTATTAGTCTGTCTGTGTAGCTAACTAAGATTGCACGGTTGGCGAAACTCCCATGATTCTAGTCAGCAATAGCTCTATCAACTTAGTGCAGTCCTCTGGGATTGTCCATAATGTCTTTTGAAGTGTTCTATCTGGACTCATGCTTGCAAAAATTGCAAAACCTTTCGCTCAGTCACTCTAGTCTGGACCAAAAAACACAGATTGTATTTAAGTTTAAAAGCTTTATTAAAAGTAAACACATTTATTAAAATGAAGTCATAATAAAACTAAACGTTTAACTGATAATGGAAAAGTGGTTAGTGCTGACGATTAATTGAAGACATTTCTTGTGGTCGAGCCGAGCTCTCACCTGGTTTCAACTTGATCTTGTTGTTAGAAGTCCATCTTCTGTCTGTGTGGAGAAAAATGGTGCGTGTTAAAAAAACAGCCTTCATCAGTTGTGCCAAAAAGTGCAGCAAGACAACCTTCCCTGGAAAAAGGGACATTTTTTTTAACTTTAACGTAGACAGTCACAAATTACATTGTTTTCACATGTCTTCATTCCTAGACCAAATACTAGTGACTAGTGAGTGCTTTATTCTAACATTCTTAAATGTACTTTGTAGGTGGAACATCTGGTGGCGGGGCCAGTGTGGAGGTGGTGGTGCTCGACACGGAGGCGGAGGGCGATTCTTCAGGGGAGGAGGCGGCGGCTGTGAGAGTTGAGACGGTGGTGGTGGCGGCCAGAGGTAAGCTCTTATATATTCCTTACTTATTGAGATTGAAGACTAGCTGGGAAGGCAAGAATATGAGATGCATGGCTGGGTGAATGATGAAGCAATGATGGGTGGAAGGACAACAGCCTGGGTGGGTGACACAGAAACTGTATGTGTCCATATACCTGGATCATGCTACTATCTGACTCTTAGATAGCATATGTGTATCTAGAGCAGGGGTACTCCTAGTACGGCCCGCGGGCCGGTGGTGGCCCGGCAAGCCTTCCTTGGCGGTGCGCAGACCTTGCAGACAATCACTGCTCCCCCGGCCCCCACAGAGCAGAGGCTTTTTTGTATTTCACCTGTTAGCGCCCCTGCATCTCCACTCTGACAATCACTGCTCCCCCGGCCCCCACAGAGCAGAGTGGAGATGCAAGGCCACAAAGAGGTGAAATAGAACAAAGCCTCTGCTCTGTGGGGCCGGGCAAGCAGTGATTGTCAGGGTGGAGAAGCAGGGGCGCTAAAACAAACAAAGCCTCAATAATATGTTAATGGTCTTTTAAAGACCTGTTAAGTACTTTGGTGTTGTTGTCTGTGTGTGCGCGTTGTGGAAGCGGTCTCAACCCGGGCTGAAGGCTGACACAGATAGACACACACACAGTGAGATGACAGAGGGTGAGGGAGAGGGAGGGCAGGAGGGAGAGAGAGATGGAGGGAGGGCAGGAGGGAGAGCAGGAGGGAGAGAGATGTATGTAAATGCTGGGTCTGGTGGCTCAGTGGATGAGGGCATCTGCTGCAGGGACCTGTGTGCAACCTCATGGTCACAAGTTATCGTTTTGCTTTAGCCCCGCCCCCTCTGACTCCGCCCCCACCAGTGCGGCCCTCGGCCCCAAACTACACTGTAAATGTAGCCCCTGAGAGAAAGTTTGTGAGTACCCATGATCTAGAGAGAGTAGACGGTCAGTGGATGAACTAAGTGTAACTTTGAAGAGCATGTAACACTGCACCCGCACGTCCGTTCCAGTGTAGGAAAGGCAAGGAAAAGAACTTTTAATTTTGTCCAAATACTACCATAAATAGTAGCAGTAGTTTGTATTGCAAGCACTGCATAGATCCGGTTATTATGGTGGCCACTCCCTACCTCTCTTAATAAGTTTAGTAGTACTCAGTCATTCATGTGTGGATGTATCACTGGTCACTCAATAAAAAGCAAAGCACCTAAAGTCATCCCATATATAAGCAAAAACATCCCATGTGAAGTGATAGATAATCAGATTATTTATCTTCTTCAATTTTCCATTTCTAGTACTCATTTCCACTGTAGGGTGAAAGTTAAATTAATTAAGCAGTAGCCCTTGAGTTGTAACAGAGTATTCTCAGTGCCACCCGTAATAGAAAAGTAAGAGCTTCACCACCTGCATGTACTGGACGGGTACAGTAACGCAACGGCAACGCAAGTCTAGGTCACTCCTCATGGCGTGCGTCTCTTTTTCTCGGGTGCAAGTTTACTGCGCTGGCATTATGCCGGCTTGCAGAAAATAACGTACCAATTTTCCAAAACAAGAGATAAGAAGAAGAATAAGACTGGTGTACTTTCATAGTCGACTCCAATGGAAGTCCACAGTGCTCGTAGAATTTGTTCCTTAAACTCCCACTAATGTTAGAGCAAGGATGAAGAAGTGTGAGGTTAGATAGATACTGGCCTCAATAGTTATGTAATGCGCTTGCAAGTTGCTAGTTGTACTGCAACACAAATTTCTGCTGAATGATTGAGTTAATCTAAAAGAGCATTGGTTACAGACTATGTCTTTCTTTCTTCATATAGGTTCTCCTTCCAAACGAACAAGGAGGAAGGAGCTGGCTAGAGCGGCCCGGCAACGGAGGATCGAGGCCACTGTTGCGGAATATCGGCGGCTGGTGGCCCTGGAGGACGTGGAAAGTGTGCAGTCGACAACTACAACAACGTCGTCTGCATCGGCCTCCGTGGCCCCACGGGCTGCCACCCAGCACAGTGGTCCACCCGGACTGAGCCGGGCTGCCAAAGGCAAACGCCACCACCGAGCAGCAAGGCCAACAGCTGCCTCTCACAGGCATTGCACCTGCAAGGCAGTGAAGGCACGCCTGCGCCGCACTACCCTGATGGTGTCCCGCCTTCAGCAGGAGCTCGCCTTGCTCCGCGAGGAGCATGATGCCCTGGCCCAAAAAGTTAACAGCATCCACCCATAGTGTCCCTTGCCCCTTTTTTAGAGACTTTTGGGGGGTGGGAATTGGGAGTTGGGTTTTTGGGGACTTTTGAAGGACAATCGTTGGGGTTAGGGAGGGTCTTGCGGGAGATTATTTTGTTAGGGATATAAATATACTTTTTCAAACTTTATCTGAGCATACCTGTTTTTTACTGCTTGCCTGGTGGGTGGGGGTTTAACGTTGACTGTTTTCCTGAAAGTTTAGTTCCATTTTCTTCCTTTAAGTGTAAATGCCCAAATGTTTTCAACACTAAGTGCCTCTCACAGACTAAGTGAAGTGAATCCAAGAGTCCTAGGACTTTAGTAGTACTACCTTCAGTCTCTCGTCTCTCGTACTAATACTCCATTATACCCCCAAACCACCAAACGCTTATCTTACCTGTAATTTGTGTTTGAAAGTAGGGCTAGACCCAGGGCTGGCTCCACGGGAAACACCGAATAAGGTTGGCATTCTTGGTCGGATAAAATTTCCTCATAGCGGTGGTACTAGTGGTGTGACACAGTGGCAGTTGCATGCCTATGAAAAAAAAGAAAATGAAATCTGGTTTGTCCTCCTGAGCAATTCAACGGTACAACTGAGAATATAGCAGGTGACAGAAGTACAGTAGAGCAGTGTCACATTGTAGCCTAACAAATGGTAAAGTATAACTACTAATTCGGTTGAAGTTCTTTCACATTAGCAATGGTTCTTTGTCAAGCAGAGTAAGAATATATCCTCGGATTTCTTCACCAGCCTGTTGCTATCACCTTATCCTCCCCACCCAGCAAGTGTGTGCATTTATTGCTGTAATAATAATTTAGTCACACATCAATCAAAACCACACAGCCCGGGGGAAGAGGGTTAGGGTTTGAAAAATGGATGGGTACGGGGGTTTTTGGGAAAGGTTTTGGGAGACAAGAAAAAATAGCACAGCATAGACAAACTATTGTGAACATAAAGAAATCTTTGGGTACAAACCTATCCATCAATCTTTGAAAGTGCATGCACTACTGCATGCATGTCAGTGAAAAGTAAGTAGTACATTCGACAACTGTGGAAAGAAAGAATGCGACAGTACAGGGCCTGTGTGGAATTATTGATAACGATATTCAACATAAGGTCTCTGTAGCCAGATACCGGAGAGCCTTGCTGGTCACTATAAATCCATTCACAACAACACTCAATGGGGTTGGTCTGGAAGGTGTCAGGTTTACTCCCCGTGATCCAGTCGATGCAAATATGGTTCCACCTCCAAATGTCACCAACACCCAGAAGTGTAAACACAGGGTGTTCGAGCCATTAGGCGGGGGAGAAAAATAACAAACTAAAATAAAAAATGTGGGATGGGTAAAGGTAGGGTCAGCAGGGAAAGGATACCTGTAACAGAAGACAAGACAGGCATCAGTGAAGTGCTGTCCTAACATACAAGGGTACTCTCATATAGTCTCACTAAATAACCAAGGAAGTAGACAAGTACCTGAGCACCAAGAAAACATGACCTTGGATAGGAAATACTATAGCCCTTCTGCCACAATCTGTGAGGAAGGCCTAAGAAACACATAAACATATAGTTAACGAACACACTCCTGTCGCACCAAACACACTCGCGTTATACTAAGACATCAAACCCACTACTCACAACATACCACAAACATGGTAGAGGACTCAATGTACAAAGGGGGTTCCAAATAGTCAAAGCAAAGATGTATGGTCCAACAAAAAGGAAGAGGGAAACGGTAGTGTGTAGGAAGCAAGAACTACAACACTGCGTTCTCTAAGTAATGACCTAGTAGAGAATCTTTGGTGAAGGTCAAACAGAAAAACGTAGTTGCTGTTGCGACCACCACTGAATTCTGCCAACAACACACCCCACGGTGCACTACACAAAGAGAACTGGGGTAGCCTGTAGTTACCTCACTACATGCCCAGTTATGGAGGTCCTTTGAAATACACAGTTATACAACGGAGACGCGTAGTTGTCCTTACTACCGCGCTCCGTTTTAATAGTACAAAAACGATCCCCGATGTGAACGCTAACACGTGGTATAGACCGCCACTGTGCTCCGCCACACACAATTCAACCAAACAGGAATTCATCAAAGGTAGAATTCTGTTAGAAAACAGTCACAGAACCTCCCTTAACAATCCGTTCAGGCAGTAATCAGCTGACCGCACGGGCGGCCGAAGAGTTTAGAGCGGCTTTACCTGAAGACGCGTGAAGTCCGTCTACCGCCAAGGACAGAACACGGAAGCGCTCCCCACTGAGCCTCAGGGGGGGGGGGGGGGAAGGTGATAGTCCACAGGAGACACGATAGAAAAGCATGCAGAGCGTCCGCTCTCATGCCGGTGCAGAACAGAAACCAGAATAACGCGCAACAGGAAGCGCGTCTGTTCCCCAGATAAACTTCCTGCAAGTCTCCCGCCTACTCATGGGAAATGTAGTTTCATAGTACGGTAGGCGCTTAGGGGCTGCGTAACCTGACAGAAGGTATAGTAGATAGAAAAGGAGAAATTGCTTTTTTTCTAGGTGTCCCCTCACTCACCAGGGTTGCCCCTTGGTGACATGCTTCATCATTGGGGCCATCCCAGTCCTCTACGGCCTGGGGCGTGCTGCGACTTGCGAATTACGTAGGAGCACTTACAAATGACTATGTGTGGTGCAGATGTGATAGTGGAGTGGACTAAGTGATGTGTTAAGGGATCAATTTAGAAGCCTAGAGAGAGCCAAGAAATGCAGTCACAGTCAGAGAAAAAGGCAAGGGATACTGTATCTATGTGGTTGTAGTGGTCCTGTTGGAAGTGGTAAGTAAGTTGCCTGCAGAAAAAAAATCCTCCTATTAGCGGCACTCCTCCATTGCAGCCGACGCTTCGTCCATCGATGTTGGTCACCAGAAGACACCCTGTAAAAAAAAGCACAGCATAGACAAACAATTGAACATAAACAATTCTTTGGGTACAAACCTATCCATCAATCTTTGAAAGTGCATGCACTACTGCATGCATGTCAGTGAAAAGTAAGTAGTACATTCGACAACTGTGGAAGAAAGAATGCAACAGTAAAGGGCCTATGTGTAAATTATTGATAACGATATTCAACATAAGGTCTCTGTAGCCAGATACCCGAGAGCCTTGCTGGTCACTATAAATCCATTCACAACAACACTCAGTGGGGTTGGTCTGGAAGGTATAGTAGATAGAAAAGGAGAAATTGCTTTTTTTCTAGGTGTCCCCTCACTCACCAGGGTTGCCCCTTGGTGACATGCTTCATCATTGGGGCCATCCCAGTCCTCTACGGCCTGGGGCGTGCTGCGACTTGCGAATTACGTAGGAGCACTTACAAATGACTATGTGTGGTGCAGATGTGATAGTGGAGTGGACTAAGTGATGTGTTAAGGGATCAATGTAGAAGCCGAGAGAGAGCCAAGAAATGCAGTCACAGTCAGAGAAAAAGGCAAGGGATACTGTATCTATGTGGTTGTAGTGGTCCTGTTGGAAGTGGTAAGTAAGTTGCGTGCAGAAAAAAAATCCTCCTATTAGCGGCACTCCTCCATTGCAGCCGACGCCTCGTCCATCGATGTTGGTCACCAGAAGACACCCTGTCCACTGCCTGCCTGATGCTGAATTGTGGCTCGCTACTGTGAAGCCTGACTCCATCCTTTTTTCCCCATTGCAGAGACTGAAACCCGGCCTGTAATTATTCAACGAAAAACAGGAAGTGATATAATATTACAACACCACTGATAAATAAATATAAGGTATGTAGGCTGTGGAGTGCAAAAAGTCACAATTTGATTTTCCTAGTAGACAGTACAATATTTTTGAAAGTGCGTACTCTGAGTCACCTTTTGAAGGATAAATAAGTATGGGCAAATTAATGTAGCGGATCTTGCCCCTCAAGCTAGGTGTACTGTAAACTGTGTTTTAGAACAAAATTAGATCTTCCTAGCAGTGCTCCCACCCAGACCCTTACTAAAGCCAGTCGCAAAAATGTAGAAGACCCCCAATCAAATCTCAAAAAACGAGGCCTAGCAGAAAACTGGTGACAAAACTTACTTTGAAAGTAAAAGTAGGCCGAAGTACCCCCTTCCTAATTACCCATTACCCACCGTGGATTGCATTCAAACCACTTGCAAGCAACCAAGCAAAAGTAGCCATAGCCAGCATCGCTCCAAGACTCGAAATCCCCCCCACTCAAACACATGCAATAGAAATACTGCTAACCCTAACGAACCCTAAGTTAAGAATAGTGGCAAAGGCTTTCTTTAACTATGCCAAATCCCCCCTTTCCCACCATGGATTTTCTTCAAATGACTTGCAGCCAAAATTACACATTCTCACGAGTGCTCTAAGACCCCAGAACTCAGTTGGAAAAATCTAGAACACCCCGAAACACATGCAATCCTGCTGCTAGGGCTAACCCTAACGAACCCTAAGTTACAAAAAGTGCCAAAACTAAAGGCTTTTCCGCGCGGATTTTGTCCCAACCACTTCTACCCGGTATTAGACCTTCCCAGGAATGCCCCAAGACCCGTCACAACCCACCCGCCAAGAAGCATAACACCCCCAAACAGGCCAAAAGCAAAATCTCATACTTGCAATATTTCTGGGCCTTCGGTCCAAACGCGCTGCGTAGCTAGGCCATAAGTCGGGGTTGGCACGACGGATTTCCTGAAAAGCAAATGCAATCAAGATTAGAGTGTCCCAGCAATGCTCCCAGACCACGAAACTCACCCACAAACAGACGGAACCCCCCCTAAGAGCACCTCAAAGGCAAGCAAGTCATCAAAAACACAAAAAAATTTCCGCCTGGGATTTGGTCCAAAACACTTTTATCCGGTATTAGAGCTTCCCAGCAATGGCCCCAGAGCCGTCAACCCAGGAGAAAACGAGTAGAAGACCCCCAAACAGCCAAAGAGCAAAAGTACAAAAATGGGGACTTAGTCAATTTTTCACAAATTTCCCAAATCATTCAGCGCGCGCTCTGCAGCTAGGCCCTAGGTCCCCTCTGCCACCATGGATTTGCTTCAAACCTCTTGCAAAGTAAAGTATATATAGCCAGCAGTGCTCCCAGACCACGAAACTCACCCACAAACACCAGGAAGCCCCCCAAACAGGCCCCCGAAAACGCTACATAGAGCAAAATGTCAGAAATAGCCACAAAAAAAAATCGGCCGGGATTTTGTCCCAACCACTTCTACCCGGTATTAGACCTTCCCAGGAATGCCCCAAGACCCGGCAACCCACCCGCCAAGAAGCATAACACCCCCAAACAGGCCAAAAGCAAAATCTCATACTTGCAATATTTCTGGGCCTTCGGTCCAAACGCGCTGCGTAGCTAGGCCATAAGTCGGGGTTGGCACGACGGATTTCCTGAAAAGCAAATGCAATCAAGATTAGAGTGTCCCAGCAGTGTCCCAGACCACGAAACTCACCCACAAACACCAGGAAGCCCCCCAAACAGGCCCCCGAAAACGCTACATAGAGCAAAATGTCAGAAATAGCCAAAAAAAAAATCGGCCTGGATTTTGTCCCAACCACTTCTACCCGGTATTAGACCTTCCCAGGAATGCCCCAAGACCCGGCAACCCACCCGCCAAGAAGCATAACACCCCCAAACAGGCCAAAAGCAAAATCTCATACTTGCAATATTTCTGGGCCTTCGGTCCAAACGCGCTGCGTAGCTAGGCCATAAGTCGGGGGTTGGCACGACGGATTTCCTGAAAAGCAAATGCAATCAAGATTAGAGTGTCCCAGCAGTGCTCCCAGACCACGAAACTCACCCACAAACACCAGGAAGCCCCCCAAACAGGCCCCCGAAAACGCTACATAGAGCAAAATGTCAGAAATAGCCAAAAAAAAAATCGGCCTGGATTTTGTCCCAACCACTTCTACCCGGTATTAGACCTTCCCAGGAATGCCCCAAGACCCGGCAACCCACCCGCCAAGAAGCATAACACCCCCAAACAGGCCAAAAGCAAAATCTCATACTTGCAATATTTCTGGGCCTTCGGTCCAAACGCGCTGCGTAGCTAGGCCATAAGTCGGGGTTGGCACGACGGATTTCCTGAAAAGCAAATGCAATCAAGATTAGAGTGTCCCAGCAATGCTCCCAGACCACGAAACTCACCCACAAACAGACGGAACCCCCCCTAAGAGCACCTCAAAGGCAAGCAAGTCATCAAAAACACAAAAAATTTTCCGCCTGGGATTTGGTCCAAAACACTTTTATCCGGTATTAGAGCTTCCCAGCAATGGCCCCAGAGCCGTCAACCCAGGAGAAAACGAGTAGAAGACCCCCAAACAGCCAAAGAGCAAAAGTACAAAAATGGGGACTTAGTCAATTTTTCACAAATTTCCCAAATCATTCAGCGCGCGCTCTGCAGCTAGGCCCTAAGTCCCCTCTGCCACCATGGATTTGCTTCAAACCTCTTGCAAAGTAAAGTATATATAGCCAGCAGTGCTCCCAGACCACGAAACTCACCCACAAACACCAGGAAGCCCCCCAAACAGGCCCCCGAAAACGCTACATAGAGCAAAATGTCAGAAATAGCCACAAAAAAAAATCGGCCGGGATTTTGTCCCAACCACTTCTACCCGGTATTAGACCTTCCCAGGAA
The DNA here is from genome assembly GCF_964263255.1 of Lissotriton vulgaris. NCBI lineage: Eukaryota > Metazoa > Chordata > Amphibia > Caudata > Salamandridae > Lissotriton > Lissotriton vulgaris. Next base: position 223,239,019 of record NC_141695.1, read on the forward strand.
TGCCCCAAGACCCGGCAACCCACCCGCCAAGAAGCATAACACCCCCAAACAGGCCAAAAGCAAAATCTCATACTTGCAATATTTCTGGGCCTTCGGTCCAAACGCGCTGCGTAGCTAGGCCATAAGTCGGGGTTGGCACGACGGATTTCCTGAAAAGCAAATGCAATCAAGATTAGAGTGTCCCAGCAGTGTCCCAGACCACGAAACTCACCCACAAACACCAGGAAGCCCCCCAAACAGGCCCCCGAAAACGCTACATAGAGCAAAATGTCAGAAATAGCCAAAAAAAAAATCGGCCTGGATTTTGTCCCAACCACTTCTACCCGGTATTAGACCTTCCCAGGAATGCCCCAAGACCCGGCAACCCACCCGCCAAGAAGCATAACACCCCCAAACAGGCCAAAAGCAAAATCTCATACTTGCAATATTTCTGGGCCTTCGGTCCAAACGCGCTGCGTAGCTAGGCCATAAGTCGGGGGTTGGCACGACGGATTTCCTGAAAAGCAAATGCAATCAAGATTAGAGTGTCCCAGCAGTGCTCCCAGACCACGAAACTCACCCACAAACACCAGGAAGCCCCCCAAACAGGCCCCCGAAAACGCTACATAGAGCAAAATGTCAGAAATAGCCAAAAAAAAAATCGGCCTGGATTTTGTCCCAACCACTTCTACCCGGTATTAGACCTTCCCAGGAATGCCCCAAGACCCGGCAACCCACCCGCCAAGAAGCATAACACCCCCAAACAGGCCAAAAGCAAAATCTCATACTTGCAATATTTCTGGGCCTTCGGTCCAAACGCGCTGCGTAGCTAGGCCATAAGTCGGGGTTGGCACGACGGATTTCCTGAAAAGCAAATGCAATCAAGATTAGAGTGTCCCAGCAATGCTCCCAGACCACGAAACTCACCCACAAACAGACGGAACCCCCCCTAAGAGCACCTCAAAGGCAAGCAAGTCATCAAAAACACAAAAGATTTTCCGCCTCGGATTTGGTCCAAACCACTTTTAGTGCTTCCCAGCAATGGCCCCAGACCCGTCAACTCACCTGCAAAGAGGTAGAACAACACCCCCACAAGTGCTGAGTCTTTCTTCATTGGGCGTAAACCAGCCCTCTGCTTTGATGGAAATAGGAGTCTGGAGGAGGAGGATAGAGGAGCATGTTCTTCTGAACTTGTGAACCTGAGGAATGCAGACTGCGGCACCTTCAAATAAATTAGCAAACAAGTGAAGACAGTTCTGCTGATGGGCTTGTTTTTGTGATTATCTGATTAAAGTTTGAATTATATTAACTGTGCACAACAAAGAAAGACAGACACACAGGAATAAAAGTGAATAAGGATGAAAAAGAAAGTTATTGATTCGTTGTCTCATTTTCAGGGCTCGAAGTCGGTATCACGGTCCAGGAATAAGAATAAGGCTTCGTCATCATACTCTGCGAATTCAGCCAGGGTGAGGTCAGTGTCACCTGACAGAGTAGAAATTCCCTCATCTATGTTGCTGGCCACCTCCTCTTCATCCGGCACGCTCTCTCGTACTCTGAAATCTGGTGGTATGAGGTGCTGATTCATCTTGATCATTGTTAACCTCTCCACATTTTTGGGCGAGAGGCGGCTCCGTTTGGGAGTTACAATCCCACCAGCCGCACTGAAAACCCGTTCAGAAGACACACTTGCGAGTGGGCAAGACAAGTAGTTTAAAGCCAGGTTGGTGAGCTGTGGCCACAATTCTTTTTTCCCATGCCAATACGCCAATGGGTCAGAATTAACATAGACCTCTGTGGAGTCATTCAGATAGTCCTTCACCATCGACTCAAGGTCCTCCTCCAAGGTTCCTCCACTTTGCTTAGCTCTTGCTGTGCCTCTGACCTTTTGAGAACCAAACCCACGCAGAGCTAGCCAATCCTCTTCAGCCTCCAATGTTTCTGTTGTCTTTCGTGCAGATGATCCGGTTGCCGGTGTCTTTAACGGCTGAGAGGTCACTTGTGCCACAGCCACAGGTGCAGAAGTGGATTGTTTTGACTGGGGATGGCCTGCTGATGTACTGCCATTTCCTTCAATTTCCAGCCGTTCTGTTTCAAACTTCTTGGCTGACAAGGCTAGCCAACGTTTGTACTTTGTAACATCTTCATCACCAAAAGGAAAGAATGCTCTGCCTGCCAGCGCCTTTTTGTAGCGTGGATCCAGAATAGTAGCACAAATGTAATGCTGTTCTGAGTGGATCTTTTTAAGACGTTCATCACCTTGTAGGAGCTCTAATAATTGCTCAGCCAGAAGCAAAGAGTCTTGCTTTTTGTCATCTTTTCCAAACACAGAACACACCTCCTTCAGTTGGTCCTCCAGCATGTACAACAATGGGATAGCTTTTCCCAAATTAGAGTCCTCCTTGCTGACTGTACGCGTGAAGACCTCAAAAGGACGAAGCATGCGTGTTAGGCTTTCAACTATGTTCCATTGCGGCCCACCCATCCTCAGCTCCTCTATACCCTCTTTCAAGAAATATTGATCGAGTTCTGTATACTGCTCATACAGACGCTCAAGCATGTAGAAGGTTGAGTTCCAACGTGTGCTTTCACTGGCATTTGACATTGATATAGCATGCTCCTCAGCTGCTTCCGGGCCTTAAAAGAATGCCTGAAATGCTTGCAAATTTTTCGGCAGTTCTCCAATACACTGTACGCTGCACTGCGTTTATTACCCAAGAATTTTTGGACAACCAGGTTTATACAGTGCGCCAAACACGGCACTCTGAAATAGTAACCGTCCCTCATGGCCTTAACTATATTGGCGCCATTGTCCGTGGAAACATAACCAACCTTGCGTTTTAGTGGGGACAGACAGTTAAGGACCTTTGTGTTAAAGACATCCAAAATGTTTTCTGCTGTGTGACGTTTCTCCAAACCAAACATGGCTAGTGTTGCATGTTTCCGAGCACCTTTAAAAACAATGTTAGTGTCAACACCTGAGTTTAGCTTTGCTTTAGCCCCTGAAAAAGAGACCCAGTGTGCAGTGATGCACATGTAATCAGCGCCTGCGCCACTGGTCCACATGTCTGTTGTCAGATGTATAGTGTGAACAGCACTCTTCTGCAAAGCTGCCCCAATCACCTTCAGAACATCTTCATGTAGTGCTGGAACCGCAACTCGGGCAAAATAGAACCGGCTAGGAACCTTCCATTTAGGGCAGAGCGCTGTCACTAATTCTAGAAAACCAACCCCTTCTACAAAAGAAAAAGGGAGAAGGTCCAGAGCTAGCATTTTAGCCAGCTTAGTGTTATACAGACGGGTCATTGGGTGGTTGCGTTCATATTGTGCTTCTGTAAACAACATCTCTTTAATGTTGCCCTGGACCAATGATTTACGGGATGATGATGATCTCTTCGACCCAGTTACGCTCGCTGATGAACTTTTCCGCATTGATGTCTCACTCTCTCCCACACTCTTAGTGTGGCTCCCATGGGGTGTGCTGCTGACATGGGAACTGGGTGTAAGTGAAGTGTTTGAATCGTCTTCTTCTACCTCATCGTCATCAGCAGATGAAAAATCAACGTTTTCATTACGTGCAATTCCGGCTTTCTTGACCGCCTCTAGGTGCGGAAACCATTGGACAGGGTGCCTTCTCTCAAGATGACCTCTCTGGCCTCCGGTACCATAGTTAGAACCAAGCTTACCACGACTAACTCGAAGCTTACAAAGGCTACAAATGGCTACGTTTTCCTTTTTTGGGCAAACACTAAAGAAGTCCCAAACTGGAGACTTGAAATGTCTTTGGGGGCCGGAGGAGGCGGCGATACTGGTGGTGGTGGTCCTGCAGGCCGCAGTACGTTTTGCACTTTCACCACCACGAATTGAGGTCGAGGACGAGGTGGGTACCTTCTTGCGAAGAAATATGGAAGCGGTAGGTTTTGGTGTACTACTTAACTCCAAATCTAATGATTCCATTTCCATTGCCTCCTCGCCGACATCATCATCACGCTCAGCAGCTTCTCGGGATAGGGTCAAAATGTCTCTCTGCAGCATGCCCGGTGGGGCTGCAGTGACCTTTGTGATGACTGGCTCGTCGTCATCGTGAGAGGCTTCATCACCAGCAGTATCTGTCACTTCTTGTTGAGCCTCATCACACTCCATAGGTTTGAGTTTTTGGACGACCTTCCTTTTACGCTTAGGTACCGGTGTCAGATCATGGTGTGCCTCACTGTCAGACCGCAGTTGTGGTTCCCAAGACAGATCACTTGCATCAGAACGAGGTGGGCTTGAAGAAGATGTAGACACCCCCCTTGATCTTTTCCTTGCTAGGGATGTGGAAGACAATGAATGATCATCAGGAGGAGTGGCTTCCAATGATACCTCGGCTTCATTGTCGATTTCCTGATGTGCCCCTACTTCGGGAGGAACAACTATTGTGGGCACTTGTGAACCTCCATGCACCTTTGCTTGCGCATCTCCTTTTGCTGCCTCTCCTTCCATATGTACTTGGGCGTGTACTTGCACATGGTGTTGTTGTTGCGGCTGTGGTTGTTCAACACTTGTCAGATGAGTTACAACAACCTGTGTTGATTCAGGGACATTGCTGCTACTTTCTTGCGACGAGCCAACATCACTGGTCGATGGTGATTGGAGAAGTACACTGACTGCCTCTGAAGCACTCAAGGGCTTTGACTTAAGTTGGCGTGGTGGTGGAGGCACTGAACCCAATGGAGCAGGGGTGCTGCTCCCAGCTTGGTCCCCAGCAGATCCTGCTGCTGCAGGCGTACTTTTTTTTTTGCTCCCAAAAAAGTGGCGGGTGGCACACCAGCCTCCTTGGTAACTTGCTTCTTCTGCTCCTTACTAGCAACTTTCTTGCTAGAGGAGCTACGGAGAACTTTCTTTGGGGGCGGGGCCATCTTCTTCAGAGCAGGTCAGACAGCAGGCCGCAGTTGCACGAATTGTAGAGTTGTCTGAGGCCAGACGTGACGTCGCGTGACGTTATGCTGCACACACACACCGCTGCAGGACTTCTTCCAGGCACTGGTGGTTCTCTTGAGTCTTGTGCACCTAAAAAAAATGGAAGACAGAGGAACATCAGTTCAGTTATAGAGCACAAAAAAATCGAAAAACACTGCAAAATCAGCACAATCCCAATCCATCCATGCCCTCCATAATGTTTAAATTCAAGACAACCCACAGAAAGACTAGGCCCATGCAAGACTCACTGCCCCTGGGCATAAATAAAGGTTGAAAAGTAGGCAAAATGGTTGGAGGCCTAACAACAAAGCCTGCATTCAAAATGGCCACTTGCCTGCCAGCACATGGCCAGTGCCTGTAGCTGCACTCAAAATGGCCACCAGCCACATGGCATGTCCCTCCCCATGAACACCCCCAAAAATCGAAAAACACTGCAAAATCAGCACAATCCCATTCAATCCATGGCCTCCATGATGTTTAAATTCAAGACAACCCACAGAAATACTAGGCCCATGCAAGACTCACTACCCCTGGGCATAAATAAAGGTTGAAAAGTAGGCAAAATGGTTGGAGGCCTAACAACAAAGCCTGCATTCAAAATGGCCACTTGCCTGCCAGCACATGGCCAGTGCCTGTAGCTGCACTCAAAATGGCCACCAGCCACATGGCCTGTCCCTCCCCATGAACACCCCCAAAAATCGAAAAACACTGCAAAATCAGCACAATCCCATTCCATCCATGGCCTCCATGATGTTTAAATTCAAGACAGCCCACAGAAAGACTAGGCCCATGCTAGACTCAAATACCCCTGGTGAAAAGGCCACAAGTACAGGCCCAAAAAACGAAAATCACTGAAAAATCTGCACAATCCCATTCCATCCATGGCCTCCATGATGTTTAAATTCAAGACAACCCACAGAAAGACTAGGCCCATGCAAGACTCACTACCCCTGGGCATAAATAAAGGTTGAAAAGTAGGCAAAATGGTTGGAGGCCTAACAACAAAGCCTGCATTTAAAATGGCCACTTGCCTGCCAGCACATGGCCAGTGCCTGTAGCTGCACTCAAAATGGCCACCAGCCACATGGCATGTCCCTCCCCATGAACACCCCCAAAAATCGAAAAACACTGCAAAATCAGCACAATCCCATTCAATCCATGGCCTCCATGATGTTTAAATTCAAGACAACCCACAGAAATACTAGGCCCATGCAAGACTCACTACCCCTGGGCATAAATAAAGGTTGAAAAGTAGGCAAAATGGTTGGAGGCCTAACAACAAAGCCTGCATTCAAAATGGCCACTTGCCTGCCAGCACATGGCCAGTGCCTGTAGCTGCACTCAAAATGGCCACCAGCCACATGGCATGTCCCTCCCCATGAACACCCCCAAAAATCGAAAAACACTGCAAAATCAGCACAATCCCATTCAATCCATGGCCTCCATGATGTTTAAATTCAAGACAACCCACAGAAATACTAGGCCCATGCAAGACTCACTACCCCTGGGCATAAATAAAGGTTGAAAAGTAGGCAAAATGGTTGGAGGCCTAACAACAAAGCCTGCATTCAAAAAGGCCACTTGCCTGCCAGCACATGGCCAGTGCCTGTAGCTGCACTCAAAATGGCCACCAGCCACATGGCATGTCCCTCCCCATGAACACCCCCAAAAATCGAAAAACACTGCAAAATCAGCACAATCCCATTCCATCCATGGCCTCCATGATGTTTAAATTCAAGACAGCCCACAGAAAGACTAGGCCCATGCTAGACTCAAATACCCCTGGTGAAAAGGCCACAAGTACAGGCCCAAAACACGAAAATCACTGAAAATCTGCACAATCCCATTCCATCCATGGCCTCCATGATGTTTAAATTCAAGACAACCCACAGAAAGACTAGGCCCATGCAAGACTCACTGCCCCTGGGCATAAATAAAGGTTGAAAAGTAGGCAAAATGGTTGGAGGCCTAACAACAAAGCCTGCATTCAAAATGGCCACTTGCCTGCCAGCACATGGCCAGTGCCTGTAGCTGCACTCAAAATGGCCACCAGCCACATGGCATGTCCCTCCCCATGAACACCCCCAAAAATCGAAAAACACTGCAAAATCAGCACAATCCCATTCCATCCATGCCCTCCATGATGTTTAAATTCAAGACAGCCCACAGAAAGACTAGGCCCATGCTAGACTCAAATACCCCTGGTGAAAAGGCCACAAGTACAGGCCCAAAAAACGAAAATCACTGAAAAATCTGCACAATCCCATTCCATCCATGCCCTCCAGAATGTTTAAATTCAAGACAGCCCACAGAAAGACTAGGCCCATGCAAGACTCACTGCCCCTGGGCATAAATAAAGGTTGAAAAGTAGGCGAAATGGTTGGAGGCCTAACAACAAAGCCTGCATTCAAAATGGCCACTTGCCTGCCAGCACATGGCCAGTGCCTGTAGCTGCACTCAAAATGGCCACCAGCCACATGGCATGTCCCTCCCCATGAACACCCCCAAAAATCGAAAAACACTGCAAAATCAGCACAATCCCATTCCATCCATGCCCTCCATGATGTTTAAATTCAAGACAGCCCACAGAAAGACTAGGCCCATGCTAGACTCAAATACCCCTGGTGAAAAGGCCACAAGTACATGCCCAAAAAACGAAAATCACTGAAAAATCTGCACAATCCCATTCCATCCATGCCCTCCATGATGTTTAAATTCAAGACAGCCCACAGAAAGACTAGGCCCATGCACCACTCACTACCCCTGGTCAAGGCCCCAACGACAGGTCAAAAATCGAAAAACACAGAAAAATCAGCACAATCCCAATTCATCTATGGCCTCCATGATGTTTAAGTTCAAGACAACCCACAGAAAGAATCAGTCCACCCACCACTGAGTACCCCTGGGCAAAAGGCCCCAAAACAGCCCAAAAATCGAAAATTCAAAAATTTTAGTTGCAGCAACTGTAATGCCCCAAACAAACTTACTTGTAAAATTTCTAATCCAACAGTGATCCAAAGAAAGTCAAAAAGGCCTCAAATCCAAAGATCCAGCAGCATCCACAAAAAGTAATCCTTCCAGCTCCACATCCAGATGAAAAGTGACCAGGAGATGGACAAAGCACTGGGAGGAGCCTGCTGAACAGGAACAGGAAGTTGAAGACTATGGGGCACTTCCTTCCTCCCACCCCCCTGCCCCCCTCCCCAAAATGGACTCCTCGCTAAAAAAGTGCAGGCAAATGTTAAACTAAGGAGTTATTCACATAAAAATCATCATTTCTAGAAGGTTTATGCTGCTTGCTGGTGGATTTCTTGTGCAGAATTGCAAATTTATATTTTCGCTCGCCGCATCTCAAATCTCGCAATTGCGAAGTACCGCGAGACGTGATCTCGCCGTACTCGCGTTGACAAACTATCGCTGGCAAGCCGCGATGACGTAATCGCGCTCGCCAATTCCCGCGGGATCACACAGCAAGATCCAAAATGGCGTAGCACTCGCAAACTATCGAAAAAAACAACTCGGCAAACGATGATAAACGCCGCGCGCCGCAAAAATTGTATCACCAACGCCGCGCGCCGCCCAAAAAATCCGCTGCGTGCGAATTTGCGGATTTTGCGGGAAATCCGCAAATCTCGGGGATTGCGGATTTCCCGAAAATCCGCAAAATCCGCGAGCGTAACGGATTTTCCGCCCATGCTTAATTGCAGGGAAATGTGAGTTGATAATATACAAGTACAAACACACACACGTCTGTTGTCGAAATGTCCACTGTTCCCCATCACATAGGCAGCTCCTCCCAAACAGCCATGATGTACACAGCATGTAAGCATGGACAATGCGATAACATACATGTGAACACATTGTTAAACTGCATCTCCCCTTCACATTGCACAAACTACCTATCTCTCTCTATCTTCCTTTCTATCTATTCTGTGCAGCACTCACCCGTATCTATTCATCATGCGACATAATTCCACTGCACAAATACACTTCACACCACACAATTCCACTGAACACAAATTCACAACTAACAATTCCACTTAAACCCCTATAATTCCACTCCAAACCACATACATCGACTCCACTTGAAACCAAAACACATGGAGGAGAGTGGAAATCCGAGGTGTGGAACTGGATTTGTTTACGCCTGGGGAAATGAAGGGATCTACGGGTGGAACCGTAAGTCCGTCGTTGGGATGGGTTGGGAGCTGCTCTAACAGGAGGAACACCACAAGTCACCAATTTAACGACTAGCAGACTGAGAGAAAGGAACTCCAAAACTAAGGAGCATTCTCCCGGGCACAATGTATTGCCCTAATAGCCCAGTTTATATTAAAACCCTTGTTGTTTAGATTTATTTTTGTTATCAGTTTTAGGAAAAATCCAGCAAGCTAAGGGGACATTTATGGGTGCTGAGAGAGTAGTACACGGCTAATCAACCACACTCTGGAAGAATCCAGTAGTTGGGTCTGGGCTAGGATCACAATTTACTAACCCTAAAACGTGAGGTTGAAAAAAACAATTAACGGGAGTAGACCTTACCTGTGTTTTATCCTTCTATCGATGGCCAAACATTCAGCAGAAGAAGAAGAGAAGAGTAAAACATCTCAAACCAGCTACACCCTATATAATTCTTTAACAGAAATAAATCTACTGATATCAAACAACGCACAATAGTGTCATATTTTGCTTGCCAAGTGACAGGGCTACAATAGGTTAAAGAAGGGGGAAAGTAGAAAAGTATGGTTATTTTCAAAGGATGTGCAGTATGTAGTTGTCCACAAAAGTAGCTGTATATTTCAACAATTACAGCACTCTATGGATTGTCTACAAATGTCATGCCAACTGTTTTTGCTATTACAGCTTAAGCTCTCAAACTAAGCACTGCATCAGTCAAAACACATTGTAAACACCATAAGGCAAAATCCTTCTCCTACACATAAGAATCATCCCAACCATCATCAGCCTTTTTGTTGCATGTTAAACTTTCATAGGAAGAAGGCACTTACCAGACACAACCTAGTTACAGTTGTACCTGTACTAATGGAGTACTGTGGAGTGGTGTGGCTCACTGGTTAGAGGCAGCAGACCCATAAACAGAGAACGGCCCGGGACCAGGGTTCAATTCCCGACACGGCATGGTCGCGGACCAGGGTCAAAACGGACTCGATAATTCACGCCTCGGTGCCTACTCTAACCAGGGAACACACTTGGCAATTCTGGGCATTAAGCTTGCCTCATCTCTACAACGGCCCCCCACAGACGCGGGGGATGTCTGGTTTCACCTTGGAGAAACCCAGAAAGGGACTATCTCACAGGGAAAACCAGGACGGGTTCCCCAGCGATCTTCAGTGCCAGGATACTCCATGGAGTCGCAGTGCGCTTTACAAGGACATTTACAGTTACATTCTAATCAGTGGCAGCTGGTGCCTAGAGGGAGTGGTGAGGTGGACAAAAAGGAGGTGGTCGTCAGTGCTAGAGACGAAACATTACATCAACAAATTTCCAGACATTCATTTTATTATTGTAACTTTAAAACAGTAATGTAATGCATGCCAGCTATTTGGTACACACACATTAAATACACACAGAACTATCCCCTCCTTTGGAAAATTCAAGAGTCAACTCAAAACCTTGTTCCTCGACCACCCCCTAGGGAACCGTTTGAGCAGTCGGAGCCCGGAAACAGGCCCTATGTCAGCAAAACCTCGAAGCAGAACTCTCCGCTGCCGACCTCCCTATCATTGTTTTATGTGATTATCTGCATTGTATATTATGTAAAGCACTCCGATACCCCCGGGTCAGGCCAGTGCTATATAAAACTTCCTAACATTTTTTTTTTTAATATGTCCGTTCTCCCGACTGGTGAGCTTCACCTCTCCAGCACGGGACCCTGGCAAATCCTTTAATTAATCCTGGTGCTGCTCTCATGCTGTTAATCAGAATGATTTCGGTGCCAGTATTGAATGGAGCAGCATTGCCAGATTAAACACTGTAGAGGCCCCTAGGCAGTCGAAATTTCAGGGGCCCCCTCACTAATTATCTCCTAATACCCAACACACCAGTCTTTTTTTACCAAACTGACAGCAGCCGGAAGAAGCGCTTTTAAGATGTGATGTGATGTGAAGCTGTGCTTGTATAGCGCACTACCACTCCATGGAGTATCTTGGCACTTAGATTCCTTAAAGACAGAAAGGCTAAGTGAGAGGTGAAAATAAAAACTACTACCTGGCTACGCAACATATCCTAGGATCCTCATGCATTCAGAGTTGGGCAGGGAGTAAATCCAAGTCTTTAAAAGCTTTCTGAATTTAGGTTCGGTAGTGGCTTGACGCAGACAAGGAGGTGCCTTGTTCCAAGCTTTCACTCCAATGACCGCAATGCATTTACCTCCTCTAGTTATCATTTTGAACCTGGGAACGTGCAACAGGTTCGCAGTAGAGGACCTAAGAGATCGTAATGGTTGGTATTGTCTAAAGTATTTGCGCAGATAGAGTGGGCCATGGTGGTAAAAGGCTCTGTAGGTGATGGTGAGGACTTTGAACAATATGTGCTTATGTATTGGAAGCCAATGCAGTGTGTTCAGGGCTGCAGAGGCTGAGGATTTCCTAGGCAATCTGAGGACCAGTCTGGCAGCTGCATGTTGGACCATTTGAAGCTTATGCAGAGCAGATTTATTGAGTCCTGCATATAGACTGTTGCAATAGTCCAACCTTGATGTTATGAGAGCTACAGCTACCGTACGTCTGGCACTCAGAGGGAGAAAGTCAAAGAATTTTCTCAAGCTTCTAATGATACCGAAGCATGTTCCTGCTACTTCCTTGGCCTGCTGATTGAATGTGAGGGAACTGTTAAATTTTAAAAGACAAACTGATATTTAAATCTAATGTCTCTGTTTTATAAACTTGCTACATTAATTCAGTATTTTCTCTATAGTCTTTAATGTAAAGTTTTTGTTTCTTTGAGTTGATTTATTTTTTTCTATCTTGGAAACAATACTACGGGGCGCCTAACAGGAGTGGAGCCCATAGGCCGGTGTCTACTTTGCCTATTTGGTAATCGAAAACTGTGGAGCAGGCTGCCTCAGCACTCCAAAGAGAATGGAGATCTTTGCTCGGTCGCAGCCCAGCTGTCCAAGACAGCTGGGTTGAGAGGTTTAAATGGCTCATTTCCGGCTGGCCGTCGTAAGTCGCAAGTTGGCCGGCCAAAGGGACATGCACACTTTAAACATAAGTGCCCTGCCCATAACTTCTTTTTGCTGCTGCCAGTCAGCAGCTGCCCCATCCCCATCCTGATGCTCGGCTCGGGACGGGGTCATTGAAAAATAAAAATGTAGTACATTAACTGTATTACCATTTTATTTTTCATCCCCGGGGCAAGGGGGGCATTTCAATCAGTTGGGCAACGCTCATCCACCCTAATGGAGGAGCCGCCCATTGCGTAGATTAAAAAAGCATCAATTGGAGAAGTTTGTCGTGCACACCTCGTTTAAAGTTCAGGTAATCGTTTTTTAACTTGGTTTTTATGCTTAATGCGTGCGCCATGGGATACGTGATCCGCCCCTTTATTCACGTAAACGTTTACAACAGTTGAGTGATGGAGTCGAGTTCCACTCCAATCCCAGCGCACAGCGTCAGACTTGTTTTTTTAACTTTTCACCGAATTCAGTAATTCCAACTCGTGCTCTCAAATTATTCTTCGTTCGGTTTTTATTTTTCAAATTCATTGCACACGTGATATGCGCATGTGTTAATAACTTCTCATGACACGGATATGCTCCAGGCCTTTTTCCGTGCACGTTATGTCAACAATAAACATCCTTGGTTGTGAGATTTAATATACCCAATGCATTTCGGATTGTTCAAAATCCTTCATCAGGGGTTCACTACAAAATAAAAGACATTGCTGTCACCATCTGATTCAAAATTCTCTAACATTTCTAAAAAATTACACTTCAACAAATCCATACTTCGTTTTAGGCAAAAAATATCAACAGCGCTTTCCCTCTAAACATAAATTTTAACCTCTCCCGCCTTCTCAATAGCCCAGCTTATTCCCACTCGTATTGAGAAGGCGGGGGAGGTTAAAATTCAGAGGCGGGGCAGTCCCGCAGGTGCTTTATCAGTAGCATTTCGTGGCGCATTGTAAGAAGGACTTGTTAGTGAAAGCAACGATGAGAGCAACACTAGACCAGGTATGAGAAATTGGATGCAATTTGGTTTATAAGACATCGTACAGGTGGATAAAAGTCATGATAGGTTTGATAACCGGGGCACTCAGCTCTATGTTTAGAGGGAAAGCGCTGTTGATATGTTTTGCCTAAAACGAAGTATGGATTTGTTGAAGTGTAATTTTTTTAGAAATGTTAGAGAATTTTGAATCAGATGGTTACAGCAATGTCTTTTATTTTGTAGTGAACCCCTGATGAAGGATTTTGAACAATCCGAAATGCATTGGGTATATTAAATCTCACAACAAAGGATGTTTATTGTTGACATAACGTGCACGGAAAAAGGCCTGGAGCATATCCGTGTCATGAGAAGTTATTAACACATGCGCATATCACGTGTGAAATGAATTTGAAAAATAAAAACCGAACGAAGAATAATTTGAGAGCACGAGTTGGAATTACTGAATTTGGTGAAAAGTTAAAAACAAGTCTGACGCTGTGCGCGTAGATTAAAAAAGAACATAACTCTGGGTAGAATTTAGCTTCTCTCAATGTTTGTACTGTAACCAGATGGATGCATGTCAGATTTTTAAAAATAACACTGTTTAAGTAATTATAAGTTCCTTAAAATCTGTTAATAGTCTAAAAATGCAGCACAGATCAGGTCCTATCACATCACTGTGTTGGCAGTTACCTCAAGCATTCTTTCTTTTATGTTCATGCACTTCTTTTAGTACAGTCTGGTCACTTTTTTGCACATCTTTTTCGTATTTTATGCGACCCTATTCAATTAAAGAATTGCACCTATGGTTTTAAGATAACATATTTTGCTGTTATGTTAAATATATTTATTGACTTCAGACTTCTGTTTGCTAATTTGTACCTGAACTATAGGAGATTTGTTCGCATTTTGTATTTATGTGAAGATGATACATTTTTATCATATATGTCATCTATTAACATGCACATAGTAAGAGGCATAACCATTCCAAAATGTGGTTATGTTCATAAGTGATGTAAGTTGGTTCTAAATCAGAACTGTCAATGACTATTATGTCTGGAAATCCGATTTCTTATATCAAAAGTCGGTTAAGGGGTATGTGAGCTCACTGGCTATGGGCGTGCCTACTACTGCCCTTAAGTCTATGATTTTTTAAATGCCTGATGGGATCTTAATTTTATGTTCAGTAATATCAAATGGTATTGAGGTCTGGAGGTTACAATGATGGAATTATTGCATAATGAACTATAAATTTCAACTGGAATATCTCGCATCATTTCTTCTTAGCTGTTGTTTATTATGCACCCATTTGTTAGTATGTCTAAAATGTTTTTATGAGCTAAAGTCTTAGCAATTTACAAAGATAAAAAAATGACCTCCCATGCAAAAATCCCAGTTAGATACCCAAGTCTGAACAAATCCCAGCCTTTCGCTTCAATATGTGAAAAGCATACTGCACTATTTCGTCTGGAGATCCTGCTAAGATATAGTCACACAGAAATGACAGCTCCAATCCTGCCACCGGGTGATTACGTCATAGATATATTGGGATGCCTTCACATTTATCAGTTAGTGGGATGAATTAAAGCAGGTCACTCACATTGAGGAAAGGATCTATTGGAGGTTAGGTCGTGTAGACTTTCACTTCTTACTTATGGATAGAATGTAAAATTTTATAACACAGAAATGTTGATAAACGCTCTTAATTAATAGTCTTGTTTAGAGTTTTATTGTGGAAATTACCTTCTTGCTGCTTTCTCAACAAGACCATTTATTACGTGTCATAATCTGAGATGGGCTGTTGGGACGGTGGGACCTCCTTTCTTGTGTCGGTACAGAAGACAGCAGTTGACTGTCGACAGGGCAACATTGCTTCTGAAATTGCACCCTGAATTTTGATCTAATGTTTGCCATTTTCATCAATTTTTCTAGCAGCCACATGCACGAACATTCGTTGCGAGAAGGACCACATCTGCAAAATGGTGGATGGGACGCCTCGCTGCATCCGCGACTCTGTCTCAACTTGCGTGGCCACCGGTGATCCGCACTACACTACCCTTGATGGGCGCAGGTTTGACATGCAGGGCACCTGCACATACACAATTCTGAAATCATGTGAGATCAGTGGGAAGCTTCCATCCTTCAACGTGGAGGCCAAGAATCAGAACAGAGGCAACAAAAAGGTGGCATTCGTCACCATTGTAAAAGTCCAGGCCTATGGTCAAAACATCTCCATCAATGCAATGGAACGCGGTCGAGTATGGGTGAGTATTCGGGAAACACTATCATCTGCTTCTCTATGGGACTATTCTTAATACCCACAGCTGGCCTTAAGGCCTGGTTACATGCTAGACTTTGGACCATAACCACAAACCACCCACTGCTGGAGGTAGAATGCACTGTCTGTGTCTTCTTTTCAAACCCCCATTCAAATCCCTGAAGCACCTAAAGCACAGTAGCACAAACCTTGATCACAGCAGGACAATACCAACCCACATCTACAGTTCTTTAGGGATGGTCCTGACCCATGCAGGCTATTCCAAAACACCAGTCACTTCTGCATTCTTTACTATGATCACATTAATAATTCATGCAATCCACAGAAAATGTTAAAATACACCCAGCTTACTATATAGCACATTATCAAACTATGTAAACATATAAAACGTATGTAAATGTATAAATATGACCAGTATGCATCGCACTACAGGCTGTATCACTGAAACTTTGCCCGGTGCAAAAAAACGGGTAAATCCATGAACACTAGTTTTGTGCTCCAGTCAATATGACATATTGGACCATTAGACTGTTGAGAGCTCTTCTGAGGACAATATAGTTGCAAAGGTGAATACTGAGTGATATAGATGTTGTTGCCTAATGTTCCAATGTTTGTCTTTTTGTTTTTCCCTTTCTGTTTAATTTAGAAATTGTTTCCCCTAGTGGTTAGACTGCTCTAAGAGCATTATAGGCCTTCTACCTCAGGATGTACAGGTCATTAAAGCCTTCGCCCTCAGCTGGGATCGATAGCTAGAAGGAGGGCCTTGAACTAGTGCTATCGCCTGTGAAGAAGGAAAATAATGAGATATTGCAAAAGAGCATCAATGACTACAGCTGGTTATGAGACCATTCTTAATGATTCAAGACAATTCTTGCATGTACCTTTAGATGCATAACAGAGATTTACAAAAACACACAGTAGTGCTTGATTAAATAATAATAAAAAGAGAATTTTTTTAACAAAGTTTGCTACTTTTGTAATAAACCCGAAGTAAATTGATAAAACCGCATTATAAGCCACATCTTTCGCATCTGAACACCCAGGAAGATTTGTTTTTCAATTCCCTGTCACATAAACACAGCAAAAATAGAGTCAAGTAAGCTGGTTCCACTGCCCAGGGGAATAGCAGATTGGGATACGTGCGGCAGGAATAACTGTGGTAAACACGTGCCACATTTCTGCTACATAGCTGTATTTAATCAAATAAATAAATCACTTAAGAATAAATATAAATTAAATAAAAAAAATAGATGCAATACATTTGGTAATGCATATAATTCAAACAAAATTGTAGCACAGAATTTTTTATAAACACGAAAGAAGTTAAAATGATATTTCTATTTAGTTATACAAAATAATATATAATAGGTAACATGAAATCCATTAGAAATAGAATTAAATAAAAGTAAATACAGTTACACAATAATAACGCATTAAATGCGCTCACTATTAAGGACAATATTTGTAACTAAAATAAAAAATTAACTTAAATTGCTAGACAATAATAATGATTATTACATCTTTACAAATGATATAGTAATACAAATATTGAACACATTTTCGAAAATGTGTGCAATTTCCACGAATACAAATATATAGTCTTGTTTCAATTGTACCAAAGACTCTTAGGGGCTCATTAGGATGTGGGGCGGGATAATGGGACCGCCCGCCATAAGGGGGTCCCGTGGGGGGTATTAGGATGCATCCGCCGCTGTGGCAGGCTCATCCTGCATTTTAAACATTGTGGCGGGCGGTGCTCTATGCACCGCCTGCCACAATGCTAAAAATGCATGTATGCATTTGCATACACAAAGCGGCAGGCACCACGCTGTGCCTGCCACATTGCGTATGCAAATGCAGGGGGGTACCACAGGTACCCCCCATGTGCACCCCCTACCTCACCTTCACCATGGGGGCCCGCCGGGGGCCCCTGAAGTGATGACCGCCTGCCGCATGGCAGTGGTGATCCGCCAGACATCCTAATGGGCCCCTTAGCACTCCGGAGTGGGTGCCTGTCTGGAAACGCAGTGGTGGGACCGCAATAAATATGTCTCTCCAGTTGCTTCCAAAGAACAGACCGCACTCATGAGGGAGTAAAATTACCCGTTTTTATTCAACGGGTTACAAGTACCACGGACGCGTTTCAGCTAGCGCCTTTATCAACCTTCCTAAAGCAACTGGAGCAATATATATATATATATATACATATATATATATATATATTTTCCACAGCACGGCTCACAATGGCGATTCTTTCCTCAATGCAGTACTTATCGACAGAGCCACACCGAAATTAATTCACCAACAACTTCCTATTCAGGAAAAAGTAGTTCGCACTCACAGGATCTGTATTTTCTCAATTCCTATTTAGTTAACCAGCAGAGTCTAGTTTCAACGAATATCCTTGAAACTGAACTCTGCTGGTTAATTAATTAAATAAGAATTGAAAAAATACAGATCCTGTGAGTGCGTACTAGTTTTTCCTGAAGAGGAAGTTGTTGGTGAATATATACATATATATATGTAAATATATATATATATATATATATATATATATATAATTATGTATAAATGTATGTGTATGGGTGTGAGTTACACTCACAAAGCTTAATCACTCAAACCTCTGTAATTTGCACGGATTAGTGTATGGTGTTATGCCTTGTGCGATGTAAATATGGTTATGATTACTAAATTAGATAACATTTATTTTGACTTTAAAATTCTTTTCTTTATTGCAGTGGAACATTTTTCCCTTCAGTGTATACCCCACTATGATGACTAGGGTAACTGGTGAATATTTCGACAATTTTAGGACCACTTACACCTGGAATTTTCAGGGATAAACTATGTTTTATAATCCTAGGAGGAAATACATTTGCACATGGTTGTGAATCAACAATGAAACAAGCCTGGATTCTCTACTACTCCCCTCGGGCCTGGTAGGGCTGTCAAAAAATCTATCCCCGCACCTGTAGGCCTATTCTGATGGTATTGACCCTCAATTGTAAATATAAATGTAATGTAAATGTGTGTAAAGCGCACTGCTACCCGTAGGCGTCCTGGCGCTATAGACCACTGGGGAACCCGTCCTGGCTTTCCCTTTGAGATGTTCCCTCCTGGGTATCTCCAAGGTGAAACCAGGCATCCCCGGCATTAGTGGGGGGCCATTGTGGAGATAAGGCAAGCTAATGCCCAGAGTTGCCGAGTGTGATCCCTGGTTAGATTAGGCACGGAGGCGAGAATTATCGAGTCCGCTGACCCTGGTTCACGACCCTGCCGCATCGGGAATTGAATCCTGGTCCCGGGCCGTCCTCTGCTTCCGGGTCTGCCACCTCTAACCAGTGAGCCACACCACTCCTTTTGACTCTTTGAGCAAGGTAATTAGCATGTGCATGTGCACAAATTGCATCCAGATTTGTGTTACAAACTGTGAATTGCATGGAAATTGTAGTTGTGCCTGTGTTATTTGGCACTCTTACTTGTTAATTCTTGTGAGTTTAGCTGCACTAATCTGCTCAGAGATCCTTGCCCACAAACACTGCACACAAAAGCCCAGATTTATAAGAAATCATGCAGGGCAGCTCAACAAGTAAAGTTGCTGTGCCCCGTTGTGTGAACTGGAGAGAGCAGAACAGTGCCATTTCTACTAAAATGTGACAGTGTTCTGCTCTCCTCCTGCGCTGGCGCACTTTATGCTGCCATGCAAGAATGCAGACACCCTTACAATTTTGAAAATGCTACTTTTAGAAAGTTAAGTCTACAAAACAGTGAAGGATGGATTGCTTGAATTAATCTCAGCCACTGCTATTTTGCCCCCCATGCCACTTCAGTTTGGACCCAGGTTGCTTGTGTTTCGGTTAACAGAGGGCCTAACCTGGCAGTTCAGGCTGGACTGCTCCCATGATGAGCTTGGTCAAGACTGATATGTGCATGGCTAGGTCCAAATTGAGGTGGCATAGTGAGCGAAAAACTGTGAGTTTGGATGCGGCCCGAGCATATGCCAGTGACTGAGATTTATTCAAGCATTCTATCCATAACTTTGTTGTTTATGCATTTGATGCCCTAGGTTCCCTAGGTTTGCCCAGATGTGAGTCCTGAGCTAACTATGCCATTGAAATCAAGCTATAAATGAAGGGAGAGGACTAACAAGGGTTTAAACCAGTTCGGGGTTGAGTGTGTTCTGGCTCAGGGAGGGTTGGCCTGGCATCTCAGGCTGGACTGTTCCAGTGAGGAGCAGGGTCAAGACAGGTTTGCATATGGCTGGGTCCAAAGTGATGTGGCATGGTGGATTGTGATGCGGCTCGAGCAATTGCCATTAGCTGAGATTAATTCAAGCATTCCATTCATCAACTTGTTGTTTTTACTTTTAGAAAGTTGGCATTTTACTGCCCTAGATTTTTGGTGCCTGCAGTCTGTTTCTGGGGCATATGACTCAATCAATCAATCAATCAAATAATTTGTAAAGCGCAATACTTACCCACAAGGGTTTAAAGACGCTGAGGGTAGGGAGAGGTGTTGCTACTGGTCGAACAGCCAGGTCTTGAGTTGTCTCCTGAAGGTTAGAAGGTCTTAGGTTTGTTGTAGGTTGAGGGGGAGGGTGTTACAGGTCTTGGCGGCGCGGTGGGAGAAGGATCTGTCTCCGGCTTTGGTTCTACGGATGCGTGGGATGGTGGCCAAGAAGAGGTCTGCGGAGCGGAGATTTCTGTTGGCTACGTAGAAGGAGAGTCGACTGTTGAGATAGGCTGGGCCGGTCTTGTGGAGTGCCTTGTGTGTGTGGATCAGGAGCTTGAAGGAGATTCTTTTGTCGACGGGGAGCCAGCGCAGGTTCCTCATGTGGGGGGTGATGTGGTTGCAACACAGGACGTCGACGATCAGGCATGCAGAGCATTCTGGATTTGTTGCAGTCTGTTGATGAGCTTGGTCGGGGCTCCGGTGTAGAGGGCGTTTCCGTAGTCGAGTTTGCTGCTGACTAGGGCCTGGGTGACTGTTTTACTTGTGTCTGTCGAGGATGAGGATCTCCATCTTGTCTGTATTCAGCTGAAGGCGGCTATCCTCCATCCAGTCAGTGACGGCTTTCATTCCCTGGTGGAGGTTGGCTTTGGCGGTAAGGAGGTCCTGGTGAGGGAGAGGATCAGTTGCGTGTCGTCTGCGATTATGTTGAGGTTGTGAAGTTAGGGCGATGCATGCGTTAAAGAGCATCGGGCTGAGCGAGGATCCTTGTGGGACGCCGCAGATGATCTCGGAGGCTTCGGAACAGGGAGGCGGACTCTCTGGGCTCTGCCGGAGAGGAAGGAAGAGGTCCACTCCAGGGCCTTGTCTCAGATCCCTGCTTCGTGGAGTCGTGTGCGTAGTGTGCGGTGGCAGACGGTGTTGAAGGCAGTGGAGAGGTCCAGAAGGATGCGGGCCGCCGTCTCACTGTTGTCCAGTAGGATATTGATGTCGTCTGATGACGGCGATGAGGGCGGTCTAGGTGCTGTGGTTGCTGCGGAATCCTGACTGGGAGGGGTCCAGGATGCTGTTGTCTTCGAGGTAGTGGGTGAGCTGGATGTTGACTATCTTCTCGATGACCTTAGCTGGGAACGGAAGCAGGGAGATGGGCCAGAAGTTTTTGAGTTCGCTTAGGTCCGCCTTGGGTTTCTTCAGTAGGGCGTTGATCTCAGCATGTTTCCAGCTCTCAGGGAAGTTCACGGTCTCGAAGGAGAGGTTGATGATGTTGGACAGGTGGGGTGCGATGGAGCTTTGTTGAAGATGTGGTGTGGATGAGGGTCAGACGGTGAGCCGGAGTGGATTGTGCCCATGGTCTTGATTGTGTCTTCGATGCTTTATCGGCCCAGGTTGTCAGGGGGTCATGGTCGGTGGAGTGTGGTGGGTCTAGCATGTTGGAGCCTGTTAGGGTCATCTGGGGGTTGAGGCTGTCGTGGATGTCGGTGATCTTGCGGTGGAAAAGGTGGCGAGTTCCTTCACGATGTTGAAGAGCTCTTTGCTGTTGTGTGTGTTGTTGTTGAGGCAGTCTTTGAAGGAGGTCCTCTTGGCGGTCCTGATGAGGTGGTGGTGGTGTCGGATGGCGTCTTTGTGGGCTGCGCGGCTGCTCAGCAACTTCCTGCTGTGCCATATGTTCTCCATCTTCCGGCAGGTGTGCTTTGACACTAGGAGTCCCAGGGTGAACCAATTGACTCTCTTGATGGTGTCTTTGAGGGTTTGCTTTTCAGTGGGGTTAAGGTGTTGGCGCAGTCGTCCATCCATTGCCTGAGGGTGCGCGCACCATCGTTGGAGTTGGAGGGGCTGATCGGTGGGTTGAGTGCAAGGTTTGTCTGTAGTTGTGCGTTGGTGATTTTGCTCCAGGAGCGACAGGGGGTCTATATGGTGCGGTGATGTGTGACGGGTTTCTGGAAGGTGAAGTGGATGCAATGGTGGTCGGTCCAGGTGGGTTCGGAGACGTGGCTGAAGGAGAAGTGGGGGCTTTAGGGGAAGATGGCGTAGAGCGTGTGTCCGGCGATGTGGCTCTGCGTTGTGACAAGCTGTTCCAGTCCGAGGTTGGCGAGGTTGTCTATCAGGGTGGAGGAGTTGCTGTCTCTGTTGTTCTCCAGATGGAAGTTCAGGTCTCCAAGGAGGATGTTGTCGGTGGAGGTCAGTGCGTGCGTGCTGATGAAGTCGGTGATGGCGTCACAGAATAGTGGTCATGGTCCGGGTGGTCTGTAGACGAGGGTCTCTCTTAGGGTGGTCTTGGGGTCCGAGTGGATCTGGAAGTGCATGTATTCAGCGGTGCTGAGAGTGTCGTCGGTATTTGTAGAGACCCTGATGATCTTCTTGTGGACGATGGCGATCCTCCTCCGACTCCGTTGGTGCGGTCTCTGTGGGCGATCTTGTATCCGTCAGGGATGGCTATGCCGATGTCTGGAGAGGAGGCTTCGTTCATCCAGGTCTCGGTCAGGAAGGCGATGTCTGGTGATGCGGTGTCGAGTAGGTCCCAGAGCTCGACGGCGTGTTTGCGTGCGGAGCGGGTGTTGATCAGGATGCATCAGAGCTGGTCGTGTTCTGTCGTGGCGTGTGTCTCTGTGTCTTTGATGCCTCAATGTAGTTGTCAGTTTGACTTTGTTTATTGATCCCAGACAGCCACACAATAGACAAATTATGTGTACATGGATAGTCCATCAGTGGCAGGATGAATGGCGGAGGGAGTTGGGCACAGCCCTACTTGCAACTGAATCGGCTGTACCATGCCTTCACCCAAAGGATGTGTCACCACTGCATTGTTCATGCAGCGAAATTTGGAGCCAGGACAGGGGAGGCAGGAAACTTCAAGCTCTTCAAACAGAATTCTCTAGAAACTTCTCCCATTTCAAAGAAGGCACCAGATTTAGGAACCTCAGACCCACTCTTCAGTTCACTTTCTGGACCTGTGGAAGGGCTGCTGCTGTGTACTTCAGAAGACTGGTTTGGTGCCATGAAACCTGCCTTGAATCCTCAGAGGCCTACCCTACTGCTCGAGCACTGCTCCGCTGCTTGACCCCACAAGTACCAGAGTGACCACCTGAGCTTGTTAGGCGAACCCATGGGCTTGTTAGCTGGCCTCCTGATCAAAGCTTCAGAGGTAGAAAAGGTTACAACCACCTTGAACCCACACCTGTACTGAATAAGTCCTAACTCCCAAGTTGTAGCCCTACAGTCCTGGACCCTTGATGATGCAGTTGAAGGTGCCCAGATAGCCAAGATCCAGATCTTAAGATTTAGAAACTATTTGACAAAAACTTTCTCTGTGAATCCAGAGGAGACTGACCTACTTGTCTATCCACCCAAGCTGCATCATCGATCAGCCTGACTTTGTGGCAGCTTTAACTATGTTCTTCTCCGCAGCAGCAAATTCTGTTCAATGGTCCTTCACCAAAGGAGTATCCAGCTTCTTTGGCGAAGGACCCCACTGAACCAACAACCTAATTTCTCATATGCACATAATACATACAGACATGCGCTCGTGAATCCTTAGAAATCATTGCTAACAGAAAGCACCTCTCAGAATGACAGGTAGTTAAAAGGGAGATGGGTTACATGTTTTTCTTTGCACCTCTTGATTTCAAACATTTCAATGGAATTGCTCCATGAGTTACTTCTCAAGCCTCCCGGGATGGCTGGACTATGACCAGATATGCTGGTTCACCATTTCTTGGTGCTTTATGAGTGATGATGAAGGTTTTTAACGATCTTGTGGGCTGTAGGAGTGATTATCAAAGGTGTGTCATGGGTTGGGATGAAACAGTTGTATTCTTTCAATCTTATGACGAGAAGTGCTGCGGTGTGTAAGAAACCCTAGATGTAGTCATTCGGATTGGCTATTGGGCTGCCCTTCAGAATGACACGGCACCTACACTTTCATACCACGATGCTCTCTCTGTAAAAGGAATTCATCCTCATCAATCTTGCAGGAGTCAAATCCCAGAAATTGCATATTTTCTCAGTAATTTGCTTATCCTTCCTGCAAAATATAAAAATTTGCCCAGTTCTACCACCCAACACCAAGAATCCCCCTTTTGGGTGTACATATCCATCATGTATAGGCAATACAATACATATTTCAAAAATAGACTCTTACAGAGGAGGCAGTGGCAGTAATCTACACAGTAAAAATGATAGCATCAGCATACATGTTGTTTAGGTATGTGACTTTACTATACCTAGTCAACCATAAAATGTTTGTCACTGTATCTGTTATTTATTGTGCCCCATTAAACAGCTCCTCCTTGGAAAGGATTCTTGCTAACCATTATGGATGTGATCATTAACTCTGTTAACCGGAGAATTTACCATGCTGGTGGATCTCCATCATAATAAGCATGGACACCCAAGGCATTGACCAGCTGGTGAATGATCTCACAAGCTTTGCATGGCATACATTAGGCTTAGGTTTTTCATACTACATTGATGCAGCAACCCCCGTTGTGATCATAATGCTCACTAGTCACAATCTGCGTAAGTAACATGTCACAGAACCTCTACCCTTGTAACTCGCCTGCCCTTGTCACTCTCACTCTCTCTTTAAATTACTTTAATTACCTGTTCAGTATAACAGTTTACCTTTGCTCAGATGGAGCTCTGTTCTCAATTTTACATAGGTTAAATGACCCATATTTAAAGACTCTATTTATTCATGGGATAATGCACAGTCACTGCTTTTGGGTGCTTCACTAAGCTGTGATTTCAGCTTTCTTCTGCCTTTCCTCCCTCAGGTGAATGGCGTCAAATCAGGCCTCCCTGTTACCCTGGCTGACGGAAAGGTGTATGTCTACCAGTGTGGGTCGAAGGCAGTGGTAAAACTGGAGCTTGGTCTTACTGTCAGCTACGATTGGATCAGCCACCTGCAAATTTCCATCAAGGACAGCTACACTGAGAGCGTCTGCGGCTTGTGCGGGAACAAAAACAAAGACCCGAAAGATGACTTTGTGACCCCATCAGGGAAACAGGCTGCTAACCCTGAGGACTTTGCAGAAAGTTGGAAGGTAGAAGACGGAGACCCCCACTGCTGGCACGACTGCAATGGAAAATGCAATGACTGCCCGCCTGGCCACGCTAAAAGAAAAGCGGCAGAGGGCTTCTGTGGCTTGATAGCCAAGGCGACAACCGGGCCCTTCAGCGAGTGTCACGCTAAGATCAACCCGCAAACCTACCTGGACAACTGCATATATGATGTTTGCCTGAATAAAGGTGACAAGCAAGCCTCCTGCCAGAGCCTGAAAGTGTACGCTGACATTTGTCAGAGTGCCGGAGTCAAGATTGCTGATTGGAGGAAAGCGGCAGGATGTGGTAAGCGTTTCTGTGGTCTATGGTGGCAGCAAGAATCCCCAGTACCCCTCCTCTTCCATTCGCCCACCACAGGGGCATATGGCCTAGCTACGCCACTGGTCTATCATTGATAATATGTAGTGTTTAGAGAACTGTGTGAGCCTCATCGTTAGGATTCAAAGTACCAATGATGGTCACCAATGGACTTCAGTGTGCTTTTCATAGAAATTTTAGAACACTGCTGAAAATACTAGAGCAAAATAAAATACAAATCAAAGTGACTGACAGATGATAGATCAGTGTCACAGTATTGTAAACAAAGGAGGGTCAAAAAGGATTCAGAAATGATCTTTATGGGGTGCAATATGGTACATGACTTTAGATGGCGGCTCACATATAGTAAAAATAAGAAGAACAAAGCACCCAAAATAACATGTCTTGCCTGTCATTTGATATTTATGCTTCTCATGGGTGGCTCCTATTTTATTCACTGTTTACAAATATGGCCCTCAGCAATCAATCAATGAGGACTTGCAAAGCACAGCTAATCACCCGTAAGGGTATCCATGCGCAGAGTGCCCCAGTGCTGGCGGGTGGCTTCAGTTAAAAAGCCAGGTCTTTAGTCCCATTCTGAATTCCAGCAGAGAGGATGAGGTCCAGAGATGAAGGGGAGGTAATTACAGGACTTCACAACAAACTAGGAGAAAGAGGATCCTCCACATTTGCTATAGTGGATGAGGGGTTTGAGGGCTAGGGAGGCAGAGAGTAGTTATCTTGAGGGCTGGTGGAAGTTCAGGCGGTGGTTGATGTATGCTCGTTCCAGGTTGTGTAGGGTTTTGTAGGTGTGGATCAGCATCTTCAATTGGCACTCTTCTGGTCTGGATAGGGAGCCAGTGGTGCTTCTTGATGTAACGGGTGATGCTAGTCCATTTTGGGAGGTCGAGGATGAGTCTGGCTGCTGAGTTCTGTATGATCTGCAGTCTCTTCAAGGGGAGCAAGGTGCTTCCTGCGTAAAGACTATTGCCATAGTCCAGTCCGCTGGTGACTAGGGCTTGAGTGATGGTTCTTCTGGTGTTGATGGGGAGCCAGAGGACCAAAATCAACAACTAAAAGAGCTCATGACCGCTATGCTGAAAGTTTGGTCTCAAATCGGTAAAGAGGCATTCATCTAGAAGATTAGCCCAACATCCTAGGAATGATGTGCCTGGAACAGCCCGTGGGGAATACTAACCCTTAACTTCTTATTCTCTTAAATGAAGCCCATTCACGCACTACTACTGTACTGTATATATAAAATAAACTTTTAATAAAATACTCTGAAATCAAAAAAAAAATTGTCAATGGACTCTGAGCAGTACAAAACTAGAGAGAAAGGACTATTGACAAATGTATTTGTCGATGTGATGGGTTACTAGGACCCTGCCCAAGCTGTAACCAAGACTATACATTAGTGTTACGACAATCCTACATACATAATCTAGTTATGGGAGCGGAACACAACTCTGTAGCTCTTCATCTGAAAATATTGATGTATTGTCGCATTGTCCCTTTCAGGATTAGTCTTGATGGCTGAATACCTCGGTTCAATTATAGCCCAAATTGATTCAGGTA
This sequence comes from Lissotriton vulgaris, assembly GCF_964263255.1. Classification (NCBI taxonomy): domain Eukaryota; kingdom Metazoa; phylum Chordata; class Amphibia; order Caudata; family Salamandridae; genus Lissotriton; species Lissotriton vulgaris. The sequence continues at coordinate 223,265,791 of NC_141695.1, forward strand.
ATGCACCAAGACATGAAAGCAATGTTCGTGTGAAGCTAGTGACCGCCATAACATGAAATGGCAAGACCTGCTACACATCAAGGAGAAAAGCACAAACAATTTAACGCTCTCCTCACATCAGTCCTTTAAAGGTGTCTTCCAACTAGGGCTTCGTATGGCAACCTGAAATGGATTGAAGGCTGCAATGTGTCAAGGATGCTATTCTACATTTGCTTTTTGGCCTAGTTTCATAGTGGCCCTGGGCCAGTCTGTCTGGCAGACTGAGCCCAAACAGCTGAATATATGCGATAAATGCACAAAGCAAAAGAAATGTTTGAAACACTGAAAGCCCACCACTCAAATGTAAACTACTTTCCTGTGCAGAGACAAAGGATAACTTTGGTTGTCAACAATCTAGTTCTAAGCCAATGTTCCAGTGTCAGGATAACCAGGCTCCCAGAATGCTGCTGATCTGTGGACAGACTTCAAAGAGAGGGCAATCCAGAATCCCTCTGACTCCCTTTTGTGAGCTTGGTTTTAGGGTTAGAGTCCAGCTTAGATAGCTCAGTGCAGCATAGCTCTGATGCTGACATAGCCCCTGTGCAGTCCTGGCTCTCTGTCAGTGGCAGTTCCAGTGTTGACCAAACCTTCTTGTAGCCAATTGTAGGTATAGGCCCAGTGTAGGCATAGGCCCAGTTTAGACATGACCCTGGTGTAGACTGACCCACAGTTTAGGCATATAGCTAGTATAGTCATATGTGTAGGTTACTCATTTCAACAGTGTACTATGACTCCTTAGCAGACGTACCTCTAGTGTAGCTGTAGCCCTAGGATAAGCAAACATTTTGTGTGGACATGTATATTTGTGTCTGTTGCGCCATGCTTTGAGATATTGAAATGTCATCTCAATATATTCTCATGACTATGATCTTCATTTTTCATAGCACTGGATTGTGGCCTTAACAGTCAATATAAGCTATGTGGAACAGCATGTCCAAATACATGTGAGGATGACACAGCTTCTACCAAATGCAGTGACCCTTGTGTAGAAAGCTGTGAATGCAACGAGGGCTTTGTGCTGACCCTGGGAAAGTGTGTCCCGAAGAGCACCTGTGGGTGCACATACAAAGGACTCCCCTACATCCAGAACCAGGTCTTCTGGGAAGACGACCAGTGCCAGAGACGCTGCACCTGTAACCCCACCACTAAGCAAGTAGAGTGTAGAGCCGCTCAATGCAAGGCTTCGGAGAAGTGTGGAACAGTAAATGGCGTGAGAGGCTGCTATCCAGTCGGCTATGGAACATGCTCAACATTTGGAGACCCACATTATACCACCTTTGATGGACAAAGGTTTGACTACCAGGGTGACTGTGTTTATCAGTTTTCTGCACTGCGTAGCAAGACTGTGGATCTGATCGACTTCCAAGTGAATGTACAGAATGAGCACCGGGGCAGCAAACATGTGACATTCACCAGGACTGTTGAATTTACCATTCATGGACAGGCCATCGTGATCAGCAAACAGTTCCCTGGAACAGTGATGGTAAATCCTGTCTTCTGTCTTTTGGTTACTTTTCAATACTCCTACAACCAGTTATTGAATACATTGTGGACTACGGCCCTATCCTGTAAGTTAATGGGATCATGCAGTAGACATTCAACTTGCAATGTTCATCCAAATTATAATAGCTGATTCTACATAATTATATTAGTAATATTACTACTCATCCCATTATTAATAATAATAATAATAAAATAGTACTAATTGCAACATTTATTACTACTACTAGTAACACTTACTATAATAATAATAATAACAAATGGCATTATAATATTAATAATTATAATTAAAAAATGAATTCTGGCCATTAAGAAAAATGTTGCCCGTGTGTATGGAACTCCCAATGCCGAAGAATATGGGTTGTTTCTCTTCTGGTCACAGAGTAAAACACCTAATCTACTGTACTGTGGGCAAATTTGTTGACGTAGTACCCCTAGATGCTCATAGCCATATCGGGGTAATCTTCCTATCACAGGTTTCCTTATTTAAGCATACTAAAAGACAAGACATATGGAATTATAAAATATTATCAAGTGTGGTTAGGAAGCCTTCACCCTAGTATGTTCATTCTGTTTTATGTAGGAGAGCCTTAAAAGTGTAAGGATCCTCTAACATCACATCTGCCTTTTGCGGTGGAGATGATACACGTCTGCTAAGCTGATGGTGCTGCATTATTCTATGATGGTGTCCACAGATATGTCCATGCTGTCCTTTAAGCATTAGACATCAAGTTTTGACCTCCACTCATTGCATGACCAGGAGCCAGTGCAGCAACTAGAGCAATGGCAAAGTTGGTGAATTCCTTTACAAGAGATTGGCAGCGGGACAGTGAGCCCATTTTAGTTCTGCCTGCGTGTTAGTGGGAAGACCGCTATAGAGGTCACTGCAGAAGCGTACTCAGAATCAGGCTACCATTATGCCAAGGATGCATAGACGGAGGAACAGAACACGATGAAGTTCATGAAGGTAATAGAGCGGCATCAAAAGTGACACAAGAACTGCACACATCTGTGAGGGGATCAAGGGTGAAAATCCTTTGATAGGTGGCCAGTAAAGAGATAGGGAGAATTGGTTGTCCAGACTCATTAGCACCACCAATATCTACTCTGCATTGAGCCTCAGACGGTTTTCTCTGTATATTGCTTAGGCAGGCCCCAGTTACAGTGTGTGATCCTGGTCTCCTGCATATTCTGAGATGCATCTTTGTATTATACATTGAACGCAGTACGAAAAGAGAAAGCTATTAAAAAATGTGGCCAGCAAATTCAATGAGATGCTTAAAAGAATCAGTAAAAGGACATGCCTAGGTCACATTACAGGTGATGTAGGTGAGGCATTGACATAGGCTTCTCGTTTTCCTTGCCATGTGTAGTTGGCAAGGAAAGATGAGGACAGAACATTCTTCAGACCATTTTAGACATTGCATAGAGGTGCCAAAGATGTGTCATTAAAAAGTTATCGACTGAATGTATAACACACGAAACACAGGGGGTCTAACAGCCAAATTGAGAGGCTACACTGTCGATACTGAGTCAACAAGATCTCAAAATATCTTTATCGCACACACATAGCGTATTAATAAGGATAGAGAAGGAAAATAGGCTAACACTACATGCATAGAGGAGACCGGTACATCATCGATTATTCGCAAAATGGCTGATTAATCCACAACAGATTGTAAAGGGTTTCCATCAAATTAGACTCAATGATCAGTCCTATCATTTGGCCAAACCCATGTGCAAATGAGGCTGGTCCCCTGATCAGTGGGACACTCAGCTCCGCACCTTATTGTTGTATCAGGATTTGGTCCACCAAATACACAAACCGTCCATGATGACTGGTCTTTTGATGGTAAAGTAAGAAGAAATAGTGCAACGAACAAGAAAGTGATTTAAAATAGGATGGAATGTCCTCCTTCTAAATACTTTATTCTGCGGACTAGACACGCCTCCTAATTAAAAAATAGAACAGTGCAAGAGAAGACAGTGACAATTATCTGTCTACATAAGGGCCAACATGTTTCTGCCTAACGGCTATTTAATCCCTTGGCATTCGTCAGGGCCTCTGCTCGTATAATAGTTGCACTCCTAATAGTGAAATATAGAATTCACCACCATCACCAAAACAAATTGTAGTAAAACTGGTTAGAAACGGTACAACCTGTAACAACCATGGACATTAACCCTCCGATTCACAATGGTTACTGTGAATTCTGTGAAGGAAAACGTTATATCATTAGTACTGTATTCGATGCATCAGTCTCATGTGCATAGTGTGTCACCAAGCCAACCAATAATGTGTGTCAGAAAATTAATTTTTATGCTTACCCTTTGTGGTAGGGCAATAGACCTCACCTCACCTGGACACTGCTCAGGTACTAAGAGGCCCCACACTACAAAGATATAGGGAAAACAAAAGAATGTGGCAAAGTACTGTAAAGAAATTGTTTTGCCTATGATCATTCCTATAACCAAATGCCCTGTATCTAGAGGCAAAACATATGAGGTAGATAAACACCCCAAACTCAGTGTACTAAGCCTCAAAATGACCCAGAAACTCGATTAAGACACCAAACTTTAAGGAAGATTAAAACTCCTTTGTATACTTATTCAGGAATTTTACAACATACTGATCTTCAAAACCTGTGATTTCCTAAAGTTTACAACATAGTATAGCTAAAAATATTCTAAAACTTTTCTGTGGTAGCTGCTCACCTTTCCGTCGGTACCTCAAGCTCCCATCTGATACTTGGGGGAGGCACCGATCTGTAGGAGATGCTAGTATAAGTAGTCTAGTGAGGGTTTGTTAGTGAAGTATCCCTCCACCTTTAAGATGTGGCAATCTTATCATGTGTCCCTTCAATTGGTATATATTAGTGGCAAGGACACTATTAGCAGACATTTATTGTGAAGTAAGCCTTATTGGTCTTTATTTTCATAAGAAAACTAAGGGCACTACTTTACGCTCGAAATCTCGCGAGATCTCGCGAGAGGAAGTGCTCAGAACTACCATATGATGTCATATCGGCCATCTTTGTAGTTCCTAACACTATAATCTGGTAATCATTAGACCATGATTATTCCTCACGTGCATATGATGTTAGAATGCCCCCAGTGTTGTGAGTCACTGCCTATTTTTCTACAAAGTAAGCCTAGTTGAGCTTGTTTTCTTAGAAACAAGAGCGCACTACTTAGCGCTCGAAATCACGCGGGAAGATGCGCTCAGAACTACCCGATGACAACATATCGGCCATCTTTGTAGTTCTGAAGGCTCCGACCTGTATATCATAGAATCACGATTGACCATGTGCTGTTTTTGAAAAACTAAGAAACAAGTAGGGTCTGGCGTATACCACAGTAAGGCTGCGCCCTATCAAGCAATTAAACAAAACAATGTGCCAGTACTGTGAAACGAATGGCTACACTTTACATTTGGGGAGCTATCAATCGCTCTCTCAAGATGACCACTTTTTCAGTCAGAAAAATTAGAAACAAAACGGTTCCCACAAGGTGGTTGTTTATTGAATATAAACTTCACTTTTTTGTTTATTCAAACTTTTGTTTTTGGGTTTTATGTTTTTCAAAATTATTTTTTCAAAAGGATCATACAATATATACAACGATACACAATTAGTTAGGAGGAGAAACAAATGAATGGGCCAAGGGAAAGTACATGAAATATTTTAGACAACATTTAGACATTTAGACGTACAATTAGACAATAGACGACAAAAACCTTAGGTAGTACACAAAAAATTGGGGTTGGTAGCGGTTGTTGGCGATATTTACAGCTATTTACAACTAGGCAACGATGTTTTTTTTTGTCCTATATTCTAGGTATCCTGGGAGTTTGCCTCAAAACAAATGGAAAACTATGGCTATCTTTTTTGTCATTAAATGAAAAAATCCACATTGTAATGAAGCTTGACACAATTCAAATCATTTAGCGCCTACAATTGGCCTTGATTTTAGACAAAACCGCCACTCTAGTGGCGCCAACAGTACACTACCACCTCAATAGGTCGACGCGTTTCAAATCCTACATTGATGTGTAGGATTATCTTCAGGACCAAACAAACTCAATCTGTGAAAAACAAATAATAAAAGCTCTGTCAGTGAAAACTATAGAAAGACTCTCACTCACACTCTACATCCATCCACTCTCATTATGTTACCTGTCATTTTTCTGACTGTGTTTATAGGCGTGGAGAATGCTGTGAAGAAGTGAAACACTATGTTTTAGAATTTAAGCATACAGATTGATCGTGTAATAATAAGATCTTATCGGTACTCACAGGGTGGTATTGTGAAAATCCCCTTTCAATGAGTATGCCAATGGTTAGCTTTAGCTGATTCCGAAGTAGGGGCGGGCTCGCCTCGTGAAGTCAATCTGCAAAGGTGAAAACATAGCGGATGCAGTTATTCCGCTATGTGGATTGAGCTACCTGCTACGTGAGCCGGAGAGCGCCGTCGTCGCGTGCAACTCCGCTCGGGGGAACTCGCTACATCACGGGCTTTGCTTACCTGAGGCTCCGTCTTTCTCCTCCAATTTGGTTCGCGGTCGGTTAGAAAACGCGATACCAATGGGGCGGAAACGCCTCTATTTACTTAGAATCATTTCCGATTTGCGCGGGGGGGATCATGGGATATGTAGTTCAGATCTGCCGGAGAGCCCTCCGGTTTTCTACAATCGTATGTGAGATGCAGGATTGCGGTACCCTGGTAAGGACGGGGGAAGCAGTTGTCAAAGTCTGTATTGCTCATGTAGAGACCACTGGTTTTAAGAAGAAATCAAGCTTCTGTCCCCCAGCACATAAAGTGCCCAAAGAGGTGACCTACTTTGAAAAAACGATACTCTCAGCCTTAGCCTTACAGGAGAAAAAAAGAAATGGATATGTTAAACCAAATTTGTCTCAAGAACAGAAGTTGGCTTTACAAACTATCAAACAGAATGACAACATCATAGTGAAACAAGCCGACAAAGGCGGATCAATAGTTGTATGGGGAACATCAAACTACATCCAAGAAGCAGTTAGACATCTATCAGATTCCACTTGCTATCGCAAGATCAATAAGGACCCAACATCGGAATTACAAAAAGAATTAGGATTGATCCTAAAAATCGGACTTGAACAAGGCTTTCTTGGAAAAAATGAATTCAACTTTTTGTCTAATAAACACCCACGTATCCCATTGTTTTATGTGTTACCCAAGGTGCACAAAAATGCAGATACCCCCCCAGGCAGACCCATCATCTCTGGATGTGATTCATTATTTGAACCGGTCTCCAAATTTATTGATTTTTTCCTGAAACCTTTTACCCTCACGGTTAAATCCTTTATTTTGGACACCACTGATTTTTTGTCGAAATTAGAACAAATTCCATTTACTGCTAATCAAGACATGTTAGTCAGCATGGACATAGTCTCGCTTTACACCCAAATCCCTCAGGATCAGGCTTTGGAGGTCTTAGAGATCTATTTGAACAAGCGAGAGAGCCCTATGAGAATTCCTACGGAATTCATATTACAACTGGCAAAGCTGGCCCTCACAAAGAATTTCTTTAAGTTTGGCGAGGACTTTTATTTTCAAACAAGAGGAGTAGCCATGGGCTGTCCATTTGCCCCGGAGTTGGCAATTCTCTATATGAGCCAATATGAAGAGATGTTCATCCATAACAATAACCCATTCCTCCAATGGATAGGGGGATGGGTAAGATATATAGATGATATCTTTTTCACATGGTCAGGATCACAAGAACAACTGGATCAATTTCACACCTGGATCAATGATAGGACAAATGATATCAAATTCACATTGCAGACTTCTAAAACAAGAATGTCCTTTTTGGATGTAGAAGTATATTGTGTAGATGGACGACTAGTTACCACCCTTTTCAAAAAAGAGACGGACCGCAATAAAGCTTTAGATTTTTCCAGCAACCACCCAAGAAGTCTCAAACAAAACCTTCCGATAGGTCAGTTTCTGCGTATCCGCAGAAACTGCACATTCAAAGATGAATTCATGGATCATGCCAATAATTTAAAAGATAAACTCCAAGACCGAGGTTATCCGGTTAAACTATTGAATCAATCAATCAAACGAGCATGGTGTACACCTAGGGAAGAATTGTTAATGAGGAGACAGAAACAACAACAACAAAGAATCGTTTGCGTGTCAACATACTGTCCTTCATCGAATTTGTTGAAAAAACTGATCTATCAGAATTGGCACTTGATCAAAGACCTAAACACTCAATTCTTGCAACATCCTTTATTTGCTTTCAAAAAGGATAAAAGTATCGCGAACTATATTGTCAGGGCAGCAATTCCCAAACCAAAACCAGTGACAATAAGAGACTATGTCAACTTGCCACCTATAAAAGGCCATCACAAATGTGGCACATGCCTTTGCTGTGCTTCCACTCAGGAAGGTGATCTATTCCAGCATACAGGAATATCCTGGAAGCATGAACAGTTTACAAATTGTAAATCAAAAAATGTGGTGTACGGGATCCTATGTCCATGCGATAAGCTGTACATAGGCAAAACCAATCAGGAAATAAGACAGAGATTGTCCCAACATAAATCACGAATAAGGAAGAAGGTTGTCACTGCCCCACTAGTGCAACACTGGATTGACCAGCTCCATGGTGAGCATGACCTAAAATGGACTGTTATCTCGAAGATTGATCCTGACCCGAGAGGCGGAGACGTAGAGGCCAAATTGCGACAACGTGAAGCCATGCTAATCTTGAAATTTAATACTACCACACAAGGTTTAAATGAAATGTCGGAATTATATAGTTTGTAAATACAACATGAGCAATACAGACTTTGACAACTGCTTCCCCCGTCCTTACCAGGGTACCGCAATCCTGCATCTCACATACGATTGTAGAAAACCGGAGGGCTCTCCGGCAGATCTGAACTACATATCCCATGATCCCCCCCGCGCAAATCGGAAATGATTCTAAGTAAATAGAGGCGTTTCCGCCCCATTGGTATCGCGTTTTCTAACCGACCGCGAACCAAATTGGAGGAGAAAGACGGAGCCTCAGGTAAGCAAAGCCCGTGATGTAGCGAGTTCCCCCGAGCGGAGTTGCACGCGACGACGGCGCTCTCCGGCTCACGTAGCAGGTAGCTCAATCCACATAGCGGAATAACTGCATCCGCTATGTTTTCACCTTTGCAGATTGACTTCACGAGGCGAGCCCGCCCCTACTTCGGAATCAGCTAAAGCTAACCATTGGCATACTCATTGAAAGGGGATTTTCACAATACCACCCTGTGAGTACCGATAAGATCTTATTATTACACGATCAATCTGTATGCTTAAATTCTAAAACATAGTGTTTCACTTCTTCACAGCATTCTCCACGCCTATAAACACAGTCAGAAAAATGACAGGTAACATAATGAGAGTGGATGGATGTAGAGTGTGAGTGAGAGTCTTTCTATAGTTTTCACTGACAGAGCTTTTATTATTTGTTTTTCACAGATTGAGTTTGTTTGGTCCTGAAGATAATCCTACACATCAATGTAGGATTTGAAACGCGTCGACCTATTGAGGTGGTAGTGTACTGTTGGCGCCACTAGAGTGGCGGTTTTGTCTAAAATCAAGGCCAATTGTAGGCGCTAAATGATTTGAATTGTGTCAAGCTTCATTACAATGTGGATTTTTTCATTTAATGACAAAAAAGATAGCCATAGTTTTCCATTTGTTTTGAGGCAAACTCCCAGGATACCTAGAATATAGGACAAAAAAACATCGTTGCCTAGTTGTAAATAGCTGTAAATATCGCCAACAACCGCTACCAACCCCAATTTTTTGTGTACTACCTAAGGTTTTTGTCGTCTATTGTCTAATTGTACGTCTAAATGTCTAAATGTTGTCTAAAATATTTCATGTACTTTCCCTTGGCCCATTCATTTGTTTCTCCTCCTAACTAATTGTGTATCGTTGTATATATTGTATGATCCTTTTGAAAAAATAATTTTGAAAAACATAAAACCCAAAAACAAAAGTTTGAATAAACAAAAAAGTGAAGTTTATATTCAATAAACAACCACCTTGTGGGAACCGTTTTGTTTCTAATTTTTCTGACTGAAAAAGTGGTCATCTTGAGAGAGCGATTGATAGCTCCCCAAATGTAAAGTGTAGCCATTCGTTTCACAGTACTGGCACATTGTTTTGTTTAATTGTTTTTGAAAAAAGCACCAGTCATTGGGCAATGACAGCTGCCCAATGATGTCATTTCGGACATCTTTGTAGTGCGATGACTGCAACCTATTGGTCCGTGATATTCCAATGTTGTTTTTGGGAACGCAAGTGCTCTAAGTAGTATGCCATGAATGGCCTCAGAGTGTATTCAATGGGCATAACTATACAGATGCTCCAAAATCTTACAATGTGGGAACCATCCTAATGATTGTGCATAGCTATATGTCACCCTCCAGTGTATGTCAGAAAACTCCCATAATCAAACCCATTTGTGATATTATGAGAAGAGTGTAAGCAAAGTAATTCAGGCATGAATCAATATGTACAACATGCTTATATAGACACACCCTATTACAATCAGTATATCCCAGTTATTACTCACTAGTGCCAAGGCTACAGGGAGGTCCAAGGAATATCATCATTTACTCCACCTGTATCTGTCCGAAGTTTATAAATCCATTTTTGCTCTTTTCTAAAAAGGTAACCCGACACATCACTTATGTGACTGGGTATATATGGCTTCTCCAGGACAGTCCATTGGAAGTCCATCTCTAGATGTGCATGCTCCAGGAAATGTCTCGTAAGTTTAGTGTTGTTTTTCTTACAACGAAAAGAACTCTTGTGTTCCAACATCCTGGTGCGGACTTTGCGGGTCGTCATACCCACATATCGTGCGGAGCAAGGACATGTCAGCATATAAATCAGATTGGTACTATTGCAATTATTATAGTTACTCTGCAACCAAGGTCTTGTGGTGCCTATATCTATCTCCTTCGTGTGTTTGGTCTGAGGGCAGACTGAGCAATTGCCGCAAGGGGGATGCCCGACAGCTGGTGGAAGGTTCCACAGTGTTCCACCAAGTTTCCTAGGGAGCTCTTTTGGACGTGTGTGAACAAGTCGATCCCGAATGCTGCTTGCCCTTTTGAACGCAAACAAGGGTTGCGCGATTTTCTCTCTCCCATGCCCATTGAATACACTCTGAGGCCATTCATGGCATACTACTTAGAGCACTTGCGTTCCCAAAAACAGCATTGGAATATCACGGACCAATAGGTTGCAGTCATCGCACTACAAAGATGTCCGAAATGACATCATTGGGCAGCTGTCATTGCCCAATGACTGGTACTTTTTTCAAAAACAACACATGGTCAATCGTGATTCTATGATATACAGGTCGGAGCCTTCAGAACTACAAAGATGGCCGATATGTTGTCATCGGGTAGTTCTGAGCGCATCTTCCCGCGTGATAAGTAGTGCGCTCTTGTTTCTAAGAAAACAAGCTCAACTAGGCTTACTTTGTAGAAAAATAGGCAGTGACTCACAACACTGGGGGCATTCTAACATCATATGCACATGAGGAATAATCATGGTCTAATGATTACCAGATTATAGTGTTAGGAACTACAAAGATGGCCGATATGACATCATATGGTAGTTCTGAGCACTTCCTCTCGCGAGATCTCGCGAGATTTCGAGCGTAAAGTAGTGCCCTTAGTTTTCTTATGAAAATAAAGACCAATAAGGCTTACTTCACAATAAATGTCTGCTAATAGTGTCCTTGCCACTAATATATACCAATTGAAGGGACGCATGATAAGATTGCCACTATCTAGTATACATCTTAAAGGTGGAGGGATACTTCACTAACAAACCCTCACTAGACTACTTATAATAGCATCTCCTACAGATCGGTGCCTCCCCCAAGTCTCAGATGGGAGCTTGAGGTACCGACGGAAAGATGAGCAGCTACCACAGAATATTTTTAGAATATTTTTAGCTATACTATGTTGTAAACTTTAGGAAATCACAGGTTTTGAAGATCAGTATGTTGTAAAATTCCTGAATAAGTATACAAAGGAGTTTTAATCTTCCTTAAAGTTTGGTGTCTTAGTCGAGTTTCTGGGTCATTTTGAGGCTTAGTACACTGAGTTTGGGGTGTTTATCTACCTCATATGTTTTGCCTCTAGATACAGGGCATTCGGTTATAGGAATGATCATAGGCAGGGTATAAAGTGAAACAATTTCTTTACAGTACTTTGCCACATTCTTTTGTTTTCCCTATATCTTTGAAGTGCGGGGCCTCTTAGTACCTGAGCAGTGTCCAGGTGAGGTGAGGTCTATTGCCCTACCACAAAGGGTAAGCATAAAAATGAATTTTCTGACACACATTATTGGTTGGCTTGGTGACACACTATGCACATGAGACTGATGCATCGAATACAGTACTAATGATATAACGTTTTCCTTCACAGAATTCACAGTAACCATTGTAAATCGGAGGGTTAATGTCCATGGTTGTTACAGGTTGTACCGTTTCTAACCAGTTTTACTACAATTTGTTTTGGTGATGGTGGTGAATTCTATATTTCACTATTAGGAGTGCAACTATTATACGAGCAGAGGCCCTGACGAATGCCAAGGGATTAAATAGCCGTTAGGCAGAAACATGTTGGCTCTTATGTAGACAGATAATTGTCACTGTCTTCTCTTGCACTGTTCTATTTTTTAATTAGGAGGCTTGTCAGTACGCAGAATAAAGTATTTAGAAGGAGGACATTCCATCCTATTTTAAATCACTTTCTTGTTCGTTGCACTATTTCTTCTTACTTTACCATCAAAAGATCAGTCATCATGGACGGTTTGTGTATTTGGTGGACCAAATCTTGATACAACAATAAGGTGCGGAGCTGAGTGTCCCACTGATCAGGGGACCAGCCTCATTTGCACATGGGTTTGGCCAAATGATAGGACTGATCATTGAGTCTAATTTGATGGAAACCCTTTACAATCTGTTGTGGATTAATCAGCCATTTTGCGAATAATCGATGATGTACCGGTCTCCTCTATGCATGTAGTGTTAGCCTTTTTTCCTTCTCTATCCTTATTAATACGCTATGTGTATGCAATAAAGATATTTTGAGATCTTGTTGACTCAGTATCGACAGTGTAGCCTCTCAATTTGGCTGTTAGACACCCTGTGTTTCGTGTGTTATACATTCAGTTGGTGCTGGGGATAAAATCAGGTGTGGGTCTTTAAAATATATATCCCTTGGACCCTATTTTAAATGGTTTTGTTTAATCCATTAAAAAGTTATCACCCAAATCGTACTTTACAAACACCAATACATACTTACCTTCTAGGAGAACCTTTACCCAAAAGTAAACCCTCGACCTTTCACCAATGATTACATCTTCCTGCGGCCAGTTCAGTGCTCCGTTTCCATGTTCGTGCTTTACACAACTCATAACATACATGTATGCATGCACACATTCATGGAGCCAGCCTTTCCAAGAGGTCCTTACCACTATGCATGTCTCCTTGCTCTTCAAGTGTGAAAAGAGATAACTTCGAATTTAAAAAAACGAGTGAAGTATTAAATGTAAGCTCCTTAAATCCAACATGTCTGACTTTGAAGAAGCGCCTGGATCCTGAGGCAAGGGTAGCTATGTACAGGGAGGCGAGGAGGAAGACAAGAGTGGCAATAGAGAGCCTAGTAGAGTGGTACTATGGAGCAGGGATGCAGGCGGGGAAGATAGGGGGCATGTGTCAAGAAGCATGAGGGTGGAGGGGGAAGAGTTATACTCGTCAGACCTGGATTTAACTTGATCTGTCCTCTTGGGCACATATCATAATTGATGACCTGGATACGTGATTAAAAATTCCTGTCCATCTCAATCAATCAATCAATCAATCAATCAATACATTTATAGAGCGTGCTACTCAGCAGTGAGGGTCTCAAGGCACTGTCACATTGTGTGACTATAGGCTTCTTCCAAGCAGGCTGCACATCCCCTGTGTAACTAGGGTCTTTCGGCTCAAACGTATTCTGCACTTAGCAGGAAGAGTTCATTGGTAGGTTGTAGACCCTGGCATAATACTCCTCTGTGACTTTGTAGGCTTCAAAGTCAAGTCCTCATATCAAGTTCTCCCGAAGTCATGTTTTCTATATAGAAGAGACTTAGTCATCAGGACATTTTCTATATTCTTCCTCTCCATGCATAAGACTCCTTTTCTTCTCTGTTCTCAAGGTCTGAATGAATGATTGAATGAGATTGGTAAAGTGCAACGAATCCCCATGCATTATATTTGAAAGAAGATGGAGGCATTGGTGTTGCTTGATACTATTACATGTTGGAAATGTCATGAAGAGGTGGACATGCCATTTTCTAATACAGGGCCTGATGTACAAAAAAGCAGGTGCCAACTGGTGGGTGCAAATTGCGCACCAACTTTTTTTGAACGTTTTTGACATTCTGCAATGCGACCTACTGTTGTGTGGCAAAATGGCTAATCATAACCTCCCATAGAGCAACATACCTAAAACATATTATTTTGCAGCCCAATGTTTGTGACCTTCTCTGATTAGCTGTGAATAAATTGATGCTGGCCTGCAGGATCCAGCAGATCCCCATCTCTCCGTGGAGATTGGAGATCTCCATGCAGGATCTTTCTGACTAAAAGCAGACCATGTTTCTTAAAGGAAAAAATGCTGCTTTAAAAATAACAAAAAATCTAATTAGAGAAGACATGTCAGGAACATTCAGTAGTCACCTGGACCACAGCCTAACCCCTAGGAAGCAGCTCAACAATTTCCAAAGTGAAGTTGTCTGATAGCTGCCAATATCCCTCTCTGTTATAGCCACAGATGTGAGATAATGTCTGATAATGCACATTTATTTGTCATTCACAGCTGAATTCACAGCGTATTAACTTACCTTACCACACCGATGATGACAAACTGAGCATGTATAAAGCGGGCTCCAATGTCGTTGTGAAAAGCGACAATGGAATAACATTGAGCTTCGACTGTCAGACCCGAATCACCCTGAAGATTCCAAGAACATATGCAGGGTTTCTCGCTGGCCTCTGTGGAGACTTCGATGGAGACAAGACCAATGACCTAACCCTCAAAAATGGAGCAAAAGCCCCGAACCCTACTGCCTTTGGAGACAGCTGGAAAACTAGGGACATACCAGGTTGCAAAGGAGGTGCTCCACCACCAACCTGCCCAAACCTGCAGTACATGAAGGACAGCCAAAGGTCAAGTGGGACCGACTGTGGAGTCCTTCTCAAGAAAGATGGCCCATTCCGGAACTGCCACAGTAAAGTGGACCCTGGGGGTTACTTTGAAGACTGTGTCTATGACTCTTGTTTTTTTACAGGACGGCAAGCAACCTTCTGCCAGACCTTGGCCAGTTATGTCGCAGCCTGCCAAGCAGCAGGTGCCCAGGTGGAATCCTGGAGAACAGAAACATTCTGTCGTAAGTATATTTTACACCTCCCAAATGTGTATCTGTAGTGTTTAGAAATGCATATGGAACTGAAAAGTATTGATACTGCTGATTTAATAACTTAAGTCAACAAGGCCCTTTGAGTTTTGATACTGAGATATGGGATGCAACTAAGAAGCTCATGATGCAATGGTAACAAAAATAGAGGAGAGTTTTTGTAATCTTTACTTCTCATGTAGTTTGAGCAGGAAGAGACAGCCAGGAATAGTAGACAGCACAAGCCCACACTATGGCCTACAGCTGCTCACAAAACTATTATGACATAATAATAATATAATCTGACGTAGAGGTAATATATAGGTCTGGCATCAGCCATTTTTTTCATTTTACTAAAATTATATGGATATAAGGGATGCAAGTATCCCCTGCTGTACATTATAAGGATATTGCAAGTCACTAAGGAGTTCCACAATGAAGGTAGGTGGATTCACACTTTGAATAACTTTAGATAACCTGTGCTCACCCCCTGGGTAGCTTGGCACAAGCAGACATACTTATCTCAATGGCAATGTGTAAAGTATTCTTACTTAAAACACAAAGCAATTCAGTGATAACACCACAAATGGGCAACACACCTCGTTAGAAAAAAAGTATCTTTATCTAAACTCAACAAGACCAAAATGACAAAAATCCAACATACATGAAAAAGAAAATGACTATGGAAATTGCAGTTGACATGCACTCAGGCATGGAATTCAATGTCCTGATGGTGATCCCACAATTTCTCTCATGGGATTGAAACATCGCCGACTCTTTTGACACCTTGACCGCAATTTTACTGATCATTGCTCATGTGTAATGTCTCTTTACATTTATGCTTGCTTAATCAGTATATTATGCCCAAGCATTAAGCTTTGCCTGAACCTTCGTTTTGTTTGTCATATATATATATATATAACTTGCTGGATGCAGGATTGTGTCCCCACTTTATTGGTTGCTAAGAATTTGATATATTAAAATGTATTCTGTAGGCGGACAGCAAAATATGGAACTGATTCTAAGTCTATATATATTTTTCGGGCTTGTATTGTCTGTTTGCTGAGTGGGCATAAGCTCGGAAGGTGCTTTGTGTGCCAGACTCAGTACTTCATTTGTAAAATGAGTGCTGGAGCCCGAAGCTCTGCTCAGAAGCCATCGGCTGGTGCTATTAAACATCAGCGTGCTGATTACCAATCCACCTCCCTCCTTTTTATTCCACTACCTGCCCCTTTATCTCACTCTCGCAGGTTTCTGTATTCTCCCTTTATGAGTTTTTTTTCCATCTTTTCTCTTCCTGTGTATTTTCTCTTTGTGTGCTTTTCCCTGTCTTACTCTCCATAAATGTTTGATGAGGACAAATAATTGCAGGTCCCCAAGAATAAGTGCTAGTGGCTGCCACCGACAACCACTCGCTTAAAATAATCACTGGTCAGACTGCAGTGATCATTATGTTTATGCAGGATCCATTTAAACAAAATTGAAAATGTGCAGCAGAGCCAGCAAGTTTGATGGAAATTTGCACTCAGAACAGACAAAACTATCAAGTGGCTACTTTACATGAGTGCAATTGCAATAAAATGAATAGGATCCCTTAAAACCAAAGGAATAGCGTCTATACAACTGTATCAATAACAATAAATCCTTTGGAATATGCTCAAGGGCTAGCAGTATAAACTATATTTATCTCACTCACTTATTTAGATCTCTGTCATTCAGAGGCACACAATATTCCCTATACATGCCAAGTGGCACCACGTTCTAAATCATTTGCATTCACATAACTCGTGGAGAAAAATTATAACTGTATAACCATGGCCAACATTCGCCTTAAAAATTGGGGTTATTATCTGATTGCAAATTTATTTCTGGATTAATCAAAACTACAAAACACATATATATGACAATTCATAGACAATCAATAGTATTATACAGTTAAAGCACTATACACATAATAATAAACTCATTAAATGCATAAAAATCATATAAAACAACAATTGCAAAAGAAAAAGAGAGAGAGTACACACAACAGGCAAAACAATGTGTCTTAAACTGGCCACATCCATGTAGTATTAATTTTTAAAAAGGCTGGGACCCAATACTATACATTGAATTAGCACTCAAAGGTCCCGGTCTCTTCACGGATTGTGTTCCTATGTTAGAGCATTGACGAGTTTCGATGGAAGCATTATGTTGCCATCTTTATCAAGACTAAAATGTTGTGACTGTCACAGACAAACTGGAGCAGCCATGGAAAGGCTGGTGGGGATTGGTTACAGGGGCCCTACGTGGGCACCCCTTGTGTTGGGGAGGGGTGTTGGTGCACTGGGGGTACCCCCCTACATTTCACTTCACTAAGTGGCATGCACCTTGTGGTGTAATGCAGGACTTGCTTATTTAGCATTGCAGTGGGTGCTGTAGCCAGCAGCACCCGCAGATATGTTAAAGTGCTGGATAAGACCGTCATGGTGGCGGTCTCCTCCTAATGTGGAGTGTGGGACGGATGAACTCAATTTCGCCTGCCAACGTAATTGGCTCTCTAGTAGTGAGTACATTTAATTTAATTACATTTGTTGTTGTTTAGTTCCATAGCAAGTTATGGGTTTTATAGGGATATTGGATGGGAACTAATCAATTGTTAATGATCATTAATTAATTAATTGAAAATTAAATATGTTAATTGTGTGGTTTGTTTTGGTGCAGGTTGTGGCGTTATAGGGGTAAAGAATTGGAAGTACATTATTTTGTATTAATTTGTTTCAAATACATTATTAATTAATTAATTAATTAATAAGTAATTATTTTAATTGTTTAATTATTTGTGTTGGTTGTGGGATTATAGGGGTTAAGGCTAGGCAGTACATTTCTTTTAATTAATTAATAAGTAGTTAATAAATTCTATAAATTATTAAATTTGTCATTTAATTGTTTTCATTATGTATTTTTTTTTTGCTTTTAGGTGTGGGTTATGGGGGTGTATCGGGGAAAAAGGGTGACAAGTTATTTAATTTTAAATAATTTAGATTCAGTTTTTAATAAATAATATTTGTTTATTTGATAATGTATTTTGTTGATTAATTCATTAAACTATTTGTTTTAGATTGTATATGTGGGTTGTGGGATTAGTAAGGGTATGGGGTGGGAAGTAAATTAATGAATATATTTTAAAATTATTATTAATTAATAATTTGATAAATGTGTAAATTATTTTTGATACATTTTATGAGCGTGTTATGTGTTTTGTTTGTGGTATATTGTGGGAAGTACATTAATTATAATTAATACATAATTAATATTTAATGAATGATAATTGGTTTGCTGTTAAATATTTGTATTAGTAGTATAGTAATAATTTTTTTATTAACTTTTTGGTGCAGGTTGAGAGTTTTGTGAGGTTATATGGTGGTGAGTTAGTAAATTAAATGTATATAATAATTATTTATTTGTTAAAAAAAATGTAATGGATTTTTTTTATTTCTATTTATAATAATATTTGAAGGCATTTGTGTTATGTGTTTAATATTTTAATAAGTTTTTATTTTGTAATGTTTTGAAATTCAATAGATGTGTGCATTTTTTCAATATATATTTATTAGTCATTTTTTTGTTTGCTTTTTGTTGTTGTACTAATTGGAGTGAGAGTAGTAAAATTCACCCCTCCACTATCCAACACTTTCCCTACTGTTGCATTTATTGGAAAGGGGAATAGTAAATGTTACCCCTGCGCAATATACAACACTTTTCCTACTGTTGCATATATTGGAGGAGGAACAGTAAATTTTTACAAAAGGACGCCAATGGCGAAAATAAACCAACGAGAAGGGGATAAAGGCGCAAGTGCAAACATGGAGAAGGTAGGAACAGAAACGAGGAGCATTCGCCGGAAGAATAACTAATGAATTGCAAGTGGTGAATCTATCAAACAGACCCATATCTGAAATGGAAACAGCTTTACTGAAAAGGGGCACACATTTATGCCCGAGGAAAAGAATGGATCTGGCACAAATGAGGATAGATTTATACCTATACATCCGTAAAATAAAATTAGCAAAGTTTTTCTCGGAAAAACTTGAAAAACCTAAAACAAAGACACCAGAGGAACCAACAACCAGCTTACAAGTGGGAAACTCTAAGAGTTTCCTTGCATTACTAAACCTGGGCACTGTGCTTGTTGAAGATATTCCCTTAAATATAGCCTGTGAACAATGAGGAGCAGGCTTAAGTGGAAAGAAATCAAAGTCCAGCAACAAAATAGATCTGTTTAAGGAAGCCGTCATTCAAGATCTATATAAAATGAAATGCCCTGATTTGAAAGATAACTTGACAAAACAGGAGAGAGAAGCATTCAACGAAGTTAACAACTGATACCCAGATTGAAATCAAAATGGCAGACAAGGGGGGAAACATAGTCAAATTGGAATAAGGAGCTTTTGTGTTGGAAGCACATTGTCAACTTTGGAACACCACATATTATGAACGACTGAAGAAGAATCCCACCGTGGAAATAAAAGAAATGGTTGATGATAAGCTACAGGAATGGGTAGGAAATGGCCTAATAAATGAGGATGGGCGAAAAAATCTGACACTGACCCACCCGATTACTGCCACAATCTACTTTCTACCAAAACTTCGTAAAGATCAGAAAAGACCGCCAGGCAGACCAATTCTGTCTGCAAAAGGATCTTTATTAGAACCCATGGCAAATTTTATTGATCATTTCCTGATGTCTTAGGTAGCTCAACTGAGCCCTTACATACAAGACACAACGGATTTACTCAGGCTTTTACAGAACACACCATGGCAACGATGGATGTCATATCCCTTTATACTAACTTAGGGAATAACCTGGGCATGGAAGCAACTTCTTCCTACAAGAACGTAACTTGGAATACAGTGAGCACAATAAAATGCTTTTGAAAATGATACCAATTTGCCTCAACAAGAACCTCTTTATGTTCAGCGAGGAAGTTTAGCGCCAGAACTGCAATGGGGTTTTCTTTTAGCCCCAGTCACGCCTGTTTAGCCATGGGGTCCTAGGAAAAGGCGGTGGCATGGAATTCAAGGAAAGACTGCATTTTAAACAAAATCATTAGTTGGAAACAATTTATTGACGACCTATTGATAATATGGGATGGTACAGCGGCGGAATTCCAAGAATACTTTGAAATGCTAAACAACAGCACAGCAAATCTGAAATTTACTTATGAATTGAGTAATGAAAAAGTGGTGTTCTTGAACACAGAAATCTACATTAAAAACAACCAGATTCATAAAATGCTGCACAGAAAAAGCAAAGCAACCAATGCTACCCTGGAAGCCACCAGCTTCCATCAGAAGGCTTACCTTCTTTGCATTTTGCCGCGATACATAAAGTGCCCGTGATCAAGGAACAAGAATGTTCCGAAACGCGTTGGGCTTAGGAATGGAACAAGACACTGTTTGCTGTGTTCCGTAATAAAGGACAACGTGAAGAATAAAGCGGAGTCCTGCTGTTTTCCTTGGCGTGATCTCAAGCAGGGGCAACGCTTTTTTGTGAATATATATATATATATATATATATATATATATATATATATATATATATATATATATATATATATATATATATAGTTATTGTTTATAATATTACATTATTTAATCATTTTGAAATTATAATATAAATTAAAATAACTAGTGAATTAAAAAAAATATATATATATGTAAATATATATATATATTAATGAATTTATGTGTTTAACCTTTCTAAGATTGAGTTACTTTGTTATATTTCTTAAAATATACATTATTTTTTTATTTTGTTTTACTTAATGTTATTATTTATTTGATTTATTATGTATAATGATATTTTTCATATAGTTTAAAAACTATATTTATTACAACCTATATCAATTACATCCATATTTTTGTTTCAATAATTTGGTTGCAATATTTCTGTATCATGATATTCAGTGAATCCCCCATAGGGAATGCTGCAAACCAGCTAAATGGATGGGCGCTGTTTGTTGACACTAAGAAGACAGTTGCCCATTGTGGGTTTGCGATGTAAATTAGGGGCTTGTTATGACGGTGGACGGACTTATGTCCGTCTGCCATTGATACAGGGACTGGGATCGCCTGCCTGTAAGGTGGCAGTCCCGCACATCCGGTTACAATGCGACCGCCACTGTGGTGGTCGCATCGTGCACAGTTAACATTGTGGCGGGTGCTGCTGGCTGCAGCTCCCACCGCAATGCTAAAAATGCATGTCGTCCATTTCCCTGCACTATGTGGCAGGAACCACACGGTGCCAGCACCTGGTGCAGGAAAATGTAGGCATAGGAACCCCCCCCCCCCCAGTGCACACTCACCTACCCAACAAAAGGGGGGCCAGCAACAGGCCCTCAAATGCAATCCACATGAGCCTTTCCATGGCGGTTTCACCACCATGGAAAGGCTGGCGAAGATACAGCGGCGTAATTTGGCGAACGGTGCCTGCTAGGTACCACCACCATTGTAGGGATGATTGGTTGGTCCGCAAGGCAATCATAATTATTGCCTGTGGCAGACAGACTTTACGTCCGCCAGCACACCAACCACCCTTGTAATATTGCAGGCAGAGAAGTGCTTCGGGATGGCGGTGAAATCACCACGGAGGCTGCAGGTGGCAGTCTCATCGCCATGGTAAGGAGCCCCTTACTCTGTATTCTTGCATTGCTTACCTGATCCTTGACATCCAAGAATACAATGTTGGTCTTGCACATTTGTGCAGTAAGCTAGATGCTGAGTGTGTTAGTGTTGAGAGTGGCGACATAGTCAGATGAAAACATCTCATCTCCTCTCCGGATGACAAAAATATCATCAATATCACATGGCCACCTGCTCCTAAAATTCTTTTAGTTACTTGCATACCTGTTCCTCCCTCCAGCTCAGGAAGATATTGGCATAACTGGGGGCAAAACAGGTGCCCATTGCAATTCCTTGGAGTTGTTTGTACATTTGTGTATCAATGATAACAAAAGCATTGGGAGACAGTACAAAAGCATTTCTACCAACATCTTAGTATGGAGTAATAGTAAGATGACCGTGCCCTTAGAAAATGTTTGCCAGCTTGAGTGCCCAAGTTGTGCCTAATGCTTGTATAATCAAAAGACACACAGATGATGGTGGAATGTAGAGCAAATCTAACATTGACCCCACTGGTCCCCCAGTCAATAGATATGGGTTAAATCCATCGTTCATTTGCTCACCATGCCACCCCAGTTTACACCCAGCCATATGCAAATCAGTCTTGACCCTGTGGCACAGTCATTCCCACAGGCATTGTTCCTTCTTTTCCTGAATTTTGCTTTTACCAGTCTGTTCCTTTTGTTTTACATCGACCAACACAGCCTTTCCCCCTGCCTCTCTGAGAATTTAGTTTGAGATATTGTTCTGTCCTTTCCTGATGTTGCATTTGGAACTGCTTTAAAAAATCCATCCTCTTGAGATTGGTGTTTTTTTGTATTTGTTTGTGGTCCCTGGTTCACGAAACATCAGATACATTACTGTCTGTTGCATCACTTTCACTGGAATTGTTCATCATCTTGATACTCATGCTCTGTTTGGTAGTCAAGAGGACTATCTATAAATAGATGGTCATATTTCCTATGTAAGGTAAGGTTACGCTTCTTCCTGTTTGGTAGTTCTTAAAGACCTGTATGAATTTCAGTTGTTTCTTAGTTGTTATTTCTTCTTCACATTTGATTTGATTTGTTTCTAATTTAGAGGAACATTCTTAATATGCCTCCTTAGATACTAACCCCTTCTGCTCTCCATTAAGTCTGTCAAATTCTTCAGGGAGCTTTTTCAAATCTTTCAAGGCGTATTTAATTAGGATCATCATCATTGTCAGTGAGTACGCTTTGGAGTTTTTTGCCCACTCATCCAGCATGTCCGGGTGTGGTCTTTATCAGAGGCTGGGATAGTGAATATCCTTAAACCTCTAGGGACGCGTTCTATCTAAATATATTCCTGTAGAGACTCTTCCTCCCACATCTTAGCTATTTCCTTTTTGTGTAATTTCTCCAGTTGTTCCTGTAGTGTTTAAATTCTCATGCCTTCACCTACAAGGCCTGCAGTGCCTGAAATGTTCTTAGTGGTAATGGACTGTGCCAAAAAAAAAGTCTGATCGACACATCCTTCCTCCTTGCATCTAAAATGGAAGTCCTACTTGCAAACAGTATTTGGCAGCTGCCCAATGGGTTGCCAGACTCCACAGGTACCGCATCACAAGTATGTGGCACCTCTTTGCTGCGGCCGCTCATCTGCTGCGATTACTGTCTGCTCCGCCCATCCTGGGTTGTGCAGAGTGTTGTGGCAATCCATTTTTTTATTCCTGTTTACTTCAATCAACCAAATATATATATATATATATATATATATATATATATATATATATATATATATATATATATATATATATATATATATATATATATATATATATATATATCCCGATAACAACAATTTCTCCAAACATCCACTCCAGTAAAATGAAGAAGGCGGACCACGAGGAACGAGGCAGAAAGGTATTTATTACCACCCCGCTCTGCTGCGACACGTTTCGAGCACAGCCGTGCTCTTGCTCACACCTGCGACACGTTTCGAGCACAGCCGCTGTCCGGAAGTGTTGAGGAGCTTACTTACACGGCGGTCTTGGATCGGATCCAGCCCTCCGTTGAAATCTATTCCACCATTCTTTCCTTCTCAAAGAATATCCAAGACTCCCAAGGTTTGCTGCATGCAATTTTATACCGTGAACAAGCCGAAAGGTGAAACTCGTTGGTGTAGCAGGCAATATCGCAAATAAAATTGCATGCAGCAAACCTTGGGAGTCTTGGATTTTCTTTGAGAAGGAAAGAATGGAGGAATAGATAGATAGATATATATACACACACACAAACACACACACACCCCCACACACACACACACGCACAAATAGGCAAAAAAAGTAAAGGTGACATTATATTAAGTTTTGTTAATAGTATCGAACTTTACTTGAAATAAGTAGGAATTCATTGAAAAAATAAAGGTTACATTTAGGTGATAATGTAACTTAGAATACAATTTTTAACAAAAAAAACACTTAGAATCGTCAGTCATAATTTACTGAGCTGCCCATATTGTGAAACAACACCATGCACTGCGTATGACCTCACATATGTAGATGTAAATTGATACTTGTATAGCGCACTACTCACCCACAAGGGTCTCAAGGCGCTTGTACAAATACCGCTGTGGAACCCATCCTGGCTTTCCCTGTGAGGTGCCCACTCCTGGGCACCCCCAAGGTGGAGGCCAGGCATCCTTTAGCGTTGTGGGGGCCGTTGTGGAGATTAAGGAAGCTATTGCCCAGAGTTGCAGAGTGGGACACCATGATTGGAATAGGTACCGAGGCATGAATTATCAGGTCCGTGGAATTTTGAGCCCAAGACCCACCAAGGTGGGGAATTGAACCCTGGTCCCGGGCCAGACCTCTGCATCAGGGTCTGCCGCTCTAACCATTGAGCCACACTTCTCCACATATGATCCACAGCTGTGTCAACCTCTTATCATTGACTTTCCGATGGGCCCTTTCTTTGTCCACTGCGAGGTGTAAGGTAATTACCATTAGTCAAACAAATCTCGTTAGCAGAGTAACCCAATTGGCTACACAATAAGGACTAGGAATCAGGGAATAAAGTTAAGAAGCTTTATTACATGTTAACAGTCAAGTTTATGTAAATGAATCTTAATATTCCTGCCCCCCTGATATACCTCCATGAAAAAATACTTGTCCATAGTATTGTATTTTTGATTTGTGTGTTTGTATCATTAGAGAAGTAATTTAGCTTGAGCAGACATTGTTGAGCTGGGACTGAATTTTCCAGAACAATATTTTTGAAAATTGCAGAAGGGTTGCAGTTATGATGTAATATTTCATGAACCATGAAGCCTATACTCTTCACTTTGTTGTCAAAACATAGATTTTGGGGGTCAAACAGTCTTATGGAGACAGAAAATAAGAAAATAAATCCTCAGAGCAACCCTTCTGCCATTTTCAAAAACGGCAGCTGTAAGAAGAACAGAGATATCGTGAAATTAAACAAATAATAATGGATTTTAATCCTTTTCTGTATACACCAAGCAATAATTATGATCTGAATATGAAAACATTTTTTAACACTCCTGTTTAAGACACATTTTGATAGTTCCCTTTATTGATTTGCTTCGGGAATCTCTCCTGGTACATTTGCAGAATCTTGAACATTTGAGAAGAACATATCGATAGGGACATCTTTTTGTAGCACAGGTTTTGCAAGTACATATATGTGTACGTTCTGTGGGTGGAGGTTTAGAAATTTTGTAGGTTTTAGCACCCCATCAATATTTTCCCAACCAAATTTATACAGATTTTTCTCTACATATGCATGATCCAAAACATTTACACATCTTCTGATCAAATAGAATGCTCTTTCATGTGTCCAGGCACAAAATATAATGTCGGTGGAAGGTCACTTAGCAGTACCAATCTCTTGAACTTATTTTACTGAAGATCCTCAAATGTGTGACAGTCGGAACTTGTTTTCCACACATGCACAAGGTATTTTTCAACATCTTTAAAGTCACACTATTCTTCTGTCTCAGCAAATCCTTTTAGAAACTTTACCGGTTCAGCAGGTAAACGTCGAAGCTTTGTTCATATGTTGCTCATAGTGGCATCACCTGTAAGAATATTGCCTAGGTTAAACTGCTTGTACAGAATAAGTAGTGGGATTAAGTGTCTTTTTTCGCCGGTTCCATAATGTATCCATAACTCTGACAATCAGTTGACAGAAATAAATCCACCCCTTTCTTTTGCTACATCCATCTCTCTATGTGCTGGTGAAAGTAGTTTTTTGTAACCTGTTGTGTAGTTACTGGTTGGACGAAACTCAAAAAAGTGTGGATGTTTAGCTTTAGTGAGTATGTCAAACATCTTTTTTCTCTTAATACAAATCTCTCCTGCTTCGTTCTGCGTATAGTTTTGATCCATGTTTTAGGACATCTAGTAGACATGTCTTTATATCGTTATCCACATATTGTTTGGTCACAAAGTTGTCACAATAAGTGCTGCAGGCCAACATGTAGCATTTCATTTAAAGGCCCTGAGCACAAGTAGTACCGCTTTGTTAGGGAGCTACAAATAAATCAAATATGTCAATTGAGGATAACCCAATGTTACCATGTTTTAAGAAGTGAGCACATTAGCACTTGTCAGCAGTGATAATGTGTGCAGATCCCTTAGAACAGCAAAAACAAGGTCAGCAAAAATGAAGGAGTAAGACAAAAAGTTTGGGGGGAGAAGACTACCCAAGACTGACAGGTCTAACAGAGCAATACGCATGATGGTGACACAGGGTGATTGCAGTAGAGACACGCGGTTATGTGCAATTGGAACATATGGTTATAAACTTTAGGTTATGTACATTTGATGTGTCTTCATGCCCCCGTCCTAGTCCTGGGATTTTGTACTGCAGCCTTTTCAATCAACCAATCTATCAGCATACATGTAAAGCGCGGGACTTACCCGTGAGGGTCCCAAGGCACTGGGGGGAGGGGGAGAGGAGCTGCTACTGCTCGAAGAGCCAGGTCTTGAGGAGCATTCTGAAGGCGAGAAGGTCTTGGGTCTGCCGTATGTGGGTAGGGAGGGTGTTCCAGGTCTTGGTGGCAAGGTAGCAGAAGGATCTGCTGCCGGAGGTCGTTCGTTGGATGCAGCGGACAGCTGCGAGGGCAAGGCTGGCAGAGCGGAGCTGGCGGGTGGGCGTGTGGAAGCTGAGTCTACCTTTCAGGTAGGCTGGTCCGCCATTGTGGAGTGCTTTGTCTGCATGGGTGAGGAGCTTGAAGGTAATCCTCTTGTCGATGGGGAGCCAGTGTAGGTCTCTCACGGGGGGAGATGTGGCTGCGCCGGGGGGCTTTGACGATCAGTCTGGCGGAGGCGTTTTGGATGCGTTGTAGATGTTGTAGGTGTTTGGCTGGAATTCCTGCATAGAGTGCATTGCCATAGTCTAGTCTGCTGCTGACGAGGGCCTGTGTCACAGTTCTTCTTGTATCAGTGGGGATCCACTTGTAGATCCTGCAGAGCATGCAGAGGGTGTTGTAGCAGGATGAGGAGACGGCGTTGACCTGCTTCGGCATGTAGAGGGAGGAGTCGAGGATGGATCCTAGATTTCGTGCATGGTCGGTGGGTGTTGGTGCTGTTCCCAGTGTGGTCGGCCGCCAGGAGTCGTCCCAGGCTGAGAGGGTGGGTCTGAGGATGAGGACTTCCGTCTTGTCCGAGTTCAGCTTCAGACGGCTGCTCCTCATCCAGTCTGCAACGGCCTTCATTCCCTCGTGGAGGTTGGATTTGACAGTGCGTGGATTCTTGGTGAGGGTGAGGATGAGCTGGGTATCGTCGGCGTAGGAGATGATGTTGAGGTCTTGATGGCAGGCCACTTATGCGAGGGGGGCCATGTAGACATTGAACAGCGTCGGGCTGAGGGATGATCCCTGGGGGATGCCGCAGATGATGACGGTATTATACAGTTAAAGCACTATACACATAATAATAAACTCATTAAATGCATAAAAATCATATAAAACAACAATTGCAAAAGAAAAAGAGAGAGAGTACACACAACAGGCAAAACAATGTGTCTTAAACTGGCCACATCCATGTAGTATTAATTTTTAAAAAGGCTGGGACCCAATACTATACATTGAATTAGCACTCAAAGGTCCCGGTCTCTTCACGGATTGTGTTCCTATGTTAGAGCATTGACGAGTTTCGATGGAAGCATTATGTTGCCATCTTTATCAAGACTAAAATGTTGTGACTGTCACAGACAAACTGGAGCAGCCATGGAAAGGCTGGTGGGGATTGGTTACAGGGGCCCTACGTGGGCACCCCTTGTGTTGGGGAGGGGTGTTGGTGCACTGGGGGTACCCCCCTACATTTCACTTCACTAAGTGGCATGCACCTTGTGGTGTAATGCAGGACTTGCTTATTTAGCATTGCAGTGGGTGCTGTAGCCAGCAGCACCCGCAGATATGTTAAAGTGCTGGATAAGACCGTCATGGTGGCGGTCTCCTCCTAATGTGGAGTGTGGGACGGATGAACTCAATTTCGCCTGCCAACGTAATTGGCTCTCTAGTAGTGAGTACATTTAATTTAATTACATTTGTTGTTGTTTAGTTCCATAGCAAGTTATGGGTTTTATAGGGATATTGGATGGGAACTAATCAATTGTTAATGATCATTAATTAATTAATTGAAAATTAAATATGTTAATTGTGTGGTTTGTTTTGGTGCAGGTTGTGGCGTTATAGGGGTAAAGAATTGGAAGTACATTATTTTGTATTAATTTGTTTCAAATACATAATTAATTAATTAATTAATAAGTAATTATTTTAATTGTTTAATTATTTGTGTTGGTTGTGGGATTATAGGGGTTAAGGCTAGGCAGTACATTTATTTTAATTAATTAATAAGTAGTTAATAAATTCTATAAATTATTAAATTTGTCATTTAATTGTTTTCATTATGTATTTTTTTTTGCTTTTAGGTGTGGGTTATGGGGGTGTATCGGGAAAAAGGGTGACAAGTTATTTAATTTTAAATAATTTAGATTCAGTTTTTAATAAATAATATTTGTTTATTTGATAATTTATTTTGTTGATTAATTCATTAAACTATTTGTTTTAGATTGTATATGTGGGTTGTGGGATTTGTAAGGGTATGGGGTGGGAAGTAAATTAATGAATATATTTTAAAATTATTATTAATTAATAATTTGATAAATGTGTAAATTATTTTTGATACATTTTATGAGCGTGTTATGTGTTTTGTTTGTGGTATATTGTGGGAAGTACATTAATTATAATTAATACATAATTAATATTTAATGAATGATAATTGGTTTGCTGTTAAATATTTGTATTAGTAGTATAGTAATAATTTTTTTATTAACTTTTTGGTGCAGGTTGAGAGTTTTGTGAGGTTATATGGTGGTGAGTTAGTAAATTAAATGTATATAATAATTATTTATTTGTTAAAAAAAATGTAATGGATTTTTTTTATTTCTATTTATAATAATATTTGAAGGCATTTGTGTTATGTGTTTAATATTTTAATATGTTTTTATTTTGTAATGTTTTGAAATTCAATAGATGTGTGCATTTTTTCAATATATATTTATTAGTCATTTTTTTGTTTGCTTTTTGTTGTTGTACTAATTGGAGTGAGAGTAGTAAAATTCACCCCTCCACTATCCAACACTTTCCCTACTGTTGCATTTATTGGAAAGGGGAATAGTAAATGTTACCCCTGCGCAATATACAACACTTTCCCTACTGTTGCATATATTGGAGGAGGAACAGTAAATTTTTACAAAAGGACGCCAATGGCGAAAATAAACCAACAAGAAGGGGATAAAGGCGCAAGTGCAAACATGGAGAAGGTAGGAACAGAAACGAGGAGCATTCGCCGGAAGAATAACTAATGAATTGCAAGTGGTGAATCTATCAAACAGACCCATATCTGAAATGGAAACAGCTTTACTGAAAAGGGGCATACATTTATGCCCGAGGAAAAGAATGGATCTGGCACAAATGAGGATAGATTTATACCTATACATCCGTAAAATAAAATTAGCAAAGTTTTTCTCGGAAAAACTTGAAAAACCTAAAACAAAGACACCAGAGGAACCAACAACCAGCTTACAAGTGGGAAACTCTAAGAGTTTCCTTGCATTACTAAACCTGGGCACTGTGCTTGTTGAAGATATTCCCTTAAATATAGCCTGTGAACAATGAGGAGCAGGCTTAAGTGGAAAGAAATCAAAGTCCAGCAACAAAATAGATCTGTTTAAGGAAGCCGTCATTCAAGATCTATATAAAATGAAATGCCCTGATTTGAAAGATAACTTGACAAAACAGGAGAGAGAAGCATTCAACGAAGTTAACAACTGATACCCAGATTGAAATCAAAATGGCAGACAAGGGGGGAAACATAGTCAAATTGGAATAAGGAGCTTTTGTGTTGGAAGCACATTGTAACCTTTGGAACACCACATATTATGAACGACTGAAGAAGAATCCCACCGTGGAAATAAAAGAAATGGTTGATGATAAGCTACAGGAATGGGTAGGAAATGGCCTAATAAATGAGGATGGGCGAAAAAATCTGACACTGACCCACCCGATTACTGCCACAATCTACTTTCTACCAAAACTTCGTAAAGATCAGAAAAGACCGCCAGGCAGACCAATTCTGTCTGCAAAAGGATCTTTATTAGAACCCATGGCAAATTTTATTGATCATTTCCTGATGTCTTAGGTAGCTCAACTGAGCCCTTACATACAAGACACAACGGATTTACTCAGGCTGTTACAGAACACACCATGGCAACGATGGATGTCATATCCCTTTATACTAACTTAGGGAATAACCTGGGCATGGAAGCAACTTCTTCCTACAAGAACGTAACTTGGAATACAGTGAGCACAATAAAATGCTTTTGAAAATGATACCAATTTGCCTCAACAAGAACCTCTTTATGTTCGGCGAGGAAGTTTAGCGCCAGAACTGCAATGGGGTTTTCTTTTAGCCCCAGTCACGCCTGTTTAGCCATGGGGTCCTAGGAAAAGGCGGTGGCATGGAATTCAAGGAAAGACAGCATTTTAAACAAAATCATTAGTTGGAAACAATTTATTGACGACCTATTGATAATATGGGATGGTACAGCGGCGGAATTCCAAGAATACTTTGAAATGCTAAACAACAGCACAGCAAATCTGAAATTTACTTATGAATTGAGTAATGAAAAAGTGGTGTTCTTGAACACAGAAATCTACATTAAAAACAACCAGATTCATAAAATGCTGCACAGAAAAAGCAAAGCAACCAATGCTACCCTGGAAGCCACCAGCTTCCATCAGAAGGCTTACCTTCTTTGCATTTTGCCGCGATACATAAAGTGCCCGTGATCAAGGAACAAGAATGTTCCGAAACGCGTTGGGCTTAGGAATGGAACAAGACACTGTTTGCTGTGTTCCATAATAAAGGACAACGTGAAGAATAAAGCGGAGTCCTGCTGTTTTCCTTGGCGTGATCTCAAGCAGGGGCAACGCTTTTTTGTGAATATATATATATATATATATATATATATATATATATATATATATATATATATATATATATATATATATATATATATATATATATATATAGTTATTGTTTATAATATTACATTATTTAATCATTTTGAAATTATAATATAAATTAAAATAACTAGTGAATTAAAAAAAATATATATATATGTAAATATATATATATATTAATGAATTTATGTGTTTAACCTTTCTAAGATTGAGTTACTTTGTTATATTTCTTAAAATATACATTATTTTTTTATTTTGTTTTACTTAATGTTATTATTTATTTGATTTATTATGTATAATGATATTTTTCATATAGTTTAAAAACTATATTTATTACAACCTATATCAATTACATCCATATTTTTGTTTCAATAATTTGGTTGCAATATTTCTGTATCATGATATTCAGTGAATCCCCCATAGGGAATGCTGCAAACCAGCTAAATGGATGGGCGCTGTTTGTTGACACTAAGAAGACAGTTGCCCATTGTGGGTTTGCGATGTAAATTAGGGGCTTGTTATGACGGTGGACGGACTTATGTCCGTCTGCCATTGATACAGGGACTGGGATCGCCTGCCTGTAAGGTGGCAGTCCCGCACATCCGGTTACAATGCGACCGCCACTGTGGTGGTCGCATCGTGCACAGTTAACATTGTGGCGGGTGCTGCTGGCTGCAGCTCCCACCGCAATGCTAAAAATGCATGTCGTCCATTTCCCTGCACTATGTGGCAGGAACCACACGGTGCCAGCACCTGGTGCAGGAAAATGTAGGCATAGGAACCCCCCCCCCCAGTGCACACTCACCTACCCAACAAAAGGGGGGCCAGCAACAGGCCCTCAAATGCAATCCACATGAGCCTTTCCATGGCGGTTTCACCACCATGGAAAGGCTGGCGAAGATACAGCGGCGTAATTTGGCGAACGGTGCCTGCTAGGTACCACCACCATTGTAGGGATGATTGGTTGGTCCGCAAGGCAATCATAATTATTGCCTGTGGCAGACAGACTTTACGTCCGCCAGCACACCAACCACCCTTGTAATATTGCAGGCAGAGAAGTGCTTCGGGATGGCGGTGAAATCACCACGGAGGCTGCAGGTGGCAGTCTCATCGCCATGGTAAGGAGCCCCTTACTCTGTATTCTTGCATTGCTTACCTGATCCTTGACATCCAAGAATACAATGTTGGTCTTGCACATTTGTGCAGTAAGCTAGATGCTGAGTGTGTTAGTGTTGAGAGTGGCGACATAGTCAGATGAAAACATCTCATCTCCTCTCCGGATGACAAAAATATCATCAATATCACATGGCCACCTGCTCCTAAAATTCTTTTAGTTACTTGCATACCTGTTCCTCCCTCCAGCTCAGGAAGATATTGGCATAACTGGGGGCAAAACAGGTGCCCATTGCAATTCCTTGGAGTTGTTTGTACATTTGTGTATCAATGATAACAAAAGCATTGGGAGACAGTACAAAAGCATTTCTACCAACATCTTAGTATGGAGTAATAGTAAGATGACCGTGCCCTTAGAAAATGTTTGCCAGCTTGAGTGCCCAAGTTGTGCCTAATGCTTGTATAATCAAAAGACACACAGATGATGGTGGAATGTAGAGCAAATCTAACATTGACCCCACTGGTCCCCCAGTCAATAGATATGGGTTAAATCCATCGTTCATTTGCTCACCATGCCACCCCAGTTTACACCCAGCCATATGCAAATCAGTCTTGACCCTGTGGCACAGTCATTCCCACAGGCATTGTTCCTTCTTTTCCTGAATTTTGCTTTTACCAGTCTGTTCCTTTTGTTTTACATCGACCAACACAGCCTTTCCCCCTGCCTCTCTGAGAATTTAGTTTGAGATATTGTTCTGTCCTTTCCTGATGTTGCATTTGGAACTGCTTTAAAAAATCCATCCTCTTGAGATTGGTGTTTTTTTGTATTTGTTTGTGGTCCCTGGTTCACGAAACATCAGATACATTACTGTCTGTTGCATCACTTTCACTGGAATTGTTCATCATCTTGATACTCATGCTCTGTTTGGTAGTCAAGAGGACTATCTATAAATAGATGGTCATATTTCCTATGTAAGGTAAGGTTACGCTTCTTCCTGTTTGGTAGTTCTTAAAGACCTGTATGAATTTCAGTTGTTTCTTAGTTGTTATTTCTTCTTCACATTTGATTTGATTTGTTTCTAATTTAGAGGAACATTCTTAATATGCCTCCTTAGATACTAACCCCTTCTGCTCTCCATTAAGTCTGTCAAATTCTTCAGGGAGCTTTTTCAAATCTTTCAAGGCGTATTTAATTAGGATCATCATCATTGTCAGTGAGTACGCTTTGGAGTTTTTTGCCCACTCATCCAGCATGTCCGGGTGTGGTCTTTATCAGAGGCTGGGATAGTGAATATCCTTAAACCTCTAGGGACGCGTTCTATCTAAATATATTCCTGTAGAGACTCTTCCTCCCACATCTTAGCTATTTCCTTTTTGTGTAATTTCTCCAGTTGTTCCTGTAGTGTTTAAATTCTCATGCCTTCACCTACAAGGCCTGCAGTGCCTGAAATGTTCTTAGTGGTAATGGACTGTGCAAAAAAAAAAGTCTGATCGACACATCCTTCCTCCTTGCATCTAAAATGGAAGTCCTACTTGCAAACAGTATTTGGCAGCTGCCCAATGGGTTGCCAGACTCCACAGGTACCGCATCACAAGTATGTGGCACCTCCTTGCTGCGGCCGCTCATCTGCTGCGATTACTGTCTGCTCCGCCCATCCTGGGTTGTGCAGAGTGTTGTGGCAATCCATTTTTTTATTCCTGTTTACTTCAATCAACCAAATATATATATATATATATATATATATATATATATATGTATATATATATATATATATATATATATATATATATCCCGATAACAACAATTTCTCCAAACATCCACTCCAGTAAAATGAAGAAGGCGGACCACGAGGAACGAGGCAGAAAGGTATTTATTACCACCCCGCTCTGCTGCGACACGTTTCGAGCACAGCCGTGCTCTTGCTCACACCTGCGACACGTTTCGAGCACAGCCGCTGTCCGGAAGTGTTGAGGAGCTTACTTACACGGCGGTCTTGGATCGGATCCAGCCCTCCGTTGAAATCTATTCCACCATTCTTTCCTTCTCAAAGAATATCCAAGACTCCCAAGGTTTGCTGCATGCAATTTTATACCGTGAACAAGCCGAAAGGTGAAACTCGTTGGTGTAGCAGGCAATATCGCAAATAAAATTGCATGCAGCAAACCTTGGGAGTCTTGGATTTTCTTTGAGAAGGAAAGAATGGAGGAATAGATAGATAGATATATATACACACACACAAACACACACACACCCCCACACACACACACACGCACAAATAGGCAAAAAAAGTAAAGGTGACATTATATTAAGTTTTGTTAATAGTATCGAACTTTACTTGAAATAAGTAGGAATTCATTGAAAAAATAAAGGTTACACTTAGGTGATAATGTAACTTAGAATACAATTTTTAACAAAAAAACCACTTAGAATCGTAAGTCATAATTTACTGAGCTGCCCATATTGTGAAACAACGCCATGCACTGCGTATGACCTCACATATGTAGATGTAAATTGATACTTGTATAGCGCACTACTCACCCACAAGGGTCTCAAGGCGCTTGTACAAATACCGCTGTGGAACCCATCCTGGCTTTCCCTGTGAGGTGCCCACTCCTGGGCACCCCCAAGGTGGAGGCCAGGCATCCTTTAGCGTTGTGGGGGCCGTTGTGGAGATTAAGCAAGCTATTGCCCAGAGTTGCAGAGTGGGACACCATGATTGGAATAGGTACCGAGGCATGAATTATCAGGTCCGTGGAATTTTGAGCCCAAGACCCACCAAGGTGGGGAATTGAACCCTGGTCCCGGGCCAGACCTCTGCATCAGGGTCTGCCGCTCTAACCATTGAGCCACACTTCTCCACATATGATCCACAGATGTGTCAACCTCTTATCATTGACTTTCCGATGGGCCCTTTCTTTGTCCACTGCGAGGTGTAAGGTAATTACCATTAGTCAAACAAATCTCGTTAGCAGAGTAACCCAATTGGCTACACAATAAGGACTAGGAATCAGGGAATAAAGTTAAGAAGCTTTATTACATGTTAACAGTCAAGTTTATGTAAATGAATCTTAATATTCCTGCCCCCCTGATATACCTCCATGAAAAAATAGTTGTCCATAGTATTGTATTTTTGATTTGTGTGTTTGTATCATTAGAGAAGTAATTTAGCTTGAGCAGACATTGTTGAGCTGGGACTGAATTTTCCGGAACAATATTTTTGAAAATTGCAGAAGGGTTGCAGTTATGATGTAATATTTCATGAACCATGAAGCCTATACTCTTCACTTTGTTGTCAAAACATAGATTTTGGGGGTCAAACAGTCTTATGGAGACAGAAAATAAGAAAATAAATCCTCAGAGCAACCCTTCTGCCATTTTCAAAAACGGCAGCTGTAAGAAGAACAGAGATATCGTGAAATTAAACAAATAATAATGGATTTTAATCCTTTTCTGTATACACCAAGCAATAATTATGATCTGAATATGAAAACATTTTTTTAACACTCCTGTTTAAGACACATTTTGATAGTTCCCTTTATTGATTTGCTTCGGGAATCTCTCCTGGTACATTTGCAGAATCTTGAACATTTGAGAAGAACATATCGATAGGGACATCTTTTTGTAGCACAGGTTTTGCAAGTACATATATGTGTACGTTCTGTGGGTGGAGGTTTAGAAATTTTGTAGGTTTTAGCACCCCATCAATATTTTCCCAACCAAATTTATACAGATTTTTCTCTACATATGCATGATCCAAAACATTTACACATCTTCTGATCAAATAGAATGCTCTTTCATGTGTCCAGGCACAAAATATAATGTCGGTGGAAGGTCACTTAGCAGTACCAATCTCTTGAACTTATTTTACTGAAGATCCTCAAATGTGTGACAGTCGGAACTTGTTTTCCACACATGCACAAGGTATTTTTCAACATCTTTAAAGTCACACTATTCTTCTGTCTCAGCAAATCCTTTTAGAAACTTTACCGGTTCAGCAGGTAAACGTCGAAGCTTTGTTCATATGTTGCTCATAGTGGCATCACCTGTAAGAATATTGCCTAGGTTAAACTGCTTGTACAGAATAAGTAGTGGGATTAAGTGTCTTTTTTCGCCGGTTCCATAATGTATCCATAACTCTGACAATCAGTTGACAGAAATAAATCCACCCCTTTCTTTTGCTACATCCATCTCTCTATGTGCTGGTGAAAGTCGTTTTTTGTAACCTGTTGTGTAGTTACTGGTTGGACGAAACTCAAAAAAGTGTGGATGTTTAGCTTTAGTGAGTATGTCAAACATCTTTTTTCTCTTAATACAAATCTCTCCTGCTTCGTTCTGCGTATAGTTTTGATCCATGTTTTAGGACATCTAGTAGACATGTCTTTATATCGTTATCCACATATTGTTTGGTCACAAAGTTGTCACAATAAGTGCTGCGGGCCAACATGTAGCATTTCATTTAAAGGCCCTGAGCACAAGTAGTACCGCTTTGTTAGGGAGCTACAAATAAATCAAATATGTCAATTGAGGATAACCCAATGTTACCATGTTTTAAGAAGTGAGCACATTAGCACTTGTCAGCAGTGATAATGTGTGCAGATCCCTTAGAACAGCAAAAACAAGGTCAGCAAAAATGAAGGAGTAAGACAAAAAGTTTGGGGGGAGAAGACTACCCAAGACTGACAGGTCTAACAGAGCAATACGCATGATGGTGACACAGGGTGATTGCAGTAGAGACACGCGGTTATGTGCAATTGGAACATATGGTTATAAACTTTAGGTTATGTACATTTGATGTGTCTTCATGCCCCCGTCCTAGTCCTGGGATTTTGTACTGCAGCCTTTTCAATCAACCAATCTATCAGCATACATGTAAAGCGCGGGACTTACCCGTGAGGGTCCCAAGGCACTGGGGGGAGGGGGAGAGGAGCTGCTACTGCTCGAAGAGCCAGGTCTTGAGGAGCATTCTGAAGGCGAGAAGGTCTTGGGTCTGCCGTATGTGGGTAGGGAGGGTGTTCCAGGTCTTGGCGGCAAGGTAGCAGAAGGATCTGCTGCCAGAGGTCGTTCGTTGGATGCAGCGGACAGCTGCGAGGGCAAGGCTGGCAGAGCGGAGCTGGCGGGTGGGCGTGTGGAAGCTGAGTCTACCTTTCAGGTAGGCTGGTCCGCCATTGTGGAGTGCTTTGTCTGCATGGGTGAGGAGCTTGAAGGTAATCCTCTTGTCGATGGGGAGCCAGTGTAGGTCTCTCACGGGGGGAGATGTGGCTGCGCCGGGGGGCTTTGACGATCAGTCTGGCGGAGGCGTTTTGGATGCGTTGTAGATGTTGTAGGTGTTTGGCTGGAATTCCTGCATAGAGTGCATTGCCATAGTCTAGTCTGCTGCTGACGAGGGCCTGTGTCACAGTTCTTCTTGTATCAGTGGGGATCCACTTGTAGATCCTGCAGAGCATGCAGAGGGTGTTGTAGCAGGAGGAGGAGACGGCGTTGACCTGCTTCGGCATGTAGAGGGAGGAGTCGAGGATGGATCCTAGATTTCGTGCATGGTCGGTGGGTGTTGGTGCTGTTCCCAGTGTGGTCGGCCGCCAGGAGTCGTCCCAGGCTGAGAGGGTGGGTCTGAGGATGAGGACTTCCGTCTTGTCCGAGTTCAGCTTCAGACGGCTGCTCCTCATCCAGTCTGCAACGGCCTTCATTCCCTCGTGGAGGTTGGATTTGACAGTG
Source organism: Lissotriton vulgaris (assembly GCF_964263255.1). Classification (NCBI taxonomy): domain Eukaryota; kingdom Metazoa; phylum Chordata; class Amphibia; order Caudata; family Salamandridae; genus Lissotriton; species Lissotriton vulgaris. Next base: position 223,303,823 of record NC_141695.1, read on the forward strand.
TGTGGATTCTTGGTGAGGGTGAGGATGAGCTGGGTATCGTCGGCGTAGGAGATGATGTTGAGGTCTTGATGGCAGGCCACTTATGCGAGGGGGGCCATGTAGACATTGAACAGCGTCGGGCTGAGGGATGATCCCTGGGGGATGCCGCAGATGATGACGGTGGATTTGGAATGGAAGATTGGGAAGAGGATGCTCTGGGTTCTTCCAGAGAAGAAGGACGTGGTCCAGTCAAGAGCCTTCTCTTGGATTCCGGCTTCTAGGAGGAGTGTCTTTAGAGTGCGATGGCAGACTATGTCGAAGGTGGCTGACAGTTCCAGAAGGATGAGGGGTGATGTTTCACCGTTGTCTAGTTGATGCCTGATGTCGTCTGTGGCGGCGATGAGGGCTGTTTCAGTGTTGTGGTTTCGTATGAATCCGGACTGGGACGGGTCCAAGATGTTGTTGTCTTCCAGGTGGCGGGCCAGTTGCACGTTGACGATTTTCTCAATGACCTTTGCTGGGAACGCGAGCAGGGAGGTGGGCCGGAAGTTCTTGAGGTCCTTGGGGTCCGCTTTGGTCTTCTTGAGCAGGGCGTTGATTTCAGCGTGCTTCCAGATTTCCTGGAATGTCGCTGTTTTGAAGGAGATGTTGATGACCTTCTGAAGTTGGGGTGCGATGGCAGTGTCTGCTTTGTTGAAAACGTGGTGTGGGCATGGATCGGACGGAGATCCTGAATGGATGAATTTCATGACCTCACGTTAGACCAGGAGGTCAGGCGGTTGGCGGTTGTGGTGTTCATAGGAGGGGTGGAGTCTGGCGTATTCAGGGCGGTCGCGGTTGTGAAGCTGTCATGGATGTCAGCGATCTTGTGTTGGAAGAAGATGGCTAGTGAGTCGCACAGTTCTTGTGGGGGCGGGATGTCGTTGGCGCTGGGGTTGGAGAGTTCCTTTACGATGCTGAAGAGCTCTTTGCTGTTGTGTGCATTGTTATCCAAGCGGTCTCTGAAGGAGGATCTTTTGGCTAATCTGATGAGGTGGTGGTGTTTGCGGGTGGTGCCCTTGTGGGCTGCGTGGTTGTCCGGTGTGCATTCGTGGAGCCATGTCTTCTCTAGTTTCCGGCATGCGCATTTGGAGGCCTGGAGCTCGTTGGTGAACCAGGTGGCTCTCTTGTTGGTGTAGCTGTTGGAGGGTTTCTTGAGCGGGCCGAGGGTGTTGGCGCAGTTGTTGATCCACTGTCTGAGGTTGCAGGCTGCGGCGTCTGGGTTGGTGGGGTCGGTGGGTGGGTTCTTGGTGATGGAGGTGATCAGCTGGTCTTTGGTGACTTTGCTCCAGCAGCGGCGAGGCAGCTGGTGGGTGCAGTGGTGTGTGGCTGATTTCTTGAAGGTGAAATGGATGCAGCAGTGGTCGGTCCAGTGGAGTTCGGTGGTGTGGTCGAAGGAGACATGGGAGCCTGTGGAGAAGTTGGGGGTCAAGCGTGTGGCCAGCCGCGTGGGTGGGTGCGTTGACGAGTTGTCTGAGGCTGAGGTTGGCGAGGTTGGCGATCAGGGTGGCTGAGTTGGCATCATTGTTGTTCTTGAGGTGGAATTTCAGGTCCCTGAGTAGGATGTAGTCCATGGAAGGGAGTCCGTGGGGGCTGACCAGGTTGGCGATGGAGTCGCTGAACTATGCCCAGGGTCCGGGGGTCTGTAGACGAGGGTTCCTCTAAGGCTGGTGTTGGGGTCTATTTGGATTCGGAAGTGCAGGTGTTCAGCAGTGTTAAGGGTGTCGTCAGCGTGGGTGGCGACCTTGAGGGTGGGCTTGTGGACGATGGCTATTCCTCCTCCGATTCCATTGGCGCTGACCCTGTGGGTGATCTTGTAGCTGTCCGGGATGGCTATGGCGATGTCGGGCACCGAGAAGACGTTCCACCAGGTCTCGGTCAGAAAGGCCACGTCTGGGGCAGAGGTGTCGAGTAGATCCCAGAGCTCAACGGCGTGTTTGCTTGCAGAGCGGGTGTTGAGGAGTATGCAGCGTAGGAGGTTGGGTACATTCTTTTGAGGTTTGGTGGTTCGGTCGCAGGAGAAGCTGCAGGTGTAAAAACAACAGGTGATGGGCTGCAGGTGTGGCAGGAGAAGGGTACGTGGGTCCGTTTCGGGGCAGCTTGGAAGCAGGTGTGGTTTCGACCGGTGTTTAGTGCGTCGAGGGTGCTGGCGTCATAGTGGATTCTGCTGTTGTGGCGTTCGCGGGGTCTAGGGGTTCTGGCACTGGGTGTGGGCCTGGCTCAGACGGGCGCAGATGGGCTTGCCTTAAGCATGCCTTTGGCGCGCCGGCGGAGCGCCCGCTGCGCCGACGCTTCTCAGCCTGCATATGAGGTGGCTTGGGAGGGAGGAGCAGCTGGGAGGCACGAGCAAGGAGGGTCTGCGGGGAGCGGGCCGCAGGGGAGCAGCAGCGGGAAGGAACGGAACAGGAGCGGTGGGGGGTGGGGGGAGCTGGAGTACGGGCAGGGGGAGGCGAGGAGCAGCTCAGGGACACAGAGGCAGCAAGGCAAGAAATGACGAGCAGCGGCGTGGGCGCAAGCTGCCTGATTTTGCATGCTTGGTTTATTAAACTACTGTTATGGCAAACACAACATCAAATGTTCGTGTGTATGAAATGGAAAAGAGAACACATGCCTTTCCACAATATGATGTTGACAATTCTTGTTTTGCTACTTTACTGTGTTCTCTGATTCCTCACTGTCAACATTCTAATTGAGAAAGTTTGCAAACGTTTCATAGTCAGAGATTAAGTGTTCCTCACTGCAGACACATAATATATGGGATGTGTGGAATATTAGAAACTGGCTGAAACTTGTTACTGTCAGTCAATGCACAAGCTATCTTGAATCATTTGTTAAGTGTATAAACAAAAACAGCCGGTGTAATATGAGCATGGTGAAGAGCTAAAATACATTCCTGACGCATTTCTATCTTACTAAGTTGTATAGAGTGCACCAGACGTTTTTAGTCATATATTTCCAAATACTTAGCATGATACTGATTTGAGCAATTAAGCCAAGCCTACAAATGACCATGTTATTCAGATACAAGCGAACTGTCCCATAATTCCTTGCATATTTACATAGCTGTAATGTGACATGGTGCCCAGAATCCTATTCCTCCCTGTGCGGATCTACACAGCAGAGAAATTAACTTGGTAAAATGGAAACTACTGTGCTAATGAATATTTTTGTTTGCTGGAAAATATTTTTCACATGTAGAACGCTCCTCTTGTGCATTCCTAGCAAATATTGGGCTGATCCGTTTCCACTCCCATCCTGAAAAGGGAGTTACTTCATTCCTTACCTAGAGTAAATCTCCGAACATTTCCAAAGTGGTAAGCAGTGGGATCAAAGTATTGGAATGTCCACAAAGGTATATGTTGGTGGGAGTTCACATAATTCTCAGGCAGAACTTCCAAGGCAACCACCTTGGAATGCCCACTTTTCACCTACTTGAGTGGGATTTATCACTGCAAGTTTCTGTGCACTCATGGTAGTGAGATCCACAGTTGTAAATCTATTTACACCCGCTAAGAGTACCTTTGTAGTTTCCTGGCAGGCTTTAATGGGGGTAATATTGGCCATAAATTCCGGTTTGCAGTTAACTGCAGCCTCATAAATAACAGTTTGGAAAATATTGCCCCTTCAGTTTGATCCCAACACTATAAAAATAACTTTTCTATTTTGCTGAAAAACTAGGATTTCTTTGGCATACAACATATGCAAGCCTTACTGCAAATAGTATATTATGTCTTGGCCCACTTATATGAATAAGAATTTATCTAACAAACATTCTGTGTTTTTTTATTTGTGTGCTGTATTCAACAACATCCCTTACTATTTGTTCATTTTTAGCCAAGTCTTGCCCTGGAAACAGCCACTATGAATTATGTTTAACTGGATGCCCCATCACCTGCTGCGGGCTCACCACCCCTGCAGGATGTGACTCGACTTGCAAAGAAGGCTGTTCCTGCAATGATGGCTTTGTCCTCAGTGGAGATCAGTGCGTTGATATAAGTCAGTGTGGATGTCTCTACAGAGAGAAATACTACAAGAAAGGAGAAGTGTTTTACCCCAATGGAAAGTGTGACGCGCAGTGTACATGTCAAGAAGGTGGATCTGTTGACTGCATACCGTTCACCTGTGGACCCAATGAAGAGTGCGCTCTGGCAGACGGTCTCCAGAGGTGCATCCCAGTAGGTTTTAAAACATGTGCTGCTCTCGGCGACTCCCACTATGCCACACTCGATGGACGTCGCTATGACTTCCAAGGAAGATGTGTGTACACTCTGGCCAAATACAGCGGTGGGGACAAGACTCTCACACCATTTGCGGTCAATATAAAACATAAAGAAAATGGAAATGGACCAGTGACGGTCACATCAGTGGTAACTCTAGTGGTATATAACCACACATTCACCATGATTCAGAGCAAAAAAGGGATAATCCTGGTAAGATAACATAAATATATAACCTATACATATATTCAAATGAAAGCACAAGTAATGCAGATTCTAGCTAAATTGTTATCACTATCATTAGTACATCATAAATTATGTCTCTCTCTACTTCTCTTACTGTCTCCACAACTTATCATTTTCTATCTGTATTTAAAATATTCTCTGGCTCCCTTGGTCCCTATCGCCTTTACATCATCTATCTTGGTCTTGCTCTCTCTCACTCCTTATTAAAATAAATAATAGTAGGTCAGGCAATCTTTCCACACTCAAAGCATTTTTTTAATGCTATTAACGTTGATGCCATTTGGCATATCTGCTTGAAATTTGACACCCCATTAGCAATCAATTTTGGGGTAAATCTGTGATTGAGAAAAAGTTACAAAGTTAAGGGGGTTCTCTTAGAAAATATTGCTCTTTGCTATAGCAAAATCACTAAACAAGTGTATACTAAATGTGTCACTTCAATCTGAAACGAGCTTTTTGATTTGAAAGAAATCTGTTTAGTAGTTTTTGAGTAATTCGCTTTTTCAAAGCTGTGTCAGGTGGAAATTTGGAGACAACTTTGCTGTTTTAAACTTGTGAGCTAGAAACTCGCAGGTTCTGTTAATCACAGTGGAATTTTAAGAAATGTAGCAGGCTGATAAAGGGTTCCAATTAATTGTTTTTCTACTGTCCTCAAACTTGCAAGTTCTAAAAGTCTCAGAAAAGGGCAGACACAGTGACCATATCTGGGCCCCAACATAGAGCAGACAAGTGCTGACGGCTTGGAAAAAATAAGCAAAAAAGGTAGACGAGTGCAATTGGTAAACAGTAAATATGATCATTTGCAAAAAATCACAAACACTTAGCCACTATTTTGACATCAGAAATTAGTGCATTGTCATGGACTTGTGCATATCTGTGATTTTGAAGTTACGCTTACACCAATAGAAGAGGATTCATATAAGTCACTGAACGCAGAATTAAAGGACAGACAGAGGTCAAAGCCAGTGCAGTCGGATGGGTTTGCTGCATGATTTCAGGGAAAGGCCAATCTCTGCTATGCACGGTCTGTGATGGATGTGTTGCGGGAATGCAATCAAAAGATTGGATACAGTGGGCCTCATTTATGAAAAGTGATGCATCGCTGCGTGAAAACAGCGATGCGTCACTTTTCACTGCGCACTCCTTGCAACACCACTGATGCGTCATATTTAATGTATGACGCATCATGTCGCAAGGACTTACAGATATGTCAGTATTTCTGACGCATCTGTAAGCGCAAAAGTGACGCATTGCTGGAGTGTGTCACAAAAGTGACGCAACTTTAGCAATGCGTCCTTTCACAATGCCATGTGAAAGGGCTTGCATCAGTCTTACGCCTGCTGTGAGGCTGGCGCAAGATTTTGACGCAACAGCATCCTAAAAGTGACGCAGTGAAATCTCATAGATTTCACTGCGTCAGTATTACGAGGCTTTTTGCGGGGGAACGCCCCCTCTGCATACATTATACCTGACGCAGGTATAATGTGGCGCAGGGGTTTAAAAAGTGACGCATCTACCTAGATGCGCCACTTTTTAAATATGGCGCAACGAGGCGCATTTTTATACGCCGCTGGTGCATCACAAAAAGTGACGCACCGGCGATGCAAAACTGACGCAAGGCCTCATAAATAAGGGCCAGTGTATCTTACAAACCTCAGAAATTCACTGCAGAGCAGCAACGGTTGACCACTGACTGAACCTTCCAAAGGATGCGTACCTCTAATGAGCACGTCCTTTGGCTGTACATAGCAGAGTTCGTCGCCTTGATTTTTTATTTAATTTCTAAATGATGATTTTCCCTTTATTTTCAAATGTGTATGGAAATCGTGATTTTCTACACAAAATGGTGGTTATCACTAGTGACATAAAATTGTTTCTATGAAATTCTGATTTCTAAAAATATTGCAATTTTCATATGCCAAATTCTTTATTTTGAAGGTTAACCATTATTTCCACAACTATGAGTGCCCCCAGCACTCCTCTGGGATCAGGCACCTCTCGTGTTGACCCTTCATTGCTTTGGATTTTATTTTTCAACAGCATGAACATTGGGATGTTTTTTTTCATTATTTGCGATTTTCAAGAAGGTGGGCTAAAAATAAATCTCCTTGATCAGCCAATCACATTTGAGTAGGAGCGAGCAACATTTCGTTTGGCTGTAAACGTGGAGAAACTCTTATTTTTTCACTCCAACTTAACTTTGGTTCTCCTGTAAGGAACAGCAGGCAAATGATCAAGCTGGCCTTTTGGTTATATTTTCTGCTTGTCAAATTTGGTGCATTTCCTTCTACGGGAGCCAAAGTTCAAGTAAAATCAAAAAAATTATTTTTAATGTAAAGTGCATTACAAGCAATGGCAACTATAAACATGGAACAATGGAGCCACAGCTTTAGTTGACTCTTTGATCTCCCTGAATCCTGTGCGGATCTACGGAGCTCATATGTACAAAATACAGCTCTGGTCATTTGAAGTTAAACACTGGACCCCTCCTCCCCCACACTTTTGAAGGATCCCTCACAACATACAATGGAGGCCTCAACAAAAATATGAATCTGCAGTATGCTAATGAGATTGTGATAATCTGCAGATCACATTCTGGCACTGGAACAAGGACTATTGGGTTAATTCTTTTTTCAAATCTGTTAGATAGATTTCCCAAATCCAAAACGGTGACTCCAGCTGTCAAGAGAGCTATCTTTATTTTGCACTTCTATTGAACTCCTACTTTTTATGCCTTATTTTGCAAACAATGTTGAACATTAGAAGTAGCCACTTCATATCACTCCAATTTTTTGAAAATCCCTTCAGGGCCCTATTACGATGTCGTTGGAGTTGCTTCCTACCAACACCATTTCTGTGTGAGAACGAACTTACCACAGGTCAGCGGTTCTGCAAAGTCTATTACGATGCAACCAATCTCCCATTTCTCAATAGAAACCGGGTACAGCACAAGCTCTGATTGAGAAATGGGAATTGATGGAAATCCCTGCACCGTGTGACAGGCACGTCAAGGTGTCTGCCACATGGTGCTGGGGTTTTCAGGGGGGCACTATAGGTACCCCCCAGGCCCATACCCGCAGGCTGCATAGGGATGGGGCCCTGCAAGGACCCCCCAAAATCACTTTCCGACAGCAATTCCAGGTTGGAAAGGCTGACATGGAAACACTGTTGGAAAACTACATCATAATCCCGACGGCGGAAACGATGTCCTTAAGGGATTATGATAGGTTTACGACTGGCCGATGGGCTCCTTGAGCCCATTGGAACACAGTTCGAATGACCGGCCGGTTTAAACTGTGACCACTGACATTGAAATTTTGCAGCCGGACTGTAAACCTACGATGTTTGTCAGTAAGCCTCCAACTAGCGGTCAGAGGTTAACCCACTGACTTCGCAATTAGACCCTCAGTGTTTTATATATATATATATATATATTACCTACTGGCTGTCGCCAGTAGGTAGTTATAGTTAGGATTTTTTTCAATGTTAAATCTCAAAATTCTATTTGGAATAACTTTGGCGCCGGTTGACGAATCTGACTGAAAATTTCCTCAAAATGGCCTCGCGGTGTTCCGGTCCTTCCCTGAACGTTTGGAGGGATTCGTCAAGCGGGGGCCGAGATAAAAGGGGGGTCCCAAAAGGCGTTTTCCCCACCTTAATTTCCATAGGGCGGTCGATTTCACTTTTAGCCCGAACGGCTGAATGCATTTCAACCAAATTTGGCAAAATTGTAGGGACTGGTAGCCCGATGTGCCTTTGCTATGTCTCAAGATATGTGCTCCAGTGGATTTTGAGTAATTTAGGTTCAAAAAAATATATATATCTGTAAGCGCGCCCCGGTACGCGCTCCGGGGAGCGCCCGGGCTCGACACGCGAGGTGCGCACAGAAATCTGATTGGCTCTTGGGTGTCTGTAAACATTCGAAACAGTCCGGAGCAGCCGCCATCTTGTGTCTCGGTAGTATCGAGACACAAGAGGTGGCCAAAACAAAGGGGGAAATGACCATAAGGGGGCAGGGTAGAACCCCCCTGACCCTCTAGGTTTGATGTGGGGGCTTAAAAAGGCCCCGCGGGGCAAAACATTTTATTTTTTTTGTTTGGCGCAGGGGGCGTGCCCGGCACGTGCACCGGGGAGCGGACCGGGGGCGTACCATGAGGAAAAATGAATGATAGAGTTTTTTAAAAATGTTGACTTTTTTAGAAATTGGAGGTAGTTCTAAAAAGAACAGTTTTTTTCTTCTTTTTGTTGTTTTATATTTTTTATATTGTTTTTCAAACATTTTGTACTTTTTTTGGATTTTCTGAACAGTTTTAGATTTTTTTTGTATTTTTCATGGGGAAAAACAAAAAAACAGGGAATTGAAAATGGCTCAACTGGAGCAAAAAACTAAAAGAAAAGAAAAAATTAGGGTTGATTGGGGCATTTATGGTTGTCCCCAGCAAGGACGATGAGCTTTACGCTCTGTTCTCCGTAGGAGATGGTCTTCCCACAAAATTTACAGATAATTCTGAAATCTGCAAATCGCGGCTGAATGCACAGCATCGTCTCACTTTCCTCTGGTGCAGACGCAGTGGGTTGTTTCCTTTTTGAGCTGGTTCTTGTTGATCGGGGAGGGTTACTGGCCAGTTCCCTCATTTCTGCAGCAGAATAGTTTATAGGATGTTTGCGCTGCATGTGGCGTATCATTGTGTAGTTCCCAAATGAATATTTTTTATTTGGGTTTCCCCTGGAAAGTTCCATGCCACAAATTTTGCAACTGACCTTGGGTGCATTTACTTTTTTTTCCCCTCTGGGAGAGTAAAAAACTCCCAAATAATGTGTGGTCTTGGCTGGTATGGGGTATTGTGTTCTTCCAGCCATCTTGAAGTCCCCTCCTCCTCCTCCTCTTCCTCTTCTTGAAGACCACCAATGATATCTTGAGGAGGTCCTTTTGGTGGTTGTGGTGGTGGTGGTGGTGCAGATGCACCAGCTGCTGCTACTACTGAAGCCATTATTTTGAACTAAAAAGTAGAGAGAGCTACAAACAGGTCTTCCTAAGTCAAAGGACAAAGTCAGAATAAGGAAAAAAGGTGGGGTCTTTCATCCTTTTGAAAAAAAAAAATGTATTGAACCAATGAAAAGTGTTATTTTCAGGTCACATGACCAGGGGCTTCATCATTATGAAACCAAATCTGTTATGAAGTAATGAAAATTGTTATTTTCAGGTCACATGACCCGACGCGCTTATGCTACGCGCCCTGGGTCGCGTCGCGTAAGCGTGTCGGATGTTTACGTTGCGCGATCGTATTCGCTCGAGTGCTTCCGGGTGCGCTTACGCCGTGCGTATCACGCGGACGCAACTACGCGATACGTCACGATCATGTTTTCGTTCGCGATATTGGCGCTTACGGGACGCTCCCAGGAGCGCGCCCCGGGGCGCTTTATAAAAGTATGCTTTTCGGGGCACTCCCCGGGGTGCGCACCGGGAGCGCTCCAAAGCAAAAAATAAAACAAAAAAAAAATTAAAATCGGGAAAAATTGTAGGGACTGGTAGCCCTATTCTTAAGTGGTTTTTACGAAAATTAACTTTGAAAAAATATATATTCTAATTTCTAATTTAAAACATTTCTAAAGCGCAGCGTACACCGTGCGGTTTCTTGGCGCTAGTGAGCAGAATCGGCAACTGAGGGAAAAGACAAGAGTGATAGGAATGAAGATCTAAGCGGGGAAAGCCTGATTGAAGAGGAACGTTTTTAAATCTTTACGAAAGGAGAGGTACTGGGTAGCAGATCGAAGATGTGCTACCTTGGGCTATATATATGTTAGAGCCAAAATGTAGCCCAAATGTAGCCCAATGTAGCCAAATGTAGCCAAATGTAGCCCAAAGAAGGCCACCAGAGACAAAAAAGAAATATAGCCCAAATATCAGCCAGATGTAGCCCAACTGTAGCCCAATGACAGAATGTACCAGAGTGTTCTAAACAACTAGAGCGCTAACAGTCTTACTTATAAAGTGAGACTTATAGTTAGGAATTAGCATTAAAAAAACCTATGAAATTCACTGAAAAAACCATAGGTTTCAGACCAGTTATAGTTAGGAATTAGCATTTAAAAAACCTATGAAATTCACTGAAAAAACCATAGGTTTCACACCAGCTATAGTTAGGAATTAGCACTTAAAAAACCTATTAAATTCACTAAAAAAAACATAGGTTTCACATCAGTTATAGTTAGCTGGAAATTTTACTGACATAAAACCATTGAAATTCCACGTTATAGTTAGTTGGACTCACTATAACTTGCGCGTGTAATGCACTGCTGATGACGTCACATATTACATCACTCATGACATGGTCAGTGACATCACTCATGACATCACTGATGACATCATCCTTGTGTCAGAGTGACAGACCTCCTTTCACTGTAATGTAACCCATGAAACACATATTGAAAAATATAAATTAAAAATGTTTTAAAAATGGAGATACCCATACCAGTTACAACAACCAATTCAATAATTCCACCATCTATATACACATTCACTCATTCACCAACAGTTCTATATAGTCACTCATACATATACTCACTCATCATATGTAGTGATACACCTATACATCCTGTTACACACCGACAGTCATCCAAAAGTTACTCAGACACATACTCACACATGCAAATAAACTATTGAACATCCATTTATTTGCATATACAGCTATACACACACTACCACCTTACTTCTAAGGAAACTTACAAATACTTACTCTCTTAAACAATCACTTATAGAAACACATACTTATTTAAACAAGAACTCTTTCAATCTCTCACTCTCACATATACTCACTCATATACATCAATACTCACATATACTAGATTAAAACATATGTAGTTACTGATAAAGACACTAATGAGACAGTCATTCACTCACTAACACACGCATATACACACTCATCCACCCATTCAGTCCTGCACATATGCCGTCTTCAAAACACATACAGTGAGTCAGTCATTGATGCATCTATGTGCTAAGTAACACTCCCACCAAACCATACAGACACTCATACTGATACTAAAAAAATCTAATAACCCATATACACACACATGTAGCTACTCACCAACCCATGCAGCCATTTATACACAAAGTGAAACACTGATACATATATTTAAATATTTAAACATTACTCGTTAATATATGTATTCACTAAGAATTGAATTTGAATTTAAAATATTTATATAGCGCAACATTCACCATGCGGTTTCTTGGCGCTGTGACGGCTAATTTAGCAGTAGGAACGAAGAACTGGTGGAGAAGAGAGGATTAAGATCAGTTCACATTAAGAAAAGCCTGGGTGAAAAGAAAGGTCTTAAGATCTTTTCGGAAAAAGGAGTAATGTGTGGCCAGACGCAAGTGATCGGGGAGGGAATTCCAAAAGGATGGTGCCAAGAAAGAAAAGTTGGCTCCGCCCCCTTTCTTGCGTCTGTACCGGGGTACCTGAAGGAGTGATTGGGTAGATGAGCGAAGCTCACGGACAGGGATGTACTCTTTAAGTAGAGAAGAGATGAAGGCAGGGGCAGTCCCTTGGCGCGCCTGAAAAACCATGCAGCCGGTTTTAAAGAGGGATCGCTCCCTAACAGGTAGCCAATGTAGTGCCTTCAGTAGGGGAGTAGAGTGATGGGAGCGGGGGAGGCCATACACCAGTCTGGCCGCCTGGTTTTGAACCAGCTGGAGCTTCCGCAGACTGTACGCTGGGATGCCGTTGTAAAGGGCGTTGGCGTAGTCCAGCCGGGAAATAACCAGAGCGGACATGATTAACTTAAGTGCAGGGGGAGAAAAGTAACGAGAAACATAGCGGATAGTTCGAAGGACAAGAAAACAGGAAGAGACCACAGAACTGATTTGTGAGTGAAGGTTGAGATGATTGTTAAGTTTAATGCCCAGAGTTTTAACTGAGGGAGAGGGTGTAGGAGGGGATCCTAAAGAAGAAGGCCAAAAGGAAGAGTTCCAGGGACTGGAGGAACCACCCGTAAGGACCAATTCTGTTTTATAAGGGTTCAACTTCAGATGGTTGTGGTTCATCCAGTCCCTGATGAAAATCATAGTAGACTGGAAATTAGAAATAGAATGAGGAGAAGAAGACAGGTTAAAGATAAGCTGGAGGTCATCTGCATAGTTATAAACAGTGACCTCCAGTTGCTGAAGTGCAAAGATCAGAGGATAGATATAGAGATTAAACAGAAGGGGGGAAAGAGAAGAACCCTGAGGGACACCACAAGTGACTTTGAGTTGGGTGGCCGAAAAATCCCCCAACCGGACCGCCTGGGTGCGGTCCCTCAGGAAGGACGATAGCCAGACCAGGGCTGAGCCCTCGACCCCTGCCGCTCCGATACGGGAAAGTAAGATGGAATGATCCACCGTGTCTAAGGCGGCGGAGAGATCGAGGAGCACCAGAGCCTGGTAGTTGTTTTGGTCCATGCCCTCCCTGAGATTGTTCAGGACCGACACCACGACGGACTCGGTGGAGTGCCTAGGCCGGAAGCCTGCCTGGCGGGACGCTAGGCCCCCATTGGCTTCTATATGGGCACTGAGGACCGATGTTACATGTCGCTCCAGCACCTTGCCTAAGTAGGGCAGGAGAGAGATGGGACGATAATTGGTTGGAGCAGAGGGGTCCGCGCCAGGCTTCTTAAGGATGGGGACTATGGTGGCAGATTTAAGAGCTGGAATTACCACCCCCTGAGCCAGCGAGCTGTTGAGGAGGGATATAGGCGGTTTGGAACAAACGGAGTAAATCTGTTGCAGGATGTGGGCTGGACAGATGTCCGCCGGGGAACCAGATTTTACTTTGGGAAGTATTGCAAGGAACACTTCTTCGGTGAGCGGAGGGAAAAAAGATAGACAACCGTGAACAGTCGGGGGAGAAGGCTCAGAAAAAGTAGGGGAAGGAGGTGAGATGTTGGCTCTAATATTGGCAATTTTTTCTAGAAAATAGGTATTCAAGGAATCACAGAGGGACTGAGAAGAGGGGGCTTGAGAGTGGCCCTGTCAGAATAGGCCAGTTCCTGAACGATGGAAAAAATCTCCCTGGATTTGTTCTCCGCTGTCAGAATTTTAGCTGAGAAGTGTGCAGTTTTAGCGCTCAATATAGCCCTTTTATAGTCACTCAGCAAAGTCAAATAACGAGTTTTTAGTAGAGGGCAGTAGTCCTTTCTCCATTGCCTCTCGGCCCGCCGGAGGGTCAGCTTTTTTATCTTCAGGTCGTCGCCAAACCACCGATTTGACTCCTTGGATCTTCGGGTAGATATCCGTCGTAATGGGGCTACCGTATCGCAGCCTCCAGCAAGCCAGGTGTCGATGGCCGCGGCTTGAGAGATCGAAGATAAGCCTTCTAAGTTAGGTGCGGAGTTCAAAAGAGAGGATGACAAAGCAGGAAGGTCTACCCTATTCCAGTTCCGTGCCCAGGTGTTTTTGGCAGGCGGGATCTTTGTTGCCGACTTAAGGCGGAGGGAAAAGGAGATCAGGGCATGGTCTGACCAGGGGCATGGGGACACGGTCATGGAAGAGACCGAGGCATTGAGAGACCAGACCTGGTCTAGTACATGGCCGTGGATATGCGTAGGAGTGTGCAAATGGGAGATAAAATTAAAAGATGCAAGTGAATCAGAAAATTGTTTAGAGGCAGTGCATTCATGGGGGTCTAAGGGCCAATATTTAAAATCCCCTAATACCAAGACCGAAGCGTGATTAATCGCTAGAGTGGCCAATAGGTCCTGAAAAGCCGGCAAAAACAGGTGTGATGGCTGGGGAGGGCGATACATTAATAAACAGGTGAGCGGGGGAGAAAAGGCAAGTGAGCGAGCTACCAGGTGCTCGGTAGGCTTAATAGTAGAGGAGGGAAGAAGTTGGAAATTGTGCTCAGATCGGGCAATGAGAGCCACACCACCTCCTGCCTTGCCCGCTGGTCGATCGGCGCGGAGGGCCACATAAGAAGGGGGAAGGGCAGCCAATAGAGAGGGCAGGGAGGAGTCACAAAACCATGTTTCTGTTAAAAGTAACATGTCAGGCTAGTGAGTATCAAGCAGCACAAATAGCTCCTGGTGGTGCTTTACTGCCGACCTAGTATTGGGTAAGATACACTTAATAAGCCAGTTAACCAATCATTTTTTTAAAAAAAACATCCATTTACACACTTATTTAAACATTTATTCTTCCATCCACCTTTACATATACATATATAAAACATATTTTTTTTTCAGAAAGGCACACATTCACTGGATGGTGTCATCAGTGATGTCATGAGTGATGTCACTGACCATGTCATGAGTGATGTAATATGTGACGTCATCAGCAGTGCATTACACGCGCAAGTTATAGTGAGTCCAACTAACTATAACGTGGAATTTCAATGATTTTATGTCAGTAAAATTTCCAGCTAACTATAACTGATGTGAAACCTATGTTTTTTTTAGTGAATATATATATATATATATATATATATATATATTTATATATATATATATATATATATATATATATATATATATATATATATATATATGTATGTACATTACAATACAAAGGTTGATACATCCTTGTAAAGATTACAGGAGCATTCTTAAATGGTTCCTGTCACTATGATGTTGCACTATTTTTTATAACTATATCTTATCTAATCTTTAGGGATTAAACTGAAAAGTCTTGCTACTTCAGCCTTGATTTTCCACTCCTTCTGCTACCTACTACTGTCCATTCCACTTCTCTTGCTAGTCTGTTTAAACTCATCTTGCCTCCTGCCTTTTCTCCTGTTCCTGCCTATTCATAGATATTTATTTAATTCTTGTGTTTAACAGTTTTGTTCTTCCTAAGTTTGAAGAGTCTGCTTTTTTTCTGCCTATATGTAAAGCATGTTGATCCCCTTGGCCATCTTGAAAGTATGCAAAATGCCATTTTCAAAATGGAACACTGCTAGTGGGTCTGCTAGTGAGTAGAAATGTAGTGTGAACCAACCATAAAGCAAGGTGAAACTTAAATGCTTCTAGGATGGGATAAACACATAAAAAGGGCAATTGACTCAGGAGCAGGGATTTGAACGAGTAAGAAAGCCATCCCATTAGGAGCAAGAGGTTGACCAAAAATTCTACTCCAGACTACACTTTGTAGTACCTTTAGTAGTATTAATGAAGTACCACTTGAATAATCTAAGATGATATACCTAAAGCTATGTTTACAGATTTCTGCTCCACCGCTTCAACTTTTTTTATACATACTTTTTCGCCCCAAATGTTGAGGTCTCCACATGTGTAGGTATACTTTTTAGTAATGTATGGTGGAGGAATCTTAGGGAGTGGCTGGAAAATGTATTCCAGTTCAGACTTGAAGTAAGTTCAGCATCACACATTGTAACTTATAGGTACTGCAACATACTCCCATAAAAAAAGCAATGGAGACATGAACTTAAAATAACACCACTTAGTTCTGCTACTAAATGTATATATATAATGTCAACAGATATGTTCAATTTAAAAATATTTATTTAAAATTAAATACAATTATTTTATTTTTTAAAACAATATATAAATAGTAAACTATATGAAGGGTGCTATTGGCATAAATAACGTGAAAGGATGATAATACTACATTAAATATTATATTGTATGTATTTAATTTAAAATAATCTTTTTTCCTAGGTTAATAATAATTATTTATTTAAAATTAAATACATGAATATCATTTTTCGAAACAATATAAATAGTAAACTATATGAAGGGTGCTATTGGCATAAATAATGTAAAACAATGATAATAATAAATTACATAATATATTGTATGTATTTAATTTAAAATAATCTTTTATTTTAGGTTAATAATAATTATTTCATGTTGAATAACATTTTCATTTTACAATAAAATGTTTTTTATTATTTTCTAACAACTATCAGCTTTGTTTCCCTTTAGTTTACCATAGGGAGATCCGCGCACGGTGACCGTGACCTCTGCCTATGCGTGAAAACTCGCTAGTGGGAGTTTTTCAGTCATAAATACTGTACTAGCAAGTTCCACCTCCTGTTTTGAGGGGATGTAGACATGTAAATCTGCAGTAAATTTACACTTGGAAATTGTGAGTCGTAAAAAAGTGTAAACACAAGTTAATGTACACATGTAAATTCACCTTTGTGAATAGGGCCCGACAATGCAAAAAAGATTAGTTTATGTATTCGAACTGCGAGTCTCACATTTCTAGTTTAGATTAAATTATCGGCCTGCCGGTTTGTTTTTCTAGATTTTTATGTTTCTTGGGCAAAAAGCAGATCATAGGCTTTGATCATGGGACACTAAAACATCACACAAATACTGCAACCAGTCTAACACGTAATACTGTAGCATTTAAACTGTCAACTGTATGACAACAGGGCTACAAAATGAAAACACTACATTTGGGGCCACATGCATCAACTTATTTAAGAAGTGCAAACGGTGCGAATCGGTAAAATCGGCCGTGTACGATTCCTAAATAGGTTTTTGGGATGCATCAAACATTTTTGGAAAAATCGCTATTTTTAGCGATTTCCAAAAATGCGATTGCTTTTAAGGAATTGCAAATTTGCGATTCCTTAAAAGCAATGCATGATTACTTTTAAAATTGCGAATTCGCAATTAGGGAATGCAAATTACCACGAGGGTGAACCTCGTGTTAATTTGCGAAAATGTATGAAAATGCTCAAAATTGCATTTTAAAACACTGGCATGTTACAGACACACATGTCATTAGGACATGTGTGTGTGAAACATGCACTTCAAAATACATTTCAGGGGTGCAGGGGGGGGGGTCCTTTGGACCCCCGCCTGCACCCATGGAATGCATTAACATTTTGCGAATCGCTAATTTAAATTCGCAAAATGTCAATGCCTTCCCATTGATTCCAATGGGAATTGCGAAATCGCAAATTAGAATTCGCATAATATTTGCGATTCGGTAAAAATTGCGATTTTTACCGAATCACAAATATTATGCGATTTAAATCATGCATCTCATTTTGCGATTCCTTATTTGCGATTCCCTAAAAATTGCAAATAAGGAATCGCAAAACCGGACTTTGATGCATGTGGCCGCTAAACCCCTGCACATTCAACAGAACAAAAGCTAAACACTAGCAACAATACCAGTGAAATATGACACCACTTCCATTAAAACAAAATACTACAATTTCATGGGCAGCACTACTATTACAACAGCCACCTCACTACCACGAAAAATGGACAGCACAACAACTGCTTGTGCATGCGGATTCATGACATGGTTTTCATTGATTCCCTGACACAGGTACAGGTGTACCGCATTCATGAATCCAATGACTCCGCTGTACGCCTTTTCCTGCTGATATGTGTTCTGGCTTCTTTTCACCAAGTGTTATGGCCTCTGATTTTTCTCTATCCACTAGAGCCAGGATGCTCCACTGGGATTGACAGTTGCACTGTATAAATGCTGCATTCATTCATCAGCCTGTAATCATTTAAAAACAAACTTATTGCACATAACTTTAAGGCTTGAGTGTTTCATAAAAGTCAAAGTAAATTTGAAAATTCTCATTTGAATGTTCTCCATTTTAGGTGGACGGAGTGATACGCAGGCTCCCGGTCAGCCTGATGGATGGAAAAGTCAGAGCCTTTCAGCATGGCGTGGCTTGCAGGATACAGACAGACTTTCTCATGGCCGTACAGTATGACTGTCAATACCATGTCAAAGTCACTGTGCCGGGGAGCTACAAGGGAAAGATGCACGGTCTCTGCGGGAACTACAACGGGGACAACTCAGATGACTTCACCCTTCCTGATGGCCAGGTGACCATGGATGTCAATGCTTTTGCGACAGCCTGGGCAGTGCAGACAGATGAGACTTGTAACCCAGTCATCTGTGGAGCCCCTGAAAACCCTTGCTTCACCTGCAGTGAAGACAAGAAGGAGGTCTGTAGAAACAAAGAGTACTGTGGCTTCCTCACAAATGTGGGAGGGCCACTGAGTGACTGCCACAGCACCATAAAACCAGAGGCCTACTTTGAAAACTGTGTGTATGACCTGTGTGCTGGCAATGGAGACAGGATGATTCTGTGTCGCAACATTCAGAGCTACGTGGCAGACTGCCAGGCTGCTGGGGTGACGGTCAGGCCCTGGAGGAGCGACTCCTTCTGTCGTGAGTATAGAACTGCAACACAATACGCTATGAGCTACCCAGCCCTGCATTATTTAACATTTCTCCTCTCCTCCTCCCTCATTATTGCTCTTTATCCCTGAAGCATTCCTCATTAATACGCTATGGTTCAGTACTCCATGGGGCATATTCATGAACTGCTTTGATTGGCTCCTGCACCACGCAACCTGGTGCAAGAGTGACGCAAATGTAAAATGAAATTTATGAAACTAGGCTAGGCCACCATGCGTGGCTCTGCGTGGCTTCATAAACCTCTAGTAAAGTAATGCAGCGCAAAGCCCTGCGTTGCATTACTCTGTGCCAAGGAGGCATTTCCATGAGTGTTGCGGGGTGCTCCCACGCAACACCCACAGATTTTGACACATTCCCTGATTTACAAGAACATGTAAACCTGGTAATGAGCTAAAAAGATACGCCTCCCCAGAAGATGCGTAACGAGGAGAATATCTTTATTTCTGCTTGTTTAATCCCCTTTTTATGTGTGCTGCAGTACACATAAAAAGAGGAAAAAGCCTCTCAGGATTACAACACAGGCACTCATGCATCATGATGCACCCTTCTGAGTAGATTATTGGTATGTAAAATGACTGCATATTGTTTAAAAGGTATATTTGTCAGACATTACTTTTGATAACAATATTCTGATATATAACCTCTGTAACAAATTGTACTTTGCCTGTAGGGTGATGTCTCCTTTAATCATGCCTCTAAAGGGATACGTTGCTCATCACAGTAGGACCTCACAATCAGCTCTACCAACTGGTTTACATACATTTACAGTAAACAATTCTGCCCTTTGTTTCCAGCAATGGACTGTCCGGCAAACAGCAACTCCAGCACCTGCTCCAACATCTGTGCTTCCAGCTGCTCCCGACTTGTTGATCCGTGGGACTGTCCAGAGGACTGCTCGGAAGGCTTTGAATGTGATGGGAACCTGCTCTTTGATGGACAGCAGTGTGTGCCAATAGACATGTGTGGATGCTATGTACATGGAAGATACTACCCGGTAGGTAACTATGCTATGTTATGTAGATTTGTATAGTGCACTCTCACTCAGGAGGGTCTTCTGCACTTAACAGTTGTGAATCGAACCAAACCTAGGGCAGAGTGAGACTACTTCAAAAGACAGGACTTCAGCTTCTTGTTGAGTTCAAGAAGGGAGGAGAAAGCTCAGGTGTTGCAGGAAGGCTATAACTCCTGATCTCTCGTTCTGTATGCGTGGGGGTGCAAGTAGGACTCTTGATAAGTGGAAGTGTCTGTATCGTTTGTGAGAGCAAATTTGACTGTTGTAGTATGCTGGACTAGTTTATATAGTGCCTTGAAGGTATGGGTGAGGAGTTTAAATTGTACTTGCATTGGGAGCCTCTGAGTTCTGAATGGTCAATAAATATATAAAACAGTGAAGAATGGAATGCTTGAATTAATCTCAGTAACTGGTAATCACTCAGGCCGCATTCCAATCCATCGTTATTTTGCATACCATGCCGCCTCAGTTTGAACCCGCTGTATGCAAATAAGTCTTGAGCCAGCTCCAATAGGAACAGTTCAGCCCAAACTTCCAAACCAGGTCCTCCTTGAACTGGAACACTGGCAGCCAAAGACCGGTTTCACTCTAGTTATGGGTTCATCAGCCAGGTAGAGCTTGGTTCCAGTGGCCTCGCTTGGTCATACCTGTCGCACTTAGGGTGACACAATAAATATACAAAACAGTGATGGGTGAAATGCTTAAATTAATCACATACACTGGTACTCATCTAGGGCTGCATCCCAATCGACCCTTATTTTGCACACCATGTCACCTCAATTTGGACCAAGCAATTTGCAAATCAGTCTTGACCCTACTCCAATAGGAACAGTCCTGCCGAACTACCAAGTCACGTTCTCCCTGATTTAGAACCCAGGACCAGTTTTGCCCTAGTTATGGATTCAGTGTGCACGGGACCCATGTCTGGCATACCCTCCCATTTAGGGTGGCACAATTAATATACAAAACAGTGACAGCTGGAATGCTTGAATTAATCTCAGCCTCTGGTAATCACTCAGTCCGCATCCCAATCCATTGTCATCATGCACGTCAAGCTACCTCAGTTTGAACCCAGCAATATGCAAATCAGTCTTGACCCTGCTCCAATAGGAATAGTCCAGCCTGCAGTCCAAAGGTAGATGCAAATTATATCAGCTATTTTGTTTGCATCCTGGTAATTTTAATGTTTGTCCATCCCCAATTCTACATTGCCCATGGACCACTTGGTCCAAATGAATGCTGAGATCTAGCTAGACCTCTTTTCTGTAATGCTCATGTATATAGACATGGACATTTCCTCATCACTTGGTATTTGAAACTCGACCCCACCTTCCTAAATGAAAGAATAATGGAAGACATTTTCTGGGAAAACATCTTGATCAATTAAAGGGATGCACTTCAAGGCTGATTATGTGTCTATCATGTATTTAGGAGTTTAGTTAGTAACATAACTTAAAATCATATATTACAAACTGTGCCATCATCCCCTACTGCTGTGGTCACTTGTTTCAATTAAACATGAAGCACAGCTGAGGATACTCCCTTCAGGCAAATTAGTCGATCATAATAAGAATAAAATGGCGCTACTGGTTGATATAAACTTCATATCTTAGCTAGAGGTGGTATATCAAGTCATTGTTAGGACTGTAATAATTGGTTTTAGTTGTTATGACATATGAATGTACCAAGTGTAAATTCTAATCATCAAAACACTTACCTTCCTATCTCTCACTTGCCTATGTTAGCAATCACTCCCTTGCAGAAATCTAAAAGTTAACTTGAAATTTATGGCAAAATGCAGTCATTCTCGGTGTATGTGACAGTTAGAGAAGATAACTAGAAGTTTCATTTTGAACATCTATACTATGCATGCAATAAAAGTCCATAAGGAAATTATGAGTCAAACTAATATGGAAAATGACTTGCCACTAAGGCCATCATCACGAATAGCCCAGTAACTAGGTCAGATTATCTCTCCCTTTGGATTTTTCCATACCAAGAGTACAGGTAACTCTGGTGATATGGAAAAACTGGCACAATACTAGTTTGACCCTGAGTGCCCAGTAAGAAATTAGGAATTACCAGGGATCGAAGGGGAACCCAAAGCAACCCTGGCAATTTTGCCACTGGAAAATCAGCCGCCAGTTCCAAAAGCAGTTCCCACCACTGCAAAATAAACCCCCCACCCATCCAGCCTCACAAGAAAACACCACAGGCCTGCTACGGCTAGTCATGCACTGGGAATTACCACTGAGGGGGTAATTATGATGTTGGGCCCCCAACACCGAAGAGGAAACAGGATTAGCCAACATCAGGTCGGCATTCCCAACCACCTAATCTTGATGCAACTGAACACTGTTTGGTCGCATACTCCCATTCCTCTTATGGGGGCTCATGTTACGGCCGTAAACCGGCTGTAATACAAGCTCCGATAAAGGAATGGGAGTCTGTATTCATCCCTGCACCATATGGTAGGCCCCTCAGGGTGCCTGCCTCACGGGGCAGGGATGAACAGCGGGCCATCTATTGCCCCCCTCAAACTTGAACCGGAGGACGTAGAGGCAAGGGGGCCCTGCTAGGTGCCCACATACTCGCTCTCTGACAGGCTTTCCATGTCAGAAAGCCCGACATAGAAAGCCTGTCGGAGACCGAGTATTGTAATGCCAAGGGCAGAATGACTGCCCTTTGGGATTACGGGACGACCTTCAACTGGCCGACTGGCTAGTTGAGCCCATCGGAGGCCAGCTGTAAAAAACGGCCAGTTTAATTTCCGACCGACAGCATTGTAATGCAGCAGTCGTAATTTAAACTGAGATGCGGCATGGGGAGGCTCCGGGCCGCATCTGATATTGGCCCCAGAATCTGTCATTCCTGATCCAATTCCAGTTAAATCCTAACTTTCCCTGTACTTTCACATGGCACTTTCGGTTGTTGTCAGTATCTGAAAACTCCTGGCAAAACTAAAGATATCTGCGTTTTGCCAGGCATGACACAATTCCTAATAGCTCTTTTGAATGCTTCAGAAAAGATTTTTTTAAACATCTCCTGCATTATTTATCCATATAGGCAAAAGAGATGACTTTTGTCCCCTTACAGGAAGATGGCTTCTGCCCTTGCTGGTGCATGATCAACAGCATCATTGTATTGTAAGCATTCTTAAAAAAGTATATGCCAAAAAATAATACAGAATGGCTATGTTGCATTTTTTTGACTTGTCAATTGCTTTGGACACTGTTGACAGAGCCACTCAATTGATTAAACTGGGACACTGGGGAATTCTGACCGAAATATAAGTCCGATAGGATATAATGGGATTTATATTTCGGCGGACGGGCTATCAGTCAACATTGTGACGGAATAACCCATACGCCAAGAGCTAAATCAGGCCCCTAAAGACAAAAGTCTAACTTTAGACATGAAGTCTAAGTTTAGGTCTAAAGTTAGACTTTAGGTCTAAACTTAAACTTCAGGTCTAAGTTTACTTTTGTGAATTGGGCCCACATTAATCTGATCATAATCAATATTTCCAGTGTAGTGTCTAGCTCACTCTTTCAGACTCCTCTCAATACACTTTTACATGTCAAACTGACACTACCTACCCATGTTTCCTTTACAGCTGGACTTGGTGATCCTGGCAGATGACTGCTCCAAATCCTGTACCTGCAGTCTGCTTGGTGGCCTAGTCTGTGAGGACCATGGCTGTACTGATGAAGAGAAATGCACCAATGAAGAAGGAATCATGAAATGTATCAACAAAGGTAAAAGGTCACAACTTCTGTCTTGTCTGAATTGAGCTGAAGGCACATGGATCAAATTCAGGTGGCTACCTTGGTCATGCAAGTAGTAAAATTAGCTTTTGTCCTTGGGATCTTGCCTGACAAAGAAAGTATTAGTTGGGTGTCATCTACAAATGAAAGTATGTGGATGTTTTGCGATCTTGATGAAGTCTGCCAGTGCGGTCATATAGATGTTGAATAAGGTTGGACTGAGAGATGATCTTTGGGGGACTCCTCTGATGAGATTTTTGGCTACTGAGGTGTAGTCTGACATGCTGACTTGTTGTGTTCTTTCTGTGAGGAAGGAACCGATCCAGTTGAGGATGGGTGCTTGGATCCCTATTTTGTGTAGTCTTTTGATCAAGGTGGAGTGAAAAATCGGGTCAAAGGCCTCTTACAGGTTGAGCAATATGAAGGTGATTCGAGAATCAACCTGATGTCATTTGTTGCTGCAATGAGGGCAGTCTCGTTGATGTGACTGCGCCACTAGACCTGATTGTGTATATCGAGGTAGTGGGCGAGTCGCTTGTTGATGGCTTTCTCCATGACCTTGGTTAGGTCGGTAAGAAGGAAGATCGGGCGGTAGTTTGATAGCTGCATGGGATCTGCTGAAGGCTTCTTCAGTAATGCATTGACCATCGCGTGTATCCAGGCATCTGGGAATATACTGATGGTGATGGACATGTTGAGGATTTGGGTGAGTACTTCAGTGATTGAGGAAGTGCCCATGTTGTAGGTGTGATGGGCAAGAGTGGATGGTCCTCAAGATGTAGGCTGTTTCTTCCATGGTAATTATTTCCCAGGTACTCAGGATGTTTTCATTATTTTTCATGGAAAGGCTGGAGGCAAAGTTGTTTAGGTTTGGTTGAGTATCAAAATTGTTGTTGATTATGTTGGTGAAAAATGCCAAAAGCTTATCGCATAGTTCTTGCAAGAGTGTGCTGCTGTTTATAGTGGAAGCTGGTGAGGTTAAATCTTTGAAAATTGTGATGATTTATTTACAAGTATTGGAGCTGTTGTCTATGCACTCTGCTTGGGCCTTCTTCTCTGATCTGCTGATGGTAGCGTATTAGTGCTCCTCTATAAGTGTCCTTGTCATTTTTATTGTTGATCATTTTCCATCTTCTTTCCTGTTGTTTTCAATGTTCTTTGGTTCAGCGGAGATCCTCAGTGTACCATCTTGCTTGTTTCTGGGTTCTCCTTTGAGTATTGTGTTTGCGGGGTGCCAGGGAGTTGGCACATGCTGTGATCCACTCTTTTAGTTGTTAGATGTCACTGTTCAGGTTGCCAATGGGGTTGGACTGGTTGATGCGCAAAAAGTGGGCTAAGTTGGCTTCTGAGATGCTGCTCCATCCTCCTCTGGCCTGGCTTGTGATGACAGATTTTGTTTTGTGAGGGATGTTGATTTAAAACTGGATGATGGCATGATCAGTCCAGGCTAGAGGCGTAGTTGGCGTGACTTAAATGTTGTTTAAGATGGCTGTAAGACACTGGGTTGTTGGTTGACTGGGGTTTAGATTAGACATTTTAGATTAGATTAGACATTTATTAAGAGCTCAACTCACCCTGGGGCATCTCGGCGCTGACTAGAGATTGGACTACTGCTGGAAGGGAAACAGACTGGAAACAAGAGTTAAAAAAGGAAGGTCTTCAGATGTTTCCTAAAAGTGCCGTAGTTCGGAATGGCTCGCAGGGCCTGTTGGAGCTGATTCCAATACCTGGGAGCCAAATAGGATAAAGCTCTACCACCTGTCTGGGTAAGACGAATTCGAGGAACTTGTAGCAGATCCTGTGAGGTGGATCTCAGCCTCCTACTGGGGCAATATTTAACCAGTTTACATTGTAGGTAATGAGGACCTTTATCATTAAGAGCGTTATGGGTTAGGTAGCAGATTTGAAAAAGGATCTCTTTTTAACATTGAGCCAATGCAATTTTCTAAGCAGCGGGATTGATGAAGAACCAGCCGGGCGATTTAAAATCATTCTTGCAGCAGTATTCTGAACAATTTGCAATTTGGCCAGGAGAGTCTCCCCCACTTCTGCCAGCAGGGCGTTGCCGTAATCTTAACGACTAGTTACCATTGCGTGAAATAAAGTCCTAAGATGGGAGGTGGGTATGAACAGAAGTATTTTCCGAAGAAGTCGGAGACCGTAAAAGCATGTGCTGGTCGTTGTTGCAATATGGTCTTTCATAGACAGGGAGCGGCCAATTTTTATTTCCAGGTTCTTTACGAAGAGTTTAGGGGGGGGACCAGTACCCAGTTGGTCAGGCCACCAATCTTCTGACCAGATATCTGGAGCTTTCCCCATTAACATAATCTCCGTCTTCCCTGGGTTCCATTGAAGATAATTCACAGTCATCCAGTCTGAGATCAGCTTCATGCCATTAGCGAAACATATTTTTTCTAGCTCAGGACATTTCCAGATTGTGAACATCAGCTGAGTGTCGTCAGCGTATGAGACGATTTCAAAACCCAGCTGTTCCACAATCTGGGCCAGAGGGGCAATATATATATATTAAAAAGGGTGGGACTCAGACAGGAGCTCTGAGGGACCCCCTTCTCCAAGGGCATTTTTGCCGAGGAATAGGGACCTAACGTGACCATTTGTGTTCTCTCTAACACAAAGTGTTGTAGCAAGTTTAAGGCTGTTCCTTTGACACTGCAGTCAGATAGTCTCTCCACTAGCTTAATGTGAGAGATAGTATCAAAAGCTGCAGAGAGATCTAAAAGAATCATTATCGCAGAGCCACCCGAGTCCCTAATCTGTTTTAATGAGTCAAAAACTGCTAGGACAGCTGTTTCTGTACTAAAGCCGGGGCAAAAGCCTGACTGTGAAGGATCCAGGATTTCATTATGTTCCAAATAGGAACTGAGTTGTTGATTTATGATATTTTCCAGCAGTTTCTCCAAGAGGGGTAAAAGGGAGATAGGCCGATAGTTACTGAGAATTGCAGGGTCTGATGTGGGTTTTTTTAAGAATAGGACGAACCACAGCCTCTTTCCAAGAGGATGGCATTATACCTGTGGAAATGGAGCAGTTGGAAATATCACAGATTGCAGGTGCGCAGCTCTTGGCTAGGAGAGCCATGATTTTTGAGGGGCATGAGTCATAGGGAGACCCTGATTTTGCCAAGGCTAAGCCTTTTTGGACCTCCTCACTGGTGACTAAATTAAAGCTCTCCAAAGAGCAATTATGTATCCTCCGTTTTTCCTCCAGTTCTACCAAAGTGTCCATGACAGAGGGAGATATCTGAGGGAAATTATCGTAGATGCTGGATATCTTATCCTGAAAGAATGTAGCAATGGAACTACATAAATCCTGGGACTCATTAGTGGACTGACTACAGGCCTTAGGTGAAGTAAAGTCTTTGACTATACTGAACAGAGTCTTCGAGGAGTTTCTTGACTGTTCAATTTGTTTAAAAATAAAGCTTTGTTTTGCAGCTTTTAGATTCAGATGGTACCTGGCCAGAAACTGTCTATATGTCAGTTTGTTTTGGGGAGCCTTATTGGCCCGCCAAGATCTTTCTAGTCGTCAACAGTTTTTTTTTATCTTTAAGTCCTTTGTGTACCAAGCAGTCAGGCTTAACTGAGAATCAATGAGTAAAGTATCTGTGCAACACTTCAAACAGTAATACAGTGAAAACACATCACAAAAGTATTTTACAACATGTTACAACAATAGAGTTATTTTTAATAAATACAAGAAGACCAAAATAACACAAATACAATCAATGGAACTGAAGATATGCAATTTTAAAAAGTTTAGTGAAAATAGGACCAAAAAACACAAAGTGACAACTGTAGATATCTGGTCGCACCGGACTGGGACAAAGGCACAAGTTGAGGGCAACTGCAATGGCGCATGGGTGGGCTACAGGGACCCAGTTAGGCCTGCTTAACAAAGTAACTTGCATCCTGGTTTGTGGGGCTTTGAGAGGGTCCACGTTGAAGATGCATTGCACAGCTGAACATATGTGTTGGTTCGGAGACGCACTGAGGCAGCGGTGTGAAGGCCTGCCTCATCGATGAGGATCCAGTTGTTGAGGGCTTGCAATGTAAAGTCCGGCATCGAGGATGTAGCACACAGGGAGATTTGTTTTGTTCTGGGGCTTGCGAGACTGTGATATGGAGCACGTTGTCATTGGCGAGGCTGCCAACAAATGAGGGCTGCATGTGCCTGCACCAACGATGTGTCACGCAGTAGCGGTTCTGAAGAGGCAGCGGGCTGTGATGCGATGCCAGTCTTTGCAACAGGGAAGACCCATGTTACCGTAACAATGCATTGGTTCTGCTAGGGGTTGTGCTGTGTGCATCTGCTCTGCTGGATCCACAGAGGCTGGCAGAACACCTGAGTCCCACTTCCGAAGGTCTAGGACTGGGATGGTACCTCTTGACAGGGTAGACTTACTGACAGCAGAGTCTAGGTACTGACTTCAAGGTTGTTGGAGCCTTGTGTCGCTGAGGCTCTAGTCAGGAGGCCAGCCAACTAGCCCTTGGAGTCAATTTGGGGGTCAACGGTTCAACAGATGTGGCTCCAGTCCTTCTCACCCAGGCAGGAGGTCAACACAGCAGGTCAGCAGTCCTTCAGAGCTGCAGTCCAGCAGAGGGGCAGTCCTTTCAGCAGTACAGCAGCTCTTATTCCTGGCAGAGTATCCATAGGTCCAGAAGTGTACTGAAGAGTTGGTGTCAGAGGACCCATATTTATACCCAGTTCTATCTTTGAAGTGGGAGAAGCTTCTAAAGGCACACCTTTAAAGTGCACAGGAACCCTGTGTTCCTTGCCCTGGCTCCAGAGTAAATGTAGGGGGTATATAGCCCTTGAGGTAAAAGCAGGAGACAGCCTATTCAAAAATATGTGGGGCTACGCCAAGCTCCTCCCTCTCATCCTGCCAGTGATGGCCCATTCAGGCCATCATTGTGTGTGCTTGTCTAGGAGCAATATAAAAAGACCAACTATCCACTATAACCAGTCATGTGACCCAGAGACAGACTGCAGGCACCAAATTACTAAGGCAGGAAAATGGCAACTTCCTAAAAGTTGCAATTTTAAAATGTAATTACAATTCCAAAGACACCAAACACAAACTGGTTACCTATTCCCATTTAGTAGTTACAGCTTAACCCAGGAGTTTTGCCTTGTGGTAGTGAAATATAAATTTAAGAGCTTTTCACTATCAGGACATGCAAAACATAAAAGTACATGGTCAGCTTTCTAAATACAAGGCATCCTTCCCTCTGGGCTGTCCAGGGCCACCCCTACAGGTGACTTCTATGTATTAAATTATGAAGGTTCTGGGCCTGGCAAAAGGCGTTGTTTGTCTAGTCAAAATGGCACTTTAAAACAGCACACACAGGATTCAATGGCAGGCATGAGACATGTTTAAAAGGGCTACTTAAATGGGGTAAACAATCAGTGCTGCAGGCTCACTAGAAGCATTTAATTTACAAGACCATGGTACATGTAGCTCCACCTTTCTAGGGACTTACAAGTACATTTAATATGCCAGTTGGATATAAGCCAATCTTACCATGCTTTATAAGCCAATCTTACCATGTTTTAAGGAGAGTGCATAATCACTTTAGCAGTGGTTAGCAGTGGTAAAGTGTGCAGAGTCATAAGGCCAACAAAAACAAAGTCAACAAAATAGGAGGTCTGAAGGCAAAAGGTTAGGGGGAACCACACCAAGGATGCCAAATCTAAAAGTAGCAAATACTGGGTCAAGGGTATATCCAGTGGAGTGCGATGCCCCATCAACATGCTGTGTCAGTCTGAGGTTTCTGAGGCTTGTGAGGAGTGGGAAAGAGTTGGGGCTGTTCTGGTCTTCCAGGTGGAAGTTGAGGCCTTCTAGTAGGATGGAGTCGTTTGTGTCAATAGTGAGGACGGTGACTAAATCTGCACTGTTGTCGGTGAAAGTTGTTATTGGTCCCAGTGGTTGGTAGATGTGGGAACTGTTCAGGGTATATGTTGCTGATACTCGCAGCTTGAAATGTAGGTGTCAATGAAGGGGGTCATGCTCTCTGTAGTTGTAGCGCAGTTGAGGGTTTCTACGAAGATTATCACGATTTCTCCTTCTGAAATGAGTTGTCAGTCCTGTTGTGTGATCTTGTATCTTGTCGGGATGGCCAGGATGATCTCGGGTGCCAACTCAGGGGTCATCCATGTCTCTGTAAGGAAGAGGTGGTGCAGTGCATTGATGTCCAGATTTCCCAGGTTGCCATGGTGTGTGTGCTGAGCAAGCAGCTGTTGAAGAGCATGCATGATAGTTTATCTTGGGGTGATATTTGTTAATGGGAGCGGGAGGAATGTGGTGTGCAGATTGTTAGAGTGTGGGTGGTGTAAGCATATTGTGTATGGTGTTGCATACAAAGTGGCAGTGGGTGCAGGAGACAGCTCCGACTGTGTTGTGTGGTAGGGTGCAGTAGCCTGCAGGAGGTGGGCATCTTGGAGTAAGTAACCAGAGGAATGCTGCAGAGTACATTAGGGGGGGTGGCAGAAGGACCAGGGTTCATGGCATTGGGCACGGTCCATGTGCAGACACGCTTGTAGATCCTGGGGGAGGGCAGAGCACATGTGGCTGTGGGCAGGGCTTGTTGGGAGCATGGGGAAGATGCAACAGGACTGGAAGGAACTGGTATGTTGTGGGTGCTGGAGGTGGTAGACAGGAAGTAGAGCACTGGAAGGAAGCACATATGGTACCAAAACAAAAAAAAGAGGGAAAAGGTAAAAAGAGCTACAGGTGAAAAAGAGCAAAAAGGCATAAAGGAAAAACATCAATAAGAGAAAAAGTCACAAAGCAAAAGAGCAAAGAGTAAATGACAAGAAATGATACGAGGGAGAAGAGGTAGGAGACTCAAGTCGCAGGAGCCAGGTCTTTGAGCTCCTAGAACAGCCAGAGCACTGGTCTCCAGCTAAGTCCAAGGAGGGCAGGGCCTGGGGACCTACCTAAAAGTTAAAACATCACATTGTGGGGTGTATGCATGCTCAGTTTTTCACCTCAGAGTGACAGGAGAAATTACTTACGAGCCACCACCCGCATGCTCTCCTGGGCAGGATGCCGCAGGATAATATACACATGTCCCCGATTACGGATTACCCAATATGCCAAGAAATTTCGAAATACAATCCAAAATTACTCATTGTATTCAGGAATGATAAAGAGTAGGATGATTGAATGTCAGTGCTCAGAAATACATTTTTTCAATAAACTATTTTATTGGTTGAATTCGGGCACAAAGTCATTTTATGAACAAATGTTTGAGGTCACAGTGATTGAAGTTGTATATTCAAAAGTACTATATTCATGTGTATGATGTATTTGGTTAATCTGGAAGCATGTTGGGCTTCATGGATGACCGCAGGCCGTCCACTGACAAAGTTTCACGCAGTCAAGGTTGTTAAACAGGTAGGCAGATCACTCATTCAGGGCAGAGACCTTACAGTATTTACTCAGTCTAAGACTAATCCTGCAAAAACGTTGCTTTTTTATTGCAGATCCATGTAAATCTAAGAAGTGCAGAGCAAAGGAGGACTGCAAGTTGGTTGACGGGAAGGCCCAGTGTTTCCCGCAGTACACTGGCACCTGTTATGGATGGGGTGATCCACACATGGGCACCTATGACGGCAAAACCTATGACTTCCAGGGTACTTGCTCCTACATCCTCTCTGAATACTATGGGAATGACACTACCTTAGTCCCATTCAGAGTTGTGGCAAAGAATGACCTGCGTGGAGGAGTCAAATCTGTATCATATGTGGCTGAAATTCATACCAATATATATGGAATAGACATAACCATGAAAAAAACAGACTACCCTAAAATAAGAGTGAGTTATTCTTCGTATATATAAAATGTGGGTGCCTATATATTTTTGTTGTGTCTCTCTGATTATTGTTTTCAGATTTGTGAGTGTATGTGTGTGTGTGAGCGTGCGCGAGCGCATCCGGGGTACTATTCAGGGGGTAGTATTCTTCTGCTATGGGAAATGCACATGGCTCTTACCAACAAACGCAGTGCTGTCAAATATGCAGCATAAAGTTGCATAATGTTTTCACAGATGCAAAATAAGAGAGTTATTGTTCTGAAAGTATGGTTTTAAATGTATTTGGTTGTGCACAAATGTGCTCAAGGTTTCATGGAGCTGTTGTTAGCTAAGACCGCCTGGGATGCCAAACAAATTAACTGATGAACGCCCTTGTCTTTGATATTTTCCTGAAGGCCAGGGGTTGTCCTAACTCCTAAAAAACACAGAAGGCAGAATTTCCACATGTTAGCATCTTTGACTTCAAAGAGGAAACCTCTGGCATACATTTTACTTGTACCATGAAGCTGAAGTCAGCAATTCCCTGCAGAAGCGAGATTGTGTAACACCCCGAATGAAGCGTATTCGCCAGCAAAGCTGGTTAGCTCAAAACAGTATTTTTCCAAATAATACTCATGCCTTCTCCCTGCTATGATCAAGCATTCTCAGTAGTTAAAACATTTGAGTGAGTATGTGAACAGCCCTCCTGTCAGAGTGTATTCACAGCTGGTGTGTCTACCTCTGTGGAAGTATTACCCACTTCACACCAATAGCATCCACCCATTACCTTCCTGGCCTTGACTAAAATAATGGCATATAACTCATTGTTTTCTATCTTTGCACCTTGCTAGTGGACTAGATGATAAAAGAACACCACTTGTTTATTGCTATTAGACTTTTGCAATATATTATTAGTAGCAGGACAGTAAAAATATTATATGATTATACTGTAGTTTTGATTGATTAATCTGAAGCAATGATCAAGCAGAAGTCCCCTTGCTTCTCTCACAGCACTAAAGCATAAAACAACTCTTTAATCTCTTTAATATCCTGCTTTTCCTAGCAGCAACAACCTGCAGCTTCAGGTATAACTTAAAACTTTCATCTCCCAAAGTGCATTCATCAGTGCATTGGATTTGCTGCAAACCAGAGCAACAGCACACCATAGATGTAATCCCAGAGAAGAATGTAAACCATTGATACAGTGACTTGAGAGCGGCATTTCTTCTCTCTCATCTGTCAAAGAGCATGTAATAGTGTGAAACAAGTCATTTTTTGAAGCATAAAATTAACCTATAAAGCAAATTATATCGTGCTTCGACATTTTCAATATTGAAGCGTCATTTTCAATTAAAGTTATATTTTAAAAAACATTTTTAATTTGCAATATGTAACTCTTAGACATTATACAAGAAAACAATATGTATTTTGAATCGTGATCTCAAGGGACCACAACTTAATTTACTGAATTTTCAGTATTGACAATGCTTATATCATCTAAAAAATATTGCAAAACAGAAATAGCATAAAACAATTGTGGTGACTAGAATATTGTGGTGTAGAATATTGTAGGTAAGAATGTCATTGTTCTGTCTTTAATAGCTTTTAAAAATATATATATAGTTGTCAATTGTGTAATCTTTTTTGTGTGTTTTCAGTTTATGTTTTTACAAGAAGTGTTATTGTTTTGGTAATATATTTAAACTGGAGTTTTGGCCTTTATTTACAATTCATAAATTGTACTTGCCTAATTTGGTTACTTGATTAACTATGCTACTAAGTGAATTTTTTGATTTAATTACTTATATAATGTTCAAATTGTTAATACATGTTTTAATTTTAATTGCCTATTCATAGCAATTATGTACATTACATAATAGATCAAAATAATTATTTTTATATTTGAATGCGTTATTCCTTTAAAAATTACTATATTTTCGGGAATTCTTTTGTTGTGATTTATTTAATTTCTTTAGGATAATTTCACATTTGTTAGAATGGATTGGAGGATAGAATGGTGTAAACTGTTTGTATTGTAATTTGTTTCAATGTTTCTTAATGGTAAATAATGTGTAAATTGTTATGTTTTGATAGGTAACTTTTTCAAGCACTTTAGTGGAGTTATTGGTTGTGTATATGATTTATTTTATTTTATTTGTAAATACAAACGTATTTTTATGATACTGTTTGATTTCTATATTATTTATAATGTTGTGATGATTTTTTTAAATATATTTTATAATAATTACAACACTTTACTAACTATTGTTTAGGCTGGAGAGAGAATAGCAAATCTCACTTCTCAGAGATCCAACGCTTCCCCTACTTAGGTTGGAGTGTAAAAAGTAAATTTCAACTCCAAATTCAAGCACTATCCCTTCTGCAGCTTAGTTTGAAATTGGAATAGTAAATGTTATCCTTCTAAAGCGCAACATTCTCCATGCTGTTTTTATTTATTTATGTTTTTGGTTTATTTTTCCATTGTATTTGTTTTGTTTAATTGTTTGTTTGATAATTATTTTTAATGTTTTGGTTTATTATTTTGGTTGTATCATTTAAATATTTTTCACTTTTTGCTGGTTATTGATCCATGGTATTTAATGTTTATTATGTGTTTAAGTAGGTTTAATAATATTATTTTGCAATTGGGTTATTTCTCTATGTTAGTTGTTTTTGTTTTGATTTGTTCTGATGATATATGTTTGTGATTGTATTTGACAGTATATTGTTAATATACTTTTGTTTTTTGGTGACTTCTTTATTAATATTAATTGTAATAATGTGGATTTGAAAATATACTTTTAATTATCTATAAAATATAACATGTTTTCTTCACGTTTTATGATAAATCTATATTACATATACCTTTTGTTTTTTATTTTTCCAGTCATAATTAGTTTTTACTTCTATTTTTGGAAATAATAAGTTTATATATTATTTACTATATATGTATTTCTCTATTAAGAATTTCTTTTTTAAAACCTCTGTTTTCTGTACCGCACACACAATCATAAATACACACAAAATAAGGTATTTTTTTAAAGTTCAAATATTTTTACATCTTTGAACTATATATAGTTCACTTCATAATGTTTATTGTTAGTATCACATTATTTTGCAGCCACTATCTGTGTAGTTTACATTGCAAGTACATAAACACAATATTTTGCACCACTATTCTTTTGTTGCAATTTTTGTATATCGAAATAATTTTGATGGCACTTATAGAAATCAACTGTTTGTTGAGAAATGTGATGATCTATGACTGTCTGCACAGTACTGCACCATTTCATTGTGCTAGCATTTTTAAGGCATTATTATTATTATTATTATTATTGGGAATTTATAGAGCGCATGGCTGCCCTGAGACTTCCCAGCGCTGTAGAATGTGTAACTGATTAAGTGCTGGTAACTTAGAGATATTGCTTGAAAAGCTATCTTGATATGCTTTCTGATTTGTAGTTCTCTGTCTATCCTTCTACAATCCACCGGGATAGAGTTCCAGAGTTTAGAAGACAGATGTAAAAAAGCTCTTTCACCCCATCTTTCCCTCCTGTCCTTTGTTTGTGTTAAGCGATCTTCTGTACTGGACCGTAGCCTTTGGAGTGTAGGGGGATATTAACTTCCTGATTTTCTCTGGACCTTTATTATGGCGTGTTCTGTGCGTAATGATCAGGCCCTTGAATGTTATTCTTGTCTCTATCGGTAATTAGTGGAGTTCCAATAAATGCTTTTTTACTGATTCCCGAGTGGGAACATTACAGAGTGGCCTGGCAGCCGCAATCTGCACAATCTGCAGTCTGCGTGTCACGTATTTAGGTGCCCCCATGAACAATGAGTTTCCACAATCTAGTCAGGAGGGGACCAGAGAATGGATTACCGTCTTCCTGGGGTGTGTTGGCACCCTTTGTAGGAGTTTCCGTAGGCTTCTCAATAGTCCAAACAGGTTGCAGCTATCTTCCTGGCCTGTGTCTCCATACATAGGTCAGATTCTAGCCAAAAACCTAGGCTTTGTTATTATGTCTGTAGGTATCCGTGCCGTACCTAAGCAAGCGAGCCAGTCTAGAATGGGCCTGGTTATCGATTTATTTCCAAGAAATATTATCTTGGTTATCTCCCCATTCAGCTTTAGGCAGCTTTTCATCATCTACTCTTTGACTTTTATCAGGCAGGAGGACATTTTCTCCCCATCTCTACTGTTTTTTGAATCCAGTGAGATCACCAATTGAGTATCATTGGAGTATGAGGTCATGGATATATCAAATTCTTGCACAATCTTGGCCACAGGCCCCATGGATACGTTAAAAAGGGTTGGGCTCAGTGCTGATCCCTGTGGTACACTGCACTTTAGCCCCATGGTTTTTGAGAGAATGGAATTTTCTTGTACTTGGAAGGTTCTTTTATTCAGGAATGATGACAGCTATTTGAGTACCCTGACCTGTATCCCAATACCTGCAAGCCTTCTGCCAAGTATTTGATGGTCCACTGTATCGAATGCAGCGCTCAAATCCAACAGGAGTAGCACTGCAGATTTCCCCTGGGCTAGAGATTGTCTCAGATCTTTTACGACTACCAGCAGGGCAGATTCCGTGCTGTGTTGTGCTCTAAAACCCATCTGAGTTGGATGGAGGCACTGGTGGCTCTCAAAAAATCAGACAGGTTTCTGTTGACATGTTTTTCCAACAATTTGCCTACAAATGGTAGCTGAGAGATCGGACAAAAGTTACCCCCTTTGCCCTCTATCTGCATTGGCTTTTTTTAATAGGGGCTTTATCAATGCATATTTCCAGGCCCCTGGGACTTTGCCTAGCTCTAGAGATTGATTCATAAGCCTCATTACATTTGGTATGATGATGGGTGCAACTGTTCTGAGCATTTGCAGGGGGGCTGGGTCTAGAGGTAAGTCGGACTTCACCTTCTCCATCAAAACTTCTATCTCGTGGTGTTCAATAGGTGAAAAATTAGTCATCACCTGCTGTGAAAGGGCTATTTCTGAAACTTCTTCCCTCTCTGGATCAGTGTCTCCCTTATTGTTAAAGCTACTGTATATATTACTTTGGAGAGGAAGCATGTGGCAAGGTCATTACATCTCTCTTCCAAAGTTTCAGTAGGACCAGTGTCAGTTCTTCGATTTGCTAGTGACCTAATTACTTGGAACAGTTCCTTTGAGGAGTCCTGAGCCCTGTTTATTTTATCCTCCAAGAACTTTGCTTGGCTCACTTTGATATTATCATGATAGTTCCTAATCTCTTTTTTATAGTCCAATTTCATTGAAGGATCATAGGTTTTTCTCTACTCCCTTTCTTTAGTTCTAGAAGCTGGGAGTTAAACCAACCTTCAGCTCTAGTTATGGTTTTAGGCTTTAGTGCAGTTTTTGGGGCCATGAGGTCCAGGGATTGATTAATCCATGATTCTCATCTTGGGTACCCCTTTTCAGCTGATCCTAGCTCTCCTGTGTCTAGATTTGGCAAATTGGTTAGAATTTCCCCCCATTCTAGCTGATTAATGTTGGCCGAGCGCCATTTCCTTGTTCTTTCCATGGCGGAGACTGCCCTGCTCTCCCTTCCTAGCTTCCTTATCTCAATCGGAATGAAGTAGTGGTCCCACCAGGGAACTGGTATTGGTATGTCCACTTTCATATCAGGATCATTTATGATTACCACGTCTAAAGTATGTTCCTTATTATGCATGGCCGTTGTACTAGTTGGGTCAGATGTATGCTTTCCAAATCTGATTGGAGACTTTTTGTACCTGGGAGGCTTTTATTTTCTAAGTGCAAGTTCAGGTCCCCCAATACTGTGATGTGTTTTTTTAAAGCATTGAGGACCTAATGGGGTATCTGAGTGTTGAACAAGATATAGCAGAACAGTGTTGCCATAAGACAATGTGGAGATGTAAAGTTAAGAAGAGTAAACCCATACTTACTCATAAATGCTTACCTTGATGATTTAAATACCAAATATGAATTGTGTAGAATGGAATTCTCATGTGGATTTCAACTCATCACAACTGTAAATGGACCTGTGTTCCCATTCCTTTATTTCCTGGATGCAGGAAAACTTGTTCTGATTTTTCAGACGAGAAAATCCGGCGTGAAAAATTACATTGGGAAAGAGGTGCATAGCAGCCCGAACCCGTTTTCCACCCCTTTGATATTCCGCCCTACCCTGGTGCCATTAACCTTTAGACTAGGCAT
Source organism: Lissotriton vulgaris (assembly GCF_964263255.1). Classification (NCBI taxonomy): domain Eukaryota; kingdom Metazoa; phylum Chordata; class Amphibia; order Caudata; family Salamandridae; genus Lissotriton; species Lissotriton vulgaris. Next base: position 223,341,281 of record NC_141695.1, read on the forward strand.
GGGTGGAACATGTAACAACCCCTTTCCTCCCCCGCTAGCCTACATTCCCCCACCACTCCCTGTTATGTGCAGAAGTCCTTGCAACTATTTACCCCTACTCAGAGCTAGTGGTAAATGGCTGGAGTAAACCTTTTTGGAATCAAGAATACCATACTGTATTCAGCCCAGTAACTCTGGATCCACACAGTTATTCCCCATTCTTAGGGGTTTAACTCTTAATTACTGAAATTTATGCAGAGATTCTAGTCGGTATCTCTAATTCTGATCCCTTAGATCTCATAAAGAATTCTTTGCAAATCATAACCAGGTCCAAAGGGCATGGAAGTAGTCGATATTTTAGATTCAATATTTTGGTAGATCAATGTGAAAAGCTTGATTGTACTATTTAAGGTTATTGATAATCATTACAATTCCCTACTATCATAACTGCTACAACTTCTGCATTTGTACTTTGGATTCTCTCCTGTTCCTAGAACATTCCATCCCCAATAAGAAGGGGCCTGTTCTCGAAACCGCAAACATGAATGCCCCTGATTCCCTGGAAGTTTTCTCTCAGCTCCGAGAGGAAATATTTTGCAATATTCTTGGTAGAAAACAGTCAGTCGCATATGGCTTTTGAAGGCCTGTCATAAATAAGGTGGGTCTTCTGATGTCTGTTTGCCAGCAGTCATCGTTTTAAATTGGTTTTCCTGAAAGCAGAACCAGCAGTGTCTCAGCTGGTGGGAAAACACTATTTTGTTATCTTTAAATTAGGTGGAGATGTGTGAGGTGATGTGAGGGGATGGAGGGGTCAGTCACCAAATGTTGGCAGCTGTCCAGTTTCTACTTCTAGATGATAGTACTTAAGGGCAAACGCATAACATGGAAGTATAAGATGTTGATAATCATTAATTACCAGGTGACAAGCTAACTCCGGCTCTAGTATTATTTTGTTACATTATTTTCTTACGTTTATACCTCAATTGTGACTTGGAAACTTTGGGGCTATGTGTTCTTTCTTCCAGACACAGCTTATAGTCATACACACTGTTTCTGCCAAAATTTGAGCAGGCTTTGTTTCTGTCGATTAGCAGTGGTTGTGCACTACTTTAATTTCCTCCTGTAGGAGAGTAGGGTCTGCTTCCTATGGTCACCACTACGTTTTGCTGTGATTTTCTGGTTTTTCGACTTTAGTGTGGCTGTGGGCCTGCTAATCAGACCCACAGCCCAGCTGTTCTCTCTTTAAATTGATACCATGTTCTTTAGGTACATAACTGATTTGGTATTGGGTCACCTCTGTGAGCCCCTGTATAGTGTACCATAGGTACTCAGGTGCTCCAAGGCCTACCAGGGGCTGCAGCATGTATTATGCCATCCCTGGCTGGCCATCCAAACTGACACCACAGGCTGATCACTCAGCTTGGGTAAGGTGGTGTAATCACCCCTTACTTAGATATAGTATACCTATATCTACCCATATATATAGACACATATGCACCTATAAGTCACTCCTATGGTAGACCTCGACAGCCCTGGAGGCAGAGTGCTTAGTTTTATGTGAGAGGGCGGCCTAGCATGACCTGAGCCCCTCTGCAGCTTTCGGAACCATCTCCTTATAGCTGTTCTATGATATAGCCATACCATATACTCTTAAGTGCATTATAATCCTCGTGGTTAATGCTAACTTTGGTTTGGCTATATCAAAACATGTCAAACACTTTGGAATACCACCCCCTCCCCCCCCTGCAAGTTCTGGCAGCGGGGGTAGCATTCCACCCTTCTAGAGGGAAAAGACATGTATGTTACTGCTTTACCCGGTTAAGCACCGTGGATCAAGTCCTAAATTTAACATTACTTGTAGGAAAATATGTAACAGCGAAGAAATCATGCCTACACATGGTGTATGTCGATCTTACAGCAGCCTTCGACTGTGTGGGACACTCGAAGCTCTGGAAAATAATGCTACAAATGGGGATAGAACCACCTATAGTAGATATCCTCCGTGAGCTATACTCTGGCGCTACGGGAAAGGTCAGATATGGAATAGCAGGACAACTAACTAACAGCTTTCCAATTCAGAAAGGGGTCAGACAAGGGTGCGTGCTGGCCCCTTTCCTATTTACACTTTATACGAATGGTTTAGAGGCTGCACTGCTTAAGGGCGTTAAAGATCTGCCGGAAGCCGGTCGTCGACAGATTCCAGCGTTACTATACGCCGACGACGCGGTAATACTGGCAAGAACACCTGTCCAGCTTCAGAGGGCCCTAAATAATTACTGTACCTTTATGACCAGTCTCGATCTAAAAGTGAACATAAGGAAAACTTATGTAAAGCACATCGGCAACAGAGGGAACAAAGAGAAAAAAAACTTTGTGGACAACCTGCCTCTTGAAAGAACTAACATCTATCCTTATCTTGGTATAACTATTGATGAGGCGTTTAATTGGAGAGAGGCAATTAACTCCAGAAAGTTAGCCCTCATAAGAACAGTCGGCGCTTTAAAAGCATTTTCACTTCGTTTGGGAAAAAGACCACCCAACGAAATGATTAAGATATACAATGCAAAATCTATCAGCACAGCCACTTTTGGAGCAGGAGTCTGGGGTACAACTAATGTAGAGCAACTCCAAAAAATCGAAAACTCCTTCCTAAAGTTTTTATTGGCTGTTCCCAAAAGCACCACCACATTTGGTTGTCACCTTGAACTCGGAGTACACTATATATCGGACATCATTAAGATTCAGCCTATCATGCTATGGCGTAGAATTTGGGCCAGAGAAGAATGCCACCTTACAAGAACAATAATAGAGGACTGCATGAAACTAGACCATATGAATAAGATAAAATGGTTGGCATATGTAAAATCTTTTTTCACTGACATCGGCCGTCCGAGCTTCTTTGAAGACCCACCATCTGTAACAGACATTTCAAAAAAAGATCTAAAAACACTTTGTCTGTCACATTTATCTGAACTCCGAATGCTGTGTGAAATAGGTAAACCCTCAGTACAACAATGCTTAATGATACAGCTGGTCCCAACTATCCAACCTTATTTACAGTACCATTTGTCGCAATATGAAAAGTTACTCCTCACTCGTTTCAGGCTTAACATATATCATTTTTTGGTTCTATTTCCCATTCAGAATGTATGGACTCATAACACTGCAGTGTGTCCGTGTGACTCTATGTCCCCACAGTCTACAATACATGTCACATTTTTTTGTAAATTTTATATGGAACTACGCAGGAGGTGGATATTACCACTATTAAAAGTTATGAACATCCGTAGATGTCGCCCTGCCTATTTAGCCCTGCAACTTCTGGAAAATTCTTTGATGACAAAATCTGTGGCACAATATCTAAAATTATGCATTAGGCACCGTACAAACCTGTAATGATGTGTAATAGTTTTAATAATTTTTCTACAATGAATGAATAATGATTTTTAATATTTATTGTGTTTTTATGTACTTTTATGGTTTTCATATATGGAACCCGAATAAAGATATTTTGATTTGATTTGCATTATAATCCTCGTGGTTAATGCTAACTTTGGTTTGGCTATATCAAAACATGTCAAACACTTTGGAATACCACCCCCTCCCCCCCCCCTGCAAGTTCTGGCAGCGGGGGTAGCATTCCACCCTTCTAGAGGGAAAAGACATGTATGTTACTGCTTTACCCGGTTAAAGTTAAACAGAGCCCCAGCATCACAAAATGGATGCTGCTGCCACAGACCTCCCACTGCTGGACGAAACTCTGGCAAGGGAGGCCTGGACAATAGGTTTCCTGTCCAGGGAGGTGCCAGCACCTCCCCAGACAGGCAGATGTGTATTGGGACTGGGAGATCTGCATCATCAGATGCTTATTGAGACACTGCCTGGGGCACACAAGGTGCTCCATGCATACCCAGTTCAAACTAGTTGCTGGGGCAGTGCAGCCCCGCTCTGGCGCGAAACTGGACAAAGGCCCCTTTTTTTAGTATAAGTATAGGAGCTGTGTCCCCAAGACCTCAGATTATCCTGGAATGAAACTTTGATGCAGAACTCTTGGACCTTCGACGTTCTATTTCGACTAGAAGACTGAAGACATCTCCCTTGTGGTCAAAGAGTGACCACCCTGTGCAAACAGGCACCACCAGTAACTTGCCAGTCTGCTTTGTCGACCCTCCTGCTGGAACGCGAAGACTCAGCGACAGAGGAACTGGACTTCCAGACTTCTCTGACTTTGACCCACATTCACAGCAAAGCTGAGACCCGTGGCAGACACGAGAGACGTGGGACCGGATACCCTGGACATCCTGAATTTTGCTAACAGCTCACCTACCGAGGTACCCTCAGAGTTGTGCTTTGGGGTACTAGAAGCCCCAGACCGGAGCACCATTTGCACTGAAGCTCAGTCCTCCACACTACACATGTGCCGCGTGGGGCCCGCTCTTGCATTTCAGCTTGACGCACCTTCCTGGTTGCTAGCCCGTTGGCTAGTGAGAACCCTGAAGACAAACCTTTAAAACTAAACTGTTTTCCTGGTTGCTCCAGGCTTGCTCCAGCTTCCCTGCAAAGGAGAAGCTCCTCAGACCTTGCTGGTCTGACCCGAAGCCCATCTTCACATCCTGCGTGGATTGCGTTTGCCAAGGCTTGTTGGGTCCGGTCTGGATACCGCCGCCGCAGTCAACTAGATCCTTTGTGGCATAGCTTGAATCCAGCACCTGGTCATCATCGACGCCTCCTGGTCCTCGTGGCTGCAGAGACAAGCTTCACCTTTTCACCTGAGATCATCGCGACATCGCCTGGTTCCTTCCTGGTTCCTTCCTGGTCACTGGCTAGTGACCCAGACTCTGTCCCCTCTACTTTCAGGTTCTTCACATCTTCGATCCACCCTTGGATCCACCCGGACACTCTTCCACTGGCCGCCTGCAGAACTTCTTTGAAGATCTCCATTGAAAGCATTGACGAAACCCGACACCAAAAGGCACCTATGCACCCGGCTTCCCTGGGTGAGGTAACACAAGTACTCCGGTGCTCCCATGGGTCTTGACTCTCAAAGTGTCCTAGTCTAAACGGGTTTTGTCGTAGTCCATCCGGAAGTGCCCTTAAAAAGTAATTTTGTAACTTCTTCGTTCTCCATTATAAGTCAATCGTAACTTGTGACTGTGTTTATACACTGCACGCGTCTCCCGTGGGCATCCTACTTCCTAACCTTTGGTTGTTTAGTGTAGCTCCAGCAATTCCCTAGGCCCTAGGCCTACTCACTGTTTCTGTTGTGGTTCTCATACCACTTACTTAGTATATGGTTTGTGAGGCCCCTAGGGCATAACTGAATTTGTGCAACGTATCGTATGCTAATTGAGTAACTTGTGATGTACTTCGATCTCTGACCTCATAAAGAGTGCAGAGGAGTTGTGTTAGAAATAAATACATATATGTTTGATATATACTTTGTGTGTTGTCTTTTCATTTGGTATTCTAGGGATTATAATTGGTAAAACAGCTTGCTTCACATGCTCTTTGAAGTCTTAGCCTATGTCTGCTGGTCTATGCTACCACTAGGATAGCTTGTCTATAAGGTTGACTTTACAACCACCATCAATAAGGGTCGTTTAGACCGGTGCAAGGTGCCCACTAGAATAGTGGACATCATATGCCAGACTTCTCGCACCTCCATTTAATGGAGTTTGCCCAGTTTGGTCCTGAGTACAGTACCATTCAGTTATTGCTTACTCTAAAACCGGACCACTTCAGAATCGTCAATATTTTTTTATTCCAAACTGTACACCCCGGAAGAATATTAATTGAACATTCCCTTCCACTACAATCAATACAATTACAAATTAAAACAGACACAAATCACAAAATTCACTGCAGCTGCTCTTTAAATTGCCCTAAGGTCCACATAGGCATTGTAACACTATATAAATGTAATATAGCATAACAGCATGGTTCAGCACGATGCAACGCAGCTCATCAAAAAATAGTCATTAACCTATGAAGCTCTTTCATTGATAGTTAACGGAATCTACTGGGGCCATGCTACAGGCATATTGGGAGAAAACTAAAATAATGGAAATTGCTTTATATGAATGTCAGCAATATTTTGACATCCGATGTCTTTAATTTCTTTCTATGTTTAAAACATTAAACATTGTACATAGGGGCTGAATATAACGTCGCAGTGGATGCAGTTTCTGCACTGTGTGGCAGGCATCTCATGGTGCCTGCAACTCAGTGCAGGGATGTTTAGGAGAGCAGGGTTTTTGACTGGGCGCACAGCTGTTTGGTGATTTTAAATAGTTTGTAAGGAACTCCAGAGTATCGCCTTCTGTTTGGAGGCGTGATAAATATATGGGGGTAGCACTCTCAACTCTGAGAGATGTCCTCCGGGTTCCGAAAAAGTCCTTGCAAGAAGGTTTCTTGAATGGTTAGTTGGAAGGTAAATAGAACACTTTAAACGTGAAAGATGTTCAAGTATTTATTCATGAATTTCACTTCTCGTTGCATTCACAAGAGTATATTTCATCATCAAAATTCCATTAGTGCACTCAAACCATCCCAATGCATTTAGGCATTCAAATCATGCCTTCATCTGGGGATATGTTCTGTAAACGAAGAAAAAGCCCGGAGGACATCTCTCAGAGTTGAGAGTGCTACCCCCATATGTTTAGGAGAGCACCATAGGTGTCCTCCAGCCCACACAGCGGAGGGCCATGGGCAAGAGGGCCCTGCTAGGGACCCCCAAAGTAATTTCCTGATAGCCTTTCCATGTCCACACGGTCATTAGGGGATTATTTTGTCTTTCCGATGCACCACCTTGTAGACCCTTTCAGAAGCTCTGCGGATGGTCCCTATGCATCTGCCCGCCGCAGCATAATGCGGCGGGCGGACTGTAGGGGCAGATGTTGGTGGTGTCGAGGGTCCCACACTGACCCACTGACATTGTAATCAGCCCCATTGTATGGCGGTCTTGGTATGCTCCGAGTGAGGAGTGTGTGTGTGTGTGTATAGATCTGAGATCTGGTTGGAAAAATAACAAGTATTTTTTGATTCATTTCTTTTAGGTGAATAATGTTTTGCACAACTTACCCTACGAGATATCAGGATTATTTAAAGTGTACCAGTGCGGCCTTCAGGTGTTACTAAAGGCAGAGAATGGCATTGAGGTGAGCTACGACTGGATCTGGCACTTTGTGCTGACCCTTCCCAGCAGCTACTATGGCACCACTGGTGGCCTCTGTGGAGATTTCAATCAGAATGCAGCAGATGACATGTTTGATCCCAGTCGCAACCAGGTAACCGACATCATAGCTTGGGCTCGTAGCTGGAAGGTATACGACCGAGACCCATTCTGTTGGGACTATTGCTCTGGGAACTGCCCTACTTGTGAGGAGAGCATGAAAAGCCTGTACAGCGGCAACCAGTTCTGTGGGCTGATCAGCGGCAACACTGATGGACCGTTCCGTGAATGTCACTCCAAAGTGAACCCGGATAAATTCTTCGACAACTGTCTATACGATGTCTGTATGAACGGGGGAGCTAAGCAAATTCTCTGCCAGGCCCTTAGCGCCTATGCCAGCACCTGCTTGAAAAATAGCGTCATGCTATACGACTGGAGGATGCCATCTGGATGCAGTAAGTAGGAAAATGTAGGAAAATGTGATCTTAGTTGTGTGATCTCTATAGAGTCCCAAAGGGAGTTTGAATGTACTGAAGCAGGGTGAACAACATTCAGAAATCAATAGTTCACTTTGTTAATGTTACACACTCTATTCACTATACATGTCAAACTAGTGGAGGCTATTTATGGTGGTGCTGTCTCCTTACTAAGTGATATTTGATCTGGAAATATTTGTCCCCTTCTCTCTTCTTTCTTATTATGGGTACATGCCTTTGCCTCTGGTTAGAGAGTCAGATGAGGCTGCACTTTGGTGAGACTACACATTTCCTCTTGTGTTAAGAAGTCAGGTGTTATAGAAACATGTGGCAGCTCTTCATCTTCTCAGCAAGCATGACACCTTTTTGGATATAAAAACTGAGATGAACGTGCAGCTATAGCCCATGTGAAAAATAGTTTAATTACTATTATTATTCTTGGAGGTATTTTTTAGGGCATAGCAATTGGTTTTCAGTAGGCGTAGTAATAGCCTTTTATGATCCAGTGAGTTGTAAATTTAAAATATATAAATTTAAATACATTATTAATATTACGGAAAAAGTAATATTACATGTACTTAAATATATTTAATAAGAATGCAATTCATATTGAAACTACTTTATAAAGAGCGTCATTAGGTTAATCAACTGTTTTTTCGCATCGTTGAAACGAAGGTTTGGACTGTATATATATATATATATATATATATATATATATATATATATACATATATATGTATATATATATATATATATATATATATATATATATATATATATATATATATATATATATATATACAGTCCAAACCTTCGTTTCAACGATGCGAAAAAAGGCGCTGACTCCGTGAGATTCAGAAAAGGAGTTTTATTCACCTAAAGGATGTTGGCTTACGCGTTTCGGCGGTGCAACCGCCTTGGTCACAACAACTTCAGAAAGGACGCTAAACAAATATATACATCAATGTTGATAGGAGCCTCCTGGTGACGTGCATCAGTTGCCATGGTTACCCTCCCCATTTGCATAGACATGGAAGAGGTGAGCTGCTATCGGCTCTCCGACACTATTGTCAAGTAAGTGAACTTCTCTCTCATAAATGAACACATTGCAGACTGTGAAAGCATTTAACTGTGTAAACGACATTGGCAAGCAATATATTGCTATTTAGATTTCTCAGTTTCGTACACATAGTGCTTTACATTCACTGGGTCAATTACCGATGCAGCAACAATGTACATATACATGCGACCTTTATAAAAAGTGCTTTGGAAAAACATTTTATAAACTGTGAAAAAAGAACTTCAAAACCAGTGTATCATAAAACCTGAAAACAGCATGATTGCCTCACAGTACTGCATAGAAATACAAAATGTATTGTATCACCGTATAACAGATTCAGTGAACCATTTGGCTTCATCTTTTAAATCCCTGCCACACAAAGTGTTATGCCCCAGTGGGCTTTTTTACAATTGTGGACGATTGTTATACTTTCTCATGTTTACCTGGTGTAATTCTACATTACACTATTTGTCTGATATTGTATTGTTCAGCACTGTGATTCTATAAATTTCCTTATGTGTATCACCTCAACTATTGTGTTTTACCCTGTGTGCTCCAACTAGTGAACTACCTTCACTACAGTATTTGAATCAAGTCTAAAGTATTAATACTGTAAAGTTAGACCAGTATCCTTATTGCGAAGTTTCAAAGGAGTGGGAAATGTGTACCACCACGGAGCAAGTTATAGAAAAGATTTGCAGATTGCATTGGCAAGATTGGGCCAGTTTGTTATACGTTGGGTCAGAAGTGCACACTTAATGCTTTGTCAGAATTAAGGCCGTTAGGAGCCTTGGTGTCGAGAAGGATAATATATCTCGACTCCAATCTCCTAAGTGCTAGGAGTCTGTTGCCTCCCCTTGCATTCTTACTGACGCTGTCAAAAACAAAGTATTGCAAATCTTCTTTGGTCATCGTTGGTCACTGCTCTTAAGTGCTGTAAGATCCTTACATGTACTGGATGGAGAGTACTTCCAACGTAACGCTTCTTGCAAGTGCACTGTAAAACATAGATTATATATTCTTCTACTCTCCCAAAGATGAAAGGATTCGCACTCACGGGCACTTTCCAAGTATTGTCTTTATTTTCAATGATGAATGCACAACCAACGCGTTTCAGTGTCTGCTGACACCTTGATCACGGTCGGAGGTCATTACTTTTTTTTCACATATATATATTTTTGAAATCTTTGAACTTTTGGTCACATGACGTCCTGTTTCCTCACAGGTGGGATTCTGGTATATGTAGTTTAAAATGACTTATTTCCTTATAACAAGTTCTTTTTCATTACACTCCCAAACCCCTATCTTTTTTGATCATACTACATTTAATGTGGGCATTAAAACTCCAAAGACCCAACACAAACTTATCAAACAAATAACCTTTCTGGTTATGCCCTCCAGTGGGCATTTGAAATGTTACATTTTAACATTGACTACGATTGTTTTGTTCATTTGCCTGTTGTCCTAGGACCCTTATTATCTGTTCAATACATACTTTGTTTGCAATATTTATCAATCAAAGAAGGAAGGGAAGGGGAGGGCCAGGGAGGCGAAGGAAAGAAAGGAGGGAATGGCGGGGTCGGGGTAAGGAGTGGGAGGATGATTTAATTCCTAGTGGGGAATAAGCCTTTTCAAGGGTACCCATTATCTCTAAAGGCAACTTCCTTATCGTTCTCAACTAACTGGGTTTCCCTGGAAGTCTATCCTTGTGAAATTTTACTTCCTCAACAACCAAGAAGTTGGGGAAAAGGGGTCAATGTTCTATTGTCTCTTAGAAGCTATTTACATGTGCTGGCTATAGAAAATGTACATACATCTCCTCATCCTGGTTCAAACCATATGGGGTAAATGTTCTTAACGATAAAATCCAACGAGACTCGCATTGTCTCAGTCTTGTTTCACGGTCACCACCTCTTGCATGTTTATTCACGCTTTTAATGCCGTAAAATTTCAAGACCTTCCAGTCACTGTTGTGTTTCTCCTCCATGTTTTTCGCCACCGCGTTGCTCCTGTCCTTATTTGCGGTGGCTCTCACATGTTCCAGAATTCGTAGTTTTGTTTCCTTTATGGTGCTGCCCACATATTTCAAGGGACAGGGGCATTCTATAATGTACACCACATTTGGTGTTTTTGCAGTTTATCAACTGTCAAATGTTCCATTTTCTTTGGTTGAAGCCTGTGAATGTTTTGGTATTTCTTGCTATTTGACATACTTTACAGCTTGAACACTTTACAATGCCCGATGCTTTGAGCCAATGTTTCTTTTTACTTTGATTTTTCCAGTAATGGCTTTGTACCAACTTGTCTTTTAAAATGCCTGCTCTTTTATATGTCACTTCGGGGTGATTTCCTACAATTTCTGCCACCGTTTGGTCCATTTTTAGAAATTTCCATTTCTTTCTCAGAATTTTTGTTATTTCACCTGACTACGGATTAGTGAATTTTGGTGAAAACTGCCTGTAAAACTGAGTTGGTAGCAGTTATTTTACGATGTAAAGTGGTTTGGATTTTTCCGTCGTTGATGTAAATTTCTGTGTCCAAAAAAGTTACACGTTCTCTGCTCATCATGTAAGTAAATTTGAAGCCGGCGTCTGTTGTGTTCAAAATGGAAAAATAATCCTTGAAGTCCTGTTCGTCACTGTCCCATATAATTAGCAGATCCTCTATAAATTGTAACCAAATAATGGTCTTTTCAGTGTATATGTCGTTGTCCGGGTGCCAGGCGAAGTGCTGCTCCCACCAGCTCATCGCCAGACACGCGTAACTTGGACTTGAGGAAAAACCCATAGCAGTTCCGCTTGTCTGGTTATATATTTCCTCCCCGAAAAGGAATACATTGTGGGTAAGGCATAGTTCAATCATTTTTAGAACCATCTCGTTATGTTTTGTGTATTTGATGTTACGTTTTTGAAGGAAGTACTCACAGGCTGTAACCCCTATGTTGTTTTTGATGTTCGTATACAATGCAATGACATCCATTGTAATTAGACAATAGGAATCTTGCCATGGTAGGTCTACCAGATGTCTTAAGAGGTCGCTTGTATCCTTTATGTATGATGTCAAATTGAGAACAAAAGGCATCAAGAAATGGTCTACATAATTTTCCATTGGCTCATACAAAGAACCCTTTGCCGAGATAATTGGTCTCCCCGGTGGTTTGGTCTGGTGTTTGTGTACTTTGGGTAGAAAATATATAGTTGCCATTACTGGATGTTCTCTTTTTAGATATTTCACTTCATCATTTTTAAACTAGCGGTCTCTAGTTGGCAGAGGTAGGTACCACTGTCCAAATAGGGACCCTTGCTTCTAGTCAGGGCAAGGAGATAACCCTCTGAGATAACCCCTGCTCACCCTCTAGGTAGCTTGGCACGAGCAGTCTAGGCTAACCAGAGGCAATGCGTAAAGTATTTGTACCAGCACTCGCAGTAACACAGTGAAAACACCACAAACTGATTTCACAACAGTTTAGGAAAATAGAGATATTTATTCTAAACTATACAAGACCAAAACGACAAAAATCCAACATACACAGTTCAAGAATATGGTTTCAAAAGAGTTCTTAAGGTTGTAATCAAAGTTCTTTAAGTTGAGATAAAATAATCCACAGATGCGTGAAAAGTTCACAGTTGCGTCACGTTTACTCACAGTACCTTTTAGTTGCGACAAAGTTCCGAAAGCAGAAGCTGGTGCCATAGAAAACAAGCGATGCGTTGCTCCTGAGACCCCGGGGAGGCGATGCGACAGCCCCGCTGCAGCAGCGGGCGTGTTACGACGAATCGGGTCTGTATGGGGAGGAAGGCCACTTGTATGGATTCCGGTGCATAGGTTCCGTAGGAAGTTTGTGCTCGCAAAGGCATGATGCGACGATCTCGTAGGGGCTGCGACGATGCGTGGTCCAGCGGGGATCCTCTCTCTCGCAGCTCCTCGATGCGATGGTTCTGCGACGATACTCGCAGCGACGTGATGCGGTCCGCAAGCAAGCGGTGCGGCGATCTCACCCAGTGACGACAGGCTCTGCGACGACACTTGCAGCGATGTTCGGCTTCCCGCACCAAGCGGGTGCGTCCCGCAAACGAAGGATGCGACGGCTCTGGCAGCGACGTCAGGCGCTGCGACGATCTCGACCTTCATAGCGGCGGGGAAACTTCTCGCACTGTCGGGGATGAGCTCCGCAAGCGAGCGATGCAACACTTTTCAATTGCAAAAGTCTCTCAAGCTTAGTTTCAAGCTTCCCAGCACAGGTACAACTTCCAGAGGCCCCACAACTGGATCAAGCACTCTAGGAAGGACAGAACTCTCTCAGCAGAGTTCAGGGAAGTTGGGGGTGACGTCCTTTTGTTCCTGGGACTTCTGAACAGGGAGCCAGCTCTTCTCAGGCCCTTGGAGATTCCTTCAAGACAGGTGGGGGCCAAAAGCGGTACAAAAGGGGGTGGTGATGGACGGAGCATCTGAATCAATCAAACACTCACACCCAATTAAAAGATCTGGGTGTGATCCATCACCGTTCTTTAGTCCACTCTGCCACCCCAGTTCAGACATGGCTATATGCAAATCAGTCTGACCCTGTGCCTCATGGGAACAGTCCAGCCCGAACTGCCCCGCCATAAGTGTGGCAGGGTATGCTCAGACGTGGGTCCCTTGCTCACTTTGCCACTGGATTCAAGCAAGCCGGGCTGAAGACGGCGGGAATGCCAGAAACCGGTCCTCGGAAGCTTGTTTCCGGTCCAGGGAAGACATGGCTTGGCAGTTCGGGCTGGACTGTTCCCATGAGGCACAGGGTCAGACTGATTTGCATATAGCCATGTCTGAACTGGGGTGGCAGAGTGGGCTAAAGAACAGTGATGAATTAAACCCAGATCTTTTGACTGAGTGTTTGATTGATTCAGATGCTCCGTCCATCACCACCCCCTTTTGTAATACCTTATGGTACAGCAGGTCTTTAAACTGAGACAGAGATTTGACTGAATGAGGTCAAAGATCACATCATAACATATGGCAATATCGCGTATTCGCTTGTGCGCAGTCTGACTGATACATCCCACCCCTCCCGCAGCACTGCACTGAATAGGTGTCTGTAGGGCAGCGCTGCCCGCTGGCTCAGGCCTACAGTACAGTACAGCAGGTCTTTAAAATGAGACAGAGATGAGACTGCATGAGGTCAGAGATCACATCATTAGGCACAGCAATATTGTTTGTTCGCACCTGCGCTGCCAGGCTGAAGCACCCCACCCCTCTAGTTGCACCACGCTCAATCTGAGGCCCTGTGCACCCAGTCCACTCTGCTTACCTGCTGTCATTGTTGTGTGAGCAAACACTACGGGCAGCAGTGCTAAAAATTCAGATGGAGTGTTGATTGCAGGAGAGTGTACACCTCATAGATCCCTTTCGTAGACAACATGCATTAGGGCTCACAATTTAGAGCCCGTGTTGATTACCAGGATGGTGTACACCTCATGGATCCATTTCTTTTTTTTATGGCACATTATGATATGTGAGGTGGATGCAGCATATCATTTGAGGTTGTGTGAAAGAGGAGGGACGCGTGGCATCGTGGTTATCCTATTTATACGTACGCAAAGTAGGCTGAGCTTGCGTATGCCTGGCCAGCGTAGGGGTGTGAATAATTATTCCGGGGTCTTGGGCAGTGTTCAGTTCCTGCCTGGCCAGGAAGTTTACTTATGTGTATTTCTTTTGGTGTTTTGACCTCACAGATTTAGATTAGTGTAGCATGTGTCAGGAGGGCAAAAAACTATTGTTAAAGAGATGGCCTGTGATCTCGGATGTGCAGTCTGCCCGTGGCCGATGATTCTCCTTAGAGCCACCAATATCCAGGCCGAAAGGCAGCACAATAATGTGCACACAAACACACCAGGGGCATCGTGTAACACATATTTGTTTTTTGAGATGCATGGCATTCACACGTGGAAGACTAATGTACAGAGCATGAATATTGATCAAGATGATCGTTACATGTTGTTTTTTTTTGTTGTCATCATTTGTGCGATCTTAGTGGTTATAGCTAACAAGGTCACCTCATATTTTTGAGGGCCCTCGTGGGGAGGAGGTAGAGACCATGTTTTAGTAAACCAACACCATCTTTGAGTTAATGTGACATTATGCCAGCCCATAGATACTCAAGAGTTTATTAATCGCATAGTTTAAATCATTGGACGTCCCTTCCTACCCTACCTAATACTATTGTCCCAAAGTTTCCAGTGATTAGTACGTCTACTCTCGTCTCTGGACCTATCCAGATTTCTATACTTATCTACTGCCCGAACCCAATTCTCAACCGTTGGAAGAGATGGAAGGGTCCAGTTTATACACACCTTAGGTCTGGCAAGCAACATAAATGTGAACAAGATATATTTCTGATTTTTAGTTAAAATAGTGTTAAGGTCATCACGAAACATAATTCCAAAAATAATAACAAAGGCACTTACCTTGATGCTGACATTTAAAGTCTTGTTGATTATCTTCCCAATATTATACCAAAATGCATCAAGGTATGGACAAGCATAAAACATATGGATTATGTTAGCCTTTTCCTCGCCACACTTTTCATCTCCTGGTTACTAATTTTTGGAAGTTTTTCAGGGGTCCAATAGGATCTGTGTAAAGTAAACAAATGATTTTTCCTAAGGGGTGCAGAAATTATAATGTGATATAAAAAAGAGCAGGATACTTGCCAGAGGTGCTTTAAGTATTGAGCCGGAAAGTCCTTCCTCCATATGAGGTCTGGAGTGTCGAAATCTTCTTCATTCTTCTCCACAAAAGATCAGTACCACTTTGACCAGCTAACCAGCTGGTAGTATTTGAACCTAGAGATTTCGTTGTTAGTTCTATTTGCTAAAAAATTCCAAGGTATTAACTTCCCATTTTCCAGAAGATCTCCCCATTTGTCGATCCCAGCTTTTTTCAATGGAACTGCTAATACGTCCTTCATACACTCAGGAGTTCCAGGAGAGTTCCAAATTGGTGCTTGGGAGCTATAATATGGGAAATGCCATATCTTCCTTATTTCTGACCATAATTTAAACGCTTCTCTTGGTACCTTCAATTTAATTTTTTTAAGTACTTTTGATGGCCAAATTGTAGAGGCAGTGGTCGTAGTTTATAATTGTTTTCCAATAGGTAGGGTAGGTCTCATAACTTCGAAAGAGGTGTCTTACATTTTTAAAGTGAAATGCTTTATAGTACATCATAAGATCTGGGCTAGCTATACCTCCTCGGTTTTTCTTCTATCGAAGTTTATTCCAAGCTATCCTAACACCTTTAGAGGCCCAAATAAAGGTGTTAATTTCACTCTGAGTTTTTTTTATGCATGATAAATTAAAATCCAAGGGAATTGCATTAAAGACAAAAGTAAACTTTGGAAGGAGGCTCATTTTTATCACATTAGATCTCCCCAGAAAAGAGAGAGACAAACAGTACCATGATTTTAATAGTTTTCTCATTTCTTTGATCTTTAGCTCTAAATTGTCTTGAGCAATTTCCCCGATATTTTTTAGAACATGGATCCCAAGATATTTAACTCTGTTTCTGGATTCTATCAGTGGCCTATGTATATTCCAGTGCATAACCTCGGTTTTTTGATGATTAATTTGATATCCGGAGATTTTCCCAAACTCTGTTAATGTATGTGTTATGCAGCTAGGGGCTTATTTAGATTGCTTGTATAAATCATTAAATTGTCAGCATACAATGCCATGGTTAGATTCCAGCCATTAAGACTAAAAGCGGAAATTTCTCTGGAAGACCTTATCATGTTGGCAAGGGATTCTATGTAAAGATATTAAAGAGATGGGGAGAGAGCGGGCACCCGTGTCTAGTGCCTCTTTTAATATGGAACCCTTTTGATGCACATCTGTTGATAAGTATTTTGGCTATAGGAGTTGATCCTAGAGAAATTAGTTATGTTGAATGACTTTTTGCAGGTATGCCCAGTTTACGCGGTCAAAAGCTTTGGCCGCATCGAAAGTAAAGACTGCTAGAGGGACCTTTTCATGAGCTGCAATTTCTATGGCTCCAATCAGTTGGTGGGTAAGGTCATGTAAGTTTCTCCACCTTATAAAGCACCCAGATTGTCTTTAATTCTATTCAAACAGTCTTGCATTCTAGGGAGAATTAGGGCTCTGCCAGGAGGGTGTCCATCTTTTTTGGGGTCTAATAAGATGTTAAAATCGCCACCTAGTATAATAGGAAAGGAAGACATTATTAATTGCTCGTAGAGGAGCTGAAGTGGGGCAGGGTCATCGACGTTGGGGCCATAGTATCCTACCACTGAGAGGGAGATACCCTGCACTTTTAAGTTAGCTATTGCCCATCTCCCTCTAGTATCCGCAGCTTCCCCTATTAAAGTCAGAGTAGGTGATTTTTTTTATAATTATTGATACGCCTTTGATGTTACACGATTGGTTAGTGCACACACTCTCTCCCACCCTTTTCTCAAATTTTATAACCTCAAGCCACTCTTTCTTAAGTAGATGAGTTTCTTGCAAAATAATTATATCACATTTCATTCGTTTTAGGTATTCAAAAATCTTTCTCCACCTTCCTCTAGTTCTTAAACGATTCACATTCCATGTCACAATTTTTCGCTCCCCCATTAAAGTTGAGTTTTTTTGCCTTTAGTTATAAAATGACCTTGTTTGCTAATAATCTTACATAGCAGACAAATATATATATTTTTATTTTTTCCCAGATGCTCCCCACCCAAAAGAATTTTTAAAGTGCAACAAAAAAAAGAGAAAAAGTCTTGACCTTACCCCCACCGTGGATAATCCTCCCTGTCATCATTGGGCAATCCCTTATTGCCCAGTTCGAGAACCACAATCGTGAGAGATGTAGCTGAGGGTCCCGACTCTCAGTGTTACTTCTTACTGGCTGTTTTCTTATACTCTAAGAGCAACTCAATTTCTTTCGGGTCTCTGATGTTGTGAGTCTTATTATTCCACATTATTCGTAGATGGGCTTGAAATTTCATTTGGACAGTAGCCCCTTCGGCCCTTAGTTCTGTTATGAATTTTCCTAAGGCCCATTGCCTATCAGCTGTTTCCTTCGAGATGTCAGAACGAATTTTATAATTATATCCGTCCTTCGTGAGGGTGCCTGAATTTAGCGCCTTGCTCAGAATGGTTTCTTTTACAGAATAAGATTTGAAATTAACAAGCACTCTGCGATGGTTTTTTCTGTGTTTGTTCAATCTAAAAGGCTCTCTGTGGACCCTTTGGATATCTTCATTTACATTTTTTTTATCCATTTCGGGGATAAAGTCTTTTAGGAGTTTTACTATAAAAGATCTTAAATTCTGCCCTTCTTGGCCTTCTGGTATGTTTAGCAGTCGTAGGTTATTTCTTCTAGAATTATTTTCCAGAATCTCGACTTTATCCTTACGTTCTTTTTATGACAGTGTTAATTTGTCAATATCACTCTGACATGACTTCACTTCTTTGCTTACTTGCTCCAAGGCAGTTTCAACCACAGCCACTCTGTCCGCTAAAGCGTTAACCGTGACTTCTAGAGCTTCACAAGTGGCCTGAATTTTCTCTTGGTTTTTCTCAGATTTTGCAAAACCAATTTTCATCTCCTTCAAGAGAGAGCACACCAAATCACTAATACCCTTTGGGGGGATTTCCAAGCCTTGCTGTGTATTGTCATCTTGTTTTGATGTCTCCTTGCAATCCATGTCTTCAACAGGATTCCCAACATCATTATCCACCTCTTTTGTCATTAAAACTTGGAATCTATTCGGGGACTCCGTTATCGTAGATGTCAAGGACATTTTTAATTGGTCCTGCCCAATCCCGTTCTCTACTATGAGAGACCTGTATGTTGAAATTGCCTTTTCTTGTACTTTAAAAAAAGAACGCAATGAAGGGGTCACTTTCAAATTAGATCCCTTCTTCAATTGCTCTTTTTTTGCTGTTTTGGCAGCTCTAGTTGAGATCACCACAGCTGATGCTCCTTTCCCCTTTTGAACCCTTTTTCCCCAACTAATATATTTTTTGGGCTATCCTGCGATGTGTTGATTTCTTCCTCTAGTTCTTGTCGTTCCTGTTGTATTTCCGAAGCTTTACCTAACAAAGAGGTTAAATATTCTGGGGGAGAACCCTTTCCCGTGTTAAGGGGGTTGTTCTTTAATATGCATACGCTTTCATTAGGATCAGTGACCGTTAATTCTGTTTTTTCCCTCTTCTCAGGAGGTAATACTGGCTCGGCTGGGGCCGGGGTTTTCTGTAAAGGGGACAATTCAGGCCTTTGTCGTTGTGTTTTAGAGACTGAATTAGAAATAGAGAGAGCCTTTTTTTTTCCACAACCTTTTTTCTTGTTTGAATTCATACAGGCATTAATTATTCCTCAATTATCATAATCAAATTGGATGTTAATCTTGTGGTCCCATTCACAATTATATTTTGTTACCAAAGTCGGGTTTAAACACTTCTCCCCTTCACCACCGTAGGGTGTACATGATTAGAGATCAACCTTAAACCCCCTAAAGATATCGGACTAACATAGGAGGAATTAGAGAAGGGCACCCTAAAACTTACTCTATTTGAAGCTCCTCGGAGGTGTCGAAATACTGCTGCTGCTTCAGCCCAAAAGCCGACTTTTTTGCGAAGCCTTGGAGTGCTGGATAACCGCCCCAAGCAGAGCACTCTTCCTGTACGAGGCAGCCCAGCTGGTTTTGTCTCCACACCGCCTCCGTGTTGACGTACTTGGCATCTCCGAGCAGAGCAGCCGCCCAGCCGTTCCGTGCAGAGCCTCCACCTGCTCTTCCCACACCACCGCCTCTCACGCCAAAAAACAAGCTCCCGGTCCACTCCCGGTAAGTGAAAAAATGCCTTCCAAGTGTCCCAAGTATTTAAATTTCCATCAGGCCGGGATTACTCTAAATTTAAAGCCAAGTTATCGAGTCATTTTCTCTCCACGATTGCAGAGCTCACGACCGTAGCGTCAGCCGGCTGCCATGTTCTCCTCACGGACCTCATGATCATTGCATGTTGTGTGTGTAGTACAAGATATGTGTATATAGGAAAACACTTTAAAAAAACATTTTTAAGCAGAAGAGGTGTCTCTCATCAAACGCTGTAGAGAGAATCAGTAAAATGGGTGGGGTCGTACAACTGTTACAATGGGAAATATTATGAACCAATCATATGCTTTTTTTAAGGTCACATGGCAATCATGCACTGAGCACGCAAGGAGGCCACACCCAACGCGATTTTGACAAAATATATTTATCATAATATAAGTGTATTACAGTTAGAAATATATAAGATTCCGTGTGGGCAAGTATCTTGAGATCTTGGTGGATATAAACTTGGGTCCTGATTCATGCAATGCATTGAAAATCATACAACCGGTCTTGACCATAGGCCGCTGTATCACAGGAAGCAAATGAAGCTGCTTCATTAATGGTTTGGTGTGGCAATGTCTCGGTTGCTGGAAGACCAGCCTAGCTGCTTGATTTTGAATGAGCTGTAACCTATGAATTTGACAGGGAGTCCTAAATATATGGAATTAGCATAATCCAACCGGGACATTATTAGTGCAAGCAGGATAGCTATGCTAGCCTCCTTAGAGAAACATTTCCTAATTTTCTTAAAAGTCCTCAGTTGGTACATGCAAGTAGATGAAACCAGGCTGATTGGAAAGGGGCGACCAACTTGGTCCCCCCGAACGTATGGCTGAGTGCCTCGATCCCCCCGGGAAGCCATTTTTGGGCGGGAGGCGCGTCTCGGCTGGTATGCCCGAAGCGGCGTAGCCGGGGCGCGCCTGTTCCCGCCCTAGAGTGGGCTGGCCTAGACACTGACGCAGCCAGCCACGCCCTCGGGGCAGGCAGGGGCGGGTATACGCCCGCCCTGAAGACGGATAAAAAGGGACGCAAGACCAGAAGACAGCCTCTTGTTCTTGTGCTCTGAAGCTGCACCTCCTCGCTGCACGTGAGCTCGGGACAGAACGAAGAGCCAATTTTGAGCGTTTTAATCTTTCTTTTTGTCTTCTAGATACTTCGTTTGAAAAATGCCCAAGAAAGGCGCGAAGAGAATGTCGACTGACCAGATGGTTCGGGTTCTCATGAAAGAAATGTCCGAGATAAAGAAGCAGTTGGCGGGGCGAGACGGTGAGGAGGGATCGGGGCGTCCACCGGCCGGAGGGAGGCCTAAGAGGCCGAGAAGGGGGCCGGTCGGGGGAGACGTCCCGGTTCCCTGTTCCCCGCTCGAGCCGCCAGCCCCGGTACCGGCCCCGGTACCACAGGAAGGGAATCCAATTCCGGTCGTAGTCACCCCGACATCCGCTGAGGATATGCCTCCCGAGTTGGCGGCACAGTTAGCAGCGTGGTTGGGGGACAGTAGCGAGGGCGCCACGGCTGCCGAAGCGCAAGCACTAATGAAACAGTTGCGCGAGAAACGTGATACAGCCAAGGTGCCCGCGCCGGATGCGGTGATAGTCAAGCCACGAGGGGCGGAAGTAGCGTCCGGTGCAGGTAAGCGGCCATTGCCGATCGCAAGGGATGAGTCAACACCCTCTCGTAGAGAGAAATTGGGGCAACATGTTCCTTTGGCAATAAAGGAAAAGATTTGGGCGGGGGAATACGTAAACATTTTCTCCCTGCTCGTTGATCATTATGAGGTCGAAACTGTTAAGGGTCAAAAGGATCTGATGCATCCGAGTGTTTGGCGCGCCAAAATGGCCGCCTTTAAAGTGAATGAGAATATTGGCAACTGGGGTAATGCTTGGGGAGTTTTTACGTCAATCTTGGGGGAACGTAGGCCTGAATTGCTCCCTGAATTTCCAGTATATCAGTCACGAATTATGGGGTACTCGACATCGCACCAAGGTAACCAATGGTTCTGTTATGACAACCTTTTCAGGAAAGCGATGGAGCATAACAAAAGTTTAACCTGGGACTGTTACGATTCTTTGACATGGAATAAAATGAAAGAGTCGGGGATGTTGAAAGTGCCGTTGGTGGGGAGTACTGTTGGTGAGTCCTCCCGCCAAAATGGGGGGACGCCCTTTCGGTCGGGTACGGGTACAGACGATTATCCGAGACCCGCCGGCAATACAGGGAAGAGGGGTTTCTGTTTCAATTTCAACAAAAGTAAATGTACTAGGCCCCCGGGATCTTGTAAATTCAAACACGAATGTAGTGGTTGTGGGGCACCCCATCCTGAGTCCTCGTGCAGAGCCAAATCGGGTGAAAATGGGGGTAGAGGAGGCGCCAAACAGGTCTAATATAGTCCGAGGGGCGCCTTTACCGACCCCGATTGATACCCTGGCGATGATTCCCTGGCTCAGCGAATACCCAGATCGTACTTCTGCTGGGGTGCTACGAAACGGTTTTTCATATGGTTTCCGCATCCCGGTGGGGGACTTTCAGGGTGTCGGGACGTGCAAAAACCAGCTTTCCGTCTTGCAGCATACGACTGTAGTACAGGATAAGATCCGGAAAGAGGTTACCCGAGGTCGGGTTGCCGGCCCGTTTAGTGTTCCCCCGGTACAGAATTTTGTTTGTTCTCCTTTAGGGGTGGTCCCCAAGAAGGACCCAGGTGAGTTTCGATTGATTCACAATTTATCAGCTCCTCATGGCCTTTCTGTAAACGACGCAATTGATCCAGAGATATGTTCGGTGCGGTACGCATCATTCGATGAGGCCGTAGCCATTTTGAATCGCCTGGGGCCCGGGGCGCTGATGGCGAAATCAGATATCGAGTCAGCGTTCCGTTTGCTCCCGGTATACCCGGAAGAACAACGTCTTTTGGGATTCATGTTTCAAGGTTCGTATTACATGGATAGGTGTATGCCGATGGGGTGCTCTATATCTTGTGCATATTTCGAGAAATTCAGTAGTTTTCTACAATGGGTTTACACGAAGAAAACGGGTTTTTGAAATGTGATGCATTACCTCGATGACTTTCTGTTCCTTGGGGCCGCTGGGGATGATGAATGTGCCCGGGCCTTGACTGAATTTTGTTTTTTAATGAATCAATTTGGCGTGCCATTGGCACCAGGTAAAACTGTGGGTCCCACGACTTGCCTCGAGTTTCTCGGGATCGAGTTGGACTCTAGTGAGGGTTGTTTTCGTTTACCAGCTGCCAAAGTGTCGAAATTCAGGGCAGCCCTGCAAATGTGTATTACTGCATCTAAAGTTACGCTGCATCAATTGCAGCAATTGGTGGGGAAGTTGAATTTTGCCCTAAGGGTGATCCCAATGGCCCGCCCCTTTTCCCGTTCGATTGCCCAGGCGATGGTCGGCCTAAAGGAGGGTCATCATCGCACAAGACTATCGGCTGAGGTCCGCCAAGATATGTGTATTTGGTTAGCATTTTTGGCGGATTTCAATGGTCGAGTCGTCTGGAACAAACCAGCCTTATCCTCTAAAGAGCTTGGTCTATGGACGGATTCAGCGGGAAGCATGGGCTTTGGCGCCATCTTCGGCACAAAATGGTCGGCACAAAGGTGGCCAACATGGTGGCATGAAGAGGGGCTGACGAGTAATATTGCTTTCCTTGAACTGTTTCCCATTTTGGTGGCCCTCAGAACCTGGCCCGATGGATTCAAAAATCACTCTGTCATATTTTGGTCTGACAATATGACCGTTGTAGAATGCATCAATAGTCAGGCAGCACGTTGTAAAATGATTTTAAGGCTGCTTAAAGAAATTGTCTTACTATGTATGCAACTGAACGTGGTATTCAGAGCGAAACATGTCCCAGGGGTGATGAATCAGGCGGCTGATGCACTGTCTCGTTTTCAAATACAGGCTTTCTCGGGTTTCCTTCCCTCGGCGGACCCAGAGCCGGCACCCTTTCCCGAAGCTCTCTGGTCTCTCGGTGCCCCGAACTTCGTTACCTCGTGGGAGAGAGTCTAGCACCAAGAACGAGGAAGGCATACGAAGGGGCGTTTCGGGCCTATTTAGCCTTTTTGGGGACTGAGAGAGGGGGGCTTTGGGGGCACGAGGATTGGGTAGTACATTTTCTGATGTCCTTGCGTAGGGCTGGGAAGTCGGTGGCTACAGCCCAGAGGCATCGTGCTGCCATTTCCTTTGTTGCCAGGGCCCATAATATCCAGGACCCGACAGCGTCTTTCGTGGTACAGAAAGCGCTACGTGGGTGGCAACGCCTTGAGGGTCGCAGAGTAGATGAGAGGCGCCCGATAGGTCTGGATAGGTTGGCCCAGTTGCTGGCCACACTCCACGCCACATGCTCGTCTCAGTTCGAGGCCTGTTTGTTCCGAGCTGCTTTTACGCTTGCATTTCACGGGGCGATGAGGATAAGTGAGCTGGTGGCAAGGAACAAACAGGATGTGGTGGGGGGTTTGTGCCGGGAACACGTTCAGATCAGGGGTGAGACGATGACTGTATCCTTTGTCAAGTCAAAAACCGATCAAGGTGGGGTGGGAGACTGCATAGTCATTCGCAGGATTCCAGGGTCCTCCATGTGTCCGGTGAAGTGTTTAGAAGATTACCTAGCACGAAGGGTGGCATCATGGGGAGGGACATTGTTGAGACACGCGGACGCCACCCCACTGACGAAGTTTCAGTTTCAGCGGGTGCTCGCGATGTCAATTACCGCAGCGGGCTTGGACCCGGGTGAGTTTGGGACCCATTCCTTTCGGATAGGGGCTGCCACTGAAGCTACAGCCAGGGGTCTTAATGTGGAACAAGTAAAACGAGTGGGGCGTTGGTCCTCCAATTGTTATAAGAGGTATGTGCGGTTGCACATGTTGTGAAGCTGTAATAATGTACTCACGCTTCTTGTCTTTTGTTTGGTTTTCAGTTACGCAAGCCTTCGAGGCGGGGCGGACTATGCAGTCGACCCAACACCAGGCCAGCGGTCAGACATCACCGGCTGTGAGAAAGGAGGTGTGGGTCGTGGGCCACTCATACGTGAGGCGTGCCGCAGACGTATTCGAAGCAGGTGACATGATTCACGTAGCTGGGGAATACGGGTACAGTATGTCCTTCTACGGAAGGGGCGGTCTCTGTATTGACCAGTTTCAGGCATTCTTTGAGGGTTTGTTAGGGCGGACGAGGTCACCGCCGTCTATAGTCATAGTACATTTAGGGGGCAATGATTTGGTCACCACCGGTAGACGACTTCTCCTGGAGGCAATGCTTTCCACTGTAAGTTGGTTGGCGAGGAAAGTTCCGGGGTGCATAATTGCGTGGTCTCATATGATCCCACGAAAAGTGTGGCGGGGGGCTGTTTCGATCCCTGCTTTGAACCATTCTGTTAGAAAACTTAATAACAAAGTGAGTAGGTTGTTTCGTTCCAGGACATTGCATTCTATCTCGCACGGTTGTATTAATGATGACAGTATGTATCTAGGGGATGGTGTGCATTTGTCTCGGGTGGGAAATGAGTTACTCATAGGAGACTTCTTAGCATGGTTAAAAACGTTGAAACATGACCTTTAGCTAGGAGTTTTGTGGGGGGCCCGGATAGCCGGTCAACTATCCGGGCCTGTGGCGGTAAGGTCATGATCGGTGAGCACTAATTAGTAGATCCCTATGAGTGGGCGTCACCCAACACGGATGGGAGCGCTCGGGAGAGGTGGCCATTGGCCCCTCAATGGGGAGGCGGTCCCTTCTAAGGATGGGTCGCCGGAAGTAAAGGAAAGGCGGTCAAGGCCCCTTCCTTTGTAGGAGGGGTTACAGCCCCCTCCTGGGGAATTTCCCGGGGCCAGTGACATCTGCGACGGCAGATGCGGTAAGTTGTGTGGGGTTGGGATAAGGTCTACGGTACCTTCTAGATACCTCACACGAGTATTCGAACGACCTTTAACTGGCGTCGAGTCTTTAGGTGCCCCCGTCAAGTCAAGGGAAATTGGTAATAGTTGCACTTGAGGTACGCCTCCGTGCTGTCGCCCAGCCCAAGTGGGAGGGGTAAGTCTGGTTAGGGATCTTGACACCGGTTATGACCTTGCCGTTGGCCCTTAAACGTTAGGTTGTACAATTTCAATATGTCAAGAAATGTTTTGTAGGATGCTAGTTCGGCTAGGAGAACCTCTGTATTAGAGAATCTGTTAAGGTTAGCCAAACATCGCAATATGGTAATGAAATTGTACATAACATGAAACGTTTAATGTTTTAATTTTTGTTTTAATAAATACGGCCGGGATGGTCACTCCATCCCACTTCCAAAAACTCAAGAACTGTTTCCGGTTTCCCTCCTTTGGGGATTGTGTTGAGAGGGGGTGGCGGGTATCTCGGCCATATGGAAAGGGGCGACCAACTTGGTCCCCCCGAACGTATGGCTGAGTGCCTCGATCCCCCCGGGAAGCCATTTTTGGGCGGGAGGCGCGTCTCGGCTGGTATGCCCGAAGCGGCGTAGCCGGGGCGCGCCTGTTCCCGCCCTAGAGTGGGCTGGCCTAGACACTGACGCAGCCAGCCACGCCCTCGGGGCAGGCAGGGGCGGGTATACGCCCGCCCTGAAGACGGATAAAAAGGGACGCAAGACCAGAAGACAGCCTCTTGTTCTTGTGCTCTGAAGCTGCACCTCCTCGCTGCACGTGAGCTCGGGACAGAACGAAGAGCCAATTTTGACCCACCCACCAGCCCCTGAAGACAGCCAGTTGTTTGTAATAAAGTTGATTAATTTTGCTTGTGTTCTCGTTTCCAGGTTGGAGCATCATGTTGATATTGAGTTAATAAAGAATGGTCTGTTTGAGTACGTTTTACCATTAAAGAGATTCAGATTTAGTGTTGAATTTTATGCATGCCCTTTCGGTCATAGTGGCCAATGTATTCTGAGTTTTAGTTAGCACTGTCGTATTTATTTGGTAGGCGGTAAGGTCATGATCGGTGAGCACTAATTAGTAGATCCCTATGAGTGGGCGTCACCCAACACGGATGGGAGCGCTCGGGAGAGGTGGCCATTGGCCCCTCAGTGGGGAGGCGGTCCCTTCTAAGGATGGGTCGCCGGAAGTAAAGGAAAGGCGGTCAAGGCCCCTTCCTTTGTAGGAGGGGTTACAGCCCCCTCCTGGGGAATTTCCCGGGGCCAGTGACATCTGCGACGGCAGATGCGGTAAGTTGTGTGGGGTTGGGATAAGGTCTACGGTACCTTCTAGATACCTCACACGAGTATTCGAACGACCTTTAACTGGCGTCGAGTCTTTAGGTGCCCCCGTCAAGTCAAGGGAAATTGGTAATAGTTGCACTTGAGGTACGCCTCCGTGCTGTCGCCCAGCCCAAGTGGGAGGGGTAAGTCTGGTTAGGGATCTTGACACCGGTTATGACCTTGCCGTTGGCCCTTAAACGTTAGGTTGTACAATTTCAATATGTCAAGAAATGTTTTGTAGGATGCTAGTTCGGCTAGGAGAACCTCTGTATTAGAGAATCTGTTAAGGTTAGCCAAACATCGCAATATGGTAATGAAATTGTACATAACATGAAACGTTTAATGTTTTAATTTTTGTTTTAATAAATACGGCCGGGATGGTCACTCCATCCCACTTCCAAAAACTCAAGAACTGTTTCCGGTTTCCCTCCTTTGGGGATTGTGTTGAGAGGGGGTGGCGGGTATCTCGGCCATACTGTTCCTGCATGGAAATATCAGCATTTATCTTGATTCCCAGGTTTTTCACTGACATTTTGGGTGTGGGGGGTGATACCCAATGCAGCTGGACATTGTGCTGGTTTCCACTGTTCTATTCTGTTGTTTGAGATAATTATCTGTGTCTTATCGGAATTAACTCGAGATAATTATGAGTCATCCACTCCTTGATGAAGAGCATGGTATGTTGGAATGCGCCCTTGGAATCATTTGTATCGTCAAGCGGGAAGATCAGCTGCATATCATAAAAGAAAGCTTTGAGTGTAGGTGCAGCATGGTCGTGGTTTTATACCTCTCTTCTAGGCAACCATCTCTATGCCACATGCTTGCTAGGTGGCTTTCTCCTATGAGAATGCAGCATTCTCATAAATAAAACCGGCTGCATGCACCATAATATACCATTATTTCATTGCAGCCTCGTGCCCCATGTGGAATCTCACAACAGCAATGTTTATATGCGTTACCACTTAAATATGAACCTGCGTATTTGGGTATTGTTTACTTTTAGCTGAATACTTTTTTTGTATTTCAGTAGTTCGGGTAACACTACAGTTTCCAAGAAAAGGCATGCACTGTAAGAGTTCCCAACTACGTCTGAAAATCAGAACATTTCACTCTTAGAACATCTGGATTTAATCTACTTTTAGAGTATGAGGCATGCTTCACAAGTGGGAGGCTTCATATGGCCATTTAAAAATGGCGGCGGACTACTCCCTTCAAGTGCAATTCCCATTCTGATGAGCTGCACCACTAACCACAAGGTGGTCCTACTCTCGGGATTGGTAGACTCATTGTAGATGTTTTTCTCTTTATCATCTTCCTACTTATTATTAGTTCCCTGATTTCCTCATGGGCCAGACTTCTCAGACTTTATCTGACCCTCTGCCATAGCCATCCACTTATACTTTGCAGACCATTTTAAGGGTGTCTTTCTCTAGAACCGGAATGACACTTCTGTTTGGACTACCTCCAATGAACTCCAATGTGCATTGTGCACACACCCTTTAGTCACAACTACATGATATAAACACATCTATGCAAAGTATTTTTCAAAGGTGTTTGCTGTTCAGACAGGTAGGACTGCTCACTGCAGATATCTGCTTTGTGACTAGCTGTATGAGCTGATAAATTGAACCCAGACCCAAAATCTGCAATAAAGACCTTTTTATGTCAGGTCCAGGCTTGCA
Organism: Lissotriton vulgaris; assembly: GCF_964263255.1. Classification (NCBI taxonomy): domain Eukaryota; kingdom Metazoa; phylum Chordata; class Amphibia; order Caudata; family Salamandridae; genus Lissotriton; species Lissotriton vulgaris. Next base: position 223,369,714 of record NC_141695.1, read on the forward strand.
TTGTATATGAATATATTATTCTGCGATGTAAAATATTCTGTCATCCTGTGGGTCTGCTCGGAAACCTGTACGTACACATGTGCAGTACATTAACTGGATGGAGAACAAGTAGGCAACTTGCAATGCAACCTACATGCAAAAAATGTGCATCCCAAATTATCCCTTTGCAGGAGGTTTCAGAACAAGCAGCCTAACGAATATTAATGAGGCACTTTAATAGCTACAAAAGACCTCCAGCCAGGAGCGGCCTTAGGCATGTGCAAGCTGTGCACCTGCACAGGGCCGCCAAACCCCAGGGGCCGCCACGCCAATATATATCCTTAATATAATAATCCTCTGAGGAGGGATACATATTTGCATGGCGGTCCCTGGCAGGGATTTGGCGGCCTCCCGCTCTGTTCCACTTCCAAACACCCTGACCCCCTCCCCCCCCCTCTTCACTGGCCTCCGCGCCTGCATTCCTCCGGGGGGCCCCCTACCCACACTCCCTGCCCAGGGCCGCCATGAGCCTAGAGCCGCCCCAGCTCCAGTGCTGGGCTAGCATTTAAAAGTACTGATTTGAAAAAGGTTTTCAGTTTGGGTATGTGAATGCAGGGTTTAAAGTCCACTGGATCACTTTCTGCTCCCCCGAGCCTGCCCAACATGATTAAAAAAAGGGAATCAAACACCTTCCACAGCTTTGGTTTCAGAATTTGATGTCTTTGTGAGTTGCTTTTGCACCAGCATGCACATTTCATGCTCCCTCCTAATTCAATTAATTTCAGGTGCAGTACTTCCTTGTCTTGGAATTCAAATTGCTTTTGCAACTCGCAAAAGGGAGTGTACGTCTCAAAATAATCTTTTGGTGTTGAAAATTCCCTTATTTTACAAATTGCGGTGTTTGTGACTGCAAAAGTATTATGTACATGAGTCCCTAGGTTTCATGTCCTGCATGCATTTACTCATATCTGGGTAGGGCACAGAAGACCCTGGATGCCTGGTTCACGCTTTAGAGAACTGTGCAATTAAATAAGTGAAAGAAAACACAGATAAACCCAAAGGTTTATCAAACGTCTGTGATTATTTATCTGCATTATTACATCAGCATGACTTAAAGAAGTGAAACAACTCTTCATGTTACTAAAATACATAGATGTTTATTATAAGTAATACTGTCTTTGGAGAGATAATCCTGCAGGGCTTTCCGTTTATGACTATGACCCTGGTTTAAAACCCGCCACAGTGACGGATATCCCATCCGCCAAAATAGAAATCCCATTATATCCATTTGTATTTCGGCAGACGGGATATAAGCAGTAGCGGTTGGTAGTGGGAGTGCTGCCGGTCGGTGATGTGGGGGGGGAGGGGCAGTCTGGGGGGTAGTAAACTATGGAATACGGCCAAATACAGGTAAGTAAACATATAAATAAATGAAACCAATTTTGTTGCGTGCACTGCATCAAATTTGGCGACGCAGTGCACGCAACTACATCTATTTTATTTCTTTATATGTTTACTTACTTGTATTTGGCCGATTTCATAATTTACTACCCCCCCCCCCTCCCATGTCACCGCCCGGCAGCACTCCCACTACCGACGGCTACTGGATATAAGTCATCCATCGTGACTGAGTAACCCATCTGCCGAGATCTAATCCAGGCCCTATGTTATTTCTTCTAGTTGTTCCCCACAAAACATATAGTTCTAATTTTGATGCTAATTTCTAAGACAGTCAAATCAAGAAAGCAACAGGACTATTCCACTCATGGCATTTACCGATATCTCATGTGAAATTCATTTCATTGACTTTTTTGTAGGCTGCCTTCTGCACTTGTGCTTGTGTAACTCACTGATATCTTTTGCTTTTTCAGCTTTACCCTGCCATCCGAACAGCCACTATGAGGCTACTGGAAACGCCTGCCCTGCTACATGCCTAGACAGAACTGCTCCAGACAGATGCACTGACCCACCGGTGGAGACCTGCCAGTGTGACCAGGGTTTCGTCCTCAGCTCTGGCGATTGTGTCACCGTCGACAACTGTGGCTGCACTGACAACGGTGTGTACTACAAGCCCAATGAGGAATTCTGGGGAGACAAGAACTGTGAAAGGCGCTGCAGGTGTGACCCAGCTCTGGGCATGGTGGTGTGTCAAGCTGTGAAATGCAAAGACAGTGAAAGATGCATGGTGTCAAATGGCGTCCTTGGATGCTTCCCAGTCAGCTATGCCCAATGTACAACATGGGGATATCCTCACTACAACACCTACGATGGGAGACATATCAACTTCATGGGCACCTGTGCCTATTTACTGGTTGGAACAACATCCGAAGATCCCACATTGACTCCGTTCAGAATCATAGTCAAGAATGACCACCGTGGCCTCAAGACTGGATCATCCACCAAGGAGGTGACCCTGGAGCTGTATGGGTCAGAGATTACCCTAAGCAAGGACTACCCTGGAAAGATCCTGGTACGGTATGACCTCCTCCTGTTACAGCAGCGATCTGAGAGTAGATTAAAAGACAGTATTGTATGTCACATGTATTTTACAAAAGTACTTACGTAGTCTTGCATTATCAAATAATATTTTATTTTACACTCAAATTCTTACTACAAGATACAAAAACATGTTGACATACAGTAGGTGAGCGCATGCTGGTAATGAGTGGCCCATGCATGTAAAGGGATATATATGAATATCCCTCCAATGTATGTATGTAAGGGGTTTTAAGATAGCGCAAACCTAGCCAAAAGGCAGTGGAGCACTCTATGGGGGCAAAGGCAAGCATTATCTCAACAAGTGATATAAGAAGTAGAACATTATTGGATTGCTACTGCATTGTGAGTAGTGTTCTTTAACCCCTTAAGCGCTGCCGTCGGCCAACGGTCGTCGCGTGCACTACCTTGGTAGTGCTGCGCACGTCCGTTGGCCGACGCGGCCCCACCCGTTATTCGAACGTTCAGCACTGGGCGCTGAACGTTCGACACTCTAAACGGGTTAAAAAGGACCATCCTTTAAATTTCTCCTGAATTGGAACAGCATTGGGCAGTCCTTATGGATATAGAGATGTTGTTTTAGAACCTGGGCACATAAATGGAAAAGGCCTGTTAGCTTGTTTTTTTCATTTTTAAACGTCTTAGTCGGCTCTCTGATATTGTCCTGGCAGCAGGTGTGCCAAGAACTAGAGCTGGTTAGCTTGTCTGCAAGAAAAGCGGGACTGATAGTTGTGATGGCTTTGTAAATGACTCAGCTGCTTTTGAAGAGGGTACAGAAGATCAACGGGAGCCAATGGAGTTCAATTTATGATGTGGGTGACATGAACATATGTGTTTAGGCTCTGCATAAGAGGTGCTGCTGCATATAGGACACCCATACGGGGTGTCAGTGGAGAGTCTGGAAGGCCATGGAGCAGGGTCTTATCATCATCCAGAAGAAACAGTACCAGAGCATGAGCAGCAGTTCTGATGTTGGGATCAGGTGGATGCTAGTTATTCTGCCTGCTGTCTGTGGTGTGATATACTTGTGGTACCTAGGCTGGGCATGTGTAGTGTGTGTGGGGTATATTCTGTGTGGGGGGATATTCTGTGTTGAAAAGAAGGTTATTAGGCAAAGGTGGTATATTAGGAGTTATTGTGAGAAATCAAATAATATTAGAAACAAAAATAATTCAGATGAATTTTCATGTCATGCCTTTTTTAGGCCAGTGCACCCTGATAGTTACTTTACCTAGAACTTCACACAGTCCAACTGCTGACTTTAAACATCTCTTAATTTTAGGGAAATTTCACCTTTGGGTTGATTAGTTCAGCATTTGGATCTAGCTAGCAGGTTTAATCATGAAGCAGGCCTCAATTAGACAGTGCTAGTTTAAAGGTGGATGGAAACTGGTCATTCACCATATATTGCTGGCTGTTGCAACAACATACCTATGGAACCCCCTGTCTGATTTTGATGTCATGAGATGGCAGTTTTGCAGGCAGAAGGCCCTCCAAGAAGTATATTGTTGGGAAAATCCCTTGGTAGGGTACACAGCCGGGTTAGTCAGTTGGAGGGGGCTTTTCTAACTGGTGCAGCTGTTTTGATGGTGTGACGTATTTCCTGTCAAAGACTATCATGGAGGTTTTACAGAGGGTATATGTTCATATGTTCCCAACATGATTAAGGAAAACTCAACAAGGCTACTGTAGAAGCCAGATCAGGCCAAGACAACAGGAAATTGTGAACCAACTTTTTGGGACGGTTAAAACGTTTATCATTTGTCCGCCAGAGCTTCCAGATAAGTAGACCTTGCCTTTGCACGGCTCCAATCTCAACTGCAATGGATTTCACAAAACAAACTCTCCTCTACAATTGTAACTGAGTCTTTATACATTTTTTAGAATTTTTAGTAAATCAATTTAAATTCACATAATCTGTAATTATCGGTGCAATTTGTCACACTGTATGTATTAGTTTCCTAAATAGGCTTCTGATACTGACTATTAATGAGTCAAGAAAGACCAGTGTCTTTTTTCCTCAAAAATTGATCACAGTGAGAAAACTAAGTTCAACTCCTGATAATCTTTATTCTCATTATCATGATTATGTGCGTTCTGGGACAGGTCCTTTAGCATTTTATTGTTCCTGCAGTCCATATTTTAACCACAAACGCCCTAAAATTGCAGACTTCTCTCTAGTGAAAGCAGAAACTTAATTTCTCCATTAATGTTGCACGTCTATTCTTCAATATTTCCATCCCAGCAGAGGTCCCTAGATACCGCTGCACCATCATTTCCACCTTCATCACCACCAGCATCACCACTACGTCCTTTAAATCTACATTTTGGATTTCACCCGTGTAAAAAACGTTTGGCCCTGGCTATTAAAAATGCCCATAGCCAGTAATTTACCATGCTTCAACTTTTATAATAAATCTCTTGTTCAACAACCAATTTAGCAAAACCCGTCTGCAATGGTATTAGTGGCTGCTTAACTAAATTCTGAGATGCTTGAACTGGCTTCCATAGCCAGGCGTGCAACGCCCATTGGGCTCAAAGGGCTTCACTCCTCCACCGCCTGCGCGCCCCCCCTAGTCGTGTGTGTCAGCCTGGCTGAGACAGCTGCCCGGGCGCACACACAGCCAAACCCGAGTACTTTACATGTCTTTAAAAGACCATTTACTTGCTAAAGAGGCATTGTTGTGTTTTCACCCCTTCTTAGAGCCCCTGCATCTCCATTCTGCATGTTGCTCGAAGAATCACCCCCCGTAATTTTTAATAGCCCCCCCAAAAAATATGTCTCTGGTTGCGCCAAAATGGGAAAAAAAATTAAATAAGTAATTTTAAATGCTAGCCCAGCGCTGGAGGTCTGTTGTAGCTATTCACACTGGATTGCAACTATTGAGCTCCCTCATTAATATTCTTTAGACCGGTTGTTCTTCAACCTCCTGCAAGGGGACAATTTGGGATGCAAATTATTTGCATGTAGGTTGCATTGCAAGTTGCCTACTTGTTCTCCATCCAGTTAATGTACTGCACATTTTTACGTACAGGTTTCCGGGCAAACATTACTACATCGAGGCTGAAGTCAAAATACAGACCCACAGGATGTCAGAATGTTGTACATCGCAGATTAATATATTCATATTCAATGCAAGCCTGGACCTGACATAAAAAAGGTCTTTGTTGCAGATTTTGAGTTTGGGTTCAATTTATCAGCTCATACAGCTAGTCACAAAGCAGATTTCTGCAGTGAGCTGTCCGACCTGGCTGAGCAGCAAACACCTTTGAGAAATGCTTTGCCCATAGCTGTATCTAAATTGGACTTACATTCCTCAATTTAACAGATAAATGTCGACCACGTCATATCTAAATTCAACATTGAACAATAGATCAAACAAAACCAAAAGAAAGAAAGAAAGATAATTAAACAATTTGCCTCAGACATGGCCATCACTGAACAGCACAAGCTGCACTATTGCCCCTAAATCACACCTTTTCTCACAGTCAAAACACTACATGTACGTTGGTACATGGCAATTGTTTCTTGATGGAATATAGTCAACACCCAAACCAACACCTCTCTCAAGACGTTGGCAGCATCTTCCACCCATGTAGCAGAACTTTAAAGATGCCTGCCCTGTGCTCGCAAATACTCTATACCAGTGATATTAGCGGATAGATTAGAATTCAGAGATCACCATTCATGATGTCATTGCTTACATAAGATAGTGCTGTAGCGTCTCCGTGTTCTGTTTGTGCAGATTGACTAACCTTAGGTCTAGAACCAAGTAGGACCCTCTCATGACCTTTGGTACCAAAGAAATATGGTGTAGATGCCTTCACTTATTTCCTCTAGCAGCTTTTGAATCTGATCAGGAGAGTTGCAATATTGGTTTAATTTCTAAGTCAAGGAGGTCTGATTTCCACGTGTCTGGGGAAATCCATGGAAGTCCCACTTGCATGGGCCATTTGCGGAACCCACTAATCTGTAAAATACTCATCAGGGCTATCCCTATCACTGCAGATGTGCTACCACAAGCCAACACTCCCCATTTTGGGCCTCCTCCCGGCAGTTGGGTCTTTGATGGTTTTTATGACTAATCTTTTGATGCTTTATTGGCAAGCAAAGTCTGCACTTGATGACAAAAAGAGGATTAGAGCTTACTGCTTTCTTGATGGTATTGAAGGAGCTAGTTCCATGCCTTTACGGCTAAAACATGTTGATTACTTCAAACATCTTTTTTGAGTGGTCTTTCAATAATTTGGCACCCTTAGAATGAAAATGTATAAAGCTTTATTTTCTTTGAATGTGTGAGCAAATGATGCACATGTAGATGGCAACAAGAAGAGATTAAAATGTTCTTTAATGCAAGGTTCAATCCTTGAGGCCACTGGATTTCTGAGAGTAGATCTTTTGCTGCCAGGAAGAGTTGGTCAACAAGACAACAATGAAACAATCGGGCTAGATGAGGACCGGGTTTTCTGGGTACCATGCATTAAATAGAGCTTGAACTTCATAATTGGGGTCAAAACTGTATCCTGATCCTTCCATTCTCTCAATAGCAAATCTGTGACAATTGATAGAGAGGTCAACTCTCTAGCATTCTTGGGGCTACCAGGGACATCTGCTTCAGAGAAACATATATTGACTCTGACTTGCTCTAGAACCTGAATCCCTAGGGCTGAATGCAGCGGCGTAGCTAGCCATACTGCCACACGGGGCGGCCCCTCATGTTGCCGCCCGGGTGCAGATAAGAGCGGGGGGTCAGCAGATGGAGGACTTGTTTGGAGAGGGGTGGTGGCTGATGGATAACTTGGCGGAGGGATGGTGGTAGTCTCCATACATGACACCAGCTGCCCCGAAAAAACATTGCAGCTCGGGGCGGACTGCCCCCGACCCCACTAGCTATGCCACTGGTTGAATGTTCAGCAATTCCCACCCTGGAAGTAAACCCCAAATCTTGGATCAAGATGAGAAAGATTCTTCTTGGAATCCTAATGCTATGTTATATTGGCCAACCCTTACCTTTGCTAAGGCTATTTCATCCTTTCTTCTGAAATGCCAGGGGACCCTTTCTTATTTCTGCACACTCCTCTTCTAAGGAGGAGACAATGATTGGTTGGAGGAATATACCCATTTCTTTGTGCTTCCCTATAGTGAGAACATCCTTCAGAAGCAAGTAGACACGTTTAATTGTAGACTGATCTTCTGAAATAAACTCCCAGCCAATGGAATGGGAACTTCCTGCAATTTAGGAGTCCATGTGCGTATTCATTTTTGACTGCACTGTCTCCCATCAGTTTCTCGACCTGCCTTTCATGGAAGACCAATAGAAAGACATTGCTGTCTCTAGCTCTGCAACCAGCAGGTGACCCCCCCACCCCTCCAATCCCTCAAACCTTCCTGACATTCAAATTGGGATTTTTGCCACCTGCATTGTCACAGCGAGTAAATATCTTTCACACCCTTCTTCGACATTTAAGGGACCATTAAACATACTAAGGCATACTAAGACTTAGCGTCATCTCTCAAAGTAAAACACACAGGTGAGGGACGCTGGCCTAATACCCTCCTCCGACAGAGAGGTGTCAGTCCAGTATTTAAATAAAACACAAACTAACAGAGAGTGATCGTGTAAATGAGGTGGAATCTGCTCATAACTAAGGGCTGGGACACCAAAGAGAGACGGGGGCTTCAGTTGTCTTGAGGCAGAATTGGCCAAGACGTCAGTAAGCAACTTGAAGTCAATTACGTTTTAAATGTTAAACTCCTGGCAAGGCTGACTCAGCCCTTCCTCATTCTAAGGCATATAATCTCATAATATTTACAGTGCTATAGAATAAAAAGTATAGGTGTGGTAGCAAGTTATGTATCAAAGTACACAATTCCGCATTATCAGAAACTGCAACGTTCTATTTATGCATACGGAGTAAAAATGAACAGAATGCTAGGTATAGTTGACCAAAGTGATGTCTATTTCTGAACTTACTGTATAGTGTTTGATAAAATATATCTACAAAGCATTATGCACTTCGAGGTTCTACTGGTACACCTGTATGGAAATACTTATGGGCATTTTTACAATAAACTGGTGGAGCGCAGTGTAGCTCCAGAATTGCTAACGCTGTGCTGAGTCAGTGTAAAAAATGCAGGGATACGCCATATTCACAAGAATCTGGTGCACTCCTGCGTTTCCCCTAGCGCTCGTGCTAAATCTAGTGGCCTAGCGCCAATGCAAGGGTGTCAGCATTGAAGAGAATGATTGTTCATGTGCAGGAAGGTGTCCCCTCCTGCACATAAACAATCTTAAATGGCGATTTGTAACTTCTATGTGTGCTGCTCTGTGCAGCACACATAGAAGTTGCAATTTGTCATTTTTAAATGATTATGCAGGAAGGGAAGACTTCCTGCACATGAACAATCACTAATCATGATTTCTCCTCCTTTCGCCAGTTTAAGACCAGGTTTTCCCTGGTCTTGTTTTTGGTGCTGCCCCATATTTATATGCCACCATTGTAATATAGCGGGCAGCATCAAAAGTAATAGGTGTTGCTGCGGAACGCCCACTGCAACACCCATTGCCTGCCCTTTTCACAATAAGTGCTGCGTGAAAAGGAGCATTCTTTACAAAGCGGCGGAAGCCACATTAAGTGGCTTATTGTCATTTTGTAAATTAGGTGAAGAGATTATCTGCACCAGAACACCCAAAAAAGTGACGTTATGGTGGCAAGAACCCCTTGTAAATGTGCCCCTTGGAGTTCCTACTTTCTAGAACATACTTCATTAATCCTTATGTTGCTGTGTACGGGGATGTTAAATGTACAACCAATAAGAACCAGGTGACTTCCATGTGTTCTATATGTGAATTTCAAGGTCAGTGTCAAACCATTTTCAGAGGGCACACAGGGGTTTGCGGGGAACGGGATTTTAATATCAATTTATGATTATGATAAATTTAATAAAGAATCCCATTCATCTGTTTTGGACCGATAATATCTGTCATTGAGGAAAGGACCACCCCCGCATTGGTTAGACAAACCCCATTAACTGACGCCACTCTTAAGAACCACTTACAACTGGTGAAGTTTCAAAAGTTTATATAAAGATTAATTTGAATACGATACAATCCACTCAGGATAAAATCTCAAAGTATGCAATACAAAATCAATTAAAATATCAGTGGCTTTAAGCTTCGGTGTGAAATGGTTCCTTCTGCGTCATCTGCAGTAAGACAAAACAATAATCAAGTTAAAACTGTCCCTACTCTAGGCTATGTGACAATCCTACTTTGCAAGTTTCTTCCCTAAAAAGGTGTCAGCAGTTTGACTCCCTAAGAAGTTCAAACTCTCTCTAGCCTCTAAAGGAAATCTTAAGTTTCAGAAGCAGTACCCTATCTGCCTACCCATCTGCTCTCTAAGGGTCCTCGGCCTACTGCTCCCTTGCGCTGTGATGTCTCAGCGCATCTGCTCAAGGCATCTACCCTCGCCCTTGCTCTGAGCAATTCGTCTCGCTGTTCCTAATCTCCCAATTGCTACCTCCTCCCCGGGGTGCTGTCCCTAAAATACACAATCACCGTGTGAGTGGAACGCCCCTTGACGCCCACCACGGACTTCCCCCGATGATGTCAACTTCCTGCTTCTTCCATTGGTCCACTCTTCGCGTCGTCCGTTAAGTTGACCCTTCTCCTTTGGATGTCATCTTCATCATTTCATCGTCGACATTTATTGACTCTCTCAGCTCAAGTGTCATAGGAACTTGGACAAGGCCTTAACTTATCTGTACACTTCTTAACCTTCTAGATCATATGAATGGTCTTGTCAAAACATAGTCCACTTCAACGTATACCTCTCCTCACGTTCGAACAACAAGTTCCGTCCGGCATTGTCACCTTAAATCTAACAAGTGCTAGACTTCTCGGCTCTCACGTTCACATCAACTATTTACGACCTTCACAAGACCACTAAATTACATTCATGTGATTATGCTCCTTCGGACTCTTGGTCAGTCAGGTTAGAAACACAAATGACCCAAGCTCTTCCAACATTCCTATAGAAACTCTCTCGACGGTATAACCCTTGGCCTACATTCATATATTCGTACTTTAACAAAAGCCCTAGTTATACTTAAACACATTCTACATTAGACATATACTTATATAGAATACGACTACATAGAACATAACTTATGCATTTTCCTTGGTTACATCTTTATGTAAGTTCTCTTATACATTTATCCACGTTTACGTCTTTCCACGTTATTTCCTCGCCGCTTCTCTCAATGTAAAGTTACACATTTTAAGTTACACACGTACACGAATTCTACTGTGCACGCTCTATATTTCATAAGCATTTATACACATTTCTATACATTTGCCCTTCATGTATACGGGGTTTCTAAACTTAATGCATTTTAACGTGTGAATACATTTACATTTCCTATCCCATGTTATCACATTCGTTGGCCCTTATGCTATAGTTGCCAACTTTACATTACGATGTGCGTTTCATTCCTACGTTTATAACATATAAGTCTAAATATGGCTACTATATACCTTTCGTTCAAATTGCGCTCTCTCAGTTCCCCCCTTTGATGACTTTTAGGAGTCATCACTAAAAGCAATTTGAATACATAGTTTATACTGAACTAGTTACATCTGTTCCTCTTTTTATCGATTCAAGCGTTCTCAGACTTTTATACTGTTGATCTTGTAAAACAGCTAGTCTCCTTTCTTGGTCTCTCATCGATCTTTGTAACTTGTTCGACCTATACCATTTATACAATTTTACTAATCCTAATAATATAATTATACAAATTACTACTATTAATACAGGCTTTAAAATGTACCAGACTATACCCTTGCTTATATTAGCAAACCAACTTCCAACCTTGCCTACTCCATTTCCTACTTTTTCCCAAACATTTATTTTTGATAAATCTTCAATTTCTTGATGAATCTGTGTAATGTTCTGTATGACTTTCTCAAGTGGTTTTGAATTATCAGGAATATAAGTACAACATTCCTGAACTTTCAAAGCCTTACAAACTCCGCCTTCCTTTGCTAATATTACATCTAAAGCAAGTCTGTTTTGTAATACCATTGCTCTAATCGACTGCATTTCACCTTCTACTAACATTAAAGATCTTGCAGTGCTGGCAGACAATCTATCCACGACCGTCGCTAACCTTCTAATCTTAACATCGTTAAGAATCAAACCTAACAATGGAAACATCGCTCCAAATACATCTCCTACTACTTCTGCATCTCCTACTTCTCTTTTCGTTCTCCTCGAAGCCTTTCCTTCTATGACCGCCAAATCCTTTGCATGATATATTTTGGGGAAGACAATTGCCAAGTAACACGAACCATACCAATTATCTGGAAGTTTTACATAGGCATTTCTCCCACATACAAAATACACATTCGGAATAGCTTGCATCCCTTTCATAAAATCCTTTGTGTAGTACTCTAACCTAAAAGAGTGCTCACAACTAACTTCACCTACAAATTCACTCTCATAATACGTTTTGCTTCGAGTTAAACATAACTTTCCTTTCTGCGTTCTATCCAATGCTATTGGACCATTACTACCTTTCTTTTTATGTGCCTTCTCTTCTTCCGTCCAGTCTATTTTCCATTGTCCTGACATTTTTAGAATCTTCTGCCGTCTGCATCGATCATCTACTTGTGCTATAAACCTTTTCTCTACTTCTGATACTTTGCAAGTCAGATTATTTCTACGTGCATATGATGTATCTAACGTATCCCAAGGAAGAAAGAATTTAGCTAGTCTATCTTCCTTTTTGTAGTAGTCCCACTTATTCATTTGCTTATAATTCGGAACTTCAGGCAGTACCGAATCATAATTCGAAAAGTAGTACTCAAATCCTTCTCTACCATAAAATATACTAAGCAGTAAACTACATGTGATCCCATAAGTCAATGGGAGATGGTGATACCTAATGCCTTCGTCTACAGAAGCCGGCAATTGCATACAAACGTAGCAATCTTTGGCCTCCATGGCATCGATATATTCATACAATAACTTGGCATATGCATTTGACCTAAAGTTTCCCTGTGACTCGTCTATGTGTAATCTACGAGCTTCATCTGCAAGTAACGCCTTTTCACGTATAACATTGCTCTCCTCCTTCTTTCCCACAAGAGCAGGTTTCAAAGTCGTTACAATTTTTACATTCGCTATTCTTTTATCGTTTTCATGGCCTGTCATGTAAGATATCGTTACTACTATGATTATGAGAAATATCACTATTGCTATAAGTGTACCTACTATACATCTAGCTTTTCTGTTTAGGTTGCCGTTCTCCATGTTATCAAAACAGCGTCCCTCGTTCTCCAGCGAAAGTTCTCTTTCCAGTCTTTGGTTACTTGTTTGCTTTCACAGTCTTTAAAGTGCTTGTTATCAACAGGTATCTTTTTCACCACAATGTCTTTTCTCTTCTTAGCAGCAGACAACCCTAGCCCTTCTCCGTCCTCTAAATGTAATCCCAAATTTTATTCTTCTTTCCACTCGGCGCTAGGTTATCTTCTTCTTTATAACATACGTACAGAAAGTCTTTTATGCATCAACAATTATTGACGGACCTGCAGCTTTCACAACAATAATTAACAGTTCAAAACGAATAACTTTTTCTTCTTCTTCGGTCATTTGCTGACCAACTGTTGGAAATTGTAGTCTTTTTAACACCAAATCTTGAATTTTACTCAAACGTGGGGGTCGGGGAAGTGTGAAAGTCAGTAACCCCTCAGTCTCAAGCCCAGGCGCCAACATCCATATCTCCACTGTCACGACTGGATCGAGAGTGGTTACCTTCACACTCTTCACTCTCCCAGATTTCTGTCCCCAATACATCTGCTAGATAAGTCCACTCTGGGGTGGCGTACCTTCTGCAGGGCACACGTACCCTCCTTGATCTTCGTGGACTCTCAGTTCCTGAATCTGTCGTCTCTTCCTCCTGATCCGATTCTTCAGCGATCGGGGCAAGAGTTCTTTCCTTTTTCCTTTCCGAAGTTGGCCTTTTCCTTCTCTCCGGCCAACTAGCTTCTTTGTTTTCCCTCTTCCCGCTCTTTGTTACAGGACCCGTCTCCTGGTCACTCTCAACTTGTTCAGTTTCTGATTCGGTCTCCCAGTTACTGTCTTCTCCTGAGACGACTTCGGTCTCGCTAGTGTCCCGACCTTCGTCACCCTGTTCCAACACAGTTTCAGTTTCTTCGCTCACCTCCACAGTTTGGCTTTCCCCCTCTATGGCTTCTCCGCTTCCCGCCGGATTCTCATCCGAGAGAGGAGCTGTGTCTTCTGGAGGTGTTGGCACTCTTCGGGTGTGTGAGGCATGTATCCAGTTTGGCAGCCCTCCACACTTCACTGCAGTATTCGTTACAAGTATAACTTGAAACGGTCCTCGCCAACGCACGTCTAAGCAGTTCTTCCTGACGTGTTTCTTCACCAGGACCCAGTCCCCTGGACTCAGGTCATGGCACAAGTCTTGTATTGATGGAACCTCTGCAGCCTGGACCTGGAGGGACACAGAATTTACGGCATCAGATAGTCCCTTGCAGTAGTCCAAAATCAAATCGTCTGTGATGTTCACTAGCGCTGCAGTCGGAATCGATGGCAACCTCATAGCTCTCCCCATTAGCACTTCATGTGGAGAGAGGCCTGTTCTTCTATCAGGTGTGCTACGTATGCTCATGAGAACTACTGGAAGTGCGTCTGGCCAACTCAGGGATGTCGATGAACAAACTTTAGCCAGTCTGGACTTGATAGTACTGTTAATTTGCTCTACGATCCCTGAAGCTTCCGGTCGATAGCTGCAGTGTAACTTCTGATCGATGTTTAAAGCTGAACACAGCATCTTCACCACTTCGCTATTGAAATGAGTTCCTCTGTCCGATTCCAAAGAGGATGGCACCCCAAACCTCGGTATCAACTCTCTAAGTAACAATTTTGCTACTGTAAGTGTATCGCACCTACGTGTAGGGTAAGCCTCGACCCATCTAGAAAATATGCAAACAATCACTAGCACATATCTAAGTCTGTTGCATGGAGGCATTTCTATGAAGTCAATCTGCATCCTATTGAAAGGCCCCCCAGACCTTCCTATGTGACTCAAGGTAACTGGTGTTCTCTTACCCACATTTAGTTGCTGACAGATCGTACATCGCTGACACACTGCTTCTGCCGCTACTCTAAATTTAGGGTTAAACCACGTTTGCCTGAATACTCTCACCATAGCATCTCTTCCTATGTGAGCTGATCCATGCAATTTTCTTGCCATCGGACTAATGAGTTCATTTGGTAATACTGCCCTTCCGTCGGCAGACACCCAGAAATTCATTTCACTTTTCTCGCCCCCAGCTGTTTCCCAGCCCTTTTTCTCATCATCTGGTGTATTTTCCTGTACTGCTCTCAATTCGTCCCATGTATCTATGGTATCTAATAACATGGTCAATTCAGTCATTTCCTGGATTCCCCCCACTTTTGCATCAGTGTGAGAATATCCCTGCTCTGCGCAGTAACGCGCTACCTCATCGGCATATTTATTTCCTAATGATACAAAATCCGTATTCTTCGTATGAGCTACACATTTGACCACAGCTATGGCCATTGGTTTTTGCAAAGCCTCTAACAGAAGTTTCACGAATTCTCCATTCCTAATCGGAGAACCCGAGGAGGTCATGTAACCTCTTTGAGACCACAACTGCCCGTAATCATGAACTACGCCAAATCCATACTGACTATCGGTGTATATAGTGACTCGAAGTCTTTCGCCTGCTAAGCAAGCACGAGTCAAAGCCACAATTTCAGCTACCTGTGCGGAGTGTACTCCTTCCAGGCAAGCGGCTTCTATAACTCTGGTAATCGTGCATACTGCATAAGCTGCTCTCAGCTGACCGACATCGTTTCTTACGCATGAACCATCAACGAAGAAAATTTCGTCTGGGTCTGTCAATGGCTCATCTACGATATCAGGTCTCGGTTTGGTACATAGTTCAGTCACATCGAGGCAGTCATGTTCTGTACAGTTTTCATCTTCCACTTCGTTCGGAAGTGGCATCAAGGTTGCAGGATTCAAGACAGAGCATCTTTTTAGGGTCACATTCTCGGCAGCCAGTATGACCTGCTCGTAGCGTGTGAGCCTGCTATTCGTCAGATGCTGAGTCTTCGTCTTTGTCATTAACAGTTCTACAGAATGTGGTACATACACTTCTAACGGATGACCCATAACTACGCTCTCAGATCTTTCAATGCTGACACCCGTTGCAGCTACGGATTTCAGACATCCGGGCAACGCTGCGGCTACTGGATCTAATGTAGCCGAAAAATACGCCACTGGCCTGCGCGCATCTCCATGGACCTGTGCCAATACCGCTAAAGCGCATCCCTCTCTCTCGCAGCAGTAAAGCAAAAAAGGTTTCTTATAATCCGGCATTCCTAGAGCCGGGGCGCGACATAAGTCCTCCCTCAGCTGCAAAAACGCCATCAAACAATCTTTGTCCCATGGTACCGGATCACTTACTCCTTTGTGCGTCAGTTGTAATAACGGTTTGGCCTTCAGTGAAAAGTTTGCTATCCACTGTCGACAATAACCAACCATGCCTAGAAACATCCTGACTTCTCTTTGTGTTGTAGGCGCGTTCATTTTCATAATCGCCTCAATTCTGTCTGGAGACACCTTCCGCTTTCCCTTCTCAATCCTGTGGCCCAAGTATTGCACCTCAGTCTTACAATATTGCAACTTACTTGGAGACACCTTGTGTCCGTTCTCAGCCAAGTGATTTAACAAGGTGATGGTGTCTTCCTTGCAAGCTTCCTCAGTTTCTGACGCAACAAGGAGATCGTCTATGTACTGGACCAGAACTGAACTCTTGGGCAGTACTAGACTCTCAAGATTTCGTTTCAATAACTGGTTAAAGATCGATGGGCTCTCTGTATACCCCTGAGGGATACGACACCATGTTAAAACGCGATCTTCCAGTTTGAAAGCGAAAAGATATTGGCTCTCTTCATCTAACGGTATCGAAAAGAAAGCCTGACACAAATCTATCACTGTGAACCATTCAGCTTGGAACGGTATCTGAAACAATATCACTGATGGATTCGGTACCACTGGACAACATGAGACAACAATGTTATTAATCTTTCGAAGATCCTGTACTATTCTGTATTTTCCACTAGGTTTCTGCAAACCCATGATCGGGGAGTTACATGGACTTCCCACGATCTCCTTCAGTATTCCCTGTTTAATCATGGATTCGATCACAGGCTTTATCCCTGCAATCGTCTCTGGTGTCAACTTGTATTGTGGTGTTCTTGGATACTCAGCATTGAGTCTTACCAAGATTTTTACCGGTTCTACTCCTTTGATCAATCCTATTTCTTCCCCAGTAAAATCCCACACCTCAGCTGAGACTTTCTCCCTCAGGTCCTGTGGAAGCTCCTCCACTGTTAAGGTGGGATAAAGTTCCACGCATTCCCTTGAGTTTACAACTTTAAAATCAGCGTCCTCATCATTGGTCTGCACTTCTACTCCTTCTGGTGTGCAATGTATCGTGCAATTCAGTTTGCACAGCAAATCTCTCCCTAATAAGCACACAGGACTAGAATCGCAGATCACGAACTGATGTTCGTCACTGTAATTCCCTATCCTCACCGACACTGGTTCGGTCAAGGGATTTGTCATCCTTTTGTTCGCAACTCCTACCACCTGTACCGTTTCTCCTGACATTGGCAGACCCGGGACTACCGCAGATCTCAACGTAGATCGAGTGGCCCCTGTATCCACCAAAAAGGTTGTAGGACATCCCGCTATTTCAGCCTCTACGTATGGTCCTCTCTGATCTACTTCCAAGGCGGCTCCTAGAGTACAGTCTTCGTCCCTACTAGCCCGCTGCCCTGTAAGAGGATCAACGTAGTAACATTCCTCTCCCCCTACAAACAATGGCATCTGTCTGTAGGTTTTTCCTCCGTTCGTGATGCGAGGTGGTTGAGGAAACGGGGCTCGAGGAGTCTGAGTCCCCCGTTTGACAAACTTGCCCTTCGGGACTGTGGCTCCCTTAACCACGTTGTTCTGAACCTCTTCCTCCTCCTGCTCTAATTCCCCTGTCTCAACGTTGTAAGGACACTCGCGTCGCCAGTGTCCCACCTCGTTACACTGATGGCATCTCGTCTTCTTTTTCAGCGTCTCGATATCCATTCTCGGTCTCGGTCTTTCTTCCTCGTCTCTGCTCTGATTATCCTGTTTCCTTGCCTGCGTCCCTGTTCCCTGCTGTCGCTGTTTATCCTTTCCAGCAGCTTGCATTTGCACTAACATTAGCTTTTCTTTAAGCTTCTTTGCCTTCGAGTCTATCTCGTCACTACAATACCTTGCATACCTCAGAATCTCGTCTAAAGGTTTGTTCTGCCAACAGATCAGATGCTGTTGGATCATTAGGCATATTTCTGGTCTTAATCCTAAGACAAACTTTGAAACAAACTGTCCTATGTCCTTGGGATCCATCACATCTAACCCGCTGTATTGCTTGAATGCTTTCAGCAACCTCTCGTAAAACTCATGCACTGTCTCTTTCGGCTCTTGGGTAGTCCGATCTATCTTTACCCAGTCTATGTCTTGTACCGGCACTTTCTCTTTTAGCCACGTTATTACCCTCTCGTACTTTTCCATGACTCTATGAGATGGACCATTCGTCCTGGCTTCTCTCGTTGGCTCACAAGTGGGCCAGTCGACACTAAGCTTGCACGCTGTCCATAAGTCTCCGGGTACTACGATATCGAACAGTGTGTTCAAATCGATCCACAGTACCTTCGAGATCTTCACGAATCTTTCTACCTGCTTGTACCACTCAACAGGATTATCCCTAAGCTTTGGGAAGGAATTAGTAAATGCCGCCAAATCCCCCCTAGTCCAGGGCACATGGACGTAGCTTCCATTCGCGACCTCTCGCAAAGGGAAGGCTTCCATTCGCATCAAATCTGTGTCCTGGGAACCCTCAAGTACACTCCGTCTAACGGAGCCCTTTCTGGACCATCTTTCCTCCCATCTATCTAGATCTCTCCATATTCTGATACTTACGATCAATTCCCGTATGTGTACTTTCAGCGCGATCGTTCTGCGATCATCCAAATCCTGATCTGTGCAAGTTAGCCTGTGGTTACTCTGTAAAGCCTTAGTTCGTGACAGGTCCACCATGTACCTGTTTGCTAAATTAGATAAGTTCTCATGAACTGACCTCGCTCTTCGAGTAATATCTTTGGATAGAAACAGTATCTCATCTGGTGTATATGAGTTTAATCTCTCTAGTTGCACTGTACCATCAATCAATTCATCCAGATCTGCCTTCAAACTCATCACATCAAGCCGTTTCGCTTTTATTTCAGCTTTCAGCATCTCAGTTCTATGTTCTTCCCTCATATCCCTCTCACCTCCACTATGCGCCCTACGCCTGAGCACAGGTGAGTTATGAGGAGCTCTGCTTCCTTCTCTTCGTTCCCACCCTTCGAGATCCCAAGCCTTTCCATCTCCACGTGGGGTATGGTGGAATAACGCTCCGTCCCCCAACCCTACATTCCGATTTCTAAGCTCGGTTTCTCCAGATGTGAGATAGGATCCACCGTTCGATTCTAACCCATTATAACTTGCTTGTTGTCTGGTGTCACTTAATAAACGATAGGGTCCGTCACGGCCCTCCATGTTCCCGTGACCTCTTTCGCGATCACCGGAGGAATGGCGAGACGTTTCGCGACTTCCTATGTTTTCGTGACTCTGACCACTATCTCCGGATGTATGTCGAGACGCTTCGCGACTCTCCATATTTCCGTGACTCCAATGTCTTTCATTCTCACCTGGGGCATGGTGTGTGCACCTGAAGGTATTCCGGTACTCCTGTGTCCTATGTTCCCCTTCACTAAAGGTGACACGAGGCACCTCGCCACACCCTGCACTTCTGTCTTCGCACATTAGCCTATTGCTGTTCTCAGTAGGATAGGTATCTCTTCTGCTCTCTTGGCTTCTTCCCTCCCACTCGGCGCTGCTTTCGCCAGCTCCACAATGAGAGAGAATCCTGTTATCCTGCTCTCTCCACTCGGATCCTGTTTCTAAACTTTTATTCCGAGCTTCTTCGGCAGCGTCCCATTCTCTCAGGTATTCCCTTAGTTCCTTATGGGTTTTCGGTTTAGGACCCCTCAAATCCATTGACCCTCTCCGACCTCGCTGTTCTACTCTGGGACCCGTTGCGGAATCAAATGGGGTACTCCGACTTATTGGTGCTCGTATCTGCCTGTGGGAATTCATTGTGGCATTCCTATTGTCCTCTTCTGCTCTTTCATTATCCCACCGTGCCTGTTCATCCTGCTGGACCCCTTCCGGGTTATAGATTGACACAATAGGACCTATGGTGACCGGAACCTGTAAAGCGTCCGGCATCTGGTATGACCTAGCGCATTGCGTCTCTGGCACGTTCTGGACCACAAGTCTTCCCACTACTCTCTGTTCCGGACTAGTTTGGGGTATCTCTACGGTCTTAGTAGCGTCCCACTCTGATACCGGGATCGACTTATACTCTCCCCACCTAGTTCCGTCTACTTGCGGTAATATGGGACTCGCAAGTTCACCGCTATATGGAGGTGGTTTATCTGTTAACAACCTGTCTATTAGATCCTCCTCCGACTCACTTTCCTCATCTTCCTGTTCTAGAGGTTTTCTTTCTCCCGTAGCCTCTATCATGGTGAACAATTTGTCCGCTTCTATCTTTTGCACCCTCCATTTCTTGGCTTCATCGTCCCATTTAGCATCCTGCACTGCCTTTACCGATCTTCTCACTCTTTCTTGTCGCCTCTTTACGCCCCTTTCGTGTGCTGTTCTAAACCACACACCAAGAGCTTCAAATTGTGTTGGCCTCGGTAGAGGTCTCATTGAAAGCATCGTCGCCTTCAGTTGGTTCAACACTTCTAATTTAAACGTTCCGAATCTTGGAAACGCCAACTCTTTTTGCCCTTCAGTTAGCCTATGCCACTCAGAAATCCACAGTATTGAATGTAAGCCTACATTTACTGCCATATGATATGCTGGTGTGCCTTCTGGTGGAGCTTCTTCTCCGGCATATAAATTTCTCCTTTTCTTTTTAAAGATTTTCCCTAAACCCTTAAAACACTTCATTTTGCTTGATAACAACCACCAGTCCCTGTGCGACTCTCGCTAATCAGCCTATCCCAGCACGGTTCTACGCTGACGTCACTTGTATCTTCTTCAGCAGCTTCCCTCGTTTCTTAACTCGTCTCACGATTTCGCATGCGTTTTCATTCATACATTGAAAAATGACTACTTCCGTCCAAGCGATCACTTTTCTCTGACTGTACGGCCACAGTCTAACTGTAATTGCTACCTCAACTGGCACAGCGTCTTTCCTCTTACGGTCGGACACTTGCCTCAACTGATAGGTTACTTACGCACAGTAGACGTACGACCAGCGTCCGCTACTCATTCACTCACACATACGCTCCCCCTATCATCGGTCTGTCGGGAAATCAATGGTACCTCATGACCCCCTTTCAGTGGTAGACAAATTACTCTAGGTGTTCGATACACCCGAACCACTTAAGTCCTCTGGACATAAGATTTCATCCAGTTGCGCGCGCTCACAACTTTCCCTCACTCACACTACAGGCATTCAACTCCGCTTGACATTACAACACAGGAACAACATAAAACACCGCAATCTTACAACGCATGACCCTTATACTCACTCTCGACCGATTCTGCTGCTTTTCTCTCGACGCACCGTCAGCACCGTCTTCGGCTGCAATTCTTCTTCTGGTCGACGATGACTAGGGACCTTGGGGTAAACTAACCTGGCCTAGGTCGTCTTCCTCAAGAAGATAACCATCCTACTCTGCTATCAACTGCGGGGAACGGGATTTTGATATCAATTTATGATTATGATAAATTTAATAAAGAATCCCATTCATCTGTTTTGGACCGATAATATCTGTCATTGAGGAAAGGACCACCCCCGCATTGGTTAGACAAACCCCATTAACTGACGCCACTCTTAAGAACCACTTACAACTGGTGAAGTTTCAAAAGTTTATATAAAGATTAATTTGAATACGATACAATCCACTCAGGATAAAATCTCAAAGTATGCAATACAAAATCAATTAAAATATCAGTGGCTTTAAGCTTCGGTGTGAAATGGTTCCTTCTGCGTCATCTGCAGTAAGACAAAACAATAATCAAGTTAAAACTGTCCCTACTCTAGGCTATGTGACAATCCTACTTTGCAAGTTTCTTCCCTAAAAAGGTGTCAGCAGTTTGACTCCCTAAGAAGTTCAAACTCTCTCTAGCCTCTAAAGGAAATCTTAAGTTTCAGAAGCAGTACCCTATCTGCCTACCCATCTGCTCTCTAAGGGTCCTCGGCCTACTGCTCCCTTGCGCTGTGATGTCTCAGCGCATCTGCTCAAGGCATCTACCCTCGCCCTTGCTCTGAGCAATTCGTCTCGCTGTTCCTAATCTCCCAATTGCTACCTCCTCCCCGGGGTGCTGTCCCTAAAATACACAATCACCGTGTGAGTGGAACGCCCCTTGACGCCCACCACGGACTTCCCCCGATGATGTCAACTTCCTGCTTCTTCCATTGGTCCACTCTTCGCGTCGTCCGTTAAGTTGACCCTTCTCCTTTGGATGTCATCTTCATCATTTCATCGTCGACATTTATTGACTCTCTCAGCTCAAGTGTCATAGGAACTTGGACAAGGCCTTAACTTATCTGTACACTTCTTAACCTTCTAGATCATATGAATGGTCTTGTCAAAACATAGTCCACTTCAACGTATACCTCTCCTCACGTTCGAACAACAAGTTCCGTCCGGCATTGTCACCTTAAATCTAACAAGTGCTAGACTTCTCGGCTCTCACGTTCACATCAACTATTTACGACCTTCACAAGACCACTAAATTACATTCATGTGATTATGCTCCTTCGGACTCTTGGTCAGTCAGGTTAGAAACACAAATGACCCAAGCTCTTCCAACATTCCTATAGAAACTCTCTCGACGGTATAACCCTTGGCCTACATTCATATATTCGTACTTTAACAAAAGCCCTAGTTATACTTAAACACATTCTACATTAGACATATACTTATATAGAATACGACTACATAGAACATAACTTATGCATTTTCCTTGGTTACATCTTTATGTAAGTTCTCTTATACATTTATCCACGTTTACGTCTTTCCACGTTATTTCCTCGCCGCTTCTCTCAATGTAAAGTTACACATTTTAAGTTACACACGTACACGAATTCTACTGTGCACGCTCTATATTTCATAAGCATTTATACACATTTCTATACATTTGCCCTTCATGTATACGGGGTTTCTAAACTTAATGCATTTTAACGTGTGAATACATTTACATTTCCTATCCCATGTTATCACATTCGTTGGCCCTTATGCTATAGTTGCCAACTTTACATTACGATGTGCGTTTCATTCCTACGTTTATAACATATAAGTCTAAATATGGCTACTATATACCTTTCGTTCAAATTGCGCTCTCTCAGGTTACTGGGTCCAACATTGGTATAGGAGGCCTTGCACGCATGATGTACCGGTGCCCGACTTACTATGGATCCTGAGCAACTAGGCCAAGTACCCCTTCTTCACTTGACACAGTGCTAACTGTGTTTCAAGCAGTCCAAGGCTCCCTCCGGGGTGGGGTGAGGGGGGTGGTCTGAGAGAAGTGTAGATACAATTTAGTGAACATGACTCATACCTCAAAGAGTGCAAAGTAATGTCAATAAATTAATGCCCAACCAAATGCTTATTTCCATATTAAAAACAAGTACTTTATTTCTAATTCTAGGCATTCAAAGAAGTGAGATGACACTTATAAGAAATCACGCAATCCCTTTAAAGTCGGGGCTCTATTGTTTCAGTGGCAAATCCCTATCCCACCCGCTTCTCATACTGTGGTCTGGGTTATTCTCCATTCACTAGTGGCACTTACAGGGAATGCTCACTAGTAGGCCTCACTTAAGGGTGCACATCAACTCTTAAAAAGTAGTCAAAAGTGTCTTTGTTGCCTCAGCACCTATAGCAGCGAGTTCCTCTGGGTCCTGTAGGCCAGTATTAGATTTTTTACATCTCCAGCAGTGAGAAAGTGTTCAACACCTCAGCCTAATGGGGGCACTCCCAATGCTCCAGTCTTGCTTGGTTGAATCAGTAGTCACGTCAGAGATGCAGTAGCACCCAGCAGGAGTGGACTCTCCATGAGCTTGCACAGCCAGCTCCAGCAGCTCCAGCAGCTCCAGCGCTTGGTGCTATCTCCTCCAAGGTAAGTTCAGTGCTCCCCATCAGGGGAGAGGGGTTGATCCTGGCACTCCCAAACTGGTCAGTGAGGTCGATGTACTCACTGTGCCCTCCACTATCCACGGGGCAGGGCAGATTCTACACCCATTCGGTGCAGCAGCTGTCTCCTCACACCTCGCACCAGGAGTCCTTTCGACAAGGCTCCCCACTGGATCTCGCTCCCTCCTGTGCTCTCCTTTTCCTCACTGGGCACAATAGTCTTGACAAGCAAGCAGGCACTGGCATTTGAGGCGCTAAAGCAGGTGGTCTTGGTTTCCATGGGTGATATCTCTTCACCTTTCAGGGATACTAGCATGCCTTGGCACCCAGTACTGGTCGCTGTTAGAAGTCTTGTGGAGCTCCATCGCCTAATACAGACTATGTGACTATGTGACTTTTTGTCAGATGACAAATATTGGGGATATCAAATTGCCCTACTGAAATGCTATGTTGTGGCTCTGCTTTTTTGAAGTGCACACTTTTCTTCTCTTTACTTTCTCTTGAAAGGCTGCCTTTCACAGCAGGAGAGACTCCGTAGCTGATACTCCCACAACACAGGCCATGGGAGTCACTAGAGTTCACACCTGGAGGTAACCACGGTGATATGTGCATCACAAGGTTAATCTCTGGATTCAAGCCTCATTCTTTATGATTCCCTTATCAGCCCCATCTCCTTCCAGCATAAAATCAAACAGAGGGCAGTAAAACATGGAGAAAAAGGCAAAAAAGAGGGCAGAAAAGAGCAAAACTTATGACAGAAAAAGTAAAACAGAGCAGAAGAGGGAAAAACAGAGGGCAGATAAACAAACAGAAAAGTCGAAATGGAGGGCAGCAAAATGAGCAAAAAAGGCAAAAAAGAGGGTGAATGGCAAAACATAGGGCACATAAAGGAGCAGAAAAGGCAAAACAAAGAAGAAGAGGGCAACACAGAGGGCAGACATGAGGGAAGAAAAGGCAAAACAGAGAGCAGAAAAAAACAAGCAGAAAAGGCAAACTGAAGGCAAACTGTAGGGCAGAAACATGAGCAGAAAAATGAAAAACAGAGGGCAGAAAAACAAGCAGAAAAGGAAAAACTGAGGTTAGAAAAACGAGCATAAAAAGCAAAATAGAGCAGAAGAGGGCAAAAGAACTAGCAGAAAAGGCATAACAGAGAGCAGACAAATCTCCAAATCAGTGCCAATGACCAAGAACTAATGCGATGCACAAAGGTACATTTCCGAAGTTCGTATGAATATGTGGCGGCGCCTGCAGAAGCCGGGGAGATGACCAGCCACCACCTCGCAACAACGAACTAAAGACTACAAATGATAACCAGTTTGGACGTATTGTCCCGAGCAATAGGTCCCCCAAGTTGGGAATGTTCCCCAGAGTTACAGTTTGTCCCCCTTTATATCCTTAGTCTCTTAGATATCCTGGGGCGGGCGGGAAAGAAGAAGATTGGTGGCAGCAGACATCCTCAGGGAAGTGGGGCGGAGAAGGACCAGTGGGGTGGGCCGAATGTGAGGGAACAGGCACTCAGAGAGGACCACAGATTGATAAGGTGACACATGGCACATAAAATGCCGAACACAGTTTTGAAATTTGTGACATTGAACGTCAGAGGTATGCACACGGCCACTAAGAGGTATTCTGTCTACGCCTATATTAAGAGGCAACAGGCGCAGGTGGCCCTCCTACAGGAGACACACCTGACAGAACAGGAGGTAGGCCGCCTTCACAAAAAATGGTGGGGCATGGTTTGTGCCACAGCATACTCCGTCTTCTCCAGAGGTACACTTATATGGATCAGACCTGGGGTGCCATTTAAGGAGCAAACCCGATTAGTAGACAAAGAGGGGCGGTATGTAATCATGACCGTCCTGCTAGACGGCCAACCGATACTATTGGGTTGTATGTCCGCCCCCAATACAGAGCAAGACCAATACTGGAACAAACTGACCACAGTGCTAGCCCACCATACAGCGATACCTTGGCTCCTGGGTGGAGACTACAATTGTGTACTAGATTTACATCTAGATAGGTCACATCCTCCTCCAACACATTCCCGGCGTAAAAACAAATGGAACGCGTCCGTAGATGGGTGGATCATTGGGTATTAGCAGGCGCCTGGAGGACACAGATCCCAGATGCCAGACTATACTCCTTTCACTCCATCCCCCATAACCTATGAGTGAGACTTGACAGATTCCTATGTTCCATAGATCTCCTACCCAAAGTACAATACAATGACTATTTGGGGCAGATAGTATCGGATCACAACGCACACATAGTGACCCTTAGATGGAGACTACCCCACCCCCCAGGCCCAACATGGAAACTTCCCCAGGAGTGCCTCACCGATCAAGCCTTTCGCTGAATACACGGGGAATATATCCGGGAGCATTTCATACACAATGCTGGCTCAACCTCCTCTAGAGCAATAGAGTGGGACGCATATAAGGTTAGCGCCCGGGAACACTGTATCCAACAGGTGGTGGGGCTGCGGAGAACACTGGAACAGGCACCAAACAGAGCAGAGACCACATTAGCGGATTTGTCCCGGGTTATGGACCAGGGTAGGGCCACAGTCGCAAAGCTCTCAGCTGCGAAACTCTCGCACGTGGAAGCAATGCTAGACTTGCGCAAATACAACTTCCGCGCGTATGCAACGCGGTCGCCCAGGAAGGGCAATACAACAGGAGCATTATTGGCATGGGTTGTCAAACAGGACACGACATCGCATCCCATCACAGAGCTAGCAGATGAGACAGGGCGTCTCCAACACTCCCAACTTGACATCCTGCACATATTTCCTAACTACTACGCAGGCGTGTACCAAACCCAGCACCGGTGACACCATGTGAGCTGACACAATTTATGGGCACATCGACACTGCCCACAATCTCCCCTGCAGATAGGAAAGACCAGCAAGATCCAACCCTCAGATATAAAGCACGCCATCAGATCGTTAGCGAGAAAGAAAGCGGCAGGGATTGACGGGTTCCCATTAGAATACAAAAGCACATTCGCGGCCCAAAAAGTGCCCAACCTAGCGTCCACATATGAGGAAGCCCTGGCCAGAGGTATACAGCCCGAGTCATTCCGCGAATCGCTGGTGGTGACGTTTCCGAAACCCCATAGGGACCCCATGCTCCCGTCTTCGTATAGGCCAATTACACTCCTGAACGCAGATTGTAAAATCCTGGGAAAGATATTGCCCGATCGCTACAGTCAAATTCTCCCCACCCTGGTGCACCCAGACCAATGCGGCTTCGTGCCCGGACGCAACACCTCGCATAGTTTGTGAAGGCTGTTTCATATCCAAGATAGGGTGCAGGACAGATTCCCTTGAGCAGCGTGCCTGATTTTCGATCTCAAGAAAGCGTTTGATACTCTGACATGGACCCATTTGTTTGCAGTCCTTCGGAAGCTGAATATTGGCCCCATATTGATGGCATATACAAAGCTCTTGTACGAGGGTCTCACCTCCAGGGTGAGAGTCGGCAAACTCATCTCCGCTCCATTCCCGGTGGAGAGGGGGACCAGGCAGAGGTGTCCCCTTTCCCCCCTTCTATTCGCGTTGGCGGTGGAGCCCCTGGCCATACGGCTGCGGTGAGAGGGAGTGGCATGGGGTATCCCGATCGCGGAAACGGTGCACTGCGTATCATTATATGTGAATGGTCTGTTGATTTACGTCTGGGATGTAGCGTGAGATCTCACCGGTGGAGAGGGGGACCAGGCAGAGGTGTCCCCTTTCCCCCCTCCTATTCGCGTTGGCGGTGGAGCCCCTGGCCATACGGCTGCGGTGAGAGGGAGTGGCATGGGGTATCCCGATCGAGGAAACGGTGCACTGCGTATCATTATACGTGAATGGTCTGTTGATTTACGTCCGGGATGTAGCGTGAGATCTCACCTCGATATGGGCAGCCCTGCAGGAATTCTGAGACACCTCAGGTCTCAAAGTCAACTGGGAAAAGTCGACGATCTACCCACTCAGTCCTTACTTGGCACCACAAGACATAGGGATAGGTACGCAGACCTTAAAATGGAGCGAAGCCGCCTGCAGATATCTGGGAGTGCAGCTCTACCATTCCCCGGCAGACCTCTATGAAGGTAACCACTGTAAAGCATTGGCGGGCCTACGATCGGCGGTGAGTTTCTGAAAGACACTACCCCTGACACCCATCGGTGGGGTGGCCATAGCCAAAATGATCATGGTGCCCAGACTACTGTATCACTTTGCAAATTGCAAATTACCGGCGCGGCAGGTTTCTGGACCAGGGTCAGCGGACTCGATAATTCTCTCGCCTCGGTGCCCACTCTGATCAGCGATCACACTCGGCAACTCTGGGCATTAGCTTGCCTCATCTTCACTAACGGCCCCACCAGACCGCCGGGGATGCCTGGTCTCACCCTGGAGATACCCATTAAGGGACCATCTCTCAGGGAAGCCAGGAAGGGTTTCGCAGCGGTCGAAGCGCCTTGGGACCCTCCGGGTAAGTAGTGCGCTATATAAATGCCTATACATTTACATTTACATTACATTTACATTTCTTCTTTGAACTGGATACTCTGCTCACACTGCTGATATGGGGAAATGGCCGGCGCAGAGTAGCATTGCGCACATTATATTTCCCACCACATGCGGAGGTCTAGGAGCCCCGTCCTTTGAATCATATTTCCTCGCTGCGCAACTTCAGTGGCTATCTCACTGGACAGCAGAGAAATACATAGGTGAAACGATCACTGAGACCGGCGGACTACCTCTTCCCGCCATCAGGAGAATGCTCCTGCCAGGCACCAAGCCGGCCCTCATAAACCCGATACAGGTCTCCATAGCTCCCAAATGCATGATGCGAGTACACAGAATGTTAAAAGGGCAACCGCTATACTCCCCACTGCTTCCCCTGGTGGGCTTCCCTCGAAAGGAAAAATAGTACTGCAGGAACCCTATAGGTATGGACCGATCACGAAGTGACAGAGGTAGAAGGATTGTTCCACTAGGGGCAACTGAAAACATATGAACAACTCGTCGACTGGTATGACCTCCCACAAGGGCAATTTTTAATGCATAGGCAACTCCTAGACAGCGATCGCCAACACTGGAACCTACGGGACAGGGAACACCCAACACACCCGGTGCTTCACACGATACTCCGAATGGGGACATGTAGACACCTAGTAACATGGCACTACAAAGCAATCCGAGAACTGACTAACGTTTCCCTAGATAGCTTGAGACAATCATGGGAAGAAGATGTGGGCAGAGTATTCCACGACAAGGAATGGGCACACGCTCTGGAATACCCAAAAAGGTGTCCAGGAACGCACGGTTCAAAAACATACAGTTTAACATACTACACCGCGCATATCTCACACTAGATAAATTCTGGAACTGCCCATCCCTGCAGCAATACTGGACCAAGATACACCAAACACTGCTCACAATAGTTAACCTGTTACACATTGACACATGGGAGACCTGTGCCTTGGGAACCTACAGAAAGAAAAAATCTGAAAAACTGCAGTGGCGGTTCGCATCCCTAGCTCTCCTCCTAGCAAAGAGAAATATAGCTATGCACTGGAGAGCCCCCACGGGCCCACCAGAAGCAGCCTGGATAAAAGCGGTAAACAAGTGGGGGGCAGCAGAAGAAAAGACCTTGAGGGAGGAAGAGGTGAAAGGTACACGCAAGCACCTAATCTCTCTGGAATGGGCGCAACTGTTAATGCAATTTAAACATGAGGCAACAGCTGCGGAGACACCGGTGCCATCCCCGCCCCAACCCCGCAGCCCCTCCCAACACCCCAGCCCGCAGGACCCGATATTGGGAGAGTGAAACCCCCGGTAGGAGAATGACATGGGACGGGCGGCCAACACCACTGGAAATATCATCTACTCCAGCGACAGATTGCTTCCATCCCCCTGCCACCCCCCCCTGCCCCCCCCCCCCGGAACCCTCGCGACCACACTCCTCGGACCAATGGCCAGCACACACTCCGCCCGCCATAGCCACTTACCCTCGCCCGCCCTTTGCACACCCCCTTCCTCTCTCTTTTGGAAGAAGTCTTTCCCCACAGTTTATAGTTAAGTTTCAGTCGGCGGTTCGGATACCGACTCACCTACAGAATATTAATGATTGATGACATAGCAAGGGGTCACATACACAAGCTGAGGGGAGACCAGCCACAGTGAAACACAACATCATGTATCGAGCTGACCTAGCAGCAAGTCCATTAGTGATGATGTGTAATCATACTTGATGGAATGGAACCCAAATGCTGAAGGTGTATTATGTTTGTAGATAATGTGTAACCATCATACGTGTAATAACTGACCTGTGATCGATCTGATGTACCACATGGGAATCTGAAATGTAAAACCCTAATAAAAAGATTTAAACAAAAAAAAACAGAGAGCAGACAAATTAGTAGAAAATTCCAAACAGAGGGCAGAAAAACAAGTAGAAAAGGAAAAACAGAGGGCAGCAAAATGAGAAGAAAAGGCAAAACAGAGCTGGAGAGGGCAAAACGGAGGGAAGAAGAATGAGCAGAAAAAGCAAAGCAGAGGGCAGGAAAACGATCAGAAAATGCAAAATAGAGGCCAGAAAAACAAGCAGAAAAGGTAAAACAGAGGACCGAAAAATGTGCAGAAAATGCATAACAGAGGGCCGAAGAATGAGCAGAAAAAGGCAAATCAGAGGGCAGAAAAACAGGCAGAAGAGACAAAACAGAGCAAGAAACAAGCAGAGGAGGCACAAGCAGAGGGCAGCGGGTGGGCAGCCGGCAGAGGGTAGTAGACTTCTTCCTCATTTTCCTCTGCCTTAGCCATGACATTCACTGTGTAATCTCTCCTGAGGTAAGATTCCGCCTGTTCACATAGAACATCCTCTTAGGTTTCCTTGTGGTCCCTGTGTCCACCAAGTAGTTTACCTCAGACACCTTCAGAACTAGACTGTATGACCCAAATTGTTGTCCTCCAAAGTCCTTCGACAAATGGACTTTAGCAGCTTCTGGCCTTTCAGATGCCATGTCAGTGTAGCTTTCTGGTCTTACCATTCCTTTAACAGTGCTTGGCTAGCCTGAAGGTTTTCCTTTGTCTGACCTATGTATTTTGCCATCAACTTCCTGAGGCCAATCACATAGTCCATCACATCCTTCTGTGGAGACTCTGAGGTCCCTCCCCATGTCTCTCTGACTAAGGTGAGTGGACCCTGCACTGGGTGTCCATAGAAGTGTTCAAAGGGACTAAGCCCCACTCCCTTCTGGTGAATCTATCAGTAGGTGAATAAGAGACATGACAGGAGATGATTCCATTTCCTTCTAAGGTCCCCGGGCAGAGTTCCCATCATCCTCTTCAATGTTTTGTTAAACCACTCCTACAAACCATTGGTTTGTGGGTAATATGCCTTGGAAAAGAGGCATGTCACACCAGCTTGCTCCCGCATCTTTCACATGTAAGAATAGATGAAGTTGGTTCCTCAGTCAGAAATTACCACCCTTGGAAATCTGATTATAGATAAGATCCCTATTAGTGCTCCCTCTTCCACTCTTGTAGTCATTCTCCTTGGATGTACAACTTCAGGTTACCTTGTGGCGTGATCCACCATTACCAAGAGATGTGTAATGTAATGTAACGTAAATGGGTCTAATATAGAGCACCTGGTACTCTGTAGAGTGGAATCTTGGCTAGAAAGAGGTTTGCTGCTTGACAAGGGATCAAATGGACCAATAATGTCTATTCAACCCGCTCAAATGAAACATCCACAAATGACATAGACACTAACAGTGCCCCTCTTCCCTCCTGTCTTCCCACTCATCTTGCAAGCAGGACATGTTCTACCAACCGTCTCTATGTTGCTGCGCATCGCTGGACAATAGAGCAGAGGATCAAACCTATCTCAGGTTTTTCTAATCTCCAAGTGTTCTGCTAAGCACACTTCATAGGCCAGTGACAACATGAAGTCCCTGTGCACTAATGGAAACACTAACCTCTTGCTAGTTCCTGGCTCAGGATTTGCCGGTTCACTATAGAGTAGACCATCCTCCCAGCCAACATAGTGTTTCCCAACCACTCATTTGATGACCTGTTCTTGGACTTCCTTCCAAAGTTCCACAAGTGTAGGGCACTTCTACTGTGCTTAATGGAAATCTTCCCACGTAGGCCCTTCAGTAGCTAACACACCCTGCAGCCCAAATGGTTCAGTTGCAGTCCGATTGCCCAGACCAGCAACTAGACTGGTTCAGGAGCCTCCACCTCTCCTCCATCTAGAGCAAAAGATATGACCTCCCTGGCCATTGCCTTATCAGAGTCAGCCTTTTCCTGCAAACTAACTTGTTCTGGTCACTGCTAATTAGAGATGCTCCTAGTCTAACTCTGAGACTGATCAGGTCTGGTTAACAAGCTAAGGTTTTCCAAGCTATGAATGCCTCTGGTCCTGTCACCAAGCCTGGGGTAATCAAATCCTTGCCCAATTGAAATCCAGCTCCTTGTTTTTCCCCTAACCCTGACATAAAACAGCCACCTTGCCATTGAGCTCAGTCTCAACCCTGGCAAATGGATACCCCATGTCCTCCCCGCATGCTACAGTCCTGTATCCCTGGTTCCAGGGAATATCTCCTCAGGCTTAAGGTGCTTCAGTTCAACCATAGTGCCGAAGGCTCCAGTATGCCTAAGGACAGACACTTTCCAACCATTGATTTCAACTTACTGATGAGAAATACTTTTATTTGATTTGTTAAAATCGTTAAAGGGTGGAACATACCCCCATGTGGTAAACAACAACGTATTGAATAAAATAAAACATGCCCCATGTACTGGGCAGCATTGTACAAATGTACATGATGAGTAAAAACAGGGAGAGCGCTCTTGAATATACAAGAAGAATAAAAACAGGAGTAACACTTTATAAGGCAATGGCCCTCTCCTTAGAAGATACCAACTTACTGCACAAATACCACTGTGTTAGTATGAGTGTGCTTCAGAGCAACGGAGTCCATTTACCAAATTCCAATAGCTACTATACTATGTCCAACCAGTTCCTCTCAGTTACCTTCACCCACATGTAACATGCTTGCTAACACAGGTGTCACTTGATCAAGTTCTTTATCTTGATAATCTCTTTTAAAATGGCCCTCCTTGTGGCACTTAAACCAAGTCACCACTTTGGACTTTAAAAAGCCTCCTTGCATTCCTTTTTCCTGATTCCCTGGACCCTCCTCGAGACCCATGAGAATTGCCCAGGCCCTTATCCTCCGGATTGGGAGCCATCTGTGGAGGGTTGTTCTCACTTTTTGGTTAGAACTGTGATGCTCTAGCTATTTGTGAACCCTGTTAGCTAACCACTAATCAGCTCCCACTGCAACTTTTGCTGGACCCCTCTCTGTCAGATAAGACAGATATTGTCTAACTGGGGTAGAGCACTCCTCCTAGAGTCACTCTATCACCACCAACTGTTTAAGGGAGTGAAATTCCTTGGCCTCCATCCCTCTTACCTACTCATTCCAATCATGCAAAAACATAATAAATAAAAATCTTAAAAAGAACACCATCCACTCTCTTGCAGTCACAGAATCTTTGCAGATATTGAGCTGGCTTCAGCCCAAACCGCCTAATGAGAGCTACATTCATTCGCTCATAGGCCTTCTGATCTGCCAAAGGTATTCTCATACTGATGGCTGTCCCTTCCAGAGGCATGTGCCCCATTAAGGCTGCCTTAGACACCTCATTTAAGAAGTGACTTCACACTTACAACCCATTCCAAAATATCCTGACCTTCCACACACATATGCAAAGATATGGAAACTTGGCCACAACTTGGCCTGAACTGGAATTATAGTCACTTATCCCAGATGAAGTTGTCATTGCTGTCGTCCTAAGTTTCTTTCTCTCAAGGGATATCTTCTCCCTTTCCATCTCTCTTCACTTTTCTTATTTGTTTCTCCTCCTACTCTCTCTGTTTCTCCTCCCATTCTCTCTCTTTCGCCACTCTTTCTCTCACAATTACTCTTCCTGGGCCCATTTCTCCTGTCTCTCCCACCTCCTCGACTCTTGTCCTTAATATATCTGTGCTAAGGGCTTTTTTAGCCTGAATCCACGGTACTCCCTTCCTGGGTTCCTACTATGGTTCCCTACCCAGAGTCAACTTCAGCCTCATCCCTTTCACCCAGTGTCTCAAACAAGACCCTAATAAAATAAACAAGAACCTCTCTGTCCCTACTTCTAGGAATTCTCCACCCTTTGTCCCAACATAAATCCGTTCATCTGATCTATGGATATGGTGCTGAGATCAATTCCCATCCCTGTGTTTTCCATTGTCCATGTGTGTCGGCTTTGAGCGTAGAAGGAAAAAACTGGACTTTTTGCACTACTGGTACAAATTGAAATTGGCAAATTCCACCTCTGTGTCCATACTCCTGAATGTCAGGTTCCCCCCACTTGCCAGAACCCCTCTCAGAGAGCCAAGGGCCATGCTGGAGTTACTGGGCCCAACTGTGCCGGCGGGGGTCTTTTACTCCTGATGCCCTGGGGCCTGAGTTACTATGGACCCCAAACAACTGGGCCAAGGAACCCGTCTGCCCTTGACTCTCAGTGGTAGCTAGGATTGAGCAGTCCAAGCCTCCCTCAGGGGAGGGATGGGGTGGAGTGTAGATACAGTTTAGTGAACGTGACTCATAACTCAAAGACACTTTTGCGCACTTTCTAAAAGTCAGAGTCTTGAGTAAGGCCAACTAGTGTACATTCCCTGGATGCGGTCACCAGTAAATGGGGAAAACTCTGACCAAAGTACCAGAAGTGAAGGGGAAAGGGATTTGCATTGAAACATAAGAGCCTCTTCCTATGCTATTGATTATTACTTCTTTGAATGCATGGAGTTAGAAATAAAATGCTTCTTTTTAATATAGAAATACATATTTGACAAGACATACATTTATTGGCACTGCTGTGTGCTCTTTGAGTTATGAGTCAGCCTTCTAAAGTACATAGCAGGCCACAGCAGTAGGCACTCCTATGAGAGTACTTATGCAGGTTTGGGAATGAACTGAAGAGTGGGGACATTTTTATAACTGGTACCTTCTTTGAAATGTGAGAATATTCTGGAAGCTTCTCCTCCCAGAAGTATCAGGAATTTCTTGCCTCCCTGCCCAAAGGCTATTGTGAAGTTCTTTGAGAGCAGGGCACAGCCTATTGAAGTACAAGTAGGGCAATGCACCGCTCCACGTCTCCATCCTGCCTGAGATGGCCCATCCAGGCACACCTAGTTCCTCTATTGTGTGGCTGTGTGGGAGGAATACACAATGACCATCGGCCAACTACTCCCAGTCATGTGGCCCAGGAACACATGCAGGCGCCAAATTGTTAGGACAAGCAAACACCAACTTTCTAAAAGTGTCCTTTTCAGAATTGTGACCTAAAATCCGACTTTACCATTAATTAGGAATTTAAAATACAATTCCTTAGACACCACATGTGATTTTTCTAACTGCTCCCAATTAAAAGTGATCACGTATTGCAATAAGGTAACGTAACGTTATCCTATGAGACAGGTAGGCCTGGCAGTAGTGAAAAACTAATTTGGGAGTTTTCCAGTAGGAGGACATGTAAAACTTGAATGTATATGTCCAACTTTTTAATTACAATGCACTCTGCCCTATGGGGCAGTCTAGGGCCTACTTTAGGGGGGACTTATATGTATTGAAAGGGGAGTTTTAGGCCTAGGAAAGGGGTTAATTTGCCAATTTGAATTGGCAGTTTGAAACTGAACACACTTGCTGCAATGGCACAATATGAACTGAAGAACCATTAGTTGCATTTAATTTATCAGCCCTGAGAATATGGTATGCCAATTTACTAGAGACTTATAAGTAAATTAAATATGCTAATCAAGCATAAGCTAATTTTGTTATGCTTGAAGGAGATAGCACAAGCACTTTAGCTCAGTATATCGGGGCAAAATGCACAAAGTCCTAAAAACCTTCAAAAAAGGGATTTAAAAAACAGGAGGGGTGAAGGCAAAATGTTTGGGGGTGACTCTGCAGAGATTTCAGCCCAACAAACTCCATCACATTTGCTCATGAAAGGTAAATGCCTTAAGTTTCAGAAGGCTCAAATACCAATCAAAAGACTTGACTTTGGGAAGCAACTACACACAACTAATGTTGTATCTTGATTTTTCTAGGTGAATGGGACTGTGACATGTTTGCCTTTCTACTTTGAGGACCTTCAAGCATTCAGTTGTGGATTCAAAGTGGTTATCAAGACTGCTTTCGGCATGATATTGAAGTTTGATTGGAACTCAGCGGTTAGTGTTAGTATACCCAACACCTATGCCAATGCGGTATCTGGACTTTGTGGTAACAACAATGGAAATGGTGATGATGACTTGACAATGAAAAATGGAAACCCAGCATCCACCGAAAAGGAGTTTGGAGACAGTTGGAAAGTCGCTGATGTCCCAGGATGTGAAACCGAGTGCAATGAACACTGTCAAAGTTGCAGCGAAGAACAAAAGCAAGCGTACACAACCGAGGAGTACTGTGGGATCCTCACCAAGCCTGATGGCCCATTCAGTCAGTGCTATGACACCATTAACCCAACAAACTACTTTAAAGATTGTGTCTTTGACTCTTGCCAGACCCAAGGTCAACAATCAGCAACATGTAGTGTCATCAGGGCCTATGTCACTGCGTGCCAAGCCAAAGGTGTTGTGCTCAAGGAATGGAGAACAGACAATTTCTGCTGTAAGCTGGGAAATTATTTTATGTTACTCTATATATCATTGCTTGCTTAAATGAACCAGACACAGCATACACACATAGCCTCCCGTTTGTAAAAAAGCCATACTTTGATATGATACTGAGGTCACAACAGTAGATCCAGTCTTAGTTTAAAGGTCTGGTTTTCAGTGGTAAGATAGATAAGACAACTAGACTACACACACCTGGGCAGTGTTGCTTAGATATACAGCTGCAGTGTAATATGTCCCGTTCATACGTAGAACAAACATTTGCAATGCAATAGGTCTCGCATTTATGAGACTTTGAGCTTTTGCTACTGTAAATGTCAATAGCTTAAATTCTCGCAAATGGCCTATCAAATTTCAAATATTGTTTGTTTCCAAGCGCCCCATGCCACGCTTACACTGAATAGAGACACTGTCCCTTTCTTTAGATGAGCCGCATCTACAGAAAGGGGCATGGCCTCCATTAAAAATGCGAGCGCGGCATGGGGCCATTGGGCACAAGCAACAAAAAAAATAGATGTAAAGCAATAGGTGTCACATGTGCGAGAGTTTAAGCTATTGTCATTTACAATGCCTCAAACTGCGAGACCTATGGCATTCTAAATAAGCGGTCGCCATTGTCCTGGCTGCTTGGAAAGTGAAAGAGTGTATGGCACGCTGAATGTTGCTACAACGCACATCGTGCCTGCAGTAAGACAAAACTCACCAAAGAAATAGTGCTTACAGACTAAATAACATAGACGGTTTAACAGAAGTAAAAGGACCGGTCCTCATGAGAAGTTGCAAATGAAGACAAGGCAGTACTAAGGAGGGACTAACAAGCCGATTACCAAATCAGAAGCCAGCATTTACAAAGGACAAAGACACAAGCCAATGAAAAATATGGGTGGAGAGTGCACGGAGCTTCAAGTGCATACTCTAAAACAGCATATCTCGCAGAGCAGCGTATGTGCTGCCCAGGCTCGACCTAAATGGAGAAGCCAAATTCATCAGGTGTGTCCAAAGCCAGACTCATAAATGAGCCCTCTTTAGGAATACTAAAGATCCCTTAAAAGTATCCTTAACTCCTCCTTTAGGGTACTATTACAAGAAACGCAAAATTCTATGTGCATGTTCCCGGTGCCAGAATTTCCATTACTGTCTGGAATCTACATATAGAATTCCTCTAATTGTAAGGTAAGCCACTGGATAGGGTAAATACTATGGGCTCCGATTCGGCAGATTAGATTATGCATATAATTTCTAATTATATTGCTTTACACACAGGGCCGGACTGGGAGCCACAACCGACACTGGCAAAGTGCTTGGACCCCCCCCCCCCCCCAAGTTAGGGGGTTGGAGGTGCCACTGAGCTCTTTGAGGAGCCTGTATACGGCCGATTTTGGTGCAGGACCCAAAAACGGCCCCCACCCGTGCGGCACACCATGTAATTGCCCGGTGCCCTCTATGGCCAGTCTGGCCCTGTTACACACACATTTACAGCCATCCACTACGAGAAGTTGGTAAATGTGGGTGAGGTTCCTGTTCAGAGGGGTAAGAGGGTGGTGGCAGGGCCGGACTGGGAACCAAAATTGGCCCTGGCAAAGAGCTTGGCCTACGCCCCTGGGAGCAGCATAGCTGTTTGCCAGTGCCGGTTTCGCCTGTTTTTGTAATAGGGACGATTTTGCAGCTTTGCTATATAACTCCACGAAAGCCAAGACTCCTGTCACAGATTAGCGAATTAAATAATAACAATGTCCTTCTTATGTCTTCTGCAGATCCCAACTGTCCTGAAAAGAGTCACTATGAGTTGTGTGGCAGAGGCTGTCCGGGCACCTGCTATGGTCTTGCCCCGCCGACTGGCTGTGATGAGCTTTGCACCGAAGGATGCTTCTGCGACAGTGGATATATACTGAGCGGAGAGAAGTGTGTCCCCATTGCAGACTGTGGCTGCACGTACAAGGGCAGGTACTATCAGAAAGGAGAAGACTTCTACCCAGACACCACCTGTGAGGAGAGATGCAGGTGCACAGACAATGGAAACACAGAATGTGTCAAGATCTCCTGTGGTGTCAATGAGGAGTGCAAAGTTGTGGACGGGGTTCAGGGATGCCACCCTTCTGGATTTGGTGTATGTGTGGCAGTGGGTCACGGTCACTACATATCATTTGATCACCTTGACTTTGACTACCAAGGGACATGCACTTACACTCTTGCTACCGTCTGCAGTGACTATCCAGGACACAGGTTCTCAGTTGTGGTTGATAATGTAGCGGATGCCAAGAAGTTGATGGTGTCGGTGAACCACAACAATATCACCTTAAAACATGGTAGCAGATGGGCTGTGATGGTAAGATCTTTAATCAGTTTTTCTTTAGCGACTATATGTATACCATTTTTTAGTGACATCTAAAAAAATCAGTTAATTGAAATAAATGATTTAAGATGGCAAGTGGGGGCAGGCATGGCAGGGGGCTTTGTAATAATGTTAGTCTGAGCATGTGGAAAAGATTGGGATGTATTGGAAATCATGATAAATTGATACATACGAACTTCCAGAGATGATAATTATCTACCAATTTCTTAAACTAGTTCCCATTGATATTAGTAATATTAATAATGCTCAAAAAGATAGTTTGTTGTCGCAAATGTTTGCAATCAAATTTTTATTTAGCTTGATTGAAATTATTATAAGTAGTCGGTAATCAATTAAACATTCCTAATGGCCATTTAGTGATGACTGCTCTGTTTCTTTAAGTTCCAGTGTCTGTCTCCAGAATAAACTCTTTTTGACCAATCCCTAGAATATGGTTGCAAATGTGATTCTTATCCATTGGATGGATTTAACATTTTCAGCTCAATAATCATTAGATGTTATTGCCAATTGCCCCTGATTCCTGTCATTGTCTTGCAAACAGATTAATGAAGAAGTATACAATCTCCCCGTGACCTTGGATGGTGGACATGTCATGATAAATCAAGAAGGAAACAATATGGTGGTCCGCACAAGTGCCGGCGAGGAGGTCCTCTATGACGGAGCAGATTACGTGCAGGTGAAGGTTCCAACCACTTACAAGGAGAAGATGTGTGGCCTCTGTGGCAATTTTAATGACGATCCAAGTGATGATTTCCTGCTGCCAAGTGGCAAAACTAGCACAAATGTGGATGAGTTTTGTGAAGCCTGGAAGATGCCAGTGCAAGATTCTCAATGCACCGACGGCTGCGGTAGCAAATGCCCGGTCTGTAGCGAGGAAAGAACCGCTGTATACACAGCAGATACCAAGTGTGGCATGATCACAGCAACAGACGGACCCTTCCACAACTGCCACACACTTGTTGACCCCACCAACTATTTCAACTATTGCGTCTATGACATGTGTGTGCTGAGCAACGACCAAGAAGTGCTCTGTAACAGCCTGCAGGCATACACGGCTGCTTGCCAAGATGCCGGAGCAGAGATCCAAGCATGGAGAGAGACTGCTTCCTGCCGTAAGTCAGAGATTTGGTCATTTGATTTATATTTCTGATAAAAAAAGCCAACTTACTGGCTGCTTTTCCATAATTGTTCCCAAAAACCTGCATTGCATAAATTCCCAAAGCAATGATTTCCTATAAACTTGCAGTCTCAACCAAATTTCAAAACCCATGGAAAGCTATTAATGTTTAAACAGATTTCAACATTTCTTTTACCATTAAATTGTTACAGATGAATTCAGTGTTTTAATCTTGAGTTCAGAAATATTACTAAACAGCAAAGATTTTTACATATGAAGTACACACTAATTTTAAAATGTCTTGTTGCATTTTTATTATTGTTGTTACTAGATCTTGATTTGAATGCATGAGGTTAATATGTTTTCAATGTGACACTGATACACCATTTAGTTTTATATAGGATGTCAGCATTGTGACTTTTTATTAGTTACCTGTCGATATGTCCACTCAGATTATGTCCTCATATTAGTTACCTGTCGATATGTCCTTATCAGATTAGCCAAGAGATCCACCTTCAAAGACCGCCTGGACAACAACGCACACGACAGCAAAGAGCTCTTCAGCATCGTAAAGGAACTCTCCAACCCCAGTTCCAACACCAACCAAATCCTGCCCTCACAAGAACTGTGCAACTCGCTAGCCACCTTCTTCCACGCAAGATCGCTGACATCCACGACAGCTTCAAAACTACAACCGCCCGACCACACCAGACTCCACCTCACGCACGAACACCACCAGCACCAACTGCCTGACCTCCTGATCCAACGTCAACGACAACGAGACACGCAAGGTCATGAACTCCATCCACTCAGGATCTCCGTCAGACCCGTGCCCACACTCCGTATTTAACAAAGCAGACGCAGCCATGGCCCCCCAATTATGGAAGGTCATCAACATCTCCTTTGAAACAGCAACATTCCCAGAAAGCTGGAAGCACGCCGAAATCAACGCCCTCCTCTAGAGAGCCCAAGGTGGACCCCAAGGACCTCAAGAATTTCCGGCCCATCTCACTGCTCCCGTACAAGATTGGCCCGCCACCTCGAAGACAACAACATCCTTGACCCGTCCCAGTCTGGATTCAGATGAAACCACAGCACCGCCAAAGACGACATCAGGCTCCAACTAGAGAATGACAAAACATCAGCCCTCATCCTCCTGTACCTGTCAGCCGCCTTCGACACGATCTGCTATTGCACCTTAAAGACACGCCTCCAAGAAACCGGAATCCAAGAGAAGGCCCACGACTGGACCACGTCCTTACTCTCCGGCAAAACTCAGAGCGTCAGCCTCCCACCCTTCCGATCCGAAGCCACCGACATCATCTGCGGCGTCCCCCAGGGTTCTTCCCTCAGCCCAACGCTGTTCAACGTCTACATGGCCCCCCTCGCACAAGTGGCCCACCATCATGACCTCAACATCATCTCCTACGCTGACGACACCCAGCTCATCCTCTCCCTCACAAAGGACCTACACACTGCCAAAACCAAACTCCACGAGGGAATGAAGGCCGTCGCCGACTGGATGGCGGGCAATTTTTTTGGGTGACATTTTTGAAAAAGACATGTGTTGCAGCGATGCTGAAATATTTCAGGAACCATGAGACCTACATACTTCATTTTGGTGTCAAAACATAGGTTTCGGGAGCAAGGTAGTCTTATACAGACAGAGAAAAACTCCTCAGAGCAACCCTTCTGCCATTTTCCAAAATGGGGCTATAATAGAGGAAGAATAGATATCAATCAATCAATCAATCAAACATTTGTAGAGCGCACTACTCACCCGTTAGGGTCGCACTAAAGGGGGGGTGGTGCTGCTACTGCTCGAACAGCCAGGTCTTGAGAAGTCTCCGGAAGGTCAGCAGGTCCTGGGTCTGTCGTAGGTGGATGGGAAGGGTGTTCCATGTCTGGGCGGTGAGGTGGCAGAATGATCTGTTGCTGGTGGTTGTATGGTAGATGCGTGGAACGGTGGCAAGGGCGAGGTCAGAGGAGAAAAGCTGGAGGTTCAGGGTGTAGAAGGTGAGTCGCTTGTTGAGGTTTGCTGGTCCAGCAGTGGGGAGTGCTCTAAAAGCGTGGGTGAAGAACTTGAAATTGATGCTCTTGTTGACAGGGAGCCAGTGCAGGTCTCTCAGGTGGGAATTGATGTGGCTGTGGCGGGCTATGGAAATGAAACAAATAATAATGTTTTATAATCCTTTTATGTATACACCAAACAATGTTTATGATCTCAATATAATGAAAAAAATATATGTTGACCACTCCTATTTCAGACACATTTTCATATTTCACTTTATTTATTTGTTTTGGCAATCGCTTGTTGTACATTTGCAGAATGCTGAATATTTGAAAAAAGCATATCGACATATTTTTGCAACACAGGTTTTGTAAGTACATGTACCTGTAAGTTCTGTAAGTAGAGGCTTTAGATCTTTCGTAGGTTGTATAACCCCATCAATATCTTCCCAACTAAATTCACATGGATCTTTCTCTACATATGCATGATCTAAAACTTTTACAAATCTTCTGATCAAGTAGAACGCT
This sequence comes from Lissotriton vulgaris, assembly GCF_964263255.1. NCBI lineage: Eukaryota > Metazoa > Chordata > Amphibia > Caudata > Salamandridae > Lissotriton > Lissotriton vulgaris. The sequence continues at coordinate 223,412,273 of NC_141695.1, forward strand.
CTTTCAATGTGTCCACACACAGAATATGACATTGATGTATGATCACTTAGCGGGACTGATCTCTTGAACTCACTGTACCAAAGATCATCAAATGTGTGACAGAGAGAACACATTTTCCACATATGCACAAGGTATTTTTCTACGTCTTTAAAGTCACATTCTACTTCTGTCTCAGCAAATCCTTTTAGAAACTTCACAGGTTCAGAAGTTAAAGCTCTAAGCTTTGTTCTGATTTTGCTCATAGTGTCAGCAACCCTAAGAATATGTACCTTGATAAGAACAGTGGGAAGCTCTGGGTTATGTTTCTTGTACTGAATATGAAGCGAAATTAAGTGACATTTTGTTTTGCTTGTTCCATAACATATTCATAACTCCTGCAATCCTTGACTTATAAGCATTGCAGCAAATTTAAGTTGAACAGTAATAACATCTGTGTCATTTGACAGTACAACGATTTGATTGCAATCATTGTAGACAGCCCCTCAACATGTGGCACAACACAAAGGTCAGCTTCCTCCAATATTGCTGCCAAGTTCTTGAACAATATGTCCCATGCCTTTTGAATTTATCTCTGCAGGCACCAACTCCTCATTGACAATCATTCCACCCGCAATAATTTGTTATTCCCTGAAGCATCAGCAATGTTTTGGTGAGTCAACATCTCCAAGTTCATCTTGTTAGATGTTGATGACCAAAATGTATCATGTTGCACAGGGATAGGTGTCGAATTGTGATGCAGGCAAGCTCAACTGTTCCACTTGTAGACTTTTGTCTGATTTGCTCACATTCTTTGACAGATTGCTCAATATAACTGTCAAAGACAATGTGGAGTTCTAGCAAGGCGCACACTCACTTTGATATCGGTAGAATAGTGTGAACGACCTCCCTGAAGTTTTGCATGGATTAAATCTTGATCATTTGCAATTGTGCCATATAGTCCACAACTGTAATGCAGCAACAAATGACGATGGAATGCTGAATTGATCAAACATTCACCCCCAGTTGAGAGATCTGGGTTAAATCCATTGTTCTTTTGCTCACAACACCACCCAAGATTGGACCCTGCCATATGCAAATCAGTCTTGACCCAGTTCCTCATGGGAACAGTCCAGCCTGAACTGCCAAGCTGGGTCCTCCCTGGACCGGAAATGCAATATTCCTATGGTCTCATATATGATCAGCATACCTTGTAACAAATTAACATAATGAGTGCCTCTCAATACTGACTGGGTAGTTTTGCTTCCAAAGATTTAAGCCTCAATAATTGCATTGTATATGCCTCATCCACTGAGATAACTTCTTGCACTCAACAACACATCTTTTGTCATGTGGAAACACCCATCATTGAATAAAGATCATCAAATTCTACTGGATTGCTCATATAAAAGTCAGCTACTGTACGGAAAACACCTAGATCACAGATAATTGGCAGGATAAACTGATCCTCAAGCTGAGCACACACATTTTGGACATTTCTTAGAGCTTCAGTGAGATAAGATCATGAATTCCAACACACACAGGCACTGGCTTTTCTTCATCATTTAAGTCTGCACCGAATAAGCAATATAATAAAAAAGGTAGAAAAGATCTGTGTCCTCGACCACTTTGAAACTTTCTAGTAGACTGGGACATGTTTATTGCTTGAAGTGATTTTGCACACGTTGGCAAGGAAGTTGGGTTATAAGTTTGCAGCTCAGTTTGTTTATGCCTAATGCAGTTGTTTTCCAGCAGCGACCTCATTGATACAGTCTTGAAAAAGCACCATGGCAGTATCATAGGTGCTGGTTCGCCCAGACAAATAAGAGCTGTCTTTGAAATCAAATTAAGAGCAGCAATTGTAAATCCTTTCCTTGTAAAGTGACATGGAAGTGGTGTGCTGTCGGGTTCACAAGATTTTACAGCATGAGCTGCTAACAAGTTTCTGCTCCATACTATGGGCCAGATGTAGGTATCCAAATACCGGTCAGAAACGGACGAAAATACTGATTTTCGGCCGTTTCTGACCGGTATTTGGATAATGAGATGTAGGGGCATGTTAAATTACAGAATCTGTAATTTTACTGAATTTGTAATTTTTCGGAATTGGTAAAATTACCGATTCTGTAATTCAACATGTAGGTAGCACTGTAATCAGTGCTACAAGGGTTTAAGAATTTGTTATTTACCACCAACTAGAAGTTGGTGGTAAATAATGAAAACCTTTCAAAAAGCATTTTTTTTGCTTTAAAAATCATGCCATGTTGCAGACATACATGCCCTAAGGGCATGTATGTCAGTAACATGTGCACCCATGCACAATTGACAGGTGCAACAGTGTTTCAAAGTGACACCCTGTCCCCCTTGCAAATTCGGTAATTTTACCGAATCGGTATTTACAGATTCGGTAATTGGCATTGATTCCTATGGGCCTCAAGGCCCATAGGAATCAATGGCAATTACCGAATCGGTAAATACTGATTTGGTAATTACCAAATCATTCCGATTTGGTAATTTCAAAAGTGAAATTACCTACATCCCATTTACCTACTCTTAAATACCGAATCGGTATCATTCTGTATTTAAGAGTAGGTAAATCGAGATTACCTACATCTGGCCCTTAGTCATTATAAATTGTTGATAGACCAATCCTCTTCATTTATCATTTTCAATCTTTTGTGAACTTTGTCTTGCCTTATTTCTGCATCATCTCGATCTGTCTGGCCCCCGTGACCACCACAGGTCCCGACGCCGCTACAACGCCAACACCCTCCACGCACTCAATGCCGGCCCAAACTCGACCTGCTTCTATGGCACCCCGAAACTCACCCATGGACCCTTCACCGGCCGAAACTGCAGCTACGCCAGCCGGCACACACCAGCACGTTCTTCCCATCCCAACACCGCAGGCCACACCCATCTCAGCTGCATACTACTCAACACCTGTTCAGTCCACAAGCACGCCGTCAAACTCTGGGGCCTGCTTAACTCCTCCGCCCCGGATGTTGTCTTCCTGACTGAGACGTGGATGAACACCTCCTCTGCACGGACACAGCCATAGCCATCCTGGACGGCCACAAGATCACACGCAGGGACCGCATCAACAACAATCCATGGGGAGGAATCACCATCATCCACAGGAACACCATCAAAATCTCAACCAACACTGAAGAAGGCCTCAGCATGGCTGAACACCTCCACTTCCGGAGCCACGTTGATCACACGACCCTCAGAGAAACCCTTGTCTACAGACCCCCGGGACCCCGCCCACAGTTCAGCAAATTTATCGCCGACCTCATTAGTGGAGAAGTGGAGAAGTGTGGCTCACTGGTTAGAGGAGGCATACCCTGAAGCAGAGGTCAGACCCGGGACCACGGTTCAATTCCCGACGCGGCAGGGTCTTGAGCCCAATTGCCCAATTGTCCACGGACTCGATAATTCTCGCTTCGGTGCCCACTCTAATCATGGGTTCACACTCTGCAACTCTGGGCATTAAGCTTGCTTAATCTCCACAACGGCCCCCCGCGGCGGGATGCCTGGCCTTCACCTTGGGGATTCCAAGTACGGGTTATCTCACAGGGAAAGGCCAGGACGGGTTCCCAATGCAAGCGCCGAGATGCCCAAGGGTAAGTCGAGCGCTATATAAGACCTCACAAACAGCTATATAAGACCTCACGATTAGCACATACGCCCTCGCCTCCACAGACTACATCCTCCTCGGAGACCTTGAGAATGCCAACGACAACAACTCCACAACACTGATCAACAACCTCGCCTACCTCGGACTCAAACAGTTTGTCACAACATTCACCCACTCGACCGGACACACGCTCAACCTCATCTTCTCTGCCAGCGACCACATCACCTTCAGCCACACCACCGAAATCCACTGGACTGACCACCACTGCATCCACTTCTCCTTCGAGAAACACACCGAACACAATCAACCTCAACGCATCCCTCACCGCAACTGGAAAAAATGAACCGAGTACCAGCTCATCACCACACTAGCCGGTGACCCTCCACCCGAGCCCTCCGAGACTGATGGAGCAGACCGCAACTTCAGACAATGGATCAACAACTGCGCCAACACTCTTATCACAATCAGAAATCCCTCCAACAGGCGGACCGACACAAGAGAAATCTGGTTCAACACTGACCTCCAGAACTCCAAGCACACCTTAAGAAGACTTGAAAAGCAATGACACAGTGACCAGACACCAGACAACCCTGCAGCCCTCATAAACGCCAGACACCACAACAGCTTCAATACCCAGGCACCGACAACAGACGCTATCTCCTCCGACTCAACACCCGCCAAACTGACCGACTCCCTGCTCTCCTGGAACAACGTCAATGACGAAGACAACATGGAGGGGTGTGGCTCACTGGTTAAAGGCGGCAGACCCGGAAGTAGAGGTCGGCCCGGGACCAGGGTTTGATTCCCGACGCGGCAGGGTCTTGGGCCATGGTCAGCGGACTCGATAATAGTGGGGATATCCGTGCCATTCGTCCACCACAAACCCCCCACCACAAAGACACTTTACACAAATTTGGTGTTCACTGCGTAGCTTTTATTACTTGTCAATAACACCATCTTTATTTGTTATTAAACCTCCAACTTTTGACCAATTTTATTAACCATTGAAAACCTCCAACTTTTGACCAATTTTATTAACCATTGAAATACCATTACTGAACATAAGGAGGCGCATACTCCATCTGCGCCACAGGTTACCATGTATTTACAATTTCATCAGCTCTAGATCCCCTCGAGGTGTGTTGTACCAGCAGGACACAACCCAACCCCTTACCACTTAATACCATTATTGAACATAAGGAGGCGCAGTATCCATCTGCGCCACATGTTACCATGTATTTACAATTCGTCAGCTCTAGATCCACTTCCACTCGAGGCGAGTTGTACCAGCAGGACACAACCCAACCCCTTACCACTTTGTCCATATTAGATACCATGTTGCTTCATCCAAGCACAGGCTACTAGGGTAGGGCCGGAGAGTCCAGGACCACCAGCAGGACAGCCCCCTCTCCCGCCAGCCCAGAGCCCCAATGACTGCCTCCCTGTTGCAAGGTCATGCAGTTTCCGCATAAAGAAGTCCCCGGGCCTTTTCCTCTTGTCCGGGACCCCGCCAAATCTATTTAAAACTTAGGGATGGGTGGGTGGGCAACTGTTCCCGCTGCGCCTTTCCGGCTACTCCACCAGGCGAGAGGACAAAGAGGCTACTCCCTTGATTCCGGCTATTTTTATCACCTAAGGGCAGGGACTGCCAATGCACCTCCTTCTTTACTCGCATTTCAGGCGTCCCTCCCCTTGCCCACTTTCAGGGAAATGAAACCGTTCCCCCGGCACTAAAATCCCACTAAAGGCACCCCTCCCCTTGACGCGGGGGGTGCCTATCATAGTGGGGATATCTGTGCCATTCGTCCACCACAAACCCCCCACCACAAAGACACTTTACACAAATTTGGTGTTCACTGCGTAGCTTTTATTACTTGTCAATAACACCATCTTTATTTGTTATTAAACCTCCAACTTTTAACCAATTTTATTAACCATTGAAAACCTCCAACTTTTGACCAATTTTATTAACCATTGAAATACCATCACTGAACATAAGGAGGCGCATACTCCATCTGTGCCACAGGTTACCATGTATTTACAATTTCATCAGCTCTAGATCCCCTCGAGGCGTGTTGTACCAGCAGGACACAACCCAACCCCTTACCACTTAATACCATTACTGAACATAAGGAGGCGCAGTATCCATCTGCGCCACATGTTACCATGTATTTACAATTCGTCAGCTCTAGATCCACTTCCACTCGAGGCGAGTTGTACCAGCAGGACACAACCCAACCCATTACCACTTTGTCCATATGAGATACCATGTTGCTTCATCCAAGCACAGGCTACTAGGGTAGGGCCGGAGAGTCCAGGACCACCAGCAGGACGGCCCCCTCTCCCGCCAGCCCAGAGCCCCAATGACTGCCTCCCTGTTGCAAGGTCAGGCAGTTTCCGCATAAAGAAGTCCCCGGGCATTTTTCTCTTGTCCGGGACCCCGCCACAGGACAAGTAGCCCACTGGCGCTCTTGCCCTCCCCACAAGCTGCTGCACCGTCCATTTGCGATGCTCTGGGCTATACTTTTGAATGCAACTCCATAGCCCCCCAGTATAGTTTGGACAAGCAGCTCCAATCCTGCCCTGGACAGCTGCAATCCCTCTGCCCACTACAAATTCGAGTTTAATGCCTGCCGCATACTATGCCTACTGGGATGAATTTGCGAACCCCTCTATAGTTTCACTACCTCTCGATTCAGTTTTCTTAGAGGTGTTCGCCGCGGCTAAAGACACTTCATCACCCAAGACTCCACGAGCGAACACCTCTGACCATAGGATAGTGGTGTCTGGCAATACTCGCTTAACCCATAAGAAGGTAGAGAACAGGGCTTTCTTCATCACCTCCTTCCACCCAGAACCATATTTTCACCCCTGAGTGAATAACCAACACATCTGGAATGGGCATACCATCGTCCAGCGCACTCCGCCAATGGCCTGCGATGCCCCCTACACGATGCCCATCAATCCTAACCAATTCTGGTTGAGTCCCATGGCCCTTTGCATTCCCAATTCTCCATACTTTCTGTATAACCAAATCTCCACACCAGCATACCTGCTTCTCCTTACTTCATACTACTGCATATAAGCCCCCAGACAAAAGCCAGAAGAGGGCGTAATTATCAAACCGCCGAAACCCCTGGTTCCTAAGTACACCAGCTGTAGTCTGACATAGCACTTGATCTTAGCTGGACCCAAGCGGCTTTCCCTAGCGGGTCCTTACTCTGACCTGCATTACGTCGTCCCAGGCCACCCCACATTACCCATACCAATCCCTCCTGATCTGTACGCCTAGGAGCTCGATACGAGCCCCGATATCCTGAATGCTCCTAACAAGGCAAGGGAATACGCTAATCTCAGCAAATGTACTACGTATGAAGACCAACACACCTGAGGTAACACCCTCAGGATATTTACCAACCTACTGGCATCTATGAGTCTCCTGTTATCCTTCACGCTTGGAGCTAGCCTTTCCCAACATTTTAGAGCCCACCTAACTCTAACATACTTGGTCGGATCCGCTACCTCTTTTAATCCAGCAAAGAAGGCAATTGCCGACAACTGCCTCCTAACCATGGTCATGAAGTGTGAAACGTAGCACCCCTTGTGTTGGGAATTCCACCAACAACTGCCTCCTAACCATGGTCATGAAGTGTGAACCGTAGCACCCCTTGTGTTGTGAATTCCACCGTGCTCCCATCTTTCCACACCACTTCTATGTAAACATGCCATGCCTTCTCATACATCCACTTAGTCTTGCGCCACCGACACCGCTATGAGTTCGGGAGCAATGGGGCACCAAACCTCCATAGGCTTTCCGGGAAGACCGTCATCTAAACGTCCACCTGCGGCCATTGCGCTCTGAATTCTGTCAACTTAAAACGAGACAGAGCCTTAGCCACTGCATTAACCACACCTGGTACATGTTTGGCAGTAACCCCGCACCATCTGTTGAAGCAAACAAAGTACCCAGGTGCCCTTTGACTGTTCACTGCCAGGAGTACTGACATGCTACCTGACCAAAACGCAATGCGCTTGTACTCTAGTCACCTTGACCTAGCACTGCACCGAACCCCACGCTGCCTGCCACATCTGTGTAATGCTCTAACTTACCGTTCACCTGTGCCGGGTGTTGCCACATCCCGAACCATTGAAAAAACTCCAAAATTCTCTCCACGTGACCAAGTCATCCTATACTCCCACCGATAGCCTAGTGTGGTGGTGTTTTTCCTTCAACCTGACATTGCCCTGTCGATATTCCTGGAGAAGCCCCTGCCCATGGGCATAATCCATAAAGCAAAATTGAGTTGCCCCCCCAACCCCTGCACCTGGCGCAAGGTAACTTTGCCCGCCATTAACGGTTCCTTGTAGTTACCAGATTAACTGATATCAGACACGTCATGAAATGGTGCAGGAATAAATTAGGCCTGCTAGTGTTATTAAAGTCAAGCGAAACCAACTCCAGTGTGTCAGAATCCTGCAAAAGACGTGCATGAAATAAATTAGGCGTTATTAAATTAAGTGAAATTAACCCCAGTGAGCTCAAAGTAATTGATGATGAGAGACTTGTCAATAATGAGAGACAAGTACTTATGGATAAGCCTCTTATATTACAATGTCTGTTCTACGTAATGTGCTGCCATATTACGACATATGTGACAATCCGCCCGGCACTATGCCCACTTGTGTCTTACTGTATGTGAAAGATACCACAACGCGTTTTAGCAACTAAGCTCAAAGGAAGCCAATACACCGGTGAGGCCCCCCCACCGGGCTAGCTGGGCAAGCTCTCTCCACCTGGCCCCCGAGGATAATACCTCCATTAATGTGTAGCCACCACCAATGTTTTTTTTTTTTTTAACATGTTAGCACCAAGGGAGAAACTTGTATCTGACTAAGTCTCCGCATACCAATAAGCCCACCGAGACGCGAACTCACTTCCCTCCTTGCCGTTCAGGTTCCCCTTCCACCACCATGGCATATCCTATGACAAGCTCCATACTTTTACCACAGAGAACCTGGATTCCTTCCCATGTGTGCTGGCACCGATGTGACGGCCATCCTTAAGCTCCTGCCAGTTGCCGTCCGGCGACCATGTTACCGCCCTTCTCAGCGTAGTGCGCCCCAGCCAGCATATAAAGGAAAAGAAACAAGCAGTTAATATTAGATGGTCTTTCACTTCGAAGGCGCTCATATGTGTGGAGCAGAAAGTTCATCTTTATAAAACCCCAAGCAAATTCCCGGTATAACCGCTGTAGCTCCAATGCTCTCTAAAGCTGCTCACACCTATGCGTAAGCAATGCAAGCACGCACAGCATCACACCCACACTAAGAGCCCCTGAAATCTATGGAAATTACCATTTTATTTGCTGGCAGCACTCGTTCACCAGAATGGGTAACAGCCGTAAAAAACATTCTTGTTCACCCTCGACGAGCACCATTTCCACCTTTTAACTACTCCCCGACATTGTTGCTTATTTCATCAACCCAGAAAAATGTACTCCTGTTTTCGTCGTTTTTCCAGCTGTATAATAGTACAGAACCATTGTCTGCACTGACCCATGGTACCCCATACTTAAACTGTCTGCTTATGCCCAGAGGTACTTGCAACACAATATTCCACATACTCAAAACTGTCTGCTTACGCCCAGAGGTCCTTGCGACACAATATTCCACATACTCACAAACTGTCTGCTTACGCTCAGAGGTCCTTGCAAACCCAATATTCCACATACTCAAAAACTGTCTGCTTACGCCCAGAGGTCCTTGCAAACCCAATATTCCACATACTCAAAAACTGTCTGCTTACGCCCAGAGTTCCTTGCAAAACCAATATTCCACATACTCAAAAACTGACTGCTTACGCCCAGAGGTCCTTGCAAACCCAATATTCCACATACTCAAAAACTGTCGGCTTACGCCCAGAGGTCCTTGCAAACCCAATATTCCACATACTCAAAAACTGTCTGCTTACGCCCAGAGGTCCTTGCAAACCCAATATTCCACCAGGGTACACAGCAGGATGGACGGAACACGTTCTTACCCCACTGCCCCCTGCAACCTATGATTGCATCCAACCAATAACTTTGCAACTGCGAGCATTGCCACGTCCGACATAAAATGTCTAATCTTGGTTCTGTTGATCTGGGGCAAGCTGAGATTTTACTCAGAAAGACAGTTAATTCTGGAAACAAACCTTTGCAGGGTTTTAATGAAGACTTAAGTTCTGAGAATTGTTCTTTCTGAATGTACCAGTGACGTCAGTCACTGGACCGTAGTCCATGGGCACTGGAGTGTCGCGGGCAATTGGAGTCTACCACTGCCGCACACGCCCACTCCCACTGTCTCAAAGTGTTACACCCCTGGAGCGTAAAGGGGTGTTGGTTTGCTCCGAGTGTGTGCGTGCATACGCGAGTTATGTAATAAAAAGCCCGGGGCTCTGGGCGTGGTCAGGTAGTTTGCCGCCACTAACCATACCACATGTGTCCTGCGTCCTGTGTCTCTAAGGCCCTATCCAGGACACCACATTGGCGACGAGGTGGTCATCGTCCCACCACCCCTCGTGCTTTGCTGCACTGCGTCCCATTCGCGGCGCTCTGCCCTGCATTCCTGAGCACCAACAGCCTGCTGGGCCTGCTTCGCACCGTTTCCCTGTGCGCCCGTGACACCCACGGCCTACCTCCTACCTCCCAGCCGACGGTGTCCCAACCCTCATGGCCACCATGCCGCACCTCGAGCCGTTCGAGGTCTCGGGCCCTCCCCCATCACAGGCCCCCCATTGGAAAAAGTGGGTGGAGCGGCTGGAGAACTATTTCATTGCGGCTGACATTGCGGTGGAGCGACGCCGCGCCATGCTGTTACATCTGGGCGGTGAGGCTATCCACGACATCTCCAAAGACATCACGGAAGGTGACCCACCACACACCTACGCCTCCCTCCGCGACGCCATCACCAGGTACTTCGAGCCGTTTGCCAGTGCTGACTATGAACGCTTCCTGCTGCGCCAAGAGCGCCAACTCCCGGAGGAGTCCGTCGACGTTTTCTACACTCGGCTCAAGAAGCTGGCCAGCACGTGCACCCTCCCCGATGCGGAGGATGAAATTCGCGCCCAATTCATCCAAGGGTGCGCATCACTAAAGCTTCGTGAGAGAGTACTCGAAACAGATGCCATGGCCATGCGTGACATCCTGGCCCTGGGGCGGACCAAAGAACTTTCGAAGGCCCGGGCCGCCCATATGGAGCCGAAGTCACCGGTCCCGGTCAAGACGGAGCCCATGTGGGCCGTCAGGTCTCACCCGACGGACAAAAAGACAAGGACACCCAGAAATGGGCGCTCGAAACCAGGACAATCCACCCAAGACCAGCCCTGCATCTGGTGTGGAGGCCCCACCCCCCACAAGGGCGCCTGCCCGGCACAAGGCAAGATATGCAGCGCGTGTGGAAAAGCGAACCACCTTGCTAGTGTCTGTTTAACGTCGCAAAGGAAAAAACAAAATGGCCCATCCAGGAGAGTGCGACAGGAGGCGCCGCAGCATGACACGTCGGCCAGCAGCGACATGGACGACGACGGAGATGACGCAGCATCCGTCCACGTGGTGCGCATGCTCAACACCCTGGCAGCAGCGTCCTCGACCGAACCCATGTGCTCCATCCATGTACATGGCCAGGCGATCCAAGCTCTCATCGACACCGGTGCCACGATAAACCTCATGGCTGCCAGCGTGTACCAAAACCTCGAAGACGCCCCCGCGCTTCACCCCACCAGAGTGCAAGTGTTCGCCTACGGAACCCGGCGCCCCTTGCGCCTGTGCGGAGTGTTCCGGACAACGGTGACCCACGACTCGACTCGTCTACAAACAAAAATATACGTGTCCCAAGAGGGGTCAGGATTCCTTCTTGGCTGCAGGACCGTGAGGGAGCTGGGTCTCATACATTTCGCCCTAACTGTGCAAGCTCAAGGACTAGACCATCTAGTGGCAGAACACTCCTCGCTGTTTGAGGGCATCGGGTGCCTACGTGGACCCCCTGTCCGACTTCACATCGACCGGTCGGTCGCCCCGGTGGCCCTCCGGCACCGGCGAATCGCTTTCCACCTCCGACCCAAGGTCAAAGATGAATTAAAAATGCTAGAACAAGCAGGCATCATCGAACGGGTCACAGGACCCACACCATGGGTATCACCCATAGTAGTGGCCAAAAAGCCAAAACAACCCGACGCATATGCGTAGATATGCGCATCCCCAACCTAGACATCAAAAGAGAGCGCCATTTGACACCAACCATTGATGACATCATCGGAGAGCTCGCAGGGTCCAAGTGGTTCTCCAAAATGGACCTGCAATCAGGATACCATCAGATCCCTCTCCACCCAGACTCGCGCGCAATCACAACCTTCTCCACCCATGCAGGCCTGTGGAGATATACCAGGCTCAACTTCGGCATCTCAAGTGCGGCAGAAGTCTTTCAAAATATCGTACACAATGTCCTCCAAGGCCTGGACGGCGTGCTCAACTTGAGTGACGATATCCTTGTACACGCCCCAACCCTGGAAGAGCACATCAGAAGGGTCCAAGCGGTGTTCAGCCGGCTACAAGAAAAGGGGCTAACACTCCACAAAGACAAGTGCGAGTTCCTGCGCAGAGACATCAGCTTCTTTGGGTACAAATTCTCCGACCAAGGAGTGGGCCCCGACCCTGAGAAAGTAAAAGACATACACGATGCTCCAGCCCCCTCGTCAGTGACAGCCGTCCGCAGCTTCCTAGGCATGGTGACCTATTGCGGGCGTTTCATCAAAAACCTATCTGACCTCACAGGCCCCCTCCACGACCTCACCAAGTCGAATGCCACCTGGAAGTGGGGCCCGGAACAGCAAGAGTCGTTCGCCAACACCAAAGCGGCCCTTTCAGCGGACACGACACTAGCCTATTTCGATCCACGACACGAGTCCCAACTGATAGTGGATGCCAGCCCCACCGGCCTTGGAGCAGTCCTGTCACAGCGTCAACCATGCGGGGAGTGGGCCCCAGTAGCGTACGCCAGCCGCACGCTGACCCCCACCGAACAGCGTTACTCACAAATTGAACGAGAGGCCATCGCCATCTTATGGGGGTGCCGCCATTTCCATATTTACCTTTATGGACACCCTTTCTCCTTGATCACCGATCACAAGCCCCTGGTACCTCTTTTCCAAGGATCATCGTCTCGACCCCCACCAAGAATCGAGAAGTGGGTACTTCAGCTGCAAGAGTTCCGGTTCACAGTGGAATACAGGCCGGGCACCCGAAACCCAGCGGACTATCTTTCGAGACATGCCCGTCCGGTCACCGACGCTGAAGCAGCGGAAGCTGCTGCCACGGAAGAGTACGTCCGGCTCGTTGTCGAGCGGTCGAAACCACGGCCCATGTCCCTGGAGGAGGTAGCGAGGGCCACCGAAGACGACGACTGCCTCCAGATCGCAATCCAGGCCCTGAAGTCCGGCGACTGGAAAGCTCTGCAAAGCCCGGCGTCTTTCCGCACCCCGGCGCCACAAACAGTCCTTAAGGCCCTATACCAAGTCAAGGACGAACTATCAGTGTCTACCGAAGGATGTCTCCTGAGAGGCCCGCGCCTCGTGTTGCCCAGCAGCCTCACCCAGCAAGCCGCCCTGTTAGCACATGGATCACACCAAGGAATCGTCAAGTCTAAAAGCAGACTACGAAGCAAGTTATGGTTCCCTGGACTCGACTGGGCCGTCGAGGAAGTCGTCCACAGCTGCCCTGTATGCCTGGCGACCAGTTTGCCAAATCCCCCAGCACCTGTCATCACCGAAGAAGGGCCGACCTCCCCGTGGACCCGAGTAAGCGCAGACTTTGGTAGCCTCCAGGGAGGCAAGTACATGCTTGTCGTAGTAGACGACTTCTCCCGCTACCCCGAGGTGGAAATTGTATCATCGACTGCAGCCGCGGAGGTGATCCCGAAATTCGAAAAGGTCATCGCCACCCATGGGATCATGAAAGAAGTCCGCACAGACAACGGACCCCCATTCAATGGCAGCGAATTCACGGAATACCTGCTGAGCCACAACGTCAAACACAAACGGATCACCCCAAGGTGGCCGCAGGCGAACGGGGAAGTTGAAAGGTTGATGAGAACTTTAAACAAAGTCATCCAAATCGCAGTCGCCGACGGCCACTGCCTAGAACTTGCAATCTACCAATTACTCCGAGAGTACCGCCAGACTCCACACTGCACCACCGGGGTGGCCCCAAACCGCCTGTCCTTCAACCGAGCCGTGGTGGACACCCTCCCACACCATCCCAGGTGGGAGACGGCTCCAACTCCCAGCAACCGGTCCATGGAACAACGCCTCAAAAACAACCAAGAAGCGTCCCGGAGACGAAGAGCCGCAGTCAGCCCCATTCAGGTGGGTGACGCAGTTTTGGTGAAAGACCGCCACCCCGGCGGGAAATTTCGCCTGCCGTTTGAACTAGACCCCTGGAAGGTCACTGAAGTACAAGGGACAATGGTCACCGCAGTAAGGAATGGTGAAGTAGTCACGAGAAATGTTTCGTTTTTCAAACAAGTACGTGAACGAGGAGAAGATCTAGAACCGGACGACTGGAACATAAACCACCCGGAACCATAGTTTGGACACCGGAGCTCACCGCACAGGACAGCGGAGCCACCCGAAACAAGCCCCCCAGCCGGGCAGCCGGAAGACAACACCCCGAGCAAAGAGGAGCCGACAGAGCCAGTGGAAACCCCCATCAGCGCTGGCGCCAGGGAGGCGGAAGAATCTTCCCAAGCCACAGCGGAAGGCCGCAGCCAATCGAGGTACAGTCTGCGTCCCTGCCCCCGACCTTCCCAGAGGTACCGAGACTTTGTGGCCCAGTGCTGGCGTTGAACTGATCCAGACGACAGACCCCGCCGAGACCGAAGTAAGACTGTTACATTTTACGTTTGATATCCAGATTTTGTCAAAGTTATTTCAGAGGCTGCTCTTAAGACTGTCGAGCCATTTGTGGTGAACCTTACAGCCAGGAGAGACTGTTGCTCCACTACCCAGAGACATATGCATCTGTTTCCTCTGTTTCTTGTTTCATCCCTAGGTAAAGGAGGAATGTAGTGTCGCGGGCAGTTGGAGTCTACCACTGCCGCACACGCCCCCTCCCACTGTCTCAAAGTGTTACACCCCTGGAGCGTAAAGGGGTGTTGGTTTGCTCCGAGCGAGTTATGTAATAAAAAGCCCGGGGCTCCGGGCGTGGTCAGGTAGTTTGCCGCCATTAACCATACCACATGTGTCCTGCGTCCTGTGTCTCTAAGGCCCTATCCAGGGCACCACAGGCACGTCCTGTGAGAAAGATTTGCCATTCCTAAAATTCCCTGCAAAATTGACGGCAATTATGCACATTATCGTATTAGTAGAACACCGCATAGCTTGTGGAAGGACTTTTGCAACTAATGTAAATTCTTGAAATTACTGATGGCAAAATATTATGCAAACGCTGACATTGCCATCGCTACTGCTACGGAAAATTAGCTATTGACTGGGGAAGCCTCCTCCCACCTGAAAGTAAAATCAAGCACAAAGCAGTGCACGGTGGGTATTTCTGAGGGCCTCTGCACACAGAGGCCCCCACACAATGACACACACTCGTATCAATAAGAAGAGATGAACAGAATGAAAAGTAGTTAGCTACAAATCAGTTCTAACTACTGTAGCTGCTGTCTAAATACAAATAGAAATGTATTATTATTTTTTTTCTTTTTTTTTTTGTAAATTCGAACTTTCATACAAAGGGAAATTGAATTTAGGGCAGCTGGCTGTAGAAATACTGCAATCTCTACGTGAGAATTAGTATTCCTGCCCCAACCCAATTGCATTTGCTTGGGACAAATCTTTTCTTTCCCAGCCATCTTCCCCGGAGCAGATAAATGATTTCAATCTGCGACTGCCACGTGATTTCATACAGCTGCGCTGCTGAAACAATTTTTTAATTGTCCCTCGTTGTACATTGATGTCTAGGGTTTATCTTTGTATTCATGTACTTGCACACTAGAAAATACACTTTTTAAATTCGAAAACTTCATTTGATTACTCCTTTGCCCTAGAGCGCTTCGTGCGTCGACGTCAGCATGAAGCGCTGTGCAAATGGGGGCGAATGGGAATTGCCTGAAGTGGGGGAGAAGCTGGCTAGCCACTTTGGGTCATGCAGGATTCAGCCAGATGCAAAACTCTAAAGTTTGCTGGTCTGGAGCCAGGAAGGGAGTTCCTGATGCCTCGTCCACGAAGCTTTCAGGACATGGCTTCAAGCCAGACCTACTCTCTGTCAGACACTCCGTGTTTGTGTTTTAAACGCGCTCTCTTGCCGTGGGATGCCTGCACCCCTTAGAGGATCTGCCGAGGTGATACAAAATGTAACATGCTAGTCCTGCCAAAAACCGCATGGAGGCGCCATTTGTCAGAGTCTAGAGTAAAATGTGTTGTCCGGTTGACTCTCTCGAAAGTATACACAAATTTGTAGAATTCTAATTACCGACTCTACTTGTGAGAACCGATTGATATTTTGTTTAATAAACTTTCATCCCAGACAAATGTGTTTTAAAGTTCATGTTTAATTAAAAGATAAGAGTGAGCTGCAAACGCCACGCATGCAATGGTGGCACCCGTGCAAGCATCACAAGCAAACGAAATGTTCACAAGAAAGAGTGGCGGTGGATGCCAAAACAACCCACACGTTAACCCTTCAAAGCGTTTCCCGATTTAGTAACTCCCGGCCGTGCTTCCCGCTAAGAAACTGCACTTTGAACAATATGCCAGTATTATTGAGCCAATGACATCCTAATGATGCTCCGCACACTTCCTAAACTACGCGTGAGGCCCCCTCACCTTTCGAGTCGCCAACGCCGCCGTGCCCAGGTAGCCACCCAAAGCCAACTGTTCCCGCTGCGCCTTTCCGGCTACTCCACCAGGCGAGAGGACAAAGAGGCTACTCCCTTGATTCCGGCTATTTTTATCACCTAAGGGGAGGGACCGCCAATGCACCTCCTTCTTTTCTCGCATTTCAGGCGTCCCTCCCCTTGCCCACTTTCAGGGAAACAAAACTGTTCCCTCGGCACTAAAATCCCACTAAAGGCACCCCTCCCCTAGACACGGGGGGTGCCTATCATTCTCGCCTCTGTGCTACTCCAACCATCGGTCCCACTCAGCAACTCTGGCCAATAGCTTGCTTAATCTCTACTAACGGCCCATCAGCGCCGGGGATGCTTGACTTCACCTTGGAGATGCCCAGGAGGGACCATCTCACAGGGAAAGCCAGGATGGGTTCCCCAGCGGTATACTGCGCCGGGACACCCCTTTGCTGGGGCATCTGTGTGCTGTATAAGTATACGACATTTTAACATTTAACATCAAAATCATGAAGACCATCCACTCTGGCTCACCGTCCGACCCCTGCCCCCACCACATCATCATCAAGGCAAGTTCCATCATCACACCCCAACTCCGAAAGATCATCAACAGATCCTACGAGACCACCACCTTCCCAGTGAGCTGGAAACACTCCAAGATCAACCCCCTTTTCAAGAAATCCAAGACGGACCCAAAGGACCTCAAGAACTTCCGAACTATCTCCCTGCTCCCTTTCCCGGCAAAGGTCATCGAGAAGACTGCCAACAGACAACTGACCCACTTCCTGGAGAAGAATAACATCCTGGACTCTCCCTAATCCGGCTTCCGCAGCAATCACAGCACCGAAACCGCCCACAGATGACATCAGAACCATACTGTACAAGGGTGAAACAGCGGCCCTCGTACTCCTGGACCTCGCGGCCACCTTTGACACCGTCTGCCTCCACTCCCTCACACACGCCTACACGAAGCAGGGATACAAGACAAAACCCTGGACTGGATCACCTCCTTCCTCACCGGCAGAACCCAGAGTCCGCCTCTCCCCGTTCCGATCTGAAGCCACCATGATCCTGTGCGGAGTACCCCAAGGATCAGCCCGACCCACTTTAACATCTACATGGCACCGCTTGCCAACATCGTCCGAGCCACCACCTCAACATCATCTCGTATGCCAACGATACCCAACTAGTCCTCTCCCTCACCAAGGACATGGCCACCACCAAATCCACCCTCCACAAGGGAATGAAGGCCGTCGCAGACTGGATGAAGACCAGCTGACTGAAACTGAACTCAGACAAGATGGAGGTCCTCATCCTCGGCTCCTCCCCCTCCTCATGGGATGACTCTTGTTGGCCCACCACGCTGGGAGCTGTCCCGACACCCACTAACCAGGCACGCAATCAGGGGTTCATTCTGGACTCAATGCTCTCTATCACCCAGCAAGTCAACACTGTCTCCTCCTCCTGCTTCAACACCCTCTGCATGCTCCATAAGATCTATGGATGGATCTCCACTGAAACTAGGAGAATGGTCACCCAAGCACTCATCAGCAGCAAGCTGGACTACGGCAACGCCCTCTATGCAGGAACTTCTGCTACACTCCAGAAGAGACTCCAACACATACAAAATGCATCCGCTCGCCTCATCCTCAGACTCCTTCGCCACAGCCACATCACCACCCACCTAAGAGATCTGCATTGACTCCCGGTCAACAAAAGAATCACCTTCAAACTCCTTACCCACGCTCACAAAGCACTCTACAACGCCGGTCCAGCATACCTCAACAAACACTTGTCCTTCTACACCCCTCACTGCCAGCTACGCTCCGCATACCTCGCCACCATACCACGCATCCGTGGAACGACCTCAGGCGGCAGATATTTCTCTCACCTCGCCGCGAAGACATGGAACACCCTCCCTGCCCACCTGCACCGAACACAGGACCTGCTCACCTTCAGGAGGCTCCTCAAGACCTGGCTGTTCAACCAATAGCTGTTGAACCCCTCAGCGCCTTGAGACCCTCACAGGTGAGTAGCGCACTCTACAACTGTTGATTGATTGATTGACAGTTAATGTTGGCTTTTCTTTCAAATTACTTTGGCATATGATTCATTTTTCTTTGCTGAAGGAATACTCAGTTTTTGTGGCTAGCAGCACTCTTTCTGGAGGTAAAGATCCTCTGCAACCAGCGGCTTTACTTATGTTTACGGATTTGAATACAAAAAGCCTGAAACAAAAACAATATTAAAATGAATTCCAAATATGATTGCTAAAATACATTATTATAGAGCTGCCAATTCGAAAAATGGCAGAAGGGTGGCTCTGAGGAGTTATCTTCTGTCTCTATAAGACTACGTGACCCCAAGAACCTGTGTTTTGACACCAAAATGAAGTACCTAGGTCTCAGGGCTGCTGAAATATTACATCATCACTGCAACACATATTCCATTTTGAAAAATGTCATCCAGAAATTCGGCCTGGATTTGTAAGCTAAATTAATTCTCTAATGATACAAAACACAAATCAAAAATCAAAATCTCTGGACAGCAATTTATTTACTGAGGCATATAAAGGAGCAAGGACTTTAAAGGCAATTTACTGAAGAAGACAAGAACCTTTGAACAGGGAATCAGGAGTGGAATGGATCTCAGGAATCCTTTGGTTCCAGGGAAGCCTGATATCTATGACAATGTAAATCCCTACCCAGTCACAGAGCAGGTGTGAAAGAAAATAATTATGGTTGGGCAGCATTGAGCCCAGACCCATGGTACTTACAACAACAGAAGTAGAATGTTTTTCAAGAAAATGAGGCACATCATCAACAAGCCTAACCTCCTATTCAACACTCCACAGACAGGTGCAATACTATCAACCTTTTCTTCAGTAAAAATGGACAGAATGTCTAACACATCAACAACACCAAGCATGATTCTCCTGAGTCAGCCCTTCTCATAGAACACCACAATTATCATCCTTCTTAGATAGATGATATCTTACTCTAATCCTTTAACAAAGCGTAGGGCCGTAGGCTATCACAATTGAATAAATAATAGCCTTTCTTTTTGATAGCTAAAATACCATAACAGTAGGTGTATCTGCTGTGGCATCATATGTAGATGTAAAACACTCAAAAATAGTTTTGCATGTTCCAACCATTCATACAACCCAGAAGAACAGTTTCTGTATTATGCCACTGTGAGAAGTTGGCCTGGTATATGCTGTTCACTAATTAAAGTGTGCACCTTGCACCAGTCCAAACAAGCCTGATGGTGATTTAAGAGGTCAAAGATAACTTTAGAAATCTATCCAAGTGGTAGCTGTAGAGAGCAGCCTTCAACCTTAGATTTGAAGGAATGATAAGCAGCTTGTTTTACCAGAATGCAACCCTATAGTATTGGTTAAATGAAAGGAGAACCACACAGTTGTTATGAAAAACGGGCTCTGATTAACAACAATACTTAAACAAAAGGCCACAGTCTGCCCCGTGCTTTACGAACAAAAGCGTAGTCAGTTTCCAAACATAGTGCGTACTTTAGCACACGCTGTGTTTGGAAACTGTCTCAACACTTTTGTTAGTAAAGCGCGGGCTGACTGTGGCCTTTTGTTTAAGTATTGTTTTTAATCAGAGCCCATGAAGGGGCTCTGATTGACAGCAATACTTAAACAAAAGGCCACAGTGAGCAGTCAGGGGGTGGGGCCGCAGGGGGCGCAGCGGCTGGGGAAACGAGCAGAACAGAAGGCAAAAGGGGCACAAAAACAAGGAACAAACGAGTGGAACAGAGGGCAGAAAGGAACAAAAAACAAGTGAAACAGAGGGCAGAAGGGCACAAAAAACGAGGGACAAACAAGTGGAACAGAGGGCAGAAAGGCACAAAAAAACCAGTGGAACAGAGGGCAGAAGGGCACAAAAAAGTGGGGAAAACGAATGGAACAGAGGGCTAAAAGGCACAAAAAATGAGTGGAACTGAGGGCAGAAGGGCACAAAAACGAGTGGAACAGAGGGCAGAAAGGAACAAAAAACGAGTGGAACAAAGGGCAGAAAGGCACAAAAACGAGTGGAACAGAGGGCAGACAGGTACAAAAAACAAGTGGAACAGAGGGTAGAAGGGCACAAGAAACTAGGGGAAAACAAAGTGGCACAGAGGGCAGAAAGGCACAAAAAACGAGTGTAAAAGAGGACAGAAGGGCACATAAAATGAGGGAAAAACAAGTGGAACAGAGGGCAGAAAGGAACAAAAAACGAGGGAAAAAAACGAGTGGAACAGAGGGCAGAAAGTCACAAAAACCAGTGGAACAGAGGGCAGAAGGGCACAAAAAACGAGGGGACAACGAATTGAACAGAGGGCTAAAAGGCACAAAAAATGAGTGGAACTGATGGAAGAAGGGCACAAAAAACGAGTGGAACAGAGGGCAGAAAGGAACAAAAAACGAGGGGGAAACGAAGTGGCACAGAGGGCAGAAAGGCACAAAAAACCATTGGAACAGAGGGGTGAAGGGCAGAAAAAACGAGGGGAAAACGAATGGAACAGAGGGCTAAAAGGCAAAAAAAACGAGTGGAACTGAGGGCACAAAGGAACAAAAACGATTGGAACAGGGTGCAGAAGGGCACAAGAAACGAAGGGAAAACGAAGTGGCACAGAGGGCAGAAAGGCACAAAAAACGAGTGGAACAGAGGGTAGAAGGGCACAAAAAACGAGGGAAAAACAACTGGAACACAGGACAGAAAGGCACAAAAAACGAGTGGAACAGAGGGCAGAAAGACAGAAAAAACCAGTGGAACAGAGGGCAGAAAGGCACAAAAAACCAGTGGATCAGAGGGCAGAAGGGCACAAAAATGAGGGAAGAACAAGTGGAACACAGGGCAGAAAGGCACAAAAAACAAGGGAAAAACTAGTGGAACAGAGGGCAGAAAAGCACAAAAAACGAGCGGAACAGAGGGCAGGTAGGCACAAAAAATGAGTGGAACAGAAGACAAAATGGACACAAAAACGAGTGGCACAGAGGGCAGACGGGCACAAAAAACTAATGGCACAGAGGCAGAATACAGAAATACAGGGGCAGCTAAGAACAGAAGGCAGAAAGGGCAGAGAGGCACAGTGGCAGCGAGGGGAACAGAAGGGAAAACTGGGCATAGACACGGGCAGCGAGGGGTACAGAGGGAAAGACCGGGCAGAGAGAGCACGGGGACAGCGAGGGGAACAGAGGGAAGAAAAAGGGGCACGGACCACATACAGGCAGCGGGGAAGACAGACAACAGCAGTCACAGACACAACAATGAAAATACAGGCAATACAATAAATTTGCAAACTGCCATTAAGACCCTTTTTGTGGCGATGTATGTGTGAAAATGCATCATCTTTTCACTTTTTAAAGTAAACGTTTTGAGTGCCATTTGAAGCACGAGACACGTGCAGTTTGGTTCCTGGTGCACATAGCCATGGTTGCAGTGCACAGAGACCCTTCACTGCCGCACACAGGGGAAAAGAATTAGAGGGAACATTGGACAGGAGCAGAAATCTGTATGGCCTAGAGGAGCGGAGAAGCCGATACAGTGTTTCGGGTCTCTGAACAGGGAAAGGTAAAGCAGAAATCTGTATGGACTGGGGGAGTGGAGAAGCAGGTACAGTGTCTAGGGTCTGTGAACAGGGAAAGGTGGAGCAGAAATCTTTATAGACTGGGGAGCGGAGAAGCAGCTACAATGTTTAGGGTCTCTGAACAGGAAGAGAGAGGAGCAGTAATTTGTATGAAGGGGAGCGGAGAAGCAGATACAATGTTTAGGGTCTCTGAACAGGTAAAGGTAGAGCAGAAATCTGTATGGACTAGGGGAGCGGAGAGGCAGATACCGTGTTCAGGCTCCTTGAACAGGGAGGGATAGGAGCAGAAATATGAATGGCCTAGTGGAGCGGAGAAGCAGATACAATGTTTAGGGTCTCTGAACCGGGAAAGGTAGAGCAGAAATCTGTATGGACTAGGGGAGCAAGACTGAAAATATACCTCCAAAGTAAAGTGTGAGGTCACTGCACACTCAACAAAGTGACCGTGGGGGGCTAACTTTTAAATATTGTGCACCATTTGGATGCTGCACTAGGGCACTCTGACTTGCTTTCTACTGTTAAAGGTAGGAACAGTGGGGTAAATAAGTAAGGAGAAAAGAGGCAGGGGTGCTCTCTGATTCCCTCTACTATTAAAGGAGGGAGCAAGCACACTGTGGGAGTGGAGGAGCAGGCCCCATTACAGTCAACCTTTGCAGGTAGGAGGAGCAGAGCGAGAGGAGCAGACATTTGGATGAAATAATAGAGTCAGAATCTGAGACGCCAAGAAGAGAAATACTTTAATTTCCCTTGTTTTTTTCCTCTTTCTAACCATGTTGTATTCTGCAACACACAGAGAAAGAGAACAATGTCATTAATGATTGTTTATGTGCAGGAAGGTGTTTCTCCAGGCACAAAAAAAATCATCCCTTCAGCGCATGCACCCTTGCTAAATGACGCATGGGTGTTTGCGTTGGTGCTCTGCTTCTATTTGTGCACCAGCGCAAAGGAGAAGGACAGGTATGGGCCGTATATATTCAGCGCATTCTTGCCCTTTTCTTTTGACACACGATAGAGCAGCACAAAGGCTTGCTGCTTTGTCTGTGCATTAAAGGTTTGCAAAGAAGGCCCACAGTGTTTAGGCTCTCTGTGAACAGGGAATCAGCAGAAATCTGGATGGTCTAGGGCAGTGGAGAAGCAGATACAGGGGTTTATTTACAAGCCTTTTTGCCACCGGTGCATCACTTTCTCCCATGTTAAAAGGGAGTAGAGAAGCAGAAACAGTGTTTAGGCTCCATAAGCAGGGAGAGACAAGAGCAGAAATCTGGATGGATTAGGCAAGTGAAGAAGCAGATACAGTGTTCCGGCTCCTTGAACAGGAGAGACAGGAGCAGAAATCTGGATGGCCTGGGGAGATGAGAAGCAGATGCACTGTTTAGGGTCTCTGAACATGGGGAGAGAGGAGTAGAAATATGTATGGCCTAGGGGAGCAAAGAAGCGATCTCACACATATTAAAATCTGGATGTACCAGGAGAGTAGAGGAGAACAGGCAAAGTCACACACTTGGTATCACAAGAGAACCAGGGAAATAGAGGGGATGGGACATTTCAAATACTACACACAGGAGAAGGATTCTGGACACCAGTGCAGTGGAGACGCAGGGGACGTTGTGCACATTTTGTACAGAGTGGCTGGGACTGGAATCCCGATATGCATCAATAGTAGGGCTCATCTCATATTTTGGTTTAACTCTACATTTTGACACAATTGTTTCTGGCCAATGTGCCACTGTTCTGCAGCTTGGTCTCCAGATTTGGCAATGATATTGGAGCTGTGTAGATGAATTAAGTGTACAATTTCTACATTCCAGACCTGATGCAACATGTTATTTATTTCCTTAGCGATCACATGTCCAGCTAACAGTCACTATGAGCTTTGTACATACACCTGTGATTACACCTGTGCTGCCCTCCTGGAGCAAACTCATTGCACAGGCCGATGCTATGAGGGCTGCGAGAGTGATGGCGGGAACGCCTTCGATGGCGGCCTCTGTGTGTCCAGGAAGGCTTGTGGATGCATGTACAACGGGAGGTATCTACAGGTAAAAAACTTTTTTATGTTACTCTGATAAAAGCAAAAGGAGAAAATTGCATGTAAACTGCTTTCCTAATACTTTACTTAGCAAAGTGCCATGCCCGGGCAAGGCAATGCTATCACTGTACTGTATGTATATATGAAAACTTGCTAATAAAAGATTGTTGAAATCAAAAAAAAAGAAACTAAGAAGTGTATTTAAGGAGAAAAAAGAAGGAACAGAAGAAAAAATATATAGTGCGTTTTACTTACTGCAAAGCTTACTCTCTCTCACACTACAAGGAGATTATTGAGTAATAATTTTAGGAATAAAGAAAAAAGCTACATTTACTAATCAATAATCCTCAAGTGGCTTCTTTGCAAATGCCCTGCATGGAAAAAGATAAAAATTCAGCTCAAGATGTGGCCATTTCCCTTGTGGAATGCCTTAAATTTCTTTTGGCAATAGGAGTACTGCATGTAGGGTAAGGCAACAGCTATGGGGGACCAGAGGCTGCAAGGAGCCTCTGAAAGCTCTTAGCAGTCGCTGCTGGAATAAAACTGTCATATTGCAAATAGTTTTTAAAATGATAGATCAATTATAAAAGAGTGCATTAAGTGTGGCACAATCTCTCATAGAATAAATGAAATGGTAGAGAACAACGGATGGGCTATATCCTCGTGTATGCGAAACTAAGATGAGATCTTAGTGAAAAACCTGAGCCTTGAACATAGAACTTGCGGTCTGGTAAGAATTGTGGGTAAGGATCCTGACATAGTAGAGCCCTATGATCCCTTGCTTTTAGACAACTAAGACAAAGCTAGTAATGGAGCGGGTAAATGGATTACTAGTCACTTATGTTTGAGACTGTGGCAAAGGGGCTGGTGAATGTTAAAAGGGGATACATCTCCACAGGGCTACTCCTTAGGGCAGTGTCCCCCTCACTGCCCTAAAGAGGGGACATTGAAAGCATTGAAGCGACTTGAACCTGAAAATGGGCACAAGACCCAGCAAGAAGCCCTGTCTAGGCACACCCGATGAAAAACGAAGAACACACCTCAAAAGTAGCCTCTAGAATAGCAGGACAACGGGTCGGCTGTGTAAGGAACAACACTTCCTCTTGAGTCCCACCTTCAGAATGTCCTCACCTCTTTGTAAAAAGAAATTAGGACTGCAAGGCCCCATTTTGGATGACTGCCCTAGGATTTGGCAAGGCTCTCCTTAAATTAGATTCCAAAGACTGCAAAGAAGGGTCTACCGTGTTTATGCCTTATCCGCAACCCCTTGCTAAATTTGTTGAAAAGAGTAAGCAATCCTGAGGAAGCAAGTGTTTGTTTATGTCCAAATAGATTTGATAGGGAAACCTGCACCTCAGGCAACTGGTGTGAAAAATCCAGGGATGGAAGCGAGGAGAAAAAAAGAGAAGTGGAAATTACACAAATTAACACAAATTATCCAAGAGCCATTCCTGCTTTAGGAAACTCTGCTCTGTCCAAAGACAGGTCAAATTCTGCTGTCCTGCTAAATTGGAAGACCTGAAATCCTGATGGGATTTTGTCATCTGGTTTTCCATTTAAGCAAAGACTGCCCACATTGCTAGGGCTGGGAAACCCCCACAGGAGCCGAATGTATGTCTGCCTTCTCCCTGCATTTGATGGAAGGGTTGGAATCCATTCAGCTCCACGACCCCTGAATGTTGGGTCAGTACAGGGCTGCCCCATTAAACATTACTGCCACAAAACAACTCACGCAGCTGGAAGGGGAAGATAAATGTCTCCAAAAGATAGGCAGGCAACAGTTCTGGTTGCAGTTCATTGTGGATCTTGAAAGTGGCTGTAATGAGCACCTCCTTGGTATCTGAGATGAGAGACTAATAGTAAAGCACAAAATGAACCAGGGGCTTGAGTTTCCTATGGCTTCCAAAGAACACTTCAATGGAAGCCACCAACTCTTCCCATACGTTCCGTCATTACCTGGCCGTGGAATATAACTTGACCAGATCTCCTTGCTGCCTTTGTGAGGGAGAAACGTGCTTCTTTCTGTCTGTGGCTTGAAAGGGGCATCTATGAAATTCAAGTACTTGATGAGCCCTTACCTTGTTGAGAAAAAATGACAGGTCTTCAGGCATTGGTACTCCTGGCAATGTCGTCCTGTGCCTTTGACGCCTGTTGATGAAATAAAGAAACAGAGCAGTTCCTTGCTTGTGCCAAAAAAACAAAAAAGAGCAAACACTCTTGCCACTAAAGAGGATCAAAATAGAAAGATCAAAAACTATAAATGCTGCGTGTCAAGGATATATCTCGGGTACTTCTGAAAAATCAGGTACACTTGTATGCAATGCTTAAGTTTACAGCATCTGTGGAGACCATTGGAAGTTTCAATACAATGATAGTCAGAATGGTTAGTATCTTGAATGGATTTTGACGGGAAATCTTCCTTGCTGACACCTGCCCTTCCTAAGGCACTTTATTTGTTTACCAGCTCCATGACACCTTGCTGGAGAGCTACTCACCCCTCTAGTTGGCACAGCCATGACATCACCATGACAGATGGGTATGAAGGATTGGCAAACACTACATCTGATATCTGCTTCTTACAATATCCAGGATCTGAGATAAATCCCACTCATCATCGGGACAAGAGATCCACACAGGAAGATCTACTGTGCTGACATATCTATGTCTTTGAGGCTACTAGAGCAGAGTACAGTGGAGCTTTTGGCAGGACTTAGTGGATGTATGGGCTTCGAACCAGAACCTAGGCTGGGACATTGAGATGAATAAAAAACCTTTCTAGAAAATAAAATCATCTTTTGAGTTGATGTTTGGGCTTGCTGTCCTTAGTGGTCTATTTGGGTAATTCCTCCAGCAATATACCACACATCTGGAGTCAGAAAATGGAAGCTTTAGCCGCACAGTCTTCTTACTCTGGACAGCCTTTCAAGATCTTATTCAGATAAGTCTACGACATTCCACCACAGAACCTGAAGCAACTGGTTAGGCGAATAAGCTCAACTATGTTGGCTCAATGATTAGAGCGGCAGACCCTGAGGCAGAGGTCTAGCCCGGGACCGGGTCTTGGGCTCAAAATTCCACGGACCTGATAATTCTCGCCTCGGTGCCTATTCCAATCATGGAGTCCCACTCTGCAACTCTGGGCAATAGCTTGCATTGGGGCCATACCAATCAGCCAAGCTGTCATTTCCGTGTGGAGTTCCTCAAGGCTCATCCCTTAGTCCGACACTATTTAACATCTATGTGTCGGACCTTCCTTGTGTGATCTAAGCATATGGGATGAGCCTAACCTCCTATGCGGATGACACGCAACTGGTGTTGGCCATTAAAGGTGACGGGCTGGAGGTGGCAGAGCACTTCCAAAATGGAATGATGGCCATTGGAAAGTGGATGGCAGGTAACTGCCTGAAGCTCAACTCCGATAAAACGGAGGTGGTCATCTTTGGAACCCTCTCCCCGATTTGGTCTGCATCCTGGTGGCCTCCAGCCTTCGGCACCCCTCCTAGCCCGACCCCTAAGGTCAGGAATTTGGGAGTAACCTTCGATGATCATCTCAACTTCATGGCACATGCGAACAAAGTAGCGGCCATAGCCCATCATAAACTTAGAATGATAAGGAAAATCATCCCTTTTCTACCTGATGCAGCGGCTAAAACATTGGTCAGTTTCTTAGTTCCATCATCCCTAGACTACTGCAATGCACTTTTTCTAAATGCTCAATCCAGGGTAACTAAAAAGTTGCAGACAATACAGAATGCAGCAGCACGTCTGCTGGCTAGAACACCTAAGTTTTCACCCATTTCCGATACTATAAGGACATACCACTGGCTGACGATCCAAAATAGGATCAAGTTTAAATCACTCTGCATGGTCTACAAGGCACTCCACGCTCAAGGACCACGCCCCCTTAAGGACCAGCTTATACCCTATAAACCGGCCAGACAGCTTCGATCCACAACCCTCAACCAATTAGTGGTTCCACGTTCCAAAACGGTCTCTTGGGGTGACCGCCGCTTCTCAGTTGCGGCTTCTAAGGTATGGAATACCCTGCCTCAACATATCAGAACCAGCCTCTTTAACCAGTGACATTGCCCAACAATCCTCCGTAGTCATCAACTCCTTGGGGAAAGATAGCTGAATAGTCTAGCGCCGAGACGCCCACGGGTATTTGTTCGCGCTCAATAAATGTCAGAAATAAATAAATAATCTCCACAACGGCCCCCACAACGCTAAGGATGCCTGGCCTCCACCTTGGGGGTGCCCAGGAGTAGACGCCTAACAGGGAAAGCCAGGATGGGTTCCA
The DNA here is from genome assembly GCF_964263255.1 of Lissotriton vulgaris. Lineage (NCBI taxonomy): Eukaryota > Metazoa > Chordata > Amphibia > Caudata > Salamandridae > Lissotriton > Lissotriton vulgaris. Next base: position 223,440,698 of record NC_141695.1, read on the forward strand.
CAGCGGTATTCGTACAAGCGCCTTGAGACCCTTGCGGTTGAGTAGTGCGCTATACAAGTATCAATTTACATTTATGTTGATCTAGCACCCCTAAAAGAAAAAGATAGACTTCCTGCATCACGTTTATCAGAACCTGAAAGGTACTCTGGATGCAAATCACATTTGCCAGAATCGGAAAGGTATTTGGGACGCAAAGAATAGTATATGAAGTATTGATTTTTGGCGTGTGTGCAAAATGAGACAAAGCAAAGAGCACTTGGGAGCTGCCTCCATCTGCTTTATTAAAAAAATGACTCTGAGACCACTGACTATTTATACGAGCTGAAAATTCTACTTTTATGTGCAAAGGGTACTACTCTGATGAACATCTGTGTGCCAGCAAATGTGGGACTCTTGGCCTAAACTCCTCTTTCCACGGCTAGTGGGGACATTTCTACTACCTTACACAAAAGAAGTCTGCTTGGTGTTGAGGCTAGAAATGCTTCTCATCTGATAGTATGGTTTGTTGGTGAGTTTGAGGTTTCGGTGTAAAGGTTGATGAGCAAGACCCATCTTTAATGTATTTCTCTTCTCATTCTGGTTCCACATCTAGTAATGGATGAGGAACTGATAGGAACTACACCCTGCTGGTGAGATTGCACTAGAACAGGCCCCTTGTACTGCTCTAATGGTGGTTCAGTAACTAGGCTGTGAGATGCATGTGTAAAGGAGACAAGAATGCAAGCTCTGTCTTGGGATGGGGGCTCGCTCGAGAGGAACGACCAGCACACTATCTGGTAGAGGACACCCCCTTCACTAGGATGACATGTGCCTCCTGAAGGATGGCTTCATCTTAACCCACAGTTGCAAACTGACCTGCTTAGTAAACATGTATCTCATCTCAAACCCCCACTGTTTGACTTCTTGCAGCACCATTGCTTCTTAGCAGCCTGCAGCTCTGGCCCATGAACGCCAAGAGGTGGGGCAGTACGATGTGGACGCGGAGAGCTTGACTTGAACCTGCACCATGTGCCACTGATGCTTCCAGGGTATGACCCAGGGGCGAATCTGCGGGGACGTGTACGGCAGGTCCTTCGCCCCTACTCGGGCCAGTCATATCTGGCAGCATTGAGTAAAGTAATGCATCAAAACTACAGAAAATCACTTAAAATAACTGAGCGTTCACTGGACGACATCTGCAGCTTTTTTCAGTGGACAGTTTGCTTTCTTCTAGCATGAACTAGAATATTTCCCTAGGCAATAACACTTCAGCCTGCTGTCCATTTAGTTGCCCTCAATTTCTCCCTCGATAGTCCGGTCTATCTTCTGATGCAACAATCAACAAGCTGGTGGAGAAATGCTTAGATTTATCTTGCCCTGCTATACTTATCATATTACGCCTCTTGAAGCAGTTTTTTGCTTTCTCCGCCCCTGTCACTTGGGTTTAAAAAAGTATTTTCGAGGTTTGCACTATTCAGACTTTCCTGCACAGCAGAAAGCCACGGTATGTCCATCCCCTTTTCGCATTTCAGGCAGTCAGGAATTATATTTCTTGTGAGTATTTCTGCAGGGTTCTGCCAAATTTTAAGCCAGGAGATAGCTGGCCGTGCTCTGATGAAATCCTCAATGTATGTCAATTTTAACGCCTGTGACGGATATACTGTGATGCGGAGATCGGACCCCCCAGCAATTTCCTACAGAATCTATTTTCCTCACCTTGAATGCCGCTGCAACCCGTGAAGCCCCAAACTTCTGCACCATAGGTTGCGACAGGGATAAATGTAATTACATTTTTTTTAATAATAGGTAGTACCATCTCAACTTTTTTCGGTTGGGGTAGTGACAGAACCGAATTAATTGCTTTTGCGAATTTTACCCTGCTGTGTGCCACGTGAGTAGTCCAAGAATCATTGGCTGCAAATACCAGCCCCAGATATGGAAAAGTGCAAGTTAGATGTAAATGTTCATTGCCTATGGACATTTGAGTTAACAAAGTAATTTTTTGGACCACATGCCATTAAAAAAGATTTGTTAAAATTTCTACAAAGATCTAAAGCGCCGTAAAATCAAAAAAACCCTGTACTAAAGTGCGCAGTGCGTTTGGTGTGCGGCCCATTAGGACCGCATCATCCGCATAAAATAAGGCAGGTAGGGTATTACCATTAATAATAGGAACGCCATTAATGAGCTTTGTCAAGGAGTCATGCAAATCGTTAATATATACAACGAATAAAAGTGGGGCCAATACACACTGCTAACATTTATGGTTTTAACTCTAAAACCGAATAAAGTATATTTGATTTGATTTGATTTGACCAACATTATCGTCTAAGTCTTCCCCAACTATGAGGCTGCATTGTGGTGCCACCAATCCCAGTGACATGCGCCACTCAGTTAATTCTATTTCATTGGTGACTATGTTAACTGCTCTCTCCAACATGCTATTGATGCTTGTCGTGGTCCGAGAGTTTAAGCTTGATACTCCATTACGTTTCCCCAAATTTATGTGTATAGCGGTACTTATAATTGCGATAGATGTAGCTCACTTTAATACACTTAAGTTGGTTACACTGAACGAGGGATGGCCCGGCCCGGGTTCTCCTAGGCTCTGACGGGCGAAGACAGGCCTACCCTTAGACTGGGCTTTGCCCGGGTGCGGGGCCGGCCACGCCCGTGCGCGTCCTGCGCTACGGGAGCCTTTGCGGTGCGTTGAGCGCCTCCTGGTGCGACAGTGGGCCGTCACGGCGTGCGCCGCTAAGGCTACCGCTAGCTGTAGTCCCCCCTTCGCTAGTCACTCAGCGGTATGCGTGGCAGGAAAGCACGGAATATGTTGCAGTTCCAGTGTGGCAGGCAAGCGATTTGAGCTCCCAGTGCGAACACGGAACCCATTTTAAGACTACTTTTAGATTTTGATGAAATAATATACCTATTTGGGTGTTTTCCATACATACATACAATAGACGCCTACGGTTTGTGGATTATGTGCCTAACCCAATGGAATCCACTGGGAAAATTACTTCTGCCAAAGGGACTTTACACCGCGGTTGATTTCTGTCAGTCATCTCTCAATTAGTGTCTGGTCAGCCAACAGAGGTCTTCTATCTCCTCCAGAATACTAAATCAGGTTCCAATAGTTGTGCCAGCTAACTTGAATTTAAGGCAATAAATTCATGGTCAAAATAAAGTCACACATGTTGTTTCAAGAAAATCCGTGTGTTTTTGGTGAATTCACTGACTTTGGGAATAGGGAAGATAAAGGATTTATTTAGCGTTTCGACACCCTCACAGGTAATTAGCCGTGCTATACAAATCCAGATTGATTGATAGCGGGTTGAAGTCATATTAGCATTATTCCCACCTCAACAGTTCCTTTCTTGACGATTTCTGTAATCTAATGTTTGGCGACGTGTGCAGGAGGCAGGTGAGCTGGCCGGGGAAGCAGTAGACTCCTGGATATGATAGAGAGCTGGTGTCACCTAAACTGGGACCAGAGTTTATGGTTCTATTCTGTTCAGCAAACCTTTTTCTTGATGCATCGATTTAACATAGAATGCAAATCCAGTGACTACTTGAATCAAACAGAGGAGTAGGACTGATAAATCACCTGTAAATGACCCACTCAGTCAAAGAAGCTGAAGGATTTCCAAGCTGGAGACGAATTGAAAGTAACTTTTATTCCAAAGTATCACAAAATGAATTTGAAAATTATTCAGGACAAGATATTTCTTATGATTATGGGATATTTATTAATACATTTCAAAGTTATCATTTTTCTCAATTGCATTTCAGTATTACATTTCAAAAGCATTTTGGCAGAGCTACAGATAGGTGGGCTCCGCGTGGAAATGATCACCAAGAACCCCTCAATTAAGAAATCTTCCAAGTTACCCTGTCTAGGATCTTCTTTGTATCCCTCATGGCCGTCTTCCTTCTCTTGTGGCTTTGGTTCTCATGAGCTTTGCATGGATACGTTTCGCAGGTGATGCTCCAATACCTTCAGAACACACACCCTAATTTAGCCAGTCCTAGGGCTAGGGTCAGACTTGCCTATAGAGCATCCCAGCAGTGCCAAATGGACCACTCTGACCGGTTAGTGTGTTGTCCGGTAAATTTCACTTGTGGGCTCCTTTTAGGGTCTCGTGGGACGGTTATAAAAAGCAAACATTGCTTGTAGCAAGCTTAAATCCATGCAATCTTCTATACATTGAAAAATACTTACACAGCATGGGTTTACAAGTTCAAAATTGCTCCAGTTTGCAAATATTGACCAGTTTTTTCTAGCTGTCTAATTAACTGATGGGACCACTTTTATTTGAATGTGAACTCACACACTTTCACAGCATTGTAGGTACCCCTTACTACTTTGAGTCTAAAGGGTTATATGTCACAATATCCAAGTGATTAATAGCCACCTGCACGTATATATATGCACACATATACATATATTTACATATCGCTTCCCAGTATTCACCATAAAGCCACTGCTCTCAGATGTGGTGGGTGCTGCGTCTCACGAGCTGGGTCTCACGTACGACTCATTTTTCTCCCCAAGGGACCGTCGTGCACTCTAGAGTGATTGCAAATACCTTTTATTTTATTAGGACCATGACACTCAAGCTGACAGACGAATTTCGGGCCCCTGACCTTTGTCACTGTCTATATATGTCTATATATGTATATATATATATATATATATATAAATATATATACTTCACACAATTGGCTATCAACACATCATCAAGGTACTCATAGATAGGGAAGCTTAGGCTTACCACTCTTACCTTCACAATTCCTTACCTCGATGATATATTAGTAAGCAATATTCTGGAATCAATCGAAGTGCAGGTAGATATTTGAAGTACGATTTTATGTCAGAGCACTAAGAGCCAGATGTATCAAACAGTTTTGCTCATTCTGTGTCTATGGGAAAATGTGTTCATACATCCTGCCCCAAGTCATTTCAATTATTGCTGTAGAATCAGGAACAATACCCACCCCCTGAAACACTGCTAGCACACGAAAGTGAGTACATTTTTGCACCAGACTCCAAGTGTTATACTATGCAATAGGGAGTAGTGCGAAAAATTGTAATTTCAAATGTTTCTTTCAGAAAATTCTCCTTTACACGCTGCTTTGCCTGTGCAGTTTCTTCCAGGTAGAACTTGAAGTTACAAGGCTGAGCACAATTTATACAACACTCATCAAATGCTTAAACATATTTGCACTTAGCATAGCACTCGGAATGTGGCTGTAAGTCACTGTTTTCCAGGGTAGGTGCAAGATGGATGACACACTAACACTTTGTACCTCTTTCCTCTTCTACAGCTGGACGTGACCATCCTGGAGAATGGTTGTACTAAATCTTGCACTTGCGGTGCAGGCGGTAGAGTGCTGTGTAAAGACCACAGCTGTGCCAACAATGAAAGATGCCTCAATGAAGATGGAGTTGTTAAATGTATCAATATAGGTAAGAGTTTACTCCACTGGCAAATGTTTAACGTCACAGTACTGATCTTGTTGCTTCATCGTAAACTTGTGCTGAAGACTTTCAGGCATCGGATGTCACCCTAAAAATGATTTCACGAAACTTTAGAAAAGTGTATTAGTGATTGGGCAGTCGGGAGGATAATGGCTGTAAGAAACTGAACTGTTGCTTGACTGGGGTGTGAGTCTTGATCAAGCAGCAACCACAATCCATGTCAGGGTAAGGCACAAGCAAACCCCACATTAACCTTTGCTCACCCCCTGGTAGCTTGGCTCAGAGCAGTCAGGTTTAAAGTAAAAGCAATGTGTGAAGTATTTGTGCCAAACCTCAAACTGTAATGAGTGAAACCACACAAAAAGCATCTCATACCAAGTTAGAAAACAGAGCTTTCTTTAATAAACAAAACAAGACCAAAACAACAAAATCCCAATTAGTAGAACCGGAGACCTTCAACTTTAAAGATTTGGGTCAAAATAGTGCCAAAAACCACAAAGTGACAACTGTAGATATCAGATTGCCCCAAACTAGGACAAAGTCACAAGTTCAAGCCGACCACGATGGAGCGCAGGTCGGCTACAGGCAGGGCCACTAGAATTATGTGATTGTGCAGCTGCTGAGGTTTTCTCATAATTATAGCTTCATCACATTTACCACATAATTCCTCATCTGCCGCGTAATCTGCAGATTGTAACAAAAACATTTTTGTTTCTAAATCATATGGTTCAGAAGTTACTAAAAATGCGATTACATGTATTACTGCTTACTGCTTAGCGGAAGGGCCTTTGCAAAGCCCGACTGATCATCTTTCTGTTCCTCTATTGTAAAATTTGGATGTTAAGCAGGTACTAATGAGGTGCAATCAATGCCTACAGAGTGTTACTACGTTTAAAAATGATAAGAAAAACTAATTATTACTGTTACAAAATGTGCAGCATTGTGCTGCATTATTTGGCTTTTCTTGCTGAATAATTTACTCAACCCTGTCGCATAATTTGGCCCTCTCCTGCCACATAATTTCAGTGTCTCTGGCTACAGGAAAATATGAGCCAGATGTCCGAAAGTGGAGTAATCCAATGTTAATCTTCCACGGTCGTCGACTAAGATGCCAGAACTTCATTTGTTTACCCACGGCGATGCAATCTTTCCTGATGAAGGGCTTTGCTGGCCTGAAATGTATTGGGTCTGTTCAAGCACTATTTACCCAATTTTTGTGTTGTTATGATATAGAACTAGATGAATTCTAAAATTTGATGAATGAACAATTATGATGATCGAATAAATATAAATTGGGAATCGACCAGAGCACCAACTTTTGATTAACATTGGATTACTCCACTTTTGGACACCTGGCTACAGGGACCAAGTTTGACCTGCTGAACAAAGTATTTTAAATCCTAATTTGTGGAGCGTTGGGAGGATCTGCATCAAAGATGTGACGAGCAGCTGAAGCGATGCATCAGTTCCAAGATGCTGCAAGGCTGCGATGCGAGGGCCTGCGTTATCAACAAGGATCTCATAGACAGAACTTGTGATGCGAAGTCCGGCGTCAAGGATGCTGAGCGTAGTCGGGTTGATGTGTCATTTGTAAAGAGCTGTGAGGCTGCGATGTGGAGTCCAGTGTCATCATCGAGGCTGCAGCCAATGATGGATGCCAGGGCCTGCGCCAAGGATACATCACGCAGTTGGGGTGATTTGGTGGTACAAAAGAGCTGTGATGAGAGTCTTTGCGACGGGTCCAATCTTCGCAGCAGCGGCAATGCATGGTTGCTTGGTTTTGTGCGATGCAACAGAGGAAATGCATTGGTTCCACTAGGTCCACATGGAGGCTGGCAGAGCACCTTAAGCCCACTTTCAAGGGTTCAGGACTGGTGTAGCACAACTCAGCAGGGTAGACTCACAGATGGCAGAGTCTAGGTGCAGATGCAGGGTTTTTGGAAGCCCGTTTTTTTCCCTGAGGCTTTAGATCAGGAGGCCAGCCAACTATCCCTTGGAGCCCCTCTGGGTTCTGGGTTCAAGAGATGCAGGTCCATTCCTTGTTACCCAGGCAAGAGGGCAGTTGACAGAAAGCCTGCACTTCAGGGCAGCAGTTCCTTCAGAGAAGCAGTCCAATTGCCTGGCAGTCCTTTCTCCTGACAGACAATCTACAAGTCCAGACGTGTACTGATGTGGTGGTGCCTGGGGTCCAGTATTTATACCCAGTTGTGCCTTTGAAGTGGGGGAGATACTTCTAGAGGTTTCCCTCTGAAGTCCCCATGAATCCGGCCTTCCCTGTCCTGGCTCCAGATTAACTACCGGGGGGCATGTAGCCATTTGTGTGGGTGCAGGACACAGCCTTTTCAAGTGTAAGTGGGGTTGTGTCCAGCTTCTCCCTCCCATTCTGTCAGTAATCGCCCATCCTGGCACACCTAAGCGCCCTACTTTGTGTGTCTGTTTAGGAGTTATACACAGAGCTCAACTATCAGCTGCACCCAGTCCTGAGAGCAGAGACAGGCTATATGCATTCAATGGATAAGACAGGAAATGCCAATCTTCTAAAAGTAAACACAAGGAGATGATGGATGGAACGCTGAAACTTTTCAGACACTCACACCCAGTCACAGATCTGGGTTGAATCCATCATCATTCTTTAGCTCACTTCCCACCTCAGTTCAGACCCAGCTGTATGCAAATCAGTCTTAACCCTGTGAGTCATGAGAACAGTACAGCCCGAACTGCATAGCCAGGTCTTCCCTGAACTGGAAACAAGCATCCTGGGGCTGGTTTCTGGGTAACACCCTTCATCAGCCAGGATAACTTGAATCCAGTGGCAAAGTGAGCAAGTGACCCACGTCCGGGCATGCCCTGCCAACTTAGGGCAAACAAACCAAACACAAGGAGATGATGGATAGAGTGCTGACACTTTTCAGACACTCAAACCCAGTCACAGATCTGTGTTGAATCCCATCCTTTTTTAGCTCACTTCACCACCTCAGCTCAGACCCAGCTATGTGTAAATCAGTCTTGACCCGTTGACTCATGGGAACAGTCCAGCCTGAACTACCAAGCCAGAGACACCTGACATGAACTGGTCATCTCTTAACATTTGGAAATTACACTTATACAATGTATTAAGGGAACTCCAATGTTATCCTATGGGAGAAATAGGTCGTGTAGTAGTGAAAAACAAATGCTAGAGTTTTCACTAGTAGAATATGTAAAATTTTAAAGTGAGTACCCTGATTTTTTAAATACACTGCACCCTGCCCTACAGGTTGTCCATGGCCTACCGTATGTGTGACGTTTATGTATTAAAAATGAAAGTCTTGGCCTGGCAAAAGGTTTATTTTACCAAGTTGAAAAGGCCAGTTTAAACTGCACACACACAGGCTGCAATAGCAGGTCTGAGAGTTGTTTAAAGGGTTACTTATGTGGGTGGCACAATCAGTGCGTCAGCTTTGCAGTAGTAGCATTGAATTTACAGGCCTGGGGCAGATGTACTTTTAAATAGGACAATTTGGGATACGTCTATGCTACCATGTCTTAAGGAATGAGCATGGGCTCTTTATCACTGGTTAGCAGTGTTAAAGTGTGCTGAGTCATAAGACCAGCAAAAACGAGATCATAAACAATGAAGGTGGAAGGTAGAAGGTTGGAGGGAAGACCAGCCCACAGCTGACAAGCCTATAAGATGTAGAGCCAGGTCTAAAGAACGGATGGATACTTTTTACTTTCTGAATCCATTTAATAAAAACAGTCTCCAATTTGTATTAACGCTGCAGACATATTCTTTATACACTTCAGATTCCTAGATGATACACAACTCTCCTCTCAAGTTTCACTTGTTTATCTATCTTCAGACATGTCCCCTGTGTGCTCCAGTGTGAACTGTGTTCAATCTTGGGTTGTTGCAGTGTCAATGCAGACAGCTTTACAGACAGAATTGTACACAGTACTGCAAAGAGTGGTTGTTTGAGGAAGTAAGAAATACAATTCCTCACATACATGAAATGGGTATATTTCAAGTTGACTCTGTGCTTTGTGTTGACATGTTCTTTTGAAACTACTCAGTGAATCTTGATTTCGTATAGGTAGGGTTACTTTATCCCAATCTGTGTCAAGACCGTGGCTGCATGGATTATGCCTTGAGGGATTATACTCATGCCTTCCAAACCTGCATCCATGGACGTCAATTCAGCAAAATGCCAGAGGTAGCAGGAGGGACCTCACATGCCCTTTGACCATCGCTTTCACTCACATACGCATATTCACACATACGCACATCTACGTACATATCCACACACATTCACTAATACATACTCTCCTGCAAGCATAATAAATATTTTTTTTAACTTACCTCATCTGTCAGGAAAAGTAATTTTCCAGCTACTTAGTCTCCATTTGTATAACCCTAATAGTGAATAATGTAAGATTATTCACTATTAGTATAAAAAGATTGACAGAAAATTTACAGAAAACACTGAGAGTTGGAACCCAACCGATTTCTATAAGAACAAGCTGCCCCTCCGTTCCTGGGACTGATTTTACCACCTCTGAAGCTAGGGGTCGCAAAGGCAGTGCCAGGGTTTGCAAGGGGTAAGCCAAGGGGGTGACCCCTATATGACGTCCATGCCTTCATCTCGTACCAGCAGGCCAATGAGAGTTTTGTGATGCCGTCTACAATCAGATGTATCCCGAGGAGATGGAGAAGCAGGAAGGGGGTAATGTACATTATTTGAACCATGGGTAAAAAGATAAACTCATTTTACAACGTTTTAAAAACTCTGGCTAGTGATTATTATTTTGAAAGAAAGGTATTACTGAACAGCACGCATGCTATATGATGAAAATAAGACGCACAAGAGATTCCTGAAGTTTTTGAGATATGAGTCAGACATGTAGACAATAGAAGGAGATCATGGTGGTACCCTGCATAGATAATTCCTCGAAAACGTTTATTGAAATAGACTTGTTATTTCGCCCATGTGTTTTTGTTTTGAATGCACATCACTTGTGAGAGGAATTTAAAAAGATACTTTTAGAAAGTATATACTTAATGTTTCAAAAACCACCCAGGGAACGGTGGTTTATTATAATTAAATGGTTTAACCAGTAGGAGCTGAGCTCACCAGCAGTGTTGGTGGCCAATCCAGTGTAATCTTCTGCAATCAGTTTAAGGAGCTGATTGACTTAGACTCACTCAATTGAAGCAATTTCCTGTTTACTTTAGAGAAAGGTAAGATTTGAAAGCCAACTGCTTATACCTTTAACATCTAAGCTTGACAAATTGCAGAGAAGTACAAAACACCAATTATTTGAACTTTCTTTCAAGGCTTGCAAGTGACAAAGCTGATTGCTCTGTGAGCAACAGAAGAAAAACTAAATAATATAATATCACGTTTATATATGATTCAATTTTGAAAATTGCTAAACATCTGCTTACAATTTACTTTCATGTGTGACAATTTCACACACTCCTGTCTTTAAAGGAAACTGTGCTTTGCATTCCGGGACTTGCTGTTGTCTGATCTCATTAGAGGCATTGGCTGTCAATGACAGCATGCATACTGATGATGGCTTAGAAGGCATTGAACACTGCAGGTTTATTTCGGTCCTTGGTCCTATTATTTGAACTCTGGAAACCTCTTTTTGGTAGTCACATCACCATTACAGGACCACTAAAAAGCAAAAAGAAGATGGGACTAAATACGCGTGGAATCGCACAACCTGAGGGTGGTGTATAGACCCCAACAACAAACCGCAATAAAAACAGTCCACAAATAGACCATTTTATAAACTGTTGGGTCGGCGTAAAGCAAAATATGCAAAATATACATGTTGCACTTTCTTTCTGAGTGACGAAAAAACGCTCTTTTGGGATAAGCTGAAGGAAACTTCAGTAAGTTGAAGAGTTTGTCAAACTTCTAATCACACGAGAGGGCTATACATCGGGTCAATCTTAGCATTTAACATATATACCCCTGGAGGAAGGTTGATTCGTTTTGGCTATGCAGTAAAGAAACAATAAAAATATGTATGATCTTTAATGTAGCAGTTTCTAAGCAGACTACTTCCAGAGGCTCATTGAAAGACTGAAATAGGCCAAAAGACCATTTGGACCAAACACTGATGGCTCCGGTCATTCCTAAGCACTTTTGAAGAGGGAGTCAAATCAGGCATGTTCCATTATGAGTCTTTCCTGGTAAACACCCCTTACTACTCATCCATCACCCCGCATGTTGTTTCAATGTGGTTGTTACAACGACCGCGGTGTAACAATGCATACCATTACCCTGGAAGTCGTTACAACGACTTGCGGAGGTGGGAGAAGGTGTTGGATTTAAAATTCAACAAATTCCATACTGTCCACACAGACTGGAGTTGGAATAGTAAATTATACTATTCCAACATCCAGCACCCCCCTCCACAAGTCGTATCATGACTTGCGGGTAATGGTATGTGTTGTTACAACGCAGTCATAGTAACGACCGCGTTGTAACAACATGCTTGCGGGGGACAGTGGAAAAAAGAGGCATATTCGTCTTTCCCACTCGCCACCATGGATTGTGGCACAAAGCCCTGGCTACTAAAAGAGGTAACTAGGAATGTGTTCCAAAAATAACACCTGTTCAGGGGAGGCGTAAAGTTTGGGAAAAGGTTTATTTTTGCCAATCTTCAAACTTTGTGTGTGCTGCACTGTACAGAACATATAAAAAGTGGGAAAAGTTTAACTAAACATATGCATGGTGGAATTAAAGCGTACCCTTGCACTACCAAACATATGCTGTAACAACACTATGGTGCAAGGGTGTGTGAATTTGTGCAATGCAGCCAAAAGTGTTCCTGCACAAGAGTAGAGAACCAGAACCACATCTGAGTTGATATGGTGATTTTCTATGCTCCCTTTCATAAAACACCCCAGAGAATAGCAGCATGTGTTGCTGTGTTGCATGAAAACTTAGTAGTCCATCCCTTAGCGTATTATGCAGGGTGATGATCATGATGGCTTTGTATATGATGCTGCTGGATTTGAAGATGGTGTGAGCTGGCAAAATGAGCCAATTAAGTTCCACCAGTATGGATTTGATGTGATCATATTTCTGAAGGCTATGGATGAGCTGCATTGCAGCATGTAGGATGGGCTCCAGGGTGCTAGTGCAGAGACCAAGATGCTATATAGTCTGATATCGTCATCAACCAGGTACAATATTACAAGGGTTTTAACAGCAGGGCTGAAGTTGCTTTCTGCTAGAAACAATTTCATTTCCTTTGGAAGATAGAGATGGAACTAGGTTGTCTCTGTTTTCATAGCAATATATTTCTTGAGGGCAAGCTTTATGTCCTGGGTGAATCCAAGTGATTTAGCTTTGGGTGAAAGTGGAGCTTTGATTGCATCTATGTCCATGCAATTCTGTTAGGTTTGCAATAGTTGTTGCTTCTTGTTCTTGACAAATAACAGGGATTCTGGCTTGGTTGGGCTGAATTTCAGGCAAGCGCTGGATATCCAGATCTGGCTGAGGAGCAGACAATGTTGGAAGCACTAGATGTCTGAAGCAGAGGTGTTAGATATGGGGGGTCTCTAGTTGGCACGTTGTTACCCTGTGCAAGTTTAGACCCTTTACCACATCAGGATAAGGGGGATACACTTCTAAATTAACACCTTCTCACTCACTTGGTAACTTGGCACGAGCAGTCAGGCTTATCTTAGAGGCTGTGTGTAAAGCATTTGCACATAACCCCCAGTAATACAGTGAAAACACAACAAAAGGACACCACACCAGTGTTGGAAAAAATATTAAAAATTGTATCTGTGCGAAACAAGACCAAAAACGATAAAAATCCAGAAACAATTATTAGAAATATCAAATAAGAAAAATAGACTTAAAATACAGTTCCTTTAAGTCGATAGCCCTGTCCGGGGCTATCACGGCATTATGAACAACAAATCCAAACAGTTTTGGCTGACCGTGGTGTCGCAGGCAGCTACGATGTCGGAAAGACCTGTAGAACAGTGCCTGCGTTGGGGTCGGGAGCGCCGGCGGATGTCAGAGCTGCAGTGCAAAGGGCAGCAGTACAGCCTCTATGTTGCAGTGCAGGCAGCGGCTCGGTGACGGTGTCCAGTGGTGTCAGTGAGACCAGGGCTGCGGTGCAAAATGCAGAGCTGCAGTGCAAAGAGATGCAGTGCTCGTTGCACTGCTAGCAGGTTGTGGTGCTAGCAGGTTGCGGTGCTAGCAGGTTGCGGTGCTAGCAGGTTGGGTGCAAGCAGGTTGTGGTGCAAGCAGTGGCATTGTTGTTGTAGGTCTGTCATTGGCTGACAAACCAGAGTCAATGTTGCTGTCATCGGTAGGCCAAGGCTGTGCTACAGGATGAGGGCGATGCATTGCGTAACTTAAGAGCGGTGCCCTCGAACCACAGTGAAGGCAGCGGCATCTGGGTCAGCATGGCGCGTTGTCGTTGGGCATACCAGGACATTGGTGTGAAGTGAGGTGGTGCAAAGTGCGGTGCCCACTGGTCACAGTACAAGCAGCAGCTCAGTGTCGTTGTCGAATGGTGCCATCGGTGAGACCAGGGTTGCAGTGCAAAGTGCAGCGTGCTCTCTGCGGTGCCTTCAGGACACGGAGCCAGCAGTGGCATTGGTGACGGCGGCGGTTTGCTTTTTCTTCTGTTGCAGCACAAAACACACAGTTCCCAGTGCTGGGAGCAGATGAACTTAAAGTGTTTGCTGTTCCTGAGACTTCTTGAACAGGGGGCAAGCTCTACTTCAAGCCCTTGAAGAAACTCAAACAAAGACATTGCAGAAAGTTCAGTCCAGTCCTTTTGTCTGCCCAAGACAGACACAGCCTCTGGAGGCCAACACAGCAAAGCACACAGCAAAGTGGTAGTTCCTCCTCACAGCTTCTCCAGCTCTTCTTCTTGGTAGGTTTCTTGATCCAAACGAGTTCTAAAGGTCTGGGAACTTGGCCTCGATGTTTATACCACATTTTCCTTTGTTCTCCTGTGGCAGACAGTCTCTTTGCTTAGTTCAAAGCAGTTCTACCCTCTCTTGTCGAGCTTCCTAGGAGGAGGAGGAGGAGGAGACAGCTTTGTGAAAGGCAGATAGAACCTATTCAGGTGCAAGGAAATATCCTGCCACTACTCTAAATGCAGCATAGGTCTATTCAGCCCAGCCCTGACTCATCCAGGAAAGGCAGGACGCATACTAATCTCCCCACAGTGGCTGCCTACAGTGAATGCACATCCCCTGCTCCTGTCACTTTAAACCCAGACAGAGAATACACAAAAGGCATAGGCACAGTAGATGGTTAAGCAAGAAAATGCACACGTTCATTTAACCCCCACTTTGCCCATGAGTCCTTCCTTTCTTCCTTCTACACATTCAGGGCACTTTTCTGCACATATGTTCCAGATGTTTTGATGGATTTGAGCATTCAGATTGATGCTGAATAGGAATAAATAATATTGAGCAGAATTTCATATTACAAATAATTCAGTGGATGCTGCTGCATACATATTTGTGTTCTTTTAAATTGTCCCACTGGGACCATGTATCTTCTGTACTGTTAATCACCCAGGTTTTAGTGGCACAACTGGGTCATACTCTTTTTTGTAACCACTTTCTAAAAGTGGCATTTTCAAACACACAATTTAAAAACCATCTTGAGTCCAGGCATTCTAAGCTCCATTCTCCTATCTTGTCTCCTATCTTGGCCCAATGGAAGGTTATGCTTGTAAAATGTTACACAAAGCAAGTCCCATTCATTCTCATGGGACAGATAGCCTTTCAATAGTGAAAAATTAAATACACTGTATTTCACGTTCAGGACATGTCACCACACCAGTACATGTCCTACCTTTCACAAATACTGCACCTTGCCCATGGGGGTACCCTGGTGCTACCTGAGTGGTGCCTCACATGTAAATAAAGGAAATGTTTTGGTACGGCAAGTGGGTGCACTTGTCAGGTCGACATGGGAGTCACAGACTGCATGCAGACACTGCAGTGACAGGTCTGAGATACACTTACATGGCTACTTCTGTGGGTGGCACAACCAGTGCATTTGCTACCCCCGAGTGGGACGGGAATGCCCAGACGTGGGTCCGTGCTCTCCAAGTCACTGGAGTCAAGCTATCTTGGCTGATGAGGGCTGAAAGCCTGAAACCGGTCCTAGGATGCTTGTTTCCAGACCAGGGAGGACCTGGCCTGGCAGTTCGGGCTGGACTGTTCCCATTGGGCGCAGGGTCAAGACTGATTTGCATATGGCTGGGTCCAAACTGGAATGGCATGGTGAGCAAATAAACAATAGATTTAGGCCCAGATCTCTGTACTGGGGTGAATGTATGATGTTGTTCTGCATTCTTTCCATCAATTATTATTTTTGCATCTGTCACCCAGAGTGGGACGGGTATGCCCAGACATGTGTCCCATGCTCTCCATTCCACTGGAGTCAAGCTACCCTGGCTGATGAGGACTGAAAGCCTGACACCGGTCCTAGGATGCTTGTTTCCAGTCCAGGGAGGATGTGGCCTGGCAGTTCAGGCTGGACTGTTTCCATTGGGTGCAGGGTCAAGACTGATTTGTATATGGCTAGGTCCAAACTGGAATGGAATGGTGAGCAAACAAATTATGGATTTAGGCCCAGAGCTCTATACTGGGGTGAATGTATGACATTGTTCTGCATTCTGTCCATCAATTGTTCTTTTTGCGCAGGCCCACTAGAATCATTTGATTTACAGACCCTGGACCCACCATGTGCACCATACTAGGGACTTAGCAGTAAATGAAATAGCTAATCATGGAAAGACCAATCCATAACACAATTTACATTAGGAGCACTTGTACTTTAACACTGATCAGCAGTGAGAAAGTGTGCTGAGACACTAAACCTGCATAAACAGGGTCAAAACCAGGAGATCAGAAAGCAAAAAGACATGGCAAACACACCAAAAGATGCCAGATCTAACAAGAGGGCACTTTCAAATAGAGTTTTGAATTGTCACCTTATTGGTGAACTGTGCTAGGGTTACTTGTGAGTAGAATTCCAAGGGTTTTGATGGAGAATTGAAAGTGAATATATTACAGCAGTTGTACATATCTATATTGTTTCTTGTTTCCATGAAATGTATCTTATTCATTGCCACTTATTCAATTTGCTCAATGTATATTATTGCACTCTTTTTCACCTACACCCACAAATCTCTCTAGCACTATGAGGCATTGTGGCTGTGGGTCGTGCTGTATGAAACTGAATAGAAATAAATAAACAATATGCAGTAGTAGTTTTAACTTTTGCAGCCCTATCAATGTTGGGGGTAGTCTCTTTCCATGCTCACTACTGAAACACATTAAATATATCTTTGGAGTAGGTGACTAAGTGCTTCCGCAGTGAGACTAACCAGACCAAACATTTATGAATGCCCAATGAATTCCATGTATTGTGAAAAGCCATCATACTCTTCACGTACCTCATAGTCACAATCTTTTCACCACACTAGAGGGTTTTTCCCAGGTGAAAGTTCCATGTGCATGAATAAATCCCTACATTTGTGAATGCGGATCTTAGAGGGCACTGTCAGTTGTTTTTGTTTGCTTACGTTCAATTTAAGTACGCTAATAGAGTTTGTGAATCAGCTCCATGGTGTCTGTGTTGCATGTGTATGATATTGCAAAGCTAATACCAGCATTTTACACTGTTCACTGGTGGAGGGATAAGCAGAACAAAGGGAGTTGTAGGAGACAGAGGACAGGTAATTCCTTTACAAATGTTTACCATTTCCATCGCTTTTTTAACAGCCACCTGCAAGTATACGCACTGCCAGAAAAATTACATCTGCACAATGGCTGATGGGAAACCAAAATGTGTTCCTGATACAGTCGTCACCTGCCAAGTCTACGGTGATCCTCACTTCAAAACCTATGATGGACACAAGTATCAGATGCAGGGTACCTGCACCTACACCGTGGTCAAGTCATGTGAGACCAGAGGCCAACTCCCTTCTTTCAACGTGGAAGCCAAATATCAGAACCGAGGCAACAGACGAGTCTCTTATGTTGATATGGTCAACGTACAGGCGCATGGGCAAAACATCACCATTTATGCAATGGAGCATGGCCACGTGAGGGTGAGTCCTATAGCTCATTCCCTTGGGATTTAAGGACAGATGCATGTAAAAGGTGGATGCAAGCAGGGCAGGTGCTTCCCATCGCTGTTCATGACGAGCTCAGCTCGTCATGAAATAATGTATTTCAAGGCTCTCCAGCACAGGAGGGGAATTGCCTTAGCAGTCATGTGGCGAATGAAGGCAGCAGCTATAGTGTGACACCTATAGTCTCATTATTAGTGCCTACCCTGGTATAGGTGTTTATTCAACTCCAACCCCCAATCTGCAACCCCTACCCCTCAAGAACATAATGATACTGGGGGTTCTTGTATCTCCCAGGATGTAGAATTAATGGGATTCTGGCTTGAATCCTGAGAATCCCCTGATTAATTAGCAATTAATGGCAATTTCAGGTTTGACTCTCCCAGTAACTCCACCTCCTCCTATGCGGTTTTCCCCAAGAAATTTCTTCTGCATTCAAGCCGCGGAAATCTCTGGTAGGAGCATGACAGGTCTGTGGTGTTTCAGTGTTCCTCTAATTCTCATCTAGGCTGGATACCAGTTTCATCTTGAATTTCAAGGCACACTTGATGAAGCCTAGAGGCAAATCACTACTTCTAGGGCCCTATGTAAAAAGTCCTTCAGTTATTGCAATTCTTAAAATCACAGGGTTTGCATCAGCGTAAGGGCTTTATGCACTAAACCCACTGTGCAAGGCAAAAAAGTATATCTAACTCACAAATGAATGACAATTAAGAGGGGCCATAAAAGGAGCATCTCCTACGAGCTGTGAATCACAATGGTATGTATCAGTTGTTTGTGACCACAAGACTTCAAAGGAGGGGACACTACTTCCTTTATGAATTTGAGAGCTTATTTACAAGCCCTCAGCGCCACCTGAACATCATTTTTGAGACGTTCAGTGGCGCACAAGGCTTAGCCATATCTACAAGGCCACATAAAGCCACCCTGCATGGCTTTTCATGGCCTTGTAGATAATGATAAGGTAAAGCAGTGCTAGTCGCTGCCTTCCCTTTCTCTGCATGAAAGATGCGCTCTATGGGTGTTGCTGTGGGTGTTTCCACTCAACATCCATGGAATTTGACACTGCCCCAGAATACAACATCAGGTGAACCTAGCGAAGCGTCAAAACCTTGCACCTCTCTAGGACAGGCATAAAGAGGAAAAAAGGTTATATTTCTCCTAATGTTTTCCTCTTTCTACGTGTGCTGCAGAATGCAGCACACGTAGAAAGAGGAAAAATACTCTAGTGATTGTTTTTGTGCAGAACGGTGCTCCTTCCTGCACAATAGAATCTTAGAATCTTGCCAACAACACAGACTTTCTTGCACCATGGTGATAGAGGAGCCTCGGTTGGCGCACAGGTCCTAATTGTGCACTTGCCCTGGCTGAAAGGACAGGAATGTATCTTGTACATACGGTGCATTCCTGCCCTGCCCTCTCACTGTATTCTGTGACTACAGTGCATCCCTGCGTTTTCAAAATGGAGTCTGGTGCTGGCAAATTTGGTGCAGTTCCGCGCTACGACATTTTCTCCTGAGTATGCCCCAGACTATTTTGCCTTTATTGCTGAAAATCCATGCACCCTTCCTGGACATAGGTGGACAGCATTCCCCATGAATTTCGAGAGCGGTGTCAGTCACGGCTCCCATGATTAGACCATGTCTATGATTTGGTCAGAGCTCTTAACGGCGGTCCCGGTGGCCTCTGTGGCACAGGGGATGAGGGGTCCAGTCAGCCTAAGGCCTATGAATATCTACAAGAAATAGGAACGCCAGGGACCCCTGTGGAAACATACATCATTTGGCATCAGGCCACTCACTGGTTGTGGTGTTATTTTGTGTACCTGGTAAATCACTTACTGTGATGTCACTCCATGTGTCGTCAATGCACATTGTTTATTTTAATTAGCCACCAATTTATTTATTTATGGGAACTGTGACCTGCGTTTGGCAAAAAGAACCACCCTGACAACTTTAATATTATAAATTCCCTCCAACCACTGAAGGAAAAGGAAGTGAATCACAGCTCTTTTTGTACTATAACATCATTCATATACTGTTTGCCTTACAGGAGCATCCACACAAAGCCCCCCATCCTTTACGACATTCCTACTAATACGCCTGTAATTTGGATTCTAAACCAGCCGAAGGGGATACTCTGTCCCAAACTTGATGTATGTATCGTCCACCATAATATAAGTGCACTATAGTCTACGGCACTTATAATACAGTGGATGGGATGCCCCTTTGTGTTTTGACTCAGTATCCGCCTGCCACACTCTAAAGAACGCCCTATGCGCTTGTTCTAAATACGCTGTACGTGATGCCAAAGAACATACCAGGCACTCACTACCCATGTACGAAAACTAACTCCCGGCATTTATATTACTTGAATAGCACTGCCGCCATATGTAGCTCCATTACCAACCATACACTTCAAAAGCATGAGCAGTCACTGCACCAACTTAATTTGCCCTGGTCACCTCCATTGGTTTTGGTATTGCTTTTTTCATTGATGTTTACCATTTTGCTATTTTGAATTCTCGACTCTTTTTGTGTTTGCGTGCCTGATTTACTGTATTCCTGTTCACGACTTTGTAAAGCGCGCTGATACCATTGGGTCTAGCTAGCGCAATATAAAACTTATATAAATAATACATAAATAGAATAAATGCAAATAGCACAACCCTAACAACTCCATAATCTAACTGGTAACCACTTCTGTTGAAACCTCACAACACAGAGAGACTTTATCAACTGTGTGACCCAATTACTAACTCCTGCAACACAAAGTTCACAATGCACACTTCCTTTATGAACTTTAAACCCTAACTGCTAACTCATGCGGCCCAAAGCACACAACACACAGTGCCTTTCTTAACTGTAATCCATTTACTAACTCCTGCAACAAAAAGTATATATCACACACAGCCTTTATGAGTTACCGAAGTTAACTGCTATCCCACCCTACCCAAACCACACAACACACACAACTTTTATCCACTCTAGTCTAACCACTAACTCCTGCAACAAAAAGCACACAGCACACACAGACTTTATCAACTCCATTAACTAACTACCAACTCATGCAGACCAGAGGACACAACACAAACTGTTCTTACCAACTCTATAATCTAATCACTAACTCCTGCAATCCAAAGTATACATCATACACATCCTTTATGAGTTACTAAAGTTAACTGCTATCTCACACAGCCCAAAGCACACAACACGCACAGCCTTTATGAGTTCCTCAAGTTAACTGCTATCTCATGCCACCCAGAGCACATAACACACACAGCCTTTATCAACTCTAGAGTCTAATTACTAACTTCTGCAACAAAACGTACACAGCACAGTCAAACGTTATCAATTCTATAACTAACTGCCAACTCATGCAGTCCAAAGCACACATCACACACTGCCTTTCTTAACGTTGTAATCCAGGTACTAACTCCTCCAACAAACAGTCCATCCCACAAACACACTAAATCAACTCTATTAACTAACCGCCAACTCATAACGACCAGAGCATACACCACAAACTGCTTTTGTTAACTGTTTAATATAACCACTTTGGATTGACTAATTCAATCCAAAGTGTACACCACACACAGCCTTTATGAGTTCCTGAGAGAAATGGGCTTTACAACGCGGGCTGAGCCACGTTTGCAGTTTCCCTGAAAAAAGTAACAATGCTTAGCTGAACCACACAGTGGTTAAGGCAGATAGCGGTCCACTGTCCGGTTGGGTGGGGAGAGGAAGAGGAAGCGTCGGAACAGGAAGCTCTGGACGCGGACAGGTAAGAGGGGCTGGAGATGGGTTTGGTCTTGATAGTTTTTAAGGATGGAAATGTTAGTGCTGGGACGGGATTGGGGTAGTTTTTGGAAGGGGGGCAGAATTTTAGGGCTTAGGGCGGGGGGAAGGTTGGGTAGTTTTAAGGGCTGCGGCTGAGTTTGGGGGGTAGTTTTTAACGGTGGAGATCGATATTAGAGTTCAGGCGCGAGGGTCAGGGCAGTCTTTTTAAAAAGGGTCAGGGTTTTAGGGCTCAGGGTGGGGGGAGAGTGGGGTAGTTTTGAGGGCTGGGTCCTAGTTGGTGGGAGATTTTGGAAGTGGGGTCGGTTTTAGAGCTCAGGACGGGGGTTGGGGTTGCTTTTTTAAAGGGGTAGAGGTTGTTTTAAGTTCAGTGCGGGGTACATTTTTGTGCTCAGGGCATGGGGGCCGGGGTCCGGGAAGTTTTTCATACCGGGCAGGGTTTTAGGCCTCAGGGAGGGCAATTGGTAGGTTTAAGGGCAGGGTGGGTCAGTTTCAGGGGTCAGGACAGAGGTGCGAAGTAGAGGGATAGGATTTTAGGGCTTTGAGCGGGAAGGGGGGTCGGGATAGTAGTAATTTACCAGTCATATCCATTTATCAAACATACCTTTACAATGAAATGTGTTGTGAAGGCATGCGTGGTGAAGGAATGCGTGGTTAAGACGCATTCGTTGTTGGGACCGTTTTTTAGCAGCACTCGTGGTACAGCCTTTCATGCTATTGTCATACATTCATTCCTGAAGTTATCTGCTATCTTATGCCACCCAAAGCACACAACATATCCAGCCTTTATCCACTCAATAGTCTAATTACTATCTCCTACAACTAAAATTACACAGCACAGGCAGACTTTATCAACTCTATAACTAACTGGCACCTCATACAGATCAAACCACAACACACATTGCTTTTTACTAACTCTGTTATCTAATCACTAACTCCTGAGATTGAAAGTACACATCACACACAGCCTTTATGAACTCCATAATGTCACTGCCAACTTCTGCTGCAAATATCACAAACAAGCCATGTCCTCTTCAATACCCTAACACTCTTCCGACGCTTGCTGACCATATTACAGGGAAAACAAAGCACTTACCAGAACCATACTCCTATTGGAAACTTCAGCAACCAACCACACCAATGAAATTCCACCATTACCAATAACATAGTCTCATTAGTAATCTTAGCAATGTATTGTAGAAAGCCTGTCCTGCCATTGTCTTAAATACCATATTTACATTAGTAAACCCAGTAGACCAATACTATAAACTAAACAGCAATAGTATCAATACCATCAGTCCATTAATAACCCCAGCAGCCTATAATATAAACTAAACATCACCACAGTCAATACCATCATTCCATGAGTAACTCCAGCTGCCTATAATATAAACTAAATATCCTCTTTTGTCAATACCATTATTTCATTAGTAACTCCAGTAGCCTATCATGTAAACTAAATATCAACATTGTTGTCAATGCCATAATTCCATTAGTAACGCCAGCTGGCCACAGTGCAAAGAAAACATAAGACTTATCTATACAATAATACCATTTCCAATTTATGTAGTTTACAGGATAAATCTTCTTCTTGATTTACCTTCCAATGACTACTGCTTACTGAAGTAAGCATGGATGGCCTCTTCCTTGCTATAACCTCATTTAAACAAAAACTGCATTCTACAGAGCAAACTAAGGTTTGTCAATACCCATAAGTAATTTTAGCAGTCCATAGTACAAAACAAACACAGCCTTTTGCTTTGCAAGTCATGCATCAAGCTCTGTCCTTATCTGTAATATAAGCTCATGATTAGCCAGCGCAATGTACATCAGGGAACAAACACTGATTTAAACTCCACTATACCCGCATTACCAAATGAATACCCTCTTAATTACTACAACCACAATAACAACTATTACAGTCTGCAGAACTCGCCAAAGGCTGCCTTCTGCTTTACCAAAACCCAACTTATGTGAGCTTACACTTACTGATTGGAAGGGATTAGCTCACCCACAAAAAACTCAACATTTGACATCATATCAGTGGCTGATATCCACTTGTAGAGCACACACATTGCACCAGTTCCAATAGTGGAATCATGTGTAGTATCCATCAAAGACTGTGAAGATATATCAACTTTGAGTTGTTTTAAGAAGTTAACAAGGACACTTTAATTAAATGCAACTAAGAACTGTTATTTCTTTCCTCGTAAAGGTGAATGATATCAAATCAGGACTGCCAATAACCCTAGCTGGGGGACAGATGTACATCTACAATGGTGGGGGTTATGCAGTAGTGTGGATAAACTCTGGCCCAAAGATCTACTTTGATTGGAAAGACTACTTGCGGGTAGATTTAAAAAGCAGCTACACTGGGAGAGTTTGTGGCATGTGTGGGAACAACAACAAAGATCCCAACGATGACTTTGTCACTCCAGAGGGGACACAGGCCACGAGCATTGAAGAGTTTGCGAAAAGCTGGAAAGTGGAGGATGGTGATCTGACCTGCTGGCATGACTGCAGCGGCCAATGCAAGGTCTGCCCACCAAATCTCTCGGAGACGTACAAGACAGAATCCTTCTGTGGATTGCTAGCCAAAGCAACCGATGGACCCTTCAGCCAGTGCCATGCAAAGATTGACCCACAGGACTATTTGGACAACTGCATTTATGACGTTTGCCTGAATAATGGAGCCAAACAAGCAGCCTGTCAGAGCTTGAAGGTGTATGCAGACACATGTCAGAAAGCTGGAGTTACAATTGCTGATTGGAGAAAAGAAGCCCACTGTCGTAAGTGTACCAACATGTTTATAACAAGTTAATCAATCATGGTGAACAAATGTATAAGAGATAGGATGATAGCTACAGGGTTCTTTTGTAAGACATATAAAGCTTAAGAATAAAACTAATGGTCTTTACAGAACGAAATCATACAACTTGTGGCAGATATCGGACCAATCAAAGCCCTCTTTCATCTTTTCTCTTTCTGGGGAAGCTATAGTTCTTCACAAAGTGTTTTCTTAAAAAACTACAGACTGGGCAAAGAGATGTGGCTTCTCTGAATCCAACTAATGATTGCTTGGCAGTGTTTGTGGTTAAACACTGTCATTTGGGATCCAGCTGGAACACCAAGTGACTCCTTTTATCCAATTGACTCTCAAGATGTAGCACTGGGGGACAACAGGCAAGTCTTACTCCAAGAGGGGAGAGTAGGTTTGGAATTCTTACTCTAAGAGGGGGGAGTAGGTTTGGAACTCTTGATCTGAGAGGGGTAGTAGGTTTGGAACTCTTACTCTAAGAGAGGGGAGAAGGTTTGGAATTGGTGTTCTAAGAAAGGGGAGTAGGTTTGGAACTCTTGAATTGAGATGGGGGAGTAGGTTTGGAACTCTTACTCTAAGAGAGGGGAGCAGGTTTGGAATTGGTGTTCTAAGAAAGGGGAGTAGGTTTGGAACTCTTGCTCTAAGGGGGAGGAGTAGGTTTGGAACTCTTGCTCTAAGAGGGAGGAGTAGGTTTGGAACTCTTACTCTAAGAGAGGGAAGTAGGTTTAGAATTCTTGCTCTAAAAGAGAGGGAGAAGGTTTGCAATCTTTAATCTAAGAGAGGCAAGTCGTTTTGGAAATCCTACTCTACTAGGGGGTTGTGTTTGGAACTTTTACTTTAAGAGGGGGGAGTAGGTTTGGAACTCGTGTTCTGAGAGGGGGGAGAAGGTTTGTAACTCTTACTCTAAGAGGGGGTAATACGTTTGGAACTCTTACTCTAAGAGGAGGTAATAGGTTTGGAACTCTTGCTCTAAGATGGGGGGAGTAGGTTTGGAACTTGTGCTCTAAGAAGGGGGAGTAGGTTTGGAACTCATACTCTAAGACGGGGTAGTAGGTTTGGAACTCTTGCTCTCAGGGGGAGGAGTAGGTTTGGAACTCTTGCTCTAAGAAGGGGGAGTAGGTTTGAAACTCTTACTCTAAGAAGGGGGGCTGGTTTGGAACTCTTACTCTAAGAGGAGGAAGTAGATTTGGTACCCTTACTCTAAGAGGGGCAAGTAGGTTTGGAATTCTTACTCTAAAAGGGGGACGTAGATTTGGCACCCTTACTCTAAGAGGCACAAGTAGTTTTGGAACTCTCACTCTGAGAGGCGGAGTAGGTTTGGAACTCAGATGATACAAGACAATGAATCTCTAAAACCGAAGGTGCTAGACAGAATGTTATAAGTGCATCAAGTATACTGTGAACTGTCCGACCTTTATCCTAGTTTCTTAGTGGTTCCCACCAGCTTTGGCCGCAGGCAAGTATTTTAAAATCAAAGAGACTAAACATTAAAATATGAATAGGGACTCCCAACGCAGAGTAACATAGAGGGCCTGATCATCAAATAGGGATACGTTCTAGAGTTAAAGTTCTAGCGTCCACTTAATGGGGATCAGATGGGCAATGACTGAGGGCACTGAACGTTGTTCCCAGAGGAAGCAGTTACAGCTCCTACTGCTCTTCAATGTCACAGCTCAAGCATGGAGCTGTGGGTGCTGGACATGGATGGGCTTAGCACACATAAGTTGGTTTACTTTGGGTTGAAATATGAGGTAGCCTGGTAAAGTATATTGGGTGGTGGTATACCCAAAGCAACCTGAAGCAACCATTGGTCGACATACGTAGCGGGGAAGTTAGATTTAGCATTTTCGGTTCTGTCCAGCAGGGTTGCAATCTCCTCACTGCTCCTAGGCATCTCATTTCTTTGATACACTGAGGTTTCCCTCTGTTGACACCAGCACTTTTCTAACAAAAACGAACTTTTATTTGATTTTTCCATCATTAATTGATAATTTCACATCAGTCTACCACAATTAAACAGCAAGAGGTATTGTATTTACAAAACCCATGAATGCTAGAATAACCACCTACACAGAGTTTTGCCTCCTGGTCATTTGGCAACTGTTATCTATGCCGGTCAGTAAAGGTTTCCCCTCTTGGCAAGGCAAAATCGCATCATTTATCTTGTCAACAGATTTGGAGGGAAACAGCTACTGCAAAGCTTAGTTCCTGACCAGATATATTTCTTTGCTCCCTTTGTAGAGTTTCTCCCACAATTTCAATGATAATAAGAAGCTGATCCTGAGACCTGTTTAACACCTTGGCTGCTGGCAGTTTTCCCGTCCTGTGCTGGAAATTGCCATTTTGCTGGTGTCATGACGAGCTCAGCTCGTCATCAGCACAGCTCAACCGTGCATCATGACGAGCTGAGCTCGTCATCAGCATCGAAAGGGTTAATACAGATCAGAAGTCCTTGACTATAAGCCAAGGCTAATCAGAGGGTGATAAAGTAGTAATGTCACAGGAGATCATGCTCAATGCTAGTGAAAAGATGGACTCGGCCAAAATGGTTATTACCCAATTGGATAGTTTAACAATAAGATTAATTTGTGCTAAGTTGCATCACTAAAAAGTGCTAGCAATAGGCTTTTAAACACACCTTTTTTGAACATATAAAACTCTGATGATGGGGTGTGAACTTGTTCTGGTGATATGGCACCTACAGTGCTAAATTTGACTCCCACATTGAGTCAAAGGTTGACTAGAATTGATGCCCAATAGTGGCATTTAAAACGGAAGAGAATCCAACAAGCCATCAGTTTCTGACAGCAAGGGATCAGAAAGTATGTATGGAGGGTGCAATACTGCATCAAAACATGAAGGATATCCCTTCCGCTGTATTACAAGTGCCATAGGCTATAATGTCATTGTAAGATGGCAGAAAGGACATCCACTTCATTTGTGATGGAATATCCCATCCCCCCTATCTAATTAAGGCTCTAGGTTTTCATGTTGTCGGCATAAAATAATCAACGTTAAGCACCCTGCCTAAAATTAAACTTTCCTAAAGCTGTGTACTCCCAGATCCAGATCAAGAACAGTTCCAGAAACAGTGAAACAGGATAGTAAGTGCTACATTTCATGCCAAGATCAAGGATTATTTGTGCACTGGGATGTTAGTTAATTACATTATTTCAGATGTACTTATATAAATCTATGACCTAAAAATATCCGATATTGAGACCAACCTCTGCTATGTTCCTAAAAGAGGCCACGACGTTACTATTCCGCATCAAGGCTTACCTGCAGGAATGCGGCCTCTTCATAGATTGTGATGTCCAGAAGGTACATTATGGTGTATGGTGATTAAAAATAAGATCCTAAGCCAACACAGTGTTGAAGGCCACTGGCTAGTCACGAGCTATTAAAACAAAATCCTGGAATTGTTTATTGGAATTCAAAATGTAGACAAATTTCTCAGCTTTTTGCCACCTATCAGCATTTTTCAGCTGATAGTCCCAAGTAGTTTGAACAACTGAGCATAGATGCATGGTTTTGCAGATTGTGATTCCTTCAAATAAGAAAGGGGTGCGCACATAAAAGCCTCTCATTCCTTCAGTATACATCCAGACACTAAAGGTGAGGTCAAACATTTTCCAAAACTCCATGGGTGGGTTTTGGATTCTGGTGCTCCTATGTTCTTCAACTTTCAAAGATCCCAGAACACCAAGGTTGGTAGGCACGTGTGGACTCCAGCATAGGGTAGGCAAGCAATACATCCAATCCACAGGAGGAGTTGGGCTCTCCAACCCTACCAAGTCGACAAATCAAGCATACTGACCCAAGAGGTTAGAACCCTCCTCTTCATCGTGATTCAGAAATAAAAGTAACATTTACATGTTTCAGAAGTACCAAAAAGTCAGGTAGTCCAAGTTTGGCACTATATCTGAACTCCGTTCGACCGGAAAAGAAGCCTTCATAGAAAGTCACATGCCTGACAAAGAGCAGGGATCTCGCCAGGCGCACCCCAGGCAAGTTTTACAGATAGATAATAGTCGGTAAAATGTGTTCTTTGTGAGGGGGAGATCTTTGCCCTTATTTTTTCTGTTTTGGCTGCAACTGCACCTTTTTTAGGTACGTTTGACGCTATGTTTTTAATCTAAACTGATTATTGTTTGTACTGTCTACTCACACTTAGCTATCCCACAGTATATGAGGCTTTCAGAATTCATACGACCACAAAGAACACCTTTAAGAAATCCTCCATACACACTTAAAAATAATGTATTTCTCTACCAAACTTTGAAATATGTCTTCTTGATATTTCTGCAAATAACCCTCACTCCTAAATTCTTAACTCTTCTTTCCAAATTCCTAGCACTGGATTGTGGTCCCAACAGTGAATATAAACTCTGTGGAACCGCATGTCCAAGTACATGTGAGGATGACACCGCTTCTACCACATGCAGTGACCCTTGTGTGGAAAGCTGTGAATGCAATGAGGGCTTTGTGTTGATCCTGGGCAAATGTGTCCCGAAGAACACCTGTGGATGCTCATACAAAGGACTACCCTACGTCCAGAACCAGGTCTTCTGGGAAGACGACAAGTGTGAAAGGAGCTGCACCTGTAACCTGACCACCAATCAAGTAGAGTGTAGAGCCGCTCAATGCAAGGCTTCGGAGAAGTGTGGAATAGTAAATGGCGTGAGAGGCTGCTATCCAGTTGGCTATGGCACATGCTCAACATATGGAGACCCACATTATAACACCTTCGATGGGGAAAAGTTTGCGTTCCAAGGTGACTGTGTTTATCAGTTTTCTGCACTGCGTAACAAGACTGTGGATCTGGTCGACTTCCAAGTGAATGTACAGAATGAGCACCGGGGCAGCAAACACGTGACATTAACAAGGACTGTGGAATTTAACATTCATGCACAGGCCATCGTGATCAGCAAACAGTTCCCTGGAACAGTGATGGTAAGTTATCTCTTCTGTTCATTTCTCAATTGTGAAATTCTCCTTCAAGATGCTGACATCCTGGGTGTAGACTGTGCCCTTTCCAGAGGGAATAAGAATCTCTGATAGTTAAGAGTACTACTAGTAATATTGTTAAGTATAGTGATGTCAGTAATAAAATGAGGAAAAGGAACAACAATATTAATTCATAGGAATGTGTTACCATGTAAATTTCATCAGATGTGTGCTGTTACATGCAATGTAACTCTACCTCAAATGAATGCCACCATATAAATATATCTACCCCACTCGCAGCAACAAGAAGGGGTTTAGCATTGGATCAGCTAGGATCCCTTGGTGTTGTGCGAAGGAAATTCCAGAGTATTCAAAGAGGTAGATCAGAGAGCTAGCAAATGATGCAAGTGATGGAAAATGTCTGTCTAGAGTCAAACCAAGAAGTGAGGACTAGACATGGTAGGAGGACCTCCCAGGTGAGGACAACAGACAAGTCTTTTAGAGTTGAATTACACTTGTGCTGAAACCATCTATGACACGAAGAAAGGATCTTACTTTAGATTAGGATAACGTTTGGTGGAACCAGTCAGCCCCTACAAACTCTCTGCATAGGCTTTGAAACAATGAGAGAAAGGGTTGACGTTCAAGTCACTAACTGCAGGGGGGGCTTGGAAAACCCTATCATATGTACCATGAACCCATGGGAAGAATGGATAAATATGCCACAATCCTGACCAGATACTGAGATTAAATTAGAATGACTGTGAAGGCACCCCCAAAATCTACAAAATACAGAGTGCTAACCTTTCCCTGCCCCGGGGGCCATCTCCTGAACACTAATGTGGCAAGAGTCATGAACCCTAATGCAGTTTTACCCTTGCCACACCGCTTGAGTCAGTATTGAACTGGGCGTAATGGGCTGTTTGCACCCTTGGTCCTTTTACGACTGCAGCAAAGTACTATTGATAATTTATCCCAATTCTCCCCTCTTCAGTATTCCAATCCCTCTCTACTCTCATTCCATCCCCCTTTCACTTTTCCCTTTGTATCTACTTCAACTTTCCATTTTTCCCTCACTAACTCATCCTTATCTACTTTCTTCCTTTTGAACCTTTTCACCTCTACTAAATCTCCTTCACCTATGTTTCCATTTAGTTTCTACTTGCTTTAGCCACAGCTTCTCCTTTATCTTATGCATCTTCACGTCACTCTTCCCATACTGCTTAAATGTTCCAGGTAATGCATTCTCTTTCCTTCATTTCTATTTGAAAACTAAATCTTGTCTTCCATTCTCTTCCTCACCATATTGTTTTCTCTATTCTTTGTCCTAGTCTTTCTGACATCCTTATATCTCCGATGTCTTTTTCTCTTTCCTGTTTCCTATTGTTTATCGCCTTTCTCCTTTATCTTCCTCCCATTTTTAGGTCGAAGGCCTAAAAGGCTGCGCTTGCGCAGTCTTAGGCCGGAGATTTAATGAGTCTGAGTAGCGCCGAAGGTCCCGCCTCCGTGCCCCATCTCTCCTTCATTGGCTGGCTTCCTAAACGGAGGCCAGCCATTGGAGGAGAGATGCGTCACTCCAAACAAGCTCCGTCCTTTTCGGATTTGGGGGCGTAATTTTTGATGTTCTTTAGACAGTGACGTTGTCCGTCACTCAGAACATCAAAACCACGCCCCCAAATCCGAAAAAATCTCGGAGCTTGTGTCCGCCATTTTCGATCCTTCGCAGTGAAGGTAAGATCGTGGCTGTTTCCCTCCGTGCCTTCTTCCCCCTGTCTGTTTCCCGCCCCCTCCCGCTCTCCGTGTATTTTCGCTGTCCGTGTGTGTGTTTCCCGCCCCCTGTTTGTTTCCCGCCCCCCTCCCGCTCTCCGTGTATTTTTGCTGTCCGTGTGTGTGTTTCCCGCCCCCTCCCGCTCGTGTGTGCATTTCAGAGCAGATACCCGCATCATGGTACGAGTTATGATAATGCTTGTCTAAGACGTCATCATTTTAGTGTTCTCTGCTCACGAGTCTCTTTCATATTTTTCTACTTTTGTCTCAAACTTCTTCCCCGTCTGTTTCCCGCCCCCCTCCCGCTCTCCGTGTATTTTCGCTGTCCGTGTGTGTGTTTCCCGCCCCCTGTCTGTTTCCCGCCCCCCTCCCGCTCTCCGTGTATTTTCGCTGTCCGTGTGTGTGTTTCCCGCCCCCTGTCTGTTTCCTGCCCCCCTCCCGCTCGTGTGTGCATTTCAGAGCAGATACCCGCATCATGGTAGGAGTTATGATAATGCTTGTTCAAGACGAATGCACGGGGCAGCTTGATGGGGTTTGTCAGTGCTTATTTCTTGATGGGGTTTGTCAGTGCTTATTTAATTAATTTTTGTTGATTGCAGAGAGGCTTACCATTAAAAATTAACATGCGGTAACCATACACTAAATACCTGAGCTGGAAGCAGGGTTGATCTCAGTAAATATCCGTTGCCAAGGTTTTCTGGCAGTAACCAAGGGAAAATAAACATCGGCAGTGGTTCTGCTTTTATTGCAAGTGTGGTTAGCGGGGTGTTGACTCAACGCTCTCCGTGTATTTTCGCTGTCCGTGTGTGTGTTTCCCACCCCCTGTCTGTTTCCTGCCCCCCTCCCGCTCGTGTGTGCATTTCAGAGCAGATACCCGCATCATGGTAGGAGTTATGATAATGCTTGTCTAAGACGTCATCATTTTAGTGTTCTCTGCTGACGAGTCTCTTTCATATTTTTCTACTTTTGTCTCAAACTTCTTCCCCGTCTGTTTCCCGCCCCCCTCCCGCTCTCCGTGTATTTTCGCTGTCCGTGTGTGTGTTTCCCGCCCCCTGTCTGTTTCCCGCCCCCCTCCCGCTCTCCGTGTATTTTCGCTGTCCGTGTGTGTGTTTCCCGCCCCCTGTCTGTTTCCTGCCCCCCTCCCGCTCGTGTGTGCATTTCAGAGCAGATACCCGCATCATGGTAGGAGTTATGATAATGCTTGTCTAAGACGAATGCACGGGGCAGCTTGATGGGGTTTGTCAGTGCTTATTTCTTGATGGGGTTTGTCAGTGCTTATTTAATTAATTTTTGTTGATTGCAGAGAGGCTTACCATTAAAAATTAACATGCGGTAACCAGACGCTAAATACCTGAGCTGGAAGCAGGGTTGATCTCAGTAAATATCTGTTGCCAAGGTTTTCTGGCAGTAACCAAGGGAAAATAAACATCGGCAGTCGTTCTGCTTTTATTGCAAGTGTGGTTAGCGGGGTGTTGACTCAACGCTCTCCGTGTATTTTCGCTGTCCGTGTGTGTGTTTCCCGCCCCCTGTCTGTTTCCTGCCCCCCTCCCGCTCGTGTGTGCATTTCAGAGCAGATACCCGCATCATGGTAGGAGTTATGATAATGCTTGTCTAAGACGTCATCATTTTAGTGTTCTCTGCTCACGAGTCTCTTTCATATTTTTCTACTTTTGTCTCAAACTATGAAGTTATTAAATGCGTGAATCAACAAAACATTAGAGAGCAGTGAATTGATCGAGAGTCAGGGTCTTGCTTGGAAAAGGTTACAATGTTCCCATTAATTCAGGATTTGTCTATTGGAAAAGAAATAAGCATAAGCATGTATTTGGAAAACATATGTTATTTTCTATGTAGCCACGGTCTCCTTGAGGCTTGTTTAGAGATAAGAGAGGCTCACTTCTTCTTTCCGCAACTAGCAAGTACATTTTTTGTTGGTGATATAGGTGATTTGACAGGTGATATATTTGGTGGCAGGTTTGTGTGTTACAGAATGTGTCTTGCTGCGTACAATTCCTCTGACATCTGTTCTGCACTGATCATGTAATTGCATTCCTTATCATGCATGCACGATTATGCATGCAGGCATTTCCAGAGTACTGAGCCAATAAAAGAGACTGAAATATTCTCAATAATGACGTTTCATTCAACACGAGAAATGTTTTAAACCACCCAATCCACCATAAGCGCATCTGGCCATCAGCAATAAAGACTCTTCCTTCTTAACTCTGTGGCATGATCGTTTAAATGCATTTGACTAAGTAAATGCTAAAACATTATTACAGGTGAAATCTGAGTTTAAAATTTACCAAATCTTCCTGTCTCACATTAATGCTACGGCTTTGATGCCTTGGTTTGTCCATTTATACTGACATGCAATATAAATTACAGATGCAGAAAGCAGTCGCATTTATTCCATTTAGTGATAGCAGTGGAATGATTTGGAATTCTTTACCTGCAATTTAAAATTTGCCACTGCATGCGTCGCATAGTGAGTGCAAAGATGGCTGTGTTTAATATATTCAACAGCTGTGTTCTTAAAACCATTTTTATGTAGTGAACTAATGTAGCTCTGATTTCTAGCCAGCTCATGTCTGATTTTTTTCTTGGGTGAATTCTGCTAATATTCGCAGTTAAGGCAATATAATAATAGTTTCCAGAATGAGAAAACCATTATCTCCCTGATCCTCAGGTAGTATCAAAGTCTTCTTTTAAGTCTTTAGTTTGTTCCCAACAAATGACTGTTCGCTTTAAAATAACTCAAGAACATTGTGGCATTGATTATTCTAGAGCATTCTGAACATCCAATCAATATTCTACTTACTGTTCTGTTGCAACTCCAGGAATTAGTTGGGGGCCCATTTTCTTAAATCCGTTGAAAGTTGGAATTAATGGTGGAGCGATAAATTAATAAATTGGTCATGTTTGCAATTAAAGGCATTCAGGTGTTCATTTACTCTCTGAAATAGCGATGAACCAAAACCTTTTTTCTCAATGTTCCATCATGAATTTTTCTAAAGTGACCTTATACCTGGAAAATCTAGTTTCAGTTGATGTATTTAACGGGTTATTCTGAGTGATTGATGGAAATCACGACATTATAAAAATTGGATTCTACAAGAGCAAACCACCCCTGCTTCATTGAAATTGATATAATGCTGTACTATTGACAATCATTGGGGCAACTGAACAGTCTTGTTGAACTTTTTCCTACTCTCTAACCTGAGGTGCAAAACCAAATGTTTTCTGAATAGGAAGGGCTGTTTGTGCTGTTAGACTCATTGTTGCCATTCAGTGGGAATATTGAAGATACCATGTCATCTTTTGTCATGTCATGTGGATCACTTTCTGGTTTGATCTGCCCGTATGGTGTTAATGAAATCCCATGTTGGTTTGGTATTGGTTTCATGGCGCTGCTCACAGGGTTGAGGGCCGACTCTGTTGCTAAGAATTTTGCTTTTCTTTGTTTAATTTACCACATAGGCTCCATGATGAGCTAAGTGTTCAATTCTTTTTGCTTTAAATCTAACTTATTTTCTTTTGCCCGGAGCACAATCAAAGGATTTATTTTCAGTACTTGAATGCAGTCTAACTAATTCAGGGTTGGGGATTTTTTTAATGTAATGTTCAAGAAAATGTGCCTGATAATATTAGGAACGTGGCAATAATAACATAAAGGTTTAACTTTTTGCCTACATGGGTGACCTGTTTCTTTGGCTTAGAGTGTGAAGGAATAAAATAGTTGGTTATATCTTTATTTTTTTCAAAGAAGATGTTATTTCTGATAAACAACGAGCAGGGTAATACTATTCAAAAGAGTGCTATATTTTCCAGTTGAATCTGTGTGTGTCCTTGACAAACTTTCCATTTAGACATGGCTTTCTCTTTCATATAGCCTTCAAGTTCAAGGACCTTAACTATATCTGCCCTATCAAACTAGTTGTATTTCAGTATAACAAAACATAACCTCTCTTTTCTGGAAGGATGTTAGTTGTCTGTCTGTGCCTGATGTCAAGTGTATTTAAGACTTGTCTTTTTCTCGAATAATTGATCAGAAATCCTTTAATCCTTTAAGGAGTCTCTGGCACCTGAGTACTCATTTCTTGAAAAAGTAGTATTTTTCTTGAAACTCACTATATCACGACACACTCTCTAAAGTTCACTACATCACTCTCACTACCCCACAACTTCACTCTCTCTAACTCACTACTTCACTCTCTCTATCTCACTACCGCACTCTCTCTCTCTCAAATACACGAACTCACTTTCACTCTCTCATACACTACCTCACTCTCTCTCTAGCTCACTACTTCACAACATCGCTCTGTTTCTATCTCAATACAGCACAACAACTCTCACCCTCACTACCTCGTTCTTTAACTACCTTACTCTCTCTATCTCTCACTACCTCACTCTAAATCTACTTCACTCTCCCACAAAACAAAAATAACTACATCACTACTCAAATTATATCTATAAAACTATCTCACTCTCTCTCTCACTAACTCTCTCCATAACATCACTCTATTTCAATATCACTCTCACTACCTAACTATAACACAAGTCATCACTCAAAAAATAACTACAACACTCTCTTGCTGACTCACTCTATCTCACAAGTTCACTCTCTCTCTCCAACTCACTACGTCACTCTCTATCTCACTAACTCTCTCTTTCTATCTCACTAAGTCACTTTCACTCTCTTACACTACCTCAATCCTTCTCTATCTCACTACGTCACAACATCACTCATTGTTTCTATCTCCCTACCACCAAAAATCACTCCATCACTAACTCACTCTTTCACTACCTCACTCTCTCTCTCACTACCTCACTCTATCTACCTCACTCTCTCTCACTACCTCACTCTCTCTCTATCTCACTACCTCACAAACTCACTCACTGTTTCTATCTCACAACCTCAGAACATCCCTCTACCTCACTCTTTCACTACCTCACTTTCTCTGTCTCTCACTCTCTATCTACCTATCTCTTACTACATAACTCTCTACCTCACTATTCCACTCTATCTCACTATCTCACAACTTCTCTCTCTCAAAACATCACTACCTCACTCTCTCACTACCTCACTCTCTCACTACCTC
Organism: Lissotriton vulgaris; assembly: GCF_964263255.1. Classification (NCBI taxonomy): domain Eukaryota; kingdom Metazoa; phylum Chordata; class Amphibia; order Caudata; family Salamandridae; genus Lissotriton; species Lissotriton vulgaris. The sequence goes on from NC_141695.1 coordinate 223,476,713, forward strand.
ACTCTCTCACTACCTCACTCTCTAGCTCACAACCTCACAACGTCACTCTCTTTCTCTATCTCACTACCTCAATCACCCTCTATCTCACTACCTCACTCTTTCTATCTCACTAACTCACTTTCACTCTCTTTCACTACCTCTTTCTCTTTCTCTATCTCACTACATCACAACATCACTCTATGCTTATATCTCACTACCTCACAACATCCCTCTACCTCACTCTTTACTACCTCACTCTCTATCTACCTCACTCTCTCTCACTACCTCACTCTCTCTCTATTTCAATACCTCACTCGCTCTCTCTATCTCACTCTCTCTCTGCTAATGCAATAGGTATCACATATGCAAAATACAAAGCTAATGCCAATACAAATGACAATGCCATTTATTTAGGGATACAAAAAAGATTTAAAAAATGAGCAATTCCAATAGCTCTACCTATAATATTGCCGAGACCATTGCATTGTAAATGCTTGTTTACTTTATCTCTCTCTGTTACTGTTCTCAGCCTCCTTTTATTGCCTCCCTTTACTCTCTTCTCTATGTCTCCTTTATTCTCGCCTCACTTTCTCCTCCATCTTTCTATCTCTTATTCATAGACAGGGACATAATGGAGGCCCCCGCATCCCCTGTGGTGTGGGGTCCCCCAGGGTGTCTTGTTTTTGGATGGGCCTCCTCACCCTCTAAGCCATGACATTACATGCCTTGCAGAATGTGTGCGCTGGCATGGAATAAGAAATAGTTAAACTCTCAGGAAAGTCACTCCGCTTTCCCGAGCAGGCCCCTGCAGTGTGGGTGGGGGCCCAATCATTCAGGAGCCCAAGACCAATGGATATTTGTATGATATGGGAGATGCCAGGGCCCACATCACATTCTGTAGGGGGCCCCATCATTTTGTGTTATGCCACTGTCCATAGGTTGTCTTAGTTCACTCTGTCCTCTTGATTTCCACCCAAACTTTCTTTCTCCACACTTAACGCCTTAACCGCGGCGGCAATTCTGCTGTGGTGCGGGGCATTCCATTAAGTGGGCGGGGCGGCATCGGACAACGGACGTGTGCAGCACTACGGAGGTAGTGCTCAGGACGGCCGTTGGCCGATGGGCGCAAGGAAGGATTTAAATATCTTCTTTCTCACATTGTCCATAACAGTCACTCGTCCACAACTCCTTCCCTAGGAGAAAGAGAATACATGAGCCAGGTTTAATCAATCAATCAGCCAACTAATTTATAGAGCACAGACTATTCAAAAAGTGCGCCGACACTACTAGCCGTACTAAAACAAATTACGTAAAGGCACTTTCATACAGCTAGGTCTTAAGAAGGCGTCTGAAGGTGCATTCGTCCTACATCGCCCAAAACTGAAAAGGAAGTGTGTTCCAGGCAGTGGTAGAAAGGAAAGAAAAGGAGGAATCACCCCATTTTTTTCCTCTTAGTTCAACAACGTCAGCAGAGCATCAGAGGGGCTCAGAGATCAAGCTGTATGATCCAACATAATCCTATTTGTCAAGTACTGTGTCCCTATTTGGTGAAAGGCTCTGTATGTCAGCATGAGCCCTTTAAACCAAACTCTCTCCTTGATAGGAAGCCAGGGCCGCTCTTTAAGATGATGCTGAACTTGACTTCTTTTAGGCACCATATATAGATAAGAGCTGCAACATCCTGCACTAGCTGCAGCCTTCTCAGTTATTTCTGCCGGTAAGCCAATAAAGGGAATTTACATAATCTAGTCGAGAAATGACAACTGCAAGAGTATTAGATACAATAATTTCTTCAGTGCTTTTAAGATACATAACACATGCCCATAACACTATTGACCTGTGTGCACAAAGAAGTCCTGTTAATACATTTTACCCCAATGTTCCGAAGTAAAGAAGTAGGGGCTGGCAGAGGTGGGACATGACTGAGCCAACAGTGGCCTTCACACGAAGGCGGAGGTGAGCCAAATATAGGGATCTTCGTTTTGCTAGGGTTGCACTGCAGATTGCTCAGACGCATCCACTGAAATACTGCTGAGAGGCATGCTTTGAGGTTATTTTACCCCTACCGTGCGGGGGTAATTCCCCTGCTGTACTGGGATGCGGGGGGCGCGCCCAGCACCCCCATGCTCATGACGAGCTTAGCTCGTCATGAGCACACCCGTTCCCGTGGACACTCAGCACAGCAGGGGAATTATCCCCGCATGCGAGTGTTCCACGGCTCATGACGAGCTGAGCTTGTCATGAGCACCGGTGCCCCGTGCATCATGAAGAGCTCAGCTCATCATGAGCATCGATGGTGTTAAGGAGTTGGGATCATTTCTCTCTATCGTGAGGACAATCTTTGTATCATCAGCATATGATACCACCAGCCCAATCAGGCTTCGATCAGCGCAGCAAACGGTGTCATATCGACATTAAACAGTGTTGGTCTCAATGCAGAGCCCTGTGGAATGCCAAACTCTAGAGGCTTGGGTTCAGAGGAGTAGATCACCATCCTGACCGCTTGGCTACAGTCAGATAGAAACCAGGCCAATGCGGGACTACTAATGCCAGTGCCAGTGTTTTCCACCCGAGAATCAGCCTCAATATTCCCGGTCATCCTCGGGATACTGGCGCCAAGAGTGGCCATTATTGTTTCATTCAGTATTTTAGACCAATTTCTATAGAAACAAGCATTTGCAATGCAATAGGTCTCGCATTAGGAAAGTTTGAGCTATTGGTATTGTAAATGACAATTTTTTTATTTATATTTTGTTTTTGAAAATAACTAAATTAATAGCTTTGTCTTTTACAATGCCAATAGTTATATCTTTCGCAAATGTGACACCTATAGCATTTGTAATGCAATATGTGTTGTATTTACGTGACTTACATGTATTGATATTACAAATAACAATGGCTTTTAATTTTTTTTAATAGTTAATAATTAAATAAAAGTTATTGTAATTTATAATGGCAATAGCTTAAAGTTTTGTAAATAACTTTTGTGAAGATTATGTTCAGTGTATTTTATTGTGACGAAATTCCAAGAACAGAAGTGAAATATTAACATGTTTTTGTTACATTTGTAATAAAGCTTCAAACATTGAGAGAGCATATTTGAACCAGGTGTTGTTGAATGGTCGCAGAGATTGATGATGTGGTGGCGCTGAGTGATGTTGTGATGGCAAACGAGTGATGCTGTGGCGTTCAGTGATGTTGTGGTAGCACATAGTGATTTTGTGAGGGTGAGGGGGTGTGAGGGTGAGGGTGAGGGGGTGTGAGGGTGAGGGGGAGTGAGGGGGTGTGAAGGTGAGAGGGGGTGAGGGTGTGTGTTAGGGGGTGTGAGGGTGAGGGGGTGAGAGGGTGAGGGGGTGTGAGGTTGAGTGAGGGGGTGTGAGGGTGAGAGGGGGTGAGGGTGTGTGAGGGTGAGGTGGTGTGAGGGTGAGGGGGTGTGAGGGTGAGTGAGGGGGTGTGAGGGTGTGTGAGGGTGAGGGTGTGTGAGGGTGGGGGAGGGGTGAGGGTGTGTGAGGGTGAGGTTGTGTGAGGGTGAGGGAGTGTGAGGGTGAGGGGGGTGTGAGGGTGAGAGGGGGTGAGGGTGTGTGAGGGTGAGGGGGTGAGGGTGTGTGAGGGTGAGGGGGGTGAGGGTGAGTGAGGGTGTGTGAGGGTGAGGGTGTGTGAGGGTGAGGATGTGTGAGGGTGAGGGTGTGTGGGTGTGAGGGTGTGTGAGGGTATGGGGTGGTGAGGGTGTGAGGTTGTGAGGGTGAGAGGGTGAGGGAGGGTGAGGGGGGTGACAGGGGTGACGGGGGTGAGGGTGAGTGAGGACGCGGGTGTGTGAGGGTGAGGGTGTGTGAGGGTGAGGTGGGTGCGGGTGTGTGAGGGTGAGAGGGTGTGTGAGGATGTGTGTGAGGGTGAGAGTGTGTGTGCGGATGTGTGTGAGGGTGAGGGGGTGAGGTTGAGGGGGTTAGGGTGTGTGAGGGTGAGTGAGGGTGATAAGGTGAGTGAGGGGTTGTGAGGGTGAGGGGGTGTGAGGGTGAGGGTGTGTGAAGGTGAGGGTGTGTGAGGGTGGGTGAGGGTGAGGGTGTGTGAGGGTTAGGGTGTGTGAGGGCGTGTGAGGGTGAGGGGGTGTGAGGGTGAGGGGGTGGCTGCATAAACCAACCATTTTATCTTTTCCATTTACTTCAATCACACAGGGAAAGGATCATAAATGCTCGTTCTCCCTTGAGTCTGAATTGACAACACATGACTGTGGCAACTATAGCAGCAAAGCTGATGTGCTGCAAGCGTGAGTGTGCCCTTCACACTCACATTTATTACAAACCCAAAGTGCACCAGTGGGAATAATGCAGACCGCTCCCTGCAGGTCCTGTGTCACTTGGAGTGATGGGGCAGCACAAAGCCTCTGGATATCTCTGAGACAAGGAGTCTTGAGGCACGGGGAGGGTGGGGGGCACCTTTCTTGTTATGCCACAGAAGAAGAAAATAATCCCCATTTAATTCATGTGGGACTTCAAGAATCCCTTCAATAGTTTGTAATATAATTTAAAACAAAACAGAATCCCTCCGTGTTACCAGATGACATTCCAAACTATGCAAATTTTAGGTACAGGATGAGTAAGGATTAGTGTCATGAGGATATTTGCCAAACATTAAAAAAAAATATTTGCCTTGAACAGTTTTCACTTTTACCATTTTGACTAATGCGTGCAAAATATTTTCGGTATTGCAGACAATAGCTTACTACTATAATGCCTACATAAGCAATTTATTATAAACTGTTTGTGCAGGAAAGTAAAAAAAAAAGTGAGAATGCAAAAAATATCCTGCATTTCTAAAGCTTTACGGGTAACTGTTAATCAACAAATATGAATACTTCACAAGACACAGAAATGGTGTACGAAGATGAAATACCAGCTCCCCAGTTATGTGTAATACTTGCTCCCCCTGTCTGCTGGCCGCCCTATTTGCCTCTTCTTGAGCGCCAATGCAAATGGTTGCAGTAAGACAGCGGTGAATGAGTAACATATTCAAAATTTCACCAAATTCCAATTTTGACAGGTGATATGCCCTACTCGTGTCAATGAGCAAATATATAAAACCATTCACACGAGTATCTTAAAACATAGTGGAGGCAAACAGGAAAGGCTAGAATCTGCAATCTTCTGCCTAATGACCACATAACAAACAAGCCAGCAACAAAACAAAAATATTATAGGGCGCCGCCGCGCTGCCCGCGGCGACCCGGAAACTCTTGGCCGGCTGGCCAATCCGCTCGCGGCCGACCGGAAGTCCCGCCTCCCGAGGTCCGTGAGCTGCCGGCGCATGGAGCGCCCTGCCGTCCGGGGTAGCCCGGGTCCCCAGGAGGGGGCCGGGGAGAAGGAGGAGTGTGGCGCCTGTTGCGGGGCTCCTCTGACCTGAGGGAGCCCCGATTTAGATGAGGAGACGCGCCGCGAGGAGCCCCGCCGGAAGAGCGCAGTCGGTGAGTGGGGCCCAGGGCTGATGTGAAGTGCGTGCATGCCTGTGTGTATGCCTGGTGAGAGGGTGGGGGGGTGGGGGAGGGGGGGGAGTGTGTGCGCGCGTGTGTTCGCGAGGGAATGTGTGTGCGCATGCGTGACTGTGTGTGATTGAGAGAGAATGCGAGGTAGGGGATAGTGTGCCTGTATGTGTGCCTGTATGTGTGCCGTATGCCTGCGTGTGCATGCGCACGCCTGTGTGTGTGTGTGCGTGTGCGTGCGTGCATGCAGAGGGGTGGGGGCTGCCTGTGTCTGTGTGTGAGCAAGGGCTTTGCGCATGCGCAGCTATCAGACGCTCGCTCCCGAGGTGAAATCTGACCTCGTCAAAGCGCGCGTCTGGTAGCTGTCCACATTCCTAAATACGGGCCACAATAGGTCTGAAGCAGACACCTTCAATGCTCACGCATTGAGGGTAGGTCTGCTCGACCTAAAAAGGGTAGTAATTCTTCTGCCTATCGCATCCTGATTAAGCATGGGCGGAAAATCCGTTCCGCTCGCGGATTTTGCGGATTTTCGGGAAATTCGCAATCCGCGAGATTCGCGAATCTCCCGCAAAATCCGCAAATCCGCGAGCAGCGGATTTTGCTCGCACTGCTCGCACTGTTCGCGTGAGTTCGCGCCCCGCGAATAAGTGCAAAATTGCAGAAATACGCTCTTAGCAAAACTGAAAGTAACTACCAGGTTCAAACGTTCAGGCTCATCATTAGTAGCCATTTCCTGTAGTGCTTCCTGAGGGGCCCCTCCAGAGTTCAGTTGCCAGTTGAAACTATTATGTGACCCTGCTCTGAACCTCAGAATAGTTACACATATGCCACAAAGGTCCTGAATTACAGCTAAGGGAGACAAGCAGGAGCCAGGCTGGAAGTTAAAATCCATTAATCAGCCCCTAATTCATTATTGTCAGTTGGGGCAGGGCAGGTGTTGTAACTAATTTTGCAACAATGAAAGCACTTAGCAAGTGCAAAAGATCACTAATCAGGGCGCACTAAGGAAGCAGGTGCCAGCTAAAAAAATATTCTGTGACACATTAATCAGCCCCAAATTAATTCAGGTCACTTGAGGCAGGGAAGGTGTGCTTTGCTTTGCCGAAAATAATGTACACTGGACAACCAGAGGGTGTGGTGATGAAACAGAGGGTGGCATGGGTGGGCCAGAGGGTGGCATGAGTAGTCAGAGAGTGGCAGTGGTGACAGAGAGTGGCAGTGATGAAGAAGAGTGTCCCAAACAGGCTGGACACGTAGAAACAACAAGTTCGCAAAACTTGCGACCCGACAGGTAAGTTCGCAAATTGCGAAATTGTAAAAACCCTCGCGAACTGGCAGAAACACGGGCGAACACAAAAAAAAAAATCCGCAAATTCGCGGGAATTCGCGGATTTTGCGGATTGCGAATCCGCAAATCCGCAAAATTCGCGAACGCGAGATCCGCAAAATTCGCCCATGCTTAATCCTGATCTACCTCCCATGCAAGATGAATGGTGGCATGGCCAGACCAGTCATTCATTAGAATGTCTGAAACCTTGGTCTGACAATTAGAGAAAATAAGGTCAATGGTATGACCTGCAGAGTGGGTGGGTTAATTTATTAATTGGTTCATACTCCAGGAGGACTTATTTTCAAGGAGTAATCGACTGTACGGACCTGAGATTTTCTCCAGCTCCCTAAAGTTGCACTACCAAAATAAAATGTAAGAATGAGCAGACGGCCTGGTAAATAAACTGCATCTGGTGCAGGGCAGACTGCCTCCTACTCCTTTGGGCACCGGTGTCCTTCTAAGAACGTTTAGGGCTTACTTGTGGCTAGGTTAAAGACACATGAAGAAGAGAACGGAGAAGCAAATCAGAAAGCTCAGAAAGCTTGGTATAGCCTTTGCGCATAGAATCCCTGAGTCGCAATGATGAAATATAAATTAGAACGTTAGAATGTGGATCACTCCATTGAGTACAATAGAGTGCTATGGGTTTCTACTGGCTGGTAGAAGCCGGCAGAGCAACATTCCAATGTTGTTTCAGTTCACAGCTGCTGCTGTGAACAAAGGCCAATCAGAGCACCAGGGAATTTAAACCCCCCTCGGGCTCCAAGGGGACTTTGTTTCTAGCAATTAGAACATTCTGCACTCTAGTGGCGCATTGTGCGAATTGCCTTAGAGCCCTCCTAGCGGGCTCTACCGGCCATGAAATGCCCGCTCCCTTGTTAAAGGCCGTCGCCTTCTGCTTGGGCCTTTAACACTGGAGCGGGTCATTAATGGACGGTAGAGCCGGGTAGGTCGGGCTCTAAGGCTATAATATTACTTTCAGGATTAGTCAGGAAACATTTTGGAAAGGTCTCTAATTAAGCCTTTTAGATTTTCAGTCGCCCCTCCCCCCCTTCAATTAGATTTTGTTCGGGATGTTGAAATTGACGTTAACGTTAGATTAGCGCGTACATCCTTGGTCCATCAGGGTTTTATGGCAAATGTTTTCATGATATCCATATGAAGTACATTTTAATTAAAACAATCTGACTGGACCTAACTTACATAGTCATTGCCATATCGGGCTGGTTGTTATTTGATGTAGTCGAGTTTGTTTATCGCAATTAAATGAAAAAGTGATCAATGAAGGCACTTTGATATACAAGAGGATATGACAAATATGAAATACATGTATATCTGAGTAGGAGGGAGTGACAAGGACATGGATATATTGTCAAGAGATCGAAGGCAGGTCAGGGCCTAAAGAAAATTGCCTTTCAGATTACATATTAAAATTAGACCCACATTCCATTACAAAGAGAATGTTCGGTCTGCAAGAAGCATTTAATAAAAATATGTGTTTTCCAGAATAAATTCAATAATAGATTAATGCAAATCACGCCTATATGAGTAGTGAAGCGAGAAACACAGTTTCCTTTTTTCACAGGCCCCATGAGATCTTTTCTGCTGAGACAAGTCTTCTGTGAGTAGAAATTAGTTACGCAAATAGAATATGCATATTGAAAAAAATATTCATTGTCATAGTCAGCTTTATTTGATTATCTTTTAAAGAAACTATAAAAGCAAGCATACCAATAAAATATGTATTACATTATCTCAGCATAATTGACGTAAAAAACAGAACAGGATAAAGTTGATAAACCTCATTACAGTGCATTCATAATGTTTCTTAGCCATATCACTGATCATAAAAACGTAGACATTTTTCAGCAGATCGCTAAAGAGTTCAATTGTAGAAACAACAAAGCAAAGCGGCATTGATTAAAATTATAATCACGCAAAATCGGGAAGTAGAGCGGAGAGGAGAGGAGTTTGCCTAATGGCTACGGCGGGCGACCTCGAATATGGGTAACTGGGTTCGAGTCACGGCAATGACGCTGAATATTCTGTGATTCCGGGCAAATCACTTAGGGGCAGATTTACAAGCCCCTTGGGCTACCTTTGCGTCCCTTTTCCTGTGTTAAAAGTGACACAAAAGTAACGCAAGGGGCTTGTAAATCTGCTACTTAATCTCCCCGTGCCTAACAAAAAACAAACAAAAAAATGATTGTGTCCTCGTGTAATGCAACTGGTGCAATGTAAAGCACTCTAATACCCGATTTGGGTCAAGTTTGCGCTATATAAAACTTTGTAAAATAATAAAAATAAAGTAAGATATAGTGTTTGCATGGTACAGCATAAAAAACAGAAGAACAGAAAGTGCATTAGGTCGAAAGGCCGTCACAGGTACAGTTGGTAAGGACATCGCTGATCAGTCATTGATTGGCAACTGAGAAAGTAATTAATAGGGCTGAAAATATCTAATTTAAACCGAGTTAAGAGAAACCTATGCCGACGGCGGTGAATGGCAGTGATGTATGGCTGAATCCTATTCCCACCCAGTGTCACTTAGGGGCCCATTACGATGTCAGGCGGATTGCCCCTGCCAGGCTGGTGGTAGCCACTGCCAGCCTGGCGGGGGCAATCCGCCCGACATCCACACTTGTTTCCCCCCCGCCATATTAGTATGGCGGGGCGGACCTCGGCAGATGGAAAGACCGTCCGCCGCTTTTCCGCCCCGGCCGCAAGGCGGCCGGGGCGGAAAAGGAATAATATGCTGGTGGTGCCTATCAGACACCGCCATCCATATTAGGATGGGTAATTGTGGAAGGCTTTCCGTGGCGGCAATGCACCACAGAAAGGCATGAGGTCTTCACTCTGGGGGCCCCCTGTGGGTCCCCAGAGTGAAGTAGGGGTGGGGGTTGCACACGGGGGGTCACCTGTGGTACCCCCCTTCAATTGCATAAACAAAGCGGCAGGCACCGCTCGGTGCCTGCCGCTTTGTTTATGCAAATGCTCAAATGCATTTTTAGCATTATGGCGGGCGTTGCTGAGAGCACTTCTGGGAATGCGGCGTAATCTTCAATGTGTAACTGCATGTCTACGGGTGTGTGGTATTTACACCTAACACCTCACCAGCAGCTGAGCACGCCGCTTATGGACAACAATTTGCTGTATAACATTTTTGATGAAAAGCTGCAACAATAACCCTCTTCTCCGGGCCACTATCTAAACAGTTGACCACATTAATAATGACCTCCCCTTCTAGCATACAAGGTTTATTTTATTTATTGCATTTGTTACGAGCGACAGATACCCACAAAGGGTTTCCCGGCGCGAAATTTTTAGGATGTCTGAGCCAAAGGATGGAGAGGGTCTAGATGGTAAAAAGCCAGGTTTTTAAAATTTTGCTGAATTTAAGATAGTTATCTTCATTGCGTACTGAGAGAGGCAAAGAGTTCCATAATACAGGCCCTTGATAGCAGAAAGATTTGCCTCCCATATGTGACAGCTTGATTATAGGAATAGTACATTTTCTTTGTGTGGAAGAGCGAGTTGGACGGTAGGAAGGGCCAGCGACAAAAAGTATTTCGGGGCTTTAGCAGAGATGATTTTATGCATAAAGCATAACGCCTTAAATTTGATTCGGTGTCCCACCTTCAACCAGTGAAGATCCCGAAGATATTGAGTAGTGGGGGTAAATCTGGGAATACTACATATTAATCTGGCCGCTGAGTTTTGAATTGTCTGTAATTTACGAATGGTTGCTTTATTTGATCCTAAATATAGGACATTCCCGTAGTCAATCCTTGATGTAATCAAGGCATGATCACGGTTTTCCTTGTTGGCTCCGGCAGCATCCAGCATATCTTTTTCAGCCATTTTAAGATGGCGAAGCACGTAGTTGCAGTTTTTTCAGCCTGTTTGTGCATTTTAAGAGAGTCATCAATGATGACTCCTAAATTGCGTGCTTGTGCTACTGGAACCGGGAGCTTACCCATTTCATTCGGCCAATGTAGAGGGCCCCACAGGTTTTTATTTTTACCTAAAATGATAACTTTCTTTTTTTCCCTATTTCATTGAAGGAAATTGTCCTGCATCCAACGAGCTATTTTTGTTAATCCGCGTTTGAGAGTCAATACAGCGTCTATATTCTCAGATGTGAGGGAGAAAATTAATTGTGAATCATCCGCGTATGAATACATTAATAGACCTGATTCTTCTACTACCTTAGCCAGAGGGCTCATATACAAATTAAATAGAAGGGGACTTAGTATAGAGCCCTGAGGTACACCATGTTCAAAAACATAAGTGTCTGAGCCTGCTGTTTGGGAGAAGACCTGGAATGTCCTTCCGGTTAGGAAGGAAATAATTCACTCCAGTGCTGGGCCACAGATACCAAGAGAGCGAAGTGTGTTCATTAGGACCATGTGCGATACAGAATCAAAAGCGCACTTAAATCTAGCAATATAAGAGCCACCGTCTCTCCTTTGTCCACAAGGCCCCGGATATTCTCTGTAACTCCTAATAGCGTAGTTTCCGTAGAGAAGCCCGCTCTGAACCCAGATTGAAAAGGGGGTAGTATATCCTGGGTTGTAACAAATTCAGTTAAGATTTGATTCACATGTTTCTCTAGAATCTTCAAAAAGATTGGTAGTAGAGAAATAGGCCATAAGTTGGAGGGCTGATTAGGATCCATTCCCGCCTTCTTTAATAGAGGGTGAATCATGGCATGTTTCCATTCAGACGGTACCGTGTTTTCTTGTAAAGAAGTGTTATGTAGATATGTGATGATGTCAAGTGATTGTGGGCCAAGCTTTTTAAGTATCATACAAGGTAGAGGATCTTTAGGTGACCCCGATTTGATGGTACTAAGCAGTTCAATTAGAGTCTCAGTATTTAGTCTCAGCCAATTGTCCAAGATGCTTCCTGGATTCTGGAACCTGTCTATGTCAAATCTACTGGAAGTATTGTGAACAGAAGGACACAAAAGTGTTGTGTTCGAAGAGACACCACTATTATGGGCTAACGTGATTCCTTGGTAAATTTTGTCCACCTTCTGTATAAAAAAGGATGCTAGAGTATCGCACTGTAGTTTGTTTAGGTCTGAAGCATCGCTATCGTTTTAGATCCAGCCAGTTCTTTTACCAACTTAAATAAAGTTTGGGAGCGATTTAAGGCATCCGCAATAGTGGTGGATACATAGTCTGCTCGTGCCTTTTTACAGAGGGACCAATATTTATTTAGGCTACCTTTGACTCTTTTTTCATATCCAAGGAATAATTTTTCCTACATCTGGGTTCTAAGGTTTTACATTCAGATTTTTCCTTTTTTAGTGTCTCGGTGAACCAGGGGGCAGGAGATCGTATGCCCTTACATTTCACCGTGGACAACGGGAGCATGGCGTCTATTGCCAACCAGAGCCAACTCTGAACTGCTGCAGACATTGACTGTACAGATTGTTTTGAACAGGGCTGGTGAGAATCCAGGAAGGAGTTCAAAGCTTCCATATCCAAATGTTTCCAATTTCTGGTCTGTCTTGGTTGATCCAAGGGGACGTCATATTTCTGAGAGGCTACTTGCAGTGAGAATCTGATCAAATAATGGTCTGACCAACTGAGTGGTAGTGCCGGAAGCACCTTAACTTCATTAAGGTTGGAAAAGATGGGATCAAGTAGGTGACCTGCAGTATGAGTAGGTCCTGAGTTACCGCATGGCTCACTATCGGTTGCAGACATTTGGGGCCAAATGCCGAAACATGGCAGACAAAAGTCTCATGCTTTGGCCCCATTAATTTCAGGAGTGACCCCTTCTGGCATATTGGGTCACTGGGGTGCAGCAGTGCGGGCCTGGTGCATCCCGGATGGCATACTTTACACGGCTGAGATCACAGTTGCCATCTTCTGGGATACAGGGGCCGTTGAACTGTTCGTGCACATGGGCAATGAACTGATGGTTGCACAGCTGCTCTCCTCACACCTTGCTCAGGGGTTCCTCTCAGCAGAGCTCCTCTCTGGACCTCACTCCCTCCAACACTCTCCTCTTCCTCACAAGGCACACAGGTCTTGGCAAACAGGCAGGCGATGGCGATCCAGGCTTCAAGGCAGGGGATCATGGTTTCCCTGGGTAATGTCCCTTCACCCAGCACGCCTTGGCCCTCAGTCGTGGTCTGAGGCAGAAGTCTTGCAGAGCCTCAACCTCCCCTTCTAATACTCCTTTTCCAGACACCAAATGTAATTTAGAGTCTGAACCCTTGAAGTTTTATGTTGGGGTTCTGCGTCTTTTGAAGTGGGCACTTCTCCTTTCCATCTTCCTTCATGAAAGGTGTCTACCACTACATGCATGACTCCAAAGCTGATTGTCCACAAAACAATTAGTGGAAGTGACTAGAGTACCCACCTGGATGTGTGAGCTACAATGATATGTGCATCAAAGGTTAAACTCGGGGCCCCAGCCCCACTTTCTATGATTCCCTTATCAGCCCCATCTCCTTCCTGGGATGTGTCCAGAACCCTTTCTCATGAATTCTCGCTGAATCATAGAGCACGCATTGAAGTCTGCATGGGGAGTCTCTCTCTCTTCTTTTCTCCAGTGTGTCCCATCCAGCTCACAGGAATGCAGCAATCCACAGATCTGTCAGTGGGTGATTCTTCTCCTCCTCTTGTCTTTACCAGACACACCTCGGCTTCCCAAAATGGATCCCAGAGGCCTCCATAAAATTTACCATTGCAGACTCAGTGTACATTCCCAGCACACTTACTGTCCAGCACAAATACCTCTAAGCATTGTACATTCACCAGTACACATGCATTCATTATATAGATTAAGTCTGCCACACTACTAAGTACTGGAGCTTTCCTATACTCAACCAGGGTGTGCCTATTTTGAAGCACCCGCACTGCCAGTATGCACACTCACTATAATTCTTCACCCTTCATGTATTGTACTTACCCCAAGCACACATACACCCAGCACATTGGGTCCCTGCACATGCACTGCACAGTACTTCATCTCTAACTAGTAGGTTTGCAAAATGATATAACAAGTGCAGGAGGATCTGCCATTTCGGAGCAGCCTATGCACCCCATTATTGTGAGCAGAAGCATTTTCTAAAAGGCTACGTGGGCCCGAAGGATGCATATCACAGCAACAAGATTACCTTCAAGCTGGTCCTCTGGAGTATGAAAGAATTTAATCTCAAGATATTTAAAGGAGTGTGGGGTCCACTGGAGGTGGTCATGGCCAAAAGGGCGTTCATGGGGAGCAACACCCTAGAGCAGTGGGAAAAATAATGTTTTGTCTGGTTGACCCTGAGACCAGAGCGGGTGTGGAAGGCAGTTAGTATAGCCACAAGGTGCTCGAAGTCTGTGTTGAAGGAGTGCAGAAACAAAAACATATCATCAGGGTATAGGGATGTGGTGTGTATGGTATCCCCAGTAGCATTACCCCTTCTTCGCCAGTCATTTGTAGTTTGATCGGTAATGATTTTACCGCTGGAACAAAAAAAAGGAGGGAGAGTGGGCACCACTTTCTGGTGCCACATGCAATCATATTTGATTCAGAAAAGTGTTAGTCTGTCTTGACCCTGGCAGAGGGGAAGGAGTATAATAATTGGGTCCACTGCAGTATTCGTGGGCCAAGGCTGTATCATTTCAATTAATCAATCAGTGATTTATAGAGTGCTGTAAATCAACAGTGAGGTTCGCAAGGTACTGGAGTTGCTAGCTGCTGCTTGGTGATTGGTTCATTCGAACACCCAGGTCTTGAGTCCGTACCTGAATTTCTGGAATGTTGGGGCGGTTTTGATGTGTGGGGAAAGGTTGTTCTTTACTTTGACCACTAGATGCGAGAAGGAGCATCTTCTACTGTTGGTTTGGCAGATCCAGGGGGTGTCTGCAAGGAAGAGGCAGGCAAATCGTAGGTGTCTGGTCAGTTGGTGGAAGGACAGGCGTTTGTTGATGTATGCTGGTTCTTTGTTGTGCAGCATTCTGTATGCATGGATCAGCATCTTGAATTGACACCTCTTCTGGATTGGGAGCCAGTGTAGCCTCTTGATGTGTGGTGTATGTGGGTACTTCTGGGGAAGTCGAGGATGTCTCTTGCCACTTTGTATTGTCTGTAGTCTCTTCAGGAGGCATGCAGTGATTCCTACATACAGTATGTTTCTGTAGTCCAGCCGGCTGTAGTAGAAGGCCTAGGTGACGGTCCTTCTGCTATTGACTGGAAACCACCTGAAGATCTTGCAGAGCATGTGTAGGGTGTGGAAACAGATGGGTGAGACTGCGTCTACCTGTTTCTTCACAGACAGCTTGCTGTCCCAAATGATGCTGAGGTTGCTGGCATAGTCTCTCGAGTGGTTGTTGGCCGAATTCCACCAGCCACCATGCATTTTACCATGGCGAGGTGTTGTTCCCAAAGATGAGATCATCTGTCTTGTCTGTGTTGAGGTTCAGACAGCTGTCCTTCATCCTGTCTGTGACAATCATCATACATCTGTGGAAGTTGGCTCTAGTGGTGGAGAGGGCTTCTGACAGTGAGAGGATGAGCTGGTTGGCATAGGCGATGATGTTGAGTCCATGCAATCTGACAATATTGATCAAGATGTGATGGGAGATAGTGTCAAAGGCCAGGAGGCCCAGGAGGATGAGAGCTTCCATTTTGCCATAGTCCAGGAGGGCCCTGATGTTGTTTGTGTCTGCGATCAGGGCTGTCTTGGTGCTGTGGTTGGCGCAAAATCCAGATTGAGATGGGTCCAGGAAGTTGTTAGTGAGTTGCTGGTTGAGGCCTTCTTGAGAACCTCGGCTGAAAAGGCGAGCAGAGAGATGGGCCTACAGTTCTTCCGTTGTGCTAAGTCTGCGGATAGTTTCTTGAGGGGCCTCACTTCATCTTGTTACCAGTCCTCAAGGAAGGAGGCTGATGTGATGGAGGTGTTCAGAATTATCAAGTGTTCGTTATCAGCTGTCTTCCTCCTGAGGTTGAATATGTATTGGGATAAGGATTGCTTTATTGCTGCCAACATATAATCCCAACTGAGCCAGTGCTAATGCCAGATTAACAGAGATACAGGTCAACTCCGGCCATGTTTGCGAAGCCCCTTACATGATGTAATATAAGTGCTGTATATTATATTGTGCTACAATAGTGGACAAAACCATTTTAGTCACAATGAATAAGTCACATAAGGTGTGGGAGTAGAACATCTACCAGTATTTTACTGAGGATTTTACAATCCAAATTAAGTATAGATAGCGAGCGATAGGAAGCAAAGTTTGTGGGGTCAAGGTTGGGTTTAAGTATGGAGGCAATGACCAATTCACATGATGTGAGAGGGAGTCATAAGTGGCATGCACCTATTGTAGGGCTTCTAGGCCATGGGACTTATCGCTTTCCAGTGGGCCAATCCCCTGATGTATTTATTGTATAGTGATTGGGGATTTGACAGATATGATGGCATTTAAGGATTCGTGGAATTGTTAGCCCCTCTAGGACCTAATGTAAAGTTGCTGGGCTCAGCTAAGTGCTCACCATGTATAAGTCCTTGTAGTGACAGACTAGCGTCATGTTGATGTTGTGTTTTGTGAATACTTGTGAACTGACAGAGTGTATAGTGGATGTTAGGTCATGGGGAGGGATAAGGTGAGTTAACCATCAAACTTGTCTGTCAGACTACATGGGTTTTTCATCATAGGCAGCTGCGTCCAGGAATCACAGCCATTCCAAAAGGTTGGCATGCTCACCTCTTTTGCGTTCACGCTATTTAGAGAGGTCAGGGGCAGTGGCCATTATATTTTTGAGATCTCACATCAACGTCTCAGTCCTCTGCAAGTGTAACTCCAGAGATGTGCATGCCCAGATCATGGTGTGCAGTTTAACACCACGTACAACCACCTTGTAAGCTTCCCATTCAATCGCTCTGTTCGAGGCTGAGCCACTATTTGCTTCAAAGTGATGCACAGTGGCCTTGCGTAGTGTTTCTTGAAATTCTTAATCTTCTAGCCACAGTAGTTGTATCTGCTAGGCGGGTACAAAGATAGGCACCATTCCCCAGGCAAGGTGTGCCATTAAAAGGTTGTGATCTGAGAGTACTGATGTAACCCGCAGTAAGGTACTGTGCTTAGAAAGATGATAGGCAAACAAGATGATCAAGGCAAACATGGAGGGTTTGGGCAGGGGAAACAAGGAGTGCTCTTTCACCCTAGGGTGTTGCGTCCATCAGACATGAGCAAAGTCCCATTGACAAAGCCAATTGGCAAGTGTCGCTGTGTTGCGGACGGCAGGGGTTCCCTGAAAGGGAGGATATTATAAGTCTAAAGTGACATACAGGACAGCATTGAAGTCACCACCCAGGACCCTGGGGAGATCCAAGCATGGAGTGACGGTGGTGGTGAGTGAGGCCCAGTGTCAAGCTTGGTCTGTCGTAGGAGCGCAAATCAAACCCAGTACTATGGGCAGATTGTCCGGGTTCCTCTAAGCCAGCACATATCTACCTTCTGGATCAATTTAAGTGTCCTCTAATTAGAAAGAGGATCCTATGTAGACACAGGCAATGGCTCCCAGCACATAGGAGGAGTATGTTGTGCTAAGACTTTACACTCGCTATTTGCAACGAAGTGTCAGAACATCCATATTATTTAAGTGCACTGCAGCACAGGGAAGGGGTCTCCAGCTGCTCCTAAGTACAGACTGCCAAACACTCCCTACAAAGAGGACTGGCACGTGCAGCTGGTGTCAAGAGTTAGCTGTGGATGGCTAGGCACATAGTATAGAAACGTTGACAATGAGTTCAAGCATCAAAAACAGTTGTAGTGACTGGGACATGGCAGGTCCGAGCAGGTCATCATATCGGGAAACTTAGGTGGTGTTCAAAAACATGTGTTCCATGCCCCCCAAGTGCAGCCGCTCACACCTAGGCTGCAGTAGTAACAACGTTAATTCATGTCCACCATTTTGGCTGGTTGGCCACGCCCCAGGTCAATGAAATAAATAGAATATTTGTTACAATATATAATTAAAAGCAAAATTAGCCTATAATGTTGAGGGGGAATGTGGCTATCCTAAGTAAATATATACTACCAAAGTAATTATATTATACTTTAGTTTGATGGTCATGAAGACTAAATAATTCTGGAAATTGTATTTATTTTTGCCATGAGTTGATTTTTAAATCGCAATCAGCAGAAGACGTGAAATACTTACATTTCTTACATCAATATCAATGAAGACTGCAACCATGATTCAATACATTGTTGCTTCCCCTTTCTAGTATATTATATATCTAACATGGTGTGAACAAATGCCAGATCAAGTGGGTTGTATTTGTTAATATGTGTCTCATTTGACTATGAATACATTTATTTTATTGTGATTTTATTCTGATCCTCTACCATCTGTTTTTTAAAATCCATCTGCATTTAAATGCATAGTAATCTAGTTTTGGGTGAAAATCCATTTTCCTTCGTTAAATTACCCAGAGCCTGTGTTTTTAGCTATGATAATTCTGTGGTGGAGAGCAGGGACTGGGTTTGGAAGGTTTTCATAAATTATTATATTCTCTATTATTTATCATTCACAGCTGAATTCACAGCGAATTAACTTACCTTACCACACCGATGATTACAAAGTGAGCATGTATAAGGCGGGCTCCAATGTGGTTGTGAAAACGGACGATGGAATAACATTGACCTTCGACTGTCAAAGCCGAATCACCATGAAGCTTCCAAGAACATACGCAGGGTTTGTCGCTGGCCTCTGTGGAGACTTCGATGGGGACAAGACCAATGATCTAACCCTCAAAAATGGAGAAAAAGCAACAACCTCTACTGCCTTTGGAGACAGCTGGAAAACTAGAGATATACCAGGTTGTAAAGTGGGTGCTCCACCACCAACCTGTCCAAACCTAGAGGACATGAAGGACAGCCAAAGGTCAAGTGGGACCGACTGTGGACTCCTGGTAAAGAAAGATGGCCCATTCCGGAACTGCCACAGTAAAGTGGACCCTGAGGGTTACTTTGAAGACTGTGTCTATGACTCTTGCTTTTATTCAGGGCGGCAAGCAACCTTCTGCCAGACCTTGGAAAGTTATGTCGCTGCCTGCCAAGAAGCAGGTGGCCAGATGGAGTCCTGGAGAACGGGAACATTCTGTCGTAAGTATATTTTTCTGTTTCCCGTGTCTGCAGAGTAAAGACATATATAGGGAAAACCAGTAAATATTGCAGTATCTGTGTGTTAATCTTGAAAAACAGGACATGAAAAAGTGTTACACAGTGCAACACAGCTAAGTAATAATAATGTCCCTATGAACTATAGTCCAGTACTGCCCCGGTTACTTACCGGTAATCTTCATTACTCCGAGTATAGTCTTCCTCGCCACATGACTTACATAGTGAGCTTCAGCTCCACGACAGAACCCTCCAAAGTAAAAAAAGCCTCCCACCCCCTCCCAACATGGCGGACCAGTCACACCTGACCTCTATAAGAGGCGGGCCGGCCCAACCAACAGCCTGAACTACCAAGCAAACAATGAAGCCGATAGCCAGACAGGAAGGGGGGGAGGGAATTCATGTGGCGAGGAAGACTATACTCGGAGTAATGAAGATTACCGGTAAGTAGCCGGGGCATTACCTCCTCGTTAGTCTTCCTCGCCACATGACTTACATAGTGAGCAAATACCCAAGCCAAAAAGGCTTCATTGACCACCATAAGAACAACACCACACGGTGATGCAGATAAACCAACACAAGGTCTATTCAGTACAATGCAAAGAAAACAGGAAATACAGCAAACCTGATTCAAGACATAAAGAAAAGGCCATCAAGGAGCCACAGCTCCCGCACACAGAATGGCCCTAGCGAAGTCCCCAGGGACAGAACCACCCAAGACAACGCGATAGTGTTCCATGAACCTGTGGGGGGACGACCACGTCGCCGCCCGACAAAACTCCTCAGTGGAGACACCCTTGAAGGCGGCCCAGGACACAGACACACACCTAGTGGAACGACCCTGGACCCCCGCCGGTACCACCGAACCCAGTGAAGCATAGGAATGGATGATAGCCTGTTTAAGCCAGCGACTCAAGGTGGAAAGAGAGGGTTTGTGGCACAAATGAACTGGACCGAAAGGCACGAACAGGCTATCACACCGGGAAAGGGAAGACGTGCGCTCAAGATAAACGAAAACTGCACGCCGGACATCCGGCAAGGACAAGGAAGGATCCGTGTCGGGAGGGAAAGAAGGAAAAGACACCTCCCGAGCCCGGTTCACCAGGGAAGGAACCTAGGGAAGGAAACGGGGTTCATGACGGAGAAGCAACCTTCCCGGCAAAACCCGCAAGAAGGGAGGGGAGCGGAGGAACGACCCCAGCTCGCCCATTCGCCCAGCAGACACCACTGCCACCAGGAAAACCACCTTAAAGGTGAGGAACCGCAAAGCCACCAAGGCCAGGGGTTCAAAGGGAGGACCCTGAAGTGCTCGTAGAACGAGAGGGAGATCCCAAGGGGGAGACAGGCAGAGCGTCCGAGGGCGACGGAGAAAACAACTCCGAAGCAAACGAGCCACCAGGGAATCCAGCCCGTCGAAATCCGGACTACGGAAGGCCCGCAAGGCCGCCCACTGGGCCCTCAGGGAAGAAGGGGCCAAGCCCAAGGAAAACCCCTCAGCCAGGAAATCCAAGACCCGCAAGGGATCCACGGAGGCGGGGTCAGCACCCAGCAGACCGCACCAACGCGAGAAAGAAGCCCAGTGCCGGGCATAGGAAGATAAGGTGGAAGACCTGCGGGAGCCTTGCAGCAATTCCACAAACCCAGAAGAACAACCTCGAGCAAGCAGCGTCACCCGCCCAAGAGCCAGGCCTGCAGATGGAGCCGGTGCAACACCGACTCCGGGAGCGGGGGGCCCTTCAACGGAAAGGGCAGATCCGGGATTGGCCAGTAGGCCTGAACCGCCAGCCCGCAAAGGAGAGGGCACCAGGGGCGGCGGACCCAGCCGGGAACCACCAGAAGCACCCTGGCTCCGTCCAAGCGAATCTAGCAGAGGACCCGGGGAATCAGGGGGAACGGGGGAAATACGTACAGCAGATCGGATGGCCAGGCGAATGACAGAGCATCCACACGCCACACCCCCAGAACCGGGGGGAGAGAGCCGAACCCGGGTAGGAGGGCCGAGTCCCCGTCCGCCAACAGATCCACCAGAGGCAGACCGAAGTGAGACACCAGGCGCCGAAATACCACCGGGGTCAGGGAGAGACAAGGCAACGAATCCGAATCAGTCGATCCGCCTCCACACCGTCGGACCCCGGGAGGTAGACAGCCTGAAGAGACAGGACCGACGACACCGCCCAAGACAACAACTCCTGAGTCAGAAACCAAAGGGAGCGAACCCCGCACCCCCCCAGATGGTTGACAAAGCTCCTCACAACCTGGTTGTCGGTCCAGACCAAGACATGGCGACCCCGTAGAGAAGGAACAAAATTGACGGCAGGCCAGGAGGACTGCCACAACACCCGACAGATCGAGGAGCAGTGAGCCGGCAGGCGAATCCCGGAATCGACCCAGCGCCCAAGGCCGCCCCTCCCCAGCCGAGGAGGCAACGGACGTGACCACCCAGGACGGGGAGACCAAGGAGGCAAGACCCCCGGGGAGGCGAGACCCCACGCAGGTAGTAACCAGGCCCGACCCTGCATAACTTCCGAGAGCAGACGAGACCAGGTGCTAACAGGGAGGGACGGCCGCAGGTCACACCAACCAGGCAACCCCACACCGAACGAAGCAGAGGGGAGGACCGGGCCCCGGCACACGACCCCCGAAGGAGGACAGGCCCGAGACGGGCACAGAAGGGACCACCGCACATAGAGCAGGGAGCCGAGGGAGGGGTGCGCACAGCCCACACCCATGGGCCAGAAGGCAAGCCCAACGGAAGCACCCGTAACTGAGAGTGGAAATCACCAATCGCAGAACCGGAAAAAAACATCCGGCCACTCAGACCAACCCCTGGTACACGGAATGAAGGAGACCAGAAAAAGCAGCAAAGCCGCCGAAAGCCAAACCGAACACAAAAGCGCGGAATGGCGGGATACATTGGCCGAAAACATCCCAGAAACCTGCCAGAGCAGACAAAGGAAGGAGCAGATGTCCGAACCCCCCGAGAAGGCGGGACCCCGAGGAAGGCCCGCATGACCAGCAAGACCTGCACACCGGCCAGCATGCCTACAGCACTAGGTATTCCCAGGCGCTCTCCCATCCAGGTACAAACCAGGCCCGACCCTGCTTAACTTCTGAGATCAGATGAGAACAGGTGCTTTCAGGGTGGCATGGCTGCAGTACCGAAAAACCCAAGACCCGAGACAGACACGTCCCAAGCCGGGACGAAACGGGGGAGACACCCCCCCACAGGGAACCCCCCGGAGGGAGACAGCCGAAAGCCAGGATCTAGTGGCGAAAAGGGAGCGGCAGCACCAGGACGAGACCGGGAAAAGCCGAAGCTCGGGCCCGGAAACCAAACATGAACGCACCTCGTGAAGACCGACACCATGCTATCAGGGTGGAATGGCCGCAGGACCCCACCCATGCAAGGGCGGGACGCCCTCACCCACAGACGGACGAGGAGACCCAAGGTAGGCCGAGCCCAGGGGAGCGGGCCCCCAACGAAAGGACAGGAGACAGCCAAAATAGGCCACCCGCAGAAAACTCTGAAACCACCAGAGCAAAGCACCCCTGGCCACCACCGTCGACATGGACGCAGCCAGACCAGACGTCTGAGCCAGCATCGCGGCCCCACAGCGGCCGTAGCCGCATCCAGAGTGGGAAAGGCGACGTACCATACCCCCACAACGCCCATCACAACGGACGCAAGCAGAGGAAGGGAGTCCGGAGACATGCGTAGAGAACGCACCCAGAGAAACCCCGGGAACAACCACCGCCGCCGGAGGAGGGAACGGAAGCCAACCTAGACAGGCGTGAAACACACAATCCACCCCCCCCACCACCTCCGACGGAGCGGGGCCATCGAGGGCGAGGCGAGGACGGGGCAGGGCAACCTGCCGCGCAAGGGCATCCAGTAGGGACAGCGCAGGAAAAGGGAGACCCTGCCAACGGCGATAGAAGAGGGACCAGGACCCACGCCACCATGAGGGGACCAGAAGGCTCCGCATCAGAGAAGAACAAACTCACTTGAGTCCGGCACCATAGAACACACGGCCATCCTGACGGCTCAGGGTGTGCCAAGTTCCGACTACACAGCACACCTCCCCACCGGAGGAAACACGGGCCCCCAGGACGCTGGAACGGAACTCAGAAGTGGGATCCGAACCCACGCCTGTTCGCGCAAGAACTGATCGCGCCCCTGGAGCGCACATCAAAACTGTGGCTGCAGTGAAAAGGCATGAAACCAACAGCCGCGTCAGCAGGGGAACCTAGCCGCGCATTAGCAGAGCTGCCCGAGGACGTCTTCTAAGAGCTGTGGTGGTCGGAGGATGAATAAATGTCTGGAGACGTTAATTCCTTCACACACCGGGAGGCGAACCCCTGGACCCTATGGGCGTCTGCACAGCTCCGTGGGCATGCAGCGACCTCCCGCCTGCTAGTGCACTCCTCAGCCGTGGCCGACGAAGGCATACACAGGCCGCACCTGGCGGAAACAAAACCCCGCCCACAAGAGGCGGGAGGCGCCCGGAGCCAACCCCAGTGCGGCAACCAGCCGCGGGTCCTAGGGAAGCCAAAGAAAATCCCGTTCGGAGGCGGCAGCGACCAGCGCCGCGAACCGAGGCCCAGACCGCAGAAAAGAACACCCGGACCCGGTCAGCAGAGCCCCCGAGGACCCGCAGACAAACGAGGTAGGACCGAGCCCGCCCCCGCTGTCAGTAGATAGGAGCCGCATTACTGAAGAAGCCAAGACTCCCCAGCAAGAGCCCTCATAACTCCGAGGCACACAACCTCGGCATGGCGCAGTGCAAGAACCGCCGCATAAGCAGCCCTGCCAGGCGAGGCTCGAGAATGCATGCGCAGGCAATCACCGTGAACAGGGACACTCGGAGATGTCAGCAAAGGTAGTGAAACCAGGGAAAGAACCCGGGGCCACACACATGCGATGCGCACACCGAGCCAACGTGCAAAAAGGAAACGCGCCGCACCAACGCGGCAGACAGGGGCGTGACAGCGCGAGTCCCAAGGACCCACGCCAGGCGTTTCAAAAGCAACCGGGGCCCCAGCATACACACAGGAGAACCCCCAGCACCGGACCCTAAAGCCCACATACGGGCAAGGGCCCTTCAGTAACGACCGGGGGAGACACAGGAATGCACAAACACCCCACATCCCCGGCCGCCCCCCCCCGTAAACCCCTGGCACGCTATAGCAGCACCTAACCGGCCCCACAGGACCGGGGGAAGGAAGAGGGGGGGGGATTTAAGTTCCAGGCACGAGGGACCGCTAAAGCAGGATCCTCAACCCCAAAACCCATGGACCAGCTAACGCAGGCCCATCTTACCTGTACAGCGCCTCTGGAGAGAATCGCGCAGAACAAAAAAAACAGGCTGTTGGTTGGGCCGGCCCGCCTCTGATAGAGGTCAGGTGTGACTGGTCGGCCATGTTGGGAGGGGGTGGGAGGCTTTTTTTACTTTGGAGGGTTCTGTCGTGGAGCTGAAGCTCACTATGTAAGTCATGTGGCGTGGAAGACTAACGAGGAGGTAATTTAGGGGCCAGGTGTGCGAGTATTCCATTTTGCGGGTTACAAATTGCGATTTTATGCGGCTTGCAAAACGGAATGTGTTAATGTGTCTCAAACACATTTAGCGATTCCCAATGAGGTCACAAATGACCTGCCTCATCGATATTCGTGTGGGAGGTAGCAATTTGCGACCCATTGGGAATGGCAGGCACTCAAAGGGATGGTGCCTGCTTGGAGCAGCAGACTACCATGTCTGTGACTGCTTTTTGAATAAAGCAGTTTGTGTTTAAATGCAGCCCGTTTTCCTTAAAGGAAAATGGGATGCATTTAAAAAAGAAAAATGAGAAGTTTCTGTTTATTTTTTTAAGAGTAGGCAGTGGTGCGTGGGACCACTGCGTGGTCTTAAAGAATATTTTTGCAGCTCAACACAAAAGTGAAGGGGTCCCCTGGGGACCCCTTTCCATCTGCCATTGGCTTACCACATAATTGAAGTAGGTGGTAACTGCAATTGTTTTGTGACCGCATTTACGGTCACAAAACAATCGTACATACCAGTGCGACTCGCTATCAGGAAGGGACGCCATTGGCAAGCCCCTTCCTAAAAGTGACTTGCAAACCCTATTTTGCGAGTTGGTTATTGGTTACTGACACACAAAATAGGTTTTGTACGCACCACAACCTTTTTTTAGCAGTAGCAAATGCCCCGATTTTCCGTTTGCGACTGCTAAAAAGGGTCGTACATCTGGCCCTAGGTTCTAACTCAGCCCCACCTATCAGTAGTGTGGGTCTGTAAAGCTATTTTTTTTCTTTTCAGTCAAATAATTTATTAAGAAATATACGTTATAACCATGCTCTAACATTTGATCATAATGGGCTGATATTCATTAAACTTGCAGGTAGAAATTGTGTCCAAAGATTACAATTTCTAAACTTTTGAATCGATCATTTCAAGATGAATTGCATTTGTCATTTGGTAGAAACCAAATCATCCTGTATATTTTATCCAGATTGACTTTTGCAGGCTTCTGTTAACAATAAGGGCATTGATCTTAAAAACAGTGTTTATCTATTGTTTTTCTGCAAGATTCGCATGCACAGTCTTTCCTTTCTCCCCATTTCCCATCCCACATCACTGGGTTACACCGCAAACGTCCATTACATTTTTCCACGGTTTATTTCCACATTCCTTGTCACTTCCTCTATCTCACATTATTTTGTTTTTGGAAATGCACCATTCGCCCTCCATCCTTCACCAACTTTTGAACTTAGTTTGCTTCCCCCATTCCTATAGCTTCACTCTCTTTTCCAGTTTTTGTGATTTCCACCTTCTATGCCCTCATTCTCTTTTTAACTCTTTTTCTGCCCTGTCTTCCTCCAGCATTCACCCTAGTTTTTTTTACTACATTTAAAAAAAAAAACTAACCGCCTTATTTATGGGGGCCTTACTCCAGTATTTTGTGACAAATGTGCCACACTGCGCCATGTTTATAAAGTGACACATCTAGGCATATGCGTCACTTTGTAAACCCCTGCGCTACATTATACCTGCATCAGGTAAATATTAGCAGGGTGGGGGCTCCGTCGCACCCACGCAACACTTTTCATAAATGAGGCCCTTCATTTTTCTTATCTCAATTTGCTGTAGGGTGCCATTTTTTTTCTTTTAACTATTTTCAGCCAATTGATATTATTTTTTAACTTATTGGAGTTTTCTATTATTTTCTCCTAAATTGTACTTGTATTAAATAGTTTTTTATACAAAACAGATTTCCATTATTTGGGTTTGCACAAATAGGGATCTATTATTTTGGTTTTCGATACATTTACATATGACACCTTATTTACAGAACAACAGGTCCCCATATATATTCAATAATACTTGTGACACGTGCTTAATGATTTACTACAATATGATCTAAACCAATTTGGTCCAGATGCCCAAGAAATGTGAACAAATGTGCAGACTTTACCTGCCTAAAATGTTATCACGTGTTATGCAGAGGATCTGACTCAGTTGACACGATGTGGCAACCCAACAAAATACCCCACAAAATGGATATGTAAGTAGATAACAGAGTAAGTTTCAATGAATGGCACAAAGATAGCAACAGAATAAATTGTGTTGCACTCCCTCAAATTTTAAAGCACATGACTACCTTATCTTAACGCTGCTTCCCGTATGTGGATCAGATGTCAGTTTCAGCTTTAGATATTGCTGTGCATAATCCGTATTGTTCATCCTAATACTGGGATGGATGGGGGGGGGGTCCCAGGAATTAATTCTTATCACTTCTCTTGATCAGATAAGTTCTGTTTGTAGCTAGCAAGGCAGGAAGAATCCTTGGTGGTCACAGTCCCAGGGATGCAATTATTGAACTGTCTTTGGTACCTGTGCAGGACCTAAGTCCCTCTTGTCAGCTGGCACATGACTGGACTAATCAGCTGATCCCTGTCATGAGTGTAGATGCTGTGGCGACCAAGAGGTTTCCATGTGTGTGGCGCAACCCGATGTTCTCCAGCTTTCTCTGGCCAGCATGTCAAATCCTGTAGCCATAGCTGGATGACCTCTTTAGCCAGAGTTATGGTAGCAGTTTTACTGCCTAAGGCAGGTTCTGAACACCATACTTCCACCTCCAAAGGTTCCCATAGAAGATGCTGCATAATCAGGAACATGTCATTTTTAGGAAATTTGAAAACATTATGGAACATTGCAAAAAGTTATGTATATGTCGCAAAATGTCGTTTGCAGTGCATCCTACGCCAAACCTTGCTGTGAGGACATGCCAGCAAGTCTGGGAAGATAATATATCTCAGTGAGATGTTTGCTATAGAAACTAGTCTCCTGTAGCCATACATTAAGCACAATTGTGTAAGTCAAATTTCAAGAAATGGTGTGAATTTAATGCTGTGAGAAAAGAGGTTTATAATGTGGTGTAGTTATATGATCTCACAGTGTAATACACTCACAGCCCTGTCTTGGGTACAGTCAGGCTTGTTTGCAAAACCTTAGCGCAACCCTGAATAGTTGTGGCTTCAAGCAGTCAGACTTTGTCAAAGGAATACTTGCAAAGAATTTTGAACACCAATTTATGAAAATAGCTCCCTACTTTTCTTCATTTTTAGATACGCAAACAAACAAAATCCAGTGGGGGTTTCTGGAGAAATAAATTATTTAGCAATTAATAAATTGCTGCTTTTTATTAGAGAAGTGAAGAAGTGTGGCTCAATGGTTAGAGTGGCCCGGGACAAGGGTTCAATTCCCGCCTTCGCGGGTCTTGGGCTCAATTTCCTTGGACCTGTTAATTCTTGCCTCAGTGCCTATTCTAATCATGGGTCCCACTCTGCAACTCTGGGCAACAGCTTGCTTAATCTCCACAACGGCCCCAACAATGCTAGGATGCCTGGCTTTACCTTGGGGGTGCCCAGGAGTGGGCACTTCACAGGGAAAGACCAGGAAGGGTTCCTCAGCGGTCTTCGTACAAGCGCTGAGATGCCTCTGGGTAGTCGTGCGCTATACAAGTACATCTACATTTACATTTACATTTTATTCAATTAGCTAATAGGCATTGGCAAGTACCGCTGTTATTTGGAACATTTGAAAACGTTTGTAAAGTTGCACAAGACAACGCTGTCCCACTTTAAGTGACCAACTCCCGCAGGGAGCATGTCATAGTGGCCAATGAAGCTTGGCGGGACAGCTACCTTACAACCAAAGCAGTCTCCAGTCCATTTCCAGGCTCTATGAGTGAACTGCCATGGACATCAATGGGTGGTCCTGATGCAAGAGATGCAGGATTCTGAGGATGCTGAGGATACTTATCTGGTGATGACGGTCTTTCTTGGGCCACCCCCAAGTCCACGACCAGGATGTGTTGACAGTGGCCACAGGGGTCATTATTCCTTGAGCTGACTTAAAGTCCAGCCAAAAACCAGTTAGCACTGGTCTACTGGTCTCCAGAGACTATGAAACCAGCGATTCCCTTTAACTGAGGTTAGTTTACATCTTGTGTGACCAAACTACACTCTGACAATTCTCCCAAATCCAGCAGACTCGGATGTTGAGAAGTGTGGCTCACTGGTTAGAGCGGTAGATTCTGAAGCAGAGATCGGGCCCGGGACCAGGGTTCAAGTCCTGACGCAGCAGGGTCTTGGGCTCAATGTCTGCAGACTTAATAATTCTCGCCTTAGCGCCTACTCTAATCATGGGTCCCACGCTGCAACTCTGGGCAATATCTTGCTTAATCTCCACAATGGCCCCTACAACACTGGGATGCCTGGCTTCACCTTGCGGGTGCCCAGGAGGGGCATCTCACAGAGAGAGCCAGGAAGGGTTCCACACCGTTATACAGCGCTGGGACGCCCCGTTGGGGCAGCTGTGCGCTTTACAAAATACACTACATTTACATTTACATGTGACTTTCAAGTGTTGAGACTCAGTATTCCAGCCTGCTCTGCAGTGGTGAACAGCGGTCAGGCTTCTTTGTAAACTTTTGTGACCCTGTAGCTGTAACTGCAAATCAGCCAAGTCACCACTTTTATATGGGGCTCGGGACCACGTTTCCTTAAGCAGGTCACTACAAGCACAGTCCTCTCTTTGCTAGGATCAGAAGTTCCAGTCTTCAGTGCAGCCTCTCTTTGCCGGGAACAGGGACAGGAAGGCAATCCATTGATGACAGTTTGCCCATAGAGCCTGGAAAAAGGATATATTGAAAGTCAAAACATTAGACTCTAAATTCCCATTAAGGCTGATCCAGGAGGGGTCCCAGGCCTTTAACAAATTACTTTCTGTGATGTTATGCCATGAACGCACTAAAGTCGCTGGCTTAGTATCTCCTCAAGAAACGATGACATTTGCACCAACTAGTCATCAGACCATGCCAGCTGTTTGTGGATTGTCCACTATTAGGTTGGAGCAATTAGAAAAAAATGGATAAAGTGTTTGGCCAACTCACTGGGCCAAGTGGGGCCCCACACCTTTGTTGAAGATTTAGCTCTGTCATTGCCTCTGGCAATGTGCTAGCTGACTCACAGGCAGGATCATCATATGGACATTAAAATCTACTAGTATTGTGAAATTACAAAACTGCAACAGGAATGGTGAGACTGCATTAGCTAATGCCTCACCACAATTTGCCCATATATTGGCTGACGATGAATTAGTGCTCCTGAGAAAGAAAATTGGAGAAACATTTTGAAAGAGAATATTAGACCCTCTTCTTCACCCAACCCCTATATTAATTTTTTACCCATCTATAATTGTATTGTTTGTACGTTCCCCAAATTCATCTGCCACTGCGTTCAACTGCCATGTGGTGACAGAGGAGTAATGGGATAGCTATAAATATAATGGCCTCTGTTATGTATTGCTGTCCCTAGGTGTTAAAAAGAAAACTTACTTGCCATCCTTGACTTATTCCCACCGCCATCCCCTTCTTTAGCCCCCTTCCTGCAGCTGTGCTTTCTGCTTTCAGTCACAGCAGACAAACAGGGCTCTGCTGGCAGGTTACCCGAGAGCCCTGTCAGCCTGACTTGGAAGGTATTTATAACATCTCAACAGCTGGTAACCAGTTTTTTTTTCATCAACAGTTGTTATGTCATAGCAAAAACAATACAAAGAAGTTACCTATGAGAGCCATACATAACACAAAAGGACATATCCTGCTGGTTGTGAGCCCGTGCCTCTGAGACCATTATATGTGTGAATAACCCTGCTTGCCTAGTCGGTTTTCCAAACACTAGAGCGCTCACATTCAAGATGGGGTGCTCTATGTGGAAAGAAAGGAAAGAGTAAAAATGGCTTTAGGCCAATTTAAACTTCATTTGTAACACCCCTTTCAGGTAATTACCCAGCATTTTTCCCTCCAGACAAAGCCTTCCGCAATGAACAGCATGAAACAAGTATTAGGACTTCAATAGTATGAGCACATAAAAAAATCTGTTGGTTGCGCTTACACGCAGCAGAGTGCATTATATGTACGAGCAACCTTGTTTATATATTGGGTTTTACAAACACTAGCGAGCTACATTTCCAGATGGCTCCTCTAAGTGGAACCAAAGGAAAGAGTAAATATGGCTGTGAGCTAAACTGGCTGATTAAACATACATGTGAAACCCGCCTTTCAGCAAATTACAAAGCACTCCCCTCCAAACAAAAAAAACCCCGCAATGAACAGCATAAAACAAGTATTAAGACTAGGCTAGTTTGAACAAATAAAAAATCTCTTGTGGACTGCGCATTCATGCAGCATAGTTCATTACCCCCTCATGGGTCCTCCCCGTCCCAGTCCTAACAACGTGAGGCAGTCCTGCCTCCACCCAGCCAATCACAAAGCCAGTATTCAAAAGTTACATAAGCCCCTCCCACCTACCGCCATGCCTGTTTTTTTTCTGCTCCGACGGCTGTCGGAACGCTGGTGCTCCCGGTTCCTGTTTTTGTTTCTCGCTTTCTTCAGGACGGTGCCGTGAGTGTTTCATTTGCAGTTTTATGCTTTTGCGTTTTTTTACTGTGTGAATTTCACGGGATTATTTCATTTGCAGTTTTTTACTTCTGCATTGTTTCCTGTGGGTTTTTCTCTCTGCGCGGCTGCTCCGGTCCCCCGGTCAGCTGCGCTCCTGTTCTGGGGTCAGGGACTCTCCCCGTTCATGTGCTGGGCTGGGGCGGGGAGTTTTTGTGGTGTCCTGGCCCCGGGTCGTTCCGTCGCTGTGGTTCTAGTGCAGCGTCCGGCCCCCACGGTCTTGGTCTTTTGACCTGGGGCTGTGGGTGGAGACTACAGGGCTGCCAATTGTAATTTTCACCGGTCTCACGTTGTGTGATTTGGTGGTTGGGGGCAGTGTTGCTTGGAGGTTGCTGGGCACTTCCTTTGTTGTGTGGCGAGTTCCTGTTTGGTTCGATTGCTCGGGTTCACTCACCATGTGTGAAGGGTCGTCTTCACCTGTGCCTGCCTGGGCTGTTTCCATGCGGCATAGTTTCCAGGTTCTGCAGGTGGATGTAATTTTTGCAGATTCTGGGGCTGCGCTGAATACTGTGAAGGGCTACTGGTGTTCACGGGATCTTCCTGCCTATGCTGTCCAATTACCTGGGTTGATATAGTTTCAATCTGTGCTTTTCCACAGTTGTTGGTATTGGCTGCCCAGTATGCGCTACCAGGGCCTACTTTGCGTTGTCCTGCGGATAGGTCTTTATTAGGGTGATGCTGGGTTGTGGCCCTAGATCCCTGGATGCTGTGGGGTTTTCCGCACAGTTTGTTTTCTCTGTGGTGGTTGACCTTTTCCTTCCATGTTGTCCTGTTGGATATCCTGTCTGTTGCATGGCTTGCGGCAGTTACGCAGGGTTTTCCTCATTTTCTGGGATGGTGGTTTCGCCTGGCGGACTTTGTCTCTCACTTTCCTGCATTTCCATGTGTTGCTTCTTCTTTTGGGGTGCGTGCTGGCTCTTGTTCGGCCTGTGCTTCACTGTTCCTTCTCATGGGTTGTGTGGAGTTTGGCTGTTTGCGGGCCTTCCTTCCTGTCTTGGCTTGATGGGTTGAGTCTTCTTCTCGGCTGACCTGGTCCTGGCGTCTTGGTCCACTGTCTGTTTTTCTGTGGCTCCTTGGCTTTTTGGCTCCCTCTACTGACAGTCTGTGTGGTGGTGCTCTGTCTTCCTCTCGGCCCTTTCGTGGTCGGGGGTGGGGGAGGCTGTGTTCCGTTTGGTTCCCGGCCTCTGTTGCGCCTACGGCTGCCCCTGGGTGTTGGTCGTCCAGGGTTTTGGGTATTGTTGTGCCCTGGGAGGGGGGTCTCTGTGACCTGGTGGTTGCGGTTGCTTCTCTTTTTCTTTGGGTCTGTGTCCCACTCCTGGTGTTCATCTGGCAGTGGGTTCCCTGTCTCCGTTGCTGTTTTTGTTACGGTTTTGGGGGCTCGGATCCATTGTTCCTGGCTTGTTGGTCCGGTCTGCTTTCCGACTGGTGGGTCCTGTCGCTCTTCGCTCTTGGTTTCCGGCTTCCTTTCCGGGCTGTCCCCCTTTTTGGGCTGTTTTCACGGTTGCTCCGTTGTCCTTTGACCCGTGTTGCATTTACCTTCTTCTTTGGGCGTCGGTCTCTTTTTGTCTCTGGGCGCTGTTGTGCTGATTCCGGTGGCGGAGCGGGCCAAGGTTCCTCTTCCTCTTTGTTCTTGGTCCTGGCGCCCGTTGGTTCCTTTCTGCACGGTTCTGTGTCCCGGGGCTTTATACCGTTTGGTGCCGCTGGTCGGTTGTTCCCCTTGCGGTCTGTCATTCCCCTCTTCCTGGTGGGTGTTTTTTATTTTTTATTTTTTTTGGGCTTCCCTGGATTTGGGTATTGTCTGTTTTTCACGTTCCATCCGTCTGGCTGGTCCGCGGTTCCTGCGGTTTGCTGTGGATGGGTTCCTTTCTCTGTTTCGGGTGTTGCCTTTCGGCCTCTCTCCTATTCACCAGGTTTTTTCCACGGTGCTGGCTCCTGCTGTGCAGGTTTTTTGCTGGTTGGCGGTTCCGCTCTGCTTGCACCTGTTGTTCTATGTTATGCAGGGTCATGTCTGGTCCACACCTGGATGGGTGACCGCCTGGGGAGTGCTGTTGGCTTTTCCCTATGTGGCTTTTGTCCGGTTTATGCTTCCACCCTCCTTGTGACTGTTCTGGCGATGGTGGCGTTGTGGCCTTGCTCCGGTTACTGGGGTTCGTTGTGGTTCTGGACATTTTTCTTCTGGTTCCTGTTCGGGGCCTTCAGTTTCTCGGGGCCTGTTCGTCACTTTGCAGGGGGTTGTTTTCACCCTCCGGCTCGGTTCTCTTCCCTGTTGGCTCTTTTGTGGGTCCTGCTGGGTCGCCCTTCTGCCCTTTGGGGTTGGTTGCGGTTCCAGGAGGTGGTGGCTGCCTCCACGGCTGTGGTTCCTTGGGTTTGCCTGTTCCTCCTGTCCTTGGTGTTTCTTCTGATTGGCTCTTTGGGTCCTTTTCCGTGCAGGTTACATGGCTCTGGTTCCTCTCTCCCCTGTTCTGGTTCCTACTTTGGCCTGGTGGCTTTGCTCTCCCGACCTGGTGTTTGGGGTGCGTTTTCAGCTCCCTTCTCTCCTCTTGTTGTCCTTGGACGCCTGTCCTTGGGGTTGGGCGCCACAATAGGGTCCTTGGTGGCGGGCGAGTTTTTTGATTCGTGCTGGCCTTCCCGTGGCTATTTGCTGCTTGGGCCTTCTTGGGGGGACCAGTTGCATGTCTCTGTTCCTGCTGGCTTCCATGTGTTGTTCCCACGACGCTATGGCTCATTGGTGTGTCTTGTGCCTCTGGTGGTTCGGGCTCCCGCAGCTCTCTCTGGGCCGTGTCTCCTCTGTGGGCTTCGAGTTTGTGTTCAGGACTGTCTGCGTTTTCGTTTGTAGACGCTGCTTGGGCCATTTCCACCTGTCCTCTGTTTTGTGCCCTCTGTGCTCGCTTCAGCGGCGCATTTTCTTTGTTTGGTTCAATTTGGTGTGGATTTGCATGGCCCCTGCACATGTCCTTGGCCTTCGGGCTTTCTGTGTGCCTTCCCTCCTATTTCTCCTCCTGCATAGTCTGGGGATGTAAGGGGGTGTGTGTAGGTGTCTGTATCGTTAACCTCTCTGTCTTTGATTTCTGCTCCTGCTGCTGCTGGCGGGGGTCGGGTTTGGCCGGACTTCATTGACTCCGGCTCTGCTTTTTGGTCCACAGCTGGTTTTTGCCCTGATGTCACTTGCTTCTGACGGCCTGGCTCTTGTGCGGCTGTGGTTGGCGTCTTCGGGCTGTTCCTCTGTGGTGGCTCGTAGCATCCCGTTGTCACGTCGGCCTTCGGCCCTTGGGTGCTGTGGTCGTCTTTGGGGTTCTTTTTTCTCTTTGTGTTCTTCCCATTGGGTCGTTCCTGTGCTGGGGGATCCTACCTCTGTGTTGGATTTTCTCAGGACTATTTTTTTTACGGGGCCTTGCCCCTTCCGCTTTGTCTTCTCAGTGGGCGGCAGTTCGTGCTTGTCGGGGTCCTGGAGCCTCCTTGGTGGTTTTTGCCCCTTTGGGGAGTCGGTTTCTTCTAGGTTTCGGCTTCGTCGGCCGGTCTCTCCTGTACTCGTGCCTTCTTGGGTTTTTGCCTGCTGTTTGGGGGGGTCTGCTGTTGCCCCCTTTTGAGCTCTTGCTGGTGGCTGTCTTGTTCTGGTTGTCAGCTACTGTGGCTTTTTAGCTGGCCATCACCTCTGCTCGTCGGTTGGGTGCTTTGGGTGCTCTGCTCGTTTCTTTTCCCAGTTGGGAGTTCCTGCCGGATTGGGTTGGTTTGTGGCTTGCTCCGGTCTTTCTGCCTGGGGGTTCTTCCCATTTCCTTTGGCAGCTGGAGGTGTTTTTCCTGTTTTACCTGCTGGGGGGTCCCTTGTTCCCCCTTCCTTGGTGGTTCGCTGGACTCTCCGGTTTTTTCCCACCTTCGTTCCCTGGTGTTTTTCCATTTTCTCCTGCCCTGTTTGTCTCCTGTGGAGGTGTGGCTTGGGGGTTATGGTTTTCCGGTTCTGAGTTTGGTCAGTGGGTGCGTTTGGCGGTCTACCTGCCTTTTCGGTCCTTTGGGTCTGCCTCCTCCGTCTCTGGTGCTGGGTCGTTAGACATGTTCTGTGCCTGCTTCCTGGGCTGGGGCGGCAGGAGTTTTCTATCCGGGATTTTGTTGGGCGGCCACCCGCTGTCCCGTCTCGTATTTGTGCTACCTTCTTGGCTTGTTGTTTTGCATGTCTCTGCTGGCTGTTTTTCTGTTGGCGTATTGGACATTGCTGTTCATTGATCTTTACTGATTTGTACTCTGCATGGATCCCTGGTGTCCTGCGTTTTTTGTTGGTTCTCTGCTTGTGAGTTCCTCACGTTGTTAGGACTGGGACGGGGAGGACCCATGAGGGGGTAATGTCTTATTACTTACCGGTAATCTTCATTACCCCGATTAGGGTCCTCCCCGTCCCAGTCCTGTACCCTCCCGCCCTCCCGCTGTGTTTGTGTCGGAGTCTTGTTGATAACAGGCATGGCGGTAGGTGGGAGGGGCTTATGTAACTTTTGAATACTGGCGTTGTGATTGGCTGGGTGGAGGCAGGACTGCCTCACGTTGTTAGGACTGGGACGGGGAGGACACTAATCGGGGTAATGAAGATTACCGGTAAGTAATAAGACATTATATGTACGAGTAACCTTGCGTGCCTAGTCAGTTTTCAAACACTAGAGAACTAAAATACAAGTTGGCGCCCGGTGGTGGAACCAAAGGAAAGAGTTAAAAGGTCTGTAGGCCAATATAGCCAATTTTAAATACATTTGTAACATCTCTTTAAGCAAATTACCAATCGTAGTCCCCCCTAACAAAACACTCCATAATGAAAAGCATAACACAAGTATTAAGACTACAATGGTATGGCCTCTGTTATGTATCCCTGTCTCAAAGGTTTAAAAAGAAAATACTTGTCCTACTATCTTTTACCATCCACTACCACCTTCTCTGCTTTTGTTCCGTCAAAATAACCTTGTGTCATTCGATCTCTCAAGGAACAGAGGAACACAAGATTACTCCCATTGCCTCTCCACAGTTAAGTGTAAAGAACCATAAATACAGCTCTGCAGGGGGGAGGGGATAGGGAGAACTAGAGAGACTGCCTCAGAGATAGCTATGCTACCCTTAGAAACGTCTTATTTTTCACTTTCTTGGCTCTTTCACACCATCTCTGTGTGTATTTTCTAGGGTTGTGGTGAAGTGGTAATGTGGTGCATCTGCAATTAAACCCAAATATGGACGTGGAATTACTAAATGGACATTAATATAGTTACACAGCTTATTAATAGATCTTAACAATGTCTATTCTTTACCAATTTTTCTCTCCGGACTACCTTTTCTCTGGAGAAACACCTCCTTTGAAAACCATGTAGAATATCTCAACAAACACACACACACACCCACATATATATGTATATATATGTGTATATACATATAAATATATATATATTCATATTTATATATATATATATATTCACAAGCCCCTGTAACTCTAAACCTTTCTTCAATTCCAAATTTCTCTGTTTATTTTTAATTTTTTTATATTGTTTTCTCACAGATAGTACATTTCTCTGATGATTTTCTATATAGCTTTTATGTCCCTTTTTTACAGCGCTGATGAGGCACTGACCTAAAATTTGTGTAGACATCTTCATAACTCACTCATTTCTCCTCACAACTTTCTCATGATTAAATGCTAAGGTTCCTTCCTTGAACCCCATTTGCATTAGGAATTACCCACAGTGTGCACACAAAACTCGGGAATATATCTGGGCGAGAACAATTCACAGTGCTAAAAATTCCTTTTTAACTGGAGCGAAGACAAGACACTACTTGTTCTCTCAAGGTGGCAATTGAAGTGTGCGGCACATACTTCACATGTGTGTTTTCGTCATTGACAGTGCGCACACTGAAGGAAAAAACTAGGAGGATGGTTTACCGGTTTCGTGGAATGGCAGCCGCCATGTTGGATTCCACAGCAACTGATTTTCTGAGAATTTTGAATAGACTGGGAGCAATAATCATCGCATATGCAGATGACACCCAGCTCCTCTTCACCTAGAAGGATTCAAACACCTCCCCAACGAAAGCCAAAAACTGTTTGTCGGCTGTCTTCAAATGCCCAGTTAAAATGTCCGAAATCCTTTTATTCTGATTTTTTCCCCCACAGTTCAGGGAAGCACTTTGGCCACTAGAATATCCACTACCCAGCACCTTGGGACAGGCTGTTAAGAACCTGGGTGTCTGGTTCGAGGAAAACCTCCGGTTCTCCACACATGGACAAAAACTTGCCGGCCAATGTTTTGGTACATTGAAGTCTCTCAAGAAGTTTCTTCCCTTATTGCCTATGCCCGCTAGAGAGATGGTCATGCGTGCTCTGATTCTTAGCTGCCTAGACTATGCCAATGCACTTTATATTGGCTTACCAGGATACCAGCTTAAGAAACTCCAGGTCATCCAGAATACTGCGGCATGAGCCTTGATGGGTAATCCGGGCCAGTCCAGAAACCAGGCCCGGTCTGCGCTCTGACTCACAGTGCCTAGCTCCGGTTCCTCGGTTTCGGCGGACAAGGATTGGAGGAAGCAACTATCCTTCAAAGTGGCTGAGGCGTGGAATTCTCTCCCCCTTGAACTGCACAGCATAAACAATCCTTCCATGTTCAAGAAAAGACTAAAAACTCAGTTGTTCACCTAAGGACACTCTACCTCAACCCCACTCTGTTTCTTTCTTTGGTTGTCGGGCTGGGACACTCATGAGTAGCCTTGCACATTATAAATTTTGGTGACATACAATAACAATATTTAGAGTAAATTTTTGATATATGAGACAGAGCAGCCAAACACACATGGAAAGCAATAAACAATTTTGTTTATGAAATAAATTAATATTTCAGATATCACACTTGAAAACATCGACTCCAATACTAGAGACACCAATCCATCAGATGGCCAGAACAACCAAACCGCTAACACTGAAGATTTAACCGTAAATGCGATGACAACACCAGAGACTGAGAGAGAAAGGATAACGATGGCCACCAACATTGGAAACAAAGTGAAGAATCAGGTCCCAAGGAAAGAACGGGTGCCGCTAATGCACGTCACCACTGCGCTGGAAGGGTATACCCCAGCTCCAAGCGAATCCCACTATGAAACCAAGGAAATGAACAAAGTGGATGATACCGACCTTCCCGTTCCTCCCTCGGATTCGAAACCGGAACCCTACAGATCCCTATCCACAAAAACACCCCTTACCAAGGAAAGATTTGTGGGAATGAGATCATATCAGTTGCAGAGAAGAGCAAACTACAATACTCATCCAGCCAGATTTACCTCACACAAGAACTCATCCCGAACACAGAAAGAAATCAAGGAGTTACAGAAACTTGTAGATAACCTGGCGCATAACTCGATGAAAGTCTCACAGACAATTGGAAAAATTTGGGAGATGACGATAAGCACACACACCAAGGTTTCACATATCCAGAATCTGGTATTTAGACACAACAGACCTAACAGGACAAAGCCCTTGTCGAATGAAGAAACTCGGGCCTTACTCAGGTCCTATGAACAACCTGCACGTAGTATGGAGGAAAATATCAAAACTGTACCCATTGACTCTAGTAGAACGGCCAGAAAGAATGATAGGAAAGCAATCCACCAAAATCTACATCATATTCAACTTATTGCATCCGAATCGGATAATGGAAAACTCGTTAAAGCACAGAAACCCCTGAACTGCCTCCTACTTAATTGTCGTTCGGCTAATAAACATGCAGCAGACATAGCCACCCTCATCATCAATAAGGAAATTGACCTGGCCATCCTCACGGAAACATGGCTCAATGAATCATCATCTCCTACCATGGATCTCTTAGTACCGCCACAATATAACATCGTCAGGCTAGACAGACCAAGGAATGTGGGAGGAGGCATAGCTTGCATTCACCGGTCGGAGATCGAGGTCTGCCATTTCCAATCTGACCCCTTAGAATCCTGTGACTACCTTGGTCTTAATGTGAGAACACCTAAGAATCAAAGCTGCAAACTGCATACATTCTACCATCCACCAGGAGAGAACGCTAAGTTCACAGAACAACTGATGGAGATCATAACGACCAATTCTAACTCGGACGCCAATAACATATTCCTAGGTGACTTTAACCTCCATTGGAATGACGGCGGTGATAATCTGGTCAACTCACTTAAAGACTTCCTCAATGAGCTAAAGCTTGTACAAGCTTGCAACCAACCCACTCACTCACAAGGAGCGACATTAGACTGGATTATCTCAAGAAAGGATGAAACATCTATCCTTGCTATAGACCCGTGCGACTGGTCTGACCATCACATCATAACATTCACGATACCCACAATGACAAAGGGTAGGACCGTGCAACCACGCAAGCTCAAGAAGCTGATTCGTGACACAAAGGAGGCTAACACTGAACTACTGGTTAAACGGTGTGAGAGAGACCTGAAACCACCCAACAATAAGCAAAAGGTCAATGAGTTGACGGATCACTACATAACCTCAATCAGTAATATCGTCAACGACACCATGCCCCAAAAACTGAAAAAGGTATCAGAGAAACCAAAAAATCCTTGGTTTAATGAATCATTGAATGAGGACCGGCGCAAACTGAGAATGGCCGAAAGGAGGTGGAGACAACATCCCTCCTCCCCTGAGCTGAAAGCACTCAGAAAAACAAGAAAAGAATACAACAAAAAAAAATCAACTCCAAAAAAGAATTTATCAGGGATGAATTGGACAGTGCCAGAAACAGACCACGAAAACTCTTCGAGATTCTAAAACAACAGTCTAATAAACTAGCCAAAACGGTTTTAGAGAATACAATAACTCCCATAAGCTGCGAGGAATTCTCCTCCTTTTTCACGGAAAAATCTAAATTGCTTGAAGATGACCTCACAACTGCAGCAACTAACCTTAAGGCATTGCCTCCATCCAGTAACGAGTCCAATTTCTCACCAGAGAGCCTCCAAACTAAAAATAAGGCAAAATGGGACACATTTGAACTATACGACCAGGAAAAGATCGCCAGAACGCTAGCGGAACTTAGACCGAACAACCACTTTCAAGACCCATTACCAGGAAAGTGTGTAAGAGAAATCAGCCACACTCTAGTTCCGATCTGGACCGAGATAATAAACGCCTCACTTACACAAGGAACCCTCCTTGACTGTCTCAAAACAGGGCAGGTGATGCCCATCCTCAAAAAACCGACAGCTGATGCTAAAGACCCGAACAACTATCGACCAGTGACCAACATCCCTCTATTGGCTAAACTCATTGAGAAATGCGTGCAGGGCCAACTAAGTCAACACATCGCTAAATTTTCGTTACTGGATGATTGCCAATCAGGATTCAGGACAGGGCACAGTACCGAAACTGCGATCCTGCACATTGTCGATGACGCCCTACAAGCCCTAGACCGAAATCAATCTTGCCTACTGATCCTCCTAGACCTATCATCAGCATTTGATACGGTAAAGCACGAAGTGCTTATGACTAGACTACAAGACAGGATGGGTTTGTCTGGAAACGTGCTGAAATGGTTCAATTCTTTCTTACAGAACAGGACTCAGCGATTCCTAGTCAATCAAGTAATCTCTTCCCCGAGCCCCAA
Organism: Lissotriton vulgaris; assembly: GCF_964263255.1. Lineage (NCBI taxonomy): Eukaryota > Metazoa > Chordata > Amphibia > Caudata > Salamandridae > Lissotriton > Lissotriton vulgaris. The sequence continues at coordinate 223,517,264 of NC_141695.1, forward strand.
CGCAATAGGGGTTCCACAAGGCTCCACGCTATCCCCAGATCTATTCAATTTATATGTAGAACCTCTCACGGAGATCCTTCAAAAATCACAGGTATCCTATCATATGTATGCGGACGACACACAATTATACATAAAGATCGCCTCCCTTGAGGATATTGACTTAATGAACAAGACACTAAAGAGTGCTTTGCGATGGTTAACAATGAACCATCTGAAACTAAACGCCCAGAAAACTGAATTCCTGCTAATCTCACCGACAAGGAGCCAATCTGAAGTCATAGAGTGGACTAAATTGGTGACAGCGCTTGACTGCACCCCGACTCTAGTTAACTCTGCCAAATCACTAGGAATTACACTAGATAAGAACCTCGACATGAAAAACCACATTAACTCAATGGCCAAGAGCGCCCGCTTCCACCTGAATTACTTAAGGAAACTGAAACCCTTTATCACCGAGACAGACCTAAAACTGGCTATACAATCACTAGTCATCTCGAGGATCGAATACGGATGCACCACATTAGCGGGCCTGCCAAAAACATCAACAGCACCTCTAAAAGCCTGCCTCAACGCAGCGGCGAGACTCATTACGGGAACGAAGAAATTCGATCACATATCGCCTCACTTGAAAACACTAAACTGGCTACCTTACGAGGCCAGAATTCAAATGAAGATGGCCTGTATTACACACAAAGCAGTTCACTACAACACACCCAGATACCTAGCCAAGAAACTTATGATCTCAGGAGGAAACAGAACAACTAGAAGCGCAGGAGATTTGCTATTACGACCAGCCTTTTTCCACAAGAAAAAGACCTACAACCGAGCATTCTCCGGAGCCGCCCCCAGAATCTGGAACTCACTCCCGCCTAACATCAGGAAGATTCAAAATACAGTAACATTCAAACGAGAACTGAAGAGCCACTTGATGAGTAAATACCCTACTTAGAGAAACTTAAGGATCACTGGAATGGATCAACTACGATAACTGAGAGCCGCCCACTTCTTGGAAAATGGGAAGATCTTCATCGGACAATGAACTGTTGCCGTGCGCAAGCCGAGGCTTGACACATCACTGCTACCTCATATATGTGTGAACTTTAACTATATCTCACAGTTATACTATATAACGTCTATCTCACTTGATTTATTTATCCATATATGTGGAACCTTAACTATCTATCACAATTATTATATATAACTTCTACCACACTTGATTTATTTATACTTATTATCATGGATATGCACTGGAATGCCTTATAACCCTACCTCAACGGGCATGGTTAGTTACCATGACACAAACCAATCCGTGCCCGCCATATAATGTTAATTTGCACAGTCAATCTGAATATATACTTTTATTCTTGACCATACAGTATATTGCCTTCTACCTCACTATTCTCTTGTTGTTAGTACTGCCTTTATTATCTATATATGTAATTCTTTCCTTGTTAAGCGCTCTGATACCCACGGGTCTTGTCCGCGCTATATAAAACATTATAAATAAATAAATAAATAAATAAATAAATTAAAATAACAAGAATAACAATGAACAGAAATCTTTTTTTTGTGAAAGGTGTCCCAGTGAAAGTATAAGGAACCCATAAAAAAGGTGGCATATTTTTGTGACATATGTACATGGTTTCCTTAAAAACAAAAAGCGACCATTAACAGATATATATTTGTATAATCAACCCTATATACAATAAAAAGTGCTGAGTGTTGATTCACTTTTAAAGTAGTCAACAGAGTTTCGACCCTGTTGTGCAATGAAGGGTCTCTTCAGGACCTACAATGGTAAGGACACCTGAAGGAATATAGGCACTGTCTTGTGTATGAAGTGTCACCGTGCAATGTAGTGAAGAAAACGGAAAAGATTACTCACAGGGAGACCCAGTAGGGCATCCATGTGAGGGTAGAGGTCGACAGTGCTTATAGTGGATGGCACGTCTTGTATAAATCTGTAGTTGGGCTGATACAGATGAGGGCGCCAAAGGGAGCATCTGAACGCTGAGCCACCGGGAGACAGACTGCTTCTGTAGCAATAATAATCTTCAAAGTTATCTTACAAATCCTATATTCAAGTGTGTCTTCTCCCGGGTTGGTGCGAAGCAGACGTGTGTTAATCACTCTGCTCAGTATGATGTTTCTTATATGAAGCCTTAGCTTTTAATACGTTTTTACCATCTAGTTTGTAAGCGTTCCTTACTCCTGTTAATATGGAATTACCACCTGGGACAGAATTATCTTCCTTCCCTAACAAAATGTTGCAATATCTGCCATACTCCAAGTAAAATGATCAATAAGCTATTGATGCATGGGTAGCGTATTTATAAGTAAATTCTGCAGTCCAGATTAGATTGTGCAACTCTCCCTCTTGATCTAATAGAAAAAGAAATTAATATTGTTCTAACTCATGATTAACTCTTTCTGATTATCAGTCAGTTTCTGTATGGTAACTTGTGGAGTATCAGGAGTCAATGTTTCGTTTTTTCATTAATGCCTTTAAAAAATGAGACGCAAATTGAGTTTCTCGATCAGAAACTACCACCACTGGAATACCATGTTCTCTCACAACATGTTGGGTAAATAACTGAACTAGCTGCTGAACTCAAGGAACTACCTTTAAAGGAATAAAATGACACATTTTTGGGAAAGTGCCCACAAAAACGAATAATAAGTTATAACCCTGGCTGGAAGGGAGAAACACAATTAGATCCATGGTAACTGTATGTCAGGTGTATAGTGCAGTTGGACGTGGTTGGAAAAGTCCTAATAGTGCTTGTGTGCTCACCTTCCCTTTTATGCACTTTTCAAAAGTGAAAATATATTGTCTTATTGAGTGTCTATGGCAAGCCACCAAAAATGTCTCTTTATAAGGTCAGAAGTCTTTTTAACTCCTTTTTGTCCTGCCGGAGTATCATCATAATAAACTTGTAAGGCCAATTTCTGCAATTCTTGAGTTGGTAAAAATAAAGCTCCTTAACAGAAGGGAAGATTTTCTTTAATTTCTCTTTCAGTTTTTTTTGTTGGTCCATTGCAGCATCTCTTCCATTGGTAAGAACTCTTTTATTCCCTTAATGAATCTGAGTACTAGGTTAAAGAAGCATATTTTTTTTGGAATTATTGACTTCTCTACAAATAACTTTTAATCGGACCTTGTACTTGATCTAGAAAGTGTATCTGCTTTTCCATTGGCAGGACCTGGTTGACAGTAATCACAAAATGGAAATTTGCAAAGAATAATGACCATCTCAACTGTCTGGGAATAAGAGGATAGGCTGACTTTAGAAATGTAGATTCCTATAATCTGTGAACACTGTTACCACATGTTGTGCTCCCTAAAAATAGTGTCTCCATTCCTGAAATGCATCCTTGACAGCTGATAATTCTTTATCCACAACAGAGTAGTTAATTTCAGGTGAAGTTAACCTTCTTGAATAATAGGCCACTGGGTGTCGCTGACTCGTAGTTTTATATTTCTGAGAGAGAATTCCTACAATAGCAGAGTCTGAGGCATCTGCTACCATATCAAAGGTTCCCTTTGGATCTGGATGTAATAAAATGGGATCAGAGTTAAAGGCTTCTTCTAGAAAATTGAAAGATGCTTCTGCTTCCAGCGTCCAGTTGAATTTGACTCCTTTCTTCAAAAGATAAGTTATAGGACTAATCTTATGTGAAAATCCATTCATGAATCATCTGTAACAAAATTGCAAAGCTTATAAAACTGTGCACACCTTTCCCTCAGTTGAAATGAAATGAAATGAAATTTGATTTATAAAGCGCATGGCTGCCCGAAAGCATCCCAGCGCTAACAAAAAATAGAACAAAAAGCAAACTGAGGATGAAACCAATAATTAAGAGTCCTTAGGAAAAAGAATTGTTTTAAGTGCCTTTCGAAACTTAAGAAAACAGGGTTCGGCGCGAATCCAATTGGGGAGGGAGTTCCAATTTTTTGCTGCATTTACGGAAAAGCGGCGACCCCCTGTGCGTGCCTTCCTAACTCTGGGGGCCCTTGCAAGATTACCAAGGTCCGACCGGAGAGCCCGAGATGATTTATAGGGGCACATCAGGCTCCTGAGGATCGGAGGTCCTTTGCCCTGAAGAGCCCTATGGGTGATGCATAGCGCTTTGAAGATGACTCTTTCGCGTATTGGCAGCCAGTGAAGTGCTCTCAGGGCCGGTCTAGCCGAAGATCTTCTTGAAGTACCCGCAAGCATCCTGGCTGCAGCATTCTGCACCCGTTGAAGGATGTTAAAGGTGGCTTCGGGGGCTGCCAGAAACAGGGTGTTACTGTAGTTCAGTCTCGATAGTATGAACCCCTGAATCAGAAGTGTCCTGGACTGGGGAGGCAAAAGAGGGAGAACTTTCCGCACTGACCGAAGCAGTCCAAAGCAGATCCCTGCAACTTTCTGCGCATGTGTCTTGAAAGTTAGGTCTGGCTCAAATCACACCCCTAAGCTTTTAATTTTGTCCTTTGGTATGGGCAGCTCACCTAGGCAGGGGGGCCAGGCGGCTTTGGGGAGAGATGTAAAATGATGACCCAGGAGCATGATCTCTGTTTTAGCTCCATTGAGTTTGAGCCGCGAACTGGACATCCATGAGAATATATCAGCAAGGCAGGCGGAGAGATTATCCAGACATCCCTCTTGTTGGGTTAGCGAGACGACTAGTTGAGTGTCGTCCGCGTAGGTGACTGTTTTAATCCCAAAGGGGCGACTACTTCCTCCAGTGGGGCCATATAAATGTTGAACAAAGTAGGGCTCAATGAAGAGCCCTGAGGGACACCACACTGGAGGGGGTAGATTTAGATAACACACCACCTTCCCAGATTCTGAAAGAACGATTATTCAGAAAGGATATAAGCCATTTAAGGGCCGTTCCTGCAACGCCCAGTTTGGCGAGATGGTGCGTTAGAATTTTATGATCCACCGTATCAAATGCAGCACTTAGATCCAGGAGGATCAAAACAGCGGATCCTCCTGAATCTAAGATGCACCTTGCCTCTTCTGCCACCACTATAAGGGCTGTGTCCGTCCCTTGCCCCGGGCGAAAGCTAGTTTGAGAATTATTCAGCAGCTGATTGTTTTCAAGGAATCCGGAAAATTGCTGATTCACCATTTTTTCCGCGATTTTACTCAAGCCTTGTAACAGTGAAATCGGGCGGAAGTTGGCCAGGTCCAAGGGATCAAGCCCCGTTTTTTTAAAAAGGGTTTTGACCCTGGCCTGTTTCCAGCTGGGTGGCACGACCCCACAAGAAAAGGAGGCATTTAGAAGCTCTGTTGCCACTGGGGCGATCGTGTCTGCAATCTTCTTAAGAACATACATAGGTGCAGGATCGGGCGGAGAGCCACTTTTCATGGAGGATAGGGCTTTACAGAAATCTTCCCTAGTAATACTGCTCAGAGAGTCAAGCCGGGGGCCAGAAATAGGTGCTAAATCTGTGTTGTCATCTGGGACAGGGAGATTCTGCGTAAGACTCTCAAGGATGTTTACTATCTTGGAGTCAAAAAAGTCCGCGAGTTGATTGCATCTTTCTTGTGAGCAATCTAGGGTACTAACAGGGGAAGGCACCTTAAGTAGTTGTTTAACTATCTTAAAAGTTTCTCTCACAGAGTTGGAGGACGAATTGATTTTATTCTCAAAGAAGGCCACCTTGCTTTTTTCAGGGAGATTTTATATAATCTCAGAGCAGAACGATATGCCGCTTTATTGTTAACTGCCCAGTCTTTCCTCCATCTGCGTTCTAATTTTTTGCAGATTTTTCTGAGGTCTCTGAGCTCTGAGGTGTACCATGGTGATTTAAAAGTGCTACTTTTCTTTGTTACTGTTTTCAACGGTAATACCTCATCCAGGGAGTTGTTCAGCTAGTTATAGAAGCTAATATCTGCGACCAATGGGTCTGATTCTATTTTAGGGGTAGTTTGTTCAAGTGCTCGGGTCAGCTCTTCCAAAGATAATTTGGGCCAAGCCCTATCCAAAATACGAGGCGGTGCTGCCCGTTGTACCTCTATACCTGTTTTCCAAGAAAATGGAACTAGAAAGTGATCGGACCATGGTACAGGAAGGGGGGGACTAGAAATAAGCTGATTACAATTTGAGAAGATAGGGTCTAAAAGATGACCCTTATTATGAGTTGCCTCTTTATTTACAAGCCTTAGCTTAAGTGATTTAAGATCTGAACAGAGATCAGTAGCAACTTTGTCATTCGGATCATCAAAATGAAGATTCAAATCTCCTAGAATCAAAAAATTGGAAGACAGAGCCGCGGCCGTTAAAGTAATTTTTAATAGGTATCCTCTGAACTGTCTTATGCAGCCCGGCGGGCGATAGATAAGAAGACCTGAAAGAGACTTGTTAGGTGTTATTTGGATGGTGAAACGAACACTCTCTGAGTCTGATATTTCACAATCTTCAATTCTGCAGTTAAATTTGTCTTTGTAGACTATAGTAAGTCCCCCTCCTTTCCCTTGTTGTCTGTGTAAGCACTGCATGAGGAATCCATCCAGGAGGGCAGCAACAATATCAAACTCAGAGGTAGATGAGAGCCATGTTTCAGTTAGAAACAGCACATCGAGACCCCCTTCTAAGGTTGATCTCAATGGCATGTTTCGGAAGGGACCTGCAGTTCAAAAGCGCCATGCAGAGGTTGCTAAAGACCTGCCTACCGATGTCTCTGGCAGAGATAGAATTAGCACACCGCATACATGTCCTATATAGTGGATCAAAATTTTCAAACTGGCAACACAGTGAATCACCCTTATCTCGGGGCTCCATAAGATATTCCCTAGAATAACCAGTCAAATATTGACTGTCCACCGGCATGGTATCTGGCCATAAGCCAGGTCTGGCCCGGACGGGCCCAGACGGGCTTGCCTCTGGCGAGCTGAGGTACTGGGTTTTTCTGAACCGATACTATTACAATAACCCAGCGGTGTCAGGGCAACACCCAAAGACCCCAGGTTCCCCAGTCTTGGCAAACAGAGACACGGGATACTTCTTGATGACGTCAAAGATGAAAGTTTATTGGTTGCAACCAGGGACAGAGGTCTACGAAGTACACACAGGTAGTTCGATAGAGACTGCACACTTCAATGAACGAAACTCAGTCTTTTATGACGAAAATTACGCCCCTGGCAACATCACAATTTACATTTGGTGCATACAAACTGACCAATGAACAAGTAGCATTTCAAAAAGTAGCGAATGATGACAATCATAGATGATCCCACTTTCCGTTGTCCAGCCCACCAAAACGATCGCACACATGCTTGGTTTCCTGTTCGATCAGGCCGGACAAACCCATCATAAAACCTTCAACCCAGATCGATGATCATGTCGTAAAGGAAAGGCAGAAACAGATGGAAAGGAGATAGAGGAGTGGGAACGGTGTGCCATAAAGTCGGGCACGTCCTGCTCTTTGATCTTTATCAGGCCAGCTGGTGAACAAGGCACTGGCTCAGCGGGATTCGCCCCAGGCAAGGAGTCAGTTCGGCCAGGTCAACCAGAAGTCAGCTAAGGCGTACGTGTCAAGGACTCGTTCGGCCACAGTCATCGGGCCTATGTTAGGGCAACCACACAAGATGGCTGCCACATACAAAATGGAACCCGAGGGTTCAGACTAAATCCTCAAATGCAGAGTGTTCTCCTATATCGATTCATACGAAAACACTCAGACACGTTATACTCGCCATTTGCGGTCCGTAGAGACCAAAATCGTCCATTTCCGACGATCTTTATAAATCGGGTTTCGGAACTATCGAACCCAATTGGGAACCATGGAACCACAGCGCCTCCAGCGCGCCCGCTGCGCCCGCCCGCTGCGCGGACGGGGAAACACCTTCATTTTATAGCGCTCGGGCCGCAACTCGCCCGACCACTAGTGCGCTAACCAGCCTCTCACCCTAAGATGGCGGCCGAAGTCGTCACCCCTGGGGAAGCTGTCTGAGACCGAGTAGAGCCCTCAATCGGCCTTCGGTTAGCCCAAAGAGGAATAAAGGGTGCCCAAAGATTCTAATAAGAGATGCAGGTACAATTTAAAATGTATTTACACAAACGGAAAATCAAAGTAATTTTAAAATTCTCACTGCCTCTTTGCCTGCGGAAGTAATGCAATAGAGAAGAGGACCTAACTCCCGGCAGTTGGGAGTAGGTCAATTTCGGATTGCTTCTACCTTGACTGGGTCCATAGATGCACCTTCAGGGGAGTGGATAAATCCTAGAAATTCCAACTTTTCTAGATGGAAAGACCATTTCCCCAAATTTACATTTAAGGGATTCTCTCGTAGTCTCTCTGAAATGTATTTCACATGTTGGATGTGTTCTTCCAAACTGTCAGACAATGAGAATAACTCCTATACAAACTATAGCAATTCTGTCCAGGAATTCCCTCAAAATATAATTCATAAAGAGATGAAAAGCAGCAGGAGTGCTGCATAGCCCATAGGCATGACCTGACATTCAAAAAGCCTATAGCAAGTTTGAAAGGCTATTTTCCACTCATCTCCTTCTGTAACTCTTATCAAGTGACATGCCCCTCTTCAATTTAGCTTAGTGTAAATCTTAGTTTTTTTTTACCTGATCAGATAGCATTGAGATTGTTGTTACAGGGCATCTGTTTTTGATAGGTACTAGAGTCAAGGCTCAGTAGTCAGTTCACGGTTTAAGTTCACTTATCTTTTGTGCAACAAAAAATAAGGGGAGAAGAAACTGGTTATTGGGAGGACCGAAATAATCCATTGTCCAGATACTTACTTAGATATTCTTTCAGATATTGTTTTTCTTTTTCTGGTAATGCGTAAATTCAACTGCAGGGCAGATGAGCTCCCGGTTCCAATTCAATTTAACAGTTTTATGATTTGTGTAGAGATACCTTTTCAGTATCTATTTCACCAAATACTGCTGCCAGATCTTTGTACTCAATTGGATTTTTCTTGTCTCCGTCACATATTCTGGATTATTCTGCTAAAAGTGTGACCTGAGGTATTTTCTAAATGTTTTCCTTATTCAGAAAGCAACTTACTTGACCATAACTTGAATTCATGGTTACAGTTCTTTTTTCCCAGTCTATAGTGCAATTATGTTCTGCAAATTAGGATAATCCTAAAATGTATTCAATATGTGACATGTCAATCAAGTTAAGTGTTAATATATCATGGTTCCCATTCAAACAAATGAACTCAATGAGTTCTGTTCCTTCTGTGATTGGTCCTAAGGAAGGATTTTACCAAAAACAGCTCAAACCATTTCTGGATTTTTCTTCTTAACATAATGTATTTCCATTTTTCTAGCATAATTTATATCACAAAGGATTGGGAGATGAAGATGTGTGAGAGTAGGCTGGCAACTTTGAGCAGGTTTTCCAGATCCTGGAATACTATAAGTGAATATTATAGTATTAGCTCTCAGCTGAGCCTTGAGAGCCATTGCCGCTTGAGGAATGATTTTAATACTGGATACTATAATATTGACTACACTCTAGAATCTCGTCCCATAACACTTAGCAGGGCCTTTGGTTAGGTTTATAGTTGTTCCCATAACTGTGCTTGGAGTGGTCCCAGGGGGATGGGAACATCACTGAATTGTTCAGCATGATGTGCTCGTTGTGCTCAAGGCATCTGCTGGGTTCTCTCCCTAGGTTAGGCAGGACCCCAAAATCATCACTCTCTCACGGCTTGCTATATTTTCATTTTCACTTTTGTGAGATGACTACATGCATTTTAGCAAGTAAAGGTAGTTACTTGTTGTTTTAACAAAGGTATGTGAAGTTTCTGTTTTGTTAATTGGGTTGAGACGGGAGCAAAATTTCACAGAGTTTTTGTTCAACTAGTGGTACTCTGGCAACTTCGCCCACGCTTACTTTGTAACATAAATTACAAAGTGTAGGTACCTGTTTATAACTGAGTAGTGAAATGCCCCAAAACTTTCCTTCATGATAGGCACACAGTACCACTGTTAATTGAATAATTCTAATTTAGAGGCGACCTGCCTATTCTTGTTCTTTCTTTGTTACGCATGAGCCAGATGCATTATAAAATATTACGATTCCGCAGCTTCTGAACTTAACACAACGCAAATTAATGGTACATCTGTCGCTCCAGCATAATGGACATCTCTAACTTAGAATGTGTTGCACAGGGTGTGATGAGATAGCCGTAACCTAGCTACCCCTGTAGGATCTGTTGTTGCTATGGACAGTTTGGTATGGCAACCTGAGTCGTTCCTATTTTTCATGTCCTGCATGATGATGAGTAATATTACTTCAATGTTCTCAGTGGTACCCTGTTTGGGGGAGGGGATTCTCTGTCACACTTTGCCTGAGGATTTATTACCCATTGCTCTACTTCTGTGGATGACCTCCTTTCTATGGGGGTGTTCCGACCCGTCCCTTGGGAACTATGTCCGCGCCTGCTATTCCATTGCTGATTTGTTGGTTGTTGCCAAAAGCCTGCTGCACTCATGTTTTCTGGGGCCCCGGAGAGGTGGACCGGGCTGGTCCACAAACTGGTTTTCCTCCAGCCAGTACCATGCATCTTCGGGCTATCGAAGAATAAAGATTTGTCATTGTAAATACATTTTAGCCGTGACGGAAAAAGTGACATGTATTTAAGGTCCATATTTCACGCATTTTTGTTTAATCTTCTGAAAGGATTTCCTCTATTGTGCTTTCAGTGTATAGTCGGAGAATGTCATCAAGTCTGTGGGTTCACATGTAACTTTGCTGAACTTACAAGTTGCTCACAAGGTCACACCTCTGTCGTTGAAATTAAGGATTCTGGTGATCATTGGTTGGGGTGGCGCACCATGTGGTGGGTGAGGTGCCTGTGAGAAGTGTGCTCTTTCCAATAAGAAGCACAGAGAGACATCCCCCTGTAGGCCCCATGACATTATCCGTGTTTGGATGTAGTTTGTAAGTAATGGGCCCTCCTTGTTCACAGTGATGCCTATGATCCTGATGTTATTTCACCTTGGGCGTCTTTCTGCGTCTTCCGCTCACACATCAAGTGCCTTTTCTGCACGTTGTGGGTCAGTGATATTGGCGTTTGCCATCCTGTGAGTCTACGTCTTCAAGAGTCTTTTCTCTGCCTGTGCCACCCTTCGACTGTGTTCCTTAGATCCTGCCTTAGCAAGGAGAATTCGGTACTTAACTCCCCAATATTCCCCTCTACCGATTGCCGGGAGTCATGGATAGTTTTCAAAATAGAGTCTGTGGGTATTACAGGATCCAATTCCGACTGAGGTACAGCGAGTGATGTTTTCTGCTGAGGATAGTTTGTGGTTGGATTGGCATTGTGGTCTATTTTTCTCTGGGTCAGGTGTGGGGCTGTTTTGTTTTTTTCCATAATGGTGAGCTCTGCCAACATGCTGTCTGTTGTGTATGTGTGCCATTGCCAAATCATTCAATGTCACTTGTTATGCCTTGCGCCCTGATATGCGGGCCATGAACCTGTATTTTTTCCCTGTGTTTTCTGTGTGCTCTGGGGTACGGCGTACAGGGGTGTAGGATGGCTTCCATTGCACCAGGCACCTATCCGACCAGGGTGCTTATTCCATCCTCAGCATTGAGTCACCTTTGCTTGCTCAGTTCAGTTTCACTTCAGATTGTGGACAAATGAAGTTGTGGGCCAGGGGATTCCCAGGTTTATTGCCTATTCCAATCTCTTGCCATTTATCATTGCCGTACAAAAGGGGGTGGAGATGGACGGAGCATCTGAACCAATCAAACACTCACATCCAGTCAACAGATCTGGGTTTAATCCATTACCGTTCTTTAGCCCACTCTGCCACCCCAGTTCAGACATGGCCATATGCAAATCAGTCTGACCCTGTGCCTCATGGGAACAGTCCAGCCCGAACTGCCAAGCCATGCCTTCCCTGACCGGATTCTGGCATTGCAGCCGTCTTCAGCCAGGCTTACATGAATCCAGTTGCAAAGTGAGCAAGGGACTCACGTCTGAGTATACCCTGCTAACTTATGGCGAACAAAGCGGTACAAAAGGGGGTGGTGATGGACGGAGCATCTGAACCAATCAAACACTCACACCCAGTCAACAGATCTGGGTTTAATCCATCACCGTTCTTTAGCCCACTCTACCACCCCAGTTCAGACATGGCCATATACAAATCAGTCTGACCCAGTGCCTCATGGGAACAGTCCAGCCCGAACTGCCAAGCCATGCCTTCCCGGGACCAGGTTTGTACCGATTTATCATTGCTGGCAGGGCAAAAGTAGCCAGGGAGGGGGAATCCAGGGACAGACACTGCCTACTCAAGCCCCAGGTCCCCAGCTGCCACTTATGGTTCATTATGGGCAGTTCAGCCAGTGTCCACTTTATACAGTGGATGCCCAGCCTCCTGATCCTCATTCACACCATGCTAAAGGGGGTGGGAAGGAGGCAAGGCATGAGGTGTGGGACTCCCCGTGGGGGCCACACTGCTGTCAGATCATAAACCTCCTTAGGTGTTTACTGCTGCAAGCCGTCTCTGCATCAGGCCAGCACGGTCATCTTCCACTGATCAGCACTCTCCTGCTGCATGGTGCACCATGTGGCTCATTCACCGAGACTTGCTGTGCTGTGGCCCACACATAGTCAGGCCACTCCTGCAGGCCCTTACCAGGTGCCTCTGCTGTCCTACGTCATGCAGGTTCGGTCACCACCCTCCACCACCACGCTGCTCCCTACACCAAACAGCCAGTCCCCCGTCATACCATTGAAGCCTGGCACAGGCCACAATACTGAGGCCCCACCCACGATCACTACCACTCTCCCTACTTGGGTCCTCCAGGTACGGCTATTATTGACCTTGGCACCAGATGGTAGCACTGGCAGAGCCCCGGATGTCGTGCTCTGTTCCCCATGGCTTAATAGCCACCAGAGTATAGGACCATGTTAGCTATTGCAGGCCTCGGTTCACTGAACTTTGCAAAGCACATCCACTGTCTTGGCCTGCCTGTCTTTTCCCCCAGCTGCACCCGTTTAAATGATAGCTTCTCTGAAACCCTTGTATCTTAGGTCTGACGACACAAAAGTTCAATTTCAGGATCTCAAAAGGTTCCTTCATATCTATGGGGGGCTGCCCCTGCTCTGACCGAGTTCTCTGTGATAATACTGAGAATATGGAACAGTTGCCTAGTATTGCACTGTGGCCAGGCACAAATCTACTCTGATCACAGCGCACTAGAGACGGAAGTACTCAGAGCATCACCGAAAATCTTGTAGTCAAGATCGAGTAGCGATGGGGAGGGATAGGAGCGCAACTCCACCTGATCACGACTTGTCTTTGGCTGCACTATTATAACCTCCACCCTGGAGATTGGAGGTAACTAACCTCTTGTAAAGTCCTCTTAGTAAAGGTTTAGAAGATGGGGGATCAAATCCCCTTAAATGTTTTGTAAAAGTCTAGGGGTCCTGTCTGGAGTCTTGCCCATATGTAATTGTCTCAGGGCTGCTTTAACCTAGCCCAACTCTAAAGGTATGTCGAGCGCATCACACTGTTCCAAAGTCAGCCGTACCAAGGCTGCATCATGCATGTACTGAGCAATCTCTGCATTGCTCTGAAATGTGTGCATTGCATATACATCACAATAGTATGTCACAAGCCTGTAATTAATACCAGCCATGGAATTCACTATCTGGCCATGTTAACAGAGCACTGCGGTAATATTTGAGTTTGGTGATGCGTCTTGAACTAGTTTGGCAAGTGGATGCCCCGTTTTGTCACACTTAGAGTGACTCCTAGCCAGGTTTTCACATAAGGCATAGGGGTCTAACCTGTCTTGTAGCTATCTATAGGAATGCAAATGTTGCATTAATTTGGGGAGCGAGTCAGGATTAGTAATGTTTATGCGTTCAGTTATTGAGGTCTAAATGTAGGCATATAGCGTCCTTCACTAATCTATGTTCGATTTCAGGCGAATTCCCCTTTTGTATTCCTAAAATATGACCGATAGAATTTTTTTCTTAATTGTATATATGAACATTGTGCTTTGATGTGTATAATCTCAATGTGGGTATCTTTGCAACACAGTTTGTCTATTGGACATATTGTGGTCAGGATAATCTTGCCAATCATTCAGCCCAAAGGATGAATTTTTTCAAATTAGTAGTAGTGAGGAACATCTCCATGCATGTTTGGAGGGTATGTAATATGAGGTAATAAGGGTGTTCCTACTTCAGTGGTTTGAGGGCTCTCCATGAGTCCTTTAAAGTACCATCCTTTACCCTAGGTTGTAAGAACTTCAGTTATCTTCCTGACTGGTGCCTGGTGGACCGGTAGATGTGATCTATCTTCTTCAATGCACCGGATGGAGTCGAAGCCCACCGATGATGAATGGGTGGTTTGGGTTTCTATCCAGCAGCACACTCACCCATTCTAGGTGTGTTGTCTTGCCAGTGTTAGAAGCGTACAAACTTATCATGTTCAACACTGATGAGGGACGATCACACTTGCCACATTGCAATGGCGGGGCTATGACTGCAGGGGTTAGACTGTAGGCGAGTATACTGCATGAAACCCAGTCAGGTTTCAGGGCGGGCTTTAGCACCGAGACCGCTCTGATAGAAGTGGCTGAGTCGATCAGGTGGTCCTTAGATTCAGGAGCATCGGCTATGTTGGTGCTCCTGGATCTATCTGCCGCTTTCGATACTGTGGATCATGGGAGGCTACTGTTAAGGCTAAAAAACACAGGCCTGGAAGATAAGGCTCTGGGCTGGCTACAGTCTTATCTCACTGATCGTACCCAGAAAGTAGCCTTGGGCCCCCTTTCCTCAAAACCCAAACCCCTCTGGTGTGGTGTCCCTCAGGGCTCGGCCCTCAGTCCATTACTTTTTAATATTTATCTGGCTCCACTCTTTTCTCTTATTGCTAAATGGGGCGTCAAGGCGATTTCATACGCCGATGACACGCAATTAATTTTTCCCTTCTCGGATGTTTCAGAGGCAGCCTTCAGCAATATGAAGGGATGCTTGCGGGATGTTGCCAATTGGATGAATGCAAACAAACTCAAACTGAATGCGAGTAAGACGGAGGTCGTCTTCTTTGGCAAACATACTCGGCCCCCCCCAAGCCTGTGGTGGCCCTCCGAAATGGGTCTCCCTCCTCTACCCAGCACCAATGCGAAAAATCTGGGAGTAAGATGGGATGAGAGTCTTTCCTTCTCTTCACATATACAGCAGGTCTCTGCGTGCTGTCTCCATAAACTAAGAAACCTACGCAAATTTCTGTCCCTTCTGCCTGAAGACTGTCGCAAGACGGTGGTCCATGCTACAGTCACTTCCAGACTGGACTACGCAAACGGCCTCTACCTTGGCCTACCCAAATATCTGGTGCAACGATTGCAGATCGTGCAGAATGCGGCTGCGAGACTGCTAAAAAACATCCCTTTTAAACAGCATGTCTCTCCGCACCTGCGCGATCTGCATTGGCTCCCTGTAGCCTGCAGAATCAAGTTTAAAGCTCTAACTCTGGCGTTTAGAGCTCAAAAGGGGACCTGTCCCTACTCTTTAAAGCTCAGACTCCCCCGATACTATCAGGAGAGATGCTTGCGCTCTAATTCACGACACCAGCTTTCTATCCCCCGCGCCAGGAGAGCCAGACTTGGAGGCAGGTCCTTCTCTGCCTGCACGGCGACACTCTGGAACGCCTTACCGGCCAACATCCAATTGGCTCCAACGGAAGCCAGTTTTAAGAGGCAGCTAAAGACTTGGCTCTTTTCCCAGAATAACTAAGCACTCCCTCCCTTTTTTTCCGCCCATTCTGCCTGGAAAAATGATCACTCAGCGCCGGGACACCTCCTTGCGAGGTAGCTGTTCGCGCTATACAAATATCGGTATTATTATTATTATACTTCTAACTCAAAGCAGGTACAAGCAAGGTTGGGTGTATCAAGAAAGGGTTCGTGCACACATGTGTTTGTTCTGTTGTAATTTTTCGGCTGTATTACTGAAAGGGGCAAGAATGATTCATCACAAATTCTGTACAGTTAATGATCCATCATCACATGTATGATCTTACCTGCTGTGCACTGTTGGCTACTAGAAAATCAGTCAAAACATAATAAAGATATATATTTTTTAAAATAATGTTCAATGCTTCGTCGTCCAGTCTAAGACTGGCAGACAAATCACCCTTCCCTGTCTGTTGTGTGTTCTTTGACGTTCCAATGGACCCCTAGGCACAGATTTATCAGGCAGTTCCATTTACCTGCTATTCTTTCTTAATCCAACCCTAGTCTCCTGACCAATGTGTCTCCTGTAACAGGGCCATGTCGCCTCTCCTGTGTTTTAAGTAGATTCGGATTGTGTCTTTTGATGAGCTGCCCATCCCCCACATATTTCAGGTCAGGCAAGCGTATTTGCTGACCCATTACGTCTCTGGACACTGATCATCTGGTTATTTTGACTCCTTCCTTAGTCCTTCCATCATTTTCATGCACATGGGGTGTTACCAGCATGTCAGCCATATATTTTGTTGGGTGTAAATACAAATAATAAAAGTGTAGTATAACCACAGAGTGACTTCAAGGGCTAGTTGGCTAGCGTCAGGGAAAAAAAATGATGCTCCAACCATCTAGAACCCAGAACCTGGACTCTGGCTAATGTGAGTTGTGCCCACCCAGTGCTACCCCAGTCCTGGACCCTTGTAAGTAGGCCTGATGGTGCTCTGTCATCCTAGATGTGGTCCTGCGAACACATACGTTGCTCAAAGGGTGTCTGAAGTGCTGTATAAAAACTTTAAACATTGCCTCTAAGTCAAGTCTGACTGCATTGTAGCATGTTACCAGAGGGTTGAGCACACTACTTTGAGGTTTGCTTGTGTCTCACCCTGATAATAATTGTGGTTGCTGCTTGCATAGGATTACTTCCCTCTCAACCAGCAACCCAATTTCCTGCAATATGTTTTGGGACGTGTGAGCCCAAAACAGTGTGATAAGCCTTATTACTGTGAGTGCTTTAATCATTAAATTTCTAGGCTAGTAAAAGGGCAGATTTTAATGTAATGGATACCTGACTGTCTCTATCCCCATCAGCAGGTGGCCTTGGCTCTGTCACCATCTGCTCTCAACACCTGGGGGTTAGGGCGCTCAGTGATATACCCCAGGGTCCCTACATCTAGACTTTGTGTCAATTTCTTAAAATCTGCTCCCTCTACTTCTTGTTGTATTGTTCGTGCTTCTGCAGAGTCTGATGACACTTTGCTGGCATGGACAGGCAGGGTGTTGCACTCTGTAGGAGTTGGCATTCTGGATTTGGTCCTCT
The DNA here is from genome assembly GCF_964263255.1 of Lissotriton vulgaris. Classification (NCBI taxonomy): domain Eukaryota; kingdom Metazoa; phylum Chordata; class Amphibia; order Caudata; family Salamandridae; genus Lissotriton; species Lissotriton vulgaris. The sequence goes on from NC_141695.1 coordinate 223,534,522, forward strand.
AGCAAGCCCATTCCAGGCCCACAGGTGTGGCCCAGTTGGGGTAGGGTATGCCCCGTACAGTCATTGATCTTGCAACAAGGCCTCCCTCACACTGCATCCATTCATTAGCGGTTTTGTTGCAGTTCTCTCCCTTGACCCACTTTGCAGTGCATGTGAGTACTGGTAGCTTAGTGCATGGTTCCTTGGCTGGGGAACAGATGCTATCTTGACGTTGATGGGATCGTTACACCAAGATACGACAACAAGATCAGTCCACACTTGAATTTGGTCTATCAGCCTCCGGGCATTACCAGCCTGTTTTGGGGGGGGGATTTGTTCGATGGTTTTCCTAGTATTCTGTGTACAGGGAACACATTTCTGTTCAGACAGCTTGTGAGAAAGTGCCATCTTTCTTGCCTTGGTATGCCCCCACTTTTTTCTGACTGCTGATGTGCTTTGACTGAGTGTGCCTTGGGATCCTGCCAACCAGGTACCCAGGGCCTGTGTACCTTCCCTAAAACTGTGTTGAAACTAAAACCCAATTAGCATCTCTGGCCACCTCTCAGCCCCTAGTAAATAGTACCCTAGGTACCAGTGCATGGTCACCAGAGAAGACCCCTAAGGGCTGCAGCACTTATTGTGCCACCCTTAGGGGCCCTGTACCCTGGCCCACACACACTACCTTTGCAGGCTGAGTGCCTAAGTACAGAACTAAACAAAGAGTCGACATCCCTGTGTGCCATGCCCACACACCCTCTGCCCTGACATGCATCAGTCACCCCTCTAGCTGGGTACCCTATGCCAGTGGTGGGGGCACAGGTGCATGAACCCTGTGCCCCTACAGAGCCCAGGGCCATTCCTGAGCACTGTAAGTGCAGTGATGCCATTAGGAGTATATGCTGCTGGGAGGTCGACATTACGAGCTCCACAGCACCATAATGGCTACACTGAAGACTGACAAGTTTGGTATCAAACTTCTCAGTACATTAAATCCGCACTGATGCCAGTGTGGGATTCAATGAAAAATTCACCACAGAGGGCATCTTAGAGATGCCCCCTGAAACCTAACCGCAATCCATGTCTGGACTGAGAGGCTGCCTAGGCTGCCACACAGCAGACATGTTGCTGGACCCCTGGGTGGAGAGCCCCCTGCTCTCCTGGGCCTGTAACAATGCACATCCTGGGCGAGGTGCTAGGTCTCCTCCCCCATGATGTGCAGGGGGAAGCTTTAAAAGCCTGCCACCTCTGTGTCCCCAGCAACTAGCCCTCACCAGCTCTGACCCCCACTTTGGTGGGAAGACTGGCGGGAAAAACTACGTCAGGAAGAGGGGGGCCAGTCTGTGCCAACCCCACCCCTCAGGTGGGGGAGACGAGGTGAAGCACGACCCCGGGCTCCGGCCATCTTGAAGATGGGGAGCCCTGCCCAATCACAGCTAGGCTCCTGCCCCCCTCCCACAGGAGAGGAGCAGGCTAGGGGGTGTGTGTACCCCAGGACAGGGACCTAATAGTCCCTGCCCTTTCCCTACCTGTGGTACAAAAGGGGGTGGTAATGGACGGAGCATCTGAATCAATCAAACACTCACACCCAGTCAAAAGATCTGGGTTTAATCCATCACCGTTCTTTAGCCCATTCTGCCACCCCAGTTCAGACATGGCTATATGCAAATCAGTCTGACCCTGTGCCTCATGGGAATAGTCCAGCCCGAACTGCCAAGCCATGTCTTCCCTGGAACGGAAACAAGCTTCCGAGGACCGGTTTCTGACATTCCAGCCGTCTTCAGCCCGGCTTGCTTGAATCCAGTGGCAAAGTGAGCAAGGGACTCACTTCTGAGCATACCCTGCATAACCGGTCCTCGGAAGCTTGTTTCTGGTCCAGGGAAGACATGGCTTGGCAGTTCAGGCTGGACTGTTGCCATGAGGCACAGGGTCAGACTGATTTGCATGTAGCCATGTCTGAACTGGGGTGGCAGAGTGGGCTAAAGAACGGTGATGGATTAAACCCAGATCTTTTGACTGGGTGTGAGTGTTTGATTGATTCAGATGCTCCGCCCATCACCACCCCCTTTTGTACCACTTTTGGCCGCCATAAGTGTGGCAGGGTATGCTCAGACGTGAGTCCCTTGCTCACTTTGCCACTGGATTCAAGCAAGCCGGGCTGAAGACGGCTGGAATGCCAGAAACCGGTCCTCGGAAGCTTGTTTCCAGTCCAGGGAAGCCATGGCTTGGCAGTTCGGGCTGGACTGTTCCCATGAGGAACAGGGTCAGACTGATATGCATATAGCCATGTCTGAACTGGGGTGGCAGAGTGGGCTAAAGAACGGTGATGGATTAAACCCAGATCTTTTCACTGGGTGTGAGTGTTTGATTGATTCAGATGCTCCTTCCATCACCACCCCCTTTTGTACTGCTTTTGGCCGCCATAAGTGTGGCAGGGTATGCTCAGACGTGAGTCCCTTGCTCACTTTGCCACTGGATTCAAGCAAGCTGGGCTGAAGATGGCTGGAATGCCAGAAACCGGTCCTCGGAAGCTTGTTTCCGGTCCAGGGAAGACATGGCTTGGCAGTTCGGGCTGGACTGTTCCCATGAGGCACAGGGTCAGACTGATTTGCATATAGCCATGTCTGAACTGGGGTGGCAGAGTGGGCTAAAGAACGGTGATGGATTAAACCCAGATCTTTTGACTGGGTGTGAGTGTTTGATTGGTTCAGATGCTCCGTCCATCACCACCCCCTTTTGTACGGCTTTCCCGACCTGTGACGTCCCTAAATTCAGTATTTAGGGGCTCCCTGAACCTTCCTTCCTCAGATCCCGAAAAGAAAAGAAGAAAGAAGATCAAGAGGAAATAGACCCGCCGTGCAGCTGATAACAACAGGACAACAACAACTGACTGGCCACAGCCCTACCGGCCTGCCGAACCTGGAACCTGCTGCTGTCTAAACCTCGGCGACTCCAGTGGACAGCAACCTTGGGACACCCAGAGGACCTGCATGCCTTGACCCTCTTGAAGATTGGGAATCCCATCAGCAGAGGCTCTGCTGCAACAACCCCTCTGGTGCCAGCCAGGAAGCTCCAGACAAGCCCACTCTGCACCCGCCGAGCCCGGCCCGTGCCCAAGTGATCCAAGACCATGAGGATGTCCCCCCGGCGACTGGGACCCGAAGTCCAGTGCCCAAAGACCCTCCTCGATGAACCAGATGATGCCTGCAGACTCGGAACCAGGGGTCCCCCCAAATGCGACCAGCTGAGGGTAAGCTTTTCCGACACCCAAAGATACCCCTGCACCCGGCGCCCTGCAACGCCCTGCGCCTTCCTTTGGGGTACCTTCCTGTGCTCCAAGATCCCAACTTACCTCTCGAAGTGGTGGTCACCCCTGAAGAGTCACTGTCCCTGAGCCTGCAGCCTTTGTTCATCTTTTACCTTTCCCATTGAATAACATTGAGCGCCTGACGGCTCAAAAGCACCCTGCACCCAACCGTCCGAGTGCCGCTGGCCGTGCCACGTTTGTCCTATCCTACTTCCCCCTTTGCCCTGAGCAAGTGACCCAGAGCCCAGCTCCCACAGCCGCGTGGCCTGCTCGCCAGCAGCCACCAACCTGAAGCCCCATGCCCCTCATTGGATAACATTGGGCCTAACTACATCTGCACCCGGCCGTCCCTGCGCCGCTGAGGGTGAACCAACTGTACCTACCTGACCCTGGCGGACCCCTGAGTCTATGCCCAGAACCTTAACTTCAACATCCGAGTACTCACCTGGAAACCGGTAACACACTTACCTGCCATTGGAAAACATTGACTGGTTTGACTGGGAAAATATTGTAAGTGTCTACTTTTGAAAACTTAAAATATTCATATAAAATCAACCGAATTCCGAAGTACTCACCTGTGATCAGGACAGAAGCCAGTACTGTACCTCGTATCCCAGTACTAAACCGCAAAAGTAATCCTTACCAGGTTTACTAGTAACCTGTATTTTCTCCATAGGAATCCATTGCCTTCTTTTCTATGAAATTTCTTCGGAATCTCTACTTTTGAAAACTAGAAATATTCTTTAAACATCATACACAATACTGAAACGTAATTGCTTACCTGTTTTAAGTTGAGACCCTAGTGCTGGACCTAAGAGCCCAGTACTGGATTACAAAAGTAACGAGATCGTACTTTACCTGCAACCTGAATATTCTCCCATTGGATAACATTGCAAGATTTATGTTGAAAAGTTTTTAAGTATGTACTTTTAAAATAGCTTTAGATTCCTGAAACATAACTGCAATAACTAAAACGTTTTTACTAAACTGTTTCAGCTTAGACCTCAGGACTGAAATTAGGATCCAGTCCTGGAACTACCAAAGTAATCTACAAAGTAATCAACTGTGTTTAGATGTAAAAGCCCATTGAGCTCAATGCTAAATTGTGTGTAGAATTGTGTTGCCTACTGCAACCCCTGTACCTATTGTGTTTACGAACTTTATTGCCTTTCGGCAAAGTACTCATCTGAGACCTCTCATATTGAGAACAGTATATTTTGATACCTGTTAGTTCTAAAAATAAAACAACTATATCTTTGATATAAAAACAATTGGCCTGGAGTTCAGTCTTTGAGTGTGTGAAACCTTTTGCTGACTGAGTGTGTACAACAAATGCTTTACACTGTCCTCTGGTACTGCCTTACAGCTCGACCAAGCTACCACTTTAGAGAGTAAGGTCACACCTGGCTTTAACCTCTGTTATACCTCTGGGGTTTGTGGACTCTATATACACTGTACCTTATTCTGGTTCAGTGTATATAGAGCCACTTTCTCACACAGCTGTGCAAATTGTGATTAAATTAGGCACTGGCTAGTTACATTTATTACTTTATGCATTAAACTAGCAACTGGTTTTCATTGCTTTACACATGCTATTTTTTTTCAATAACCATTACAATGTCTTCATTTGTAGCCAAGTCTTGTCCTGGAAACAGCCACTATGAATTATGTTCATCTGGATGCCCCATCACCTGTTGCGGACTCACCACCCTCAAAGGATCTGACTCCACTTGCACAGAAGGCTGCTCCTGTGATGATGGCTTTGTCCTCAGCGGAGATCAGTGCGTTGATATAAGTCAGTGTGGATGCCACTACAGGGAGAAATACTACAAAAAAGATGAAGTGTTTTACCCCAGTGGAAAGTGTGACACGCAGTGTACATGTAAAGAAGGTGGATCTGTTGACTGCATACCGTTCACCTGTGGACCCAATGAAGAGTGCGCTCTGGCAGACGGTATCCAGAAGTGCATCCCTGTAGCTTTTGGAACATGTGCTGTTCTCGGCGACTCCCACTATTCCACACTTGATGGACGTCGCTATGACTACGGAGGAAGATGCCTGTACACTCTGGTCAAATACAGCGGTGGGAACAAGAGTCTCACAGCATTCGCCGTCAATGTAAAACATAAAGAATATGGAAACAGACAAGTGACAGTCACATCAATGGTAACTCTGGTCATATATAACCACACATTCACCATGATCCAGAACAAAAAAGGCGTCATCCTGGTGAGTTATAAAAAGCTATATACAAATCATTGAGCAAATAATACAAAGATTGCTAGTGCCTTATAAGGTCTCATTGCCATCATTATGACATTCTCTGTTCTCTATCTCTCTCTTTTTGTCCTTTGCTCACATTTTCACTCTTAATATATGTTTTTCCTTATGAAAATGTTCCTTCCAGTCATATCACTTACTTAATATGGTCCTATACTGTCACTAAGGGATCTGTAACGTGAAGTAAAAGAGTACTTGAAATACCAGACTGGAATGATTGATTCTCTGCAAACAAATTAAATAAGTTCGACTAAATAGCTCAAAATACAGGCTGTTAAGAGAAACGAAGGTTTGTTTTGGTACAAATCATATTTTGTCTGTACAAGCGAAAGACTTTTGAACTGCTGAAATCAAGGCAGTACTAACAATTGGCCCTGATTACAAAAAGCATTTCAGCTTTCATGATCAGACTGCTATAATGTAAAGAGCAGGAAGTGGTTGAACTCAGATATTTTTCAAGAATTTCCAGTAATGATCACCTGGCATTGTGCTATGAATGGTATGTTATATTATATTGATTTTTATAGAACAGTTGCCCCCATGAGCAGTTCTGACAATAGAGATAGAACAATACTCTAAAGACTAGGGGTGATTAAGCAGTTCTGGTAAAGACCTCAGTTTTCAGTTGTTTCTGAAGATTTGATAGGATAAGAGTTAAATCAATGAGGGGTGATGAGTGTTCAATTTTTGAGATGCCTGGTATAAAAACAACCAGTCATCCATTTTAATGCAGGTGAAGCGAGGAATAGTAGCACAATTGAGATTGCTCGAACTCATGGGATGCTATAAGGAAAGTTAATTGTTTGGGTATAAGGGACAAGCAAAAAACCTTAAACATAAGCAACATGTATGAGAAAGTGCCTCTTTTCGGGTGGCCACCCCCATTGTTTGTGGACTGATTCTTCTGGCTTTTTTAATATGTGCACTCGGACACTGACAACCAGGCCACATTGCATGTGCTTTGACCCCTAAAACATTTTGAAAACAGCCAAAATCTAATTGCCATATTTAACATTCCTATTGGGCATATTATATGTTGCCCAAAAAGCATCCATTGTCCTGTACAGTTAAATTTCACTTACACCTGTAAAATACAGCACTACTGTGCCATCCACTCATGGGACCAGCAAACACAAGTCCAGGGATACCACTGCTACAGGTAAAGAAATGCAGCTAGACTTCTCAAAATAACCCTTTTCAATAGAAAAAAACCTTCCTTTTAAATAATATTTCACCCTTATGTAGGCCCTTAAACCCACAAAGCAGGGTGCACGATATTTAAAAGTAGGACACATAGAAACTAGAACTCAAAAGCTATTTTTTGTGTGGGAAGGCTAGCTGGCCGATTCAGAACATCTTGGAAGACATATCAAATATCCTATTTCTGGGTAGAGACCGGCTAGAAAAATAATTGAACAACTATTTTTAATATTCACTTTTAAAGCAGAACTCAACTGTGAAGTTGGAGTTTTAATACTTAATGAGGAAACGTAACTGAAGCTTCTGGAGGCTAATTTGCATTATGTCCGCAGCTGTAGCCTAGTGAGTGATTAGCCCTGGTGAGATTTGCAAACTGCTCCCAGAGCAGGGACAGTGACCTGAGTATGGGAAGGTGTTTCTGTTCTTCTGGCAGGGATACCAGCTGGGCTAAACCATGGGACTTATTTTGTCCTCCCAGTGAGGCAAGCACTAAACTTAATGAGGAAAAGCTGGAGACAGAACGAGTTTGGAGTGACCGCAGATGAGGGGCTGCTCATTACTCTGGCCAACCCGCAGTGAGTGAAGTGCACTGTGGGATTGTTTGCATAATGGCCAACAGGTGCTCCTGCAAATGTGGGTTGGGTTACCCCCAGGATCTCTGACCTCGTTGTTTACACAGGAGCCAGGAGTCCCCCCCACCCGCTATCTACTGTCCGGAATAAATGTGCCACCTAAAGACATCTCCTGTGGAAACCTCCAGACCAGTGGACGAACAGAGGGACTGGACTGTACCTGATGCTCTGAGACATGTGAGGAGAAATGGAGTGCTGGACCTGCTCCAACTTGTATCCAGGACAACGAAGTGGACTCCAAGGGTCAGTTAGCTGACCTCATGTGTAAGCCTCTGGTCCACAACATGCTTTAGGAAGTATTTTAGAGAAACAGCCCAATTTGACCTGACTTGGACTTTGCTGGTGCCTCTTCCCTGCGAGTCATAACCCCACCAAAGGCTGTTCCTGAGATCCTGGGACCCATGGCTGAGTCTAACTGGACTTACTTCTCATATCACCTCTAAATAGCTGGGACTTTTTCAGCTCTATGACCCCTGGAAGACTGAGACAAACCATCCCACTCTGTCTGCATAAGGCATGACCTTGCTGGGATAAGAAAGCAGGTTTCTACCATCTGAGCTTCTCAGCAGCTGCAACTCCGGTTCAACAGGACCTTGACAAGTAGGAATCGGGCCTCGTAGAACTCATCACCAGATGCCAGCCATCAGACTTGCCCCAGTGAAGAATTCTGTGCTCTAAAAAAGAGACTAAAGGCCTCATTTACAATTAATTGGATAAGGACAGTGTCACAAGTCTTTTTGCAGTACTGTCCTATGCCAAATCGAAAGGGCAGGTATGCACAGTTTTCATGCGATATTGGGCAATTCCTGTTCTTTCAGATAGCTCGGTACACAATTTGGTATCTAGCACCAATGCAGGTACCCTTGGACCATGGTGCAATGGTGTCTGCATTTTTGGCAGATTTGTTTTTGTCCATCTTCCTGTACAATAGCAATCCATGTAGGCGTTTACTCTTTCTAGAAAGAGTAACAAACAAGGAGAAATAAACATATTTCTCCTTGTTACGCTTGCCCGGGGATGCATACAGTTTTGACACATTCCCAGGTGCATGGGAACACACACCACAATGCCCATGCAATGCCTCCCTGTTGAAGTCTTAGGCAACGCAGCAACTTGCGCTGCGTTGCCTTACACCATATGTACAAGACCATGAAAAACCACGCAAAGAGGCTTTGCGTAGTCTCGTAGATATGGGGCTGAACTCTGTGCCACTGGAGCATCATAAAACGTGATGCACCTGCAGTGCAATGGGCTTGTAAATGAGCCCCTAAGTTCATACAGAAAAATCTTTATCAGCGAGAGGACTTCTCTTGGCTCCCGCTAAAACCCAATTCTCAAGTGTTTTTTAATTATATATTCTTTTTTTAAATTAGAGTGGGATTTGTATTGTGTTGTGTTTTTGACTTTTTAACTGTTCTGGTATTTCTAAACGCTTTCTCTAAGGTACACGTGTCTCCTTTGTGCCCTAGCTGTCAGGGGTTGCGCTCAGGTTCGAATGACTGAATCCTGTGCTTGGACCCAACAAGAAAGGAACCTGTTACTTGTGGTGGACCACTATAAACCCCAGTTATGAATCACATTCACATATTATTACAGAAGGAGTCAGTAATGATACCAGATGTGAAGTGAAAGAGTAGGAGCCTCCGTACACGCTGGTTGGTGGTGTTGTGTAGCTCCATGTTGGCTTCTTCCTGCCCCTGAAGTGACATCGTGGCCACAGTATAACCACCTCATCTGAGTATCGACGTCAGTTTCTGTCTTTCTGTACCTTCCGATGGAGTAGCAAAGCTCGTTCCCTCACTTCTGGAAAACATTTTCCTCACAATCTTACCAGTGCGCTAGGGCCATGTCTACCACGTAAATAACAGGTATCAAACTATGTCAACATTGAAAATGATGTCAGTTACAGACCTGCATATGGTTTGTCTCTGGTGTCTCAGCTCCTTTCATAAATCGAAGTAGTGCAACAAATGCACTCAGATCAACGCGAAGGCCATTTGGGAACATGAGGCCAAACTATATTCCACCAAGTACCATTAGAAACTCAAAAGGCCTGAACCGAATTTAAGAGAGGGAGTGGGCGCATTCTCTGTCCCGAGGCTGCTCCGCAGAGAGATCTTAATCCTACTCCAAATCTTCGGGCAAGACAAAAAAGAAGAAACATAAGTCACATCACAGCTCCCCTTTTCGTACCACTCTTGTCAGGAGATATTGCAAGGATTTTAAGGTACCTCCAGATCTTGGTTGGGTATCGCAGAACTACCTCCTGCATTACTCCCAATCCAGCCCTGGTTCCTATGTTCACTAGTGATGCCTCAGACCTTCGAAAAGGCCATACAAAATGTTGCTGTTCTTGCAGATCCCTCTGGCAGATTACAAAGAAACACAACAGGCTGATGGCTATTTCAAGTTGTATAATGCTTTATGACCTGCCCTTCACTTCCAGGTATTGCAGAAGTTCACACTCTCTTGGAGAAGGGACATATAGAAAGGATACCAGTATCAGAAGTCAGGACTGGATGCTACTCCTGCTACTTACTGGTGCCAAAAAAGATGGAGGACTTCACCCTTTTCTTGACTTCTGGCCTCTGCGAATATTTCTCAAGAGAGAAAACTTCAAGATGCCCTCTTTGGCCCAAGTTCTGTCTGCCCTGGATCCGGGCGACTGGATAGTGGCATTTGAATTGCAGGATGTCTTTTTCCACATCCCTGTCATACAATCCTGCAGACGCTATCTGCGGTTTCAGGTAGAGCATGAGAACTTTCAGTTCACCATGCTCCTCTTTGGCCTCACCTGCTCCCCTTAGATGTTCACAAAAGCGATGGCGGCTGCTGCTGCCTATCTGGAAGGTTGGGAATACAAATCTTCCCATAACTCAATGAGAGGTTGCTAAAGGCAAGCTTGACTCAAATAGCCATGAACCACCTCTAGACGACAGTCAACCTGTTAGAGTCACTGAGATTTGCCATCAATATGCCGAAGTCATACCTGACTACTTCACACGACTCCCTGTTATTGAAGACATCCTGGACACAGTGCTGTTTTAAGACTTCCCTCTGGATCAAAAATTCCAGAATATTTTGTCTTTGTCACTGATGTTTCAACTTCGACTTGGATATCAGAGAGATCAGCTTTGAGGCTTCTCAGCCTCTTCCCCTCCTGCATCCTACTGGTAGACAGTGCCAGTTGGCACGTGCAGTCTCTGCAGGTGGATCCAAGTCGCACTGGGTACAGCACCAGGAGAACTACTCAGATTCCATTCAGTTGTCGGAGGCAACAGCAAAGATCTGCAGTAGTGGTTGCTAGACCGTAATTGGACCACTGGCAGACCCCACTACCTACCCAACCCAGATCTAATGGTCAGGATGAATTCATCTTTGATGGGTTTAGTGAGGGAATCTGGGATAGGTGGAGATCAGAGGGCTTTGGTCGCTGGCAGAAACCCATCTCCACATCAACCTGCTGGGAATGCAGGTGGTTCGCTGGGCACTAAAGGTTTTCCTCCCATCCATCAAGTTGAATGAGTGCAGGATCTTACAGTCAGTACCACCGCCATATAGTACTGAAACAAGTAGGTGGGATTGTGGGTCCTGTGCCAAGAGGCTTTACACATCTGGAACTGGCTGAGTTATAAGGGCATCTCCCTGAACGTTCAACACATGTAAGTATCTTAAAACGCCAGGGTTAGTGAGCCCAGCCAGCATTGTCTAGTGGTTCACAAATGGTGGCTACACTCCGAGGTGGCACAGAGTATCTTCCAGCAATAGAGATATCTCTGTCTTGATGTTTCGCCACCGCTGAGAACGTGCAGAATCAAGACTTTTGGGCGTTCCTAAGGCAATTCTTCCTGGAAAGTGCCATTCACGTGGACTGGAGCTGGGGACCGCTGTATGCCTTTCTACCTATACCTCTCCTGCCCAGAGTTTTAAAGAAGATCAGGAACAACTTGGCCAAAGTCATCTGGCTTGGGCAGGAGAGTGTGGTACTCAGAATTTCTGGCTATGAATATCTGTCCTCCAATCTTCCTTTTCAGGAGAATCTCCTGTCGCAACAGCAAGGCAGGGTACTGCACCTGGCCCTGTACAACTTTCAACTCCATGCTTAAAGAGAGAGATGCAACAGTTGACTTCTTTTGACCTTCCTCTGAGGTGGTATATTTTATTCTGGCAGTCAGGTGCCCCTCCATCAAAACCATGTTCACGAGATGCTAAGAGAAGTTTGTTATTTGGTGTTCTACTCACCAACTTTGACAAGCCCAGATTCTGATGTTGGTCTGTTTTCCTTATCTCTAGACCAGCAAGGCTGAATCAAGCTTAATGGGAATGTATCAGATTTATCAGCCTTTCTACAGTTACCCGATCAGCGATCTTTGTTTAAGTTATCTTTTGTGACGCTGTTTTTGAAAGGGCTAGTTAATATGTTCTCTCCAAAACCCTTTGTGAGTCTGGTGCTTATATTCTTAATGTCCACTCAATTCGAGCATGGGAACAGTTGCCTCCTGAGGTTGCTCACACTGAAGACCGTGATCTTCATTCCGATAGTGTTAGCTCATCACATGAGTAAGTTGCATGCCCTCTTTGTCCAATAGCTGTACACCACCTACTATCTGGACACAATTGGAGCTAAGTACCAAGGCACTTGCTGATAATCTTTGCTCCTCTTCATCCATTTAAGGAGGAAAAGAATCTCCAAAAAAGCTCTGAACTTCTACATAGATTGCAAAAAAGACCACCAGGCGAAGAGCCAGCTCTTTGTGAGTTTCTCTGGGGCAAAGAGAAGAAGAGGTGTGCAGAAACAGACCACTTCCATGTGGATTGTTCTTTGCATAAAGATCGACTACAGTCTGGCCAAGAAACAGCATCTGGAAGGACTGTGGGCTCATACCACCAGAGCCAAGACTGCTTCCACTGCACTAGCGCGTTGAAGACCTTTGAACGTCTGCCAGGCTGCGACATGGGCGTCAGTTCATAGGCTCATGAAGCACTACTGTCTGGATAGCTAGGTCCAGTGGAAGGGGCATTTTGCACTTTCGATCAGGCTGTATTTGCTGCTTTGAGCCATTCCACAGTCACATTACCTGGAAAGGTATTGCTATGGTATCTATTCACAAGGTGAGGAATCTGTGCTTCGAAGTCTACATCAGAAGCAAACGTTATTTACCTTTGCTCTCTCTGATGGAAACTCTCATTAAGTGCAGATTCCTCACCAACCGCACCTTCTGGCCATTCCTAAGACCTACGTGTCTGACGACATGGGCAGATAGAAAGAAACTGATTTTAAATGATGAAGTGGTGGTTAGTTTGTGGTTCCAATGTCACTTTCGGGGTGGGATGGAGCTTGTGCAGAGCATTATGCCACCTGCCAACATGCAAGGGAATTTCTGAAACAATGTTATGTTATGTTATGGGGATTTGTATAGCGCTCAGCTGCCCCAGCCAAGGGGTGTCCCGGCGCTGTATGGAAGACTGGAGGCAGAAGGGAAGGACACAGAAGAGGGAAAAGAGAAAGGTCATTGAAAGAGGTGAGTTTTGATGGCTTTCCTGAAGGCCAGAAGGTCCTGCATGCCACGGATGGTTTCCGGTAGGCTGTTCCAGAGTTTGGCGGCCAGCAGGCTGAAGGCTCGGCCGCCCATCCTGGCTAGTTTAGTGCGGGGAATGACCGCAAGATGTTGTCCTTCTGAACGAAGTGACCTCCTGGGAATGTACTCTTGTCAGGAGGGGGCATAGCATAGGGGGGGAGGCGGTTTTAAGGATTTTGAAGGCCAGACAGAGTGCCTTGAACTGAATCCTCTTGCCCACCGGGAGCCAATGTAGCTTCTTCAGGACTCCAGCCACTGAGGAGAGGCGGGGAAGGCCAACCAGAGCCCTGGCGGCAGCATTCTGCACTCTCTGAAATCTAGTAATCTCTGCTAGGTTGGCACCTAGCAAGAGGGAACTCGCGTAATCCAGCCTAGAAAGGATGGTAGCTTAGACAATTAGCTGGTGTGTGTGGCAATCAAAAAACTTCAGGATGGGTCTTAGGTTGCGCAGGATGCCAAAACAGGTGGCTGCCACTTTTTTGGTGTGGTGGGTGTATTTCAGTGCCGAGTCCACCCAAACTCCCAGAATTTTGACACATTCTTTGGGCTTAGGGGGTTGGCCTAAAGTTTCAGGCCACCAGCTGTCACCCCAGGATTCTGTGTTTTTACCCAGGAGCAGTATCTCTGTTTTCCCAGCATTGAGTTGGAGGAAGTTGGTCGTCATCCAGTTGGTGATCTTAGTGAGGGTCTGTTTGAAATGATGGGCCTTCAGACCGTTGTTATCATTGAGAGCTACCACCAACTGGGTGTCGTCTGCGTAGGATACTAGTGTCAGCCCATTCTTTTTGGCCACCTCTGCTAGCGGCCGAACATAAACATTGAACAGGGTGGGGCTCAGTGCTGACCCCTGGGGCACCCCCTGTCCAATATTATGTTCTTTAGAGAGGTAAGGAGGGGTGGAGACTTTAAAGGATCTGTTGGATAGGAAGTCTCTGAACCATCCCAGGGCATTTCCCGAGATTCCAATTTCCTCCAATCTAGTCAGAAGGACCTCGTGTGACACCGTGTTGAAGGCAGCACTGAGATCCAGCAGGATCAGTGCTGCCGTTCCGCCGGTGTCAAGAATAGCACGGAGGTCCTCTGTAACCGTGAGCAGAGCTGTCTCAGTGCTGTGTCCAGCTCTAAACCCGTGTTGGGAGTTGTCCAAGATGGTGTTAGTTAAAAGGAAATTGGTAAGTATGGTATTGACATGTGTCTCTAATATTTTGGCTGGCCAAGGAAGAAGTGAAATAGGCCTGAAGTTTTCAGGAAGGGTTGGGTCCAAGGTGGGCTTTTTTAAGATAGGGGATACCCATGCCTGCTTCCACTTGGAGGGTATTTTAGCTGAGGAGAGGGACAAGTTAATAATGTTCCGTAGGGGTTCAGTGACCAGGTCACTAGCGTTGCTAAAGGTTTCAGGTTTAAGGGGATCAGCAGGGGAGCCAGATTTGATTTTATTACCAATGTTTTGGAAGCTCTCACGGTCACGTGTTGGGAAGGAAGAGAGACAGGGTCTGGTAGGGTCCATTGTAACAGAGATCTGGGGAGAATTGGGGAATGTATCATAAATTTTCTTTATTTTGTCGGTGAAGAAATTAGCCATGTTATTGCATATATCAGGGGAGGTGGCGGCGGTGACTGCCGTTTGTTTTGCAATCTCCAAAGCAGACCCCTATTGTGGCAAATTAGTCGATTTCTCACCACTCTCAGATATAGGTTATTTTCATGCTGTCTGCAGTATTGAATCTCAAGTTACACATGTATGCAATGCCAGCGGAAATAAGTGTGACTTTGTTACACGCATTATTTGAAATAAATGCAGCAATAAACACATTAGTACATGAGTCACATTTGATATTATCACAATGGAATTAAGTACATTACCCTGGAGCGTGTAATGGTACTGGCCTTAATCGAGGACGTGGGCCATTCCCCATGTTCTCGGGTTGGGTAGGGGCCTTGCGAAAAGCTGATATGTGAAATGGGATGCACGAAGTGGGGAAAAGGAGCAGAATTTGTGCTATGTCATAAGTGATGTGTTGTCTGGTGTTATAAGGTGCACACGACAGGATCAGGTTTGCACTGTTTTTCATTATTGAGGAATTTCAGGGCTTTAATTTTGAACCCTAATAATCTGATTCTATGGGAAATAGTGAGGTGTTAATCGCGTAAGGTTAATTTTTTATGATCGAGTGTATTCATGACTTACATTTACCAATTATTTTTTCAATTGATTATGTCATGATAACATTCACCCTGCCCATTTGTGTGGCCCTAAGCGACTCTGCATGTTCTTTTACCAAGCAGAGGAGACTTTTGATGCAAGATGTACTCGTTGCCCATGCACTGCCCACAATCCCATATCTTCATATTTGGAGTAGGGGCAAGAGATGATATGACCTACTGTGAAAGGCATCAGCCTTGACCTTGAGCCTTGAGGATAGACCATGTTCTTTGACTCTCTCCTGGACCCAGCACCCAAATGTGGACATACGGCCAGATTCATGAAAGACCCGTTTTGCGAGTCTGAAATAGCGATTCATAAGGAATCGCTATTACAGACTCGCAAAACGATATTCATGTAGGAATCGCAAAATTAAATGCGATTCCTACAGATTCCTTATTTGCGATTAGCAAATTGCTAATCGCAAATAAGGAATAACTCCCCATTCATTCCTATGGGCCAAAAGGCCCATAGGAATGAATAGGGAGTATTCCTTATTTGCGATTAGCAATTTGCTAATCGCAAATAAGATAGCGATTTGAAGGGTGCCAGGGGTGTCCAAAGGACACCCTGTAGCACCCCTTAAATGCACATTTCAACAGGTGTTGCGCACACACATGTCCGAAGGACATGTGTGTGTGTAACACGCAACTTAGAAAAATGCTTTTAAAAGCATTTTTCTAAGTTTTCGCTATTTACCACGAGGTTTGACCTCGCGGTAAATAGCGGCCGAAATTTGCGATTTCGCAATTTTAAAATGTTTCAAGAATAGCATTTAACCCCATGGCTGCTAGGCGTTTTCCCGTCCTGCGCTGGGTTTTATTGTTTTACATTATTTTATGACGAGCTGGCCTTGTCATCCGCGCACGGCAGGTAAGCGCCATGACGAGCCCAGCTCGTCATTAGCCTCGAAGGGGTTAAGGAATCTCTAATAGAGATTCCTTAAATGCTATTCCTCGCAAACTTGCGAGTTTCTAAATAGCGATTTTTGCATTTGGGATGATGAATCCCAAATGCAAAAATCGCACTCGCAAAGGGCCAGATTCTGAGAATCTGGCCCTTTGCGAGCCGCTTTCGGCTTGATGAATCAGGCTGTAAGTACACAATGGTCTTTGGACATGTACAGGAGGAGCTGGTGAATTAAGGCCCTAATTTTTGCCCACCTAAGGACAGAACTCAATGTCTGTAGCTACAGACATTCAAAAGAGGGGGGGGGCACGTGCCCTCTAAATCAGGATCCGATCTGTGCACCATTTCTGTAAGCCCATAACACACAGTACAAAGCCCTCAGACACCCTGCAGCAGCAGTTCAGCACAGAGCCCAGCCGAAGTCAGGCCTTCCACTCAGGCCCCGATTGGACAGAACCTGCTGTGCTGTGCGTGCCGGGATGGCACAGTAGGGATTCGGTGAGGTGCCTGGACTCGCCTGTGTGCAGTGGATTATGGGAAGCAGAAAGCAGATTAAAGGGCCTGTCCTTTGGTTGCAAAGTTGCTTTGGTCATACCCTATGCCCAGCCCATCTGCCTACAGAGTTCGCTTCACAACATCAATTTTCAAAGGTCCCTCTATGTTTGTGGTTGACACCCTTAGGACTTGATTTAGATTTCGGCAGACGGGTTACTCCTTCAGAACGGCGACGGATATCGCGCCCGCCAAAATATAAATCCCATAATATCTTGTGTGATTGATTTTTCGGTAGAGGGGATAACAGTCAATGTTCATTTTATTTTATTTATAAAGTCTTTTATAGCGCGAACGTGACCCCTCGAGGGTATCAGAGCGCTTTACAATAGGAGAATAACAGTGGAAGAGGTAGTCAACACAAACAAATGTCAATTTGTCATAATAGAGATAAAAATGAAAAGTATACACATAGGAAAGGTAAAGGACCAGCAACAGCATCTGCAGAACAACGTACATTAGACATTGTGCTGTCAGCCAATCAAATTCCTAGATCGATTAAAGGTAGATATATAAAATTGAAAAAGATAAAAAAGATCTACATTCAACGAAAACATTAATCAGAGACAGCTTTCTCTTCTAATTTCTGACTCAACCATGAATCTGTACCAAAATTAGCACACCCGTGGATGATCCACATCTGGAACTTTGCATACATCTATCTCGTAGTCACTACATATGTTTCTCTAGCCATGTTAATGTCAGCCTTTTATGCTCCTATTGCCTTATTCCTTGTGTCTCAGGCTTACAGTTCAGAGCATGTTTATGTTTATTTACATTCATGAGCAATATAAATCCTAAGATGTTTAATGCTTATCTCTTGCTAAATATGCTTCTGCTGATGCTTCCATTTTAGGTGGATGAAGTGATACACAGGCTCCCCGTCAGCCTGATGGATGGAAAAGTCAGAGCCTTTCAGCATGGCGTGGCTTGCAGGATACAGACAGACTTTCTCATGGCCGTACAGTATGACTGGCAACACCATGTCAAAGTCACTGTGCCAGGGAGCTACAAGGGCGAGGTGTGTGGTCTGTGCGGGAACTATAATGGGGACAACACAGACGAGTTCACCCTTCCAGATGGCCAGCTGACCACGGATGTCAATGCTTTTGCGACAGCCTGGGCAGTGCAGACAGATGAGACTTGTAACCCGGTCACCTGTGGATCACCTGAAAACCCCTGCTTCACCTGCAGTGAAGACAAGAAGGAGGTCTGTAGAAACAAAGAGTACTGTGGCTTCCTCACAGATGTGGGAGGGCCACTAAGTGACTGCCACAGCACCATAAAGCCAGATGCCTACTTTGAAAACTGTGTGTATGACCTGTGTGCTGGCAATGGAGACAGGATAATTCTGTGTCGCAACATTCAGAGCTACGTGGCAGACTGCCAGGCTGCTGGGGTGACCATCGGGTCCTGGAGGAGCGACTCCTTCTGTCGTGAGTATAGAACTTCTAAGGCTGAATCCAAAGCAACATATTATTCACCCTTTGAGCACTGAGACTCATCCCCTGTTTTCAGCTACTCCTCCTCAGTTGTATGTCAGAATATAATACACAGAAATATCGCTTTACATAAATAATGTATCCTAAATATAGGTTAGGAAAATATCGAGCCGTAGGGTGTAGATTTTCTTATATTTATTTCATGGAGGCTATATTTTTCTAGATCATCTTTAGGACACAATATTTTTTGACAGACAGTATTCTTACAAAGATATGCTACTACCACACTCTCCTCCTCTGTCATGTATTTTCGTCACCATTTGCTAATGCAGTGCTTATCATGTGACGGTAACTGTTTATCCATAAGCTTACAGAAACTACATAAGAAAGTCTACCAAACAGTTGTGGAGTTAGTTTCCCCCTCTCTACTAGACCATGCACTCAGTAGTCCTGCAAAACCTGGAGCCTACTGTTGGAAATTGGGTGACTGGAGGAGGGGGTGAAACCCTACTCAAGCATCAACCACGATCTCTGTCAGGGTGAAACACAAGCAAACACCAAATTAACCTGTGCTAAATCCTCTGGTTGCTTTGCACAGAGCAGTTTGGCTTAACCTATTTTAAACAACATTTTATAGTTTTTCTATAACAGAAAACAATAGCTGTTAGGACATAGTACATACGAATCAGCCAGTGGTCTATGCACTGTGATAACTTGCCATTTGACCTCTTTAGCTAGCAGCTAACAAAAACATCAACACCCAACACCCCCATCTTCAGCTACCCCTTACTAAGCTGATGTATATAGAGTTCCGTAATGGCCAGACATATTTTGAGTCCAATACTAAAACTCCAAATCCCAGCCAAGGCATTCCATGCAAGGCCAATTGCCTCCACTCCTTAAAGTCTCCAAAAAGGGCAGTACAATTTTGAGTTCTGTAACTCCAAATCCCACTAAAGGCATCCCACCCAAAGTCAGTTGGTTCCTTCTCCTGAATTATCCAGTCAAAGAAGGGAGCTCTTAGGTGTATGTAAGTCAATGTCTGGGACCAACAGACTATCTACTAGATGCTCCCATGCTCTAGCCCTTTCAATTGCTCCACACCCTCTCTTCAATTCCTGAAAAATACAGCACCCTCATGTCACCAGCTCATCTCGCCATTAAGTTGTCAGTTGTGGTCCTCCAGCAACTTTCCAATCCATTGCCAATTGTTGTTTTGCTAGTATCAATGCCCGAGCTATAAATATAGTGGTAGTTTTTCACTTTTGTTGGGCGTGGATAACCCTTGCAGAGTGAAATCATTGACACAGTCCACTACCGGTTCCCAGAACCGTGCTAATAAGGGGCAGGACTATGCCATATGGAACATTTCTGCCCGAGCTCCCCACATCTTGGACATACCAAAGCAACTGTTGCATAGAACATATTGATCTTACCAGGTATATGGTAAGCTCTGTGCAGAAAACAAAAGTTTATTAATTCGCCATCATTAGAGACAGCGGGCATGTGTGCTAAGATCTAGTCATAGTCTGTATCAGAAATCTGACCCTCTAAGTCTGTCTCCCATTTCCCTCTGAAGTCCGTGAGGGTAGTTAGGATGCTATTACGTATAGCTATCTATCTGCTTGTTACTGCTTTTACCCGACTCGTTGTTGTACAGAGCAACTGACAGACTTGTCGCGTTGCAGTTTTAGAGTCTCCGTTTTCCTAGCGATTCCTAAAAGTGCCAACCACTGTTCTGTTCAACAAACATTGGCCACCAGGAATAGCGAATTCTTCCAACAATTCTTCAATATGTGCAATTTACCATCCCAATACAGATCACCTATTGAATTTATCCCATTGGCAGTCCACCCCGATATACCCCGCCAATGCTCCCTCATGTGCCACTATCATCAATCACCTCAGTGGCAGGTAGGCGTAGGTGGGGCGATGGAGCGGGCGAGGTGGGTGGAAGTCGACACATGATGGCATAGGGTAAGTAAAATAAAAATAAAACAATTACATTGCACTCAGCGCATCACCGAGTTGGCGATGCGGCGAGTGCAAGGTATGTGATTTTATTGATTTATTTTACTTTCCCTATCCAGTTGCTTGTCGACTTTCCCCCCACGCCCCACCCCACCACTGTTACCTATGCCAGCCATGCCTGGTGGCAGGACCAGTTAGCAGGGCACAGAGACATGGGTCCACTGTAGACAACGTCATCATCACTGTTATATCACCAAGAGCTCTAGAGAAACAGCACGATGACGCTGCCGAGGAACCAACAGGACCTGCAATAAGTCCCACAAGTCTGGCGACAAACCACAGAACCCCCTTCAAGATTCTTCCTATACTAAATTCACTGATTGAACCATTGTAGTGGTGCTGCCAAGGAATAGGACTCTAAGTCTGGAGCAGGCAACCCACCTTCCGCAACAGGGCACTCCAATTTAGTTAGCGCCACCCTATGTCTACCTGTACTCGAGATGAGTTCCAATAGTAGGGATTCCAGGTCCAGGCTGGTGAGGCACCAACAGTGGCAGCTTAGAGCAAAAATAAAGGAGTCTCAGGAGCACCACCATCTTAGCCACAGCTATTCTACCAGGCACACATATTGGGAAAGTAGTCCAAAAGATTATAATAGTTTGAAGTGTTCCAATAGCTGCCCCAACATTACCTTCCAATAGGTCTTGGTGATTATGATATATTTTATCTCCTAAATATTTCAACCGTGCAGGGATTCCAGGCGAGCCTGAGCAGGTTCTGAGGAAGGCAAAAAGTTTGGGGGTGACAATACCTATATATAAATAATTAATAAAGTTTCTAAATGTGGGTCTCACTAGAAAAAGCTGCAGCTTTCCGGCAGAGTTTATGTGAGCAAGAAAAATCAAAGCATTCACATACAAGGGATTGTGTCAACCATGTCCTGCGATTATAGGCTAGCAATTGATAGGCCAATAGATTTGTAACTGGCATTGGGAAAATGACTTTTTTTGTCTGCCTTTGTTTTGAGAGCTTTTATTTCATCCCACTTCAGCCATTGCTTTGCACAGAGTTAACATTTTCAATGAGCTCACAGTATTGCTTATGGCTGTTGGGTGGAGGCAGAACGTGGTAAAGAGCATCCACAAAGCTTAAGCTAGAAATTATGGATTAACTACAGCACTGGTTATTATACTGCTGGAGTCAGCAAACTCTGTTTGATTGTGGAGTCAATCCAGTCATGTAAGATGGCTACTGAGCCAATGTGAGGACCAGCATTGACCATCTTTGGTAAAGGAACTCCCTAACAATCCATTGGGAATCAGCATCCATCTTGTTTCACAGTACTGCTTGGGATCAATATGCTGTCCACTTCCAGCTTCAGTCACCACTTCAGGGTCTACAGCAGGTCATCCTCAGCCATCAAGTCCCTGATCTTCCTCCATAGTTTGGTGCACCACAAAGGCAGGTGCTGCAGCCTCTCCAAATTCCAAAGCATTAGAGTCTGTGAAAACGGTGTGAAACAGTCCACTTCTATCACCAAAACCACCATGAGCGGAACTACTTTGACTACCACAATAAAGACCACCATTACTAACATCACAACACCATTATCACCTTTAGACAACCAAAAGAGTTTCCAGCAGCACTAGTACCATCAACACTCCCACCATTAGCAACACCACCAATCATGAACCCAAAGCAACCAGCACCCTAAATGCCACCATTACATGACATTACCACCACCGTTAACACTACCATTACAGTTACTACTACCAACACCATTATTATTATTACTACCACCACTACTACTGACAACATCATTACTATCACCTCTACTACCAGCACTACTATTACCATCATTACAACCACCACTATTGTAACCAAGACCACTACCTCTACCAGCACCACAATCACTATTGTTATCTCCAGAATTACAACCACATGACATCATCTCTGCCATTAGCACCACTATTGTCATTAGCATTGTCGCCTCACCATTACCAGCCCAACTGCCATTTCCTTCCCCACCATTATTACCAGCCTTACAATTACATCACCACAGTTACCACAAGCACCATCACGACCGATGCTGCTATCATCACCACCATCATTATTGCAATTATCTCTACATTAGCACCACCATCATTCTTGCCACTAGCATCACCACTGTTATAAACATCATTACCACTACCACAACCACATCCGCCATTACCACTACCAATGTCATTACCACCACTCCCATTATTAGCACCTTCAACATTACCACCACAACCACTACTACACTAGCCTTTCCACATCACCATCACTTTAATTACAACCACAAATACTGCCACCATTACTATTGCCACCTCAAACACCACCATCATTGTCACCATAGTACCACCACGGCCTTTAACAATACCTCTACTGAGACCACCACCGCCATTATGACCAAATTTACTGCCATCAACCCACTATCCCCACCAAAATCACCACTCTCATCACCACAACTACCACCTTCTCTAACACTACCTACAGCACTATCCCCTCCATCTACACCAGTACGACTATTATCACCCCTACTACCACTACCACATCACCACCATTACTTCCAGCAATGGCCTTACTACAGTTACTGTCAACACTACATTGTGTGCAAGATCGTTGTTTGTTTGATGTGAGCATGCGTGTGAGAGGTGTATGTTTTTTATCAGTAATGAAAAGGGGTTTGCTGTTTATTTTTTTAAGGTCTGTAACATATTCTTCCAAGTTCATCTATTGCTACAACCCTGATTCTATGTGACATATTTCTCCATTCTGCTGATCTCTGTGCTAACCTTATACAATGTCCATCAAACAAAGACTCCCTCCTACCACCACCAATGGGACTGTATGCATTTATAGTAAATAATTCTGCTCTTTGTTTCCAGCAATGGACTGTCCTGCAAACAGCACTTGCAACATCTGCTCCAACATCTGTGCTTCCAGCTGCTTCAAACTTGTTGATCCGTGGGACTGTCCAGCGGACTGCGCGGAAGGCTGTGATTGTGATGGGGACCTGCTTTTTGATGGACAGCAGTGCGTGCCAATGGACATATGTGGTTGCTATGTACATGGAAGATACTACCCGGTAGGAAACAACTACAGTGATTATTTAACCTACATGACATACACACACACACAAACAAGAAGGTATCTCCTAAACCCCTTGGCAAGTGAGAGCTTTGGTAGGTTCTTTGTTTACTTTCAAAACTGCTGTTGACTAAATGCGGTGTACCATGGTGTCTAAAATCGGGATGTGGCCTCTAAAAAGTTGTCCAATATTTCAAAGTTAAAATGCGGAATGTACAAGCATGCCTAAAAGCAACGACAGAGAAGATCCTCCCCTTCTCATCTGCCTAGGCAGTCAAGAACCATACTACCCCGCTTGCTGGCAGGAAACGCTCTGTGTCTAGTACTGTGAAGCACCATAGACAGTGGTTAATTTGTAGAAAAATAAGTGATGGGGCTATTGTCAGGAGGCACCCACTTCTCCTGTGAGTGTCGCCTAAAAAGAGCCACAGCTAACCATGAAAGTGGGGAGAGGATGGGGCGTAACAGTCAGAGCTGCTGACTTGGAACTGGAGAACCAAGGGGTCAATTAGGATGGCGTCCTGTCGGAGGACGGGTCCGTCCGCCACAGCGGCAGAGGTCCCTTGCCTCGAATTAGGATGCACCCGCCACAGTGGCGGGTGCATCCAGCATTTTTAAATGCATGTTGTGCGTTTCAAAGCATAACATGACAGGCACAGTGCGGTACTTGCCAAGTTGTATTTTGAAACGCAGGGGGGTACCATAGGTAACCCCCATGTGCACCCCCCACCCCCCTTCACCCTGGGGGCCCGCAACGGGTCCCCAAAGCAAAGAACGTATGCCTTTTTGTGGCAGCATTGCCACCACGGAAAGGCATTGCCCACAGCACATCCTAATATGGATGGCGGTGTCGGATACACACCGCCACCATATTAGACCTTTTCCGCCGTGGTCACAAGGCGACCGCGGCGGAAAAGCGGTGGACGGTCTTCCCATCCGCCACGGTCCCTGGCGGGGGGAAATAGGTGGCGGATGGGCACGGATGGCGGACGGCTCGCCACCACCTGCATGGCGGTGGCGATCCGTCCGCCATCCTAATCAGCCCCCAAGTTCGAGTCTCTGCGTGGGCTCAGCGTCCTATGATTCTGGGCAAATCACTTCATCTCCTCAACTGAATGTCCTCAACTTGTGCCCGAAAAACGCTGGTGTTGTTTAATTGCCGTTGCTGAGTATGGAAACCACTGGCTCAAAAAAAGCAATGACCAGAGGTATGGCAGGTGGGAGCCTTGCACACAGTGGTGTGTTGTTATCCGTCTGTCCCAGGTTTTGTTGCGTTTTCAAGCAGGTCATCCAGGTCGTACTTCTACAGACAATTACAAGTAGGCCAAAGAAAGGCTTGTTAGCAAACTCTCCCCCCCATGAATTACCAATACCGCAGTCAAGATTAATTTGGGTGGGAGTGAGTTGCCTGCATGTTTTACCCTATTTCTAGCTGTTCATTTCACAAAGACAAGACTGAGGGGGATAAACTCTCACCTGCAGTATTACTGTCCCCATCAGCGTTTATGGAGCGCTCTTAATGAGACCCTGAGCCTGCTTCCTTGACACCATTACTCTGCTCTTCCTGCATGTTACAGTGTAACAAGCAGGCCATCTCCACACTTTTCCCAGCGGTGCATGCAAAAGGATGGGGCCAATGTATGCCCTTTGAACGATAGAGGGAATCACAGCCCCAGCCTGTTACAGCTGCATGCAGATTACAGTATAAAGAGAAGGAGAACTGGCATGAACAGGAGTCATGCACCAGACTCTGTGTTCATCAAGATCTTGAAGCACAGCCTGGAAAAATGTAAAATGTAAATTGATACTTGTATAGCGCACTGCTCACCTGCAAGGGTCTCAAGGCGCTTGTACGAATACCACTGTGGAACCCATCCTGGCTTTCCCTGTGAGGCGTCCACTCCTGGGCACCCCCAAGGTGGAGGCCAGGCATCCTTAGCGTTGTGAGGGCCGTTGTGGAGATTAAGCAAGTTATTGCCCAGAGTTGCAGAGTGGGACTCCATGATTGGAATAGGCACTGAGGTGAGAATTATCAGGTCCGTGGAATTTTAAGCCAAAGACCTGCCAAGGCGGGGAATTGAGCCCTGGTCCCGGGCTAGACCTCTGCATCAGGGTCTGCCGCTCTAACCATTGAGCCACACTTCTCCACTGGAAACACAAGCTCCCTTGCTCTGTTAAGGAACTTGTGGTCAGTTCTTCTCTGTGGCAATGTAAGTGTGCCAAGTAGACTTTGTTCCAATGGAGTTTCTTCTCATGGAGGTATAAATCAAAACTAAGGGCCTTATTTAGGCCTTAGGCCTTATGTTGAGAAGTGTGGCTCACTGGGTAGAGGAGGCAGACCTGGAAGCAGAGGTCAGCCCGGGACCAGGGTTCAATTCCTGGCTCGGCGGGGTCGTGAGTCCTAAAAAATAAAATGTCCATGGACTCGACAATTCTCGCTCCGGTGCCTACTCGATTCATGGGCTCACACTCTACGACTCTGGGCAATAGCTTGCTTAATCTCCACAACAACGGCCCCTCGCGGCGGGATGCCTGGCTTTCACCTTGCGGATACCCTGCCGGGGTTATCTCACAGGGGAATACCAGGATGGGTTCCCTAAGCAAGCGCTTAGAAACCGCTCGGTGATTTGCAGTATATAAATTCCTGTACATTTACATTTAGAGCTTGGCAGACAGGATACTCTGTTAAACGTGACTGATGTCCCGTCCGCCGCATAACAAGCATCATAGGCTATAATACATTTGTTGGATTATGGAGGGGACATCTGCCATGTTTGATATGAGGTATCCCATCTGCAACACTGTAAGGACCAAGGTTCTGTCTGCTGTTATGTGCAGTGCATTGACTATAATGCACTTCTAAAATGGCGCACAGAATATTTGCCATGTTGGTGATGGAATATCTCACCCGTAAACTCAAATGAGACCCTAAAAAGACCTATATAGAACAGGTGCTGGGTCGCCATGTTTATGTTACATTTCTGTTGTTTTTATCTGAAGTGTTCTGCACATTGCTTAAATCTGGGTTATTAATACATTTTCATAGGTCATCACCCGTAGGACCAAGCGCAAAACGTGAACCAGTCCAAATTGTGCTTCTCTTCCATTTGACAGGCACAAAAAACCCTATGTAACAGCTTGAGCTCCTTATTTACAACCAAAAAGACCATTATGGTTGAAGAAGCCTGGGAGAGTCGTTGGTGGAGCAATTATAACCACACTGGTATACTCATTACTTTATCAAGATGTTTCAGAAGCAATAGCCTATGGGCTTTAGTATTTGCAGGTAGTTGCCACCTCTGATGTTTAGAATGATTGTTGCATCACTCAAGTCATGTGGTTCATGTTAATGCCTATTAATGCCGCCTCCTCTCTCATTCACTTGCATCGTTTTTTGTTTTTTTCTTGCTAAATGGGCAAAATAATCAAATCTAGAATGCTCTGTAAATGCCATGATCATTCAGTGAGGCAGAGTTCTCTCCATCATTCAAGCATTTGTTTCCTGGTTTTGAGCGAGGACCAGTGGTGTACAAACACGTACAGTATCCTAGGACTTTGTAATGTTCCCGATGTCCCAGTGTTTGCAGCTACTGGTGCATAACAGCCCCAACTCCTTGAGTGTGGCCCCTGTACTATGTTCCTCAATAATAATAATGTTCGTGCTCACCTGTACCACTACAACGAACTAAGGGCCTCATTTATATTTTCGTGGACTCCATTCCCGTTTGACCATGGGAATGGAGTAAATTATTCCATCTCCGTGACGGAGGAACCCTCCGCCACATTCATAAATAACTGCCAAGCAGGTGCACATTTGTAAAGCACTGGAAGAAACCCCTGTCCCAGCAGTTCCTGTCAACGCCTCCTGCTGTTTAGTGCACACACACATCCCTGCAAAAAACCTTGAGGGCCATTATGATGGCAGAATGACCGCCACCACCGGGACGGCGGAGCGGTCCTTCCGCCAACACTGGGCATTTTACCCACAGCCAAATTAGGATGGCGGTGGG